>NC_049225.1:52133396-54533396 GCF_011100685.1 Canis lupus familiaris
TGCTTTTTACATGTATCAACTTTTGTTTCAAATCAACAGTTAGTACATCTGCCTGATACCATTTTCTCCAGATTTCTTCTGTAACAACTAATATGGACATGATGGTTTTATGACCATACTATTGGGAAGTTTAAGTTAAACAATTGAAATACTATCTTCAGACTATCTAGAGACAGAGAAAATGACATTCACTTTTAAATAAATTTAAAACACTATCTTAAAAATTACAGTTTTGTTGTGCTTCCATTTGAGCAATTGTGTAATCACATAATGACAACAGACTAAAGAAGAGAAAATTGAAAAATACTTTAGGAGACAAAATTATTGTGTTTTTCTGGATCAGTAGAAGAGACTTGTTTAATAGCAATATCAAAAATAATATATTTTATGTAGAAATTGAATAAAATGCAAGTAATTTACTAATGAAACTCCTATTTATGTAATGTATATTTATGAAACACTGTCCTAGGAATTGTGATTCTATCATGTTTCCATTTGAGTACTTGTATTATCACTTAACTAACAGCAATAAGACTAAAAGAGAAAATACTCAAAATTATTTCATAAGGCAAAATTCTTGCTGTGTTCCTGGATTATTTTAGTGGATTTGTCAACAATAACAAAAATACCGTAATAACTATATCTACAAATAGAATAAAGTGGAAGCAATTTCCTCTTAAGATTCATGTTTAAATAATCTACAGTAATAAAACAGTATCTTAAGAATGATAATTTTCTCCATCTTCCACTTGAGGTATGGAATGATCACTTAATAGCAGTGAACCTCAGAAAAAATATCAAAATTACTTTAGGAGAAAGCAAAAATGCATTTTTCCTATGATTCTGATCTTTGGAAATAGGCTCATTAGACGGCTAGGTCAATTATGAATGTGCCTCGCTTCTGTTTTCATGTGTGGACAAAAAAACAAAATCCGGCATTTGTTTAGAGATGTTTCTTGTTGCCAGTGGAGAATGTGCTGGGCCATGGGCAATCCCTCTGTGGAAGAGATTCTTGAGGAGGCCCACACTGGCTTCCCAGAAAAAAGAACGTGATGGGAGGTCTCTTGTCAGGAACTATTTCTTGGGACCCACCTGTGATATCTGACCTTTGATAGGAGGGTGACTTAGAAGAACAGAGCCTGGGTCAGCTGCCTTCCATTCAGGTGAGAGGATTGAATCTTGTATTATTAAATGACCAAGATCATCTGTGGCATCATTCTATTGGCCTATATTTCTGAAAATGTATATGTCTCAGAGTTGTCCAAGGAAGGTCTTGAGCATCTGCCAGCATGCGGAGCACCAGGACAAGTTCTGTCTTGCTGTTGTAGAGGAAATGCTGTGTCAGGATGGAGTTGGCCTGATTGAGGAATGTGGTCCACACAGGCACAAGATCCTCAATCTTTGAGCCACCCCAACTTAATGGACCTCCTTCCTTATACCAGGGAATTCCAGCACCTCTTGAGCCTCTGCCAAATGCCCCCTTTAGAATATCAGGGACATAAATATACTTTTTTTGCAAAGTTGAGATTTAATTCTTCCTATATCATTATTTCTCTGAAGTATGGATTTTTGTTGGCTGTTTTTTTTTTTTCAGCTATCTCACCAAATATCATGAGCATTTTTTCTTCTTCATTATAATTGATATTCAAAGATCCAATGGTTCTCTCTGATTTGCTAAAAGTACTTGGCTTGTATTCTGTAGGTGTCCATCTCTTCACATGCATAAAGGATCTTTTCATCTGCTTTGGACAGATTCTTCCTTTCCATAGTAAATCACTTTAGGTGGAGTTCTCCATAGTCATTTTATTTTATTGATGCAGTTTAGAACTAAGTTTCTGCTGAAGCTCCGGAATCTTGCTTTAAAACTGGATTATTCTGACTGCAATGAAGCTTGTGAGTTTTTATGACCATTTAATATGATCTCTAAGTACACTTATTGTTTTTACTTCTACAGATAATTTAGTGTATATTTGGTTGCCTCTTTAATAGTCTTTAAAGACACATTTACTTTAGTCGCATAAATCCAGTTTCTTCAAAACTCCATTTAGTTAACACAAGTAAATCTTCATGACCTTGGTTTAGGCAATGATTTCTCAAGATACCAAAACCTCAAGCAACAAAAGAAAAAAATTGGTAAGTTGCATTTTACCAAAAGTAAAAACCTTATGAATCAAGGACACTATCAAGAAAGTGGAAAGATGATTCACAAAATAGGAGAAAATATTTGCAAATCCTTTATTACATTACAGTCTGGTATCCAGAATATACAAGGAACTCTTACAACTCAACAACATAAAGACAAATAATTCAATTGCAAGTGGGCAAAGGATCTAAATATTTCTCCAAAGAAGATATATAGAGGACCAATAAACTTGTAAAAAGATGCTCAACATCATTAGTTGTTAGGGAAATGCATGCAAATCAAAACTACAATGAGACTTCATGCCCATTATGATAGCCCTTAAAAAAAAAATTAAGTGTTGGCAAGGATGTGGAGGAAATGGACCCTTATAAACTATTGGTCTGAATGAAAAATGGTGCAGCTAGGAAAACAATTTGGCACTTCCTGAAAATGGTAAATATAGAGTTACCGTATGATCCAGCAATTACATTCTGAAACATACCCAAGAGAAGTAAAAATATGTCGGAAAATAAAACCTTGTATGCAAATGTTCATAGCATTATTCATTACAGGCAAAAAGCGGGAACAACCCAAAATGTCCATCAGTGGATGAATGAATAAACTGTGGTAGATTCTTAAAATGGAATAGGGGCAGCCCAGGTGGCTCAGCTGTTTAGCACCACCTTCAACTCAGGGTGTGATCCTGGAGGCTGGGGATCGAGTCCCACGTTGGGCTCTCCCTGCATGGAGGGAGCTTCTCCCTCTTCCTGTGTCTCTGCTTCTCTCTCTCTCTCTCTCTCTCTCTCTGTGTATGTCTCTTATGAATAAATAAATAAAATCTTTAAAAAATATAAAATAAAATGGAATAGTATTTGGTCATTAAAAAAAAATGGAACAGATACACAGATTAACTTTGAAAACATTATTTTAGCTGAAAGAGGCCAGATAAAAAAGGTTACATATTGTATGATTTCATTTATATGAAATATCCAGAATAGGCAAATCCGTAGAGATAGAAAGAAGAACAGTTGCTGCCAGGTGGGGGGAGGCAAGACTTGGGAAAGCAGTTGATTGCTTATTGGGTATGGGGTTGCTTTTTGAGATGATGAAATGTTCTGAAACTAGAGAGTGGGGATGGTTACACACATTGTGAACGTAGTAAAAGACACTGAATTGTAAACTTTATTTTTTTTAAAAGCTTTTATTTGTTTATTCATGAGAGACACAGAGAGAGGCAGAGACACAGGCAGAGGGAGAAGCAGGCTCCCTGCAGGGAGCCTGATGCAGGACTCAATCCCAGGACCTTAGGATCAGAACCTGAGCCAAAAGCAGACACTCAACCCCTGAGGCAGCCAGGTGCCCAATTCGTAAATTTTAAAGTGGTGAATTTTATGTGACTTTTACCTCAATTTAAAAACTCTGTTAATATTCTGTGAAATCTCCATTGTCTGATGCATTCATTATGTCCAGTTCCAAGATCTCATCAATGCTCTTTTGTTTAAGAACTGCAGCCCTATCTCCTATCTTTGGGAAGTTTTTCTTTTTATTAAGTTTTTTGCTCTTTCTTTCCATCTAGCTTATTTTATTTTATTTTATTTATTTATTTTATTTATTTATTTTATTTATTTATTTATTTTATTTTATTTTATTTTATTTTATTTTATTTTATTTTATTTATTTTATTTTTTTGGAGGAAACCCCTTTATTGCGTGTGGGGCCCCAGGAACCATCTAGCTTCTTTTAGAAGCAGATTTATGCTTTCCTGCAGGTAGGCATTTTCTTCCAATCCATGCTTTATTGCCACCTTGAGTTGTTCATTAGCTGTTGTACTTTTAAGATTGTTTTGGTGGCAGCTACTTGAAACTGAATTTGTTCTGATACATTTTTTTAAGTAGGCTCCACACTCAGCATGGAGCCCTAGGTGGGGAGGGGGCTGAGCTCACAACGGTGAGATCAAGACTTGAGCTGAGATCAAGAGTCACAGGCTTAACTAATAGAGCCACCCAGGTGGTCCCTTGTTCTGATGCATTTTTTAAAGACTAAGTCTCTCTTATTTTTTTAAAAAAAGATTTTATTTATTTATTCATGAGAGACAGGGAGAGAGAGAGAGAGGCAGAGACACAGGCAGAGGGAGAAGCAGGCTCCATGCAGGGAGCCCGATGTGGGACTCGATCCCGGGACTCCAGGATTACACCCTGAGCTGAAGGCAGGTGCTCAACCGCTGAGCCACCCAGGTGTCCCCTAAGTCTCTTATAATATCAGTCATCAGCTCAACTTGTTCTAAATGCTTGGATATCTCTTCATAGTCTCTCTTTGAGCCCCAAGTAAAGAGTTGGATATTTCTGGGTATTTATTAATGGTCACCAGTTTTCATATTGATGATCATGTTTTGCATTAAAAAAGATTGAAACCTCCAAATTCTCTCTGAATAGGCTAAGCTTCTAAAAATATTGTCTTTTCTCCGTAAGGGCAGAAACTCCAATGGGCAGTCTTTTGTTTTTATTTGCTTAAAATTGTATTTTTAATAGAAATCTATGACTGGAAATACCATTATATCTCACAGTTATTGGTGGGGATCTGTGAGAAGCATTGTTCTAATTAACTTTTATTCTTCAGCTATCAGCTCAAATGTGCTTTTGTAAACTCATAGACTACTTGAGGCCCTTAATTATGAATTCCAGAGAAACACAATCCTTTCCTTCAGAAACTTATCATAGTTCATATTCACAGGTCCCATCTCCACCCAGAGAGAGCCATCATCCTGAATTTGGTGTTAAGCATGCCTTTCTTTGCTCACCACAAATGTATATATACCTCTGAAGTATTCAGTTTTGTCTATTAAACTACATGAATTAAATCATATATGGCATGTTGTAATTACTTTTACTCTTGAGGTTCAGCCATTTTATGTGTGTGCTTCTTTTTCACTGCTGTATAAAAAAATCCATGACATAGATAGATCACAATTTTATTATTCATTTTATTGTCAATAGAAATTTGAATCTTCCCAAAGTCTTTGTCTATGGGAAGCTATTATGAGCTATTATACATCAGAGTTTCTTATAGGTATCTTTCGCTTCACACGTGAACAGATATTTTAATTTTATACTTGGGAATAGAATCACTTGTATATGATCTGTGCTTATTTGACTCTACTGGGTGATGTGATGCCCAATTGCTTTCTAAAATTGTACCAAACTGGGATGCCTGGGTGGCTCAGCGGTTGAGCATCTGCCTTTGCCTCCGGAGTTGCTGGATTGAATCCTACATCAGGCTCTTGCATGGAAGCCTCCCTCTGCCTGTGTCTCTGCCTCTCTATGTGTCTCTCATGAATAAATAAATAAAATCTTAAAAAAAATTGTACCAAACTATATCTCCATGAAGAGAATATCAGTTACCCTGTTCTACATTCTTGTCAAAACCTTGGTAGTATCTCATTTTACATTTTTACCAGTCTAATGAGTTAAAATGGTTTCTCATTATGGCTGTAATTTGCACTTTCCTGATTAGTTATGAGATTAAGATTTTTTTCCCATTTCTGGACATTTGGATTTCTGTTTCTATGAAGAATCTTTTTGCCTATTTTTTATATGGTTTGTCTTTTTCTTATTGTCTTTTTCATATTATAGATACTAATTTTTTGTGCATTATATGTGTTGTGAACTATCTTCTTCCAGTTATGTTTTTCCTTTTCATTCTCTTTATCATGCCTTGTTGAACAAAAGTTCTTAATTCTAATGTTTTACCTTTTCCACTATGGGTGGTTCTCTTTGTATCTTGTATAAGAAATTTTTCCCTAGCACAGGTCATAAAAATATTCTATATTTTCTTTTAAAGCTTTCAAGTTTATCTTTTATATTTGATCCATGGAAATTAAATTTTGACTATGGTATTAGGTAGGAATCCATTTTCATATGGGTTTGTTTCTCTCTTGTGTAAAACACAAGGTAGGCAATCTAGCAATGCTACTCCAAGGTATATACCCTGGAAAATGACTATTGGGCAAATTCTCCATTAGACATATGAACAAGCTTCTTATAAGATTGTTCATAAGAGCAAAAAAAAAAAAAAAAAAAAAAAAAACCTGGAAGCAACAGAAGGAATTTAATGTAAAGAACTAGTTATAGAGCATTGGCAGAGCTGAAAATGAGAAGGTGAGGCATATCAGAAATCAACAATTGCCGGGAGCTGCAGCCATCCCTGGGGAAGAAGACAAAAGGAAGATAATGTCATTAGAACCTAGGAACCAGGGTATATGGTAGGATCTAGAAGTTAGAGGAAGAGCCTTCTGCACCACTGAATGGACTGTGCAACCGGAGTTGCCAAAAAGCTGGAGCCATGGTAGAGTGTGAGCAGCAAGAGCTCAACCATGAAGAAGACACAGTCACTGCCAGGAATGCTGCCCAAAGCAGAGAGAGAAGAAATACAATCTCCTCTTCGTCCTGCCCTCTAGTCTACCATCTGTGCCTCTATTAGCCAAACCTAACCAAAGCCAGCGGACAAGGCAGCCTGAGAAATGTGGGCTACCAAGGTCAGCGCCCTGTGACACAGAGGTAAGCAAGCAGGAAAGGGCAAGGAATGGATCTGCACACTAACAGGCACAAGACACCGCTCATGTCTGGCCCTAATGTATCTTCCTTCTCATTTTCTCCACTCCCTGCCCCCTTATACTGCTGTCTCAGCCACATCAGATTATTGAATACTTCTAGGCTGTGCTGTGCACATTCCCACTTTCTAGCCCTTTGATCAAACCATCCCCTCAGCACGAAATGCTCCTTTGTCTCCCTTGAGGTTTACTCATCCTTCAAGTATTAGTTTATGTCCTCATCCTTGAAACCTTTCTTCCCAGTCACATAAGTTTCTCACCCTCCAAACATGCTTTAAGTATTGGGGTGCCAAGAATTCTGTCGTTTCCTCTTTTAGCTCATGTTACTGGATGACCTTAGTGGGTGATTTCATCCATCCCCATGACTTTCAACTTCCACTGAAGTAGTGATGATTCACAAATTGGGTCTTTTCTAAACACCAGACCCACATATATAGCTAGTTATTAGACATTTTCGCTTGCCTTTTTTATAATGTCTCAGACTCAGTATGTCTAAAACTTAACTACTAAACCCCCTCTTCCAGTATACTTCTACTATATTTTACTCAGTTGCCCATGGCCAATATTTGGACATCACCCAGTGCTACTCCTTTCCTCTGACCACTTCCCCAGTTATAATCAATCATACCAAGTTCTGTCAGTAGCTACCTCATTTACATCCCTCAAAGATGCACCCTAAAAATTAGGTGACACATATTAAAAGTCTTTTTTTTTTTAAGATTTTATTTATTTATTCACGAGAGAGAGGGAGAGAGAGAGAGAGAGAGAGAGGCAGAGACACAGGCGGAGGGAGAAGCAGGCTCCATGCAGGGAGCTCGACGTGGGACTCGATCCCGGGTCTCCTGGATTGGGCCCTGGACTGAAGGCAGCGCTAAACCACTGAGCCACCGGGCTGCCCGACACATATTAAAAGTCTTAAAAGACATGTCCAAATTTCTTATGTTGGAGTTCTAACATTTAACACATAAGAATATCATTTAGAGATAGGGTTATGGTAAATGAGATCATACTGGAATAGGGTGACACCCCCCAATACAATATGGCTGTGTCTTTATAAAAACGGAAATTTTGGACGCAGACAAGCAAATAGGGAGAATGCCATGTGAAAATAAAGAGAGATTGGGGTAATGTAGCAGAAGCCAAGGATGGCCAAAGATTGCCAGAGAACCACCACAAGCCAGTAGAGAGTCATGGAACAGATTCTTATGCACAGCCTGCAGGAGAAATCAACCTTCTGACAGCTTGATTGTCAATTTCTAGCCTCCAGAACGGTGAGACAGTAAAATTCTATTGTTTAAGCCTCTTGGCTTGTGACACTTTGTTCTAGCAGCCTTGAAAACTAATATAAAATATGCATACTTTTTGACCAGAATGATCACACCTAGTAATTAATCCTTTGAAGATAACTGCACAAATGGACAAAGGACAAGAGTGTTCATAATTGTATAACAGGAAATAACCTAAGTGTCTTAACAGTGGGACACAAAGTCCATGCTTGAGAGAAAAAGACATTCACCATATAATGAAAGGAGGCTACAAGAGTTATTATGAAGCTACTTTTTGGAGCTTAAATGTACATATGTTATAAATGCATAGGAAAAAGTCTGAAAGTGTAGTAGACATATTTACAATAGTACAATTTCAGGTAATACACATTTTCATCTTTTTGTTTATCCACCTTCTAAGAGATGTGGTTTAAAAATTAACCAGTGTTTCTAGTCTTTTTCCCCCACTAGCCTCTTATAAAAAGGATACTATCTACGCCTGGTTAGTCACAATCTCTCCCTATCTCAACAAGGAGGAAGGAAGAAAGAGTAGGAGGGAGAGGGGAAGAGGAAGAAGGAAAGGGAAATTGAATTGATTAAAGAACTAGAATACAAAGATTAAGGAATTTAGAAAGCAAAATATCAACATGAACTGTTTCCCCAGAAGGAAAGTTTTGGGGGGAATCCCTGGGTGGCTTGGTGGTTTAGCGTCTTTCTGCCTTCAGCCCAGGGTGTGATCCTGGAACCCAGGATCGAGTCCCATGTGGGGTCCCTGCACGGAGCCTGCTTCTCCCTCTGCCTGTGTCTCTGCCTCCCTCTCTCCTCAGTGTCTTTCATGAATAAATAAATAAAGAATCTTTTTTTTTTTTTTTTAAAGAAAAGTTTTGGGGAGGTAGAGTTGTGAATGACAGAATCCAAACCAATATGGTTTGTGGGAGAAATGTGGAAGACAGCAAAAGGACACAGGAAAAATGTACCTGGGGGTTAGAAATGAGATCCTCTGGGGTTGCCTGCTTGGCTCAGTTGGTACAGCATGTGACTCCTGATTCTGGGGTCATCGTGAGTTCAAAACATTGGGCCTAGAGCTTACTTAAAAATAAAAACCCTAGAAGAATAACAACAATAAAACACTTGTTTAAAAAAAAAAAAAAGAAATGGGATCCTCTGTAAAGATGTTTAAGTAATGCAAGTTAAAGTTCAGGATTTCATTTCATTTTTAAATCATTCTTAGCTGTTTAGACTGTACTTTTTTGAATGCAGTGTCCATACAGAGAAAAGACCCAGTGAGTGGAGGATTTAGTTTATTATCTTTTTGTGATAAAATACAGACTCCACGAAATAAAATATGCAAGAAATAGAACTTTATTTTTCTATCTTTGAACTTAATTTTAATTTTTTGTAATTATTCTACCAGTGGTAGAAACTTAGCTTCTGATAATGCAAGTTTTCTGAGGTAGTATTTCTGAGGTAGGGGGTAAACACAGGCTTAGCTAGAGTGAGTCACATGGGAGGCCCACCCCACATGGGCTTCAGTTCTTAGGACAATGATATCTTTCGATATGTGCATTATCCCATCTGTCTTTGGTCATCTGTCCACCCATGTTTCTGTCTTTTCTGGTCTGGTGAGTCTCTTTGCTAGGGCCATGCTGTTTTTGAGGCAAGGAAGGACACTCACTGGTTCTACTTTACTCCCTGAATCACACTGAGGCCATGTCTACTTTACTCCCTACCACACTGGGCTGTGGATAAACTCTGAGGTCTTGTCCCCTTCAGAACTTATTATGGGACTAGAATAAGGGCCCATAAACCCATTTAAGCTACCAGATGAGAATGTCACTCTCAATTCTTTCTAGGGTTTCTGCAATTGCATTTTTAACCCCCTAGCTACCTCCCAACACATACCATGAGTTCTTCCAACTTCTTTCTCAAAGACACTTACCAAAAAAAAAAAAAAAAGACACTTACCAATATTTATCTCTTTTGCATTATCTCCAATTCTCTCTCTCCTCCTTGGCCCTGGGAAGTCTGGTCACAATTTTGTGCTGTCTAGAGTCTTCTTAGGTTTCTGAGCATCCCTTCATTGTCTCTTTCTTAGACTTTCTGTCTTCTGTCCATGAAATATTCAGCTTCCTGGCATTCTATCTTTAGACCATTATTTCTCTATTTTTCCAGGTTCCTCTTCTACCCCCAGTGAGTTAACTACCACTTCTATGCTGACTCCTGAATGTATATAGTTCCAGTCCAGATCAATGTGTGTTTGCTATATATCTCTTCTTGATCTCCCACAAGCCAATAAAAAGTCAACTTATCCCAAATTCTATGTATCTTCTACAAACCTATTATTTCCCTCTTTCTCCTGCATATTCTCTCGCTCTCTCTCTCTTTCTCTCTCTCTCTCTTTCTCTGTCTCTGGCTTTGGCTCTCTCACTTGGTAGATATGATTATAAACTGATGAGATTATTAAGGAAAAGTGCTCAGTGCTCTGAGGATGTTCAGTGGAAGAGCTCTCCATTTGTTTGAGATGGGGAATGGGGATGTAAAGAAAGAATTTCTTAGATATAACTGAAGCTGGCATTTCTGTACCTGCACAGCTCAGGAACTTGACCATGTCACTTCTTTGCTCCACATTTTGAGGACGAACATAAAGTGTTCTACCCAGGGGAGTGGCCACTTGACAGAAGGGAGTATTTTCTCATTATTTAGAATTGTTGGCAATGTAGTCATTCTTATTATTGTTTTCAAATACTCCACAGAAAATGCACTCCCTTTTTGTCTACACCCAGAGTGGACCATTCCAATTGCCTCCTCTTTGGTATGCTACTGAGAATTTGGAGGTCTCCAGCCTCCTCTCCTTATTTCCTTCTGCCTTTTCAGGTAAGGATCTAAAGATTGTTTTGCTATTTCTCACTTCTGTGTTTTTTTGTCATGCTCTCCCCTCTACCTGAAATTCCCCCATTCATACATATACTTCATCTAGCTTTTCCCTACTCTTTAAGATTCAGCTAAGTGTCATCTCCTCCAGAAAGCTGCCTATGTTCAATCAACTCCAAGTTATGTGCCCCTTCTTAGGCTTCCATATCTTCTAAATACTGAACTGCATTGTCCTCATGGTGTTCTAATCTGTTCATGACCATGTCTTCCTCAGTTATTATGCACAAACCTAAGGTAGTCTTTTTTTTTTTTTAAGATTTTATTTATTTATTCATGAGAGAGAGAGAGAGAGAGAGAGGAAGAGACACAGGCAGAGGGAGGAGCAGGCTCCATGCAGGGAGCCCGATGTGGGACTCTAGGACTTTAGGATCATGCCCTGGGCTGAAGGCAGATGCTAAACTGCTGAGCCACCCAGGGATCCCCCAAACCTAAGGTAGTCTTATTCATTTTTATATCTCTAGGATTTAGGGAAATACTTGTTACTAAGTATGCCTTCAACAGAAGTTTACTTAAAGATGAAAAGATAAAACTATTTTTTGTATTTCACCTTTTTATATTAAGATTAACATATTTAGTGTTTCTGAACTGTTAAGGATGTACAAGTTGATGATAAAAGGTGTTTAGTATTATTCTTAAGACAGAAGTTATAAATTCTACAGAACACTTATTTTCATGGAAAAAAATGTTTAAAGCAATCTCTTATATCTTAATATCTTCCACTTCCTTTCCTAATACCTTTTAGAAACCCTCATATGAACTTTCCAACATATCCATTTAAGGCCTGGGTCAGGGATCCCTGGGTGGCTCAGCGGTTTAACACCTGCCTTTGGCCCAGGGCACGATCCTGGAGTCCCGGGATCGAGTCCCGCATCAGACTCCCTGTGGAGCCTGCTTCTCCCTCTGCCTGTGTCTCTGCTTCTCTCTCTCTGTGTGTCTCTCATGAATAAATAAATAAAATCTTTAAAAAAAAAAAAAAAGGCCTGGGTCAGTCTTCACACATGCTGCCTTGATTCTGCAACATTCACAAATTGGAAAGCATTTTTGAGTTTTAAAAAGTGTTGTTCTCTAGATCTCTACAGTGTTTTTGTGTTAGCAAGACAGTTACACTCAGTGACTGAGAGTTTGGGATTCAATTATTATTCCATTCAGTTAACTATACCAGTAAATGATGATAAAATTCAGATTCTATGCTACAATAAGGTGGAATTTTAAAGAGACACTTGAAATCCTTGACAGCTGAAGCAGGGACGTTTAAAATACACATGACAGGGAACCAAATTGTGAAATGTTCTCTTTAAATCTTCTCCAAAGAGATGTGCTTGGAAATGATTCCTTTCTCCAGGGGAGAAATACAATCTGCTCCTCTCTTCCAATTGCTGCCATTAATAAACCACCAAGTCTTACAGAATTTTTCCTCCCAGTGTCTCGTATAACCATCCTGTGTATTTTAACTGCAGCAGCTTTATGCATGTTCCACCACTTCTTACCATGTCTTATGTAGTGATTCTTTAGTGTTGAAATATTTTTAAAAATCTAGAGCATTGGGTGTTATGCTATATGTTGGCAAAGTGAATTTGAATAAAATATTAAAAAATAATTATAAAAAATAAACTACTGTTAGATATGAAAAAAAAAGCTGGAAGCAGTGGTGTGCTAATAAATGTATCACAACCAGCTCTTTGGGGGGAAAGAAGCTCTGTTTGTAGCACTTTCCAATTTCCATGGTGTAAATACCCCCACCAAGGTAGATTTCAAACTATCAACTTGGTGTCACTGAATGAAGAATTGGAGAGAGATGCGTATATTCAGCTTTCATGAGCCAGTACAAGCTGCTACAGGTCCGCCCCAGTACACCACTGTCTGGAAGACTAATTTTTCTCAAGCACCATTTAAATCAGGCTACTCTCTCAAATTTGGGAATCTACCTGGACCTCAGATGTTGATTGTGGAAACCACAGATATGGTCTGTTCACTTTTCTCTATCACAAGTTCTATGCTAGATCACTTGATTGAAGACTGCATTAACCATTTAAATGATCACGTTGCTTCCACTCTGGCCCTGGAATTATTCTCCACACAGCACCCAGAGTGATCTTTTAAAAATCCTAATTTGGGCAGCCCGGGTGGCTCAGGGGTTAAGCACCTGCCTTCGGCCCAGGGTGTGATCCTGGAGACCTGGGATCGAGTCCCACATTGGGCTCCCTGCATGGAGTCTGCTTCTCCCTCTGCCTGTATTTCTGCCTCTCTCTCTGTGTCTAATGAATAAATAAAATCTTTAAAAATAATAATAATAATAAAATAAATAAATAAATAAATAAATAAATATCCTAATTTGAGGGCAGCCTGGGTGACTCAGTGGCTTAATGCTACCTTCAGCCCAGGGGGTGATCCTGGAGTCCTGGGATTGAGTCCCACGTCCGGCTCTCTGCATTGAACCTGCTTCTCCCTCTGCCTGTGTCTCTGCCTCTCTCTCTGTGTCTCTCATGAATAAATAAATAAAATCTTTAAAAAAATTCTAATTTGATTATGTCACCTGCAGGGAGGCAGGCAGGCAATGTTGTACCATACCAGGGACAATGCCAGCTGTGTTCCATGGAGTTATACAGTACCCAGGCTGTAGAGTCACCTTAATTAGCACCTCTGGCCTCTGCTTAAAATGCTTGGTGGTTTTTCATTACCCTTTGGGATTTGTGTACTATTAGTATTTGTGTAATAGATGGTGTGACATGGCCTCTGAGGGTCTATCTGATCTGACCTAAGCCCCCCTCTCGATATAGCTCCAATTATTCTGTTCTCTTCCCAGGGCCCCATCTGGAACTCTCCTCTCTTTGATTTTCCCATGTTAATCCCTTTTTCCTTTTTTTTTTTTTTTAAGATTTTATTTATTTATTCATGAGAGACACACACAGAGAGAGGCAGAGACACAGGCAGAGGGAGAAGCAGGCTCCATGCAGGGAGCCCGACATGGGACTCGATCCCAGGACTCCAGGATCAGGCCCTGGGCTGAAGGTGGCGCTAAACTGCTGAGCCACTTGGGCTGCCCCCCTTTTTATGACAACTCTGCTCACAAGACAGTTTCTCAGAGAGGCCTTCCTTGAACACCTAATCTAAAGTCCCCTCAATCTCTTTTTTCTTCTAGAGAAAAACTATTAAAAATATAAATAATATATTTTTTTATTTCCGTAAGAGAAGGCTTTGTAGTTTACTGTCGTCAATTCTCACATTTAAGTTAAAATAAGTACAGGGGCGCCTGGCTGGCTCAGTCAGAGGAACCTGTGACTCTTGATCTTAGGGTTGTGAGTTCAAGCTTCATGTTGGGTGTAGAGATTATTTAAAAATAAAATCTTTAAAAATAAAATAAAATACAACTAGGAGTTATTTTCTAATAGCCTCTTTCATGACACCATATTCTTTCCCTTAAAGGCACTATTGTGGGAACTGTCAGTATGCACTTTTTGGTGTCATTGATGGCAGTTTTATGCCCAGAAAAGATTACATATAATTAGTTTGGTTTTAAAAATTAAGACTCCCCTTAAGGTTATAAGATCAAAAATCTATTCAGCCATAAGATTCTAAACTCAAACTAAAAATAATATTCTATTTATAAGTAGACAAGACTTTTAACATTCCCTTTTTAAAAAAAATTTTTTTTTAATTTTTTATTTATTTATGATAGGCACACAGTGAGAGAGAGAGAGAGAGGCAGAGACACAGGCAGAGGGAGAAGCAGGCTCCATGCACCGGAAGCCCGACGTGGGATTCGATCCCGGGTCTCCAGGATCGCGCCCTGGGCCAAAGGCAGGCGCCAAACCGCTGCGCCACCCAGGGATCCCTAAAAAAAATTTTTTTATAGGTAACGCACAATATTACATTAGTTTCAGGTGTACAACTTAGTGATTTGACAAGTTTATACATTATTAACATTTGCTTTTAATGGGGCCTTGATTGGGATCCCTGGGTGGCGCAGCGGTTTAGCGCCTGCCTTTGGCTCAGGGCGCGATCCTGGAGACCCGGGATCGAATCCCACGTCAGGCTCCCGGTGTATGGAGCCTGCTTCTCCCTCTGCCTGTGTCTCTGCCTCTCTCACTCTCTCTGTGTGTGACTATCATAAATAAATAAAAATCTTTAAAAAAAAAAATGGGGCCTTGATTAATGCATGAGCCCATTTACAAACTTAATGTAGTTTCTCAAACATTTAAATTACATTTATAAATTTAATGTAATTTTTTAAGACATTCAATTGCCTAACAAAAATACCTTAAGTAACTGTAATATATCAAACACATAGATATGGTGAATATTAGGTTCTCTTAAACATTTCAGTGCTGTCTTCAAATTTAATAAAATTTTCTTACTGATCGAACTTAAATCACAAGTCTAATCAATTGCTCAATTATATAGTATAAGTTGAAACCACAATGCAATTTTGTTTAATTCATTAAGATGCTAAATTCTCTAAAACATAACAAGTATTCCAAATAGTAAGCATACCCCTATTATTCTTCTAGCCACAAATATATAAATAGATTTGAATTAATCAGTTATCATCATTTACTCCATTATCTTTAGTCTCAATTCTAAATCTTCCTGGAATTAAAATGGACAGACGAAGCAGACAATTATATTAAACCAAACAATTTAGGGTTATTTTTCGAGGAGGAGGGCACTGAAGATACAAGTTGACCCATGGTTTGGCTGGAACTCAGGATTTTGTGTTCTCCCAACACACTACGGGCTATCTGTGTTCATGGTAACCAGGATTCCATAGCCAACAAGGGCCCCATGCCCACTTCCTGAATGCTAGTCAAATTTGAATCTATAGCCTCTCAGGTTGTTTCACTTTATGATTCGATGCATTTAATCTCTTAAATTGTCTGCTAAATTAAATCACTCCTAAATTCTTATTTTTCCTAGTTGGCCAGGCTCCACTGTTTTGATATTTCAATAGTGTCTGATTGGATTTCACCTGTCTCCTCTAGTTTGTACACCTTTATTTAGCAACAGGGATGGATCTCAATCTACACACTCAGTATGTAAAAACTCTAAACTTGTTTTTATATAACTCACCTTCATTGATGATTTGACTCTCCATTCAACCAGGAATTGAAAACAATATTCGGGTCAGTATGCACTGCTTTTCTTCCTGGGGTTTTATCTAGGTGCTAGGGAGCTTAAGTGCCGTGACATTAGGGGAGAGGAATCTGGTCTCTGACAGCCATCCATTCAAGCTAACCTCTGCTGTGAAGTCCCTCATCCCCTCAGTTTCACAGGAACAGTCTACTCTGGCCTCTGTTATCTCCTGGCTCCAGTACAGAGGGCCCTCCTGGCACTGCTCTGCCTTGCTCCTTCCATATACCCAGTAGGGCTGAGACAATCCATTCTGCTCCTCCTGCGCCATACTGAGCTATGGAAAATTCTTTGAAGCCATCTAACATGTAATGTGTGATATGATAAATAAAAAAAATATATATATATACATATATATTTGGTTTTTATTTCTGATTCCTGGCACAGTGCTCCTAGAACTCTACAAATTTCCTGATAGTAGTTAGTGTCTTTTGTCATTCATGACAAGCCCCTTTCCACCACATCTGAATTTATTCTAATGAGATGATTCTTGGCCTTTGGATAGCTTCAGAAGGGGCTGGTCACCAGAGGAACCAACCACATGATTAGAAGATTAGAACTTTCTGCCCCAGTCCCAACCCTGGTCAGAGGAGAGGAGCTGGAGATTGAGTTCAATCACTAATAGCCAATGATTTAATCAACATGCCTCATCATTAAGCTTCAGTAAAATCTCTAGAACAAGGTTTGGGAATCTTCCATTTTAGTAAGCACATTGTTGTGTTGGAAGGTGGTGTGTCTAGAGAGGACATAGAAGCTCTCTGTGTGGGCAGCCTGGATGGCTCAGTGGTTTAGCACTGCCTTCAGCCCAGGGCCTGATCCTGGAAACCTGGGATCAAGTCCCACATTGGGCTCCCTGCCTGGAACCAGCTTCTCCCTCTGCTGTGTTGTGTCTCTGCCTCTCTCTCTCTCTCTGTGTGTGTGTCTCTCATGAATAAATAAATAAAACTTTAAAAAAAAAAAAAAAGCTCTCTGTGCCACTCCCTACATCTTGCCCTATGCATCTCTTTCATTAGCTGTTTCTGAGTTATAGCCTTTATAATAAAACTATAATGGTTAAGTATACAGTAGTTCTTCCCTTATCTGTGGGCTTTTTTTTTCTTTTTTTTTTTGTGTGGCTTTGGTGACCCATAGTCCACTGTGGTGGTGACCACAGTCTGAAAAAAGATGGTCCTCCTCCTGATGCATCATCAAAAGGTTGATAGTAGCTTAAGGCTGTATCACAATGCCTTTGTCATTCATCTCACTTCATCTCTTCACATAGGCATGTTATCATCTCATGTGATCACAAGAAGAATGGTACAGTACAATAAGATATTTTGAGAGAGAAACCACATTTACATAACTTTTTATAGCATATTATTATAATCGTTCTATTTTATTGTTGCTAATTTCTTACTGTGCCTAACTTATAAATCAAATTTTATCATAGGTATGTATGTATAAGAAAAATACAGTATACAAGGGGTTCAGTATTATCTGTTCTTGGAATGAAAACTTTGTGGATGAGAGGGACTACTGTAGTACTTTCCTGAGTTCCTTGAGTCACTCAAGTGAATTATCAAACCTGGGTGGGGAGGGGTCATGGGAATTCCCAAATGTGTAGTCAACTGAGCAGGTGCAAGTAGCTTGGGGACCCAATTTGTGGCTGGCATGTGAAGTAGGGGCATTTTTGTGGGGGTGAGCTCTCCACTTGTGTGTCTGGCTAATTCTAGGTAGTTTGTATTGAAGCTGAATTGGATTGTTGGGGGATTCCTGGGTGGCTCAGTGGTTTAGTGTCTGCCTTTGGCCCAGGGCGTGATCCTGGAGTCCCGGGGTCGAGTCCCACGTGGGGCTCCCAGCATGGAGCCTGCTTCTCCCTCCTCCTGTGTCTCTGCCTCTCTCTCTCTATCATAAATAAATAAATAAATAAATAAATCTTTGAATTGGATTGTTTGATGCCCAGTGAGTATCAAAAAATTAGAGAATTGGTTGTTCTTAGAAAATGACAGAATTACTGTTAACAAAACAATGCTATGCTTCTTTGGAATATTATTGCTCTTTAGATCACTTTGCTTTTCTGCACCAAAGGGAGGCACGGGTAATTCTTTGAGGCTTTGCAGGTCAAGTGCCTAGACCTATCACAAAGCCATTTCTTCTCTGAGGTGGTCAACTTGCTGAGAAGGGGAGGACCGTTCTCCTCTGCTCTCCTGTGCCAAAAACCCATCTTGTATTTATGTCACTCACAGGAGCATGGTGTGGGCAATGAGATAGGATAGAGTCTCCCTTCTCCAGAGATCCAACAGCACCTAAGCTCCAATCACTTGGCTTCTGACCCTCCTCTCCTCCAACCTTTGGAAATGGTAATCTAGTAGACCCAGAAGCCTTTCTGACTCATCAGGTATTATGCTAAATCACTATTCATGCCAGAGTTATATTCTGTGCCTTCTGAAGCCTAGATTTTGAAACTCAAGAGCTAGGATAAGATTCCTGTTAGTTATCTTTGGATTTCACTGTCTCATACCTGAGTTTTTATATACAGAATATTGAGCTGAATGAATGGGTAACGGCCAAAGGGAAACAGATTGTACGAGAGATAAAAGCGACATTGATTAACATCACCAAAATATTAACCCAGCACATACTTTGGCAGTTTGTTTGGCAATTCCAAATGTTTACGGAATATTAATATTTGATGTCAGTCTTCCACTAGATTGTAAACACTGAGGGCAGAGATATGTCTCTGTTGTTTATTATTATATTAAAAAGTACCTAGAATAGTACCTAGCACACAGTAGAAACTCAATAAATATTTGTTGGAAGCATAAACTTAAATCCCTTAGGTTGATATTCAATGTTAAATGAGATGATAAGCTTGCTTTGATAAGCTAATTTTACTTCTGCACCGACCAACTTTCCGTGTCACCTGAAGTAGTATATTTACAGCCTCTGCCACTTATTCAAGACTACCATCAATTTTTTGAATATTTTGTTTTCCTTGCTAAAATGTTTTCTCTCCTCTCTAGTAATCATCTTTTCTCCTTTCAAACTATGTCTTAAAAACAAAACAAAACCCAAAACCTATGCCTTAAAACCGACCTCCAAAGAATCTTCTATGATTAGCCTTATTTGTCTATTCCCTCAGTTTTATTCAGTCCTCCTTTTAAAAATATATATTAAACAGCTGAGTGAAATAAGTCAATTGGAGAAGGACAAACATTATATGCTCTCATTCATTTGGGGAATATAATAGTGAAAGGGAATAGAGGGGAAGGGAGAAGAAATGGGTAGGAAATATCAGAAAGGGAGACAGAACATGGAAGACTCCTAACTCTGGGAAACGAACTAGGGGTGGTGGAAGGGGAGGAGGGCAGGGGGTGGGGGTGACTGGGTGGCGGGCACTGAGGGGGGCACTTAACGGGATGAGCACTGGGTGTTATTCTGTATGTTGGCAAATTGAACACCAATAAAAAATAAATTTATTATTACTATATATATATATATATATATATATTAAACACTTACTGTGTATTAGATACCACTTGAGGCACTGGAGACATAAATTAGAGAAAGTCTTTGTTCAAATAACCAAATACATAATTAAGGCATTTCTAAATAGTAGTGAATGATTTTACTTTTATTTTTTTTATTTTTTAAAAGATTTTATTTATTTATTCATGAGAGATATGGAGAGGCAGAGACACAGGCAGAGAAAGAGGCAGAGAGAGAGAAGGAGGCTCCATGCAGGCAGCCCAACGTGGGACTTGATCCTGGGTCTCCAGGATCATGCCCTGGGCCGAAGTAGGTATCAAACCGCTGAGCCACCCAGGAGTCCCTAGTGAATGCTTTTAAAACACAAATACAGGATGGTGTGTTAGAAAGTGATTGGGGCACAACATTAGGTCAGGATTTAGGAAAGGACTTTTTGAGGAGGTGATGTTTGAGCTGATGGGAGGAAGATGTGAGGTTGAAGCATTTCCAACAGCATTTTTGGCATGAAGATGAACAGGTACAAAGTACCTGGTACAGGCATAAATTATTCCTGGAAAAGCAGGGGTGAGATCATAACTGGAGCTGCATGAGCAAGAAAGTGGTAGGAGTCAAGGTAGAGAGGCAGGCAGTGCCAGATCAAGCAGGGACCTGTAGGCTAAGAACAGGAGTGTGCATTTTATTCTAACTGTAAGCGGGTATTTTGGAGGCTTTGAATCTTGGGCATGTCATGGTCTGATTTATATTTAAAAAAATTCATTTGGTTGTTGGGTTGGCTATACAGACTACAAAAGCAAAAGTAGAAGGACCAGGTAGAAAGTAATTACAGTAATTCAAGAGATGGAACAAGGGTGGTAGTGAAAACGGAGCAGACAGATTGGGGATCTATTCTAGAGGCAAAGCTAATAGGTTTCCTTGGATTTGTTGCAGTGGGAGTGGAGTCTGGGATGGATGTGGAAAGAGCAAAATAAAATTTGATTTCTAGATTTCTTTTTTTATTTGAGCAACTGGGTGTTGGTTGTATCATATACTAAGATGTGGAAGCAGGGAAAGAAAAATTAAGGTGGGAAGGCAGGGGGAGTCAAACTTTCTATTTAGTTCATATCAAAGATGCCTATTAGACATGTAAGCACAGATGTGAAGTTGAAGTTGAATGTATGAACCTGGAGCCCAGTGGAAAGCCAAAGTACATATAGTAGTCAAGAGGAGAGGCTGTGAGCTCAGCTTACCCAGTTTCAAATCCTGGCTCCCTCTCTCTATGTGGGCTTGAACAATTTACTTAACCTCCTTGTGCTTTACTTTCTTCGTCTATACATTGGGGATAAAAATAATATCCCACAAATTTGTTGTGAGGATTAAATTAATACACATAAAGAGCTTACAGTTGGGTCTGGCACGTAGTAAATATCCTATTGGATAATGGTGTTAACTATTATTATTAATATGGGTACAGGTGAGGGCTGGAACATAAATTTGGGAGTCATCAATGGAATCTTAAAACTGTGAGATTAAATGATTTCTCCTCAGGAGACAGTGTATTTAGAGAAGTGAAGGGGCCCTGGGGCAAGCTTTGGGTCCCTGCAATGTTTAGAGCTGAGGTAGTGGAAGGAAAGTAGCCCCAGAAGAGGAGAAAGAGGAGGAGCAGCCAGTTGGTAGGAAGAAAACCAGCAGTGTTAAATAGGGTCCCCCCAAATTCATGTCCATCTGAAATCTCAGAATGTGACCATCTTTGGAAATATGGTTTCTGCACATGCAGTTAGTTAATTCAGATAAGGTCATACTGGATAACAGAGGGCACTGAATCAAATGACTGCTATTCTTATAAGAAGGCCATGTGATGGTAGAGGCAGAGATTGGAGTGATATGTCATCAGTAAGTCGAGGAATGCCAGGGTATCTGGGAGCCACCAGAAGCTGGAAGAGGTGAGTAGTAGTTTTTCCCTGGAACCTTCAGAGGGAACATGGCCCTGCTGATACCTTGATTTGGGACTTCTAGTTTCCAGAACTGTGAGAGAATACATTTCTGTGGTTTTTAGCTTCCCAATTTGTGGTACTTTGTTACAGCAGCCCTACGAATCCAGTGCAGAAATTAAAAACTGGAAGTGTTTCTAGAAAGAAGGTGACAGGCTCTCTGAATGCTACTGGTAGTAGGAGTAGAATAAGATGAGGACTGGCCAGGGACTATTGGAACTGCCTATAAGGAAGTCTTTGATGCTCTTGTTGGGAATGGCTTCAGTGAGGCATTTAGGGGGGACTTCCAAGTGGAGTAGATTAAGGGACAAATGGAGGGTGAAGAAGTTGAGACAGCGGCTATGGACAACTTCTCAGAAAATCTTCAAACTGAAATGGGGGTGATGGTTGCAGGGCATGAAGTTAAGGGATTTTTTTTTTTTAAGATTGCCATCCTAAGCATGTTTGTATGCTAGTGGCAGTTATCCATGAGAGAAGGAAGAGAAGATGATGGTACAGGGAAAAGGAGAATTATTGCAGGTTCTAAGCCCTTGAGACAGCAAGAAAGGCTGCGATCCAGATCGCTAGTGGAGGATGTGACCTTTGACAGGAGCAGGGAACTTTCTCCCACTGGAGGGAAAGAAGGCCCAGAATATTACCACAAAGACTGGTGGATCATAGCGGAAAGATGAGAAATTTGGTTGACTGTGTCCATCTTCTTAGTTACTCACTCAGGTGAAAGTGAGTGTAGGACAGAATGGGTGGTATTAGAGGTTTGAGAAGAAAGCAGAATGAGTCATTCTAGGGAGTTGAGAACAGTCTTACCAGGACAATGCAGTGGGTTTGTGCAACAGTGCTGAAGGCTAAGCTTTGAGATTCATTGCTTATGGAGTTTATCCAGCAGTATCAGCCTCTCAGATGCAGGTGCCAAGCAGATGGTTAAGAAAGTTAAGAACATTTATAAATGAGAAATTTAAATGATACACTATAGAATCTATGCTGGGTAAAGAGAGATGTAGGGGCCTCAGAAGGGTATGTAAAGAGTTTATAGGGTCAGTGGATTGGAAGTTTGAGGCTGAGAAGAATGTGTGAGTATATATATATAAAAGTAAAAAATCAGAATATTTGTAGGAGTAATCAGAGAGAAAGATGCTCAAAATTGAGGTTTTGGAAGTTGATGTAATGACAGTTTAAGATGTAACTCTGAGAGAGTATGGGAAGGAGGCAAAGATCATTTAAGAGAGGGAGTTAAACGAAGAAATGAAGAAGGGTAGAATGAGAAACAGCTGCTTAACAGGCATGGGGTTCTGTTCTGGGGCAATGAAAATGTTTTAGAACTAGGTAGAGGTGGTGTTTGTACAACACTGTGAATATACTAAATGCCACTCAGTCGTTCAGTTTAAAATGGTTAATTTGATGTTATGTGAATTTCACCACAATTTAAAAAAAGAAAAAGAGGGATGCCTGGATGGCTCAGTGGTTGAGCATCTGCCTTTGGCTCAGGCCATGATCCCAGGGTTCTGGGATCAAGTCCTGCATTGGGTTCCCTGCAAGGAGGCTACTTCTCCCTCTGCCTATGTCTCTGCCTCTATCTGTGTATCTCTCATGAATAAATAAATGAAATCTTAAAAAAAAAATAAAAAGAAAACCCCACATGGATTATCTGTTGTTGAAGTCACCAAGAATGAGGACACATTTAATCCTACAAAGAATATATGAAGTGCTTTGGGTAATTATCTTTATCCTAAAAATAAAGGAACTGAGGTATAGAGAGGTTAAGTAACTTGCCCAGTGTCACCTAACTAGTCAAGAGTAAGGCTTAGATTTTTTTTTTTAAGATTTTATTTATTTATTCATGATAGTCACACAGAGAGAGAGAGGCAGAGACACAGGCAAAGGGAGAAGCAGGCTCTACACAGGGAGCCCGACGTGGGACTCGATCCCGGGTCTCCAGGATGGCGCCCTGGGCCAAAGATAGGCACCAAACCGCTGCGCCACCCAGGGATCCCAGTAAGGCTTAGATTTAACTGGAGTTTGAGTTCTAGACTCAGAGATGTGGAGGCTCGTGGGTGGCTCAGTCAATTAAGTGTCCCACTCTTGGTTTTGGCTTAGGTCATGATCTCAGGGTCCTGGGATCGAGCTTGGCATCGTGCTCTGTGGTCAGCAAGGAGTCTGCTTGTCCCTCTCCCTACCCTCTGCTCCTCCCCGTTTGTGCTCTCTCTTTCAAATAAATACAAATCTTAAAAAAAAATTAAAAATAGACTCAGAAATGTGACTCTGTGTTACTTTTTCTGGCATGGCTAGTCTGACATGAAGCAGGGTACAATGTGATAATTCATGTGAACCACTGACAGAGCCTAGAACACAGTAAATAACCAATAACTATTAAACTCTCTTGCACAAACTCCTCAGTATTGCTTCATTTCCTTTGAAGTCCAGAGTCCTTAGCATGGCATAGAAAGTCTTTGCTGAGCTCCTGAACAGAGCCCAGTTTACTTCATCAATCCTTGTATTCCCTCTGTAAATCTTAGATCCAGTCATAATTGTATTGCTTTTCATTTCTTACATGTACTTTACACTCTGGGGGGGTATCTGCTTTTGTTACATACTAGCCCTTAATATTTTTATTCAGAAAATTTATTTTATTTTTCCTGCCCTCCAATGCAAACTTGGACAGATCCCAAGACTTCTTAATGAGCAGTCCTACTCACTCTAAGTTACAGATCTAATTTGGTAATTAGAATGTGTCCACTCAAGAGATTAATTAAATGCTTCAATCTCCCTTCAAACAGTGAGAGTTCTCTCCATATGTGAAGTGGTAGACTTCTGCTCTGTCCCCACTTCCTTCCTTCCTGTGTACCAGCAGCTGCATCAGACCCCACCTGGGTGAAAGCTGCCCAAAGCAGGACAAGTCAAGAATGGGGAAGTTCATACTTGTTAGTAGCCTTCAAACTCTCTGAATCTGGCAGGTGGCTAAACTTGAATCTTTCTCTCCTGGTGCCTAGTGCACATCTCTCTCTCTCTCTCTCTCTCTCTCTCTCTTTTTAATAGAGGCTGATTGAGAAAGATATATGGACAATACAACTGAAAAATATCACTGACTTGCTAATGGCTCAGGATGCTAGTCATGAAGTGACTTAGATGGAGGACCTGGTTCCAAGAGTGCTTAGGCTATTTCCATACTGGTTACTAGTTACTTTGTATAATCTGAACAATTAGTACCAGATTGCTACTGGTATATAAACTAGGAGAAGCTAGCTCACTTTTTATAACAGATCAACTAAAGCATGAAGCTGGTGACCCTCCGTGAGTTGTTTGAAGATTTCTTAATTATGGTATCAATGACCTGGATGGATGTACCTTTATTCTAGGCAGTCACATGTGACTCTCAAAATTGGATTTTTATCTCTATCCAATTTCTTATTGTCAGGGCCCTCTGCCCTTCTATTTAGTCCTACTGTAAAAGGCCCCAGACAATTGGGGTCAGCCTGCCCTGTTTCCCATGTGGTGCACATTTGCTCCATGGGAAACACCCACATACCTCTTACTTCCTTTGACAAACTCTAGCAATGATCATCCATCCCAAGACAGCCACAGGTTGCTTTCACTCTCTCAGGTGGACATCAAGCACCAGCCCTTTGCAGGGAACACATTTCAAACTCTGTGAATGGTCTCATGGAAGATCTCATCACTATTAGACCAGAGGAGAAGGAGGCAGTATCCCCCATGATGTCTCATTTGCTTGGCAGTACTGACAGCAACAGCTGTCTCCAAAGAAACTTTTCTCAAATCCTTTCTTTACTCACACTTTTACAGCATTTAATAACCTTATCTGGCTAAATGGGTCCAGGAGTCTTAGAACTAGTTTGCTCACATTCCTTTTGTAAATTATGCCCATAGGAGAATTTGCTTCACACCCATGCTGACATCTGATTCTATTGTTTTGGCACCTCATTTAACACTGAGGCAAGAAGTGTTCCACGTAAACATCCTTTCTGAAATGTGTATATAAAATGTGTGCTCTTACCCTCTTTGCCTCACTCTGTAGTCACACCAGCTGATTCCTACCTATTTTTAACACTTAGAATGCCTTTCCCTTTCTTCCAGCCCATGACCCCACAGAATGGGTGAATCCATCCCATTTGTGTTTCCATGGTAACTTCTGCCCACCTTAGCATAACTAGTCCATTTCACTTTACATTAAAACATTTAATATGTCTGTCTGCAAACCCAAGGGATTGGAAGTTCTTGGGGACAGGGATTCTCTTGAGATTTACCGTTACATATTCAAAGACTAACACAAAATGTAAATTACCATTAGCAGTAGCGTCAAAAACATAAAATATCTAAGAATTAATGTAACAAAAGATAATGTAAGACCTCCATGTTGAAAACTAGAAATCTCAACTAGATCTTAGGTAATTTAACAAGCACAAATTCCAAATTTGATTCCAAAATTGATAAAGAAATGCAAAGAGCCAAGATTCTCTTGAAGAAAACAAAATAAAACGAAGCTCAGGGGAGAGGACTTGCTCTACCACCTATCAAGACTTCTTATTTAGATTCAGTAATTGAAACAGTTTGGTATCTACCAAAGACAGAAGAGCCAGTGGGATGAAATAGTTCAGAAACAGACCTACTCAAATACACATATCTGACTTGGGATGGCACTGTGGAGCAGGCGGGAAATAGGCTTAAAAGAAGCACTAAACATTTAAAAAATATTAAATTAAGGATTTATGTTCATTAAAAACACCATTTAAAGAATGAAAGGGAAGTTATGGAACAAGAGAAGATTTTTTCAGTGTAGATAATTGACAAAGAGCTTGCATTCAGAATATAAAGGATTATAAAACAACTTTTATATAAAACAATATAAAGGAAGACAAACAACCCAGGAGAAAATTGGGCAAGAGCCTTGAACAATTATACAAGAGGAAGTCTGAAAGGCTAGTAAACATATGAAAAGGTACTCACCCTCATCAGCAATTGGGGAAATGCAAGTTAAAAACCCCAGGAGAATGGTTAAAATTTAAAAGCTGACAATGTCAATTGTAGGCTGAAATATAGAGCAATAGGACTCTGAGGGATTGGTGTTGGGAGTGTAAATTGGTGCAAACACCTCTGAAGACAATTTGGAGTTACCTAAGAATGTTGAATACCTGCAGACTATGGCCCAGCAATGCACTTCTAAGAAAATGTGTGCCTGTGTGCACTGGGAGACAAGTGTAAAAATGTTGATGGCATAATTTGTAGTAGCCCCAAACTGGGATTTGGGTGTTCATGAACCCAAATGTTCATACATAGCAGAATGAATAAATAAATAATGTTCTCTCCATGTGATAGAATTCTATACCACAATGAAAATGACTGAACTGCAGTTTCACATAAGAAAATAATTGACTCTCAAACACAATGTTAAGCAAAAAAAGCTGGTCACCAAAGAATATATACTGTATAATTCCATGTATATAAAATTCAAGTACAGGCAAAACTAAACAACATTTGGAGATTCATACTTAGGTGGTTAAACAAAGATAAGGAAGTGACTATATTAAAGTCAGAGAAATGGTTACCTTTGTGGTGAGATAGTTGTGATGGGAAAGAGTATTGGGGATTTTCTGGGGTATTAACAAGCTTCTATTTCTGGAGAGTAGTTAAATAGTTGAGTTTTATAACAATTTGTTAAGTTGTACAATTGTGTTTCTACCTCTCATTTTTTTTAAGTTACATCCTATGTTTATAACAGCATATTACTCTAACAAATTAAAAGGATCAAATGCCTTAGGACTTTCTTAACTGCAAACAGCAGAAAACACAACCTGTCTAAGCAAAAAAAGGTAATTTATTGACGAATGTAGTTAAGAACAGGAGGTGGACATGCTGGCTTTGGATGGAGCTTAGAACAGGACTCATACACTGGGACCAGATCCTGGTTTCTTTTTATGTTCTTTTACCTGCTTTGAGTCATTTTCAAGTTCTTACCTTTTAGATCCAAGATGACTACCTGTAGTCCCTGAAATTATAAGATTCCTTTTTTAGATTAAGCAGGAAAGAGAAACTTTGTTCTTTCAATAGTTGAATCCAAAGCTCTGGTGTTGTGTTGCCCTGATTCTCAGGTCATGGGTCCTTCTCTGGACTAACCATGTTGGGAGATAGGATAAACTGATTAATACACCAATAGACTACATGGCTAGAATGTGCAAGATTGTATTAAAAAGGGAATAATGGAGGGATCCCTGGGTGGTGCAGTGGTTTGGCGCCTGCCTTTGGCCCAGGGCGCGATCCTGGAGACCCGGGATCGAATCCCACGTCGGGATCCCGGTGCATGGAGCCTGCTTCTCCCTCTGCCTGTGTCTCTGCCTCTCTCTCTCTCTCTGTGTGACTATCATAAATAAATTAAAAAAAAAAAAAAAAGGGAATAATGGGTATGGGGAAGCAACTAACAAATGTCTATGACAATATCCATTTATTCAGCTGAATATCATCATGCAGCACACAATTTTGTATTACTACCCATCCCAGTCTCAATCAGAATCAATACAGATAAAGTGGGTGGGATAGAGGTCCGCCAGAAGAGCTTAAATCTAAAAACAATGGCAACAATACATTTTCCACCTTGCTGATATGTTAGAGATTCAAAACAGGCACAAGCACTCAGATTGATTAAAAGCAAAGCTGTTTTGTAAGGCATAACAATTTAAGGCAATGAGTGAAACTTGATTGGGTCTTGGGTTAGGAAAAAAGTTACCTGTAAAACATATTTCAGGGAGAACTGTGATAGTAAACGGTAAAAGTAGTAGGGAATTAGTAAAAGATTAGGGAATTATAATTCATTTTCTTAGGTGTGGTAAGGTCATTTGATAATATTAGAGAAAGCTTCAGAAGAAGCAGGCTGGAGTACTGAGGGGTACAGTGTGTTGATGTCTGCAACTTATTCTCAAAGAGCTTAACACACAACACACACATATAAAGCAAATATTTAAAACTTTAACAATTGTTGAATCTAGATGGTGAGTATATGAGTGATGATCGCAATTAAAAAAATCTTATGTATCTTTGAAACTCTTTAAGATAAAAAAACTGGGGAAATAAAAAATATTTTGGGGAAAATCTGAAAAATCCAAACCAAACAACAATGTATTTTGTCCTCCTGTCTCAGGCATTAGGTCTAAAGGAAGAAGAAAAAGATAAATTTAGGGGCAAATTTAGGAGCACCTGGGTGGTTCAGTTGGTTAAACATCTGCCTTTGGCGCAGGTCATGATCCCAGGGTCCTCGGATTGAGCCCTGGGGACTCCCAGCTCAGCAGGGAGTCTGCTTTTCCCTCTGCCCCTTCCTCTGCTTGTGCTCTTTCTCTCTCAAATAAGTAAATAAAATCTTTTTTAAAAAGATAAATTTAGGGCAGCCCGGGTGGCTCAGTGGTTTAGGGCCGCCTTCGGCCCAGGGCCTGATCCTGGAAACCCGGGATCGAGTCCCACGTCGGGCCCCCTGCATGGAGCCTACTTCTCCCTCTGCCTGTATCTCTGCTTCTCTCTCTCTCTCTTGCTCTGTCTCTCATGAGTAAATAAAATCTTTAAAATAAAAAGATAAATTTATTTTTAAATTAAAACTATATAAGTTCTATTGCTTTTCCAATTATCCACGAAAAATATTTATTTGCACCAATTGTGTGTATGTATTTCTTATTGTTTAAAGGAAATTATAATTTTATCTCTGATTTTAGTACAGAATAAGTGTTGCTGGGACGCCTGGGTGGCTCAGTGGTTGGGTGTCTGCCTTTGGCCCAGGGCGTGATCCTGAGTCTCGGGATCGAGTCCCGTGTCGGGCTCCCTGTGTGGAGCCTACTTCTTCTCCTTCTGCCTGTGTCTCTGCCTCTGTGTGTGTGTCTCTCACTAATAAATAAATTTAAAAAAATCTTAAAAAAAAAAATGTTGCCAATCAGATACCAAAGACAGAGGGAATAACATATATTGAGGACTTATTTTGTACCAGGAATACTAGCATATATTGTTTTATTTATTATTATAATCCTGTAAAATAGATACTGTCATTATCCCTATTTTACAGAGGACAAATGGAGATGTTTATAAATTATGAACATCTGGCACAGGGTCCCATATTTAACAGGTAAGGGTATCTGAATCTAAGAGAGTTCTTTCCTCATATACTGCTGGTGGGAATGTAAAATGGAGCAGCCACTTTGGAAAACAGGTAAACACAGAGTTACTATATGACCAGGTAATTCAATTCTATTCTAAGTATATACTCAAGACACACGAAAACATGTGTCTACACAAAAGTCTACACAAAAGTTTGTATATGATACTAATGATTATAGTAGCACTATTCATAAGAGCCAAAATATGGAAACCACCCAAATATCTATCAACTGATGAATGGCTAGACAAAATGTGATATAGCCATACAAAGGAATGTTATTTGGCAATATAAAGAAATTAAATAACTCTCCATGCTACAACATGGAGGGACCTCGAAAACATGTTGCTAAGGGAAATAAGGCAGACAGAAAAGACCACATCTTGTATGACTTAATTTATATAAAATGTCCAGAATAAGCAAATCTGTAAGACACAGAAGGATTAGCAGGTGCCTAAGGCTGGAGGGAAAGAGAGTTTTTGTATTTTGGTTTTTTTTTTTGGAAAGGAGATGGTGATGAAAATGTACTAAGTTGATTGCGTGATGGTTTCACAACTCTATGATAATCTACTAAAAACCACTAAGTCGCACACTTTAGAAGTGTATCGTGTGGTACATGAATTCTATTTCAATTATATCTAAAAAAGAGTTAATTTCTCTTTACTGAACCATGTTGCCTAAGAAGACTACAGTTTTCCTCTTAGAATTGACTTTCAAAATCAAATCATGAGGGTAGTCAGGTTGAATTAAATTTTATATATCATTTAGACTCTTCTACTCAAGAAAGTTAATTATTTTGGAATTAAAGAAAACCTCATGGTGCGCCTAGGAATAAAATGAGTAAATAAACTGAATATATGATAAGCCTCCTTTCCCCTGTATTTCCAGTGTTGGCTATCTGAGTTTTTTGGATTTGGGCCCCATTATCTGAAGTCTGTTATATGAGCTCTTTTTTTTTTTTTAAAGATTTTATTTTTTATTCTTTTTTTTTATTTTTATTTATTTATGAGAGAGAGAGAGAGAGAGAGAGAGAGAAGGGCAGAGACACAGGCAGAGAGAGAAGCAGGCTCCATGCACCGGGAGCCCGACGTGGGATTCGATTCTGGGTCTCCAGGATCGCGCCCTGGGCCAAAGGCAGGCGCCAAACCGCTGCGCCACCCAGGGATCCCTGTTATATGAGCTCTTATCTCTGGATCCAGAAGGCATAGTGAATTGGCTATCAATTATCTGCAGATTTGTAACAGAGGACAATTTCTATGGGATTATTAGCAATAGTTTTTTTTTTTTAAGATTTTATTTATTTATTCATAGAGACAGAGAGAGAGAGAGAGGCAGAGACATAGGCAGAGGGAGAAGCAGGCACCATACGGAGAGCCTGATGTGGGACTCGATCCGGGTCTCCAGGATCACGCCCCGGGCTGCAGGCGGCGCTAAACCACTGCGCCACCAGGGCTGCCCAATAGTTGGTTTTATAAGGCATTCAAACATTAGTCTTCTGGAATAACTAGGGCTGTAACAAACATGCACTTTTCCAAACTTAGAGAACAGGAGAATAACCTTTGGAGTCCACAGTCTCCCATTCCACCATCATACACATTCCACTTCTTTCTTTCTAGCCCTGAAGATAATTCCTTTTATGGCCAGGTTGTAGCATTTGGGCATTTTCTTAAGCCTGGTTCCAGGTACTTACAAGTTTTACTCTTGACCTTTGCTGTTTTGGGTGAGTTGGGTGCCTCTAGCAAGTCGTTTCTACACTGCACTTTTTATTTGGGCCATCTTCGGCAATCTTCTCTATAGCCCCACCCCCAGTTCTTCTCTCTGTTTTTTTTTCTTTCTAGTTTCATTCAGTTACCTGCATCTGGCAATGTGGAGCTTTCCCAAAACTGGATTAGCAGCAATATAATAGCAGTAACCCTTTCATTACCAGAGTAATTTTCTTTACTTGTTTTGAGCTTTAGCATTTATAGGCAGCTACTGTAAAATTCAAAGGTGAAAAAGACATGTGACTTTTTCCTGCTTTTACAAGTCTGGAGTACTTATTATTAGTGAGGGTTATAGGATTTCGAAGCCTTTTTTTTTTTTTTCCTTTAAAAAGGAAATGTGAGAGCTGAGGTAAGCTTCTCCTCCATTTAAACAAAACACAAATCTGGTAACAATATTAAAGGAAAATTTCAAGATTCTGCAATTTACCCTAAAAGAATAAATAAATCCAATTAGAATTTAAGGTCATATAGATTTCGACTTTTTGCAATGCTTCTGACCTTAGATTTTTTTGCCTGAGTCAGTAGTAAGGTTGTTAAAGTGAGGAGGAAACCAAAGAATAAAGCTTTGCTTTCTTGGGCACTTTTCTATTCTAGTCATTAGTCATGTGGCCTCTAATTTCTTACCAGACTATATATAAAAAGACTCATAAAACTGCTGCTCTATCATGTATCAGGCTTGGTTATTCCAAAGTAGTCTAAGGCACCAGGATGAAAGGTGTCTATGGAAAGTTATGAACACACTTCCCAGAAATTTTTAAAACTTCATTTCTATAGAGCTATCAAACTAGTGGAAAGAAAGTTCCTCTAAATCTGACTGAATGATATGTCCAGGAATTATATTTGCTAAAGGTGGAGCTTGCTTTTACAATTTTAGCAAGATACAAAGGTTGTGAGGACTTGGAGGTTTTACTATTTAAAGTACAGAAGACAGACTTGAATTTCCAAGGGGGGCCCCCAACAAAGAAATCTAGACTGGAGTAGGTTAATTTCTCTGGTCCATGCAGAAGTGGAGGTTTCACAATTCCAGTATGATCTAGTATAGTTGCAACATCTTACCTACTACTGGGTGTGTATTTTCAGTGTACATACGGCGCTGCCAACATCAAAGGCCAGACTGGTTTCTAGTAGCTACTGGATCTCCATCTCCAGGAACTCACCAAAGACACAGCAAGGAACAGTGTTTTTTTGTTTGTTTGTTTGTTGTTTTTTTTTCTCCCTGGGGAAAAAGGAGGCAGATGGGGTGAGGGATTTGTGGAGAGTCGTGAGGCCCTAGAAAAACCGGGGAACGAGGAGTCCAGCAAAGCTTAGAAGCCTAGCAACATTCTTGTTTTGTTCTGCGCACACACGACGTGCCTCAGGCTTTGTTTTGGGAAGTGGGGAACAGTTTCTGCCCTAAAAGGTGTTAACATTTAGAGTAGGAAGGCTGGTCAGTTGGGGAGAAAACAACCGAGCCTCCTTGACCTTGGGAACGGGGTGTATACACTAATCTCTGTTTTGACCCTTGAACCAAACGAAACAAATACCATTTAATTTCATACAATAAAATTCCTTGAACAAATTCTTTAAACCAAGGGGCGGAAATTTAAAATCAAGGGATAACCCGTGAACGTCTTCAGTGGTGCATCCACTCACTTATTCGACAGGGGCGTAAGGAGCCCCAGTTGTGTGCTAGGCATTGCTGAGCCATCTCAGACTTGGTTCCCGACGCCATGGAGTTGACAGTCCAGCCCAGTCAGCGAGGGAGTTAAAAAAAAATTCCAGCATCGTTGCTACTGCGGTTGCACGGTGAGGATCAGCCCCTCCAGTCCTCCCACGTGGTCCCGGCAGGTGAGTGTGGGTGCGAGCGCGTGCGGCTCCGGTGTCGGGGAGTGTGAGAGCACACGTGTGTCAGAATGGCGCGTGTCACAGTGCGCGTGCAGGTGTCGGCGTGGTGCGCGTCTCCATAGCTGCCTGAGCCCGGCCGCGTGGGCCGCGTGTCTCCCGCCCACGTACCGGAGGCGGCGCGGGAAGCCCCGGGCCGGTGCGATTGTGAGTGAGCGCGGGAGCGCGCGCCGGCGCGTGCGCGTGCGCGTGCGCGTGCGCGGTCGGGGGAGGGGGCGGGGCGCGGCGCGCGCAGGCGCAGAGCGCGAGAGCGGACCGCGGCCGCCGCAGAGCGCCGGGGGCGGGAGGAGCGAGCGCAGTAGGCCATGGCTGCCGCCGGCTGCTGAGGGGCTCGGCCCGCAGCGCCTGCTGCCGCGGACGATGGTGACCGCACGGGTCGGGCCGCTGCCGCCGCCGCTGCCGCCGCCTCCCAAGACGCTGCAACCAAGGCCCGGCGCCGAAGAACCGCCGCTGTGAGCCGCGCGCCCCGGCCCCCGCCGCCGCCGCCGCCGCCCGAGGAGAACGGGAGGGCGGGCGAGAGAGCCGGGGAGCTGCGGAGCCCGCCTGCCCGCCGGCGGCTCGCCCCGCGGGGAGGGAGGCCACAGCCCGAGGTGACCGAGCCGTCCGCGCCGCCGGCCCCCCGGCCCCCGGCCAGGTCTGGTCGCGGCGCGTCCCCGCCCCCCTCCCCTCTCCCCTCCCCCCTCCTCCCGCCGCCCTTCCCCCAAGCCCTCCGCCCGCTCCTTCCTCTTCTCCCCCTTCGCCCCTGCCCGGGTTCGTCTCCCTACTTCCTCCCGGCGTCGGCGACGTGCCCGCCGCGCCCCCTCCCCGCCGGCCCGCTCCCACTCGGTCCTCGGCTCCCGGACCCCGCCGAGGCCCCTCCGCCAGCCCCCGCGCGCTGGGCGCCGCCTTCCCGACTCCCCACCCTCCTGGAGGCATCCCTCACCTCCCCGCGGCGTCCCAGCGATGCCCCCTCTCAGCTCTGCCCCATCGCCTCCCCAGGACCCCGTTTCGAGGCTATGTCTGAGCCCCTTCGGGAGCTGCCTCTTTCCTAGCTGCTGCTTTCCAGCGCCTTTTTTGCAGTTCCACTTCCAACTTCCCCTCTTTTGCGTCTTTGTCCACTTTGCTTCCAAGCTTTCCCTCCCATTTTTCTTTTGACTTCTCCTTCTTTGGTCCACGCAGGCCCCAAACTCAGTCTCCTCCTTCCTCCTCTTATGCGGTTTGAGGGTGTTTGGGGGCGCAGAGAGGCCTGCCAAGCCATCCTTCGAATGGGGGCCCATTTGCTCTCCATCCCATCTGTCCTTTTTTACCGTGAGAGCGCTCCCCATCCCTTCCTTTTTGTCCCCATCGTTTCCTCTCTCGCCTGCCATCCCTTCTCCAGCCTACTCCTGTTCTGCTTTTTCTACCCGAGACCCTTGCCCTCCCTTTAGGACGGAGACCCCTTCCTGCTCGGGGATGATGAACTTCTCCCGCATCTTTCTTTGGAAGCTTTTTGGTGCGTGGCGCCGCGGGACCAGCACCCTTGGCCAGACAAGAGGGGAGCTCCCTGGCACGGGCCTCTCTACTGGCAGAGTTTTTGCGAACGTAATCTCCTAGCCCCGCGGCGGCAGCGGCCCTGCTGCTGCGCTGCCTGCTTTGCGTCGAGCTGGGTTGGGGTTACTATAGTTCAAACGCAGCTGAGATCAGCAGGCGGGGTGGGGGAGGAGGTGCGGGGAGAGAGGAAGGGGGCTTTGCAGTGAGAAGGCATCAAAGATTAATGGATGGCTTTGCATCGCAGTCTGCAGTAAACAGGAAACTAGTTTGAAAGGAGAGGACTGTGTGTCTTTTTATTTTTTAAAATACGGACCGTGCCGTTCTACTGAATCTTGAATCCTGCCCAAAGGATGAGCTGTCGGTGCTGCAGTCGTGACCCAGGCTGAGGGCCCAATGGCAGGCAGAGAGAGCAGTTTTTATCCCCTCAAGTGTTGAAAGATGGTCCGGTTATTCAGAGTGGACTCCATGTCTTTGCCACTTGGGAGATATCGAGAAATCACAGAATTGCTAGTAGTTTATGTGGAAATCATACATGCAAAGTTAGCTAGGAATAGTGTGGGAGTGGGGAGGACCAGCTATATTTAAAACATGTGCCAATGCTTATGTAAGAAATGCGTTCTCCTCCCGGGTATCTCAGTTTTGAGCTGAGTTTACCTACGATTTTAGGTTCTAGTTTTGCCTCTGATATTTGCAGGGCTCACCATCCTAACATACGGACAACCAGAAAAACCTTTCTAGATATCGGTTTTAGCCGATGGTGGAATTTTTTCCCCCATTGGATTGGACAAAGAAAAATGATGATTTTTAAATTTTGGTGGGAGAAAAAAGTGTAGAAAGTTTCAGCCTTAAATTTTCTATTGTACTGAATTTAAAATTTGGTCCTACAGCTTTCTGATTTTTGCCTTTTTTTTTTTTTTAAAGACGTTTTATCTAGGAGATGTGAATACCCTTTTTTTTTTTTTTGGTAAGATCAGATTTTGTGTTTCTTAACATAATTTTTCAACAAACTATGACTTAAAGAAGTGTATGATTTCTGAATTGTTCAAGATGATTTGTTTGATTTCTTCATATTCAAAACCAAAATGCAGTGTTTTCAGGAATGTGTAGAATGAGACTCCTGTGTTTCCTAACCCACAAATATGAATGGTGAACTGTGCAACGTTATACTTGTACAGGACATTACTGTGTAAGTGGTGCTTGCTGCTTCCAAGTCTGGGAAAGTCATTTAATGAAATCATTGTGGTCCTGTTTTTGGTTAGCATTTGTTGAGTCTTTTTTTGCTGATTTTGGAAAGGTTTTTTTTAAAAACTGTTCCACTGTAAAACATCTTTAAGTTTGAGTCACATTTAGTTTATATTACTTGCTGAGACATAGTTTTTGCATATTACTTTCCAAGTTCTTCTAACGTATCAAGGAGGCAATATAAAAATCTTTCATGGAGGAGAAAATTTGTTAACTGTACAAGGCAGGAAATAACGTATATTTGGCTTTAGGAGAGTAAGGACTTTAAATTTTCGTTCAGTTCCTCTGCTTATTTGTGAGGATTATTTGATACTGTTTTGATTTTAAGAGAATTTTAAGCTTCCTCTGACTTGGAATATGCTCATTAGCTCTGATAATAAATCTCAGAAAAAGATAAATTAGGCTTGAACCAAGCATCATAGAAGTATAATAATCTTTTTCCCCCAGGAGATAAATCTCCACTTTTACTTCATGCTTTTAATAGTGTGGTTTGGCAAACATGAGTGATTCAGTGATTTTATTTTATTTATTTTTTTAAAGATTTATTTTATTTATTAGAGCTGAGCAGAGGGGCAGAGGAAGAGGCAGAGAGAGAATCTGAAGCAGACTCCCCATGGAGTGGGGAACCCTGAGACAAGGCTCCATGCTGGGCTCCATCTCAGAGCCCTGAGATCATGACCTGAGCCAAAACAAAGAGTCAGACACTTAACCAACTGAGCCACTCAGGCGCCCTATTTCAGTGATTTTAAACAAGATAAATGTTTCCACATTTTGTTTAGACGATATTTTAAATTGTGTGTGGTGCCGGATTGTAGTGTGCGGTATTTATTTGTGATGGTGATCACCCAATCATGTGGTACTTACACTTTAGAAAGATTCAAAATTATCAAGTGTTAGCGGGGGGGGGGGGGGGGGGGGGGGGGTTATTTTTTTTCCCACAGCTTTTGTGGGTAGCATTTTAGATTTTTTTTTTTTTTTAAGTAGGCTCAATGTCTAATGTGGGGCTTGAACTCACGAACCTGAAATCGAGACTTGAGCTGAAATCCTGTGGGATGCTTAATTGACTGAGACTGAGCCACCCAGGTGCCCTTTGTAGGTACCATTTTAGATTTGGTTTTCCATATATTGAATTTGTCCAAATACAGGGCCCGCTTGCTAATGACTTGCTAAAATACCACTCACATACAGAAATAAATGTTTACTGAACAGTAGAATTTTTTTTTTAAAGATTTTATTTATTCATGAGAGATACACAGAGAGAGAGTAAGAGAGAGAGAGGCAGAGACATAAGCAGAGAGAGAAGCAGGCTCCATGCAGGGAGCTGGATGTGGGACTCCAGGATCACGCCTTGGGCAGAAGGCAGGGGTTCAACTGCTGAGCCACCCAGGAGTCCCTAGAGTTGTTATTAAGTGGGCATATTTCATTCTATCCAAGGTCCTTCTTAATTCAGACATTTGAATCTTGGGTTTACTATGAAGTAGAATTTGGGGATCAGTCTTGGATATTCTTTTCTTTTGAGAGCTATAGGAACTCAAGACCTTTTTTTGTTATGTTTTGTTCCATTTGTGAGGTGGAATAGTGGTGATTGAGAGAGAATTTGTACCCTCCTGCTAATGGCCCTCTTTTGTAATAGAGATAATCTTCCATAAAAATTAGGGAGGTCCCACCCTGTCCTGCTAAGCTGTCCAGATCTTGATTTCTGATGCAGGATTGGTTATTTGTTTACATTTTCTTTTCTTGACCCTTTTAAGAGTTACAAAAAATGGTGAACAATTGGATACATTTAAAAATAGCAAAATATTTTTAAATAAAAAGAGGAAGGCTCCTAGTCAGATGAAATAAAAATGGACCACAAGTAATAACTCAGTAGCAGTACCTGCAAAAACAATAGATTTATATTGGATTCTAGATTATAGGAAGAGTGTTAACTTTTTTTCCATTATAATATAAAGCCTCTTGGTGATATTATCTCAGTCTGTGATGATTTTCACGCATGACTGGTGGCTTGTGAGAAAAACCTATTCATGTACTTTGAAATAAACCAAACTAAGTTATTTATTTGACCACCTGAGTAAGTAGTTAGGTTTTGTATATTTCCTTAAGTCATATAGATAGTTTAGATGTATTAACACTTTCTACAAGGAATTTCTTTTTTTAGGCCCCAATTATGGGTATTTTACAACATTTGGCAAACAGTAAAAGAAGGAATAAAAATCCCCTTAGCCTTACTGTGATATTTTGGTGTATTCCTAAGATTTTTAAAAAATTTAATAATATCATGAGCTGTGAGAAATTGAGGTTCCTGAATGCTGTAATTTACAATAAATGTCGATTATAGGGTTTTTATCTTTCACTGTTCTTTTCCCCGTAGGACACAACTACGTGGTTAGGATTCTTTCACAGTGTTTTTTTCTTATGTAGGAAAAATTTTAAAGTGGTTTTGTTTATTTAAAGTAATTAGAATTTAGTATTTATTTATGAAAATGTTAACTCTGCAGTCTTAGGTTATATCACTTTTGAGTAATGAGAATGATATATGATGACTCAATGATCGATACAATGGATCAGTTTTTCAGTGATTGAAAAACTTAAAATAATGGTTTGTCAAGTTGAGCTCCTTTTTTGTTTTTTAACTGAGCTAGAAGCTATGAAAATTAGGGTAAAATGGAAATACTGACAAATATTTAACCATAGCATAGCAATCTGTCACTGTAATTTTCTTCAGAAATAAATGTTTTCATTTGTCCTGTAATGTCTAAAATTACTGCCAAAGCTGGAAATATGTTTAGCTTTCTCAGCAAAATTCTGAAAAGGATATTGTTAGAGCCAACAATCCAGAATTATCATTACTCTTAAAATTGTCTTTAACCCACTTCTGTTTACCTTATTCTCATAATTCCTTGGATTAATTTAAAGCTCTATCATATAAAGCAGTGTTGCACAGAATAGTCCTTTTAAATAATAAATTGTTCTGGAGATCTTTCATTTCCTTCCTTTTTATTTTTATTTTTTTTTAAAATCTGTTCCTACAACTCATCAATAGCTGAGCAAAGACAGGGGCTGCAGACTCCAATGCCTTTTTCCCTGTGCCAGGATATCTGTGAATCACAGGAAGAATTTGATGAGCATTATTTCCCCACTTTGAAGGCAGATTATGAGAATTTCAGATGGAGAGTTTAACTTTAATGGTTCGAGGAAACAGTATTGCAAACCATGTTTTATTTACCTGTATCATGAGTTCTCTGAATTATATATATATCATGTAAATTCAGTACTTCAATTCTGGTTGTAAGCAGTAAGGAAAAGGATACACTGTGAGATGCTGCAAACTAAATGTGCAGTTACCAGATTTTTATTGAATAGCTTAGGCTTTTTCCTATAATAACCACTTAAAATTTGCTCTTTTTTAAGAGCTACATAAATCTCAGTTTTATAGGAGTGAATTTTTTCTTTCAAGTTAATTGGATAAAAGCTGTAGTATTATTAGGGATGTTTTATTGCTAGTGCCTAGAGTTGGAGTTAAGCTTTTTAAAAATAAATTTGAGGCCTTAATACTTATTCAGTTTAGGAAGACCTGAAGGAGTCAATGTGAAAACTCAATACAAGGATTATTTCATGAATAGAATACCTGGAAGTAGTAGTTGTGGCTAAAGAGTTATAAATTGTTACATAGCTTTTGTATAGTATGTGACCATCCATTAGATTCGTAGGATACCTAAAAGCTATTTGAGGTGACTTATTTTTATCTGTTGTCTCCTGAACTTTAGGTCTGCTCCAAGAAAAAACATGGCTGCAAAGGAAAAACTAGAGGCAGTGTTAAATGTGGCCCTGAGGGTGCCAAGCATCATGCTGTTGGATGTCCTGTACAGATGGGATGTCAGCTCTTTCTTCCAGCAGATCCAAAGAAGTAGCCTCAGTAACAACCCTCTTTTCCAGTATAAGTATTTGGCTCTTAATATGCATTATGTAGGTAAGTGTCTGCATTACCTTTTCTTTTCTTTCTTTTCTTTTTTTTTTTTTTTTTAGAGAGAGAGAGTGAGAGAGCACATGTGTGGAGGAGTTGGGGAGAGGGAGAGAGAGCATCTTAAGCAGGCTCCACACTCCTCGTAAGGCTCCATCTCATGACCATGAGATCATGACCTGAGGGTAAATCAAGAGTCAGACACTTTACTGACTGAGCCACAGAGCACCCGTACATTACCTTATCTAATATTTTAGTGAGCATTCTGATTTATGTCTTTGTATGTTTTTGAATTTGAGTAAAATGAGATTTGGTTACATTGAGATGACAGTGATACAGTCATTGATGAATGTTTATGAATCTGATTTGTAGTGTAATTTGTCTTACCATTGCACATGAGTTATTAAGGCTAGAGGAAAACTGTTGGATTTATTTTACTGGATGAAACTAGAAGGAAGAAGGAAACGTTTTAGATTTTAATATGATAAAATGTAAATAATGGAAACTACCTTTCCAGACATTTAGCCTGTTCTAATTTGCCTGTTTTGGGTTTTGTTAGTAATTCAGAAAGCTTGCTATTTATTTATTTATTTATTTAAAAGGTTTTATTTATTTATTCATGAGAGACAGAGAGAGGCAGAGGCATAGGCAGAGGGAGAAGCAAGCCTCCCCGTGGGTACCCCGATATGGGACTTGATCCCAGAACCCTGGGATCATACCCTGAGCCAAAGGCAGACGCTCAACTTCTGAGCCACCCAGGTGCCCTTCAGAAAGCGTTTTATTTATTTTTTTTTTTTTTTTAAATTTTTTTTTTAATTTTATTTATTTATGATAGTCACATAGAGAGAGAGAGAGAGAGGCAGAGACATAGGCAGAGGGAGAAGCAGGCTCCATGCACCGGGAGCCTGACGTGGGATTCGATCCGGGGTCTCCAGGATCGCGCCCTGGGCCAAAGGCAGGCGCCAAACCGCTGCGCCACCCAGGGATCCCCAGAAAGCGTTTTAAATGTGACATTCTTTATTGAACATTAACATCAGTTGAACATAAGGCATTTCAGTTACATACGTTGGAAATGACATTTATAATATTAAAAAATATTCCTTGAAATATAAATGATATGATTTGGCATTAGCAGTAAATGTAATGTTAAAGAAATTAAAGGTTAAAAAGGTTAAGTGATTAAAGAAAATAAAGTTGAGAAATAAAGGCAGTAGGGGCACCTGACTGGCTCAATCAGTAGAGCATGTGACTCTTGATATCAGGGTTATGAGTTCAAGCCCCCTGCCTTCGGTGCAGAGATTACTTAAAAATAACCTTAGAAAAAAGAAAGAAAAAAAAGAAATACAGGTAGGAAACATAAAAATTCATCTAGAATGAAAATCATAATCCTTAATTTTTAGGTTAATTTTTTATATGTAATATTAGCAATAATATATTTTAATTTGACATTGCTGTTGCATAATTCAAGATGTGGTTTGAATAATGTACTATAGTGATTTAATAATATTTTTATTATTAGAATCACCCATCCAAGTATAAGTTTTATAAAATTGTGAAGGGTTTGTCCTATTTCTGTGATACTTATTTTTATTGATAGGAGGACTTTTGGATTCCAAAGCTTAGCCCTGAAAACCCCTTGCAGCTCTGAGAGATTTCCAAGTAAGCCATTGTAGAAAGAAGTGTGGTATAGTAGAAAAGACAACACACTAGAAGCAGACAGAACATTTGGGTACAATAAATTCATCTCTCTCACGTGGCACCACCTTGGGAAATTCTGTGAAATGAGAAGGTTCTTTTATGCTGCAAAACACTGTAATTCTCAGCCCTTTATTAAAGGGTTTGTATGTTAGCCAATTTATGGAAAATAATTCTAGTCTGTTATAGATGGACAATTGGGTACTTGGCTTAGATTTTTAGCTTAATCAGCAAAGTAATTCATATTGTGGTTTAAAAAATGTGCTTACCACATATATTATTTCTGAATAGATTGAAATATTTATTTTAAAACTGCTGCCTAATAATCAGAAACATTAATTTTAGAAATTGAATGGATTCGAGTACTTTGAAGTTCATACTCTGGCTTATAACTTTAGGAACTCAATTGAGCCTTCTTAAATACACTTATTATATGCAATGGTAGTAAAGTCAGTGATTACATGAGTAGACATTCTCAGCTTGAACATTTTTTTGTTTAGAGTAACTTCTGTGACAAAGTATTTAGGTAGTGTTTACAAAATTTCACCCCTAAATATTCTTACTTTTTAAAAAATTAGTGATGTATTTATATACTTGTTTATGTTAAAAAATCAAAACTTGGGGCGCCTAGGTGGCTCAGTTGGTTAAGCATCTTCCTTTAGCTTAGGTCGTGATCTCAAGGTCCTGGGATGGAGCCCTGCATCAAGCTCCCTGCTCAGTGGGGAGCCTGCTTCTCCCTCCGCCTGCCGCTCCTCCTGCTTGTGCTCTCTCTCTCTGTTATTAGGTAAATAAATAAAGTCTTAAAAAAAAAACATAAAAAGTATCTTTCTCCAGTCTCTGTTCATCATCCACTAAGTTCTCCAAGCCCCAGCAAGTAGCTTTTTTTATTTCCTTGTGAAAAATTCTAGAGATATTTTTATGTACATATGTCAATATAAAAGATATATTGGTAAATACATGTATATAGTTATAAATGTATTTTGAACAGATAGGAGAATATACACTGTTCTCAACTTTTTGTTTTAACGTAATGTTACATCACGGCCATAATTACTGCTTTTAGATAATCATGAAATAAAGCTTTGTATGCTGGTTTTATGTTGATGCTTTCTGTTATGCCAAATTTTAAGATTCTGATGAAATCTTAAGGCCTCATTCTCCCCCCCCCTCCAGTTCTGTTTTATAGTGGCATAGTTTATCCTTGTATGGCCATACCATAATTTATTGAGCTAATTACTGTTTTCGTGAACACTCTAGTTTCTTCTGCTTTTTCATTCAGTGTGGCACCAAATAATTTTTTTTAAAAAAGATTTTATTTATTTATTCATGAGAGACAGAGAGAGAGGCAGAGACACAGGTAGAGGGAGAAGCAGGCTCCATGCAGGGAGCTCGACATGGGACTCGATCCCGGGTCTCCAGGATCACACCCCGGGCTGTAGGCGGCGCTACACCGCTGCGCCACCGGGGCTGCCCTGAATAATTTTATATAGCTATAATTTTGACAGGTGTAAATATAACCTTAAGATAAATTATTAGAAGTGAAGTTGCTGGGTTAAGGGGTATATATATTTGTAATACTGATCGATATTGCTCTCCCTAGGATTTTGCTGTTTTGTACCTCCACAATGACTGAGAGTTCTGCAGTCTTAACATTCTTATCAAACTTATATTGGCTACTCCAGTAGGTGAAAAATGGGTGTGTTCTAACTAGTTTTAATTTGTATTTCTTTTCTGAGTGAGATTGTGTTTATCCACATGTTTAAGAAAAATGTGTTTCCTCTTCTGAGAGTTGTCAGTTCATGTCCCTTGCCCATTTTTCTATGGGATTTTAGCCCACTCCCCCTTTTTTCCCCAAAGGCACATGCAAAGCTTTATTGGGGGCTACAGATCAATCTGAAGGGAGACACAGAACCAACAGAGTGGTTAGGATTTTAGCTTTTTCTTGCTAAACTTTGTGGGAGTTTGGTATACATTAGGGAGATTAGTCCTTGTCTTGATTTTGGCTTCTGTTTTTTTTGTTTTGTTTTTTTGATATATAGATTTTGTTTTTAATGTGGTCGAATTATTTTTTTATAACAGAATTTTGACTCAGTTATTAAAAAAGACTTCTCTATCATGTTTTTTTCTCCATTATTTTTGTTTTATTCTTTTATATTTACAACTCTGCTCCACTTAGGATTTTATCTGCATGTACATTGTGTTATAGGTATCATTTTTTTCCCCCAAATAACTATATGGTAGCCTTCATGTATTTATTAAATAGTTCAACTTTTCCTGAGTGATTATTATATAACAAATTCTCATGTCTATTTAGTTTCATTTTTTTGTTTAAAGATTTTATTTATTTATTCATGAGAGACGGCGAGGGAGGGAGAGAGAGACACACACACAGGCAGAGGGAGAATCAGGCTCCATGCAGGGAGCGTGATGTGGGACTCAATCCTGGGTCTCCAGGATCACACCCTGGGCTGAAGGCGGCGCTAAACCGCTGAACCACCCAGGCTGCCCTTTAGTTTCATATCTGAATATTTTTTTCCCTTTTCTTTTAGTGTGTGGTCTTACTGAATACTTAGACTGTATTTTACTGTCTGGACTTAATCCCTTCATTGTTTTTTTATTTCTTTTTCACAGTTTTTCTGATATTGTTTGCTATGTGAACTTTAGAATTACTTGGTTTAAATTAGGAGGAAGAGATAGCTTAAAGATGCTAACTCTTCTCTGTGTATGAACACAGAGAGCCTCCTTATGTTCCAGATTTCTTTTGAATCCTTCTGTAGTATTTTAAAGTTTTCATTATATAGGTCTTGGACATTCATTGTTAAGTTCTATTCCTAGGTATCATATATCTTTTATTACATTTGTGGCTTTTTCCCCCTTTATATCCTTTGTTACTATGAGCTCAAAAATCAAGGTAGGGTGCGGTTAAAGTTCATGTTTATGGAATATGTTCCTTCAAATTGAGAAGCTTTCCAGTGTGGGTTCTGTTTGAGGACAGCAAAAAGAAGTGATTGTTTAAATATAACTGGTGGAATGTTAATTATACAACTGTTTAGCAAAGTGTAGTATATAAAAAGGAAAATAGAAATAATATTGAAAAGCTAAAGTGGGGCCATTTGTGAAAAGACCTGAATACATTTATTAGGTATTATATTTAATTTGGTAGATAATGATGGGCCAGTGAAGGATTTAGATCAGGTGAGCTGCATTTTAAGATGGATTAGTGGGATCCCTGGGTGGCTCAGTGGTTTAGTGCCTGCCTTCGGCCCAGGGCATGATCCTAGAGACCCAGGATTGAGGCTCCACATCAGGCTTCCTGCATGGAACCTGCTTCTCTCATTGCCTGTGTCTCTGCCTCTCTCTCTGTGTATGTGTGTCTCTCTCATGAATAAATAAATAAAACCTTAAAAAAAAATTAAGATGGATTAGTGTTGTATAGGCTGCTGCATTGGGGAGGGGAAAAACCAGAGGTAAGAAGACGAGTTAGGATTTTCGGCAAGAGGTAATGACAGCCAGAACTAGCTTTGTCAAAGTTGAGAAGGAAAGAATGGGTATGACAATAATTCTGTTAGAGCTGCAGTCATTAAAATGATTAGTGACTAACCTAAAATGTAAAACTCAAGCTTCATTTGTGTCCACATTCTGCAGATCTTCCCATGTTTATAAAGTTGTTGACTGCTTCCTCTTGACAGTGTTTCTGAGTTCTTGTAACTTCCTGACCATTCTTTGAGTTTTTGCTATCATTTTTTAGACTTAAGTGTCCATAGGGTCCCGAATTTGTGTTTAATTTTCATCTTTTGTTGTTTGTGTGATCTCAAATAGTTTCAGCTGCAAGTCTCTCTTTCTGCTTTGCATTGCTTTTTTAACCCTGTAATCTGGGGTTGGTGTTCCTCCTCTATTATCCCACAGCCATCCAGTTATACCTCTGCCATAGCACTTATTCTGCTGCATTCTAAGGGTCCTAATGCTCACCTTCCTTTGTAACTAGATTGTGAGCTCCTTTAAAGTAGGAATGGTATGGTCTGTAATCTCCGTATTTCCAGCACCTAGCTTGTGCCTGGTACTGAATGGATTTCTAATTACTGTTCAGCATCTCCACCTAAATATTCTGTACACACTTCAATTTATGATTACTGAACTCATCTTTATCATTTTTAACTCAAACCTCCTCCTCCTTCTGTGTTTCCTATCTTAATAGCAAAGCTGTCCTCTTGATTACTTCTCAAGCTAAAACATCAGACTCCTCTTCACTTCCTTGTTCTCAACCACTCACCCATAGGTAACCACTGAGACTTATTCAAATATGTATCTCATAGCTGATCCTGCCAACTCCATACCAAAGCTGCTGATTTATTCCAGGTCCTCATTTTTTTCCCCCACTACTAAAATCACCTTTATTTTTTTTATATTTATTTTTTAAAAGGATTTTATTTATTTATTCATGAGAGACACAGAGAGAAAGAGAGGCAGAGATACAGGCAGAGGGCAGAAGCAGGCTCCATGCAGGGAGCCTGACGCGGGACTCGATCCTGGGTCTCCAGGATCAGGCCCTGGGCTGAAGGCGATGCTAAACCGCTGAGCCCCCCGGGCTGCCCTAAAATCACCTTTAAATAGCAGAAATTCTTGCATTTTGTTAGGAGCATTCATTAATGTTATTTTAGGTAGGTCATTATTTTTAAATGCTGCTGGCCTTGCGTTTTAATTATAAATTACTGTTGGGTTAGCTTCATCATTATCAGTTGAGGTTGTTGAGGTTTGTTAGAATGAATAGTGATGCATATTTGCATCAGCAATAGTTTTGGCTGGTGTTTTTCTTTTTTCGGCTTGTGTTTTTCAAATGATTAAATTATATGCATATTGTGGTTCAGTTCAAATAACTTCTACTGTTTTGCTTTAGCAGTATTAATAATTCCTTAAGATTCTTCTTGTGTGGGGACCCCTGGGTGGCGCAGCGGTTTAGCGCCTGCCTTTGGCCCAGGGCGCGATCCTGGAGACCGGGATCGAATCCCACGTCGGGCTCCCGGTGCATGGAGCCTGCTTCTCCCTCTGCCTATGTCTCTGCCTCTCTCTCTCTCTCTCTCTCTCGTGTGTGACTATCATAAATAAATTAAAATTAAAAAAAAAAGATTCTTCTTCTGTGATATATTTTATCACAGTTACTTTTCCACTGAAATGTGAAAGAGGATATAGATGAGCCATAGGGTTTTTTGTTTTGTTTTTTTGGCTTCTTACTTTAAGTATATCTAAAAGACTTGAGAACTGTTAGCACAGTCTAACCTCCTTATTATTATATATATTTATATTGAGGCATTAGTCACCAGATCTGTTGGTATCATCTGCCAGTACTTTTTTATTTACACCAAATTGTATTTTAGCCTACTAAGTTTATTGTTTCCCGAAAATGTCCTTTGGTTTTCATGCCTGCCATTCTCTTTTCCCAGATTGCTGCTGCTTTTTTCTTGGCCTGTGAAGATCCATTCACCCTTCTAGGTCCAGGTCAAACTTAATCATTTAACCAACCATAGCCCTTCTGCTATTGGTTTATTACAGCACCAATATTGTATCATACTTTTGTCCATGTTTATTTTTTCACTAGACTGTGATTACTTTATTCTTGGGTCTTCCATGTCTAGGAATGCATATGGATCACACTTTACATGTAATAATCGGTTGAGTGACTGGATAATTGAAAGAATGAATGAAATCAGTATGTTTGGTCTAGAGGATTTGGCAGCTGTTTTATGAGATCTACACGAAAAGGGAAAGATAATATCTGGAAAGAGATATGATAGTTCATTAGAAGAATTTAAGGAGACGTTTCATGCAATAGATTGAATTCTTCAGCCACAAACACTAAACATGCTTGCTAAATAAACATCCCTTTAAATACAAAATACAAAGTACAAAACCGCTGCGCCACCCAGGGATCCCTAGAAAAATTATTTTAAGAAATTAAAAAAATAGAAATACTTCTCTCTAGTTTCTGTTGGATTGTTCTAAAGTTAGATGTGTGGGGAAATCTGAATTCTACCTCTTTAGTCCCTATCATATTGCTCCTGTTTCTCTAGCTTTAAGTATGATTAATTCCTTAGCTTTAAGCCTGAGAGGTATTATTAGGGATATCCATGCCCTAATAAAGACTCATTAATAAGTAGAGTATAGATTGGTGATGACATTGAAAAGATAACTTGGGTTTGAGTCAGAGTGAATGGGATTTAGGAGAAAGAGTGAGCTAGCCTGTTGAAGGGGAGGTAGGAAGCTCAGTTTGTACACATGCATGAGAACATTTAAGTGGAATATATCTCTGGCATCATGAGGTAGGAGATGTCTGCTTAGAGTAAGAAATGATTACTTTGTGTGTGTGTGTAGTAGGTAGGTTCTCAGTAACTTTGTTGATAATATACATTTGGAATGGTATATTCTAAGCAACAGCATAAATTCTTTGAGAAACTTTATAGAGAGAAAAGCAATTATTCAGGGACTAGATTTCCTATGTTTATTTGAGAGAGTAAAAAGAAAGTGGAGATTTAAAGGAAATCCACAGAGCCAGTTTTGAGGTTGGTTGCTTCAGGTGCAACCAGCCTCAAAAGGTTGTGCTGGCACAAGAATAAGCAGGATGTTTTAGATTTGACAAGTTGGCAATGGTTGACTTCTGAGGTTCTTTAGAGTGGAAGGGTAAAGAGGGCTCATAGAGACTTTGTAGAGGATAAAGTGGGAATAGTGGATGGTTAGAAAACAGAAGCATTGGTAGAGGTAGTTTATAACATTTGTCAGTGGAATGAGAAAGGTAGGTAATAGAAAAAGGAAAATCAGCACAAAGAGAGGTTTTTCTTCAAGATTAGAATAAGAGCCCTCTACATCCTTTGAAAAGAAAGGCGTGCACTGGTGTCAGGGAATGTTGAAAGATACAGGAGATAGAGGTTGTTCAGGAGTTGGAAAAATAAGATCTTGAGTCAAGTGGAAGAGGCAGCTTTAGAGAGGGACATTAAGGACAGTTCTTCCTCTGGGACTAGAGAATGACAGAATTGATGTAGAACTAGTAAGTGAACATCAAGGAAAGGTAGGTAATGAGAGAAGTCCTGGTGTACCTTTGTGTGTTGTTTTGATTATAAAGTAGAAAAATCTACCAAGAAAGTGAAAACTGCCTTCTTTTCAACAGAACATCTATACTGATTTATACTGTATTAAACTTATTTTGATAGTGAAGTAAAAAACCTCAAGGTTGTTGAAACCTGATTGGAAAGTAATTTACTTCAAATTCTTTTTATGTGTAATTATTTGGGAGACTGAATTAGAATCATTTTATTTATAATCTCTTTTTTTTTCTACTACAGGTTATATATTAAGTGTTGTGTTACTAACTTTGCCCAGGCAGCATCTGGTTCAACTTTACCTGTATTTTTTGACTGCCCTGCTCCTCTATGCTGGACATCAAATCTCTAGGTAAGAATGTGACCTTGCTTTTGAAATGTATGACTAAATTTGAAGTTTTTCAGTACTGATAAAATACTTTTCTTATGAACACTGTTAAGAAGCTGAGGCTTTGCTAAATATCCAAAACAGTTTTTTTGATATTTGTTTTCTAAGTAAATATTAGTGTATAGAATTAATAGCTGGGGTTGTGCTTCAAATTTTATTTCCTGCTTTGAAAAACAATCCAAATACGAAATGGGCCCTAAGATTATGTTTACAGAGATACTTAGGAGCTTTTCTATATTACCTAAGAAGAGAATTTCTGAAGATAGGCTGTAGAACATTTAACAGTTATGGACTTGATTACTTTCATCATTTTACGAAGTCAGTTTATGCTGCATATGAAACAGCGCAGCCATGTATATAGTGGATGATTTATATGATTTATTTGATGAGGTTCATGGTATAGCTCAGAATTCTGCATCTTTAGTAATACTGTGTTTGCCTAGGTCTGCTAGTCCTAAATTTTAAGACTGTGATTTGCCAGTGAAAATGAACTTCCTACTTTGGAGCAAGAATGTTAAAATACAGGGGAACCAAAAGCCCACACAGTAAATGTAATAGAGGTATAAATAGATTTGGGAGGTATAATTTTCTCTCTCTCTCTCTTTTTTTTTTTTTTTTAGAGAGAGAGTGTAGGTACAAGTTGGTGGGGGGCAGGGCCAGAAGGAGAGGGAGAGAATCTTAAGCAGACTCCACACCCAGCATGGAGTCCCATGCAGGACTTGATCTCATGACCCTAAGATTGTGGCCTGAGCCAAAATCAGGAGTTGGACTTTTACCTGATTGAGTCACCCAGGCGCCTCTAATTCCTTTTGTCTGGACTGAAATGTATAACCATAATGAAATATACTCCCAATCCTAAAAAGAGTGATGGTTACTTTGCATGTATAAAAAGATGTAGCTTTCTGTAGTTCTGAAAAACAGATTCTGGTATTGGCATTTAATGAATCAAAATTAATCTTAAAACAGCATTTTTATATTAGTAGAATTGAATTGACATAGAAACCTTTTCTACTCTCTGATTATAAAATAATACTGTTTATTGTTGATGACTTTTGGGAAATAGAGAAAATTTAAAGGCAGTAACAATCACCTGAAATTATGCTACTCAGAGATAAACCTATTAAAATTCTGGCATTTCCTCCCAATTTTTTTTAATACCTTCCAGTTTTCACCACTTTCATGGATACAAAAGAGTTTAAATAACAATAGTCACTGACTCTTGGCCCCTCTTGTTGAAGAAAGACTTTCATCCTCTGTAATACTTCATCATCCAGTTATTTCTTAAAGGCTCTATAGTATTCTGCAGAAACTCAGTCTTTTCATTTTCCACTCCTTTGTTCCTCTCTGATCACTTTCCTCTTCTCAAAATGGTACCTGGAAGGTGGTGTTTTGCTCTCTAACTTTTGCTGTTTTGCCCAGGGCATGTTGTTGGGTGTCAAAGTTGGAAAACCTGGAGCTGCCAGAGTAGGGCTACATTTTTTATAATCGTAACAGTGCTTGAAACTGAACTGTTTTACTCTAAATTGAAGGCATGAGTTTTCTAATTTTGTATCACACAAGTGTGTCCCTGTGTCTTGGACTCTTTCATGGGAGCATGAAGTAGATTTGGAGCATCTTTCTCCACATAGTTTAAAATAGTTCAGGGACCAGTAATAACAGAGACAACATGGTGTCCTTCCTATTGCAGCACCACCAGTCCCAAACCCCGACACAGTCTGTTCCTGTGGCCTTGCCCAAGATACCTCTGAATCTGAGCTCAAGCTCAAGGTAGAGACATTTCTCTATCTTTATTAATTTTTAAGCAAAAATTCTATCTGTAGAGTATAATGCAGTAGAGTAGATAGGCGTTTTGTTTTTTTTTTTTTTAAAGGTTTTATTTATTTATTTTTAAGAGACAGAGAGAGAGGCAGAGACACAGGCAGAGGGAGAAGCAGGCTCCACACAGGGAGCCTGATGTGGGACTTGATTCTGGGCCTCCAGGAATCACGCCCTGGGCCAAAGGCGGGTGCCAAACTGCTGAGCCACCCAGGGATCCCAGTAGATAGGCTTCTGATTTATAATTTTTTTTGTGTAGATGAGTGCCTAGCCACCTAAGAGTGCCATATCTTTTGGAGAAGTGCGTGGTGACTGGAGAATTTCGAATTCTGTGTTCCTTATTTACTGCAATATAACCTTTGTGTCACTTATTAGATAGGTCTCCTTTTCCTTAATCTACAAAGTGGTAGTAATATCGTAAGGGGCTATTGTAAAGATTCAGTAAGATAAAGGATGTAAAGCTCTTAGAGTAGTTGAGTGTAGAGCTGAATGACTTTTTTCCTTTTTTTTTAAGTTTTAATTCCAATTCAGTTAATATACAGTGTTATGTTAGTTTTAGGTATACAATACAATGATTCAGCAATTCTATACACAGTATTCAGTACTCATCATGGTAAGTATACTGTTTAATACCCATCACTTATTTCACCCATCTTCCCTACCCCTGCCCACCTCCCCTCTGGTAACTTTCAGTTTGTTCTCCATAGTTGACTCTGTTTCTTGATTTGTCTCTTTTTTCCCCTTTGTTTTATTTCTTAAATGCCACATATGAGTGAAACCATATGGTATCTGTATTTCTCTATTTTATTTATTATTATACTTGATAGCTCCATCCATGCAGTTGCAGATGGCAAGATTTCTTTTCTTTTCTTTTTTTTTTTTTTTTTTTGTGGCTGAATAATATTCTGGGTGGTGTGTTTGTATGTGTATGCATACACATATACCACATCTTCTTTATCCATTTATCCGTCAATGGACACTTGGGCTGCTTCCATAATTTGGCTATTGTAAATAATGACACAGTAAACATAGGGGTGCATATATCCTTTTGAATTAGTGTCTTTGTATTCTACTGTAAATACCCAATAGTGGGATTACTGGATCATGGGGTAGTTCTATTTTTAATATTTTGAGGAACCACCATAGTGTTTTCCAGAGTAGGTGCAACGGTTTGCATTCTGACCAACAGTGCAGGAGGGTTCCTTTTTCTCCACATTCCTGCCAATACTTGTTGTTTCTTGTGTTTTAATTTAGCCATTCTGACAGGCGTGAAGTGATATCTCTCTGTAGTTTTGATTTGTATTTCCCTGCTGATGAGTGATCTTGAACATCTTTTCATGTGCCTCTTGGCCATCTGTATATCTTTGGAGAAATGACTATTCATGTCTTCTGCCCATTTTTTAATTGGATTGGTTTTTGGGTGTAGTGATCAGTGAATTATTTTTTTTTTAAAAGAGAGAATAAGAGCTTGAGTGAGCAAATGGGTAAGGGAGAGCACAAGGGGAGGGAGAGGGACAAGCAGACTCCACATGGAGCATTTACCCCATGATGGGGTTTGATACCATGACCCAAACCAAAATCAAGAGTCAGACGATCAACTCATTAAGCCATCCAGGCCACCCCTCTGCTCAGTGAATTTTAACTAACATGTCTTTCTTATTATGTAGAAGTCTTTTATGAACATTCTTTAAAAAATGACTTTAAATCAGAGTATTTTATGGTAGAGCTATATAATGATAGCTTTTTAGAGTTGATGTAGTTTCTTCGATTATTTTTTAAAATTCTAAACTTCAAGGTAGGGTTATGAAAATTGTTGCTTTTATTAGTTATAATTCTGGGTGAGAAAACAGTGATCCTGTACTTTCCTTCATGCTTTTTTGGTTTCTATGTGGTTTAGTGGTATAGTGATGGCCGAAGGCATGTAGCCCTGTTTTTATATGTATATATAGTATTACCATCCAGGCTTTTTCAGAGGTCAGAATTCTATTATGTAAGGATAAACAGAGCCCTGACATGTCAGAGCTGAATACAAACCTTTTTCTGACCATTTTTCTGGCGGCAGTTTTAACTTTAGACGTTTAATTTATGGAAATGTTTTTTTAATGTTTAAAGTTTGTTTTTATTGGGCAGCCTGGGTGGCTCAGCGGTTTAGCGCACCCTTCCGTCCAGGGCCTGATCCTGGGGACCCGGGATCGAGTCCCACGTTGGGCTCCCTGTGTGGAGCCTGCTTCTTCTCCCTCTGCCTATGTCTCTGCCTCTCTCTCTTTGTGTGTCTCATGAATAAATAAAATCTTAAAAAAAAAAAGTTTGTTTTTATTATTATAAAATGAAATGTACTTTAAGTAATCGCAGCTATAATAAAATTTTAGAGTGTACAAATCATTTCCTATTTTTTATTTCATTTAGATCCTTTTTAATAATCCTTTCATATTTATAGAAGAAAAACCAAAGTGGGCAAATAACTGGGAGGAACAATCCCAGACTTTAACTTGAATGTAGATTTTTCTAATTGGTAGTTTATTCCCAGGGAGGCAGCATGGTTAGTGGAAAGAAAATAAATTCTAGAATTAGACTGAGTATGAACTAGTTTCCCTATGTTACCTTGGCAAGTTGCTTCTTTGAAAATGTAAAAGGAAGACAATGTCCATCTTAAGGTGTAGTTTTGATATTAACCTAACAAATTTCAAGAAATGGTGTGTTGAGAATTTCTTTTCTTAGTATAATTTATACTAGATGATGCTGTCTTAGAAAAGGTTAACAAAGATGTGTTACCCTTGAATTATTCATAATATGTCACATTTATAAATATTGAGGCTTGAATATTACATTTATAAAATTTTAAGGCTGAAGTTTTTTAGTTTTAGAAAACGTAATGGTTCAGATTTCATGTAGCAACCTTATAACTATCTTTTTCTTTAACAGCTTTATTGAGATAAAATTTACATACCTATTTAAAGGATATAGCTCAGTGGTTTTAGTACATTCACAGAATTATACAGACCATCACTATGATTGATTTTAGAACATTTTCATCACTCCAAAAAGAAACCCTGTACCCATCAGCAGTCACTCCCCATTTTCCATCGGTCCCTTTCCCCCCAAGCTTAGGCAAATGTCAGTCTATTTTCTGACTCTATGGATTGGCCTATTGTGGACATTTCATACAGATACATACAGTATGTGGTCCTTTGTGCCTGGCTTCTTTCACTTAGCATGTTTTCAAGGTTCATCTATGGTGTAGCGTGTATTACTACTTTTTCTGTCCAAATCATATTCTATTGTATGAATATACCATGTTTTGTTCATCCATCTATTGATGAACATGGGTTCTTTCCACTTTTTGGCTATTATAAGTAGTGCTGTGAACATTATGGGTAGGTGTTGTGTGGACATACTTTTTTCCTTGGGCATATAACTTTGGGGTGGAATTGCTGGATCATAAGATATTTGTGTTCAACCTTTTAAGGAACTGCCATAGTATTTTCCTTTTTAAAGATTTTATTTTTAAGTAATCTTTATACCACATGGGGCTCAAACCTACAACCCTGAGATCAAGAGTTGCATGCTGTACCCACTAAGCCAGCCAGGTGCCCCTGCTGAACTCTTTTCTAAAGCAGCTATATTATTTTTACCAGCAATATATGAGGGTTCCAATTTCTCCACATCCTTGCCAATACTTACTGATAAGTCTTTGTTAGTATAGCTATCATAGTGAGTGTGATGTGATATTCTATCTGATTTTGATTTGCACTTCCCTGATGGCTGATGGTATTGAGCATCTTTTCATGTGTTCATTAACCATTTGTAAATCTTTTTTAGAAAAATGTTTATTCAGATTCTTTGCCAGGTGTTTAATTGGGTTGTCTTTTTTTTAAATTATTATTACTGGGTTGTAATACAACTCAATTCTAGATAGAAGTCTTTTATCAGTTATATGATTTACAAATATTTTTTACCATTCAGTCTAGTTATATTAAGGCAATGTGTAGTATGGTATTAAGGAGAATCAATACTTGGATAATTTAATTAATTCGGTACTTCAGAAACGGACTATATAAGAAGTCATTTGCAGTTACTAATTTCTTAAACTGAAAATTTCATAAGCTCTTGGGGTACCTGAGTGGCTTAGTCGATTGAGCAGCTGGCTGCCTTCTGCTCAGGTTATGATCCCAGGGTCCTGGGATACTGCTCTGCATAGGGCTCCCTTGCTCAGCAGAGAGCCTGCTTCTCCCTCTCCCTCTGCTGCTCCCCCTGCTTGTGCATTCTCTTCATGAGCGCGTGCTGTTTCTCTCTCTCTGCCAAATGAGTAAGTAAATAAAATCTTAAAAAAAAATGCATAAGCTCTTGAAAAGCTGGGTTTCTGTTTTCCCTTAAGACGTGTACTCAAATAAGGGTGCCTGGGTGGCTCAGTTGGTTAAGCATCTGACTTTGGCTTAGATTATGATTTCTCGGGGTCCTGGGATTGAGCCCTACATCCAGTCATTGGAGAGTCAGCTATTCCTTCTCCTGTCCCTCCCCACCCTCCCTCTCTCTTTCTCTCTCTCAAAAACTATATAAAATCTTAAAAAAAAAAAAAAAAAAAGACATATACTCAAATAATGAAGCTGATTACCCTTAAATGAATAAAAATGTGTTTAGAAAAAAAAAAACCTTTTGTAGAATATGTCTAGAATGGATATTGCTTGTAGTTCATAGGAATTAAACTTTAGAAAATCCATGGCCTCAGGTCATGTAGTATGGACATTTAATATTCTGTTTGAACTCATTAGAATTTGATAAATTTCAGGTTCTTGAACTCTTAAAAGTACTAAACTATGTTTTTCATTTTGAGTAATATAAGGAATGTATTTTCCAGTTTCAATCCTGCTTTAAAATTGAGACTATCCAGAACTATAGGGGAAGAAAGAAAAACTCTACAACTGATAGGACCATTCCTGCAAGGGTATGGTCTTGATTTACAACACAGTTGTGTGTTTTTCTCTAAAATTTTTAAATTCCAGTATTCTTGAATTCCTTGTCTTACTGTTTGATTTATGAACCAACGTGTCCATTTTATGTGTGTATGAGTTGAATTAAGAGCCCATGGGTTTCACAGTATTAAAAGTATACTCCTTTTTATCCTGTCTTGGTATGTAAGTAGGGTTTCAAATGAAAAATTTTACCAAGAATTATTTATATGTAAAATACAGATTATTAGCTACCCATTTCATGAAAGTTGGTTTCATTTAAGGTTTCTCTATTACAGGACTATTAGCATTTTAGGCCAGGTCATGCTTTGCTGTGGGGGCAATCTTGTGTGTATGTTACTGCCTCTGCCCCCTAGATCATATAGCACCCCCTTTCTAGCAATTGTGAAACCAGAGTGTCCCTAATTGCCAAATGTGCTTTTCTGAGTAACAACATTCATTTCTTTCTTTTTCTTTTTCTCTTTTCTTTTCTTTTTCCTGGGTAACACAATTTAAATTTAACTGCTGTTAAATAAAGGAATTAATAAAATGAGTTTTGTCATTATATACTCTGCTTTTAATTTTGACAGGAATAAAATTGAGCCATTTCAGTATTTGATAAGTTTTCTTCTTTTGAACATTATCAGATCCAGGCACTAAATATTTCAGTGAGGAGTCAGAAAGAAGCTAAAGAGAGAAGCAGGGTGGCAGAGATGATTTAAATAATTGAGCTCAGGGTAAATGAACTATTCAGTTACTAGCACATTGTTTAGGGTATAATAGGTACTCAAATACAGGTGCTAGAAAATCTGAGTATCTGGGATTCCTTAAATTGAGCAATGCCTTTTGTTTGCACATATTGCATAAGATAGCTTTGAGAGTTCACCACTTTATTCTCTGTAAAAGTAGATTAGGTTTCTTTAGAATTACAGTTTGAAAGCTTTAAGTGGCCGGAATGTACAAATTATACTAAGTCGTTCAGGCTGTTTAAGAGATGTTACCAGGTCAGTTGTGAATTGGTAAGCTTCTAGGTTTTGTTGTTATTTTTTGTAACTTGTATGCTTCTCTTTATAGCAAGAATTTTTCTAATTGCAAGCTATCCTTGAGGCTCTTTTCATATATCTCCTACATTCTTTTTTTTTTTTTTTTTTAAAGATTTTATTTATTTATTCATGACAGACACAGAGAGAGAGGCAGAGGGAGAAGCAGGCTCCATGCGGGGAGCCTGATGTGAGACTTGATCCTGGGTCTCCAGGATCACACCCTGGGCCGAAGGGAGGTGCTAAACCACTGAGCCACCCAGGGATCCAATCTCCTACATTCTTATGCCCCCAGACAGTTTCAATTGCTGTATAATAGGCTACCACAGGGGACAAGAGAAGTAGATTTTCAAAGTGTTTAGTTTATTAGTGCTCAGGGTTGATCGTTAGTATTGTACAAATTGCACAAATGAAAAATGTTTAAGAAGGTAAAGATTTTATTCAGTTATAAGTAGACAGCAGGGATTCTTGCTTCTGACCAGCCTAATACATTTTACCATTTAAATCTTCTAAATTGAAAAAACAAATAGTACTTTTGAACATTTCATCTGATTCAGTCTTAAAATAGTTATTAAATTCTATTAAAAATTAGAATTTCATGACTCTTGCATCAGATTAATTTTTGGCTTAAAATGACTCATGGAATTTGGGTAATTTCTTGTCTGGAGCCTTCTTATTTGGTTTTACTGTCTTATTTATTTATGTTGTGAATGACCCACTTTGTTGAGAGACTGAGTAATCAAGAGTTTTTATTGTCCAAGTAAGATGCCATGAAGTTGTTCATAACTTAGATATAGAGATCTTTGTTCAAACATTGATCTCTATTACAGTTCTTCTGTGTACTTTGGGATGCAATGTCTGGGTTCTTTTTCAGAAGAGATAGCTCATTAGAGGTTACTTGGTGAGACCAGTAGTTTAGCATTTACTGAAGCCACTGCCCTGACTCTGGCAAGCCAGGCTCAGCTGGCCCATAGAAGTACTACAGGCTTTCTGGGCATGGCCTTCTTTACTGAGGAGGGATTTACTGGTGAGTCAGCCAAACAGGGAAGATTCTGAAGGACTGTCTTGAGAGACAGGAGTTGAGCCAAAGGAGAAAGGGTCTAAGGTGCCTAGAGAAGGTGTTAACTTCTTTGGTAGGATGATTGGACCAGTGGCTCAGGTCACACAGTAATGGGGGAGGTTAGAGCATTGAGGAGAGCTATTCTTAGGGTCCTAGAGGAAAGCAGCACAGAGAGTTAGTGGGAGGAAACCGTTTAACACCATGTTGTTGTCATTAGGGCCTAAAGGATGATTCTTCTGGAAGGCAGTTCTCCCTTAGTATCCCATAATCTTGTCAAATCACAAAGTCATGAAATACAGAGACTGAAAAAGAACTAAAAAGAAAATCATTCTCGATTTTTATAGCATTTCTAAAATTGCAATGATTAGATTAAATAATTTGTTTAATGTGTGTTTCTTTTCCTGGTTTGTAAGCTCGTGCTAACATGTGTTTCTTGTGTGCTGTAGTATTCCCAGAGTTTAGCAGTGTGCTAGCAACATATTATGTATACAGTAAATTCGTTTTTTAAAAAACAGACTTTATTTTTTAAAAGATTTTATATATTTGACAGGGAGAGCGAAAGAAAGAGAACACCGGCAGGGGTGGGGGGAGCTGCAGAGGCATAAGGAAAAGCAGACTGAGGGCTCTATCCCAGGACCCTGGGATCATGAACTGAGCCACCCAGGTGCCCCCAGTAAATTTTTGAGCTTAAAAGAAAAAGTATAGAGCTTGTTAATTTTCCTTACAAGTTTTGTTATGTGAAGTTAGAATTCTTAAAAGAAAGGCAAACAAGCTATAAAAAAAGAAGATAAACTAAGGTAGGCTAGGAAATAATACAAAGTAATTAAAAATATCTCAGCAATAAGAAATTTCTAGAGTAATGGGTTTGCTGAGTTATATATAAAATATCAGTAATAGGATTACAAAAGCAAACAAGGGAAAGAAAACATGTCCGGGAACCCAGCTCTGCAATCTCCCCCCCCCCACCCCCTTAAGAGATCTGCTGGGGAAAAAAAAAAATCTGGGGACTGAGCCCTCGGGGGCAACTTTTTGGCTCTTCCAGGGAATAGTGCTCATATAGGCGTCCCTCCTCCCTTTTTATTGAATTCACATAAAACAAAAGTAACCTTTAAAGTGAATAATTCGGGGATCCCTGGGTGACTTAGCGGTTTGGTGCCTGCCTTCAGCCCAGGGCGTGATCCTGGAGTCCTGGGATTGGGTCCTGCATCGGGCTCCCTGCATGGAGCCTGCTTCTCCCTCTGCCTGTATCTCTGCCTCTCTCTCTCTCTCTCTCTGTCTCATAGATAAATAAATAAAATCTTAAAAAAAATAAAAATAAATAAAGTGAATAATTCATTGGCATATAGTACATTCATAATGTTATGCAACTATGACCCTTATCTAACTCCAGAACATTTTCATTACCCCACGGTAAAAACCAGTACCCATTATGTGTCCTTTACATTTTCTCGCCTCCAGCCCCCAGCAAGCAGCAATCTGCACTTTGTCTTGGTGGGTTTTCCTTCTTTATAATTGGACCTATTGGAGAGGGATCTACTGTGGTCACAAGAAATTTATGTGGCTTTTAGAGACCTAGGACTCAGAACTCTTTCAAATATAAATTTATTTCTTACATAGCATTTTCAAAGACTTCATATATGTTAAGTGGTATTTATATGTGTTTTCATTTTAAAGTTCATATTTCTCTTAATTCTTTAGTTTTCTGTCTTAAAGCTTTATAAAATATGATAATTTTACATTGATGGTTATGTAGTAATGTAGGCATCAGATATTTACATGTAATTTGCATGTGTAGCATTTATGCCTCTCACAGGGTTTCAACCACTGACCTCTGGACTGGCTAGTCCTTTGTTGTGGGTGCTGTCCTATGCACAGTAGAACATTGTGGCAGCATGTTAGTCTAGGTGCTTTTAGCAGGCCCAGCCCTTCTAATTTGTGACAACTAAAAATGTCTCCAAACATTGCAAAATATCCCTTGGAGTTAAAATCACCCCGGGTTGACCACCACTGTGTTAAAATCATTCCTTTTGAGAGTTTCAGTAAAAAGGACTGTTAACATATTATTTGTTAGAAATAGTTATCATAGAGTAATAGAGTAAAATTACTAAATCACCTATGAATCTAGGGCCATTATTGATTTTATAATTGTACCCCAAACTACTTCCATTCATAAAATGTATCGTAGTTTTTAATTTTGATTTTTTTGGCGGTACTCTCCTTGTGGATTATGTAAGGGTCATTTCTTGTTTGGCTATGCTACACTGAAGGATTTCAACTTGATTGCCTAATAGGAAGTAATTTCATGGAAAAAGTAAATACAGCCGTGGGTTTGTTCAGAAATACTAGAAACATTCAAACTGTTTTAAATACAGTGAATAAAGCATTCAGTAAGTGAAGAAAAGGAGGATTTTTTTTTAACACAAATTTCCCTACTGTGATGTCAAAAGAACTTAAGACAATAGTCTTCTAGTGTTATTACTTAGCTTACTGATAATAAATTCTCCCTTTCTGTGCTTCCTGGATGTGCAAAGTTCTGTTTTCTTAGTTGTGTAAAGGTTTTTGTTACTTAAATCCTATTACTTCTTAGTAATCACATGTTAAATAAATTTTAAAAGGAATATTTGATGTGATTTAAAATTTGTTTCAAAATAAATCTGTAGCCTGCTTACATATTATAACCCTAATTATAGATTCTTGATATAGTCAAAGTGACAGTTTTTAAGGATTGTCTTGCTGTGAGCCAGTTTTCTAGCTAGTTTGTGATTTACCTGTAACTGAGTACAATTGGGGATAAAACTGGGGAAAATAAGATAGGTGGGATGGTGGAAGAGAGCCCAAAGAGGGGAAATTTGTTGTAATATTATTGAGTATATCAGTTAAGTAGTAGAGTTGAGGAATGGCATATCAACTGTTCTTTTTTTACTGGAAAGTAATTTTTTAATAAGGCCTTGGGAAGAAAGAAAATCCCATAGAGTGGAGCTTTGGCTGTCTTTTCTACATAGTAAAACTCACCTTTAGTAAATCTGATCCAGTTCATGGAAGAAGGAAATGAAGTCCATCCTTATATAATTCTTTATACTTAACTTTTTTCTTAGTATACGTGCGGAAAGAGGTGTTATTAACATAATATGCTTTTTATAAGAATACTGTGCTTTAACTATTTCTCTTTTCCATATGTGCTTGGAATGTATCTAATACATTCTTACCATTTTACTTATTCAGGGACTATGTCAGGAGTGAACTAGAGTCTGCCTATGAAGGACCAATGTACTTAGAACCTCTCTCCATGAATCGGTTTACCACAGCCTTAATAGGTAAGTATTATAAAAGAATTAAAAGTGTAGGTGGGGACCAGCCAGTCTTACCACCGTCTTTACATTATAATCATACATAGCTTATAGTTGCTTGTGTTTTTTAATGATATTTTAACTATTTGGAAGGTTAATAAAGGCAATTATTACTATGCAATGTTTTAAAGTTGCTTATTGTTATTGAAAGTCATCACTGTAGTCCAAAATAAATTGCCAGAAACATCAAGAACTTGAGACATGACTGAAATATTTAGGTAGCAGAATGTTAAAAATAGGAATGTTGGCTAAGACCCCAAAACAATATAGGTATAGTCCCAAGTGACATACCAGACCCTACCTACTGTGACAGAATTAAAAAAGGGAAGTGAGAGAAGAAATGTGTGGGAAATACCAGAAAGGGAGACAGAACATAAAGACTCCTAACTCTGGGAAACGAACTAGGGGTGGTGGAAGGGGAGGAGGGCGGGGAGTGGGGGTGAATGGGTGACGGGCACTGAGAGGGGCACTTGATGGGATGAGCACTGGGTGTTATTCTGTATGTTGGTAAATTGAACACCAATAAAAAATAAATTTATTATTAAAAAAGGGAAGTGAGAGAAAACATACTTTGCGATTCTTAAAGTCAGCATGTAGAGGGTGATAAAAGGTTGAATGTTGGTAATTAAGGAGGATTTCTACATAGAGCTGTTTTCTCTGAAATACCTCCCCATTTAGAGAATTCAGCAGTAGACCATTTGGAGAGTCACATGTCTTCTGTGGCTTAGTGGGGATACTATGAATGGGTGTCTGACCTATGCCTCCAAAATCTTAAGCTGCACCATCTAAAATTAGCTACATGTAGCTATTGAGCACTTGAATTGTGGCTGGTCCAAATTAAGATATGCTGTAAGTATAAAACACCTAATTTCTAAGACGTAGTGCAAATATGGATGCAAAATGTCTTGCTAATTTTTTAATGTAGATTGAATGTTTATATGATGATATTTGGGGCATATTAGATTGAATAAAATAATATTGTTAATTTCACCTGTTTTTTTTGTTGTTGTTGTTGTTTTTTTTAAAAGGAAGCTCCTACAAGGTTAAAGATTACAAATGTGGCTCGTATTATAATTCTAATGAGGTTTCAAGGACAGCAGTGGGCTGACTGGCTGTTGAGTTTTCTGACTGCAGACATAGTGAAAATGTCTTGTGAAAATGTCTTGTGGAGTCCTCTTGTATCTTCTAATCTGTGTAGGCAAAGGATGTTAGTTTCCTATGAACTATATAAGGGCCCCAAGAGTCAATGGTATTTTTTTAGGTCCTTCTAAGAGAGCCTTTAGAAGGATAAGACTCCAACGGGGATTGAACTTCCAGGAGTTAAGCAAAGAACCAAAAATAGCCAGAGAAGGGTATATAACAAGCACTAAGGTGGGAGAGCCACAGTGATGGTAACAATCTCAGAAGAACCCATAAAAGTGCCCAGGAGAAAAGGCAAGGAATTAAAAAAAATTAAGGTGTAGGGCGGTGCATATGGGGAGGGAGGTGGAGGGGCACAGGGGAAGAGAATCTGAATCTTAAGCAGGCTCTACAACCAGCTCAGAGCCCAGTGGAAGGCTTAATCTCAGGATCCTGAAATCATGATTTGAGTAGAAATTAAGAGTCAGACACTCAACTGACTGAGCCACCCAGGCGCCCCAAGGGAATTTTTTATGCCCCAGCTTCAGGGTGCACCCACACCCTGTCATTTTAAGAGCATAGTTGAGTAACAATTTCCTACTTCCCTCTCGCCTTCCCTACATGCTTCAACCCTGGATAAGTCAAGAAGAGAGGGCGATGATGCTGGCAAAGAAGATGAAGCCTGCCTTAACCTTTCCACCCCTCTCACAACTGCAGGTTTTCAATCTGTAGTCCTGTAGGAGGCCTGAGCTAGAGTAAGGGAAAAGCCTCAACTTCAAATCATTTTCAGAGTATTGGCTATTGTTCAATTGAGAGTATGTAACCTAAACTAGTTTAGAAAAGTTATAGGACTTACTTAGGGACAGGAGAACACTAATCTTCACATAGTGGATTTTAAAAGACGATAGGGGAAAAAAAACTGTTGCTTTAGGACTGTATCCTAGGAGTGAGTGTATTTACTAGCTGTAACATTCAAATGTGAAAATACAGCTGACCCTTTAACCAACACGGTTTTGAACTGCGTGGGTCCGCTTACAATCCAGTACTGTAAATGTATTTGCTTTTCCTTACGGTTTTCTTAATAACATTTTCTTTTCCATAGTTTACTTTATTGTAAGAGTATAGTATGTATTGCATATAAAATATAAAATGAGTATTAATTGACTATGTTATTGCCAAGAATGCCAGTCAACAATAGGCTGTTAGTAGTTAAGATTTTGGGGAGTCTAAAGTTCTGCAAGCATTTTCAACTGTGCGGGGTCTTGGCACCTGTAACCTTTGCATTGTTTAGATGTCAACTATATTTGCTAGGTTAGAAAGCTTGTCAAGTATTATTTTTCATTCTATAATTGTGCAATATAGCATAAAATTGAAACATTTCCTTAAATTTTCCTATCAGTGGCTATGATACTCTGTTTATTCAGCTAAGATCCAGTTAATTGAAAATAAAATCCATAAACTACTAAGTACTATGTTTTGATCCATTTTGGATGTTAAAGGAACTTTCTTATTTTCTTCCATTTCATTAATGAACTTTTAGTGAAAAACCAAGTGATAATAATATGCCATCATTTCTTAGAGTTTCAGACTTCTTGGAGCTATTTCTGATAGTGGAATCCTGACATCCAGAGATTACTTCGTGATTTTGATTTATTCAGAATTACTAATTGAAATAGGCACATCCAACTTAAACAACTTCCAGGTTTTTTGGGGGCTATAGGAAAGATTTCCACTCCTTTTCCATTCACCTAAATACAAGAAGTGGTCTTCTCTTAAAGAGAATTACAGCATATGAGTCATATTCTTCTATGAAAGAAGATAAGTGAAGCCTATAACCCCAGAGTTGAGGACTGAATGTGCTGGCATAGACTTAGGGGAATTTTCAGAGTGTAGAGGAAGTTTACATCATGCTGAACAAGGAAATTTAAATATCACAGCTATGAGTACAGTGAAAGATAAGCCAGAATAAAAATTCCTAATCATTCCTAGTATTAAAGCATTTCCTCCAAGTACTTTCTTTTAGAGTTTCTGCTAATCCTTTCATCAAAAAAATAAACTTATTTTTAAAAGTCAAGACCTACCACATCAGAGTTGTATGATGAAAATTGGCTCTCTCCTACATCACTTCTCTTCACATGCCTGTATCAATTCCCAGAGGCCTTTCTCCTTTCCAGTCACAATAATGTCTTCCCTGCTATTTTCTCTTTTGTTCTTCTCAGGAAATCTTATCAATTGGATAATGTTCCTCCTACATTGACCTTTCTTACTGTTCTGTTTTCCTTTCTCTGTCTTTGTCTTTTGTTTTTGAGATTTCCCAACTTTATCTTCCAACTGTTTTATTGTACCTTTTTTGTTTTATATTTTTAATAACCAGGAACTTATTTCCATCAAATGCTTTTTAGTATGATAGTTTTTATTTCTTAAATATATCATTTATCTCTTTGAAACTTTCTTTTGTTCCTTGAATTATCCATTTCCTCTGAGATCTTTTATTCTGTTTTGATCTTTGTCTGTCACGGGATAGTAGTGTTTCTCAAGCCTGGATTTGAAACACCTGGTTATATTAAAGATTTATAAGTACTGATGCCTAGGCCTCGTCTGAGGCTGTTTAAACAATAAGTTTTACTTAAATATCTGGGAGTCCTTGACTAATCATTTGTATTAAAGTAAGTTAAGTTGTTGATTAGAATCTCTTTAGGTTTACCAAATGGTGTGTTTCACAGTTGGTGTTCAAGTGGAATTGGCTGGTTTTGAGTATTTGTGTGTCTTTTCACTTGGACTTGGTCATCTTCCCCAAGAAGGAATCTTCCTGTCCCCTGTAGGGGAGGCTATTATTAGTCACTAGAATGGGTGACAATAAACATGGCATCCATGCTTGGGTACGTAGAGAGATCTCATCTCTCAACATGTACATTTTTGTTTTAATCCCCTCTTTTCATTTGGGCATCTTACCTCTGCTCTGGTGTCCAAGAGCCTGTTTTGATCTCTGTAGAGAGCAGACTTTGGTCTTACTCCTGGGTACGGAAAAGAGTAGTGGCTTGGCTAAGTTCCTTGCCTCCTATCTCTTCATTCTTTGTCCTTTTAAAGTGTTCTCATTACACACTTGGTGGCCTCTCCTCCAGGTTTTTTTTGTTGTTGTTGTTATTGTTTGTTTTAAGTATTATGAGTTTTCCTCCTTTTATGCTTTTATGAATATTTTTCACATTACTTAGATATCCATTCTTTAAAGGTTAAAATTAATACTCTGTGGGAGAAAATACCACATGTTATAACATGGTAGATTGTTAACAAACGTTCAGCTTTGTTCAGAAATGGTTGCCATTATTTTGTGTTCTTTTAACAATTGTATAGACTGAACACAAAGTAAAAATCTCAAAGTACTGTTTTGCTTTGGCAAGAAGGAAGAGAATTTGACTAAATGATTCCTATCTGGAAAATAACATGTTTAAGAATTTTCAAGAAATTCTAAAGGGAGCTAAGAGACGGGGCTTGTCCAGTCAGTAAAATGGGACAGTGTTGTATTGTCATCAGAGTAGATAATTGAAAAAGAATAGCAAGGGGGCACCTGGGTGGCCCAGTCAATTGAGCATCTGACTTTGGCTCAGGTCATGATCTTGGGGTCCTAGGATCCAGCCCCATGTCAGGCTCTCTGCTTTTCTGGGTGTCTGCTTGTCCTTCTCCCTCTCCTGCTGCCATTCCCCCTGCTTGTACACTCTGTCTCAATAAAATCTTAAAAAAAAAAAAAAGAATAGAAAGTTCTGATATAGACACAAATACATGGAAAATGTAAAAGTATATTAGAATGGCATTTCAAAATAATGAGAAAAGAATTAGATGGTTCTTTTTTTTATTAAAGATTTTATTTATTTATTCATGAGAGACACAGAGAGAGGCAGAAACACAGGCAGAGGGAGAAGCAGACTCCTCGCAGGGAGCCCGATGTGGGACTCGATCCCAAAACTCTGGGATCATGCCCTGAGCTGAAAGCAGACACTAAACCACTGAGCCAACCAGGTGTCCTTGAATCGGATGGTTCTTTTTTTTTTTTTTTTTTTTTTTAATTTTTATTTATTTATGATAGAGAGAGAGAGAGAGGCAGAAACATAGGTAGAGGGAGAAGCAGGCTCCATGCACCGGGAGCCTGATGTGGGATTCGATCCCAGGTCTCCAGGATCGCGCCCTGGGCCAAAGGCAGGCGCTAAACTGCTGCGCCACTAATTGCTAGTTTTAAGACAGCTGACTAAATATCTGGAAAAACCAACTTAGATCATTCTTACCTTATTCTAAAATAAATTCCAAATGTATTAATTTTTTTAAGATTTATTTTAGAGAGAGTGAGCGTGAGTGAGGAGAGGAGCAGAGAGAGGGAGAGAGAGAATCTCCAAACAAGCTCCATGCTGAGCTGGACTTGATCCCATGACCCCAAGATCATGACCTGAGCCAAAATCAAGACTTAGAAGCTTAACTGACTGAGCCACTTAGACACCCCTCAAATGTGTTAATTTTTAAATTAAAGAATACTAAAAGAAAATGTAGGTCATTACTTGTATAATCTTGAATAAGGGAACTCATGATTTAATCATGGCATCAAAGGTAGAAACCAACAAGGAAAAAGATTGATATCTTTGATTATTTACAGTAGAATATCCTTTAAGAGAAAAAAATTATTAAAAGATTCGAATGACACACTGGCAAAATATAATCATAAGACAAAGGAAAATGAGTATCTTAATCAGAGAATTCTAGAAGGCTATGTTCTCCAGTGGAAATGGCCAAAGACTATGAACAAGCATTTCACCAAATAATTGCACATTATTTTTGTAACTTATTTGTAATTGGTAATCAACAAATGTGAATCTGAAAAAGCTTAGAATATATTCATTGCTTTACCTTTTCTTAAGTTATTTTTACTGCTGGCAAGTCAGTGGGAAAATGTGTGCCCTGTATGTACACTGTGTACTTTTGTTTCTTTTTTTTTTTTTTTTGGTACTTTTGTTTCTATGTGTCAAAAGCCTGATATGTTTCTTTGACTCAGTAATTCCACTTTTAGGAAATTAGTGTAAGAAGATACTAGGAAATGCACTCCAAGTAGTTTATACAAGGGTGTCATACATGTATAGGCTTATTTATAACAAAGCATTTATAATTATGAACTATTTGAAAATAGCCAAGTGGTGGTACTGTGTCATATGCATTCAGTGAAATATAACCATACAATTAAAAACAACTGTATGTATATATGTGTGTGTACACACATACATACATACACACACATACACACACACATACATTTCCTGATGAGACACATGCATTATATGTATTAACTAAAAAAAACCTGGTTGTAAAATAGTATGTACACTATAATCTATAAAACATTTGTATATATTCACATAGAATAAATCTTAAAAGTGACAGTATGAATATGTAATTAAAAAAAGATTATTTATTTGAGAGAGAGAACGTGCTTACATGAGCAGGAAGGGCAGAGGAAAAGGGAAAGAGAATTTCAAGCTTACTCTGTACTGAGCACGGAGTGGATGTGGGGGCTCGATCTCACAACCCTGGTATCATGACCTGATCTGAAACCAAGAGTCAGACGCTCAGCTGCCTGTGTCACCCAGGTACCTCTGAATACCTAGTTTTTACTGAGCACTTAACTAGGTTTCAGATACAATACTAAGGCTTTCTATGAAGTGCTTCATTTAATGGACCCAAGGTATTAATAGGCTATCTTTATGTGATAGGATTATAAGATACTGAGTTTTTTCTCCTTTTTATTTCTCTGTATTTTCTAGCTTTTCTATAATGATCATGTATAATCCTCTGGGAAGAATTTGTTGCTTAAAATTTTTGGTGTTAACTTTCATTATTGAGTCATTTTGAAAGAAGGCTTGTATAGTCCTGTAAATGCAATTACAGCTTGAAAATCTCAGAATAAATTTTGTTACAGCATAATCTTAGAGAAGTAACTGTATCTCTGGGATTTTATGCTTTCACCTATAGACCAGAACAGTTAAATATTGAGGGCCTTTGTAAAAAGAGCTGTATATAAATATTAGTAGCTGAATAAATATAATATTGAATTAGACATTAAAAAAAACCTTTTTGTGTCATATATGTCATCTGAAATCTGAAGAGTATATTTGTGCTGCTTTTTTTAGATCAGCATCTAGGGAATTGGTGCTCAAAATTGACAGAACATGTAATAATTACAATGCATGTAATTATGGTCAGATGAGGTAAAAATTTGATTTAAAATATCATCTAAGAGATCTTAATTAGATATCTTCAAAAATTATGTCATCATTTTTATTGTCTTTTCTTTTTATTTTATGGATAGCAAATCTTAAATGCATTATGTTCTCCTTCCCATTTTAGGTCAGTTGGTGGTGTGTACTTTATGCTCCTGTGTCATGAAAACGAAGCAGATTTGGCTCTTTTCAGCTCACATGCTTCCCCTGCTAGCACGACTCTGCCTTGTCCCTCTGGAGACAATTGTTATCATCAACAAGTTTGCTATGATTTTTACTGGATTGGAAGTTCTCTATTTTCTTGGGTCTAATCTTTTAGTACCTTATAACCTTGCTAAGTCTGCATACAGAGAATTGGTTCAGGTAAGACTGACAACCACACCCAGGTAGATAAAGTTCCACACAAAAATTAGTTATATTAAAGATTTAGTTCATTATTTCACATTCATGGTCATGGTAACATTCTAAATAGCACCTGTTTTCTGCTAATTCGGAGCATCTGGGATTTTTTTCTGATGATGTGTTCTGTAGAGAGGCAATGAAGTGAAGTGATTCTGTGGAAGCAGAGTGTCTGGGTTTTTACTCTGGCTCTACTATTTATTAGCTGTGTAACCTGGACTTAGTCACTTATGTTGGCTTATCTATAAAATGGAGCTAATAATAACAGTTATACTCAACTTGTAGGATTGTTGTGAGATTTAAATGAGTTCAGTGTGGCAGACAGTATTCAGTATGTGTTAACTATTATGATGAAGACAATACAGATTTGAAAACCTAGAAGTAAAAATCCTTATTTTTCTTCTGATTAAAGTCCTACAATTTTTTCCACTGTATTTGCCTAAGTTATGTAAACTGAGAAGTTAAGTAGTTCTGGGTTATAATATGATAGATTTTGTCTAGATACATTGATTTTGCCAATGTCAATATGCTTCTATCTTATTTTTTTTAGCCTTTGCTCTAAAACAGATTATTCTCAGACAGAAACAATAGATACTTAAATATTTCGATTTGACTTGATGTTTCAGTATATAAAATAGATATTAAAACTGACATTGATATAAAAAGGGAGTTTTAATTATCTTTTAAAGATTTTTATTTATTTATTCATGAGACACACAGAGAGAGGCAGAGACATATGCAGGAGAAGCAGGCCCCATGCAGGGGGCCCAATGTGGGACTTGATCCCTGGACTCCAGGATTACACCCTGGGCCAAAGGCAGATGGTCAACAGCTGAGCCACCCAGGCGTCCCAAAAAAAGAGTGTTAAAATAGGCATTCTTTTCTACCTTTTGGCTATGTGTATATGACCGTAAGGTACAAGAGGCTCTCTGACGGACTAAACTGAAATTACTAAGTGAAATGGGATTTTTTTGTAGCCCCAGGGGCAGATTTCCCAAAAAAATTTCCCTGACCCTTGGCTTTAAGTTGATTCTACCTTCTTTGTTCATCGTATCTAATGATTAACTTGGGCAGTTTTCCCGAAAGTAGATTTTTCAGAGAAGAGGAAGTTTTTTTCATCCTCAATGAAGAATTTTTTCATGAGTAAGGGATTGTACTTGTATTCAGAGTAAGAATGAGTAAAATATGTATTTTTTCTTTGAATTCTATCTTGTGGAGCTACCTCAGTTTGTAGGAAACTGCAGACAATCAGTAAACATTATTTAATCATCATAAGGACAGAGCCCTCATTTCTCAATGTCATGTTCACCTTCTTGGTTGCCTTAAGATTCATGCATTACTAGATGTTGTAGTTGAAAATATAGGTTATGAAATCCACAACCTCAAAAGAATTGGATAGGCAAGAAATGGAAACTCTCAGGCTTTTTAGTCATCTGTTCCTTGAATGGAAAGGAGGAAAAGTACTTTCTACCTCTCAATAATTAATTTGCTGCTAGTAATTTTGCAGCTAGTTGGACAATCACTTTTTCTTTCAATATTTTCTAGTAGGGGAAAAATGGAAGTTATTTTGACTGGATTTTAGAAAGCATTTGATTTACAGATAAATTTAGAATAATCTTAAATTTGAAGTCATTGCACTTTAACTTAAAAGATCTAGATGTTCCTAGGGATCGGTATTAATCAGAAAAACAAAACAAAAACAACCAACCAAACAAACAAAAATCAGAAAAACTTATAGTCCGTGTATTTTAATTTAAGAAATTTATAGTTTATTGAAACATTCTGGTAAGCACATTGAGAGTTCCAGCGAGACCATTTTGCTGTGTAGGTTGGAGTTTGTAGCCTGCCTTGCAGAACTCTGTTGTGTTACCAGGGTCTGGTCCCTGGCATAGTAACTCCAGAAACTTGGTTACATGTATGCTCTTAGGCTGAATCAGATTATGAGAATTGATTCCTCCTAATCAATCTCATAAGAGATTGTTTTACAAACTAGAAAGCTAATTTACTAATTAGTAGATTAATAAACTTGTTTTAGTTGTACCTTTTTTCCTGGCGCTAATGCACTAGACAAATCAAATAAATTGAGAAATGTTGTTTGATAAATACACAGGAGGAGCAAGGGGAATCAATATGTCTGGGGGAAAGACTTGCTAATAACTATCTTTGCTCTCCAGTAGAGTAAACTGTAGTGTTTATTCTGTCTTCCATCACACTGTTTCTCCCCTAAGACATTTCCTAAATTAACCCTGAAAAGTTCTTCCTGTTACATTGCTCCCTTTTCTAGCCATTCACACTATCACATCATTTATGGTAGTCCTGATCATTTTGATTTAGAGATGAGTAAGTTTACAAAGTCTTCTTAACCTGCCTTTGATACCTCCCTTTGATGTAGCTTTACTCTTTTTTTTTTTTTTTTAATTTTTATTTATTTATAATAGTCATACAGAGAGAGAGAGGCAGAGACACAGGCAGAGGGAGAAGTAGGCTCCATGCACCGGGAGCCCGACGTGGGACTCAATCCCAGGTCTCCAGGATCGCGCCCTGGGCCAAAGGCAGGCGCTAAACCACTGCGCCACCCAGGGTTCCCTGTAGTTTTACTCTTGAAAGCAACTTTACTCTGAACCCTAAGGGCAGTTTATGATTGTCATTTTTTTTTTTTTAAAGATTTTATTTATTTATTCATAAGAGAGGCAGAGAGAGAAGCAGGCTCCTCGCAGGGAGCCTGATGTGGGACTCGATCCCAGACCGGGATCACACCCTGAGTGGAAGGCAGATGCTCAACCACTGAGCCAGCCAGGCATCCCTGTGATTGTCATTTGATGAGTGTGTCAAGTGTTAATAACGCAAAATCAGTGAATTTTAGAAAATGTACTAACTCTCTGTATAGGCTAATAACTTCAAAGCAATTTAGCTGAAACAATCCTACAATGAAAGAGAAGCGATTTAATTTTTCCTTTTAAGTACTTTAAATACTTTTATGTTTAAAAGTGTTTATTGAAGTGATACAAGATGTTGTCCTATCTTATGTTTTTATTTAGGTAGTAGAGGTATATGGCCTTCTAGCCTTGGGAATGTCTCTGTGGAATCAGCTCGTAGTCCCTGTGCTTTTCATGGTTTTCTGGCTCGTCTTATTTGCTCTTCAGATTTACTCCTATTTCAGTACTCGAGATCAGCCTGCATCACGTGAGAGGCTTCTTTTCCTTTTCCTGACAAGGTAATTAATAAGAACATATGATACTGTACATAACCTTAGGAAAAGAAAATTTTTGTCTGGGAATAGCAAGTTTTGTAAATTTCCAGTTATATTAGAATACCCATATCTAATTAAGATAGGATTTTCATTCGGTGGATGCCTAGGTTTGGCAGTGTAGGGAGGTGCTAAGCTAATAATGGTATATATTTGACTATAGCAAATGATTTGTGAAAAGGAACATAGCAAAATTTTAAAATATTTTTTCAATTTCAAGTTAAATTATTGGTTGGGTCAATAGAATGTTATTAGAAATAATTATCATTTACTAAGTATTTAATATGTATCAACTATGCTCCTAAACACTTTTTCTTCACACTTAACCTTGACAGCAACCCTGAGAGATAGGTGCTTTTATTATCATTTACTATTTTAATAGCAGAGGAGACTCTACCAAGAGTAACTTGCCCCAGATGACACTGCTAAAAGAAATAGTGCTGATGTCGAACTCCATCTTGAGTTCAAACCCAGTGACTTACTTTGCACTGTGCCCCATTATTTTTAATGTTTTGCTTTATTATTCAGATATAGTCAAATAATTGGGGAAATGAGTATATTGTAATTTTTTGCTGTTTACCCCAAAGGAATTCTAAGACTTGTTTTTTAAGATTTAGTTTTTTAAAAAAAAGGTTTTTAATCGTTGGAAGTCCTTTCTATATACTAAAGTATCTGTATTGTGAGCTTATGCTATATCCGCATTTGTCATTTTCCCACTCTTGAGTTTAAATCTGAAGCCCTCAGAATCTAGCACATGGCTATATATCTTCATTCCCTGGCACATAAAGACAAGAATGAAACTCTGTCCTTTGGGAAAGTATGTATAGGCAGATAAAAGTGTTGAGTTTTAGTTAATAGAGCCATTATTTCTCAGCCAAGCAAGTGATGGAGCAGTGTGCACTAAGTGGTGTAGGGAAAATGTTACACAGTGCTAAGTATCAATAAAAATGTCATAGAACAGTACCTATTTTATTTTAGTAAATAAGCAGAATAAACTTATTGGCACTGAGTCAGATTTTGTACTTTATAAAAATAACACTTTTAGTTGATAAATAGCTTATAAGCATGCAATAAATTGATATCAAATGCATTTTAATAGCCAGTTCATTACTGATTAAATTCCACTGCTATTGTTTTTTTATGTAAATATTATGGAAGTTTTATGAAGAATTTTTAAATGATCCAAAATAACTCAATTTAAAGAGAAAGAATCCTTTGGTTAGGACGGTAACTTAAGAGTGGCACTGGGATTGGTCATGTCTTTTTTTTTTTTGAGAGAGAGCATGAGCAGAGAGGGGAGGCAGAGGGAGAAGCAGACTCTGCTGAGCAGGGAACCCCATGTGGGGCTTGATCCTAGGCCCCTGAGATCATGACCTGAGCTGAAGGTAGATGCTTTTCTGATTGAGCCACCCGATGCCCCTGGGATTGGTCATGTTTTAACGTTTTAAACTAGATTATTAGCCATTAAAAAGCACAGATCAAGTGTAGCATAGTATAAGGCTTAACAAATTAGTAAGCTGTGAATGAATTTGGACTTATTTACAATTTGGACATATTTACAAACTGAGAAAGTAATACTGAAATTTTTAGATGAGGTTTAGGTATCTTTCCAAAATAATTTTCTCTCTATTCCTTTTTTATACATAGGATAGATTACCCCCCTCTTCAAAATAGGAATGTTTTGCTTTTTGTGAGAAGTTTTCATATAGTTCTTCTGTTCATTTATATCTCTGTAAGCATTGTTTGTTGTCCTTGGTGCTCTTTTGTGCCAGGTTAGATTTGTGTGTTGCCTTGGTAAAGAACAACTTATTTACAAAAGGAAGATTGCAAGTTTATCAGCATACTCTGACTAAACAAACCAACTAAAAGCACATGCAAACAAAGGGTTTGTTTTTGCAGCCAGAAAATAGAAACTAAAATCAATAAAACCTTTCACTGAAGAGAGGACGAAAAGTTCTATGAAGTTTTCCAAACTCTTTCAGTTCCCTCAAAGTTAGGTGGGAACTGAGAGGCTTTTGAAAAATAGCCTCTTGAAAATGTAATTAAATCATACTGCTTGGATATAAAAGATTTCTCTAAATATGGAGTCAAGAATAGAGAAAGAGTCTGGATAATCCGTAAAATTTTCAGTCTTCCAGTGAGAATGAAGTAAAATTTGTAGTATATTATTAGCCATGATTATCACTTTTTCAAGTTACTAGACAATTTGTTTAAACTTCATATATAGTGATTTCTCTGAGAAAAATGTCACATTTCAGAAATTAGATTTGTAAGAATGCCATAAAATCATTCCTTTAGGTTTCAACCACCATGACTCATAGATATTTTGACTCCTAAAAGAAAACCAGACATTTTTTTCTTATAATGTACATAAAAGTAGATGTTTTCACTTAAAAACTTACTTATAAGCAATTAATTGTGTATGAAGGATAACTGTTTAGCAAAAGCATAGAGCTATGTAGTAAAGGATAGGTATTGTTTGCCTGAATGAATTCCTCATGTATACAAATGAAATTCTTCACTGGAATTCTAAAACATCTCTGAACATTTGTTAAATGCTGTTTAAGTGCTAAGTCCAAATTATTATTACATAATATTAGATATGTTTGTAAAATAATTATTAATAAGTTTGTATCTGATATGTTCAGTGAAAGAATTGAATGTATTTCTGTAAAGTGTGAAAGTATTTCCAAGCTTTAGTTAGTGTAAGGTCTTTCAGTTCTCCTTATAAGTAGTATTCATAGCAAACTTTTATGTTAAAAACTGATATTAAAATAACTTTTGAGTGGGCTTGAGTTATATTCTTGGATATGCTTTTGAAATAACCCAGAAAAATGCAATTATATAAACCTAAATTAAAAAGTATCAATAGTATGGAAAATACTCTAGTATTGAGAGGAGTTGAGGGTTGCAAAGTCGATAATGGGCCTGGCCTGATAGCATTTGTTCAAATAAAGAGTTTTGATAAGTCATCAAATTAGCACAGATTGTTCATAGTTTGAACAGTTTGAATAGCCAACATTTTTCAGGGGGAACTGTGGGCAAGTATACGAGTCTCTTCAATATCAGCACATTAATTATATGTTTCTTAGGGTTTGAACAAAATTTAAGCCCTTACTGCATTTGAAAGAGGTGATAGATAAATAAAAATACTTTATTTCAGATATGGTGCTCTATACTGAGTATTTGCCAAAGAGATTTTTAAAAATGTAAGTTAGGGTAATAGGAGGGATTTAAATTATTAGTGGAGAGATTAAGTGAATTTACCTCAAATTTTGGTTTAGGGTTTTTGAATTGATGAGGATCAGATCAAGGTTGGTGATTATTTGAAGACTTAAGATGGTTTTATTTCAAATGGAAAATTTTTATCTGTCGATATTCCCCCTCCTCTTCTTTCTAGTATTGCTGAATGCTGCAGCACTCCTTACTCACTCTTGGGTTTGGTCTTCACGGTTTCCTTTGTTGCCTTGGGTGTTTTGACACTCTGCAAATTTTACTTGCAAGGTTATCGCGCTTTCATGAATGATCCTGCCATGAATCGGTAAGTTCTTGACTATGGTTGTCTCTAGACATTCAAGTATTATATATAACTTGAAGAAGTAATAATGAATTTCAGAGGAAATGGATTTTAAGATTTTTTTTTTGAATGGTTGCAACTATTTGGATTTGAAATACTATGAAAAATATAACTTTCCATATGTAAAAGGTGGATTTCCATATGTAAAAGATGGATTTTTAGTGTATGTGCATATCAGTATATATTGGACACTTGTAGATTTAAGAGATTTGGGGAGGGGCGGGGAGGGAGAGGGAGAGAGAGAATCTTAAGCAGGCTGAATACCTAGCATGGAGCCCCATGCGGAGCTCGATCTCATAACCCCTGAGATCATGAGTCATGAGCCGAAATCAAGAGCTAGACACTTAACCAACTGAGTCCACCCAGGCACCCCAAGAGATTTTTGATAGCTTGCTTTTTCCCATTTGAAGTTTACGTGCAGCCCTATTAAAATCAAATTTCTATATTTGATACTTAAAAAATTTTTGTGTGTGTGGACAGAATTTTGATAATGATGTTTCAAAGGATGTATTAATGAGAATGCAGAATAGTTAATCTAGTTATTAAATCAGTAAGATCAGATATTGGGAAACCTTATTTCTAGAACTTGTCATGATTTTGGTTTAACGTAGGAATTTTTAATGGTTTAATTTATATAAATTTATGTAATCTCTTAAAATTTTTATGGAATATTTCAGAAATAGTAGATGGTGAGTACCTTGTAAATTAGAGGAAACAAATTGTTTTGGGTGTACATTAGTTTTTTTAATGAGAAAAAAACCTATGCTTCATAATCTTTCTGCTAGTCTCAGCTAACACCTTTATAATGGCAAAAGAGGGAGGAGGGCAAGAAAGAAAAATAATTTGTGTATAAACTCACAAAATTCATACCATTCAGAAAATATGAAATGGGAAGTGAAACTCTTCCTCCACCTGCTTTACATTTCCTCTCCCCAAAGGTAACAGCTATAGACTGTTTATTTTAAAATTTCTTATGGGAAAAAGTGCACATATGTATATTTTTGCTATTGTTTTGGTTCATCTCCACATACTATACACAGTTCTACACCTTATTTTTTCACTTAAATATGTTTTAGATATTTTTTATGTCAACACAGAAACCTCATCATTCTTTTTGATAAAGACATAGTATTCCAAAATAAAAATGTTTTTCTTTTTTTGCTATTAAAAATGGTACTGTTGTAGGTTTTCTTTTTTTTTTTTTTAACTCTCAATTAGCAAAGTTGAGAGAATAGTAAAATGAACCTCCATATACCTGTCGCCCATTTCCAGTAATACGGCCAGTCTTCTGTCATGTGTGCCCCTACTATCTACTCCACTTACTTTGTCTCTGCCATAATCCCCAGCTGCATTTGTTTGCTACAAATACTATTTCACCCATAAATATTTTAGTCTCATTTGAAAAAGCATAACTACAGTAGCCTATTCATTCTCAGTAAGAGAAGAATTCCTTGACCTCAAATTCCTAGTTGGTGTTCATATACTGCCCCCCTCTTTTCTTGAACATTTTGTTTGCTCAACTTCAGATCCATAAAGGCACATACTGCAGTTGGTTAATATTTTTTAAGTCTTTCTTTAATATTTAGGTCCCTGCTGTCTCTGTATTTTTTCCTTTTCATTTTATTTGTTGAAGACACCAGATTGTCCTATTTAGTTTTTCAGTCTGGATTTTGCCAATCGTATCCCTGTGATGCCACATAACATGTTCTATATTATTCACTATATTTTTTTCTTACACTTACATTTTTTGTATACATCCATAGGGTAAATTACTACTAATAAGATTATTGAGTTGAAGGGTATGTACATTTTAAATTTATTAGCAAGTTTTTCTCTAGAAAGATTTTATCTGTTTTATCAACATCAGTCTCCCCATTTTTTCTCAAATTCCTTGTCAATGCTTGCGTCATCAAACTTTGAAATATTTGCTCATTTGTGGTTTTGAAAACTGGACTTATCCTTTGCTCAGTTATTTTTGAGAGTTCTTTATAAATCAAGTCAGTATGATTTTGTACATATTTTCCATATGGAAACTGAATTTCAAAAAAAAAAGTTTATGTCTTCTAGTTCTTATAGTCTGCTTAAAGAGATCTTTCCTACTGCAAGATTATGAAGACACTCACCTATGATTTTATTTTTTATAATCAAGATATAGCTCATGATATAAATGTATATAATTCAGTGGCTATCTAAGAATGGTAGAGTAGCTGGCTCATTAGCAAAACCTGGTTAGAACACTTCTTTTTGGGCAGCCCGGGTGGCTCAGCGGTTTAGCGCCGCCTTTAGCCCAGGGTATGATCCTGGGGTCCCAGGATCGAGTAGCCTGCTTCTCCCTCTGTCTGTGTGTCTGCCTCTCTCTCTCTCTCTCTCTCTCTGTGTGTGTGTCTCTCATGAATAAATGAGTGAAATCTTTAAAAAAAAAAAAAAAACAAAAACTTTTATTTATCTTAGAAGTTGCTTTTTTTCCTCATTGTATGCTAAAATAATAGATATTATGTTTTCCACATATATAATGGTATATTATGATTATATATTACTATTACATCAGTGTTATATATGTTAATATTCTGATCAGATTTTTTTGTCTAAGTCAGAATAGATCACAAATACATAACCGTCTACATCTTTGGATTATTTTCTCTTGGAATGAAATGAAATTCTGATTATTGTTTCGTGTTTTTTTTTTTTTTTTTGAAAACGTATGCTTTTTTTTTTTAGGGGCATGACAGAAGGAGTTACGCTGTTAATCCTGGCAGTGCAGACTGGTCTGATAGAACTACAGGTTGTTCACCGGGCATTCCTGCTTAGTATTATCCTTTTCATTGTTGTAGCTTCTATTCTACAGTCTATGTTAGAGATTGCAGATCCTATTGTTTTGGCGCTGGGAGCATCTAGAGACAAGTAAGAAACTTCCTAAAGGAAATTTTTGTAATATTCTTTATATGAGTTTGTTGTCTGAAGATTAACATAATGTTTAGAGACAGAAAATGGATGAATAATTGGTATTAGTTTAAGGTAACAAGTTTACTTTTTTATTTTTTCTATAGGTTTGACTTTTCTGGTTTTTCTCTCAAGATTGTTATAGTTAGAAATCCTATCAAAGGCCATGTAATTACAAGTCAGCTTTTTCTTCAGAGAAATTTAATTAATACTTTTTATATTTGTCCAGTTTTAAAATGAAGAATGGAAAGCATCAAATTTAGTCCAGGAAATATAGTAAATAATATAATTTTGTTCTGTGTAATACTAACACAGAGAAAGCATTGGGAGAAAGGAGAAAATCATTTGAAGGAAAGAGAAATAAAGGCTCTCAGGAAGTCATTAAGATAGGCATCTATGGGATAAGGCCTCATCTGTTGGCCTTTAGACAGTTGCAACTTAGGTTTTAATGGGGATTCTTGATACCTTATGGGACCAGTGAAATTAATAGCTGCATTCATGTTCATGCCATATTTCAGAAGTTTTCTTAAGAAGTAAAAGTCAGGTTATTATTTAGCTCTAAGATAGTACTTCTAATTCTATCTTAGAATTAGTACTAATTCTCAGAATTCTAATTCTAAGAATTAGAAGTACTAGTTACAGTATAAAATTAGTTTATACAGGACATTCTTATAAAGAATTACTAAAAATTCAGCACCTGTTGACATTCTGGTGATTTTTGAAATACCTGAATTTATTGCTGCTTCGGTAGTGTTTTATGAGTAAGGGAACAGGCAATCTTTGGGGAGATAAAATTTCTACAGCAGATTTTTAAAACATTCCAAATTAACATTTTAATTACAGTTCATCAGATTTATCTTTTTTATCCCCATATCCCACATTGCTGAACATTCTGAAATTTTTCTCAAATGGTAGAATGGCTGCAAGAATCAATTTAATTTAAATAAGTTCAAAGCTCTTCGATTTGTTTCAGATAATTATAATTAATTATCGTTATTTGAGATTTGGCTTTGAGGTTTAAGGTATCTCAATGGAAGCATTTAAGATGTTGAACTCAGTGGTGAACTCGATTAAATGCTCATTTAAATGATTGAGTTGTTTTTGACCTAAGTACACTATTTTGTCATTTCTGGGGATATCATTTAGCAATATTAATTATACAAATTAATTTAGCATATACTGATAAGAGTAATATAATACTATAGAAAGTATTAGAAAAGAGAAAGAAAAAAATATAATTCCACTGCCATAACAACCAGTAAATCCAGTTCTGATTCCCTCCAGGATGTTGAAGTAGCCTCATTACTGACTTTTTCCTCCAATGTCAAATACAGAGGATAAAGGAGCAAAACCAAGAAGCCTTGTGTGTGGGTGTGGGAGGGTTATTTTGCATTGGTGTCAGTGTTCTTGCTGGTGTCTGCTGCAGCATTAGCCTTAAGCAAGAGGGGCTCTTAGCTGTCAAAGGATGAAATAGGGATGGATTGATTGATTGTTAGGATTAGGTTCTTGTCTCCTACCATCACCTGCAGTAATGAGAGAGTACTATCAACAGCTATATGCCAATACTTTTTAAAATAAAGGAAATGGAAGAGTATGAGAAAAATGTAACTTACTAGAACTGACTCAAGAATAATTTAAAACCTTGGATAGTTAGCTGTTAAAGAAGTGGAAGCAAATGGCAAACATCTCAACCCAGATGGTATTACAGTCAAGTTCAAACTTTGAAGGAACAGATTATATTTATTTGAAACACAGACTTCCAGACAATAAAAAGAATGCTACCCATCTCATTCTGTGAGGCTAATATAATCCCTGTATTGAAATCAGATAGACAACTTGAGAAAGATAGTTTTATTTCACTCATAGTAGTGGGTACCATGTAGCTTTTGTAATGCTGGCTTCAGTATATACAACTTGAGTGTTGAAGCAGAGAGCCCCCAAACGATCCCATGTATGTTGAACTTTGGTACATGACAGAGGTATGTCCGATGAGTGGGGACAGGTGGTACTCTTCCATAAGGTTGCTAGAAAAAAATGGTTTCCACTTGGAAGAGGATGGAATGGGTTCCTATCTCACATCATAAACAGAGGATCAACTCTGGAATGTTAGAGACCTAAAAACTAAAACTCACATAGGCTAATATATTTTGGACTTTTTTTTTTTTTTAAGATTTTATTTATTTATTCATGAGAGACACAGAAAGACAGAGGCAGAGACCTAAAAACTAAAACTCACATAGGCTAATATATTTTGGACTTTTTTTTTTTTTTAAGATTTTATTTATTTATTCATGAGAGACACAGAAAGACAGAGGCAGAGACACAGGCAGAGGGAGAAGCAGGCTCCATGTAGGGAACCCAATGTGGGACTCAATCCTGGTACTCCAGGACCATGCCCTGAGCTGAAGGCAGATGCGCTTAACTGCTGAGCCACACAGGTGTCCCTATTTTGGACTTTCAAGTAGGAAACAGTTTCTTAAACTGATAGAACTGCTGTGGAAGACCAAGACTAAGAATTAAAAATGATTATGATTGTGAGAGGAAAGAGTGATAAAGCTAATGATTACATAATAACTTTTTAAACCTAAAGTTAACTTTACGAATTGGGAGAAGATATTCATAGTATTTATACTTGCCCAGGAATTGGTATCAATATATGAATAGCTCAAATGAGCAAGAAAAATGGATGAAATTAATTTTTATTTTTAGGCTTTTGGTGAAAGAGGAGACACATTAATATGAAGAGAGGTTTGCTATCTTTAGTGATGAGAGAAATGTAAATCAAGACCACATTGAAGTGCTATTTTAAACCTGTGGAATTGGCAAGGAGTAAATAAAGTAAGGAAGAAGGGAGAGAGAAAGGAAAGGCAACTGATACCTAGAGTGAAAGAAGGTCTGGTTTCTGGTGGGCGCGTGTAAAGTGGTGTAATCACTTTGGAAACAGTGTGGCCATTATCTCCTATGTGTATACTGGACATTCTTGCACATGTTCAGTAAGGATATGTAGAAGAATGTTCATAGCACAATTCACAGTAGCAGAAATCTGGGAACAACCCAAATGACAATCAGACAGCAAAGTGGCTGAGTGAATGTGATGATAGTCACTGTGGAATGTTAGAAATATGGTGACACAGAAAACAATATGCATGATTCATAGCGTTATACAGTTAAAAAGTAAATCCAAAAAGATGACAGTATAGAATGTTATTTTTATGTTAAAAACTAAAGATTTAACATATATTCTTCAGAAATACATACAGATTAAACAAAACTAGAAATAAGGAAAGCAAGAAAATAAAAAGAACACAGATTCAAGTTAATGCTCTCAATGGGTGCAGGGAGTAAGGATGTGGAATAGGCATGCCTGCTATATGGTTAAATGTGGGTTATTGTCCATGTCCTCGCTTTTGTATAGAGATGGGTTCATTACAATATTAAAGATAGCTAATTAGATTACTAATTCAATAAAAGAGGGACACCCACAGACCAGTGGTGACAGTGTATTCTGAATCAAGGATTATGATTAATTCAATATTCTGGGGATTGAAAAAGGAAATGAAAAGTATCTTAATTCTCAAATTAGAGAAATAAGAATATCGACATTTGTATAAAACTGCTCTCTGTCATTAAAGAAATAATTATTAGGGGAAAAAATCCTCCTATGTCTTTGGAGTTGCTTGGACTAGAGAGAATGTCTAGTGTTTAACTTAAAAAGGTATCTCAGTTTTAGCCATAGGGATAATTGTTGCCTTTATAAATTTAATTCTAGTTTTTAACAAGGAATTTTAGAGCAATGGTCTCTTTACTCAAATTATACAGTAGATTTTTAAATGACAAACTTCTAAGAAAATGGATTGGGGTGAATATAAAATTTTAAAACTTTTTCTAGTTGAATAACTTATTAATAAGATTTCAGGGTAATTTTATGATATTTAATCTGAAATTAGATTTTTGATTGAATTTTAACTACTTAAACAAGGATATATATATTTGTGTATCTAACATACACACCTGTGTTTGTGTATATGAATTTGCATGTTTGTATGTATACTCACTTATGCCAAAATTAAACATAATTTATAACTCTTGGCATAATGGTATCTATGCTTTTCTGTGTATATATAAATACACATTTGTGCCTATATGTAAATATATACCTGTTTTATACAAATGGATCATTGCTTGATTTTGAAAATATATTTAAAGTTTTAAGGGGATCCCTGGGTGGCGCAGCGGTTTGGCGCCTGCCTTTGGCCCAGGGCGTGATCCTGGAGACCCGGGATCGAGTCCCACGTCGGGCTTCCCGGTGCATGGAGCCTGCTTCTCCCTCTGCCTGTGTCTCTGCGCCTCTCTCTCTCTCTCTGTGACTATCATAAATAAATAAAAATTAAAAAAAAAAAAGTTTTAAGGCAAATTACCCTATTAAAATAATTTATAATTAAACATCTAATCAAGTATAACAACTGTTATAGTAATTCCTTCCTGCCTTTCTTTAAAAAGAATAAAACTTTAACCGCTGAAAAGTTTGTCCCATAACTTTGGAAGGTAGAAATGTTTTCAAGAAAAGATGTTTTGCATCTTTTAAAGTACCTAGCTTTAATTTGTACCATAATAATTCACTTTCTTCTCTGAATTACTAATTATAGATAGTCCCACACAGTCTAGCATTTAACTTTGTGGTTATTTTTCCTTCCTACCTATATTATTATACCTAAAGGTAAAAAGGATGTTTTATGCCCCCCTTTTTTGTCTCCTTGAGACTATGGATTTGACATCACAGATGATGATTTTTAATTAAAACCGATTAATTTTTTTGCAGCCATGGACTAAAAACTATTTTGGTTGAAATCTACATTTCCTCATAATGATTTTATTTATTTTATTTTTAAAAAAATTATTTATTCATGAGACAGAGAGAGGCAGAGACACAGGCAGAGGGAGAAGCAGGCTCCATGCAGGGAGCCCACCGCGGAACTCCATCCTGGGTCTCCAGGATCACATCCCGGGACAAAGGTGGCGCTAAACTGCTGAGCCATCGGGGCTGCCCCTCATAATGATTTTAAATAAATGTTCATGTTTTATAGGAAATCACTAATAATTCTAAGTCTTGATGTTCAGTTTACATAGATGGTAATTTTAATTGAGTTTTATGTTTTAAGAGAGAGGAGAGCTGTTTTGGGTTCATGATGGTTTCTTTTTAGATTTGTAATCACTATGTTAAATTATTCCATCTTTGGCTTTTATTTACCCAGGAAATGGAAATAACTAATATCTTTTTTTTTAATCCTTGTGATAGCCCTCTTACCATCAGTTTGCTTGTAAATTGGATATATAAAGTAACTATAAGTAAACTTGCAGGGGATGGAAATCATCTTTTTTTCTATTGTATGAAAACATTTTTCAAAGTTCTGCTTAAGGCACTTGTTGGGGAGGGTTTTGTTTATATATCTTTTAATTTTTTAATTTTTATTTTAAAAAATACTTTATTTATTCATGAGAGACACAGAGAGAAGCAGAGACACAGGCAGAGGGAGAAGCAGGCTACATGCAGGGAGCCCGATCTGGGACTCCATCCCAGGACTCCAGGATCACGCCCTGGGCTGAAGGTGGCGCTAAACTGCTGAGCCACCCGGGCTGCCCTGTTTATGAATCTTTTAGAACTTGGTATACAATCTGTCTTACATTGGAGTGAATTTAAGGGATGATTTACTAGAATATTCTGAGGTATAAAGAGGTACACAAAAGAAAAAATTACATTCCTTCTCTACAGGGCTCCTTTGTATCCTCCATGAGATAACTATGATAACTTTTGTCCTGGTTATATCATAGGACTTTGCATTTGGTGGATAGATAGGTTAAAAAAAAAAAGTAGTAATCAGTGGAAAATAATTTGAAAAATACAAAGCAGAAATAACTTTCAAGTTTTATTTGCCACTTCAAACAAGCCTTTGAGCTTAGAAACTGAACTTTGCAAAGGAAGAATTATTATTTTTTTTCAAGGAGTTTAAATTTGGGTGATAAGACATTTTTATGTGTGTGTACATTTATATTATTTAGATAATAACTATAAAATAAAAATATGTAAGTATACAATATATAAATATATCGTTGGAACAGTACTACAATTTTAGTGTATGATTGGCTGGTAACAGTGTTAAGAATTCTGAGAGGGTCAGTGATTCCTGGAGGAAGGATTCATGTTACCTGATTTGTTCAGTTCGAGGTAGCCGAAAGGGTTTAGAACAAGAGAGTGGAGCAGAATCATTTCTAGTCAGATGTAAAAGTGCTTGTGTTTCTCTGGGAGTACAGTTCTTTAACCATCTTTGCTTATAGTGGGGAACAGATGTGGACAAGTTTGGATCAAAAAATTAGAAGTCAAGGAGCTCAGATGTCAGGCTAGAAGTTTAGAGAAGGCATTGAGAATTTTAACACTAGTAGAACTTTGGGAAGATTAATCAGGCAGGCAGTGTCCAGGATAGATCCGACGCTAGAGGAAGAAGACCAGCTAATAGGTCCTACAATGCAGTGGTTCATAGTTTTTCGCCCACAGACCCGACAGATGTGAGGATTAATTTAGCTGTTGGAGAACCAGTCCTCTTAGTAATACTGTGCTCATGGTAACAGAGGTTTTCATCACAGTGCAGCAGGTGGGAAGATGTCTCATGACTTAAGATCTCATATTACTTTTAAGGAATTGTTAAGGCTTAATGCTCCAAAAGCCTGAAATCCCTTTGAAATTGGTAGGAATGAAAATGGAACTGAAAGTTAACTATTGGGAAAAAAAGAAAGAATTGTGCTTGGCAATTTTGACTAAGTAGAGAAAAGAGAAAAGGTGAGTCATGTAGCTTTGAAATACTAGGGCTATGACCCTTGCCCTGAAATCTAGTACAATGACTGACACAGAGAAGGATGCTTAGTAAAGGATTTGGGAAATGTCGGTGTGGCCCAAGACCTATCACGTGCTAACGTGGTTGTTGTGGTTCTGGGTGACATGTGCTTTAAAGAAATATTTTTCTTTTTCTAGGAGTTTATGGAAGCACTTCCGTGCTGTGAGCCTTTGCTTATTTTTGCTAGTGTTCCCTGCTTATATGGCTTATATGATTTGCCAGTTTTTCCACATGGACTTTTGGCTGCTTATCATTATTTCTAGCAGCATTCTCACCTCTCTTCAGGTAAGCCTAGGAATAATTAACTTTATCTAATAACTGATTTTCTTATTTTTCCTTCCAGAAAAGGAATTAAGCTATTTCTAGATGAATGATTATAAGTAGCCTATTTAGGTAATTACTTTCTGCCCTACTCATCAGAAAAACATTAATTACACTGATTTGAGCATTGGCATTAGACAGATGGTAGGTTATTAAAACCACACCTATCTATTTCACTGTATTTTTTTTATCAAGGTAGACTTTGCAAATGTTTAAAATGATACAGATCAATCATAAAGCTTAAATTGATAAGTCACTAAAATAGTAAAAGATAATATAGCTTGTTTGGAGCTTTTTTTTTTTTTAAAGATTTTATTTATTTATTCATGAGAGACAGAGAGGCAGAGACACAGGAAGAGGGAGAAGCAGGCTCCCTGCAGGGAGCCCGATGTGGGACTCAGTCCCTGGTCTCCAGGATCAGGCCCTGGGCTGAAGGTGGTGCTAAACCACTAAGCCACCCAGGGGTTCCCCCCCCCCCTTTTTTTGAGCATATTTTTAAAATAAAAACCCACTCGAAAATATCCTTAGTTTCCTGATGTATATGAATATATGACATATGTGCATAATACATACAACAGACAATAATTGCCCTGGGAATGATAAGCTTCTTATAACTTGAAGATGGATCTTTGCTGCCTGATCAGTAAGCTATAAAAGAAGATATAGCTCTGCGAACAAAGATTTATTCATTGTTCCTTGTAGAAGTAAAGGTTCTTTGAAAGTTGAGAAACAGGTATGACTACAGAATTAGGAAAATGTAGATAGAATTTTAATGGGTTTTGGTGATCTGGGGAATAAAAGGAAAGGATGAGTCGGAGAGAAGTGATGACTAATCAGAGTTCTTTCTCAAGGTATGGCTTTTTGGTATCAAATGCTTGGATTGCTGAGATCACCCACATTTTAATTATACCACGGTCTCTTCTGATATTAAATATGGTATCCTAAAAGTATTGAGAATATTGTTATTGCTTAAAGTCTATGAAAAGCCTTTCTTAATGGTCACACTCTGTTTTAAAATACATGTATTTTTTTCCCCCAGGTTTTGGGAACACTTTTTATTTATGTCTTATTTATGGTTGAAGAATTCAGAAAAGAGCCAGTGGAAAACATGGATGATGTCATCTACTATGTGAATGGCACTTACCGCCTTTTGGAGTTTCTTGTGGCTCTCTGTGTGGTGGCCTATGGTGTCTCAGAGACCATCTTTGGAGAATGGACTGTAATGGGCTCAATGATCATCTTCATCCATTCCTATTATAATGTGTGGCTTCGGGCGCAGCTGGGGTGGAAGAGCTTCCTTCTCCGCAGGGATGCTGTGAACAAGATTAAATCATTACCCATTGCTACAAAAGAGCAGCTGGAGAAACACAATGATATTTGTGCCATCTGTTATCAGGTAACTCACGCAGTAAGAATCCATTTGGGTGGGTTGTCTATGTTTCCCCTGGGACTTTAACCACATTAACCAAATTTAAGTTAAATTTCTAGGCAGAATTATTTCCTTGGTTAAAAAAAAATAGGTCTCAGAAATTACTAAAGACCTGATAAAATATTTCCATTTTATTTCTAAACTAAGTTTTTAATTTAGTCCCTCAAGTTCTAATTTATTGTTTTTCAACATTGCTCACCCATAAATAAAGGAAAAACAGGTCAGGTGTATTTTATGTTTACTCCTGAATACACACACACACATACACACACACATACATATATATATATATATGTACTATCAAATATATACTATCAATCAGGAGTCAGCAACTTCTGAAAAGTGGTGTGCCAAGATTTTGACTCTTTTACTTCTGGAATTTCCAGGATGGGGAAGAAGTATTCATTTACTTAACATAGGTGGAGAGAGTATGTGTTTACCTGTGGGTTGATAGATATGAGATGGATACAAACTTGTGTTTATGGAAGTGGGGGCAGGAGGATATCGTTTAGGCAGCCAGTCAGTGTGCCATTGTAGTTGGCCTTTCTGGCATCTTTGGCATGTTTGTCATGACAATTAAAATTGAAAGATAGTATTTAAATGAGTTTGGTAACATCACAACAAAAAATAGGCCAGGAGTTTAGTCACCAGTAACCTGTGCAAAGGGGTGGTTGAGTAGCAGCTTTTATAGCTATACCGTACTGTTGGAAGTATGGACAGAAATTAAGGGCAACAACACAAACTCTTCCTTTGAAATCACTCTTAAAGAGTGTAGGCTGGTGGAATAAAACTATAGACAGTGTCAGTGACTGAGGGAATGTTCATTGTCAAGGCTGCTTTACAGTCTAGAGGGGGGTGTATATGTATTTGTGTGTGTTTAAGATTACCTAGTATAAGAATTTTGTCTAAGAATAAAATGCAACTACCACTTTTTTATTGTTATTAGAACATACTTTTGGGTACTTGTAAAATAATGTGTTCTGGGTTGGTGCATTTGGGGGACTAAGGAGTATTGTAAGGTTACCCCCAAGTGAAATGGTCATTGTCTTAGTTTTGCTTCCTTTGTGCTTGCTAGCATCATGGTACACAGAACAGAGCACATTAAAGACAGGGCACATCAGCTTCAGCAGCTGATGTCTAAATATTCCATCTCTGGGATTTAAGAGTCTTTCTTTTGTATTTCCTGTTGTCACATCACTTTTTTTGAGGTGCTAGAACTACCTGTTGATACCACACAGAAAATGAAAGTCAAATTGCTTAATTTCCCAGCTGGCTGCTTTTCCTTGGATGGCTTTCTGCTTAAAAGTTGACTCCTAGGTTGTTACCAGCTCTTGGCAAGGAATTTCTGTGACAACTACAACTCCTTGTTTTGGGACTTCAAACGAAATTAATGGTTGAGTCACCAAGTGTATATTCTTAACAACTGAAACATCATGTCCTCAGCCTTCCCTCCCCAAGCATATCTTCTGCAAGGAACATTAATGCAAAGTGTACCACTTCTTAATCCAGTGGTTATCAAACTTTAATGTGCATAAAAGTCATATGGGTGGCTTGCTGTTACTACAGATTCGTGAATGCCATCTTCAGATACCCCAATTCAGTAGGTCTGGGGTGGCCCAGGAATATGCATGGTTAACCAGGGTAATTGTGATGCCAATTGAGAAGTGCTAGCTTGTCCAGGCCATATTTTGAAGATGTATGTATTACTATATACATACAGTTATGTCCCTTATTGAAATTGCCACTTCCTTGCCAATACCCTGGTGTTATGTGGCTGATTTTGTTTCCTTGCCAGTAATTTCATCGTAGAATAGTCTGTTCAGCTGTGTTGAAGCCTAACTGTGGAAAGTCCAGTTTTCGTCCAATTTTCTGAAGTTCTAATTACACTCCTGCCATGTGGGGGAGAGACCACACTGCAGTAGTTGTGTGATGCTCATGTTTTATACTAAGGCAGAAGCCAGTTCGTTTCTTTCTCATTTTTGGTTTTTGCTTCTTTTTTTTCTTTCTGTTTTTTTTAACTGTTTAGCCAGTGGTTCTTGCATTGTTGGTATAAAAGGGTCTCATGGGACACCTGAGTGGCTCAGTGGTTTAGCGCCTGCCTTTGGCCCAGGGCGTGATCCTGAAGTCGCGGGATCGAGTCCCAGATTGGGCTCCCTGCATGGAGCCTGCTTCTCCCTCTGCCTGTGTCTCTGCCTCTCTGTCTCTCATGAATAAATAAAATCTTAAAAAAAAAAAAATGGGTCTCTTGATGGCAAGAGGATTATCACTATAAAATGAGTTTTATTCTAAAATCTGTGTTAGATATTTTCTCTGGGGAATTTGTGGAAAAGAAATGTTGGACCTAGAGTTTGGGGTTAGCAGCAAAGCTTTGAGATAATAGGCATTTATGAGGTATCTTTCCTCCCCTTCTAGGACATGAAATCTGCTGTGATCACACCTTGCAGTCATTTCTTCCATGCAGGCTGTCTAAAGAAGTGGCTGTATGTCCAGGAGACCTGCCCTCTGTGTCACTGCCATCTCAAACACTCCTCACAGCTTCCAGGGTTAGGAACTGAGCTGGCTCCACAGCCTCATGCTGGAGTTGAGCAAAACATCATGCTTCAGGATGGAACTGAACCTCCAAATCAAGAGCATCCTCCAGGGACCAGGATGCAGGAAGGTTCTAAGGACAATAATGAGTGCATTGCCACTAGATCAGATAGCCAGGAAGGGACTCGTGATCCTAAGGAATATCCTTTTAGTGCAAAAGATGAAGCATGTCCTGTCGAGGTCAGCCTAGAAGAAGAGAAGCAGAAGTAACACTTTGATACTCTGGAGAAGTTAACTTACTATGAAATTTGAGCTCAGATTTGAGGAATGAATGTATGAGATGATGAGGCAGGAAACTTGACATTCCAAGGATCTGATCCAGGAAGTACTCTCAGTGGAGACTGCTTGCTTTCATCCCCATGACATTGTGGGAAAAATTTTGCAATGTATGCTAATCGAAATGTATTTATATATCCTATGCTGATATTTTGTAGAGGTTTGCCAAGAAAATTCAACCTCAACAACTTCAGAAACTGCCCCTAATTTGTAAGGGATAAATAAAATCGGATTTGAGTGTTTGGAAGGGGCTAAAGAAAGGAGGATAAAGAGCATCAGGACAGCATGGGAAGAAGCAGGCAGAAGCGGAACTGACATTTCACTTTCTATGGAACAGGATCATTCCTATTGCAGAGTATGAGTAGTGACCAGCCCTATTCACCACCCCCCCTTTCCCTCAGTTAATTGGAACTCAGTCAGGTGATAATTGAGTTTTGTACAGCACTGAAATTGCAATCAAAGACGTTAAGAGCATTGATTGTATTCAAAGATGGAAGCACGCTCATACTTTGTATGTGCTTTAGGGGAGTGGGTGGGTGGGCACTTGGGCCTTGCGGGTGCATTCATGTAATCTGAGACTCTTGAACTTTATGATGGAGTCTTCAATATTTTGATGTATATGAAACTTTTGTTAATATATTGTATACTGTGTTGGCTGTGTGAAGTAAACTAAAACTCTAATGAACACTTTGGGGTCCACATTAGTGTAGGAGACTAAAGTGGGAAGGGCTTTAGGGCACTGATAAAGGCCCTAAGTGTACTTTTTGATCCTGTGTAATGTTAAATTCTTGCAACTGAATCAAAACAGTGTTAAATTATGGCAATATTTGCACTTTGGGAATGAGTACATAACTGTATGATCACACTCTGCAAATGCCACTTTTAAAGCTGTTAATAGACTTTGCACCTTTTCTTTGACAAGGATGTGTCATATTTAAATTTTTACATTCATCATGGCAACAGGTAGAACTGGGGAGGGGGGAATGTAATTTTTTATGGGAATTTTGATATGAAAAGAAACTAGTCATTTATTTATACAATAGGCTTGGCTCAAAAGTGTTTTTCAGACTCGATATTCCTAATGTGGGATGTGACTTTATTTTATTTTTAGTAGCAAATTTGGATGTAGACTGACAGACATAGCTGAATGTCTTAATAAATTTAAATTTGAAGATAACTGTTTTGTTCCTGTGATGATTCTTACTGTAAAGTGTTTGAAATTCTCTTCTTAGAAGGTTTTGTTGTTATCTAGCCAGGTTTCTTTCATCTTGATCCCTGTCAAAAATGCCCTGCAGATGGCAGAACTTTTTGATTGAAAATGACCAGCTCTTTGAAATTGTCTACACCAGGGGAAGCAGACCTAGCTCTGCAGTAGAAGCATTTGGGGAGCTTTTAAAAAAGTACACATTTCATGGATGGGCCTAGAGGGTCTTACACTAAGTGAAATCAGTCAGGCTGAGAAAGACCAATACTGTAGGATTTCATTCATGTGGAATCTGAAAAACAAAACATGAATAAGCAAACAAAAGCAAAATCAGACCTATAAATTCAGAGAACTGATAGTTGCCAGAGAGGGAGATAGTGGGATGGGCAGAATGGGTGAAGGGCAGTAGGAGACACAGGCTTCCAGTTAGGGAATGAATAAATCACAGGGATAAAAGCCACAGCATAGGGAATATCGTGGGTATCATAATGGTGATGCGTGGTGACAGGTGGTAGCTACACGTGTGGTGAGCACAGCGTAACCTCTACAGAGGTGTGGAGTCGCTGGTGCACACCTGAAACTAACATTGTCTACTATACTCCAAAAGTGCTTAAAAATTACACGTATCTGAGCCCAACTTCAAACCTAATGACTCGGCAGGCTTTGGGGGTTTCTGGGAATGTGCTTTTCAAAGCTTCCTATTTAGAAAAAAGCTAGACTAGAGTGCGTTTCTCCCTGGGTGTAAAGTTGCTCACTGTTGTTGGCAGATGGCCCCCTCTAGTGGCAGGCTGGTAGCGATCTCTGATTTAAAATTGATTTTTAGCCTTTGTGCAAAAGGTGCATGTTCAAATATTCAACTTTTTGTTGCTTTGTTCAAAGAACTAAGATTGCAGTTAAAGTTGAAATCATTCTTATGGCATAGTGAACTTGGCCATCTTTTAGCATTGTTTACACTTCTGACCAAAAGACTGTTCAAAGAGATCATAAGAAACGTACTCAACTGTTTTAATAATAGTAGAGACTTCTTGGACATGTTTCATATAATAAGCTTTTTTACTTCCTACTAGCACAGAGACCCTAGCTCTACTCCCCACATCACAGGAGCCTCTCCGTTCACCAGCCTGGTGAACGCATAGCATAGCGTTCTGCTCTCTTCGGTGTAGATCCTTTTGTCTCATTCAGGAGAGCTATATTCTGCTATAGTAACAAAACCCCTCCGTATCTCAAGTGGCTGTAAAGCAACAGAAGTTTGTCTCGTGCACACTGCATACCTTGACTGCCGAGTTGGCAGGAGCGATCTATTTGGTACAGGCACTTGGATCAAGGCTGACGGAAGAGCCACCTTGAACCTTCCCGATGGTCATGGCTGGGACAAAGGGCTGTTGGAAGACCGTTCATTAGCAATTCCAGGCTCCTCTTAGCAGTGGACACCTGCCCCTTCCCTTTTCCCCCACCAGCACGGGAGGTGCAGAAGCTTGGTGTTCTGTGCGGCCTGGCCAGAGCACGTTAGAGTGCTGAGGACCAGCACACCTCAGCTGTAGCAACACATCATTCTATTTACGTATTACCAGATTTGGGGAGCACACCTGTTCCAAGGATACAGACTGAAAACCTGGCTTAATTTGCTACTTGTTTTGACATTCTGGGACCTTCCCCTCGTGTATAATGCCATCTGGGTTTCAAATTTCTGTTTCTCGATCATTTTTGTAATAGTTTCTAACTCAGACGTTTGACTTAAGACAATGGTTAACCATCTCTACTACTGAAGAGAAAGTTTGATTCAATTTCTCTTCTCTTACGTTTGCTCAGATTAAGTGAGAAAACACTATACCCTTTTTGGGCCTTTTTTGTGTCCAGTTACTGATTTCCACTGTTTTTTTCAGAACATGTGTACATCTTTGCTCATAATCAGTTTTCTCTTAAGAGCTTTTTATCACCCCATGAGCTTTGAGATCAAAGTTCATACTCCACAGTCTAAACCCTCATACTAGGTACATGTATTTCCACTTTGTGGTGTTTGCATGTTATAAGACTTGTTCTAGTGATCTAAACCATGCCGTTGGCACAGTATGTCTCTAGAGGTCTGGTTTTCAAACACTAGCCCAAACACGAGGCTCCGAGATCCCTCATTAGGACTTCCGTGTTGTCTCTGAAGTATGGCATGTTTTCATGAGCATTTTGCATCAGAAACACTCTGCCTTCCTGAAAGCTTTTGACGTTATGTCAAATTGTGAATTTAATTGGCTAGTGGAGAAGGGAACAATTTTGTAGTTTCCAAGTTTAAAAGGGAGACCTTTTTTTCTATGGCTCTGGTAATGGGAAAAGAACCTTACAGAGATTGAAGTATTAATAACTTACATGCTAAGTTTTTTTTTTTTTTTCGGAAAAAAAAAAAACCTTGAAGAAAATAAGTTTTACACTCTAGTTGCTTCTACTCTGGCTTTCATAAAAAATAGAGTAATTTTAGAATCATGGCAAGTTGAAGATAGGCATTATAAGGTTTCGATTTTTTTTAACCCTGTATGATTTTTGAAAATACTTTTTCCTCTTTTTTTTTAAACACTGCTTATGATTTGGAAAGCAAAGTATTTAAAAAGAATAAAAATCACCTATAATTTCAGTTTTGGTATTACTAGTATTTTCAAGTTACTTTTATAGACAGTGCTAACAGAACTCCCCTCATTGACAAGTACATCCCCACTCATCTGGGAGTCAGTTTTACTTCTATTTTTAAAGTCTGTTGCCTATAGTTTGGTTTCTGGAATTCAAACACATCCCAAACAATTCTGTAATTCATCAGTTAAGGTACAACTATTCTCCCAACGTTGAAAATACAGAATGCTGTGACTTAAAGTTGCATTTTATAGGTAGCATTTGCTTGGAAAATAATTTTTTAAAAAATGCTAGGAGCAGCTTACAGAACTAATTATTCTTGTGGCCACTCAGGAAAAGACTTCCTTTCTTCTCTAGGATATTTGACATTCTGTTGCTATTGTTCAGAGGGAAGGCAGGACATTTTTAGTAAAGACCTAGTAAACCCTCCTTACTCCTACTCTAGAGTCCTATCCATTTTCCTTGCACTTGCTAAAACTAATATTGGTGTTCACCTAATCTCTTTTTTATGAATGTTGGCTGTTTGACCCTTGGTTTTTTTCTTTCTATTCTTAACTCCTTGCTTTTCTGTTGTTCTGTATGTTCTAAGGAAAGAGAATGGCTTCTGAGTAGCTGGAAATAATAAACCCCATGAATCTAGAAGAATTTCTGTGTCAATTCTAGATGGAATATTCTATTACTTTACAAATGAGAACTTGCCAAACTGAAGTCATCTCTCTGCATGGCACCAAGCCTGCTAGTTTCCTCTGACAATCATATATCAGTCCCTTTGGTTTTAGGCAAATCGGCACAGAAGAGGTGAGAGTAGGCCTGACTAAAGACTAGAGTTCTGGGCTATAATTTTTATTCCTTTTTGAGCTGTGTGACCCTTGGCCAGATTTTGTTTTTTTTCTGGGCTTCAGCCTCATCTGACAAAATGATCTCTGAGGTGTCATTCTGCTCTTAAGATTTTTGCCTGTCCGTATTTTTAATCCTTACCAGGGACTGAGTGATAAATTTCATGGATTTTTTTTTAATCTGCTATGCCAGATATTAAACTTAGCTAAGGTTCCAGTACTACTTTGTTTCCAGTGCCTGCGACAGAGCAGCAGCTCTCTAAATACCTGAGTGAACAAATGAACTTAGTATGTGGCTCCTTATATAAACCCCATAGCTTAAAAATGGCAGAGAATTCTCTCAGTTCTAGGGTCAGAGAGCGTAACATTACGTGCCAGTGAGATGAGGTCATTTCTGTGAGTGGTTTTTGATTCTCCAACTGAATTCAGATACAGAACTCAGAGCTTTCTAGAGGAGAAATTACAAACCTGGGACATTCAGATGAAATCTGGGCTGATGAATTTTTTTCCCTTGGTTTTATTGTTTGGCCTCAAAGATGCACTTTTAAATGACATTTTATTTTTTTTATTTTTTATTTTTTTCTTTTTCTCTAAATGACATTTTAAAAAACAATTGGAGTTAGTTGCCAATAATTTAAAAATTGCACGCCTGGGGATCCCTGGGTGGCTCAGCGGTTTGGCGCCTGCCTTTGGCCCAGGGCACGATCCTGGAGTCCCGGGATAGAGTCCTGCGTCGGCCTCCCGGCATGGAGCCTGCTTCTCCCTCTGCCTGTGTCTCTGCCTCTCTCTCTCTCTGTCTATCATGAATAAATAAATAAATAAATCTGTAAAAAGAATTAAAAAAAATTGCAAGCCTATACATACAAATCCAATATCTGGCTTTTCTTGGAAAATCAGAAGAGCTGGCTGCATGAGGTTACTCATTCCTGCCTGGCGACAGTTGGCAGAGCTGAAGTGAGTCGAGTCGGCTTTCTGATTCACCCCAGACCCTCCCCCACCACTACCTGCTCTCGGAAATTAGGTTGTTATCATCAAACTTCTGTCCAAGTAGGAGATGCTGGGATTACTGGCGAGCTTGGCTTCTCATTTAATGACATTGTATAGTGCAAATATTCTGTATTCGTCAAAGTGAAAAATAGAAGAGAACCAGGATCAATGTGGATAAATCTAATGTTCATTTGTGAAAGTGTAGAATCTGTATCTTCGTTTTTCTTTCATTATAGTAGTCATTAAAAAAAGAAAATCAGTGACCAGGTGTTTCATTTGAATGTATTTTCAGTTTGGCTCTACACTTGAAGTTTGTGATATCACCCCTTATTGCATGGACCTGGGCCAGAGTTCTTTCATCTTTGTTGGGCACTGGAAGCAGGTGGGAAGCTTGTGAAAACTACAGATGCTTGGGCCCAACCCCATAGATTCTGACTGGGTATGTTTGGGATGGAGACTGAGTATTCTCTTTATAAATTTTGCAGGTGATTTTTTTTTTAAGATTTTAATTATTTATTCATGAGACACACACACAGAGAGAGAGAGAGAGGCAGAGACACAGGCAGAGGGATAAGCAGGCTCCACGCAGGGAGCCCGACATGGGACTCGATCCCGGGTCTCCAGGATCACACCCTGGGCTGAAGGTGGCGCTAAACCGCTGGGCCACTGGGGCTGCCCCCAGATGATTCTGATCCATCAAAATATGAGAACCTTTGACCTAGGGCAAATATTCCTGCTATTTTGGTGTGTGTGTGTGGGGGGGGGGGGGGGTCCTTGTTTTAGGGACTATTGCTTTTATGGAAGAAGTTTCCTAAAGAAGAAATATACATAGAGATGTTTGCCACTGAGAAACATTTATGGGTCAGGATTCCCATAGCTTACAGGGCTGCTACAGTGAAGCAGAAAAGCCTGGCGGGCATGTTAGGGCAGGTGCACGTGTGTGAGACCTGATCTAGTCTACCAACCATTGTGGTTGATTAACCACCCAGAAACATCTGCAGCTATTTATATTTTCAGTTTTACACTGTCAGTTTTTTTCCCACAAACATACAGAATTAAAGAACTGTATAATTTTAGAAGTAAACCAGCCTTCAGAGATCTAGATCAACTGGCCCTATTTTATAAGGGACCATGCTGTCCAGCTTGTCCAAGGCCACACACAGCTGATGGCTGGCCTGGGCATCATTCTTAGATCTCTGAATTCTGGTCTAGTGCTCTTCCTATTATTTCTGCTCACCTCAAAAAAGTATCAAAATATCCATGTGTGTTATGTTGTATTCAAGAGAGCTAGTTTGTAATTTTTTTTTATTTTTTAAAGATTTTATTTATTTACGAGAGAGAGACAGAGACACAGGCAGAGGCAGAAGCAGGCTCCATGCAGGGAGCCCGATGTGGGACTCCATCCCAGGTCTCCAGGATCACACCCCGGGCTGAAGGTGGCGCTAAACCGCTGAGCCACCTGGGCTGCCCTACTTTGTTAAACTACAAGGTATTGCATGGGAGCTTTGGTGAAAAGATGGAAGAGTGAAAGTTTCTAAGCTGTCATAATATTTGAAACTATCAATCTGACATCAGTTTTTAAACAAATTGTCTTAAAAGGGGAAATGATTAAATAAAAGTTAAGGTGCAGAATGAACCTTACTATGCAGCAAGCCAAAACCCATCAAGACGTGGAAGTAGGAAATGGTTGGCTATGAAGTGTCCTTGTACCACTTTTTAGGAAAATGCGCTCTGTGTAGTTAGAGGCCACAAATGGTACAGACCACGCGATCGTGCTGTTTGCAGGAACAGATGAGCAGTGTTTGGGTCTGGGGACTCAAGTCTTGATTTAGGGAATTTTAAAATATAAAACTACTCCCCAACCAAGAGAAATTTACATCACTGAGAGGCAACATGTAAGGGATAGATACAAACCTTATAAATTCTCATTTTCCTTCTAGTTTTTTGATCAATCTTTTCCAAAACCTACTAAGTCTTCCCTAAATTACTCTGAAAGTTTTCCTTGTCCCTTAGAAGAGATGAAGCACAGCTGAAATTTAAGGGGGCACTCACATTCCTGTTACAAGCTGTACTGTACAACACACAAAGACGAGAGCCTGTGTTTGTGTTGCTGCGGGGGGGTGGGGGGGATAGGTTTCTGGAGGGCCCTGTGTTTCCCCCATGCCCCTCCCCCACCCCAAACCTTTGTATCCTCAATGCCCTATCTTTTCAGGCAAGCTGACCTCGGATGCCTCTGCCACTGTTGGGGCTCAGAGCTGACAAACTGGTTGGTACCTAGGGGGATCAGTCAGAGTGGCAAATATGCTTTGTTTTGCTTAGACAATGTTTCTTTAAAAATTTGAGCTAACATTTAAAAATAGGTAAATTTCACTTAAAAAATCTGGATTCTTGACCTCCCTAGAAAAATCAGAAAATCTATGTCCATTCCCACTGTGATATTCAGTAGAAGCTTAGGAGCCTCTTAAGCTGGCATCTACTGCCCCCTCTCCAACTACCCTCTAGGTAATGCAGCTTCATAGAACATTCTGTGATGACAGAAATAGTCTGGGTCTGCCTTGTCCAACAGGGTGGTAGCCTTTAGCCATGTGTGGCTTGAGCACTCGAACTGTGGCTAGTGTGACTGAAGAACTGTATTTTAAATTTCATTTAATTTTTATTAATTCAAATTCAAATAGCCACATGCGGCTAGTGATAACCATATTGGAATGAGTCTAGCAGATTATTGCTGAGCAGAAGTGAATGTGGGTCCAGTGTGAACAGATGTTCTGTTTTTACCAGAGCATCCAGGAGTCCAGATTTTTAATGAAGTCTCTTCCATTTAAAATTTTGGCTCCATTTTAAAAATGTGAAAGCCAAACAAAACACATCGATGGCATGAAGAGTGGCCTCTGACCACTCAATGATGCCTTCCACCCATTGGATTAATGAACTGCAAGGACAAAGAGAAAAACATCTTGCACATCTGTCCATGGAAATCAAAAGGGCACAGTTAAATTGTTATTGCTCTGAAATGTAGCCACACTTTCACAAATTAAAGTTGGTTGAAATTTTGTCGGTGGCAGAGATTATACGCCTCCTATCCTATAAAGGCATTTAACAAGTGAAGTGTAGGCTGAGACAAAGGACAAAAAGAAGGTCTTTGAATGAGAGGAAACAGCAAGGGCAAAAAGATCCAGAGGCAAGTAAAGGCATAGTTGGTTGGGACCCTAAAGAAGCTTCATGTGTCTGCTCCGTCTAGTATGGTAGCCATTAGCCACAGGTGGCTACTTAAATTGAAATTTAAATGAACTTTCAAAAATTAAGAATTCAGTTTGTCAGTCACATTAGCCAGATTTCAAGTGCTCAATAGCCATGGAGCTACCATATTGGATCTCCAAGTTATAGAACATGTCTATCATTGCACAAAGGTCTACAAGACTGTAATAGAGCTTAGAGTCTGGAGATAGGCTAGAGAGACACTCGGGGACAAGGTCGGGAGGTCACAAGGGGGCTAGCACACCATAATAGGAAGTTTGGACTTAGAATGAAGATCTTCTTTTCTTTTCTTTCTTTCTTCTTCTTTCTTTCTTTCTTTCTTTCTTTCTTTCTTTCTTTCTTTCTTTCTTTCTTCTCTTTTTCTTTCTTTCTTTCTTCTTTCTTTCTTTCTTTCTTTCTTTCTTTCTTTCTTTCTTTCTTTCTTTCTTCTTTTCCTTTCTTTTCTTCTTTTTTCTTTCTTTAGATTATTCATTTATTTATTTATTTATTTATTTATTTATTTATTCATGAGAGAAACAGAGAGAGGCCGAGACCCAGGGAGAGGGAGAAGTAGACTCCTTGCAGGGAGTCTGACATGGGACTCGATCCCGGGATCCCGGGATCATGACCTGAACCAAAGGCAGATGCTCAATTACTGAGCCACCCAGGTGATCCTGAAGATTTTCTTTTAGGAAGGTCATGCTGCTTTCATGTGGAAAATGGATTGGAAGAATTGACAAAAGTGGATGGTAGAGGCTCTGGTAAGAGGCTGTGGCGGTGCAGGTAGGGGGTGAGGAGGCCCCAGCAGTCAGACACATCCATTTCCTACCATCACATCATGCTGGGCCTAGGACCTAGAAGGAAGTCACTGCTTACAGTGCCAGGTATAGAAACACCCGCTTGAAATAGCTCTAATTCTGCAGGAGAGACACTGGGGTTCAAAGCAGTGACATAAAATCATTCCGCGGATCACACAGCTAGTAAGTTCCACAGCTGTATTCTAACCCATGGCTATTTAGTTCCAAATCTGGAGATTATTTTTTATTTTGTATTTTTCTCTCTATACGATACTCTTAACGACTTCCCCCCACAGCCAGTGAGATGCTTTCTCCAACTCTATCTTCACCACTGTATCTTCTTTTTCTGTTCCTTTCAAGATGAGAATTCAATTTCAGAGCAATTTTTCTTTCATAGATGCTTCTATTCCAAATTAAGGGTAATCACAGCTGGTTGCTTCAATGCCAGAACCCAACCTGGATGAGTCCTTTGTATGTGATGGTATTAAATGTGTGAGCTTTTATAAAAATATGTGTGCCTTTGAGGAACTCTTCAGATGTCTGGGGAATTTAAACTAGAAATTTATAATAGATTTCCTTGCCTAGCATGATAATTCCCTAATGAAAAGAGTGGGGCTTTCCCTCAAACTGTAGGCAGCAGTGGGAAGAGACTTAGTAGCTGAGACTTTGAAATTCTCAAGCCTCTGGGTACAGTTTTACTGATTTGCTTTTTGCTTTTTTCACTTGTTTTTTCAATAAATAAGAAAGACATTTAAAATACCCTTAAACTTTATTTCCCCCTTTTTGGGTAACTTTATTTTGATGTAATTTCAAACTTACAGGGAAGTTGCTAGAAGACTACAAAAGAACCTCTATACCCTTCACCCAGGTTCACCAACTGTTACCATTTTGCTACATGGGCTTGTCATTTTTCTCTCTCACAACACACACATTATTTTTTTAACTACTTAAGAATAAGCTGCAGACATAATGCTGCTTTATCCCTAAATACTTATTATTTATTTTTAAGGATTTTATTTATTTATTCATGAGAGACAGAGACAGAGGCAGAGACATAGGGAGAGGGAGAAACAGGCTCCCTGCAGGGAACCTGATGTAGGACTTGATCCTAAGACCCCAGGATCATGGGCAGAAGGCAGATGCTTAGCCATGGAACCACCCATCCCTAAATATTTTAGTGTACATTTTCTAAGACAAGAACATTTTCTTATATAATCCAGAGTAAAATGATCAAACAAGGAAATTTAACACTGGCAGAGAAATACTATTTAGTCCACAGTATCCAATTCACAGGGTTATCCAAATTTCATCAATTATCCCATTAATGTCTTTTTAAAAAGATTTATTTATTTAAGAGAGAGAGAGAGTGCACGCGAGTTTGGGGAGGGGCAGAGGGAGAGGAAGAGGGAGAGAGGAAAACAGTAGACTTCACGTTGAGGGTCAAGCTCAATGCGGGGCCCCTCTCATGACCCTAGGATCATGACCTGAGTGGAAACCAAGAGTTGGATGTTCAACCTACTGCACCACCCAGGGGTCCCCCGTTAATGTCTTTTATAGCTGTTTACAACTCCTTTCCATTCCCTGTGCAGAATCCAAGCCAGGGATTATACATTACACTGAAGTGTCACATCTCTTATAATTGGAACAATTTCTCATACTTTTTGACTTTTGTGACATTTGCATTTTTGAATAGAATAAATAACTGATAAATAATGATAAATAATGTATAGTGTAAATAATGTATAGTACAAACCTTTACATAGTCTATCATGTATTGATTATATATAGATTATGGTCTATAACCTATACATGAATGCATAATCTGTACTCTATATAATATTTTACATATATTATCTACTATATGGTACATTCCTGAATATACTCATGAATTTTTACATAGTATCATCTACAGGGAAGAGGTCTTCAGGTGAGAGGGAACAGCAAGAGCAAAAACCCAGAGGCAAGAGAGAACATAATTGGTTGGGAACCTAAAGAAATTTTACTTACCTGCTCTAATTATGGTAAATACATGGTAAATTTATAACCATAAGTATATGGATATTTATACATATAATCTATTGTGTAGATTTTAGATGATGTAAGAATTCATGTGTCCATACTAATAAATATATACAAACATAAATAAGAGAATAGGGAAAGCTCTTCTTTCTGTAAAATGATAATTAATAAAATGTAGAGAGAATTAGAGGAATACAAGTTGGCAACCATTACAATAATAAATAATTCAGGCAAGAATTATCAATGCATACAAAAACTAGTGGATAAAAGTTTGAAGAAGAAAAAGATATTTATAGAGCCTCAAAACATTGTCTCACAAATCACTTATTAATTAGAAAGGAAAAGACGGTAACTGGGAGATAGCCTCTCAACCAAGCAGTCACAAGTAATATAATCAGTGATAGGACAAATGATCAACAGGTGCCTCTTGATATGATACACAAGGAGGGCAAGACTTCACTTACATTTATTCCGGTTGACAATAAATCAATTCATGAGGAAATAAACCCAAACAGGGATGTTCTAGAAAATGTTCGCTTTTTAAAGAAGCGTGCTCAAACCCAGGGTTGCCTCGGGAGTTGCATTATCAAAGAAAACCACTAGATGTCACTGTGGTTTTGCAAGTTGCACAAGTTTTCACCATTTCAGTAAATCTCCATTCCTATGTGGCCTGCCTCCTTGCTTGGGCATCATTGAAGACTGGATATATGTAGCCAATTCCAACACAGCTTTTGAGAAGGCTACAAGTTAAATAATAGCAAAGCAGTGGAGGGGAGGCAACAGGCTCAACAGGCTTAGATGAAAACTTGTCTCTGCATTACAAACTCTGAGGGCAGGTCCTGGCCCTGCGCAGGCTCTGAGTCTTGGTCTCCTCCTATAAAATGAGGGGATTTGGATTGCAGGCTCCTAGTCACCTCTAGCTCTAACAGTTTATGATTTTAAGCTGATGTTTTCTCAACAAAGATCATTTCAGGGCCCCTTGCAAGATTTTTGCTTAACCGTGCTGGACCTGCTACTGATTTTCCCTATTTTTTTTTTCTCAGTACTCTAATTTATATAATGTTGGTCTTTAAGTTGACTTGGTTTTTAAAAATGTAAATAAAGGAAATAATTTATAGGCCGATTACGAATGGAAACCAGTTCACTTGTCATAAATAGAGGGTAACCACAAAAATAAACATCATAAAAACAACATAATATAATTAAATTTGAGTAGATGTTATTGTCTGCCAAAGGCTCAGAGTCTGTAGCCTGCTCTGTTTCTCCTTTTTAATAGGGAGGTTTGGAGGTGTTAAAGAGAAGGTGAAGACAGACTAGCCCTGAGACTTCTCTCTTGATGTAAGCAAAAGAATTGAGACTGAGAGACCATCTTTGTCTGTGTGGGTTCAGTGTTACTTAATTCTATATCTGTGAACTAACCACAATATTTCATATCCCATCTAAAACCAGTCCCATGCTTCCATAAGCTGTTCTAAGTTCATTTGTTCTTTCTTTTCTTTCCACTCTTGATTCTTCAATATTTCTAATAGATTCTAAAGAGTATGACTAGTAATCATACATTTATTAATTGCTTTTTTCAATCCGTACTTAAGCTTTTGTTTTATTTTGATAATCCTTTCCTTTTCGTATTGGTTTAGCTTCCTTTTCGTGTTTATTTAAATTTGCTTTTAGAGTCAGTTTTCTTCCAATTGATACACTCACTCCCTCCTTAACAGAGAAGATGATATATACCGCTCTGCTGTCAATGTCGAAGCAATTATATGCCACCAAATGGCTTGTGATTTGGCATCTTCTCCTGATAAAGGCTTATGATAGATAGGTTGTGGCAGAGGTCAGGAAATCTGCTGAGTACAACCTGAGGGTATGCTTCAAATTGCTTGAGCTTTATCCAAATCCCCTAGGACACAATCAGAAAACTGGTCCCCTTCAATTTTGGTGTAGAGCTTTCTTCTTCATTCTTCACAGAGATTCAGAGTGAAGACGTCAAAAGCTGAGCCATCTAATTGCACGCTTTACTCCCTGGCATTAGTGTAGCCCTTTCCTGCTTTGTATAATCAGTTATAATTACTAATTTACTGGCCACAATTAGCATAGAGTTTTATAGGAGCAGAGACAATTTCTTAGCTACGCAGCGTTACTAAATAATTTAAAAGAGGAGACAATGAATTTCTACCAGATGTGTTTTGTTTTCTGAATGCTGGTGTTGCCATCAAGGAAAACCATTCAAAGGTAAAGAAATCAGGAAATTCATAAAGATCAGTATACCAAATATTTCCCACATTACAAAAGTTATTTTTTTATAATTTAATTTCCTTGGCAAGGTGAGTTTAACTTGCCATTAGAAACCCAAAAGCTGTGAGGTCAGTTGTTTCACTGTTCAACGGAACAGAATGCTTTTTGTCTGGCATTAAACACTGTTCCTATCTGGAAAAAAAAAAAAAACTAGAGGGATTTCTTTTCAGGAGAAATTTTCATTGAAAGGTTTATTTGAATCAGCGGAGTTTTTTTTTTTTCTATGCCAAATTTAGTAGAACTACACTCTGACCGCCCACTCCCCCCAGTGCAGTGTAAAATCCCACTTTTCCCCCCTCTGTTCATGACTGTACCTGAGTAGAAATCCAAACTACAGTGAGCAGATATTAGATTTCTCAATATATATAAGATACACTGAGTATACTAATGACAATCAGATTATGAAGCATGGTTATTTTCTGGTGAAAGAGTTACTTGAGCTTTGTTCAAGAATTTTTTCGGTTTTCCTTTAGCTTTGTTTTGTTCCTGATGCCAATTCATGTTTATGATTCCAATATCCTCTTTAGGTTTACAGATGCCCCCCCCCCAACATTCAGTCAATTATTTTATTATGTGTTGACATTATTCTCAATGGAATGGATGATGGTATTCTGGGAGAGTCTCCTTCCAAGTTTTGCTGAGTATCACTAGTAAGGGTACTTTGAGCCAATTTCTGGAACTATATCCCTAGGGCTGCAAATTATACTTTGTTTCATTGTTTTAAAGTGTCTAGAGCCAACATGTCTGCTTGAGATACTAAGTCAAGTAGTGTTTTCCTAGCACATCTGTAACTATTGATTCCTATGAGAGAGGTCTGATTATATCTGTGCTTATCTTAGGACCACAGCATCGAAAGAGGCTTTAAAAGATCCCTTCATCCCATCTGGTGCCCAGGTCCCCACCTGTGGTGCAAGTAATAGAAACCAACTCTGGGTGAGTTAAACCAAAAAGAGTATTTATTTTACTAATGCAAGATAGCTCATAGAATTAAAAAAAAAATCCAAAGAATCAGCTAAGAAAGGTCACCACCTGTACTGACTCTGGGGATCCGGGTACCAGGTACTAACTGGCAATGTCTTTAGGAATTATCTACTGGTGACTCCAAGATTATTTTTTGTGGGGAGACTTTAACTTCCCTTCATCAGTTCTTAGTCTGGGTAGTCAAAATTTCTTGCATTTATTCAAAATGTTATGTAAAAGTAGTGTAAAATTGTTCCCCCAAACCTACTTCAACCGGATTGCCACCCCCATCCTTTCTACAGAGATAGAGTAAGGCTGCCACTTACATTAGATGCCTTTGCATTTTCTACAATTTATATGATTGAAATCCAAAAAAATGTACTCTTTTTTTCTTGTGGTTTCTTTGACATTTTATAGTTACTCTGAGGTTCATCAATGATATTCTGTAAGTTAGCTCATTCTGTTTTGTTTCATTTTGTTTAGTAATATTCTTTGGATATACCACTGTTACTTTATCCATTCACCTGTTTATGGACATTTGAGTTATTTCCTATTTTTGACTTTTGAAAATGAATATACAAATATTTGTGTATCATTATTGATCTAGGGGGAAAAGGCTCTTTTTTTTTCCTGCCTCAAAGGAAATCTTTATTAATCATGTAAAGTTCACATATGCTCTTTATAAAAGCCCAACTTTCTAGGGGCACCTGGGTGGCTCAGTCAGTTAAGTGTCCAACTTTTGATTTCATTCAAGTTTTGCTCTGAGGGTTGTGAAATCGAGTGAGCCTCACTGAGGTCCACACTCAGTGGGGGAGTCTCTTTGTCTCCCTCTCTTGCCCTTCCCCCCAAAATAAATAAATCTTAAAAACAAACAAAACCCTCAGCTTTCTAGAGAAGCACTGTCCTCAAGGATGGTCTCAGCTTTGTATCATGAGTCTTAATTAAAAAAAAAAAAAATGACAGTGGTATAATTTGTTTATATTATGATACTTCTTTTCTTTTCTTGTTTTTTAAGTTTATTTATTTATTTATTTCTAGTTGTCTCTACCCCCAACAGAGGGCTTGAACTTGTGACCCTGAGATCAAGAGTTGCATGCTCCACTGACTGAGCCAGCCAGGCACCCCTATATTTATGATGCTTTCTAAATAAATTTAAAAAAATCTGGTTGATTTTTCCTTAAATGTGACACAAAATAGATGTAAAATGGGCAACAAATTAGAGTTCATATTTACAAAAAACTCTAATGCAAACAGTTCTAGATCATACATGCATTATTTAATCAGGTTAGTGTGAAATTGATTACCTGGTACACGATTGTGAAAAAGACATTTAAAAATATTCAAAAATTGGGGGCGCCTGCGTGGCTGATTCAAGTAAGTGTCTGTCTTCCACTCAAATCATGATGTCAGGGTCCTGGGATCGAGCCCTGCAGAGGCTCCCTGCTCAGCGGGGAGTCTGCTTCTCCTCCTCCTGCTCATGCTCTGTCCTTCTCTCAGATAAATTAATAAAATCTTTGGAAAAACTATTATAAGATTTAATCTGCACCTTCCTTTCTCCAGAAGAAAATTATGATTTCAGGTCATAAAAAGCAGGCCCACCCGAACTCATTCCTAAAGGCTGGGCGACCATTCCTCATTTTGTTTCCTTTGTTGGTATGCTGTACAGTAAAACGCAAAGAACCATTCCACTGAGATAGATGGCATATTACAGCCAACATTCTTGACGTTAATATGCTTTTCAAAGAGCCATTCCAAAAAAGAAGAGGTGCAGAATTGCTTTCACATGGTACACAGTTAAAATGATGACTATAAAAACGCTTCTTGCCCCTGGCATCAAAGTATGATGGGTCTGCTCGAGTTCTGACAGTTGCCAAGTCCTGCCTTTCCTGGAGCAGGATTCGGCCTCCCTCGGTTTTCACTCACTGTCCCTCGCTCTGCCCTGCTTCCTTGAGTTCCTCCAAAGCAAATCCTTTAGATGATGGATGTCAGCTTGCAAGTTCCTCACATGTCACTCTCTCCTTCTCCAGACAGTTCTGAGCTCTGGACTTGTTATCTTCTCTCTGTGGGAGACCCTTGCTCCCAATCTTTATATGGCCCGCTCCTTCTGGGTCTTCAGTTTTTAGCTCAAATGTCATCTCCTCAGAGACCTGCTGACAATCTGGCTTCAAGGCTCTCATCCTTGATGCCTCCCTCTAGCCACCACTCTGTTTTTCAGACTCTTTACTGTAATCTGAAAATGCCTTTTGGGGGGGCTTGCATTTTGCCATCTATCTTCCCACTAAGCTGTAAGCCCCATAAAAATAGAGATCTTATCTTTCTATTACTGTATGCTCATTGTCTGGAACAGTGCCTTTCATACTAAGATTGCTCAAAAAGACTTACTGAATACATTAACAAATAAATAGTATGTTTTATACAAGTCTTATTGTAAAGTATAATATACATAAAGAAACACGCATAAAACTATATATATTTTTAGGCAATGGTTATGGAACCTTGTTAACCACCATATAGGTCAAGAAGTTGAATAGTATTGGCTTCCCAGAAACTATCCCTGCGTTCCATGTATCCATTTCCACCTACAAACCCTTCCCCCCAGAGGTAACCACTATCCTCACTTCTAGGATTATCATTTACCTACTTTTCTTCACAGTATTACCACTTAAACACTCATCCCTAAACCGTGTAGTTTAGTTTTGCCTGCACTAGGAAATCAATACATACAAAATTATACTGCATGTACTCTTCCACACCTTAGTTATTTCCTTCAAGATGATGTTTTTAGACTTCCAGTTTCCAGCATGATGGAGTGGGAAAGTTGACAAATCTTGTTTTCAAAAACAACAATTAAGTTGGTTAAAAGTTCAAAAACAACCATTTCAGTGCTCTGGCAATTGATCAGAAGCATACCACACTGATGAAATCCCTTGAACTTTGGGTAAGATCGTATGACTATGTGACATTGTTGCGGGAGCTACTCCCACCCCTTCCCTGGGCCCCAGTTCTGTGGTAGTAGTTCACCCTGGGGGTAAGGGGAGTCAGGCCTTGAAAGCCAACAGCATTATTGCCGCTACCAGAATGGGCTCTTTGATTTGGAGCATTGTCCGCCAAAGTGGCAATCTTGGTGCCAAGCAGAGGGGGAGAGCCAGCAGCGGGCCACTAGCCTGAGCTTATGGCCCTGTCTGGGGCAAGCAATGGCCTAGCAGACTGCCAAGGATTTAACAGGAATGTCCAGATGTGAGACAGCCCTAGGATCGAATGCATGTTTTTTTCCAAATGCACATGTAACGTTCTTCAGAATGGATCCTATAGTGAATCACAAAACAAACCACAGTGCATTTTATTTTATTTTGATTTTTTGATTTTTATTAAGTTTTTAATTTTGATTCCAGTGTAGGTAACATACAGTGTTATATTAGTTTCAGGTGCACGATACAGAGATTCAACAGTTCTGTATAGTACTCAGTGCTCGTTACAACAAGTGCACTTTTTAATCCCCATCCCCTACTTTCCCTATCTTCCCACCCACCCCCTCTCTAGTAATCATCAGTTTGTTCTCTATAGTTAAGAGTTTATTTCTTGGTTTGTCTCCCTTTAATTAAAATCCATGAGTGAAATCATATGGCATTTGTCTTTCTCTGACTGACTTATTTTGCTTGGCATGATACTCTTTAGCTCTATCCATGTCATTCTTTTTAGGATTGAATATATATATCACATCTTTTTTATCCATTCATCTATCAATGGACAGTTGGGCTGCTTCTATAACTTGGCTACTGTAAATAATGCTCCAATAAACATAGGGGTGCATATATCCTTTTGAATTAGTTGTTTTTGTATTCTTTACATAAATACTCAGTAATAGGATTACTGGGATTGTGCAGTAGTTAAGGTAGTTCTATTTTTAATTTTTTTGAGGAACCTCCATACTGTTTACCACAGTGACTGTACCAGTTTGCATTCCCACCAACAGTGCATGAGCATTTTTTTCTCTCCACATCCTCGCCAGCGCTTGTTTCTTATGTTTTTTTTTTTTTTTAGCTGTTCTCACAAGTGTGAGGTGATATCTCATTGTAGTTTTGACTTGCATTTCCCTGATGATGAGTGATGATGAACATCTTTTTCATACAGCTGTTGGTCATCTGGATGTTTTCTTTGGAGAAATGTCTGTTCATATTGGATCATTTGGGGTTTTTTGGTGTTGAGTTGTAGAAGTTATTTATAAATTTTGGATACTAACTCTTTATCAGATATGTAATTTGCAAATATCTTCTCCCATGCATTAAATTGTCTTTTAGTTTGGTTATTTCCTTCCTGTGCAGAAGTTTTTTATTTTGATGTAGTCTCAATAGCTTATTTTTGCTTTTATTTCCCTGGCCTCAGGAGACATATCTAGAAAATGTCGCTACTGCTGAAGTCAGAGAAATTATTGCCTGGGCTCTCTTCTAGGATTTTGATGGTTTTAGGTCTCACATTTAGGCCTTTAATCCTTTTTGAGTTTATTTTTCTATCTTTTTTTTTTAAGATTCTATTTATTTATTCATGAGTGGCACAGACAGGCAGACATAGACAGAGGGAGAAGCAGGCTTCTCGCAGGGAGCCCGATGCGGGACTTAATCCCCAGACAGGGATCACACCCTGAGCCAAAGGCAGACACTCAACCGCTGAACCACCCAGGCATGCCAAGTTTATTTTTCTATATGGTGTGAGAAAGTGGTCCATCTTCATTCTTTTGGATGTAGCTGTCCAGTTTTTCCAACACCATTTGTTGAAGAGACTTTTTCCCATTGCATATTTTTGCCTCTTTTGTCAAAGATTAATTGACCATATAATCATGGGTTTGTTTTTGGGCTTCCTAGCCTGTTCTATTGATTTATGTATCTGTTTTTGTGCCAGTACTATACTGTTTTGATTACTACAGCTCTATAGTATAACTTGAAATCTGGAATTGTGATACCTCTAGCTCTGTTTTTCTTTTTTCAAGATTGCTTTGGCTATTTTGTTTTTTTTTTTTGTGGTTTTAGACAAATTTAAGGATTATTTTTTCTATTTCTGTGAAAAATGCTACTGATATTTTGATAGGAATTGCATTAAATCTGTAGATCATTTTGGGTAGTATGGACATTTTAACAGTATTTTTTTCTTCCAATCCATGAGCGTGGGATATCTTTCCATTTGTTTGTATCGTCTCAACTTTCATCAGTGTTTTATAGTTTTCATAGTACAGGTCTTTCATCTCCTTGGTTAAGTTTATCCTAGGTGTTTTACTATTTTTGGTGCAATTGTAAATGAGATTGTTTTCTTAATTTCTCTTTCTATTGCTTCATTATTAGTGTATAGGAATGCAATGAATATCTGTACATTGATTGTATATTCTGTGACCTTACTGAATTCATCTATCAGTTCTAGTAGTGTTTTAGTGGAACCTTTAGGGATTTCCATATAGATTATCATGTCTTCTGAAAAAAAATGAAAGTTTTACTTCTTCCTTACCAATTTGGAAGCCTTTATTCCCTTTTTCTTGTTTGAGTGCTGTGGCTAGGACTTCCACTACTATGTTGAATAAAAGTAGTGAGAGTGGACATCATTGTCTTGTTCCTGATCTTATCAGGAAAATTTTCAGTTTTTCCCCATTGAATACGATGTTAACTGTGGGTTCAATACATTTTAAAAGATTGAAACCATACAAAGTTTGTTCTCTGACCAGAACAGAATTGAATTAAGGATCCACAGTAGTGAGAATTCTGGGTAAACCTCAAATATTTGGAAATTAAGCAACACACTTCCAAGTAACCTCTGGGTCAAAGAAGAAAACACAAGGGAAGTTAAAATATTTAACTGAATGAGAATGAAAACACAATATAACAAAGGGATTTATGGGATGCATTAAATAAGAGCTATGGAGGAAATTTTTAACTTTAAAAGCCTATCTCAGAAAAGAATAAATGCCTCCAATCAATAACCTAAGCTTCCTTCTTAAGAAGCTGTAAGCAGAAGGAGGTAAATAATAAAGATTAGAGCAGAAATTAATGCAATAGAAAGCCCCCCAATAGAGAAGTCAATGAAACCAAAAGAGTTGACCTTCTGATACTATTAACAAAATTGACCAATCCTTAGCAAGTCTGACAAAAAAAAGACACAAACTACCAAAACTCAGGAATGAAGAATTGACATCACTACCAATCCTAAAAAAAACAACTAAGGATTATTTGGTAATATTATGAATAACTTTATACCAACCAATTGGACAACATAGATGAAATATACACACTCCTACATAGACATGAGTTGTCAAACTGAAGAAAAAATAGAGACTGTGGATAGATCTATTAGAAATAGAGGAAGTTGTAATACATGCTACAACATGAGTGAAACTTGAAGACATTATGCTAAGTGAAATAAATCAGTCATAAAAAGACATTTCTATGAGATGGTAGAGTAATCAAAGTCTTGGGCATGGAAAGTAGAATGCTAGTTTCCAGAGGCCGGGAGAGGGAAGAATGGGTATTGTTTAATGGGTTTCAATTTTACAAGACAAAAAAAGTTCTGGAGTTTGGTTGCATAACAATGTGAATATATTTAATATTACTGAACTGTATACTTAAAAATGGTTAAGATGGTAAGTATGTTATGTATGTTTTAGCACAATTAAAAAATTTTTACTGATAAATTATACCAAATACTTAAAGAAGAAATAATACCATTCCTTCACAACTTGTTCCAAAAATAGAGGATGGAACACTTCTAAATTAACTCTACGGGGCCACTGTCTCCTGTTACTCAAATCAGACAAAGACCTCACAGAAAAAGAAAACTGCAAACCATTTTTCCTCATGAACATAGATACAAAAATTCTTAACAAAATATTAGTAAGTTAAAAAAATATTAGTAAGTTAAATTTAGCAATATGTAAAAAGGATTATACATTATGACCGAGTGGGATTTATCCCTGGAATGCTAGGTTGTTTTAATGTTCATTTCTATAGGGCATATTCCTGGAAGTGGAATTTCTGGGGTATAGGGTAGAAAGTTTTATAGATAATTCTGGACTGCTTTTCAAAATGGTTGTATTATTAGCAGTGTAGGAGAGCTCCTACATGTATTGGGCAATGCTTGGTATTGTCTGACTTTTTAACTTTCACCTATTTGATGGGTATAATAGTATTTTGTTCCAGTTTTATTATGTATTTGCCTGAATCGTAATGAGGGTGCACTTTCTTACCTAGGTATTGGTCATTCCGAGTGTGTGTGTGTGTGTGTGTGTGTGTGTGTGTGTGTTTGTGAAATGCCTGCTGGAACTGATAAATAGCAACAACAGATAACATGCTATTGAGTATTTGCTGTGTGTGAGGCACTGTTCTAAGTGCTGGATAGAGTCACTTTATCATCACAATAGATTTAGAAAGTAGGTACTGTTATTATCTGTATCAAAATCTATTTTCTCTTTCATGATGATAACACAATTCTTCTCTTTTAATCTATTAATGTGGTGAATTGTATTACTTGATTTTCATTATGTGGCATCGACCTCAAAATCAAAGGCTAATCCCTACTTGTTGATGAGATATTATCTTTTCTATGCAGTGTGAATTCAATTTGTTAATATTTTGTTAATATTTTTTAAAAATCTGTGTTCAAAGAGGCTCTTGGATGACTCATTCAGTTGAGCCTTGGACTCTTGGTTTCTGCTCAGGTCATGATCTCAGATTCCTGGGATCAAACCTCTAGGTAGGCTCTCTGATCAGTGAGAGGTCTGCTTCTTTCCCTCTCCCTTGGCCCCTCTGCTCGCTCATGCTCTCTCTAAAATAAATAAATAAATAAATAAATAAATCTTAAAAAAATCTGTGTTCACGCATAAGATTATTCTGTAATATTCCTTTCTCATGATGTTCTTGTTAGGTTTTGGTATCAATATTATTTTTAATCTTCAACTCATTTTCTTCTAGTTTGGAAGTGACATACTCTAGTTCTGCATTTTTCATTGTTACATTATTTATGGGTTGGAGTATGTTTCCCCACCCCCCCCAATTATATTGAAATCTTAACCCCTGGGACCTGTGAATGTGACCTGATTTGCAAATAGGATTTCGAAGATGTGATCAAGCTAAGATGAGGTCATTGGAATGAGTCCTAATCCAGTACTACTGGTGTCCTTACAGGAAGGGGAGTCAGAAACTCACAGAAGGGAGATGGCCACGTGAAGTCAGAGGTGGAGATCAGAGGTATGATGCCACAAGGTTGGGGCTACCCAAGGAAAGACTCTGAAGGAAAGAGTCTTCAGAGGGTGCTTGGCTCTGCTAACACTTTGATTTTGGATTTCTAGTCTTCAGAACTGAGAAAACGAATTTCTGTTGTTTCAAGCCAGTCACTATGTGGTAGTTTGTTATGGCAGCCCTTCTGATCTAATACGTCTTAGAATCTACAACCTACATCATCAGTACACCTGAGTCTAGAAGTCACGAGAACCTTTACCCTCTCCTGGATGAATAAGGAGCACAAGGAAACTGCAAACCAGAATCTTTCATCCCTTCTCTTTTACTCATGCGCTTTTGTTGTCTAATATCTTAAGTTAATCCCTTTATCCCCCACTAGAAATTCTCATTACTATTTTATACAGTCTATGCTTTTTTCATTTAACCACATTCTCTACTTTCTTTGGTCCACCAGCTTTCTCGCATCTCTGATCTTTTTTCCAGAACTATATTCTTTCTGCCTGAAGCACATCAATAGAGGTCTTGCAGTGAGAACCCGCTGCTGACAACTTCTCACAGGTTTAGTTGGGTTTTCACTGGGTGCAGAACTTGCTCTCTGGCCATTGCATTTGTTTGATGCACTAAAGAGACCAGTGCACTCTCTTCTGTCTTCCGTTCTTGCTGTGGAGAAAACATCTAGCTGTTTGCTAGAGGTCCGTCTATCTGCCGCCCTTTTAAAGGTAACTTCTTTTTTTTTTTTTTTATTCTGGCTGCTTGAGGTTTTTCACTTTACCTTTGCTCTTCTGCGATTTCACTATCGTGCATCTAGTTGTAGATTTATTTTCCTCCCTGTCTCCCTTCCTTCCATTTTCCTGAGGTATAATTGACAAATAACACTGTATCTATGTATGTGTACAGCAGAACGACTTGGCATTCCTATATATTGTGAAATGGTTTCCACAATAAGTTTACTTAACATCCATCCTCTCATATAGTTATAAAACATTTTTTTTCTTTGTGATGAGAACTTTGAGGACTTACTCTCTTAGCAGATTTTTAAAACTATTTTCATGGGGTTCCCTAGATTTTTTTGACCTATAGATTAATGTGTTTCTTCAGTTTTAGAAAATTCCTAGTGATTTTCTCCTCAAACATTTCCTCTGCCTCATCGTCTCTTTCCTTTCCTTCTAAGGCCTTGGTCAAATGCATGCTAGATTTCTCATTCTATCCTCCTATGTCTTAGTCTCTCTTTATTTATTACTCCATGTTTCACACTGGATAGTTTATTCTAATTTATATCTAATATATATTACGTTGTATATAATTTGTAGATACAATTAGATATAATTTTATATCTAAAAACCTTCCTAGTTTGTCAGTTAATTACTTCTCCCTATGTTTTATCCAATCTGCTGTTAAAATCCTTCACTGTGTGTTTAACATTTGTTATTTTAGTACTTATTTATAAAAGTTCTGTTTCTTTTTCCAATTTGCTATGACAAATTTTATAGTTTCCTATAATACAAAGTTGTTGTTAATATACCTGTTTCCTGCAGATGTTATCGGTTTGTCATTTGTTTCTTTGAGCATGGTAATTCTGGTGATATTTTAGTCTGTTCCATACTTTCCAAGTCTGAGCAGGGTGCTGGTGTGTCTGTTTCCCATGGGCTCTGCTCGATTTTATTACATAGTATTTCCTTGTGTTTCTGCTAGTCTTTGATTGCTTGCCTTCTTTCCTTTGCAAAGTTATTTGCAGGGATAACCAAGGCCTGGCACAGATATGCCATCCTTGAGACGCTTCAGGGTTGCTCCATTAGGATACTGGGTGCCCTACCAGTTGGCTACCATTTTAAACTCAGAATCCTTAGCCAACTCCGGCTGTGAGTATCTGAGTATAAATCCTCCTCAATTCCAGTCTGGAGCCAAAAGTCTCCCAGCTTTGGGGGAAGTGGGATAGGTTTAGACTCACTTTGATCTGACATTGATAATGTATCTCTTTGAAATCCAAGCTTATGGTGAAAAGGTCTCCTAAAAATTGCCCACCTTGGATGGGCTCTGAGCCTTGACCATTGCCGCTCCTCCCCCCCATGCAGGTGCTGTGAAGCCCAAGTGAACAGTAACCAGAAATGCTTTTGGGCATAAGTGCTGTAGTGCACTCATTCACTAATCTCTCTGGTTACAGGTTTTTCTTCACAACCTGATCTAGAAACTCCCCACTGTTGTTTTGGCACTTCAGGGTTTTTTTTTTTTTCTTCTTTGGAGATGTAAAAAATATTTGAACTGGGGGACATCTGGGTGACTCAATGGTTGAGTGTCTGCCTTTGGTTTACGTCATGATCTCGGGGTCCTGGGATTGAGTCCCACATCAGGCTCACCACAGGGGTGAGCCTCCCTCTGTCTATGTCTCTGCCTCTCTCTTTCTCTGTGTCTCTCATGAATTAATTAAAAAACTTTAGAAATATATATATAAATATATAAATATTTATAATAATGTATTAAAATATATAAATATAAATATGTTTGAACCAGTGGCAGGGGTAGGGTAGGGTGTTGATCTGAATGACAGCTGCTATCAAACATGTCCATGATCTCTCCAGAACATAGTGAAATAGGAGTATGTAAATGCTTGTAAAGGAATATACACTATACACATAGCCATGGACTAGCACAAAAGAAAATGAAGAGAAAATGAAAATTCCAGGTATTTAAGAATATGGTTCAAGTCTTTACTAAACAACTGCTTGCATGTCTCAAGGCTGTATGATTTTCACAAATCTTTTTTTAAAAAGATTTTATTTATTTATTCATGAGAGACACACAGAGAGAGGCAGAGACATAGGCAGAGGGAGAAGCAGGCTCCCTGCAGAAAGCCTGATGCAGGACTCGATCCTAGGACCCCGGGATCACGCCCTGAGCCAAAGGCAGAGCTTAACTGCTGAGCCACCCAGGCATCCCATATTTTCACAAATCTTATATAAGAAGCTGAGCTTGGGGATCCCTGGGTGGCGCAGCGGTTTAGCGCTTGCCTTTGGCCCAGGACGTGATCCTGGAGACCCGGGATCAAATCCCACGTCGGGCTCCTGGTGCATGGAGCCTGCTTCTCCCTCTGCCTATGTCTCTGCCTCTCTCTCTCTCTGTGTGACTATCATAAATAAATAAAAATTAAAAAAAATTTAAAAGAAGCTGAGCTTATTCAGTCTTTTTAAGTGTTAACATATGTACTGAGGCTAAAATAGGTTCATTTGAACAGATGATTAGATTTGTGAATAGTAGCCTTTAAAGACACACAGAGAACCCACAATTGCTCTTATTGATTAGGAAATGAGGCTATATTTCATATTTGAAAAACATCAATGTTTTCTCATACATGCCCTGATACAAAGTTAATGCAATAGAATATTTTCATTAAAGTGGTTAAGAATAGGAGCACTTAGGTGGCTCAGTTGATTAAGCGTCTGGTTCTTGATTTCAAATCAGGTCATGATCTCAGGGTTGTGGGATAGGGCCCTGCATCAGGCTCCCCACTCAGTGGGGGGTCTGCTTGTTTCCCTCTCCCTCTGCCCCTGCCCTTGCCATCCCCACTCTTTCTTAAATAAATAAATCTTTTAAATGGTTTTTAAAAAAATCAAGACTAAGACTACTGTGAAGACTAAACATTTTTAAACCCAAATTATAAAATATTTGGGTCTGAAGATGTAAGTATATTGTTACATGTCCTCAGCTTATCTATTGTCAAGTTCAAATAATTGGGAGCAATAGTGTCAGCCTTTCTAATGATGTGGCCCACACATTTCAAAATCCAATCTCCATTCTGTTTTATAAGGTATGCTTTTCAAAGGGTACAGTCCAGTACACCAGAAAATATTTTCTTTTTCTTACTTATAAAACACACATGCTCATACCATTCAATTTTAGAGAACAAATACTGAATTGATTGTTCTTTATTTTTTACAAGAGAAGTTAAGAATAATGAGGTAAGAAGAATGGCCATAAAGTATATATCATAGAAAAGTTGTTTCCTCGTCTTGTGGTTTACATCAGCGGTGATGAAGTTGACATAGGGGATAGAGTGAATGTCGTGAGCATTTTCAGGGCCCCGGGCAGAGGTGTTTAGCAATGACAAGGGCTTCTTGCTTCAGATTGTGCAAGAAACCAGACAAATTCTACCCGTCTTGACTCCATAGCTTTCAGATGATCCACCTCAAATTCTAGAGACTTGAGGTTCTGAATGGCCCTTGAGTAGCTGACTCAAGTCATCTTGCCTGAGTTTTCCACATTGGCTTTGCCCATATACTCAGAGGGGAAAGTATATTTCTCTTCAGAGTCAGCACAGCAGAATGGTGAAGAGAGCAATGTGAGCTCCAGGGTGGTTGAGGATCAAATATTGACTTCACCACTTACTGCCTTTGGAACTTGGACAAGCTCCCCAATTTCTCTGTATCTCAGTTTCTTCATTCGCTCGTGGAGAATAATGACTATTTCCACTCCATAGATTTGCTGTGAGGAATAAATGAGATCATAAATGGAGAGAATTCAAACAGTCATTGGCATATAAGACATGCTCAACAAATGTTTGATATTAATATTCAGACTAGAGAAATATTTTGCACAGGTTTGGTTAACTCACCTGGGGAGAGTCATATTCTTGAGAGAGAGTTTTGAATATAGTTCAGAAATAATTAAATGCCTTCCTTGATTGAAATAGAAAGGCAATTAAGACAATGAAGCATTTTTCTCTGTATTATCTAGGACATATTTTTCTCATTTTCTTTGTGTAATGGGAAAATTTGAAACGCACACAGAATGGTGACAAATTACTCATCCTGAGGTTAATTGTTCCCCAACAAATACATTTCAAGTAAGGAAGGTGGATAAGATTCCAGAGGCTGCAGAATCCAACTTTTGATAGCATGATGTTTGGGACTCAGGCAGGCCTAGATATAGGATATTTCCAACATATGATTTTGGAAAAGTTTTTTAACCCCTCTGAGTCTCAGGCTCCCTGATTATAAATTAGGAGTAAAAATACCAAGCTGCAGGTTTGTAGGTGACCAGCATAGAGTGCCATTACATAGTAGCTGAGCAAAAACCCAAAGATGACTTTGCAACATGTTCCAGAGACTTAATGTAAGCGGGAGCAAATTGTTCTCAGAAAGCAAACCTATTAACCAAGCAAACTGTCTCCCAAATGTGTCTGGTTAACTGGAAGGGGGCACAAAACAATTCAGATATGCATCTAGGTACATTTAGGTGGTGAGATGGAGAGAGGTGACAGTGACAACTTGGAATCTCATAGATTGCATGATATGCATGCTCCAAGCAGACGATTATCTGATGGCATTTTATTTATCTCACTCACGTATTGGGAAGGTTCTATGACAAATGAGTAAGTGTGTTCTCAAAGGAATGTGGGGATGAAGAGGAAATCTATTATTTATAGAAAGCCATCTGTGTGATGGGGTATTATATCTGTTGGTCTAGAGTGAAATCTGGCACTGGGTCTGGTGCATGGAAGGTGAGGAGAAGCCGAAGAAAGTGGTAAACCACTCTTGGTAGGTGGTAGCACTCTTGGATTGCTAGGTGGCAGGTTTCATAAGCAAGGGAACTTCCATATGAGGCTCGTCTGGGGAGCTCACAAGACAAGTAAATCTCTGCATCCACCCACCTGAGCCTTAAAAGCTTATACAGAGGCCTTAATTGGGTTCAGTCACATACACAGTCCAGACGGTCTCAACAGCACATTGTTGTCTTAAGACTGCATCCTTGAAAACAGTTCCCATTGAGGGAATGTTGGGCAAAATGTACAGTCGAAGCACAGGAGAGGATGAGGATGAGGAGCTTCTGATTGCGTAGGGGCAACTGATAGGTCAACCTGAGGTCACATGAAGTTGAATACTCCAGCAGTATCGGAGGACTCAGTTAATGCTGAAATACCCTTAAATCTCAATGACTTTTCATAATAGAAGTTTATTTCTTGCTTGAATAAAGTTTATTACCCCATGCAGTCACTTAAGGACCAGATTCCTTCTACCTTGTGATCCTGACATATTCTAGAGTAGGGTCAGCCAACTATGGCTCATGGACCAAATTTGATCTAAAGTTTTGGTAAACCTTTTTTATTTTATTTTTTTGTAAATAAAGTTGTATGGGAACACAGCCATATTCATTGATCATGCATAACCTGTGCTTTGTAGCTGCTTTCACTCTAAGATGGCAGAGTGAAGTACTTGCAACAGGGATTCTATGGCTCATGAATCATAAAATATTGCCTATCAGGACCTTTACAGAAAACATTTGCTGAGCCTTGCTCTAGAGCATTGGACTCTTGTGTTGGATTTTCTGATTCAGCTCACAGAAGTAGGAGGAAGAGGCATGAAAGACTATGTGGGAGGTTTTTATGAACTATGGAAATGACTTCCATCAATCCCACCTACGTGTTTTTGGCCAGAACTCAGCCATATAGCCATAGTGGCTGCTAGGGAAGCTGAGAAATGAGGTCTAATGGTGGCCCTGAAGGAAAACACACAGCAATTCTGCACAGAATGGTACTGCTCTAGAGTCTTCCATTCACTCTGTCCTCTTTGTTCTTCAAAAGAACTGTTAAGTTCAGCTAAGTCATTACAAATAAGTTATTTAAAAAATTAAGCACCACCAGACTTACCTGAATAATTACCTTAAAACTGAGTGCTGACTCTAAATTTCTTTCTTTTTTTTTTTTAAAAGATTTTATTTATTATCATGAGAGATACAGAGAGAGGCAGAGACATAGGCAGAGAGAGAAGCAGACTCCATGCACAGGTTCTGATACAGGATTTGATCCCAGAACTCCGGGATCACATCCTGAGCAGAAGGCAAACGCTCAACCGCTAAGCCACCCAGGCATCCCTGACTCTAAATTTCCAAGCTCAAATTTTAGTTTGTGCTTATTGGTGCCAACAGTGATTCCTAACTGTCATAGGCTGGAAAAAAAAGGGACAGATCAGGACTCCTGGGGTGTGATCCCAAAGTCCGGGGATCGAGTCCCACATCTGGCTCCCTGCATGGAGCCTGCTTCTCCCTCTGCCTATATCTCTGCCTCTCTCTGTGTTTCTCTCATGAATAAATAAATAAAATCTTTTTTTTTTTATTTAAAGGAACAGAGGTGGATTTGATACTGAAATGACTCCTTTAAGCTTTTCTTATACATATGAATTCAGGAACGCTTTGAGGTAGTTTACAGAAAAATAGAAAAGTGGTAGAAGAATTGAGACATTACACAGGGCATAATTATGTAGACAGGCCATTTTCAAAAGAACCTATTTTACCAAACTCAGAACCATGTTGATATTTAAGTGGCAATTTAGTTTCTACAAAATGTTATCCAGCGTTTTATAGTTTTCATTTATAAATCTTTGGTTTTGTGCAGTTTTTCTTTTTCATTAACTTTGTAATTTGATTTCACAGTTGTTCAAATGTTATCTGCATAAAGAATGTGTCCGTAGTTTTATACCTGTGCTTCTGTAAGATAGTAAAATTAATTTAAATAAAAACATGAGAGATCCAGAAGGTATTTTCATTCTAAAAGTTAATTGCATATAACTCAAATTTATAAGAGTCCACCCATGAGAGATAGCTCTCTTTTACAAAATATTTAAATTTGAATTAGGAAACTGTACCAGTCAGGACAGACTATGTAAAGCTGCAATAACAAACATGCCCCAAGTCCTAGTGGCTTAACCATTTATTTACATTAAATCTATTGCATATTGCTAAGGAATTCTGTTCATTGTGGTCATGACAGCAGGACCCAAACTGATGGAGCTACCCTCAGAAACCCTCTGTTTAGCAGAGCGAGTCCTCTGGGGGCGGTTCTCTCACCTTTAAGTAAATGCTGTGGCTCAAGTAAGTCAGGTGATCACACCTACCTTCAAGGAGAGGACTACAATCTTTCTGGGTGCCCAGAGAAGAGAGAAATCAGGAATTGGTTGACAGAAACAATGTCTGCATCTTCTGTAAAGGAGTGCCCTGTGGCCTGGTTTCAACCCTCTCTATTCCCCAGTAAAGTTGCAGACTGCTTTCTTAATTTCATAGGCAATGTGGCTCCTGGGCTATAGCCAAGCTTTGCTGCTGGTGAGCCACATGGCATGGGCAAATCTAAACCTCAGCTCCTCCTTGGTGAAATGGGGGAGAAATGTCAGTTGCATGGTTCCTTGAGAGGAATCAAAGCAATAACTGATGTGAAACCTCTTTGTCAGCTGTAAATTATTATCCAAATGAAGGTAACAGTATTGTTTCTGGCAATCAGTCATGCCACACTAAGGATAAGGAACAGATAGTAATGATTTCACCCTATAGCACTTGCCACACAATCAATATTTTATCACACAAGTTTCCTGAAAATTCACAAGAAATTTCCTTAGGTCAGATAATGAAAACTGAAAAGAATAATTCTCGAATAAAAGTAAATTTTCCCTCTTAGCTGGAAAGTGACAAAGCATTTTACATGGCCTCAAATCTATATGGCCCACTTTTCTACAAAATTGAGGTTGAAGAAAAAAAGCACTATCTATCTTGCCCAAGAAACAGTTAAGTTAGCATCAGCATGAAAAAAAAATTTTAATGTCTGACAAAATAGTGCTGAGGATAGAAACACAAGACAATTCTTATACTGTAGCATCAACTCCTGAAACCGATATCACCTGAATATCTCAGAATTCCAGCTTAGTAGAACAGGATGGCATCCTGAACATAATCATGCCTCACACTTTTATTTTCCAGTTGAAGAAATTATGGTCTAAAAAAGTGAAATAACTTTCCCTAGGTCATGTTCCTGAAATATAAGTTGATTAGCCAAATATTTTTCACTTTCATCATCCTGAAGTTATGGAAATGAACACACCGAAGGAACAGATGTTTCTCTGTCCGCTCATACAATTGCTAATAAAATTTCTTCAAATCAGAGCTTATGGCCTACCCTTCACTGTGTATCTGCAGGCCGGCAAAGGGCCCCCTGGAAATTCCTGGGGAGGTCCAGCAATGATTCTGAGATTCCTTTTCAGTACTTCTAAAATTCAGTTGTCTTCCCCATTTCAGAGTTTTCTTTTTTTTTTTTTTCTTTTTTTTTTTTTTAATTTTTATTTATTTATGATAGTCACAGAGAGAGAGAGAGAGAGGCAGAGACACAGGCAGAGGGAGAAGCAGGCTCCATGCACCGGGAGCCCGATGTGGGATTCGATCCCGGGTCTCCAGGATCGCGCCCTGGGCCAAAGGCAGGCGCCAAACCACTGCGCCACCCAGGGATCCCCCCATTTCAGAGTTTTCTACATGATGTTTTGACCCACAGGAAATGTGTGAATTACATAAGAAAGTGAGATATAGGCTTCTAGTTGAATAAATTGCATTATCTGATTATTTAATTAGATATGGAAGTCTTTCACTCTAGGAGAAGAATTTTAACATTGTCAAGAGAAAGAAAGAAAGAAAGAAAGAAAGAAAGAAAGAAAGAAAGAAAGAAAGAAAGAAAGAAAGAAAGAAAGAAGAAAGAAAGAAAGAAAGAAAAGAAAAGAAAAGAAAAGAAAAGAAAAGAGAAGAAAAAAGATGAGTTACCTTCCTAGGCATATTAGTCAGGAAAGGCTCAGTTATGCTGCCATAAAAAAAAAAAAATCTCTGGGACTTACAAAAGATTATTTCACATTCATGTTAAGTGTTCACTGTGGGCTAGAGGGGTTCTACTCCATGTTATCTTTGCAAAGAGTGGCAGGCTGAAGGAAACTCCATATGCCTGCAACCATGGCAAGGGGAAGGGGATTGGGTGAATTGCACATTGGTTCTTAAAGCTTTTACCTCTAAATAACACATATGACTGATGCCTCCTCATTTATCAAAACAAACCAGGTTTAGTATTTAATATTCTTCTAAATGCAGAAGAATCAGAATACTCTACTCTCACTATGCACCTGGAAGAAGGAAAGCCATAATTTTGGTGAGCATCTCTAGTGGCTACCATATTAAAAATAAAGAAGAAAAGAAAACAGAACAGACACGGCCCCCTCCCCAAACTGTGGGAAACAGTGTCTCGCTGTCAATATGACTCAAATCCCCAATCAAGGGTAATAAAATATCTGTCAGCTGTACAATAAAATCTCAACACATTAATTTGCTGCAGGTGAAGCTTCCTGAATTCATTTCTTCATCTGCAGAAAAGAGTATTGCATAGAATGGGAAGCAGGTACAAATGAACTAAAATAAATTGGGGTTGGGATAAAGTTTCTGGAAATGCATTGTGGGTCAGTGACATGGGGAGACACATTTATGCCTTTTGTGGATTTTATCAGACTCTTTTTGCTTATTTATAAGATAACTATACTGGTTAATAGTCTTTCTAAAATAATTTGTTAGTAAGAAAGTTATAACCTGACCAGACAGAAAAGTTCATTTTCACTTAAACTGCTGATAGTGGTAATTATTTAATGAATCATTTTAGAAAGAAACCCCAAACCTCTAAAACAGCCTTTTTGGGAAACATCTAATGTCTGGAATATGTTGAAACAACCCTCATTTGTTTTTTATTTGGGTACAATCATTTGCTTAGATACATATTTTTAAACCTTTAGTGTATTACTAGCAGCAAAGTGTTTCAAGTGGGGAAAACTCAAACCAGCTCAGAATGTCCCCTAAATTAAAAAATAGAGTTTTGTACTTTCCAGAATAATAAGCACTTTTATAGTGTTTCTTTAAATCTTTCTTGGTAAAAAGCTACAAAGCAGGAGGAAAGGGTGAGAGTCAAAGCCTGCTGATTTACTGTTTAATTATATCTTTCCCCCCTGCCCCTTAAAATTTTATAACAGAGCAGGGTTAACATTAACACCCCAACCACAATAAACTAAACATATTTTATTACATACTTTATGTCCAAGATGAAAATGAAGATATAATAGTGAGATAATTTTATGCAGAGGTATGGTGAATTCTGTGTGACTAGAGGTAAGTTAATTTTGTGTTCTGCACTTCAGTTTTTAAAACTATCCTTAATAAATATATGAATAGCCAACTTTTACTGAGTATTGATTACAGTACTAGGGCTTATATAAAATACCTCCCGTTTTTTCCTCATTTAATACAGCTAAACATATTTCTAAAAATGAGGAAATTGAGGATGAAGTGACTTGACCAAGGTTATCTAGCTCATTAGTAGTGGAATACCTTTTTGGGATAAATCATTGTGGTACCATTTCAATCAAGGTATCTGATAAGTGCAGTGTTTTTCTAGCTCAACTCTCCTGGAGAAGAAAAAAAATTATATTGGCCGTGGTACACTTATTCGTAAATATATCAATGCCCACTCTGTGCCTGGTCCTGTCTTAAAGCCTGTGGCTATAAAGCCGAGTAAGTCTGCAAGGCATAGAGGTTAAAAAAAGAGAGAGAGAGAGAGATTAAGACATATCAGACAGGCAGACTTGGGTTGGGCTCTGCAAAGCAACCTTAGACAGGAACGGTCTAGCCTCATCTGGAAACTGGGGAATTTATATTGATGTTTACTCCACAGTTATGCTGGGAAAATTAAGCGAGATAATGAGTAAAGTGGGTGGCATAGCACATTGCATTCATGAGATGCTCCTTAGAGCATCCTTAGTGCATTCGTTAACACCAGGTTTTATTGTTATTATCGTTGCTAAGACGCAGAAAATACTGTAGGTGAGCTCCCTGATCAGGGAGGGGAAAGAGATACTTGAACAAGATTTCCTGTCCAATGTGATAAGAGCACCAGAGAAATCAGGGACCGGCACGAATGACTGCACAGGCCGGGTTTGCAAAGGTTTCGTGAAGGAAGTGAACTTTGGGCTCGTGCTTTTAGAGACAGCAGAATTTCTCCAGGTGGACCGGGGGGTGGGCATTCTGGTCGTGTCCGGACGCGCTCAGCGAGGTGTGTTTGCGGAATCTCAGGGCTCCAGCGGAGTGGAACGTTCCAGTGCGGGGGAAAGAGGAGCGGCGAGAGCGAATGGAAAACCAACCGGTACTGGGAATCTGGGGGGGCTGCGCCGGGAAAGGCTCTGCCCCGGGAGGCAGCGACGGGAGGGAGGCTGGGGATCGCGAGGTGGCGCTGTGGCTCCATGTAAGGGAGGACTCGGCGGCGCGCGGGCGGCCTCCGAGAGGCGGGGAGGGCTGTGTCGGTGGCTGTGGCACCATCTTCATCAGCCACCAAGTCGTGACGGTGATGGAGATGATACAAACATAAGCAAATAACCCGGAAGCGGTCTCTTTCGGGACACACGGCATCAATAATCAGAAACTGTCCGCGAGGAACAATTAGGAGCTGGGAGCTGCCCAGCAGGGACCCCTGCGAGCGCGGTCCCGGTAATTGGCGCGCCCGGGTGGGAACCGGCCTCTCCAGCCCGCAGCCGGGCCGGGCGCTCACCCTCCGCGCCGGGCGCGCCCCGTGGAAGGCTCCCCGCTCCCCGCAGGCGCAAGGAGCAGCAGTGTCGCCTCCCGCCTTGGGGAGCCCGGTCCGCACACCTGCCTGCGCCTTTCCTTTCCTCTCACGGGACCTGAGATTTTGGGGACTTCTTGGCTAGGTTTCACATGCACACATGGACAAACGAACCACGTGTGAGCTCAGGCTCGCACAAAAGTGTACGATGCTCCTGCACACATAGTGTTCCTCGACACGCACACCCACTCACATGTATGACACACGTCTCCACGTAACACATGCACCCACTCTACACAGGCTCACGTGTACTCACGCTTGCGTGCAACAATCCTGCTCGACCAAGTGCGCGCTCTCCCTGGCACACTCGCACTACCCAGGCCCACAAATATGCAGCCACTCTTTATACAAAGTTGCACGCTCACATCACCCTCATCTCGCATCTCGACGGCCGACAAAGACCTCGAAGGGTCGAACGGTGAGTAAATAACTAATGGAGTGTGCTTCAGAGAACATGCAAGTGCGAACTTTCTGTGACCCGGGCATCTCGAGCTCCTCTGCTAAACTTCCCTTTCCTTATCCTACCTTCCGGGAGCAAGTAGGCCTGCGTCTCCCTCCCTCCGCCAAAACCTCGCAGGCCTCAGTTTCTTCTTTTTGAGTCTGCACTACTGAAGAGATGCTAATTTCTAAACAATCCGGTTGCTCCCTTCTCGATTCCTGGGCCCCCTTTCCGCAGCAGGGGCGGGGGCCCTTCGCTGATCCTACTCCAAGCGAGACGGTAGGAGGTTGGTGGGGGAAGGGCCAAGGGCGGGGTATGGGGCGCGCCCCAGGATAGCCTGGGATTAGGAGACCCTTTCCCGCGGTGTCCCCCACTGTACTCCCCGGCTCAGTATAATTTTAGTTTTTCGCTGTCTACGGTCAGGCTAAGGCCACATGGTCTTCCTCTATTAAAGCGCATTCGCGGGTGTACAGATCTTTGCCCTCTGATGGGCGTCGCAGGCATCCCCGAAAAGTCTTGTTTAGTCAGGAGGAATTAGACGACTCTGCAGGCGCCAGGAGCTCTAAGACGTCAGCTGGGACTGGGAGAAGCGGCTGACTGGAGGTCACATAGCGCTCGCGGCAGGGCCAGGGCTGGGGTTAGCAGCACCCTGGTGTGCCCTGTCTGGGACTGCCCGGAGACACGCGTGCGGGTGTCTGCCCGAGGGGATGCGCTCCCAGGGTAGCACTGGAACTTTTCAGGACAGGTTTCCCCTCCTCCGTCCCTTCGGCTGCCTGCCCTCGGAAAGCAACCAGCGCCCAAGCTCCTTTGTCATGCGGGTTACCCGGGGGCTCGAGGGCCGTGGAGATCTGCCCTGGAGGCGGGGCGGGGTTGGCGGGGGGCGGGGGGGGGGCAAGGGCGCACCAGGGCAAACTCCAGAGATAAAGTGCCACCGCGGCTGGGTGGCTGGTTTGGATCCTAGGCCAAGGGCACAGACTGGGGAAATCTGGGCTCGGCGTCTTTATTTGCAGTGAGGCTGGACAGGTGGTTTCTTTTCAAACATGAGACGTCAGTTTCCTCACCTGTAAAATGGGGGGTGGGGGTGGGATCTTACCTGCCTTCTTTGTCTTGTGGGAATTCAGTGAGTTTATGCCCGTAAAGCCTTCAACAAATGTTATCTATTATTATCTGGGGACCGCCCCAGGGGAAACCCGAGAGAGTCCGCAGGCTGGATCCGGGAAAGATTTGTTCGAGCTTCTCGCCCCAAACCCTTGTCCTAGCCGTCCGTGGGTGTCTTTGTTCCTCTCTAGGCTCAGTTTCCCTGTCTGCACTCGTGGGGAGACGCGGGCTCCCGGGGACTGGAGCTGTCCGTCTGGCTGGGCGAGCAAGCCCGGCCGCCTCTGCAGCACGGGGGGGTCTGTAAGAGGAATCGGGGTCCGCGGGAATGCCCCTTCCCCCTCTGCGGCTCGCCGGCGAAGGCCGGGGGCCTGGAGGCAGGACAGACGGATGGCCGGTGGCACCGCGGCCTGCTGCTCTCCGCCGCTCTCCCAGGGCAGCAGGGAAAGGTCTCCGAGGGTAGCGGCAGGTTCCGCGCGCGGGTGGCGGGGCCACTCCGGTCGGCCTCCGGCTGCGCCTCGGGAGCCCTGCAGGCTGCGCCCCGCTCAGCTCCTCCATTTCCCAGGGACCCGCGGCGCCACCACCCCGCGCCTTGCCCTCGGGCCGCCCGCGCTTTGGCCCCTGCCCACCCCCGCGGCCGCGAGCCCAGGCCGCCAGCCCACGCCTTCAGGGCGGCCGCACGCGGTGGAACTGCAGCCTCTGGCCTCCGTCGCCCCATCTTTCCCTTCCCCTTCTCCCCAGCCCCGAAGGAGGGGTCTTGTCTTCCGTCTCCCTCTAAGCCGACTCTGATTAGCCGCCGGGGGAAGGGGGGCATTTCCCGGGGCAGGCGGCCCTTCTGGGGGCGCGTCTTCGTAAGGAAAACAGACGGAGGGGATTTTCTAAGCGACAGGTCCCGAGTCTGGCCTCCTGGGGGCGGGCGAGCCGAGAAGATTCCCTCTTTCCCCGGGACGTCCCGCTAGTTCTAGCTCGGCGCTATTTATCTCCTTTCTACTCTGTTTTTTTTTTTTTTTGGGGGGGGGGGGTCGGGAGGGGGGAACGGGCACGCGTGTGTTCCCACCTGCACCTCCGGGAAGTTACTGGAGCAACTGATGCCCTCCGGGAAACGGAATGCTTTCCCCAGACTTCTGAGGCTTGGGACAGCCGAGAGTGAGAAGCTTCCAAAGTTCGAGGTGGAGGAGGGGTCTTGCCGCCGGGTCTGAGCTTCCTCCTGCGCGGGGAGACCCTGGGGCCTGCGGGGCCTGCCTACTGTTTGGCGCAATGGAGACGGAGGGGGTGGGCGCCAGCCCTCCCTTCGGAAGAAACCCTGAGAAGCTCAGCGGGACGCTTAACTCCAGAGGAAATATCAAGCCTTTCCAATCGCTTCCTCCACATAAAAATGCATCTTGCTGTACATTTTTCTTATGCACTGGTTCCCCCCACCCCCATGATTTTTTCCCCTCCCTAATTCTGCAGATCTGGACAAGGCCTGGAAATCTGCATTCCCCTCATCAGATTAGGCTGATGAGCAGGATTTGGGGATTACTGTTATAAGCCACTCTCAAGTCATAGCACAGGTATTCTGCAAAGGCTGGCCAGTGCTAGAGTACAGTATTTTTCTTTACAGGAGAAGTGAGGATGAAAAACTGAAAAGATGAAGTCGGTCTCAGTGTAACTTCACACTACCCCTCCACACACCTGCTTGGCCTTCTGGAGGTGATGCTAAGCTCACATGAGGGAAGATGAACAAGTGTTTAGGCAGTTTTTCAAAGTTTAAAGTTGCAATTGCTATTCAATATTCACCAGCAGAAATCCACAAAAACTTACTACTCTGCTGGCCGGGGTGTTGTTCCCAGTTTTCTATCACCCTCTCAGTCTTTTCTAGCTTCTTGTTAGCTTCCCACCTACTTAAACATCTATTACTGGGTGAGAAAGCCAGGTTCAAAGCACTAGGACACCCAGAAGAAAAGCTCTGAATACACTCTGGCTGATTAAATGACAGTTGCTCACTATCCCAGGTTGAGGTATCTGCTGCTTCTACAAGGCCGAAAGGAATCAGTGTGATCAGAATATTCCTGCCCTCTTTTGTTTTTCCCTCCTTCTAGGGCCAGGGAGATGTGGAGATTGCCGCCCTCTTATTTAGTTTCTGGAGGTTACCTACGGGGGGGGGGGGGGGGGGGGAGGGCAGGAATCAGGCTGCTGAAGTCTTCTTTCTCCTGGCCAATTTCTGTTTTGGAACAGGCCCCTCAACAAACACATCACTGAGTGCAGAGTGCTCCTTAATTCTGTCCGACCCCCCTAGAAATCCATCTATTGTATGCTTCACACTGATCTTGATCCTCACAGTGGCTGTGTCTCTCCTTTCTCTGGCACCTTTGCTGCTCCCCTTTGGCGGTGATCTGACCCCCACCATAGTGTGTGTTGCCCATCACTGGGGTATGTAGTCACTAGACTCAACTTGGAGTCCTGAATATAGATCACTGGCAGGTAAAATGGAGGCTCAGGCAATTAAGGAGAGGGAGGCTTGAGTCTTTTGCTATGGCTATCTGGGGCTCATTGATGGAAGGGTACCCTCTGCTTCCTGGTTCCCCTTTCCTGAAGGATCCCCTCAGAGAAGGCAGGGGATGGTCCAGGCAGGGATAGGGATTGGCTCTGGGGACTCTGGGCCTTGGGGGTTAAGCTTGGAGCTTTGGGAAGTTTTCAGCAGGCCCAGTTTCAATTATGCATTTAAAATCTATAGAGATGGAGAAGGTCCAACTCCCCCTTTCTCCTCCCCACAAACCTATAATCCTTCCAATCTCACCACCAACATAACCATCCTGAACACGTGCTGTGTGCCAGGAACTCTGGTAGACGCTATGGGGATCCTGATAGTTGCAGACAGATCTCTTCAGGAGTGTCTTGGTGGAGATCAAATGAATTATTAATTATTACCAGGGACACAGTACCCAGTACATTAGCGATCCAAATTAAATGGTATGAGAGCTGGGCAGGCTTTATGCACAAAGATAAAGTAGTGTTTAAGCACAGTGGCCATGTACTCGCAAGCCTGAAATAGTCTTTTTTTCCTGGTACAGGAATCAGGAAGTGGTTCTCACTTTCCTGCTCTGCCAAGAGCACAAAGTGAAATTCTTGCCTGTCTCCATCCATTCAACTTGGGCATGTGCACTGTTCCGTCACTGACCCCATGAGCTTCCTAAATCAAAGGGCCAAGGAAGGCCAGCAGAAAGGGGACCTGGATTTCTGGCAGAGAATTTCCCCCAAGGAGTCCTTAGCAGATTTGGCTGCAGTCACAGGGAGTTCCTTTGAGGGCAATGAAACAGAAGTTCACCATGTGCTTATTAGAGGTTACAACCTGCTAAAAAATGATGGGGCACATTACCCAGAAACTTCTAGCTATTTTGTTTGCTAGCCACAAGCATATATACAGAAAGGTCTGAGGTAGGAAATTATTTCTCCCTCTTTCTCTCCTATCCCCACTCCCCACCTTCTTAACTCAATCTCTCTCTTTCTGGACAACTGGCAGGAGTAGAAGTTGGGGAGGGGTGTTCAAGTCCCCCATTTTAACACAAAGGATGAGGAACAGAGAAATCCTACAACAAATAACCAACTAATCTGAGACGTTGTTGCTTTGGTAGTTATTCAAAAGAAAAAAAAAAACCATTTTGGGGTAGGGGGGGAGGGGGGAGGGGTTGGGAGTTGAATCTGAATAAATTTTAAGACGCCTCCTGATACAACTCGAGTGACAGCATTCAGTCCACCGTTTACATATCCCGGAGATTACTCGAGATAAGTGAGCTTGTTGAGGATAATGCCTAATACCGCGGGCTCGAGGCTAGCGTCTGAGCGAGAACCATTTCCTAAGCCAAGCTACGGGCAGAGTCGGGGGTCCCCCTACTCTCTGGGGGCACCCACAGAGCCTCGCTTGCCGGGGCCCAGGGTCCACCCACCTCTCCCGGCGTGGAGACAAGCGCCCTCCGCGATCTCCCGCCCCGACATCGAGCACCCATTTTTCCACCCCACCACCCCCTCCTCAAAGCGAAGAGGTGGGCACCTGGGACGCGCGTCCTGCTTTTTCTGCCCGAGCTCTCCCGTCTCCTCCACTTTTGCCCCCGACGTCCCAGACCAGCGGAGCAGGACGCAGCCTCAGCCCCGGGAGGGCGCAGCCAGCGCACCGCGAGCGCGCTCAGGGCGTGGCGAGGATGCTACTCGGACCGCAACGACCAGGATGCAGACCCCAGCTCAGATCCCCGAGAGAAATATCGCCCTTCCCTTGCGTCTGTTTCCCCTCTCCAGCCCGGCTCTGCCCGACTCAGCCCAGCTCTGCCCCAGCACAGACGCCGGCGCTCAGCGATCCTGCGCTCGCCACTTTGCGAGGAACTTTGGCTAGCTCCCCTGCGCCACCCGGAGAGGGATGGTAATGAGGGAGCGTGGCCCGGCGCCGCGAGCCAGCCGGCTCTTTGCGCCCCGATTGGCTGCAGCGAGGCGGAAGGATGACGTTATGCAAATGAAGGGGCCGGCCTGCGAGGCGCGAGCCCCGCCTCCTCCCTTTGGGGTTAGTGTGCCTGTGTTTAGCTCTGGGGAGAGTCAAACTGGATTCCATAGGGAAAGCCTGCAAATCACTTCTATTTTAGCAAGGAGAAAACAGAATCTCCATCCGGCAGGGTCCACCCCTCTCTCTTTTTCCCCTCTCCTCTCTCTCTCTCTCTCTCTCTCTGTCCTTCCCCCCCTTCCTCTTTCCCTCTCTCTCCCCCCTTCCCCCCACCCCACTCTCCCTCTCTGGTGTATCTGTCTACGGCAACCAGCGTCCTCCTCATCTATACGCACTGAAAGGAAAGAAACATCTTTGGTTGGGAGAGAAGGAGGAAAAAAAAAAAAGAGAGAGAGAGAGGAAAAAACTTGCCTGGTTGTGGAAAATGACACTTGAAGTAGCAAAGCCGGCAGCGCGAGTTGAGTCTATTGTTTCTTAAATTGCCATCAGGGCTTTTTTTTTTCTTCCTGCTTCTTCAAGTGAAGGGTACCTCTACAAAAGGAAACTCCAGCCCCTCCTGTCCTCCACCGGCCTGTGATCATTACAAAAAAAAAAAAAAAAAAAAAAAAAAAAAAAAAAAAAAAAAAAAAAAAAAAAAAAAAGAAAAAAAAAAAAAGAAAAAAAAAAGCACCCAAACCAAAAATTAACCAACCAAACAACCCCCAACAGCCAAGCATACATCTCTATTTTTTTATTTTGGTCTTTTCGTTGGATTTTCCCTTCTTTTTTTTTTTTTTCTCTCCTTTTTTTTTTTTCAGGTTATCGCTCAGTTTTGAGTGAAGGTTTACATTTTTAAAAAATTTGCTTTCCAGCCCGCCTTGATCTTCTAGCGCGAGTTCATCGTCTCAAAAAAAAAAAAAAAAATCTCTGGCTGGCGTTTTTCTTTCCTTTTTTTTTTTTTTTTTTTTTTCAATATTTTCAAGGGGGAGGAGATTTTCCACAAGAAAAGGTTGTTTTCATGTTTGGGATTCAGGAAAGCATCCAACGGAGTGGAAGCAGCATGAAGGAAGAGCCGCTGGGCAGCGGCATGAACGCGGTGCGGACGTGGATGCAGGGCGCCGGGGTGCTGGACGCCAACACGGCGGCGCAGAGGTGGGTACCGCTCGGGGACCGCGGCCGGGGAGCGAGCCGCAAGCAGAGGAGCCGGGAAGCGGCGGCGGCGGCCGCTGCGGGCCGGGCCGCGCTCGGGAGTCCGCCGCTGCGCTCGGCTCGCCTCCGGGGCTCCGCGCTCCCCGGCCGCGCTGCCTCGGTCGCCTGCGGCCGGAGAGCCGCGAGCTGCCTGCGAGGAGTCCACGCTTTGCCGGCACTTTCTCCTGCTTCGCCTGTGACTGTTTTCATTTCGTTTTAAGCCAGAAGAGGCGTCTCACCAGCACGATGTTGGATATCTGTGTTTTTATGTGATTGCTCTTTCTTTCCTGGCTGGCTGTCTTCGCTTTCTTTTTCTTACTTTCTTTCCTCCTTTTCTTTTTTCTTTCTGAGGGGGGGGGGGGGGGAGCGGGGGGGGACGGCCGGGGGGGCGGGGGAGGAACCGGAGAAACGGGGGGAAGGGCGGAGTGAGGGGCCGGGCTGGACCGTTCCTTCCTTCCTCCTTCCATCCTACCTTTCTCCCTTTCTTTCTCCTTTTCTACTGCTTTCCTGTGTCTTTTCCTTTCCGTCCTCTCCTCTCTTCCTTCTTTCCACCCTCCCTTTCTTCATTCTTTCCTTCCCCTTCTTTCTTCACCCCTCCTTCCTCTCTTCTCCTTTCCTTACCTCTCTTTCTCTCCCCTTTTCTCTCTCCATGTGTCCCCAGAACCTTCTCTTAATTCCTCGGTCTGGTTCTCTGTCCCCCTCTGTCCCCCTCTCGCTAGCTTTCAGTTTTTCTCGGTCCACCGGTAGAACAGCAACTCCCAACTTTAATTCTGACATCCCCTAAAAGTCTTCTCCACCCTCTGTCACCGGTCCCTTCCAGCCCCTCTCCCACTCTCAGTTCCTGAGATGCTAGACTGTGTGGCCTGGAGGCACTGCCCTTGGAGATTGACGTGGGGGAACTTTTCTGGGCACTCTTATCACCCTTTCCGGGGACTCCTGGTCCCGAGTGAGAAATGGTCTTTTTTTTTTTCCCCAGACCACCAGCTGGGCTTGAGGGAGTAGGAGATCTGGCGGCCCCTGGCCCTATCGGGCTCGGAGAGGGCGGAAGGGGAAAAAGGAAGATGACTAATTACCTCATCCTCATCTTCTCCGGGCAGGGGACAAGTGTCTGCAACACTGTTCCCATCCCCGCTGAGTACACGGATGGGGGTGGTTAGTAGTGAGAGTGAGTTGGGTAACTGGCCTGGGAGCGAAAGAGTGCGTGTGTGTGTGTGTGTGTGTGTGTGTGTGTGTGAGCGCGCCCTTGTGTTGAGCAGGTCGGGTTGTCAGTGGCCTCCCGGCGCCCCTGGCACCCGAGCCTCCAGGTCCCCCACGGGCGCGCTCCGTTGGCACCCCTGGTCCACAGGGTTTCTGGAATGAGTGTGTGGATTTCTGTGGAACAGCGAAACTTTGTCAGGATAGGTCTTTTAAAAACACCCCCAGCTCCCGGTTCCACAGCGACCACCCCTGACAGCTCTGAGCCCCCCCCCCCCAGATCCTTTTTCTCACTTGCTTTATTCGGGGAGGGGGCATGCGGTTTCCCGAGGCCGGGCGCCCGCGCTTGGCGGGGGCACACGAGGTTTCCTGGAGGCTGGCTGCGGCTTCAAGAAGCTGAGCCTGTTCCCCATCCATCCTCACCTGCCCTCGAAGCTGAGGCGGGAGGCTCGTGGGGGCGGCGGGGACCGATTCCCCTGCTCCCCTCCTTCCAGGTTGTGAAGGACCGGCTGTATGCCGCGAACGCGGGTTCACCGCATGCACCTCCACCTTTCTGCCTTCCCACGCAGCGCGCGTCAAGTCGGAGTAAACGCTTGCAGGGTTTTATCTCCTGCGCAAAACCCAAACAAAACTTTCGCGGCTCTTCCGCGAGTTGGGGGGCGCGCCCTGTGCTCGGCGGGAGGATTGGACACGCGGGAGCACGCATGTCCGCGGCCGGGTGGGCCCGGGGCGCCGGAGGGGGCGTGTAGGGCACCCACTGGGTGCTCTGGGGGTAGAGGAGGTTGGTGTTTGACGGGCCTCCCGTGTGTAAGGGGTGACAAAGGGTCGCGCGTCGGTGTCCCGCTTAGCCGTCTAACTCTGCGTCTTTGGCCGCAGCGGGGTGGGTCTGGCCCGGGCTCACTTTGAGAAGCAGCCGCCTTCCAATCTGCGGAAATCCAACTTCTTCCACTTCGTCCTGGCCCTCTACGACAGACAGGGCCAGCCCGTGGAGATCGAGAGGACAGCCTTTGTGGGGTTCGTGGAGAAGGAAAAAGTAAGTGGGCGCAGCGCCGCTGCCCCTCGCCCCCGGCCGGGGAGCAGGCCCAGCCGCTTCGGGAGGCGCGCTCCTCGGCGAGTGCAAAGCATCCATAACACACTCCTGAGCGGGGTCCCCCAAGCCACTTCCCGTCCTGGGCGAACCCGGGCTCCTCGTCCGTGAGGTTCTGCTCCCAAAAAAGTTCGCGTGGAGCCCCAGAGCTGGAGAGAGGCGAGCCCGGCTTCGCACTCCAGAGTCAAGGGCGCCCGGGATGAACCCGCCCTCGAGCGCGCCACCACGCGCGGCTCCTGCCTCTGCTGGCCCAGGCCCGAGCCCCCAGGCCCCACGGAATTTTCTGGAAGGGAAGAGGGAGCAGTAAGGGTCGGGAGGGCGGCAGAGGGATCACAGGTGGCCGCAATTTCTGCTGCTCCCGGGCCTGCCCGGTTCCCCGGCTGGGGGTCCGGTCCTTGGGAAAGTTGCCTCGAAGTCGGTCCACACTCGCTCACGCCGACCTCTTTCCTGCGTCTCTTGTTGTGTCTTTGCGTCCTGCTGCAACCCAGGAAGCCAACAGCGAAAAGACCAATAACGGGATTCACTACCGGCTCCAGCTCCTCTACAGCAATGGTGAGGCTCGGGTCGGGTCCGCGCCGGCACCCTGGGGCCCTGGGTGAGGGCAGGGTGCGCGGGAAGATCCAAGCGGACCAGAGCCCCGAGCACGCGCAGCCGTCCACGGTCCTCGGGGTCACCGGGCCTCTCCTAAGTTTCGCCTAAGGAGGTTTCACCCGAGGAGGCCCCGAGGAGCCGGAAGGCGGCCGTAGCGGGCTCGCGCATACCTGGGGCCAGGTGTGCAGGCCTGGCCCTCGCAGGGGCCATTTCTCTCCTCCTCCCATTCCTAAGGCCTGTTTCCTTGGCTTAGCCCCGACTCCAGGCCTTGAGTCCTTTGGGCTGGGCTGGGCTGGGCTGGGGTGGGGGGCTCGTGGCCTTGATGGCTCCCGGAGAGCGCGCAGAGGGGCTCCCATGGAGAGAAGGGAGGGTAGCCAGGTGGGGGGTCCTGCCACATTCTCAGCTGCCGCGCTTGGGGACTGGCCCCTCTCTGGACACTGGGGGACGTGGGGGTGGTGGTGTCCTGCCGGTGCTTCTCTGGGACAGTAGGCGTTGCATAAGCCTTAAAGCCCCATTCTTTGTTTTTTGTTTGTTTGTTTATTTTGCGGCAGATCCTCTCTCACTTAATTTTCTTTCGTTCCCCTTTCCCCTTCCCCTCTTCCCCAGGGATAAGGACGGAGCAAGATTTCTACGTGCGCCTCATCGACTCCATGACAAAACAAGTAAGTTTCTTAATTTCGCGCCGTGGGGTGACTCTAGGGCCTCGAAATTTGGGGAAGTCAAGAAGGTGGCTACTCTTTAGCGCGGGGTCTGGGACTTGAACTCTCGACGCCAGGGCGGACCTCAGGCCCCATTTCTCAGCGCAGCCTTCCAGGTGCGGATACACACACTAGCGTCCACCGCGTGGGGAAGATGGCTCGACGGCTCCTTCCTACCAAGGGAGACTCAGGCCTTGTGCTTTAAGACCACAGGGTCCTGAGTGGGGAGAGTAAGTGCTGAACTTCCTTTGACCCGCCGAGAAGCCCCAGGGGGCGCAAAAGGTGCCCAGGGGGCCTTGGTGTAGAGTGGGCTGAGCCTGTGAAACCCGAACCCCCTCCGGGCCTCTCCTGGGAGATACAGTGCAGGGAAGGGTGTGGGGGCGCCTAGGTAGCTTACTCAGGAGTGGTGAGATGAGCTGAGAGCGCAGATGACCCACTCCACAGATTTTTTTTTAAAGGAGGAGGTGGTAGTGGTAGTGCTGTTGGAAGAGGGAGCGGCAATTGTTAGAGAGGATATTTTGCAAAAATCCTCCTGCTTTTGCCTCCAAGTTTGGCAAGAAGCCAGGCAGCATGAGTGAGCTTGTGGTCTTAAAGGTACATAGACGGCATTTTCTTAAACTCTCCAACACGCCGGTGTCAAGCAGTATACATTAAGGTTGAGTTATGGTTTAAAAGATACAATTATGAGCCGAGTCAGAAAAGAGGCCTGACGTTTTAATGAGGCACAGGAGCCTTTTTTTTTTTTTTTTTTTTTTTTGATTTTAAGAAAAAGTTTAGTTTCAGAATTAAGTAGCTGGTTAGGTAGTTGGAAGACTTAGGCACAAAAAAGAACCCAGCTTTATTGGGTGGAGGAAAGAAGTTAGAACAAAGAGAAAAGTTATACATTGTGTACTAAAGAGGAATAAAACTTGTTTGCTTGATTGCAATTTTAAAATATTCCCTTTAAAATAAGGATAAAATAAGGGTATCCCTTCTTTCACAGATACTGACTTGGAAGTTTCAAATTATGGTACATATGCATATTTAAAAATTATTTTTAGATAAGCACGGCTTACATATGTTGTACAAAATACACATTCATAAGCTGCTGGAAGTTTTAAAATCTACTCAGCAAGAACCTTTCAATAATAGCTAATTTTGATTGTTAGGTCTCATATTTCATTGTGAACCAAGTAGAAAACATGAGGGTGTGAAATGTAGTTTTAAAAATAATAAATAAATACCTATTGAAATCTATTTCAAGTTATGTCCTTAAAATATTTGACTTTCTTGAAGATTTATTTCTTGGTTGATTGGTCGGAGTAAATTCACATTTATACTTTTAGTCTTGGTCTTATTTTCTTTACTCATTTTGATTATTACATAGGATAATTCTCTTTCATTTGGACACATTGGATTTTGTTAAAAAAATTTTTTTCCCTGCCAAGCAGAAACGCAAAAGCCTGATTTCAGTAACTTTTTTTCTTTTTCTTTTTTTTTTTTTTTTTACTGTATGAAAACAAAAATGTCTTAAGTGGAGTTTTGTTTTAAAAAATTGTCTTTGATACCCTAGATATCTTTTCCTGCCATTCTCATCAGAGGAAAGAAAACAGGGGAGGAGGAGGGAGAAAGTATGAACTCAAATACATATTCCATATGCATTTATTAGAAATTACTTTTTAAAAGACTAAAAAATCCCCACAAATCAGTGTGTAAGGCTTGTCTACTTGTGCAACATTGATCACTTAAATATGAAATCATAGGCAGCACTATGAAACAAACAATTGTAAGGAGTGCAAAACTAGGACACGTTTGAAGTGATTAACTGCTTTCAAAACTTTTAGACCCCTTAAACAACAAATGCCACCAGAACTGATTTTCCCATTATGAAATGAACTGACTTTACACAGTCTCATATGGTGGAGGAATTATCTTGATTTTTATAAAGCAATACATCAAATATCATTTTACTAATGAAGTCATAGAGCTTAAGGAAAAATGACAGCATAGGGCATTCTTTGACTGCCTGGTATTATAAATTCTATCAATTGGAAGTGGGGGCCTAGAACAAGATTTAGTTTATTTTTAATAATAACAGGTATGAGAAAGTCATTTGCCATAATATGACATCTCAGTAAAAGTTACAATTATAAATGTATGCAATTGTGTATTTTGATGGGGAGGGACCTGAAAAAGGTTTAAATGGTTATCTGAATTTGTTCTAAAAATATCAAAAGAAAGGGATTTCTTTTCTGAGGCATACCTGTTTGCTTTCATAATAACGGTCTAATGCCTTCTGTGTAGGTTTCACTTTGAAAGGCAATCCCTGCCCATTATCTGTTTGTTGATTATGTGCTGTAAGAGTTTGGGAAGTAGGTTAGCTTCTTGTATACACCGTTAATATAATAGTCTTAAAAAAGCAGATCAGTGTGAAGAAGCATAACTTTTCCTGGCTTTGACATAATTATTATATTTTAGTCTTAATGAGTAAAACAGCAGATTCTCATCTAGCTTGAAATTACTGTGATTTAAAATTGTTTAAATTTCATATTTTCATTAAGTATACAGTGGCCTGGCCCCTTGAATCTGGAATCAGAAGTAAGGCTTGACATTAGCTGACTGATTAAATAGTTAAAATTTTGTTTCCCCTGTGAAATTCTTCCAGATAGACTCAGGATTTTGATATTTAGAGTACAAAATAGGATAATTTGAGTGAAGTTATCATAAAATTTTGGAGGGAATACCTAGCCAAAGTTCAAGTGTCTTCTCTTAGCTGCTTGTTTGTAACATTTTTCATATCAGAGATGCAGCTTTATGTGTGTGATGTCTTATCTTGGACTCAGAAGTTGGGGTTAAAACTCAAAGAGAATCTTTGGCAAGCAAAATCCAAAACTATCTGTGCACTCAATATTTTTATAGAATGTTCCTGAACTTGAGTGGAGTTAGCAGCATTGAAATCAAACAGAAATGTACTCAATCAACCAAGATGTATTGGCATGACACAGTATTTCACACCTTTTCAAAGTGTCTCATTACACTACCTTGGGTAATGACTCTTAATTTTGGACTCAAGCAGGAAAGATGAAGTTTTATTATAAGTGAATGTATAAGGATCCGAGCACCCTTATCCCAATGCCTCTCTCATAAAACACAAAGGATGTGACGATATTTAAAAAATTCATCCACCAACTAGAAAATGAGAGGCTTGCTTTTGGGAAGGGTTGTTCAAAACCAAGTTTAGCCGGACTAAAAATAGGTTGTTTTTGTGTCATTGCTGTTTTTGGTATTCCATTAGTGAGCATGCAAAAAGGCCTGTAGGATCCAGAAGTTTATGGTTGTTGCATTCAGAAACAATATCTACTGCAGAAGCTCAAATGAACCCAGTGGGGAGAGGTCTGATGTTTAATGTGCCTCATTTCAGACTTTCATGTAGTATTTGAAATATGATTACGTTCTGTGATTGCTTAGGTGGGTTAACATTAAATAATTAAAAAAAAAAAAGCCTTTAACTTATCTTCTCTCCTACCATCTTGCTTTAAAAAAAGTGACTTTTCTTATAATTTAGAGAAAGAGTACTAAGTTCCATAAAGTTATCAAAAACAAAGTATTCCTGCCCACAGACAGAAGCTCTTTTTTTGGAAAGGGAAAAATAACGGTCACATAATCCTTGTCGAGTATGGGCTTGAAGGTAGATGATGTGGTAAGGGGACCCTAAAAAGTGGAAAGCATAGTGGGAAGTCCAAAGTACGATGATCAGAAATGCTGTCCTATTTCTCTTACAAGCTAATCTTCTTTATGTATTTGTTTTGTTGTTCCCGGTACTTTAAGTTATTGATGCAAGCACATTTCTTCCTATTGATTGTTTCATTATATCCTGCCACAGCTACGTAGATTTGATTAACAACCCTTTCAGTTCATGGTTCTTCATTGGTAGATAAACACATTTTTAGTATATCAATAAGTTCCAAAGGAATTCAAGAGGCCAGCCGAGAGATTCTTTCCTACATTTGGAAAAACCTACAAACAGAAAAAGACAGGGCAGGTTTAGAGTCAGGAGCCACCTTGTAGCAGCTTTCTCTCTCCTTTGGTAACATGTCAAAAATGCAGGTGATTTAAATTTCCTTGCACATAGAGGAATGAAGAAGTTTGGAATTTTTATGCATGATCAGGACCTGTGTTTGGGAAAATGTAAACTCATCACAGTGGAAAATGTGTTGTTTGGAGTCTGGGGGTGAAAACAAAGCTGATGGTTTTGGAGAGATTGCCGGAGCCAGATGGCCTAGTACTTCCCCAGTCTGGCGGCCCAACTGCTCCCTCCTGGATAATATACAGCCATTTGTTCGGGGATATTTACGCTAGAGCTGTTTCCATGTGAATGTTTGAACAGCATTAAAAACGAACATATTAGTAGTGATGCATTTATCGAACTCAGATGACTACACCAATAGTCTGTTCTTACGTCTTTCCTTATAATGCTGAGGAGCGAAGGAGTGTTTGGATGTGGGTGAATTGTTTATATAGTTGTTGAGCAAGAATGATTTGATCTCAGAGTAATTAAAATATGTAAGCATTTGGAATAAAACTAATGGAAATAATGATAACACCTACCTTGAAGCTCTTTTGTGACAATTAAATGAATTCATACATGTGAAGTGCTTAGAATAGTGACTGGCACATATTAAGTGCTTAATAAATTAGCTGCTTTTATTATTTTATTATTATTATTATTGTCCCATTGGGTTGACAAAGCCAGCTGTATCTACTAATATAGATGTAAATGTAGCTATCATATGAGTGAAATATCTCTTACTACTGTTAGAAAAAGAAATACCATGTGGGATTGTTAGAGTGATTCAGTTTTTATCTCGGTGCTTGAATAATATCGGGGATTTTATTTCTTTGAGACATTAAAGATGTATTCTAAAGCTAACTGCTTTCGATACACATTCTCTTTTTATTCAGGACTGTGATGTAACTGAACAGCATACTGAATATGATATCATTCCTTTGCAACTTTGAATTCAGTTCTGAAAACAGGCCTTCTTAGCTGCTAAGCTGAAATTACATCTTTATAATTTGTTCACCAGTAGCCCAGCTGCTAATTGAAGCAAAATAATTTTTTATTTTATCCCACTATTAATGTTGGATTGCTGTTTGACACAATTGTTTATGAAATGTCAGATTTGTAGTGTTTTCTTTGGCACAGGTTAATTTTTAACTAGGGCTCCTTCACCTACTGGAAATTTCTGGGATCACATAAGCTACCACTTTTTTTTTCCCTTAATGACAAGTAATATAACTTGGTGGTTGAATGCAATGATTAATATTATAGTACATTGATATTGTAGGTGTTCATATTATTTTTTGATTCGTTCCAATTCTTGGTAATTTGCTACCAAAGGCTTGTTGACAGTCTGTATTTAGAGGATATTTTACTTCTGTTTGAAGGAGGTACTTTGTACATTCATGAACTTATTTTTGAAGGTGACAAATTCGGTTTGGCCTTTATTCTGTATGTAGAAAAAGAAGTAAAATTTTCAAGGTTACTCTCTTTTACTTAAATGGAAAATTAGGAGTTTTTGATAATTATGAATCACCCATCTCTCTCTTTTCTCTCTTTCTTTCCATCTTTTTTCTTTCCTTCCCTCCTACCCTCCCTCTCTCACTCTCTCCTTCCTCCCTCCCTCCCTCCCTTCCTTCTTCCTTCCTTCCTTCTTTCCTTCTTTCCTTCTTTCCTTCTTTCCTTTCTTCCTTCCCTCCCACCTTCCTTCTAATGATGACATGTAATCTATTGTTTGGTTGTAAACCAAAAAAAGGCTTCTCATGAAAACATTTGTTCCTAAAATGCTTTTGGGTTTTGAAGAACTAAAGTCAAAACTATTTTCCTCACCCTCTTTGTTTTGGCATAGAACAAAAAGAGTTAAAACTATTAGAAGAGTAAACAAAGAAGAGGCTTGCTTAATTCTCTGTATTTCCTTTGGCATCCTATTGAAGTGTGATCCTGGTGCGTGTTCACTGTGTATTTTTCATTTTTTCTGTGTGGTCTTTATCCATATTAAGTTTCAATTAACTTTTAAGACCCAGTGATATCCTAGAAAATCAGGGATGAATCACCCTTTACAAGATGCTATCTAAAACAGTGGCAAACTGAGGCAGATTTTCTCCATTAATTGATTTATTCCTTTTCAAAGGCTGAATAGGTGGATTTATAATTGGGAATTTGAAATTAATGGCATTTTAGTCTTTCCCAGTAAAACTTCGGGCACTGCTGTTGCATAAGTGTATGAAAGTTTAACAATTCCCATTTTTTCCTCATTTTTGTTCATTATGAAAAAGTATTCTAAAAAAATCCTCAGTCTGAAAATTAATGAGGTGTTATAAATCCTTGGATATTTTCTTTCTGCTTCTTAGAACAGGACATTAGGGAAAGGGGAAAGAGGGCCAGTATGTCAGGAAACTAAATCTGCTCCACATAGGTCAAGTTTTGACAACTTCATTATCAATTTCACCAGGTTTTTAAAGTTAAGTTGAAGCTAGTGCTGTTTATTCTTTTAGTTTTCTTCCTGCACAAGTATTTCTGCCACCTTCAGGGATTTACTTGCCATTGGCAGAATTAAGGTCAATATCGTTTTCTGCTTGATACTGTATTTTTTATTTCTTAGGTGAAAACCTGCACTTGCTTTGCCATCAGTTCATTTATTTAAATAATATATTTCATATGCTTTCCCTCCCCCTCCTGCCCATGTCTGTAACAGGCCTCTGGTCCTTACTCCTGATAAACACATTGATTTATTTAAACCACTGTTGTCTTTGTCGCTCTCACAACAGACTACCTTCCTCACAGTGAGCAGACACATGATTTACTATGGAGGATGAAAATAAAATAAGCCTTCTTCTTCGTGTTCCATTGTCTGGGCCCTAAACCAGCTGTCTATTAAAATGGTTTCACTTAAAATAGTCAATGCTGTTTATATGCTTCTGTGATCTCCCAGCTGATCCAGTCCCAGCAAGCTTTATTCACACCCCACAGAGACACATATTTAAATTAGTAAGAAAAGCAGAAACTTCTAAGTTGGTATAAGAAGCTCCTTTTCCTTTTAGGCTTAAAGTCTGGGTTTGCTGAACTGTGAACCCATCTTGACGTGTGTACAAAATGTAGATGGTAGAAAGTTGATGTGTGGCTCTCAGTTGTGTGTGTAAGCTGCAGGGAAAGCCTGGTGACATTTTTCAAAAGTCTGTCTTACTAAAGACACTCTGCTTCAGATATACTCAGCAAAACAAATTTATCATATTTTACCATTTTGGATCTCATTAGAATATTGATTTCTTGGCTCATATCTTTTATATGATATTGTATGTGTATGTGTGTGTGTGTGTGTGTGTTAAGAAGGCTTTTCAGTGACAAATATTGCATCAGTGAGGTCAGAGGTAGATCTGCCTGTGAATGAGGTCCACTCTTTAACTAATTCTGTTATACTAATGTTCTAATTTATTGTACTTCCAGGATTTTAGTTCTACTTCATAGGAGAATGAAAAGACTCCCCGTTTCTCTTACTTTTATTTCAGAAATCATAGAAGTAGCACTTCTTTCCCTGTGTTTATGTGCTAAAAAATATTGCTCTGTTGAGGCATCAAAAAGAGGGATGGCAGAAACTTTATGCTTCCACTCCTCTCTAGAATTCCCTAACTATTTCTGAGCAAATCTGAACTCATGCTTTTATTTTTCTATGCTTGATTTAGAGGATTCTCCATTTTGATTCTGCTGCCAGAAGTGAACTGGCAGCTTGGCATTTAGTAAAGAGGTGCATTACAGAGGTGCTGGGCCTTCAACAAATGATATTCAGTCACTAAAGATAAAAACCTGGGATCCCTGGGCATCCATGGGTCATCTACTGTTTAGGGCAGTGGTGAGCATATCTGCACTGTGGCATGTCTTTCATTGAATATCACCATGGATATCACTGGTTTTGGTGGAATCAGCAGCCTCAACAAAAATAATATCATCTAGAAAGAATCAAGGTGAGAAGGCTGATATAACTGAAACACATTCCTCTTAAAAAAACCAAACCTTTTTTTTTTTTTTTTTTTTTTTTTTACAGGAAGGAAAATCCTACCATATCTGTGGATATATTTATCAAGTTACTTGTATCAGTTTAGTATAACAAAAAACTGAAATTGAAACAGAGGGTTATTGGGATATTAAGAGACTATCCCAAATATGTAGTGATAATAGGATGTCACAAAAATGCATGATTAAAATTTTTAATAAAAAAAAATTTTTTTTAATCACCATGTTTGATACCTAATCGGTTCCTTACAGTTATTTCTTTGATTTGAGCAGTGATTGGAATAAATAAAGCAGACAGATAAAATTTTTGGCTTTCAAAATGTTTTTGATTTACTCTGCATTTTCTTGAATAAAGCAAATTCTTGGGTATTTGAAAAGGTCTCTTAAGAATACAGGAAAGAATCATCAGTGGATGCTGACACTTGTGGATGAAAATTTTAGGCATCATATGATATTACCATAATGGAGATGATCTCTCAAGAGGATGGTTATGCATTACATAAAGTGAAGTAGTAATCTCACAGTGGGGAAATCTGACTATGATCTCTAGTGGATGGCAGTCACCACCTTAACCAAATGGTTAGAGTTTACTGCCAGTAATGGAACTAGTTGACAGTGTGATCTGATATACTGGGAAGAACCCAGAATCACATCTGTGGCATTCTGGCCCTGAATCGTGTAACTTTAGTCTAAGTCTGAGGAAACATCAGACAAACCTAAACTGAGGATACTGTACAAAAGAACTGGCTTACCGTCTTTAACAATGTCAACACCATTAACTCGACTCAGGAACGTTCTATATTAAAGGAGACAGCACAACTGAATGCAGTGATTGGTACTGGATTTTTAAAATCATGTATGTATGTATGTATGTATGTATGCATGCAATGAAGGACATTATTGGGTAATTGGTAAATGTCAGTAAAGTCTGTAGATTAGCTTATGGTATATCAGTGCTAATTTTCTAATTCAGATACTTGTACTGTGGTTATGGAAGAGAATTCTTCATTTTAAGGAAAATATATGCTGAAGTATTTAAAATATGTCTGCAGTATACTTATAAACAGTTTAGGAAAAAATAGGAAAGAATAAATGGTTTTAGTGAAGTGTAAACATTTGAGGGAGCTGATTAAGGAGTATCTTGTAATTCTGTATATATTCTTGCAGCTTTCCTGTAAGTCTAAAATTATGTCAAAATAAAATGTTAAAAAATACAAGGTTATGATAGACTAACCATAAAAAATGGTTTTGACAGCTAGTGAAAGGTTTTCTCCTTATACAAGTACTTTACATCATGTTTTTATTTGTTGCAATTTTTGTTCTGTAATGGAATTAGATATTATACCCAGAGCCTGCTCTAGAGTCTGCCCACACTGTGTCTTCTAAAAGTCCCAGGTTTATAAACAAAGCACATTAAAGCCAACTACAAGAAGGTCACCACAGCATCTCTATGTACTAAATAAAGATAGTCTCTGGTTAATTTAAATAGTTTTGCCACCAAGAAATTGAGTTATCTGAATGTGTGAAAGTAATTTTATTAATAATTTGAAGCAGTGTTTGTATCATGCACTGATAGAGTGTTAAGCTAGTTAAAATGTATCCTGATGTAGAGCGTTACTCTACCAATAGCTGTGTTTTTCTCTGGCCCAGGTATTAGCCTGTAAATATTCCAGGAGGCTGCCATCTCAGGGAAACTTCAGGGTGATTTTAAGCAAAATGTTTGTATGCACATTACTAAAAACAGACAAAGACATACTGGCTGATGAGGTAGTTTGGAGTCCAAATTTTGGGAGTCAGATGTAATTCTTCTCAGTTTAGGGAGATAACTCCATGGCTTAAGCCCACACACACACAGCATATGCCGGCGTGTATTACTGTTTGGGTGGGTGTACACCCTGGAGAGCACATGTTTTCAGCCTGTAGGCGGGAAGAAGGATTTTCCCTGATTGATGAATCATCTCAAAGAAGACACAGTTAGTGAACGGACTCATTAACCATACCCCCACTTGTTTTTTGCTACTCATCTCTAGAACAGTAAATGCTGGGGCTGGAAGTAGTAAAATGAAGTGACAAATGCATGTTTAGATGTCAAATCCACGTGCTTTTCTGTATTTTAAATCACTGGCATCTGAATCTGCTAAACCTTCTGGGTTTTTCTACCTTCAATGATTAGGTTTATCTTATTCTGAATTGAAAGGAAAATTGTGGTTGTCTTGACAACAGAAGTTCATCTCACTTACTGATCCAAAGGTGTGCGTCATAGTAATGTAGTTTACGGGACAGAGAGGAACATATGCCCTCTACTTGATTTGAGTTGATCCTTAACAATGTATCTTGAAATAGCTCAGTGAGGCAGCTCCAGAGAGCTAATTGGCTCTCAGCAATGTTGAAGTGGTCAAGTACTCAATTGTTAATAGTTTGTTCTCTTTACTTAGTTCCATTTTTAGCTCAAATCATGCCTTTGTTTTCAGGCCATAGTGTATGAAGGCCAAGACAAGAACCCAGAAATGTGCCGAGTCTTGCTCACACATGAGATCATGTGCAGGTAAGAAAAACCTTGTTCTCTCCCTTTAATTAGCAGAGAGAAGATGAGTTCGCATCTCAAATCTAGGTGAGCTCAGGATTATTTAGGGGTATATATCTTACTTGTATTAGATAATTTAAAAAGAACTGTTAAACACGAGTATTGGTAATAAAGTGTCACAGACATCTCAGTAGTTCTTGACTATCAGATTTCATACTGAAAGACATATATTTCCATTTTGATATCACACTTTTAATGGGCACAAAGCAGTGCCCTCCCCTTCTTCCTTTCAATCAAACAAAATACAGTATATCCTTTTAGTGTTAATATATGTGCTCAACTGCATTGCTAGTAAAATGAGTAAGAGTTCTATTGATGTCAGCAAAGCCTCTGTTTGGATAAGACTTGAAAGTTATAGTTCCCCTTTTTAATTCTCCCACTTGAAAATGTGACCGTCGGTGCAAAGGCATCATTCCTCCTTAAGTCAAGCGTGGGTTTTTCCCCCTTGCATCTGATCTCTCATCTTAGTGACCCAGTATAGAACTGTGACAGCGTAGTTAATATTTTTCAGTGGCAGTGAGCTTTTAGAAGGTTGGCAAATGTTTACACCTGAAAGTTATAAAAATTCATGTCACCCACAAATGAGTGTATTTATTTTGCCTGTAATCAGACATAAGCCACGCATTTGAAAATAAGAGCAGACCAAATTCACTTTCATGGCCTCAGCCAGTCCTCCACATGTGAGAGAGTAGACCAGAAAACAGCCTTTAAACTTGCAGTATAGGATTCTCCTTCTTCATAAAATAACACCAGCATAAAATAACACCTGATATATTCTGAGTAATTGGACAAAGCATGAAGATGCCACTATGCATCAGGGAAAGGCTACTAATTGCTTTGTTAGCCATGCAGGCTCTCCCTGGCACAAAGTATGCTTGGCTCCTGACTATTACTGACCAGTCGTTTTAGGCTTCAGCTGCCACTTCGGCATGGGTGGGCTTTATCTGCAGCTCATGGACTTATGGGGAAAGCAGTCTTAAAACTCCACAGGTGGGAATAAAGTAAAAAGGGCTTAGTGTGTTTTCTTACTGAAATCCCAAATATTAACTTCAATATCTGTTATTATGGATGCATGTAAAATTATTATTTTTCTTTTTAAAGAGCATACTTTCAATAGATTATTCCAGATTCCTCAGGTGTTGGACAAGTTTTCACTTCAGTGATTTGTAAAACTTGTCAATTATTCCATGAACAGGTAGCTTTTCCTTGCCTTTAAAACAGTAGCACAACCCAAAAATATGGTCATCAGTTTCTTAGAAGATATTATTAGATAAAAATAAGTGTTGTACCATATACAGCAATTGTACAGTTAAAGCTGAGTTACACTTTTCAGAATTAAATGAGTAAAATCATTTTGAAAAGCATTTAAAAAATGACCTCCTTTGTATTACTGTTTTTCTGATCATATCTCTATTTTAGCTTCCTGCAATTAGCATGTCATTAGAATGAATTTTCCATGTTCTGTTATATGTGGTTCTGGCAAATAGGGGACAGACAGGAAGATGGATCTCCAACAATAGGCCAACTAATGTCTATGTATCATAGATTTGCATCTCATATCTGTACATGTTTGGACTGTGCTAGAAATAATTCTGTTCTTGAAATACTTAAAGATATATTATGCCTTTCACACACAAGCCTACCCTCTATTAGTGCAGTTTATATTTTTCTTGTTCTTAAAATTCATTGGTCCAAAGTACTTTATTATGCTGGTTGGCGTGCTTCACTGCTGATGTTCTTTCTATTTTTCAGAAACATAAAAATAGCAAAAATAAAATTCTCAAGCCGCTGAAGGCAAATGATGATGTTTGTACTGTGTGGCTAAGAGGGAAAAGCCATATTCAAAATGTCATCCTGCTAATGTTACAGATTACGGTTTTCCTGGCTGCCTATAGATGTGTAAGGGGTACTGTTTGTTTACCAGGCCGCCATGACCCTATTACACAAACCTGTCATCTATTGTGTGGCTAACAGTCTTTTAAATTGCAAATCTGATGCTCTTTAGGGGGCTTTAGGAAAAAAATTCTCACTTTCCACACCATCCTATTTCTCTTGATTTCTTGCCTGTTGTAAGTGGAAGTTGGGATGTGCTGAATTTGCACCAGGGGTGCAAATGCAGGCTCAATTATAAGCATAAAATTAGAGTCTGTTCACCATTAATCAGCCTGGCTAATTGCTATGCACCACCATTAGCCATATGGTGTGAAAGACAGCTTGCTCTCCCCAAGATGAAATTTCTTCATTGCAGACATGAAATAGTGAGGGCCTTGGATTTTAAAATAGCTTGTTTTAGATATTTAATTTCTAAACAACTTTCTGCAGTGCTTTCTATCAAGGCTAACGGCACAATAAAACTTTGCATTTATGTCACAAAAGCTGTATATTTATAGTACATTGGAGCTATGGTAAAGGAGACACAGAGAATTTAGATCGACAAGAAAGAGCTTGGATGATTCTGTTTTGTTGCAGGCAAAGAAAAAAGAAAAAGAAAAAAACAACAACAACAACAAAAAACACCAGGGAGTTGTGTCTCAGGTGGTTGCAAATTAAAAAAAAAATTATTTTATTCTGTTGAGAGGGTAACCCCATTGCATGAGCTGGCTTAAGGATTTACTGCCATTAGATTATAATTACTGCCTCTCTTTGAGACAAAACCTCTTTGACTTGATGACATAGAACTCTTTTTGTGGGATTCTGGGAGAGTTTCTGCATTTCTGATAGTTTGGAATCTATCATACCAATTATCATTATATTTTGCTAATACTTAGTCATTAAATTCTTTAAAAAATATGCCCCCCCTCCGAAGGATTTTGTAAAGTGGGAGTCTATAAGGGATTTGATTATACGTGCATCTCAATATCCTGTGTTTAAATGTAAATGGAAAATAAGAAATATGCTTGGTGGGTGAGCCCTAGTCCCCAGCCCTCCAGGCAGGCCAAAATGATTTTCTCCTTATCTAGTGCACAGGACGATTGCAGAGGATAGGTGCTCTGTTGAGCAAGGCATTCTTTTTCCATTAGCAGTGCCCAGCCTCTTGGGGGCCTGTGCGTTCCCAGGGCAAGCCTGGCCCCTTGAAATAGTCTTTTCTTTCTTCCTCTTTTGCTAACTTGTTCTGGTTTTGTCCTTCAGATTTCTACTTAAGTATGGGTTCTTCAGCAAAGCATCCCTGGCCCTGGGCCTGAGTTATGTCCCCTTGCTTTGCACTCCTATTATATCCTATGCTTTTCCTTCATAGCACTTAGCACGTTGGAACCATATGTCCAGGGCCTGTCCTCCTTTGCTTAACTAAGAGCTCCCTGAAGGCAGAGAAGTCACTCAGCTTTCGTCTCTGCTTTAATTGTCCTATGTGTGAAATGGGGGGAAAATGTGACTTCTCTCATAGGGTGGTTGTTAAGCTTAAATGCTATAATCCCCATAAATATTTAGCATAGTCAGTACTGAGTGTCTGTTGTTACTCCTGATAGGAATAGCAGTAGTATTAGCAGTAGCATCAACAGAAGCGGGAGTAGTACCAGTGGCAGCAATATCTGCAGTGTCTAGCTAAGTACCTGGTACATAGTGGCTCAGAGTGAAAGATGATAAGTGAACACTGAAGGGAAGTGAGGTGCCCTCTACAGCATTTACATACCTTGTTCATTGGGTATGGTGGTTAAGGATATTTTCATTCATTCTTGTAGTACCTGCTATGTGCAAAGCACTGTGGAATGCAGAGCCAAAGGACTGGTCCGGTAGTAGGAGTGGTTACAGATCAGCCCAGGAGATGAGATCCGTAGGCAGATGACCAGACTGCAATGTAGACAGGGTTGTCTGTGATGAGGGGTGAAGCGAGGGACTGTGGTTGTTCAGAGAAGGGAGGATGTACCTGATGGTGGATAGTGGCCACAGGAATGAGGAGGAGGGTGAGATAGGACAAGAATTTTAGAGGGTGTATAAAGAAGTGTTTGGGCCTGTTTGTTGGTGGTCTGGCACGATTTCTCTGGGGATAGGATTGCAGGTGGGCAGGCTGAGGCTTAGAGCTGGGGAGAGAGTAAGGGTAAAAGAAAGATAACCAGCATCAGAGACATCTTTTCCCAACAGTGGATTTGAAGCTATAGGCTTACATGGGATTGGAAAGGGTAGGAGAATAGAAAGAGTAGAGGCCACGGGTATATTCTTGGGGAGTGGTAATATTTAGCAAGGAGGCAGGGTGTTCAAGAATTAGAAAAGGGAGCACTGGGTGGCTCAGTGGTTAAGCATCTGCCTTCGGCTCAGATCATGATCCCAGGGTCCTGAGATGGAGTCCTGCATTGGGTTCCCCACAGGGAGACTGCTTCTTTTTCTGCCTGTATCTCTACACCTCTCTGTGTGTCTCATGAATAAATAAAATCTTTAAAAAAATTAAAAATAAAGGAAACATTAAAAAAAGAATTAGGAGAAAGAACATTGAGCATCCAGGGCATAGAAGTGAAAGGAAAGGTATTTCCAAGATGCGGAGCCATCCATATGATAAGTCCTGGGAAATCCAGATGGATTTGCACAGAGAAAAGCACCAGAAAGTCACTGGTGAACTTTGAAAAAGGATATTCAAGTAGGTGCTGAGGCCTGGCAGCCAGATTTTGTGGGATTAGATGGCAAGGAATGATGGCGACTCTGGTGAGGAGAAAGGTAGGCGGTGAAGAAACGAATTCAAGAGAAAAGGAGAAAAAAAATTTTTTTTAAGATAGTGGGAAAACTTGACCTCTAGGTTACAAAGGGAAAGAGTGAACCTATCCTTATCACTATTAATCAAACTATTCAGATAATTCATGTATCTCATTCTGTAGCCATTTGGGCTAAACAGGAAAGATAATCTTGTTTTCTGCTGTAAAGCTTAGAGATTGAGGTGATCCTTTTCTCTAGTTGAGAGAGCCTCTACTTCTAGGAAGAGATGCCATGTCTCTAAGATGAGGATCTGCAGGTCCTGTGACGGGGAAGCATATAAATGTTGCTTGCCCTGATTTAGGAAGCTGTGTGTCAGCTCCCTGGAGATATGCCACCTTGTGTTAGCTGCTAAGGGGGAAGCTCATACGTTGGCTTTGCCCTGGGTGTGCAGAATTATCTGGGAGATGCACCATCCTGCTGGGGAAAAAGGAGGCTATATTTGAGTCCACAGTGTTTGTAGATACTGGGTACTGGATACCCACTCCTGTGACCCATGCCACATTGCCATCCTGCCTCTTGAGTTGCAGGTTGAGAAGGGATGTGAAATAGTGGGCTTCCTGCTCTATGAAAAAGTCAATCAGGAAACTCTGAGCCCCCTGATAGATGCCCACTTTGGGGGTCAAATGCCAGGTCTGTGCCTGGTACAGTAAGAGCCAAAGAAATAGTTTTCAGTGGATGAAGGTCCATCTGTCATGCAGTGATGAGGACATAATTGTCACTGCTATTTCTTTCATTGACACAATAAATTTCCCTTAAAGAGGTTTCAGGTCTCTTGTTCCATGTACTGTATTGTTTCAGCCTGAGTGTTCTGCCTTAAACAGGAGCTAATCTGTTCTCCTTTCAGCCTGTCCTCTTTGGTTAATGCCTGTCTTGTGTGTGATGGAGGTAGTGCCTACCTTTCTTGATCCTTCTGAGTTCAGTAGAAGGAACTAGGAGGCACTAGGTTTAGAGAAGAGATGAAAGAGAAGGGCGAGAAAGACTGTCATGGGGAGGAAGGGCTAGTTCCTGCTCAGGGTGGCTTTGGGCTCGGAACTAGGGAGCTGCATGTGGGGGCAGGCACTGGGGAGGGCAGATGTCAGTTCAGCCTAACGGAAGACATTTGTTCCCCAACTTGATTGATTGGTTGATTTTCAATTTTTTAGTAGGAAAGTAATATTGCAATACAAAGCAGAAGACTGGGGGCAGGGCAAGATGGCGGAAGAGTAGGGTCCCCAAGTCACCTGTCCCCACCAACTTACAAAGCAGAAGACTACAGAAGTGTGGAAATAAAATATATCCCCTCCATTCCTCCCTGCTTCTTATTCTACTCCCTACAGGTGACTTCTTTGAAGTTTCTATTCATTTATTCAAAACCTATTTCCTGAGGGTCTGCTGCTGTGCCCTGGGCTTTGTTCTAGTTGCTGGGAGTATGGGGGTGGACAAAACCATCTAGGACCTTTTCCTCATGGAGAGGCAGACAGCATAGGAGGAAGCAAATAAATATAAAATATGATGTGATGAGTGCTAGGGAGAAAAGTGAGACAGGATGAAGGAGAGCTCTGGGGGCAGTCAATCAGGGAAGGGCTTGCATAGAGATTTGAGTGAAGTGAGGGGTGAACTGGCTTGTGGCCAATTCTCTCTTCCTCTCCTCTTCCCCTTTCTCTTTCACTCTTTCCTTTTTTACTCCCAGAATTAGGACCATACCATACATACTATTTAGCAACTTGGCTTTCTTTATTCATAATTTGATTTTGACTTCTTTCCATGAGAGTGTATAAAAACCCACCTTCATCTTTTTAATGCTGTACATAATTCCATATATACATGTATATACACACATATATGTATACACACATATATGTGCAATATCTATGTCTTTTTAAAGCAGGGCTCATTCTGTAGACACTATTCTGTCACCACTCCAGGTGCAGAGTAGAGCCCAAGGCTCCCATTTGGGGAATGATGGCCATGTGATGCAGGAACATAACCCCACCCAGAGATAGGAAACCTGATGGGGGGCCATGTTTATATTTTGCCTAAAGTTTTCTTTTCGTAGGTGTTAAGTGACCTTCAGCCCCTTGATTTTGTTTTCTCTTCTTTCCTTCATTACCTCCTTTTATTACTGCTCCATCTTTCCCCTCTACACTTCTGTTCTTCACATCTGCGTTTCCCAGGGGTCCCTTGGGGCACAGCAGAGAGAAGTGGTTCTCATTTATGCTGTGCTTCAAATCATCTGGTTGTGCTCAAGGGCATTTTTATTTTAAGGGGATGAAGAAAGTGTTTAAGTCAAAGGACAAATCTCAGGCCTTGTGTGGCACTTGCTTGGGAGAGGTGGTTTGATGCATGGGGTGGGATGGGAGTGAACCTTCCTTCCATCAGCAGTGCCTGATCAGAGGGTCAGCTTGGCTTCCTCTACCCGTCACCTTCCTATTTTCTTGGGCCGTATTTCCCCTAGTACCTTACATCATTCTTGAAGTCATTCGATCAATCAATCAATCAATCAATATTTGAGCGTCCCCATTCTATTTCAGGTCTTACAGTACTCATTAGGTAAATAAAATTGACAGTTTCTTCCTTTATGAAGCATCTGGATTAGTAGGGGAGGAGGTTGAGAGTAGAAGGAGAGTAACAACACAGAAACACTTATGTAAGAATAATTTGCATTGTGTTACATGCCATGTTACATTGTGTTGCAAGGGAAAACCAGGAAGAGCCTAAAGGATGTCAGGGACAGCCTCCCTGGATAGAGAGTGTAGAGGCTGAGACCTGAATAGGAAGTAGAGGCTGGTCAACTAGGGAGGGGTTTGAGGAAGAACAGGCCAGGTTGGGAGACCTGCCCAGGCCTGGGCACAAGGTCAGCCTGAGTGAGGCCTATCAGAGAGACTGGCCAGTGGGGTTGGAGGTTGGCAAGTCAGAGGAGAGTGACAGGAGGCTGGGAGGTGGTCTGACATCATGTCATGCCATAGATCTATTCTAAGTGCTATGGGAAGCCATGAAAAGGTTTTGGTTGGTGAAGTGACACAGTCCCATTGACATTTTGAAAAGATCACTCTGGCTGTTATAGGAAGTAAAGAGTGGAGGCAGCAAGGCTAGATGGGAGGCCACTGCAGTAGTCCAAGTGAAGAATGAGAGTGACATGGATGAGGGTGATGGCAATGAGGAGAGAGAACCAGACATGACATATAGATTCTGCTCTGAACTTGCCATCATGTAAGGTAGAGCCCCTGGAGGGCACTGACTCTGGTGAGGGTTTAACCATCAGGAACTTGCCTTGCCCACCCACTGTTTGGGGAAAAAAGTGGGGGAGTATGGAAAAAGATGAAGAGAAATAGGCCTTCTCACCCACTGGTTTTCTCCCTGGGTAAAGGGGACATGAGATCTGTTGATTGGCAGCTATTGGAGACCTGCTGCTTTTGCAGAGTACAGAGCAGCTTTGCTCAGGTTCAGAGGAAGAGAAGGTCAGAGGAGGAAGGAGCAAGGAGTGATAATGATGCTATGATGCTAACCTTTGTGGAGCAGCTAGTAGGACCAGTCGCAGAGCCCAGCTTTATACCCTGATTGCATTGAGTCTGCACCCTGGCACTTGGAGGTGGGCACCAAAGTTGTCCATGGTACAAATGAGGAAACTAAGATTCCATCACCTTGCTTAAGGTGGTACAGGTGGTAGCTCTGTCTGATGCTGGAACCATTTGTTCTTAACTACTACACTCTTCTGGCAAGCATTTGAAATGTAAGTGTAGGGGATCACAGTGGAAAGATCATGATGTTTAGTTTTTAATTTTTTATTTTTTGGCAAGCATTCCAATCAGGGTACTTTTCATTCCCTTGTTTCTTCATCTGCCTCTTCATTGAGACACTTTGTGCTTTCTATCTCCACAGTCCCATTAGAACTTAGGGCTAAAGGAAATAGTTCCCTTTGAATCAGAAAGGGAAAGCTATAAGGTAGGTGTAGTGACGTTCAGCTGGGGCTTTGACAAAGGAGATAGAGTTCTTACTATTGCTTTCTGAAGATATGAGAGACAAAGAGAATTAACACCAAATTTGGAAGCTGATTCTTTTCTCAGAGATATAGTCATAGTCAGGAAAGAGACTTCCCAACTTTGGTGAAAGACTCTCCATCCAGGAGTGTATTTCTGGGTCCTGAAAATGCAGTTCAATGTTTGGTTCCCTCTAGAAGCTTTCTAAATTTAGGCCCTATGATTCACTAAGTCAAATGTGTGTGTGCGCACGCGCACACATGTGCGCGTGTGCGTGTGTGTGCATACATGCCTGTGTAAGAAAGAGGGAGAAAAGTGCATATTTTATTGGTGGCACATCATAATGTAGAACCCTTGGATAACTTTCTCACCTCCTTTACTAATCAAACATGTGCCTTTATAGTGTGCCCCTGGGTGTAGAGTGACCAAGGCACACATATTTTATTTGCAAACAGGTTTCAGATGGATAGTTCTCCATCGATCATGGATAATTTTTGAAAAACCTTAATTTTTCACCGCCTGGAAGCATCCAGGTTTTACAGAAACCGACAGCCTTATCATCAGAGCTGGGGTGGGATTTTGATAGTGGGTGCTTTTCTTGTCCTTGGCTGCTTTTTCTCTAACCTAATCAAGAGCATCCACTGTCAAGGCTGTGCTAGCTTTTGGATCAACTGTCCATAATGCTTCCAGAAAACTTAAATGATGGCCAGCATAGGACATAGAAGCCAGACAACATGTGGATGTCCACTTTGTTTTATCTTGCCTTTTCTTCGTCTTCTTTATTATGTTGTACTTTTATTCTCATGAAGATGGTTCAAAAGCAAACCGTTATAGCTTTAGGATTTTGGGCAGGCTACGGTTGAAGAAAGCATCTCCCTTGAAAGGGAAAGGAGAGGAAAAAGGAATCCATTTAATACAGAATGACTGGAGGGGGAGAAATCACTCATACCTCATTATTGACGCGTTCCACACAATTAGAGTGATCTTGAGGGAAGAACGTTTGAGCCACCCACAACCCTGAATATTCTCATTGGGTAGATATAATAATAATGCATTTCACAGTGAACTCCTCAATGCTGCGGGCAGTTATGGGGAGACCCCATCTTAGGGCTGTCAGTGTGGCTCCAGGAGAGTCTCTCTTCCTCCCTCCTTCTTTGTTCAGGGAGAGGTTAAGCCTGGCCATTAACCCATAGGCGACCCACATACAATTTTCTGTCCCAGGGATCCGTTGATTGCCAGGTATGGCTTTGTGGTAATTCTAGCATTTGCAACCCAGCAATTTGAACCTTCTGTCTGCCTAAATGATGATTTTACATTGTAATGGTTGTACTAAATCCTTTCGCTTTTGCTCCATAGCCGCTGTTGTGACAAGAAGAGCTGTGGCAACCGAAATGAGACTCCCTCAGATCCAGTGATAATTGACAGGTAGGGACCACTCTGCTTTCACTGGATTCTTATTCCTCATTATAATGAAACACCTGCCTTGTGTCGCTCATGGGCGAGGGTGAGGAACGCATGTGGCCGAAATTTGCCTGTTGGCCATGACTAGTCTGCGCCGAGCTTTTGCGATTCCTGGGAAAACCATATGGAATGTTCTTTGGAGGCCCGTTTTCTTGGATTGCTTCGGTTTCGTGTCTGATTCATGATCTTAAAGGAATATTTTTTTCTTTCCTGACTTTCTGTGGCTCAATCCTCATGCTGTGCCAGGAAGCTTCAGAAATAAAATAATAATAGTTTGTGATTTATGAAATGTGGTTGGGTGCTTATAAATATTTAACTTTTATTTGAAAAATGTTTGAATCATTATCACTTTTAGCTACAGTAGTTCTGTTGGACGTAATCCATCTACATTTTAGGGTTTTATTTATGCATAAAAGCAGTTTTAAAGAGATCTGTGAACCAAGACTTTCTACTCTTATCTCCCGGCATTTGATGGTAGCTCATACTGTATTGTAAGTTGATTAATTTATCCTGCTTGTCTTAATTATTGTGTTTTTAAACAGATCCATATTACTAATCTGACATGACCAGGTAAATCACTGTAGAACAATAAATCTGTTTTAGTTGTTTGGTGCAATTTGGAATCGGTGTGTGCACATATTATGCAGAGTTGCATCCCAAATATTCATTTTACATTTTAATTATTGAAATTCATTGTATGGAAACATGTATGATAAACCATTGTTACATAGCATTACTCATTGAGAATTAAATGGCCTGGAAGGTTTATAGATACTGTCAGTTGTCAGTTAGGAAAAGCTAGCACCCTCCACTAGCTGGAAGAGTCTTACAAATTAGACGGACTGATCTGATCCCTCATTGAGAAAATTAACAGCTGAACAAAAGTTCCTTTTTGAGTTTGGTAATAATGATTTTTACCAAAAACAAAACAAAACAAAACCCCAAACATACCCTATCTATCTGTCTTTCCAATTCTTTACCTTTTGGGGTTTACTTTATTGTTTTTAGTTGACTGAAAAACTGCTTCATTGTAATTTATGTCAAAACATTGATTTGTTCATTTGGATTCATATGATTCTTCAGGCTTAAACCCAATTTTGATTGCCAAGTAGCTTTATAAAGCTTACATTTCAATCAGGTATTTTCACTAAACATCTCTCTAATAGTCACTCAAAACATACACCCTTGCTTGATAACCGAGTGTTGTTAATATGCTTGATTCAAAAATTAATACATGTGGATGTTTAGTGTGAAGTGAGGTTGTGTGCTGCCTATAGAGCTGGAATAGCATGTTTGTCTGCAAGAGCAGACGCGCCATTCGTGTAATTCCTTTTTCTGCAATGGAAGATAAATCTTCGAATGAAAAAGGTCAAAAATAAATATAACCTTTATGCTGTTTGTTTTATTTAAATCCATCTCTCCGAAATACCATTTGTTATTTTAAACAAGTTTTTCTTATGCTTCTGTTAAAAAGAAAGTGTTCTGATCAAAGGACCAGCCCAAATATTCCCCTAAACTTTGAAACTATAAGCATTCTGTTCTCCCGCACAGTTCCTTTTGGTGTACATGATGACAAGCAACCGTACTTTGCCACCCGCAATGAAAACACTTCTTTTGCTTGTGAATGGGTTAAGCTTTTAAGTTCTTCATTTGGTTTTAAGCCGTGACTCTGATATAGAAGGTTGATATGACTGTGGTTTGAATAACATTTGATTTTGACCTGTTCTTGTGGGTTGCGATGGCATAAGAAACTTGACTCAGCAGCGCTGTAATTAGCCCGGCCCGTGTTTTTGAAACAGGATTGTGTTACCTGGATTGCATTAGTGTGGCTTCTATTGTTGCCGCCTAGCATCTGTCCCAGTAGGGTACTTAAAACCTTTTCTTGGCTGGGGTAGTTCAAACAATTTAGGCAAAATAAGTATGCACTTTATACTGTTGGTGGCTTGAGAGATATTACTCATGACATTTCTCCTTTTCATTTTTTCCCTTTTTGGTTTGACAAAGTAGAAAACAGTGTGTAGCCAATGTTGGTCTCTTAAGAGAGGAGTATTTTAAAAACGGCTGAAACCCAGTGGATCTGCAGAAGCCTCAACATATGTTTATTTGCTGGCGATTGCCACTGTCTCCCATGAACTGTCTTTTCAAGCAGTGATGCCAGCTGATATGCAAAACCCCATTTAGCTATTTTTATTTGCATCTGAGTTTTCAGAATTTATTTGTCCTTGAGTCTGCCAAAGGTTTTAAAAGCTCCAGCCCTGTCTATGCTGATATGTGAAACTTTCATTTTTAACAATGAGGGAAGAAAATAACAACAAGAAAAGAACTCACACAAGGAAGGGCAAAATAGAAAAGATTTTTCAATTCCATAAAATTGCTGCAAAGGAAAAAAAAATGATGGCAACTGTGTTTGAATTTCATAGTTTCCAATTTGATTCTATATTACTGATTGCATAATATCTGCGTTACGTGCTTAGGGTTTGATTTGCTTTCAGATTTATGGATGTGAATCTCTGCATATTTTGCAAAAATAGGTTATGGGGCCTGCATTCAGTAGCAATAGTAACTGTTTTTACAAGATGCATACAATATGCAATTATAGAGCTGAAGGTATAGGCAATCACTGTGTTAGGATTTAGCATAGTTTTAACACGAAGTCACCTTTTGGGCACCAATAATTTTTAGCTCCCTTTGCTTGTCCTTCGGATTTTGGAAGAACACTGCTATTTTTATCAGTCAAAAGACTTTTAGCAGTGGTTATTCAGGAAAACTATTTATAGGATAGATAGAAGAGGTTTTCTGGTCATACGGTAATGGTGCAGGGTAAGCTATTTTCTGTGTTGAATTTTGGCTAGATTATTTGCTGCCAGTGATTTGGGGACATCAGCATGGCATATTCTATCAAAAAAGTGGGATTAACAAAATCAGCAGTTGCATGTCATGATTTAGAAAATGGGTTTCTACTTCCTTCTTTTATAATAGCATGCAACAAAGTAAGAAAAACATGAATGACCCAAATTCTTTTTTACATTTGTGACAATTTGTCAAGTCACTTCAAAAAAGTTTATAGGAAAATTTCTGTGAATGTAGAAGGTTTGTGTGTGAAGTTGACTGCCAGGTCATATTTCAGTCTGATGCCAAATGGCTTGATTAAGAATTATAAAGACCAGGATGTGCCCAATGATCCAGATATTTGGGCTATGTAGACATGGAAAAAGTCATATATGTTATGTTTAATAACCGATGACCAGGAACTAAAAAGAGCAAATTTCATTATCATTGAGGTGAACGGCTATGTGTGGTAATTGTTGTTAAAATAAAAAAGTAAAAACCGACTTACTGTTATTAAATTAAGGTGGAGATTGATTTAACATATTCACACAGTAACTCATATTTGAATTCAAAAGGTTTGCAATAAAATTCATGTTTAGAAATTGAATAAATTGTAGTTTTATTACCACATTGGATATCCTTGTGTCCTAACCTTTTTCCTTGGAGTTATCTTAGTTCAATAAATAAAACCTCATTAGACTATTCCCATTTCAACGAGTTTATTAAATTTTGCAGGAGTAATTAGCATAAGCTGTGCTAATTTTTCTGGAAGACTAATGAGGGAGGTTCTTAATTAGGTTTACTTTGTAAGAATCAGAAAAGATGGTAATGACAAAAGTCACACAGGGTAGTCTGAATCGGGAACCCAGTTTTTCTGAATCTATAAAAAAATCTTCCATTTTTAATATGGAAACTTCTTTATAAATACTTGATCTGAACATATGAAGTGTGCAGGCTGTTATTGCATATCTAGTTAGTTACGATTACCATCCATTCTTGTTGTGCTTCACAAAACTCTTTATTTTCCTATCTTTGACTCACTAAGCTATCTTTGAGCGATGACATGGGTGAATGCAGATGGTCTTACAAAAACATTTCTTTCTCCCAATTATATCATAGGATTCCTTTTACAGAGAGCCCTGAAGTTTCCAGCCCGATTAGTTTTGCTTATTTCCAGTAGGGCAGGTTAGGGTATGGCTCAATATCTGTTTGTTTGTTTCTTTGGTTTTTCAATTTAGGATCAGTGTGACTGATGAAATAGACCACCAAGTAAAGGGAGAAAATAAGTGCCCAATTCTTCATGTCCTTGTACTGTGGATCCTGGGTAGTTAACAAGTGGCATTTTTTCATTTACTAGAAGTAACAAAGGGTGAAATTCTTCCTCAAATTATGTTTTCCAGTCTCATGTGAATTTAGACATAGTCCTTTTGAGATATAACGTGCTTGAGTAACCTGCAAGTTTGGAGTTCCTCATAGCTGGTATTAAAAACATGGATTTTTAAAGCCTATTGACTAATATACCCCTAAAAATTTTGGATTTGCTTATTATAACTTTAACAGATTTGTCTTTTTTTCCATTTATAAGATCCTTATATCTGTGTTTGAGATGTAAGCTTTGTGATACATTTTTAAATATACATGAATTTTATAACATGAGAAACCTAGCTTGTTTAGAATTACTCCTCTTCAGGCCATACTGACCGAAGGGAGTCCTAAAAAAGAAAGAAAGAAAAAAAGCCTGTATTTGTCTTTTCCAAGATTGTCTAAAGATCTAGATCACTTTCATTTAGGCAATACTAGTTGGATTTGCTTTATGATTATTATCTGATATAGAATGTTAAGGAGTGAAAGTAATACAAAGCTTACTTTACCTGTTGAATTTACAGGACACACATCACATGAAAAGCTTGACCATGTCAGGGTTGTTCAGAGAAGAAATTTTACTTAAGATCCATTCTTAAGCTGAGAGGTGTAAATGCTATGACTGAACTTTCTAGAAAAGCCCAATGTTGTCTTGTCAACATCTAATTTCCTGAGTAAATTGGCCTGATGTATTTGTATAAGATTATGTGTCCACCTATATAATAAGACAATAGTAAAACTTTAGAATTATCATAGAGTAAGGTGGGGCATATAATCAAGTCCTCAACTACGGAAATATATACTTTGTTGCAAATGAGGCTTTTCGTCAGAGTTTCATTTCATTGACTTTCAACTCTTTTTATTTTGGCTTCTACCCAGTTTTTAGAAGGACCCACCACTACAGATAATCATGCTGTGAGATACACAAACTGTTGTCTGGGGCGTGAGCAACCAGAGGTGTAAATGCATTTCTTGGAGTTTTGATAAACCTTCATACCATCTGATTTCCTAACCTTGAATGCTCGGTTAAAATAAAAAGAGGGAGAATTCACCCTTTAAAATTGCCCCAGGCAGGATAATTGCTGTCTTCTTTGTTGTATTGAGAGGTTTGCATTTTTCCAAAAGTGAAAAGCCAGCATTGACATTGAGCATGAATTTATGGTTGTTTATTAACCCTAGTGTATTTAAACATTTGTTTTCTCAGTGGGAATTCCTATGTGATTATTAGCGATGAGGCTTATGTGAGAAAGTATCATTCTAAATTTTATCACATATCAGATAATACCATTCTGAATATGAGATGAGCTGGGTACGTTTGTGTGCTGTTTGCTACCGTGATAGGAAAATAACAAATACAATAAGCTAATAGCAGTCTGTATTCCATTTGCTACCAGCTATTCCCAAATACACAGCCAGGATACATTAACATGCATTTCAAATATGCTGACAATATATCATAATGCAAAGTACTTTTACATGGTATTATACTCCTGCAGACACTGTATAATGAACAACAGTGGTTTTCCTGTAAAGGAAGTAATGGCAGCAACTTCCAAGAAATGTATTTAACGAAGCTTCAGAGAATCAGCAGTGTATGTGTGTAACTGGCCCAGGCGTCTGCTTGTAGTGTGTGTTTTTATCCCTTGTCCTCATAACTTTGCTTTTGTGACAGTTTTGAAAAATACAGAAAAGCAGTACAAAGTCCCCTGTGTGTCATCTAGCAACTTTGCATAGTCAGTTTGTGATGAGAACATATCACTATATTAAATATGCTTTTACTCTTCTAACAGAAGTTGCTTAGAATGGGAAAAAAAAACCCCAAAACCCTCCCCAAGTGCAACTCTCCATTGATAAATTCCCCTCACTCCTCCCTACTGCCAGCACCTGATCAAACTCTCTAAGAAGAATTGACCAGATTTTAAAAACCTCATTTAAACTTTTCTTCATATAAAGAGATGGTATTTTGGTCATTTTAATTTGCATGAGGCATTATCTGAAACAGACTACTAATTCCTCATTCTCCCCTCTCCCATGTCCGTCCCATCCTTCCTTTTACAAACTGTGTAACTCTACCCTGTCCTGGACAATATAAAAGTGACCTAAATACTCCAATTGCAATCAATGAAATATGGTGAACAGTACAGGTTTGTTTTTGGTTGCTTACTGGCTTTAAAGGTGTGGGTAGATGAAGATAAATCTCCCTCGCAAACTCTCTAGTTACAAGCCTTTGTCCAGAAGCAAATGAAGGTTTTAACGTTACAGTACTTATTGTAATAGAATTTTAATTGCCTTAATCCTGCTAAAGTGTGAAGCTGAGTGTGTGTGTGTGTATCTGCCTGTGTGTGTGTGTGTGTGTGTGTGTGTGTGTGTGTTCTTCATGGGAAGGGGAATCAAGCCAAAAAAAAAAAAAAAGACCCTGCATATTTTCAATTGGAGGGTGTGTGGGGGTCACATATGGTAAATGATGCAAACTTAATGAATCTGATTCGGAGGGAAAAGAATGCCAGTGGCGTTTCATCCATGCCATCTACACTCCACTTTCAGTGGGAACAGAGTGGTCTTCGCTGTGCTTTGCGGATTTTTATTTTTGAAGGTGAAGTGCTTCGTTTCAGTTCCAAACTTGCCTGCAGACCCTACTTGGAAAGACTTAACTAGACACGCCGGCAAATGATATAGCTCGATCCCACACAATAACCTCCAAAATGGCACTCGGTAACTATACCATCCCGCTAACTGTTTGAGGCACAAGAGTTTTGTAATATAATATAAAGTAATAGTGTTAGCCAACACATCTTTAATAAGATATTGTTCGTGCCTTTGCCATATGCTACAGAGCAGCCTCTCACTCGGTGGGCCTTTTGATTCCTCTCAATAAGATTATTTCAAATACTCTAATCCTGAATCATTGACATGAATACAAAAGCCTAGTGACATCTAATAGATGCCTCTTAGCTTTGCTTTTCCTCTTGTTCCTTTCCTTTTTCTTCTCTTTTTACCTGACAAAAAGCTTATAGACACTTGGGCTCTGTCTCTCAGTAGCAGCATGGGGGGCTCCTCATGAAGTATAAAGGAGGAGAAAGCACTGACAGAGGCCCGATAAGCTACAGAGTGAAGGACCATAGATTAAAAGTAAATGCCAGTAAATCCTACCCTGTACACTTACTTGTTCTTTTATTGTTTTCTTTAACACTTTCAGTGCCAGGGCAGAGAAAAAAAGAGAAAATAATAATTAGATTGCACATTGCATTTTTAAACATAGACCTGGTTGCTATACAGATTGTGGAGAGTTTTGGCAAGATTCTCAGATTTTGGTTCATGTAAAGTTTGTGATGGTTAAAAAAAAAGCCCTTTTAATCAGTATCAAGAATCCCCCAAAACTTTTTTGCTCATTTGCTGCGTGATTGACCAAATATTGATACTATGTGTATGGGGAGGTGGATGAGTAGACCAGAAGAGCCCTTGTCTGGGATGTGTTGAACACTCATGACGTGACATTTCAGGATTGAAATAACTTTTTGTCTTTCTAATCAATGAATTGGAAGTTAGCAAATGGAAATGTTAGGATGTTTTACTCCACGGTATCAGCTGCTGCTTTTTCGTATGGCCTCAGACCCCGCTAGTACCCTGAGCACTCTGCCTGCACCGGATGGTGCTCTCCACTCAGGCTGACAACTTTTCAGATGGTCAGAGGTTGTTTTCTCCTCCATCTTTCTTAGAGCAACCATGATTTGACTAATGCTTTTTTTTTTTCCTGTTTTATCTAAATATCAGACAATCATTCTATTTGCAACTTATTTATTATTGTTCAATAGAGCAATAGTTTCCTCCTATTTTCCATACACTTCCCTTTTATTAGTATGCTGATGTTTTTAGTGTCTTAAAACACCATTTTAGTAGTCTCAGATGCCTTATTGAAGTTTTCTCACAAAATGGGAAGTTAGTTTGGAGAACCTTCATCCCACATCAGGTTTGATTTCTTTTACACCCACACCTACATACACACACACACACACAAACACACATATACTCTTTACAAAGACAAAAACAAAGATGAAAAATGAGAGGTCTCTTTTTTATTTATTAGAAAGTTCTTTAGAAAGTTGGTTATCTTTTTTTTTATTTTTAAAAGATCATTTATTTATTTATTTATTTATTCATTCATTCATTCATTCATTCATTTGAGAGAGAGAGAGAGAACACAGAGAGGGAGAAACAGACTTACCACTGAGCAAGGAACCCAATGCGAGGCTCAATCCCAAGACCCTGGGATCATGACCTGAACCGAAAGCAGATGTTTGACCCAGTGAGCTGCCCAGTTGCTCTGAAAGGTGGTTATCTTTGAAATTATTACAGACAATGTTGCAAAGCCATGTTTCTCTATACAATCTTGGTGTTTTCTTAAAACCAGATTATAATCTCAGATGAATGGTGTACATTTCAGAATATCTTTAAAAATTTGAGTCCTTGGACGCCTAGGTGGCTCAGTGGTTGAGCATCTGCCTTTGGCTCAGGGCATGATCCCAGAGTCCTGGGATTGAGTCTCCCATCAGGCTCCCTGCAGGGAGCCTGCTTCTCCCTCTGCCTATGTCTCTGCCTTTCTCTCTGTGTCTCTCATGAATGAATAAATAAAAATCTTTAAAAAATTGACATTCTTTTTGAGGCTGTGGAGGTGGGAGTGTCCTATTCTAGCCATTCATTGTTCTCTTAAAGACTAGCATCTGAATCCTGGCCTATAAACACCTTAACACAGAACAAATAAAATCCTTGACTGTTATGAGTGGCATGGTCACTCACATCTGAATGGTACTTGAAAGTTTTGGAGACCTTTATAATATTTCAGAGAATTCTCTTCACACAAATGTGAGGGCACAGATTAACTCCATTTTACAGTGGGTATACTGAGGCATGCAGCCTAAGGAACTTTGTCAGTGACAAAGCAAGTGATTAGAAATCCTATCTCTTAGATCTCAGCTTGATTTTTTTCCCTTCTCAATTGCCCAGGAAAGAAACAAATGCTGTTTTCAGTAGTTCATGTAGTCTTATTTTTCTTAGTATCCATAATTCACCCTTGGTCCATGGATTAACCCAAACCTTTGTATCTAAACAATTTTTCTTAGGAGATTTGGCACTTTGCTTTCCAGATTTTTAATATGTTAATAATAATAGCATGACATGTAAATTATTGAACCCATTGCTGGGACAATATTTAAATTCTCATGTCCTCATCTATTTTGATGAGTAGATGAATGTGTGTCTCATTGGGAAAAAGCAGGCCTTAATCCAAAGAGAAATCTGGGACAAAGGCAGAGTATGATGGCAAAGGCATAAAGTCCTTTAACTGAGGATCAGATCCCCTCACTGCTACGTACCAATACCTGAGCTTCAGGGGGTTCAGCTTTCCCATCTTTAAAATGGGAAAAGTCATTTCAATTTTGAAGAGTTGTGAGGGTTAATAGATCTAGTACAGGGCATGGTACATATTAGGTGCTTGAAGTCATATTAGGTGCTTGCAATTTGAACGTAATGTATTCTGTGTGGATTGTTATTCCTAATGTGATGATGGCTATGAGACTTTCTTATAAGCAAAATTGCCTTACTGAAGTTTATCATAGTAACTAAGTCCCCTTGGATGAGGATTCATTCATTTTTTTCTTTCCACAAATATTTATTGAGCCTTTACACCAGTCACTGCTTTCAGGGTTGAGGCTGTAACAGTGACTAAGACATGCATTTTTCAAAAAAAAAAAAAAAAAAAAAAAAAAAGACATGCATTTTTCCTGCCCTCATGGAGCTTTCAGTGTCTCAGAATTGAAAAAACCCTCCAATAATTTGGAATATTAACAAAGAATTAAGGTTAACAAAGGTTAAAAAGAATATATTGATTTAAGGAAAATAGAAGACTGCTATTTTAGATGGGGAACACAATCAGAGGAAAAAGATCCCTGCATTGAAGTTGCCTTTTAGCTTTTACTCAGTGGTATTGAACTTGGGCAAACTCCGGGGCTTTATATTGCAGCCTAAAGGCAGTCCACACATTGGTTAAGACCGCAGGCTGTGGAGTCACAGCACCTTGGATCAAATCCCAGCTCTTCCACTGTTGACTTGGGCTGTGGGTAAATCACTGAACTTTCCTAAGCCTCAGTTTCTTCATCTGTAAGACCAGGGTAAGAGTAGTAGTTCATAGGATTGTGGTGAGGAATAAGTGGATAATACATGGAGAGTACTTAGCACAATACCTGACACATATATCATATTCAAAGATGGATGTTATTTTTAAAAATAAGGACTGCAGTGAAGAGATCACTAAGATCCTTCCCAGCTCTGAAATTCTAATTTTAGTTCCCTCCGGTATTGCTGAGGCAGGTGAACTCTGGGAGGTGGACTGGAAGCCTCAGAGGGCAGTGATATGTGTGTGCTGGTCGAAGCTATATCCCCAGCACTCAGCTCAGTGCCTCACTGCCTTGTAGTAAGTGCTTGGGGTATGTTTTTGTGAAATGGAAGAAAGGATAAAAGCTAGAAATGCAGTTGTTGAAACTGGTGGGCTCATCTCTCTGCATAAAGACAGGCTTGTTATAACTACACAATAAAGTGAAAATGCACTGCCATTAAAGAATGATGAGAAACAGAAAATGTAAGATAAAATATTAAATTTGTTACACTTAAAAATGTTAATCTTCACACGATTACCATGCAAATCCCCTCATTGCCTAACTATTTAATTGATCAAGTAAATCACAGAGCAGACAAGTAAGTGAAAAACCCTGCTGTTGACATTCTCACAAAGCACATTTTCAAGAATATATTCTGTTAACTACTATGTCTATTACACACGATCACGTGAATTTAAAACACTCACACACACACAGACACACAGCATCCTTTGCAAACAAGCAGATTTTAGAGAGTTTGGGAGAAAGCTTTATTTTTGTATGGCAACTTTTGTGATTCCCATTATTACACCAAATGTGAAGTCAGTGTTAGGGTAACATGGTTCAGCAGTGTCTTTGTTTTATATAACGTTAGAAGACTGAGGAATTCACCCCTTTTTCTCTCAGGCAGGTATAATTGACATGTTACTCCAGTGATTGAAGGGTTAATGAATTCTCTCCCCACCTCCCCAACTCTCTTCCTCTCTCTCCCTCCCCCAACCCCCTTGTCCCCCACCTCAATCCCATCATGTGCCTGGTTGACTCTGAAAGAAGGGGCTTGAAGTTGCCCACAGGGCATCCCTTTTCCCAGCCTTCTCCAAGGCCACCTGGGCAGACGGGAGCTTGCCTCCTGTCCTTAGGACACAAAATCCAATCAGGCAGAGCGTCTGCCGGGCTCTCTGACCTGCTGGCTGGGAAGAGGGAGGAGAAGCAGAGGCCACTCACATTTGATAGGCTGATCACTGTGGCTTTAGGGGGCTCCTGCATCTACTGGAGGAAGGAAGTTCTCCCTATTTTCAAGATAAGGTGCCATCCATGAGAGCGATGTGCTGAACTAATCAGGTTAATTGAGAGGCCCTGAATCGTCTTCATTGAGTCCATCTCTCCTTCCTGGTAAAGGCAGATAGTATAGACAGACAGATGACATGTATTTTAGTTTCTCCCCCAAAGCCCATGAAGTCTGCAGGCGTTCAGGGACTGTAGGTTCAGCAGAATGTCATTCAGGCCATTTATTTAAGCATGGGTTCTTACTGCACGGCATAGCATTAAACAGCACGGAACGAAACAAAAACAAAACACAAGCTCTCCTTGAGTTTGAGAGGAATGCCTCCAAATGTCTAATTTCCTCTTCTTCCTCCTCTCCCCCCCCCCACCCGCTCTCTTTTTTTAATGTTAAAACAATCTCAGATCAATCTTTTATTGAATATTGAAACTTAAAAAAACAAAACAGAAAACTCCTCAGGATGTGGCATCAGTGATAGGGAGTTTCTCAGGCTGTGTTTCGATTCTTCTGTGTCCAAGGCGGACACTGGGGACTGTGGCCCTGAGTCATGGCATCTTGGGCCTCCCCCTGGAGCAGCCTAGTGGAGAAGAAAATAGAGCTGGTTCAACTGAATTCCGTGAGGGGCGGGGGCTCCTTCTCCCTTTTCTCCATTCCACATGATTTGTCATAGTTTAATTTCAAACACTATCATTGACTATTCTTTCTTTCGACCCACCTCTTCCCCCACCCCCCCGCCCCGCTTTTTTCTCGTGGAAGTTCCAGGAATGACTTTAATTATCTCCACAATCAAATTCTCATTGCTGCCTCTGTGAAAGTGTGTAGTCATAGATGGCAGGGATTATTTTCTTTAGCACTTGGGGATAGAGAAACCGGTTGTTTCAAAATGAGAACCAGCTGGTTCCACAGAGCCCTATTTAATGGGGAGCCACTTTGTACACAAACCTTTGCTCAGGTCAGCCATTACGCCAAGGCCCAAATCAGCAGTGTTTGGTCTATCACCCTTTATTAAATGTCGAGTGAGGAGTGATTTGGCCGATATGATAATAATAATAATAATTAAAAAAACAACACACCTTGCATCTTTAATTTTACCTCTGCTGAACGCTTGGGTTTAGAAGAAGCATATCTCAAACTTCTTCCTATGGTGATTATATTGTAGACCTAGTTTACCACTGCTCTGTCATAGATGGCTGGTGTGTGTGTGTGTGTGTGTGTGTGGCTTTAACCCTCTCTAAATCTAGAAAATAAAATTAAGCTCATCTTTCAACATAATCTTTTATCTGACAAGCACAGTAGATAGATGAAAGGTAGATAGCCAAGTTGTGGGTCCCATTAATAGAACCAATTGGAGGGCAGAGATAACTGCTATTATCAAACATCTTTTATGCCATCCTGTAAAATAAGAATGAGGGTGATATACCATATATATTTTGCTGTCTTTCTCGCTTGTAGAAATTGGTTTGTTGTCATACCATGTTAATCTCTAGCAGCACCAAATTCAATTTGAAATGAAGAAAGTACTTTCACTAGTTGACTGTACAAAAGACTTTTGAAGCATGCAAAGAAGGAAAAAAAGCATAAAAGACATAAAATCATGGTAGATATTCAGTTATTACAATGATTTGTTTTTAGAACTCGGGTTGCATTTTATAAGATAAACTAATTTTGGGGCTGCAATGTTTATTAAATCAGGGTTTGAAGGATTAAAAAAAGAACAGCTTCTTAAAGATTTTTTTAAAAAATCTAACGAAATTTTGTCTTACAAATGTGAGAGATTACTTTGTATTATTAATAAAATACTTGGCTAATTAAAAATATTTTTTACATTGACATCAACACAACATAACAATTTGAAGGGAGGGTAAAAATTTAGAAATTTATTCTCACAGGGCGTTTGATCAGTAAGCCCACCCTGGTGTATAGCTTTGTTTTACTTGTCTTGTTTTTAAAATTTCCATACTTTGAAACATGGTTTGGGTAAAATCCTATCTAACGATTTTTTGTTTGCTTACCAACTACTTTGATTATGTAATGTCTCTTTAGTTCAAACTGTAATTCTATTGCATATTTCCTATATCTGTATTTAAGGAAAATTCTGTGGGTTTTTTAATATAAAAAACAAATAACTGTTATATTTCCAGTCACTCAAATTTGAACTGAATTTTACTTCCTGTTTCAAAGGTCAAGGCAGGCTGACCTCAACAGCAGTGTGGAGGCTGCTGAATTATTCATATCATTGACTTTGTGTCAGCTTCCACATTTGTGGAGAGGGATGTTTTATTCATTTATCTCATTTAGGGTTCTTCTCTGCACCTGTTTCTACCATTAAGTACCCTGTAATTTGCATTTGATGCTAATTTAGTTTCATATCAGCCTGGTCCCCCCTTGTTAATTTAATTTTCTAAGACCCTTTTCATTACAGTAGAACTGTTTTCCTCTTTAAAGCAAACATCTATACAAGTAATTGTATAAACTGCCTTTTAAATAATATCTTTTAGAAGATTCCATCGTTTAATTCCTTAATTCCTATAATTAGCCACGGTTTGATTAATGTTTCAAAGGGTTAAATTAAAATGCAGAATTACTCAAATGCATACTTGAATAATTTCTTATATATGGCAGTGTTCGCGTTTTGGTACTCTTCCCGATAATTCTCAGAACAGTATGTCTTAACAGCAGTAATTTTCTTTATTTAGAGTGCAGTTTAGTTTACTAATAGTAGTTTCTTTCAAATCATGGTGCTTTCAACATTACTTGTGAGATGTTAGTTTTTTCTTTCATCAAATTGCTGATAGACAATGGCTTAAAAATGTTTCTGCAACATTAATCATGACATACCCAAGATAATAAGGGCAGAATTAGGTCTGATTCTTTGAGATATCATGAAGTTTGGTATTCTGAATTTCAGGATACCGTGTTACATTATGTGTCTTTGTATTTCTGTCTGCTGTTCTGAGTAGACTGCCTGGCTATTCCTCAGTTTCCCATACACAGTGGTTGTAGCAAGCTTTTATTTGGATCTATGAGTACCCATTGGGCTGCACTTGCCAGCTAGATATTGCAGAAATTAGGAGTTACTTGTGTGAGGAGGTCTGATTGAAATGGTGGCTACCCTGGTAGGAGTAGCCGTGTCCCTAGAGTGTTCACTGGGGATTAGGAGATCATGAGAACTCGCAACTCATATAAACCAGGTATGCAGCCTCCTGATTGTTGGGGAAAGAACTCTACCCTCAGTGCTTTCCCTGTAACTGTTTGGAAGTTTTTTTTTGACACAAACGCATCAGTATTTCTTACAGGCTCCCTTAGAGGTGGGGATTTAAAATCAGGAATATGAATTATGAATGCAAATTCTACGGTACGTGGAAATGACAGAGAAAGGAAAGTTGCAGCAGTGCCTGGATATTACTAAGAACTTAGTTTGAGCTCTACAGTGACCCTTCTTTCCACTGGGTTGGATTAGTTTTATCTGTTGCTCGTATTCTCTGGGGATACCAATGGCGCAGTCGCTTTGGGTTTCCAGAAGGATTTCAGGCCTGTTGAAACCGGAGTTTGAAGGTGGCTTCTCTTGTTCTTTCAGTTATAAATGATGCCGGGGGGCCTCCCACAAACAACTTTGCAATTGTGGAAAAGTGAAAGGGAATCTCAATTTTCTAGCAGACAGCTTCATCTGTCTGGTTTCAAGACAGAGTTGTGGGTGGACTGCATGCTTCCCACAGGTCTCCGTCAGCGGAGACTTCTCGAATATGCCCCATTGCAGTGCATTTTTCACATCCTATGGTTTATTAAGCTAGCTTTGTGCTTGTGCTGGTGGGCTTAAAACAACGAGAGAGTTCTCAGGATGGAAATGTGGGCTCTTTATTCATTAGCCGAACATTTGCTTACTGACCTTCTCTTCCCCCCATACAGATATTCTCTGTAGCTTGGGCAAGTCTGTGAGTTCCACCAGAAAAGTCTCCTTGAAGTTTGATTAAACAGCTGGGTTTCAAAACAATAAGGAATATTTGCAGAGCTTTTCAGAATGCAAAGTTTTCCCACCCGAGCCTAGTTGGTGCTTGGCATTCTACTGTTAGAATGTCATTCCTTTAGCAAAGAGCCTTTTTGATCTTTCCTAAGACATACATAACTTTGGGGAGGCTAACACTTTAATTTGATCACTCATCTACCTCTGAGGGAGTGAAATAAAGATTTTATAGTGTTTAGCTCTTTTAATTGTATGGAGGTCTTTGACCTACATTGCTTTAGTTCCCACAACAATACTGTGAGATAAGCAGGGGTTTTTGGACCCATTTCACAGATATAGAGGATGAATAGTTTAGCTTCATAAAAGTAATAGTGAACCTAGCCAGGTCTCAAGGGAAGGTTTTTAGAAGAATCTAGGTTCTTGTAGGAAGAGACCAGGTTTCCCTTTGAGCTGAAGAGACTCTCAGAGATTACAGTCCCAGTCCCTTCATTTTACAGATGAGAAAGGTGAGGCCAACAGAAGCTCAGTAACATTGCCCAAAGCTCTAATTAGCCTCAGAGCCAGGACCTTAAGCCAAGTCCCTGGCTCTGATTCCAGTGGCTTTTCTGCTACTACTCTGGCCATCTGGGTCCCGCTTCGCTCTTCATTTCACCTTGTGTGAGATCAGCCTCAGGGAAGTGTATAACTTGTATTTTCTGGATTTGGGTCTAGGGATACCTGTGAGACCCATATCTTCAGAAACACCCAGAATTGTACACTGGACATACAAAGAGCATGTGTTAAATTGCTTCTAAGAAATTATAACAGTCCTGGGGAGGGGGAAGCTACAGAATATCCCATCATAAAATATTACTTTATTTTTAAGAGCTTACATATTTCACTCATTTGCAACTGTGCTTATTTATGCTATGTCATAACATTTGCAAAAGAAAATAGCAATTTTGTTTATATTTGTCAGAGATATGTCATCAATAGCCATCTTTCAGTAGGAATTTTACAAAAGTTCTTCAGTTCTAGACATCTCATCACAAGCTGTTGTCTCTGACTATTATCTTTCTCTGGAAGGCACTGACATATGTAAATATTGAACTTGGCAATTTTCAAAGTAAGTTCTCAGTTTAAAAATTATCTTATATTTAAACCTAAACAAATTTAATAAACCGTCCTTTCCAGAAATAATAATAAAGGAAATGAGGTATTGTTGTACAATCTAATTCTGAAGAAATCGTAGTGGAAGAGGGAAGAGTACGACGAACTTCCCTCTACTCATAATTGCCTTTGTCTACCATGTTGCCCGAGTACGTTGGTCACACCTTCTAGACTGCCAGGGAGGGGCAGAAGTCATGGGCGTGGTGCTGAGAGAAGCTAGTAGCCCTGGTGTAGTCTCCAGCTGAGTGATTCCAAAAGGCAAAGGCTGTTCGCTGGGGAGGCTGGAGTGGATAATCAACAGCTTCCGTGCTTTTTTTTCAGGATATGGGAGAAAGGAGGAAGCAACATATACCTCAGCCTCTGGATTATATGTCTATTCAGCTTGCCTAAATGTATTTGGAGGAATTTCAGTTTTCTATCTTGGTTCAAATATGTGACCGACTGTCACTTAGCTAAGGGCTAAGCCTTTTTCTCCCACATCCACTATTTGGTCATTAAAGGCCAATGCCTGGTTTAAAAAGGATGCAATTTTGAATTTGTCTATCTTTCCTTCTCTTTTCCTCTTCTCACATTATCACAAACCATTCAACAAGACGAATTCCCTTATGCTCCCAAATGTTTGGATATTGGAACCCAGAAAGAATAATTCTGCTAAACCTATGAAAAAAGCGTTTCTTAATGGGGTCTTGTTTGGGAGCCATTGTTTTCATTCACAGCGGCGATGGAGACAAACATCCACTGATTTCATTGACCTCAAATAGGGAAGATGAGCTGGCTTGTTAATTTATTCACTAAATGTTTGGGAAGCATCTACTGTATGACATAAAATGTATCCCCTATCCCTGAGAGGGGATTGCCCTAGAGGTATCATGTGGCACTTCCAGGGCCTTCACTCACCAAAGAAAGAGCATTTGGTATAGAATCGCTTTCTCCTTTCCAAATCACTCCCAATTCCATGGAGTCACATCTTTTTCCCTCATCCCCTGGCTCCCTCCCTCATTTTCATGAAGTAACTCATTATGCATCAGATTCAGCATAGGTTAATGTCCTACTATGCTAATTTTTGATCTTCAAGATATTGTTACCTCCATCACAAACCCAAATTCACGAACATCCTCTGTTCAGGAGTGAGCGTGCTTTGGTTCTATTATAGGCCTGATAAGTTAAATCGCTCACGCTGAAGTTGGATTTTCATTTATAATGAAAATGAGAAGCAACCTGGTGAAGATGCTGAACTAGGACACAGGAGACCTGGTTTTTAATACTGCCTCTGCCATTATTTAGATACGTGAGCCTCAGCAAGTCTCTTAACTTCTCTGGGTTTCAGTTTCCCCATTTATAAAATGAGGGAATTGAACGCTTAGGATTTGTAAGCTTCCCTCTCTCTCAATGATTTTAATCCTCTATACTCCTGTAAATCTGTCACCTCTTATATCTAACATTGGACAGTAGCCTGTTCTTAAACATTTGCTTGGGTGGCAGCTGCACGATACAGTAAATAGCAGCCCCACAGTTTGAACTGAGCAACCGGCAATATTCACAATCACCTTTCACTCCTTCATTGCTTCGTCCCAGGTATCAGCTAGGTAATAAGAAGGCACGGCCCACATGTATTGCTGAGATCTACGTTAAGCCAGGGGGCTATTGGGTGAGGTCATTAGATGATGTACCTTACAAGACTAATTGAGTTGGTATATTTAAATTTACTGCAGCTTAACTTGGGCAAGATGGGAAAGGGAACTAGCAGGAAAAATTATAGGCTTGTAAAATATGAAGCATGGAACCCCAAAAGGCTGTCAGTAGAGGCAACCTATGTGACACCATAGCACGTCTAACCAGATTTTCTGGTTTAGACTTTTCCAGAAGAAGCAGCCTAACTGTTGATACATAACGATGCACACTGAGTTGCACATAACACGTGCTTATTAAATAATTGTTAATTGCCATCAGATATTACTTCCTATCTATACTTTCCAGATGGATAACTCTCTTTAAGACCAAATCATTGAGTATCTTTAGAATAAAGCTATGAAATTATATGCTAGTATACTGGACTTGTGCTTGTATGTGAGAATATCCCTTAAGCTTAAAGAAATAAGAATCTCACAAATCTCAAAAACATGTTTTCTTTTGTTACGTGAGGAGATGCAAGACCAAGAAACAAAACTTTGTCCAAGATTCTGTATATGTAGAATATGTACATCTATCTATATATGTATATTTTAAAATTTGAAATGAAATTTCCGAACCCATACATGTAAACGTTATAATATTTTGGCAGATTACCAAGGAAACAAACTTGTGAGCCCCATGGATAATGACTTTCTGAGAATTCCAGGTACAGAAGAGGCCCTCTCAGGATTTCCTGTTTTTCATTTTCTTTCCTTCATTTCTTATTTTATGTCCAATAAACCTTTACTTTAAGCGGGATCAAGTGTTAAGACAAACCAACTACAGAGCTAATGTATTGAACATTAATTCTATAGTAATGCTCTATAAAAACCAAAAGAAATAATACTAACTATTAAAAGAAATCCATAAGTCTCTGGAATTTTTATTAGTGATAATGACCTTGGTTCCAGGGAATTCAGTAACAATTAATGACCAGCAAGGGGTCACTGGCCCCATGGTGCTTTGGGCCAACAATCCTTTCCATCGTGGACAAGAACTGGTCATTTATCCCAAAGAAGTGCCCCGGGGTGAGGTCCTTATCCTTTTGCCATCTGATTATAATTTAACCTCAGCTTTTAAAGGGCCCAAGAGCAAAATACAATGGGTCATGCTTTCTGTATTTTAAAGAGTTTATTTTTGCCATTCAGTTCATAATTGAGTATCATTAAATTGAGTTTGTCAAAGTTGATAATTACGTTCCTTTCATGCTGAGGTGTGTGTACTGATTTTCTATCTGTGTATCTGCTGGCTTGTATTGGTGTAGGATGCATCCATGTATGCTTATAGTCATATTCCTGTGTCTGGTGTGTGTCTCTGTGTGTGTTTGTGTTGTGTTGTGTGTGTGTGTGTGTGTATGTGTGTGTAAAAGAGAGAGATGTTCAAAATGTTCAGTGGAGTATACACAGAATAAAATGAAATTTGGATTATAGAAACTTCATATATAGCAAATATCAGTCTTATCTGCAGCTTGGCAAGGACATAGACATAGTTGTGTAGTATATAAAATAAGAAACAGGAGTCTGAGTAGAACTAGCCTTTTCCTGGGGTACACATGACCCATGGCATGGTGGCTGGCATTGACTTTTACATGTTCTATATGCTATTGTTGTAATTATGGTAATTTCTGGGGATGATGATGATAATAATAGCTAACATTTATTAAGCTGCGTATTTGCTAAGTATTCTCTCTCTGATCCTTAACAATAACTCCATGCAGGGAGTATTCTTATTTCCTCCCATTTTATAGATGAGGAAACAGGGACTCTGAGAGGTTGAATCACTTGCCCAAGGTCACCATAGCTATTACGTGCTGGAGCTGGGACGCCAGCCCTGCTGTGTTGGATCCCAAAGATCAGGGTCTTAATCATGACACCATTCTGCCTCTATTTAAAAACTAACATTTCCATTTTCTGAGTGCAGCCTTTAATATATTCATTTAGGCAAATTTCCATCCTTTGCTGGCATAATCGCTATTCCTTTTGTTGGTCATTGCTCCCTTGGGCTTTCCTCAAACATGGTCAGAGGTGCCCTGGACTTTTTAAAGATGGAAGAAAGGCCACATGGCCCTGCATAATTTGACCGAGACAGCTGTGCAGTTGGTTGTCTCATTTAAATTACAACCACAAAAAAGATGTGCCAGGCTTCATTGACACAAGGCTAAGGGCAGGAACACGAAACAGTTTCCTGAACCTGCCCTGGGTTACTGCCAAAGGTAAGCCGCCACGCTCAGCAGGGTCTCACGGACCACTGAGGAGGCAGTGAGCTTCACTAAAACAATTATCCCTCCCTGGGCCTCTCCTGAAGGTTCGAAGGTTTGCAGCTCCAAATTCTCAGGGTAAAGGATCTGTCCATCTTTTAATTCCAGCTTGGAATGGCTGATGGAGGCAGGAACTTGAAGACAATTAAGCTGAGAGTTAGTGGGGAAAACAAAGATGCGGGATTTAAAAGGCTCGTGTTGCAGAGGGTCATCTCGACATGCTGTGGCTCAGAGTTAGAGGAACCCCAAACTAATTTGCAGAAGGCTGACCCCCACATCTGGTACCCACAGACCGGGAAAGTATTCACTAAACCTGGCAAGCTTACTTTGAATACAGAATCTGCTACAAAGTTTCATGTGTGTATTTTTGCTGTGGGCTTTTTCTATATCTTTTGGAGTTGAGTCTGATAGTCCAAACGGTAGCTTTCATGTGCAATTTTTTCCCCTTTGCCTTGGGGTAGTTAAGAGCTTTTGGGGGGGCTGTGAAGCAATAACTCTTTGTCTATATGACATTCCATTTCTCCTTTTTTTTGGTAGAATTTTTACATCACAGATTCTTTTGCTCTGCTAAATGATTTCCAACATCAGTTGCCTTGTTTTCTTTCCCATGTTTCTGAGACTTCATTCGTGGTAGATGCTTCCCAAGTCAGGTTTATTAAAATTATAATGTCTTTCTGAAACAAACATGACTAAATCTCCCAGGAAAGTTCATAATAGCTGTATGATTATTTTTGCATGTGAGTGTGTTATGAGCCTGTGTGTGTGTGTGTGTGTGTGATATCATGTAGGTTTGTGAACACATAAGGATGTAGAATGCCTTTTCTCTTTCCACTAATGACCAAAGAACCTATTTTAAGCCTGTTGGATTTTTAACAAGTTATGATAAAGGGGAGGTAGGTGGTGGAGACGATTTCTCCCGGCTCATGGAGAAAAAAAATGATCATAAAATGAATGAAGATAAGCTGCCCAACTGCGCATCGGGATGGGCTGGGAAAGAGGCCCACGGAGCGAGCCCACGGATGTTCCTTCCCCCCCTCGGTGCCTCTCAGTAGTGGCATTGTGGGGACTCATGAATTACTTCTTACAGTCGGGCTCCTCGCTATAAATCCAGCCTGGTGCCGAGCGCACTGTGGGCAGCGAAGCACAGAGCAGGGGCCGGCGGTGTTTGTGTTGTTGTTAGCGACACAGAGCGAGTTCCTCCTGAACGGAAAGGCCCCGGCTCCAGTTTGTCGCCAGTGAAAGCCGAAACATGAGTCGCACATGTGGCCGGGAGCCGCCGGCCGCCTGGGGCTGCAGGGGGAGCGGCCGCCTCAGGAGGGGGGAGCCCAGCGCCCGCCTGCCCACCAGGGCATTTGTTTGGGGGGGTGGAGGGGGGAGGGTGGGAGCAAAGAAAACAGCTCCAGAGGAACTAGGCACAGGATGCCCTGACCCTTCACTGTTCTGTGCCTCCCCACTACATAGCACTGCTTGTCTGCCTACTGGAGAGAATATATATATATATATATATATATATATATATATATATATAGTCTTTGGTGGCGTGGCTTTAAAATGGTTTTCTTTCTCAGGATATCCTGTGTCTGTCTTTGGGTGGGTCTTGCATGGGTTAGCTGGTTAGGAGATGTCTTCTATCCCTTTAAGAGGTTAAAACATGAAAAATGTAAATGTAGGGACTTTAACACTTCCCCCCTTTTCTAACATTCATATAATTGCTGTTAAGCCACATTGAAAACCCTGGGGCCTGGTGTGCACCAGGGTAAAGTTACATTTCACAAGCAGAAAATTGACTCACCACTTAGGAAAATTGGCTACCAATTATGTGTCAAAGGCTCTAAAGTCAGACCTGAGGTTTTCTTTTTGCCAAAATGTTGAATTAAAAAGAGTACAGGCGCCCAGCTTTGTCCCCTCTACCTTCTCCCCGGAGAAACTTGTTTCTTGCAACTGAAGATTCTGAGTTTTGTTCTGAGATGGCTTCTGGGCTCTGGCAGGAGGGCTCCCGGCCCACAGAAAAGGGTGAGCTAGCAGGAGGACAGGAGGCAGGAGGAGAGGAGACCATCAATAGTTAGAGGTTTGTTCATTCACAGTATTTTAAAAATCTGCTTGTGGCACGTGGGGAGAAAGTTACTCTTGCCCTGGTTACAGTTGACCCAAGGTCTGAGAGCTGTGTGATTGAGGGACCCCAGGGATGAGGGGGAAAGGAGGTGTCCTGGGATACCTGCTGTCCCTGGTGACTTGGCTGTCACACCCTCACCATGTGTGAGCCCCTTCTGGAAGCTCATTGATTGCTCCTGTTGGAGGAGAAGTTGTCTGGGCTGGTGGAGGAGGGGGTGACCAGTTCCAGGATCTGGAGGTTCCAGGGTCCTGGGGACGAGACAAGGAGGGTAGAAGGCAGGAGACAGAACGAGAGTTAGAAAGAGAGAGACAGGGAGACAGAGCAATGGAGGGAGGAAGGAAGGGAGGCAGGCAGGAGGGATATTATTGAGAATGTGGGAGAGAGAGGAAGGTGTGGAGGAGAGGGTGAAAGAGAATGAGGTGCAGATAGGGAAGAGTGAGAGGAGAGCGCCAGTGCTCTGCACCTCCCCGTGTCTCCTTACCCACCCCCCCTTGCCACTGTCCCCCATTTCCCCTTTATGCAACTTTCTCCACACACTCCTTGCCTCCTGTCGAGGCTTTCTGTTCCCGTTGGCCTGGTTTATCCGAAGTTTTATTTCTAATGCCTTGCAATCAAGCCTTATTTAGTGCTTCGATTTCTGCCTCTAGAGGGAGAGAAAGAGAAAGCATTCAGACCTGCCAAATTGAATGAATCTGCTGTGGTGTGTTGGGGAGAGTTAGTTTTGCAGGACAACCAGGATGCAAATTCATACCGGAGATTATCCCGAGATAAGCATCCCTCCTGACAACAGAATGTGATATGTAGTAATTTTAGTGAGAAAAACCATCCTAGTTTTCCCTTCTGGGAAATCTTATGCTAACTGTTTCTGTTTGATTCTTGCTTTGGAAAATTTCCAGAATTCCCAAGAACTGTCTGAAATCCTCAATGATTTTGACAGAGAAGACTGTTTTGTCTAAGGGGCAGCGATTCCACAGCCGAGTCTCACCCAAAAGATCTAATTTCAAGTTAGTCCTGGCATTTTAGCTGGAACAAAGAGAGCAAAAATTTATACTCTGCAGAATATTTAGTTCACCTCAGAGTCTTTATTGGTTTTAAAAAATGTATGTCTATGTGAGTTTTTCCTTATTTAGCAGTTCAGCATGTGAAAGTTTATGTTTTTCTAATCAAGATGCAAACATTTGGAGTGGATTTTTTTCGTCCACCATCCTATGTATCTGAGACATCTTTTCTAGTTTTAAGAATCTTACAGGCTCCCTCAAGTGATGTTAATTAGAGAAGCCTTCTATCCACTAAGTATTTTCTTAAATGTATAATTGATTGTGCAAGGAAGGAAGAGCTGCAGGAGTGGAAATCATACATCATTTCATTATTAATGGCAATGTCTAAATAAAATGCAGACTTTGTCATGCTAATGGATAGCTGAGTATGTTTAAATCAGAAGCTTTTTTCTTTCTTTCTTTCTTTACCATTCTGGGATCATTTGAAGGAAGTTTAAGTAGCATTTAATATGTTGATAAATATATTTTAACATCCTGGGCCAGCGTTGGAAAAAAGAGTCAGATTGAACTCCGAGGACTTGAGTGAATTGTGTGATAAAACCAATGATTTGGGAAGCCACATACATAACCTCCTTTTTACTATGGTGAAAAAGCTAGATTTTTATTTGGATTTAATGCGTAAGCTATATTTAGCACCTACTATGTGCTCTTTTCACGGTAACTTTCCACAGATGGTCCTCATAGGCAGTGGAACTAGAAGAGTTTCTAAAGTTTCTGTTTTCAGTTTTTCATGGACACTGAAATGGCAATTCCCATTGGAATCTGTCTCAGCTTGAAGTTCTCTTGCAAGGAGAACTTCCACAAGGATTTGGATGTGGGTAGTTTATGTGGGCATCATCCTAGGAAGCAGGGAGTGAGGAGAGTGAGAACGGATAAGGCGTTAAAGGAGGACAATGGAGCAGCCAGGGTGGCTCAGCGGTTTTGTGCCAGTTGGCCTGGCGTGTGATCCTGGAGACCCTGGGATCGAGTCCCACATCAAGCTCCCTCCATGGAGTCTGCCTGTGTCTCTGCCCCTCTCTCTGTGTCTTTCATGAATAAATAAATAAAATCTTTTTTTTTAAAAAAGGAGGACAATGATGCATTATCCGAGTCACTGCTTAGTTAATAGGTGATCTCATTGGAATGTCCTAAGAGGCAGAGTAAAATGTGCCCCCTAAAATTATGCTTTTGAAGGACAAGAGGCACTTATCTCCTGACTCCTATACCCCATTGGTGGAGGGTTGTCCCGGGATGCATTGACACCTTGACTCTTGTAGGCTGGGCTTCTGTACAGACAAGGTAGCTCTTTCAGAGCTGGCATGCCATGGAAGGTGAGATACATGGGTGAAATCAGAGTGGACCATGGAGATGGGTGACAGGTATCAGAGGTGTCTGTTATCGAAGTTCAGTAGGAAGCACCTCCAGGGAGGGAAGCTTCTGATGCCTGAGTTCATCCTTTTGTTTCTTAAGGGGTACTTGCTGTGTCTGCATAGTAGGCGTTCAGTGATTGTTTATTGAATCAATCAATGAGCATACGGATGCATACACAATAAATGTTTGATGAGTGTGTATTGTATGTTTGGGGACTAGTCTGTCTTCTTTATCTAAGTGTGTTCATACTGTCAGACCAGGTGTTGTGGTTTTGCTTTAGAAAATATGGTACGAAAATATGGAAACTGGGTACCCATGTCTTGAAGGTCCAAGAGATACAGAGATGAATGAGACATGATCTGAGTTTCTTCAGCCTTAAATACAGACAATTCTGGCAGAGATGACTCTGTTAGATCTTGCATGTTTGCCTTTTACCAAGAAGCAAAGATCAGAAAGCAAGTTTTGATGAGGGATTTGGGGAAAGATACAGATAGGATTCCATGAATCTCCTAAAAGTTTTGGGGAAGTAGATACTGTGAGGGGAGGGAAATAGCAGTGCATGGCAACTGTTGGAAAAGGAGGCTGGGAAGAAGGTTGGGGCCAGTGCATGAAGGTCCCTTAAGGTGCGTTAAGAGATATGGCTTTTCTTTTGTAGGGAGCCATTTTTACATAATTTGGGGGATGTAAAATCCAGGTTGAAAACTCAGTGTCCAAACCTGAACTCTCCATTCTGTTCTCCAAACCTGGTCATCTTTTTCAGATTATCAACAGATTTGTCTATCCCTTCAGTGGTGGAAACCTGGGAATCACCCTGGCCACTGCCTTCTCATTTATCCCCACAGCCATGTGAAGTATTTCTCAACACTGTCCTCTTCAAACCACCCTACTCCTGCTGTTAAGTCCACAGCAGTGTCCTGCATCCATTTGGCCTCCCTAGAATCCATTCTTTCCACACAGGAGCCATAGTAAGCTTTTTATTTTATTTTTTATTTTAAAATTTTAATTTATTTTTAAAAATGTTTTATTTATATGACAGAGAAAGAGAGAGAAAGCATAAGCCACGGGGAGAGACAGAAGCAAACTCGTTGTAGAGCAGGGAACTGGACACCGGGCTCGATCCAGGAACCCTGTGATCATGACCAGAGCTGAAGGCAGATGCTTAATGACTGAACCACCCAGGCACCCCCATCATAAGCTTTTTAGAATTCAAATCTGATAGTGCCCTTCCTTTGCTTAAAGCTCATCAGTGACTTCCTGTTGCCTAGGATAAAGGGCAAATTCCTTATAAGCTATTCCTATTGCTTCTGTCAGGGATGCTCCCTCCCTTCTTTGAACACTTAAGTTCAATTCATCCATCAGATTCTGGCTCCCTTTCCTTGATTTTCAGAGACATTTGCATTGACCTTCCCAGCTGGGTCAGTATCTGTATCCAGGGGCCATTTGTTCACTATTTTATCCCTACCCAGCACAGTCTCTGACACATAGTAGATGCTCAATAAATGTCTATTGGATGATTAGTTGGGTGATAGGAATTTACCTCGTAGCTGTGGGGGGTATAGATCCTGTCCAGTGGTGTGCTGCAGCTGGCTTGCACTGACTCATAAGAAGCAACTGAGCAAATCCCTTCCCACCTCTGTTCACTAATACTACATTTGTAGCTTAAAATCCTTCATGGTGGGAATATTCACACCATGGAAATTGGCAAACACTTCAACATAGTGTTCCCTCTATCCATGTTACCAGAACTGCTGATCTTGTCAATCATGATTACTATTAAATCTTTTGTTTCTCAGACTTTCCTTCCATATTGAGTCATGGTCTTTAGTTTTCTGGAGGGCATACCTTATTAGGCTTTGAGTTGCCACCATGTAGTAAAGTGTACAATTCTAGAGCATTTGTTTCAAAAAACAATTCTAGCATGTTATATTGTCTGTTCTACTGAACATGTTCCTTCAGAATAGGATTTTGAAATGATACTTTGACCTACTTTGGGCCTCTTTCCATCTACCTTTCCACTTAGGCCAATGTCTCTTACATATTATGTTGTAGAAGCATATTTTATTAAACAAGATGCTTGTCATCATGGACAACTTGGCACAGTTCTTCAGTGAAGAACTGAATTCCATAATAAAGCTTATGGATTCAATTCAACAAGATTATCAAGGATGTCTTTTGTGTGAGACCCTGTTGCTCATACACTAGTGAAACAGAAGCTTTTCCTGCCCATAGGTGATAGTACCATTGAGAGAAGTATGCAGAAAGCTATCCAATCAGACATGTAAGGTGGTATAATTCTCTATCAGGGAGCACCCACATCAGGGAATTATGAGTTCTGTGTGGGCTCAGGGAAAACTAGGAAAAAAATATTTGAATTGGAGTTGGGGGGGATGAGCACTGAGAGTAGATCCCACAGACATGGAGGCTAAGTCTGGAAGTTCTATGATAGTAAGGCCCAGAGATAATGAAGTCTTGGTTAGTACTAGTGGTGGCAAGAATAGAGGAGAGTAAGCAGTGAACAAATTGGTTGTAGGGAGGTGAGAGAGAATAGAACCAATAAGAACTGCGACACTTGGCTGGTTTAGTCGGTAGAGCATGTGACTTTTAATGTCAGGGTCATGAGTTCAAGTCCCATGTTGGGTGTGGAGCCTGCTTAAAAAAAGAAGAGGAAGAAAAAAAAGAATCAACAAGACTGCTCAGATCATTTTCCCATCCCCCTTTTTTTGTGGTGGTAAGATGGGAGAATTGAAATGATCTAAATATGGTTTCTTAACGTTCATGTTATCCTGACTAATCTTGATAAGACTTTATGACAACTTTATCTCAAGCTGTTGCAGTTTCAATAGAAATTGGATTGTAGAATGCACAATTTGATTTAGCCAAACAGCTTTGGACTTAGGTTCTAATTCATTGTCCCGGAGTTTCATTACTCTCATTGTCTGGAACTTAATTCCATTTCTATTTGAACCACTCATTAGGCACCTTAAAATTATGTATGTGGTATATTCACAAGATAACATATGCAAATAAGAAGCACCCCTCACCCAGTTCTAAATAAACACTGTGGGTTTGTTAAATAAATTTGGGAGTTTCAGATCATTTCTTTTATGTAACAAAATTGTAACCTCGCACTTCCAATACAGTTAGGATTTTTTTTTCTTCCTTTAAATACAAGGAGAAAAAAGAATAACAATATTTTCATGTTGAGTCAGAAGGGTTGGAAGGGGGCGGTGATTGTAGTGGAGAGAGATGAGAATGGAGGGAGGGAATGTATACAGCTTCTCTTTTGGGTTTTGGCAAAAAAGAGTAATTCCCATCAACTCAGCTTGGCTAAGAGAGGCCTCCAAATAAGAATTCTTGAGAGCTCTGACTTTTGTCCACATAAAAATTTTTTAAAATAATAAAAAAAAGAAGAAATTACAAATGATCTGGTCTTGAAGGCCAAAAGTCTAACCTTTGATGTTGGCTTTTCGGAAGTTAAATAATAAACCACAGTTTCTTTTTTTCCTCTTTTTAAAGAGGACTACTTTATAAAGCCTATCTTTATAATAAAAAGAAAGAAAACATAAATAAAAGACGCTCAAATATTTATACAGTTATTCAAAGGATTAAATGTATTTGGTAAGGTCCTAAGGTTATTTAATATTTTTCCCTTCTTTTGAGTCTTTGTTTTTAGCTCTGGTACATTGAGGATATTTTTTTTCCTGTGGTTTTGTTTATAGAAATTAACTAATTCCCTTATGGTCCTGGCAGAAGTTACTTTAGAAACTTGCAAATACGGGGGATCCTTGGGTGGCCCAGAGGTTTAGCGTCTACCTTCGGCCCACGGCTTGATCCTGGAGGCCCAGGATCGAGGCCCAGGATCGAGTCCCACATTGGGCTCCCTGCAAGGAGCCTGCTTCTCCCTCTGCCTGTGTCTCTGCCTCTCTCTCGCTCTCTCTCTCTCTCTCTGTCTCTCATGAATAAATAAATAAAATTTTTTTAAAATAGAAGTTTGCAAATACAAATGAGTAAGAAGAGAGATATGGCGTATATGAGACAAATTTTAACAATTGCTATGCTCTTTATATTACATTGCTTAGTTAACACCAAGAATTATTGAATAAGTAACCAAATAAAAAAAAATTAGTAACAGGCTACTTATTTGACTCAGAGATAAAAATCTATAGTCTCACAAAGTGTAATTTTGTTTAAAATTTTTATATTCTCTATGACAATGTCCATGTTCAGAAGCATTTTTTCTTACTTAAATTGGGAAAGAAGAGGAATGGTTAGTTTATATGTTAAAAATGCAGTGAATTTCTATTTCTCCCAAGTCTGGGCTAGTTCTGTGAACTTTCTTCCCTCTCCTGCACCCCAGCTAGGCTTCTCTTGTGAAAACAGACGGAACGTACTTCAGAGTTTTGGTTTGTTTTATTGTATCAGAATTTAAATATCCAAACAGTAGTTTCTGATATATTAAAACAACAACAACGGTAAGGCTACCAGACACAATACCTGGATTAATTTACAGCTATTTGAAAGTCCTGACATTGTAATTTCTTAATTGGTTAGTAAATCTCGGAGGTTGGGGCCGAATATCTTCCACTGAGATTGTCACTTTCTACTTAGGATGAATTAGATTTCTCTTAACAAACATTAGCAGGTATTCTATGTAGCTAAACATTTTGGAAAGTAGATAATTTCTTCATATGGTATACCCAGAACATCATTTTCAGATACAATAACATGGTTATGATCAATATAGTGTTATTCAACAGTTATGTGTTGTATAAAGCCCCTGGGTGAGTTGTATAACATGGTTTCTACTCTGAAAGAACTTCTCACCTAATGTCATTTTTCTGTAATCCAGAGGATACCTTAGTGACTTGCTGTGAATTAGGGTCATAATTATGACCATCATTTATCATCGTACTGTGGCTGTACAAGTGCCAGTTAATAGAGGGTTCAGGTGATAGAATGCAGGATAAATCACATCACCTTTTCCTGGAGCAGTGTCTTGGTGAGCTGAAGCAGAAGCAGAGAATGGAACTGATATGATTTCCATCTGCAAGCCTTCATGACATATGAAGTGCCGTGAGACATTTATGGTTTTGCTGCTACCATCAAGACCTTTGGCAGAGTTCTAAACTTATTTTGGTCTCTCTTTCTCTCTCTCTCCTCCCCCCATCTCCCTCTCTACCCTTCTTCCTCTTGTCAGCTATTTCCAGCTGTTTATTTTTATCTTACTTTGAGATGTTTAAATGAAAGACATAATTTGGATGTAAATTGTGGTAGTTATCAGATCTGGCTAGAACAATAAGACAGTGATAGCAGTTTGGGTTCTCCTGGCTATGGATTTTGCACTAAATTACCAAGAAGGTAAGTTTGAAGTAGCGGCTCATTCATTCATTCAGTGAACACCTACTATGTGCCAAGCAGACTGCTTCAGACCATTTTAGACTTCATAACCTGAAAGGTAGTCATTCAAGGAATCATATAAATAAAGGTTAAGTTGAAAGAATCACATAAATAAAGGTACTGTGAAGGCTAGTGCAGGAGGATGATTGGAGTGCATATATCAGGGAGAAGAACGGATTTACTGAGGGAGGAGGTCAGGGAACATGCCTCCAGGGAAGTGATGAACAGACCTGGAGCAAATCTCTATGTCTGTGTGCTCCTTTTAGTCAGAGTACGGGTTGCAGAGCAGAAATAGCATGGACTGTACTAGAACCAGAGAGACAAGGGTTCCAAACCTCCATGTGACCTTGGATGAGTAACCTTCATCTCTTTGAAGCTTAAGGTTTTCATCTGCAAAACAGAGACGGCAATATCCATCCTTCTGGATTGTCTTGTGTTGTAGAAGTAATGTATTCTTTAAATGCCTGAGTCAGATAGTAGGTGCTTACTATTATTATTTCATCTATGACAAAAGGTGAGTTGTATAAATCAGGCCTTACCCATTCGGGAGAGATCTTTTTAAAGATGCCTTTCCAGCTCATGTAACCTAAAGCAACTAACTCCCCTCCACAACATTGTGTTTAACTTTTAATTTTTCTATTTTTAATATTTGATAAATAAAAAATAGTATATGGGACACTTCTCCTATGAACAATAATAAATCAAGACCTGACAGTCTTCCACTGAACTTAAGAACTTAGTCTTTTTAAAATGAAAGCTATTAACGCTTGTGAGATCTATGATATAATACTGTTTAAAAGATGGATTTTTTTTTTTTTTAGAAAAATTAAGATGGTAACTTTGTTAAGCTTCAATACAGTTTTTGTTGCTGGGGGACCAAGAAACAAGCACACACACACAGCCCCCCCCCCCCGCCCCCCACATAACATACAAAGAAAAAAATTATTTTTCCTTTGGGAAAATGGTAATATGCCTAAGTTGGTTTGGAGGAAGTAGATCGTTTTCTAATCAGAAGGATATTTGGGATAAAATTTGAATTGGTTGATCATAGTTTTAGGTAAATGAACTCTGAAGTAGTGTCAGCTTTTAGACCTATGGAGGAGGAGGGGCTCTGGGCTAGGATAGTAAGAGCAATGCTGAGTTTTGGTCCTGGCTTTGCCTTTGTCTTTGGTTATGTACCTGGGATTTGTTTATTTTGCTGTCCTGGGCTTCAGTTTCTTCAGCTTTAAGCTGAGTGGATGAAGTAGCCTCCAAATAACAGTCCTTCAGACTGTGCCTCTGTGGTCTTCTCAGATCTAGGTTCCTTGGTAAGCAGAGGGTACAGGCAAGAGCCAGGTCCCAGGGAGCGAGAGAGACCGGCTGCAGGTGTGCATCCCTGAACGCAGTGTGCCGGCTTTGATGGGTTGGCGCTGACTACAAGCTTCTTTGCATGGGAAAAAGTTCTCTTCCAATTACACAGCAGTTTTGTGGTGGCTGAGGGCTATAATGGGAATGCTTTGCAGCCAAAGCACTCTCATTCATAAATTCCACTGTGCCACTCTCTAATTTTTTTCTTTTGGATAGATCAGTATTTTGTGGTTCTCTCTACCACAGCCATGCAAGCAAATGTGAGTAGTTAAAAATTGTCATGGCCTTTAAGTCTCTGTAATAGGTGGACATGATGGTGTCAATCATAAGCAATATATGGTGCAGTAAATAAAAATGAACTGACCCAATATCTTCTAGGAAGCTGTCTTAAAAGGAAGTAAAGAAAGAAGATGGGAGCTGATTTGTTCTCATTTATGGATTTCTCTGAAAATGGATATTTTATCTAGGTAGAAGGATATAGCCTGTGTGTTCATCACACACAACTAGATACATATGCTGACTGTCAACCCCTTTGTGTAAGTGTGAATATCTATTGTAAATTATGGAAATTTAAGCTGATTTTTAAAAATATTTTCTACATCTGTTTTTGTAGCTTGCATTATTCCTAAGTTCCCTTTATCGAAGTCTCTAAAATGCAGAAGGAAAATCAAAGTGAATATTGTTCAAAGAAAAGTTACATATATTTGTTATATATATTATATATAGATATAATAACCACATAGAATCCACATGTGACAGACTATTTTAGTATTTATTTATTTTTTAAACATAAGAGGCATATTCCCTTAAAGCCAATGTATTGGTTCCTTTGGCAGGGATCTAAAAGATTTATGCCTCATAAAAAACTTATTCCTCTGAGAATCTATAACCTGTGCTTGCATAGGTATGTATGTTGCACAGAGCATTAAAAAGTTAACATTTGCTTTCTGCCATGCAGTGTTTGCTGTGTTTTCATGGCAGTGATGAGGGATATTGCAATTATGTTTAGCTTAAGTGTAATTTCAGAAGTACTATTAGCTTATTAAAGCATTGAGGATTGGTCAAGCTCAGATTAAATGATTGTAGATATGTGTGAGATTGGGTACCATGTTGTGGTAGTGAACCTGTAGATCGTAACTCTGCCAAGGATTTGCCTCTGTATTTCCCTTCAAAAAAGATGACTGTTCCTCTGTAGATATGTAGCACAGAATCTGTTTCTAAACAGCTCCAATAAAATCTGTTTATTGGTGTCTCTTGTCTACATACAGCCACCTGTCTAAAAGCATAAATTCACATGTATAGAGTAGTCTATTCTCCCCTGCATACGTATATGTCACCCCCATCGGCATCAATGAAAGCTGTGTGCTTACCAGCAGGAGAATAGATTCATATGCTGTGAAAAGGTATGGAATTCTGATTTATGGTCTGTGTTGCTTTTAATGGATATACCTGCAACAGCCATAGAGCTAAAAAACTGTAAGGTGTTAAAATAAAACATTTTACAGTGCAATATATTGCCTGCTTGTTAGTTAAAAGCACTACCAGGGAGCACATTTTAGCTAAATTTGGTGGTATTAAAAATACATGTGGAGTATCCTTGCTTTCTTTTCTCCACTCTGGTGCTCTGTATTTCTCCAAGCATGCCTTCCCTGTGCAAGGACTGGCTGCCTGTGACCTCTAGGGCGCCGAGGGTGGATATTCTGTGTCGCTCGAGACAAAACTAAAATGAGAGATTAAAGCAATTCTGGAAGATTTCAAGATAGGCTGCTGCCAACTCAGCTTCAGAGGAGGAAAAAAGAAAAGAAACTAGTTTCTGGAGTCGCCTGTAATCTGGATCATAGATAGCCATTTTGGTGGCATCCTCAATGGATGTAAAGTAGCTAGTGCTTTCAGACTCTTCATGCCAGGGCTCAAAAGCCTTTGCAGAAATGTTTATTAAATATTTAAGCATTTCCTCTTTCTGCCTCTCACTCAGCCACAGAGAGAGCCAGAGAGCAGCATTTTCTAAACCCAGGGAGGTACCAGTGTGCGATGGTAGTTCCTTGGGTTTACAGGCGAGGGTCAGCTTTGTTTTGGTGGATTGTACTGCAGCCAGTGTCCCCCACCAGTCTGTGGGGGCACCCATGGCCAAAACTACAAGTGCTAACGAAAGCCTTGGATCCATGTCCTTCTGTATAGTCTTTAATTGAGGTGCCCTTTTAAAGAAATTCACAGCGCTTTAGAGGATGGTTAATATTATATTTCAGTGGAAAACAATTGCTGGCATAAAATTTAGTATTACCTCAAGCAAATTTTTTGTTTTGTTTTGCCATCCTTTAGAAATACCCCAGGAAATATTTTAAACCTAACCATACCCATCAAGAACCCGTGGGCCTCATTATTAAAAATGCTGGATTGTACTCATTTGGTATTTTATGCTTTACATGTTTTACTCTCTGCCCGATTCTTGCTTTTTAGGTGAGCATGAATCAAATCCAAGGGGACATTTTTAGCTATTCCAAGAGCTCTTGAGAAGGAATAATAGTATGAGTTGGTTTTAAGTTTCCTGGTAAAACCGCTTTTAATATTTAAATAATTTTTCTTCTGAAATGGAGAACTTCAATAAGAAAGTTATTTAATAGCCAAGTTACTTTAGCAACTGGCTTTCCTATTTCTTCCTTAAAATCTGGAATAGTGCTAAAATAAAATATAACATAATATTTAAAATAAATATACTGAGGACCTGCGAACATCCCACTTCACAGCATTTGTAGGGAAATGTAATGCATGCAAAAGTACACAGTAGTTTATATAGTAGTTTTATTTTAACTAGTACAATATAACAACCTGACATGCTGTGAAAAATAAATAACTTTTTGAAAATGCATTTTCCAAGTATGAAAGTAATATTGAAAAACGACTGAGGTAATCACTTTTGTATAGATTCTGAAACTGGAAGAGAGGGGAAGGATAATTTATGGCTTAATGCATAGAGTTACACAGAGGTGTGAAGGATTTTCTTTTTTTTGTGGAACAAGGGAGAATACGCTATGCCATTTTGCAAAAAGACTCAGGGAACACAGCTTGCTTATGAGTGAATGCTTGTAGAAGTCTTGGCTAACTTATTTATACCACGGACTCTCTCTGTTTTGGTTTTGGGGTTAGCAGATTGGATTCCTTTTTATTCCTTCATAGGGAAAAAAACAAAACAAAACAAAATCTCTTTTGGCTGTTAAATTCCAATTTTCCAAAGGAAGTAAACATTCCATCTTGGGCTTCTCACACATTCAGATAAACAAACCACTTTGAATTCCATAATGTTTATGGAAAGGAAGTAGCCTCTGCATTTTATATGTGGGGGTCCAGAGAAGATGTGACTTGCCTAGGGTCACACAGCTAGTCAATATCTAGACAGGATCTCTTTCTACCCAATCCCAAGAATCTGGTGGGTGGGTCTGAGATTTTTCACAGGTGATTCTAGGTGCCCAGGCACCAGGTCATGGCCAACACCAAAAGTATTGCTGATAGTTTTGCTAATGTGATTAGATCCCACAGCCCAAAGCAAACCAAGCATCATTAGATCATTGGCGCTACCAAGGTGGTGGTGGTGGTGGTGGGGGTAGTTGAGGGGACTTGGTCTCTATCAGATCCTCCTAGTCCTTTTCAAATAAATATACACTCTAAGTAAAAACTGTGTTTGCTTGCTGTGGAGCTTAGTTTCTATTCAAGTTTGCAAACTCCCCTCACCCTGTAATAATCATGCCCTAAACTCCTTTTCTCTTGATATTCTAGAGCTACCCCTGCATTTGATTTTAAGTGCTTTGGCCTCGAGTCTTGATATCTCTTGTTGGTGTGATTTGCTAGGTTCATCTTAATTGAATAATATATACATAAAATGTTATTTTCCTTGGCTTTAAATGCCTGGGCTGTTATTTAAGTGGTAGGTAGAGAAGGTGGTGGGTGGATATCCTTCCTCATTTCCCTTCATTGCTTCCCATGGCATTTTGACTTTTTACCATGAGGTTTGTAGGTTGAAGGAAGAGGAAGATGAGTCTACATTTCTGTCTCCTGAAAGGGGTAGTGGCAGTGGGTCATGAGCCAAGGGAGAGAGGACTACTGAGACCAGAAAAGATTGCGAATTCCTAGGACAGCAGAGAGCAATGAAGGATGAGAGGAAAAATCAAGATACTCTCCTACCTTAGTTTCTAAGGTCCTTATCACTCTAGCACTGCCCAGGTGAAGGCATTTGTGCAGAAAGAGTCTTTGCAAATGGAATTGGAACCTAGACCTAGTCTGTTAGTTCTAAGGATGTCTGATGTGGCAGGTGGGAAGATGACAGTGGTCCTTGTTGCAGTGGAAGCTTATGGGATTCAAGAGATGAGCTTTTCTTCCTATCTGGAAGTGCTGACCCACCCCTGATGAGATGATGGAGTAGCTGAATGGCACCTCTGGCATCTTTCTCACACTCCATTTGTGCTTCTCCTTTCCTGCATTATTAACTCAATCTCTCATTCTGCAATCTCTCGTGATGCCAGTGCTCCCCAGAGCCCAAGTCTCTACTGACCAGGACAAGGTGACAGGAACAGAAGGAAATGGTTTCACGTTCTTTACCACTGAGAAAAGGAGGAAGGAGAAGAACTTCCATGTTAGGACTTTGGGGGAGAGTAACCCAAGGACTGAATCTTTAATGATAAAATTTGAGGTCCTCTAAACCCAAGAAAGAGCAATTTTGAGGAGTGATTGGTTATCATAATACTTTCCGGTTTATGCAAAACCGGGAGAGGTGAAAATGTGAAAGGTACATTCTGCTCAGTCATATCCTTCAGTCTCCCACTTGTAAAATGACTTTTTACCTACTCATGTCAAATATCTTGGGATCTGATTAAATAATAAGGACAGCCAACATTTCTTATTACGTGCAAGACGGTTGTGGTCATCCTTATGTATAGATGAGGAAAATGGAAGCTCAGAGAAGCAGAGTGGCTTATACAAAGTCTGTGACTAGTTAGTAGAGACTCTGGGATTTGCATCTAAGTAGTTTAACTTCAGAGTCTGTGTACTAAACCACTATTCTCTATAGCATCCTTCAAATGTGGTCTAAGATTACACCTTTGATTTATGGCATAAAATTGCTGTTGATAATTTAACCTTTAGTATTGTTTAATACCCAGAGCTGCCAATTGGATTTCCCGAGTTGGAGCTCACAGTTCCTTCCGGCATTTACTTTTCATTTATTTTGGTGGTTTTTACTGATGCTTTATACAGCAGAAGCAAAGCTGAGAAATTTTTGGTGATTTAGGAAGCTTCCCTTTCTCATAAGCCTTCGTTGTTGATGGTTGATGGGCCTGTGTATTTATTGCTCCCTTGATGAAGCAGTGTCCTAAACTCAGCTGATTTGGTTCTCTCAGGCTCCGTCTCTGCCTCTCTCTTTGATGGCTTCAGTGAGCCAATAATATAATTATGTGACAAAAATAGAAAATACCTGAGGCTTCTGGTTTGTTTTTAATTTTCTAGGAGGAAATATCCTCATTCCTTGATGTTCTCTTGCATATGTTTCCAAAAGAGCTCCACATTGAGCCAGATTTTATTGACTGGCCTTTGTTTTTATGAGGGAAAAAATGGGGATGTGGCATCATCCTGAGCGGACCAGGTAGGTAGGAACTGTAGGGCGGGAGGATTATGAGCTTTGCTCTTGGTTTTTATTACCTGGAGCTCCATCATGAGTCTCAGGGTGGATTGAAATCCTATATTGAGGCCAAAAGTGAAAGGAAAACCAGGACAAAGAAATCCGCAGGGCAAGGGGTGTGGCTCGCTTAGTAAGAGCAATGGAAAACAACAATGAAGTAGCTTGTAGCTTGCCGCCTAATATGTGTAAAGCGTTGGTACAGGCAAGATGGAGTTAATTCAATAAAATAAATATAAAATACTCTCTCCTCTGTCAGGCCGCGCTGGAAGCGGGTCAGAGGTCACTGAGCCGCTTCACTGGAGCACTAATCGATTTGCTGTCAAGGTGGCCTGCTGGGGTTTCAAGCCGGAGAGGAATTGAGAGGCGCTCTGGCCCAATTTCCATAATTGTTCACTGCCTTTAGTGTACAACCTTTTATGAAACACAAAAAATATATCATGGAATTGTATTGATTAGCCATTGGGCTGAATAATTCACTTAGTATTTATTACCTGACCCCAAGAGGTTAAATAAATCCACTATCTAACTTGGGTTTGTGAGAAATATTACTTATTCATTGAAATGTGGGCTGATTATTGCACAATAGGCCTAGATCTTTGTTTCTTGATTTTGCAAACAAGGTTAAGCCTTCTTGAATTTTGGGGCCAATAAGTTGGGGGCGGGGAAAGCATTCTTTGAGTGTCCCCAAAATAAGCCCAATAAAATCACTGCCGAATCCAATTTTGAAGCAGTTTTTTGATCTTGAAATTGAATCATTTGAATCAAGTTTCAAATGGCCCCAAACTTTATGGATGGCAATGAAATATAGACATAAACCTGGTTTTCATTGCAAACACTGCATTTTATAATAATAGACTTAACTAATGGTGAGATCTAAGCTCAGTTTTATTATTAGCATTTTTGGAAGCTTATCCTGTTGTACTAAATTCTCTTAAATTAAGGGTCCCATGAAATGAAGGTGTGTGAGGAGTGGGTAGGAAGAAAGAAGACTCCTTCTGTCTTAAACATGAATTAACCATGGCCAGAAGATGATTTTTGTCCTAAAAAAAGATGATTTCAAGTAACTTGACAATATGATGGAATTTAATCCATAGGGCATTTTTTGAATTTATAAACTTTGGGGCACTCGTTAATTATTTACAGGTATTTGCATATTTCTTTTACTCTGACTGAACAGTAAATCCGTTTTGATGTGCTATACATCCTAGTCACTACTACATGACATCCAAATTTAATTATGTTATCGGTTGCCATAAGCTCTCACTGTCAAGATGCAACCCTGCCTTGCTCTGGCCCTCCCTCCAAAAAAGATGTTTTTAACTTTTGTGTAAAGTCTTTCTTCAGTTTCCTGTCCGCATCCTCCAGCATCTCAAAGCATTGTTTCTGAAGTTTAATGGAATTTGTTGTAGGTCAAGAAAAGGAAGCCATGTGAAGCTTTTGTTTTTTTCTCTCCCTTCAATGAAAGGGAAAGGAAAAAAAATTCATTTGAATTCAGTGCTAACTTTATGTTTGTTGATCGTTTAACATTTCTGTATCCAGGATCTAATCTTACGATTAATGGTAGGAAAAGCCAGGGCTCCGGTGTTGTACTCAGAATCTGCCTTTCCTGTGCTGTGGAGTGGAAGGAAAGAGCGGGCTGCAAAGCAGGGGTAAATGTGCACAGAACTTCCTAAAGCATGTTCAGGTGTGCCCCATTTCCCGTCTTCCATGTGGCTGCTCATGTGAATTTGGGCATTGCGTTTAATGTTTGCGTTCCTGTTAAAATGATTTGTTGATTATCACTTTGGGAATGTTTTAGTTCAAGTTTTGGTATTTGGTCTCTATATTTAGTTTGGGGGTGGGGCGGATGTGGGAGGGTGGAGAAAGTAGGGGAGGCAAAAAGAGAGGGAATAGAATATTTGACTTTTTTTTTTTTTTCTGTGACACTTTGAGTCTTGCTTTCTTTCCCCTCCCTTCTGTCTGTGTGGGGCTCAGTGAAATGGAGAACATAGTTAACGAAATGACTTGAGAGCTCTTGATAGCCTCTTGAGATAATTTGGTTGTAAGCACTGAGCAAAATGCATTCTCTGGATATGCTCATTCCAAGTGCTAATTGTGAATGCTAAATTTTTAAGGAAGCCAATGTCATAATAACTGTTCATGGCAATTCCAAAATAAATATTAGTGAGACACTTTAAAAGGACAGGGTGGTGTAAGAGAGATAGAGAGTCAGACAGTTTTTCTTGCCATGAAATTCTTTTGTAATTTAACATGGGCTCTGCCATAAAGACACAGGAGTTGCCTGTGTTCAATAATAATAATATATAGATAAGAGAGCTATTGAAGAAGTTAGAAATATCACTTTGTTTGATGCCAGCTTTATATAACAGTCCAAGGAAACTAGTTAGGAGCTGATCAAGGAGCAGTGTTGGTATGTCTTGGTTTCTAAATAGAGCTGTTTTGGGTACATGAGGGGACTCAATTCCTATGATATACATTTAATGAAAAGAGGCTGGATTTTGGAATCAGATGGTGTTGAGTTTGAGTCCTGACTACCACTTGTACCTGAGCAGTTAGTTAACTTGCCTTGTTTTTTTAATTTGTACAGCGGGGGCGATACACAGGCCGCGGATTGAGGACTGAGGATTACAGGAGATGATTCTGGCACATGGTGTATAAATGAGTAGTTGTACTATTATTATTCCTCAGGAAATGAAGCAGGGGTATTTGTTAGAACCCATTGGTGTTGACTGGACATTTTGGTACTGGTTTTGGTGGAGATTCTAAACCAAAAACAATCCACATGTTCCAGAGCATCCAACAACGCATTCACCAGAAAACCTAAAAGGAAAACACAGTTCAACATTGAAAAAACAAGAAAAGTCTTTTTAACCATTAAAATTCCTTCAAGGAGAGGAGGACTATGGCAGATTTTCAACTACCCCCACAAAGACAGAGGTTTTGTTTTTTATTTTAACTAAAAGTGGCCAAGATTTCCCAACTGTTCTATTTTTACAAATTTAAAAGTTTCATCGCTGGGTCAGAGTTAGGGCCTGTGTGGGAAACGGAGATCTCTGCCAGCAGCTCAGCAAGATTCCTGCTGTGTTGTGGTTTCCATGTATTTTTACATTCCATGCATTGCTGAACTGTGTATAGAAGGGGGCTCTAAATCACCGGTGCTTTATGCGAGTTTGCAGCCTTTTGATTTGGGCTTCAGAGTTAATGCATTATTTTAAAACAAGATGGTCCGCTAGTGAGTCCGCCACAGATTTCGCCTCCTCCTCTTCTCCCTGTTCCACCCTCACTTCCCCAGTGGAGGTCAAAGGTAAACTTTATATAGCACAGGAAACATTTGGGACTGCTAATAAACAAACGTGAGACACGATGAAGCTTTAATTGTTGGAGGTACACACGCACTCAGCACGAAAGTAAGCCTGGGTGACATGGCAAGGTGAGGAGGGGGTTACTGCTCCCCTTGAAGGGACAGATTTCTTAGGGACAGATTCTGTGTCTTAGTGGATTTCAAGCATGTTGTTGGAGAGTTTGAAAATTACAGTCCCTTCCCAGCGGGGTGTCCTGGGCTGTCCATTCCTGCAGCTGCAGCCCTGGATCTGCCCCTGCTCCCTCATTGCCCCCCCCCCCCACAGCCCCCTGCTGGTCTCCTGGGTCCCACTCCTCAGCGTCCATCTGCGGTGCCTGGCCCAGCACACATGACAGCCACTGCGGCCTCCATTAAGTCCAGTTCCCAACATTCACTTCTGCTCACAGATGTCTAATGGAGCATTCTGCCTCCCCAGGAAAGGCAAAATTCTTGGGCCTGTAGGCTCGAACCACCTTTCTAGCTTCATGTTCCTGGAATGTCCCCCAGGTGCCTCATGGGTCTGCGACCCAGACTTCCTCCTTTTCCCAGACACATACCCTGCCTTCCCACCTCCACCTTCTGACTTCCCTTCTTCCTCCTGCCTGGGCTTACCTTTCCCACCTGGTCCTTCTGCATGAGGCCTTCCTCTAGCCCCTTCAGAAGGAATCCCTCCTGCCTCTTTCTACTGCTCTTTTTTCATGGTTGGATTTTAGTTTAAAAATATGTCTCTTTATTCACCCAGTATTTATGGAGTGTCTCTTCTATGCCAGTCCCTGAGATGTAGAGAGATGCTGAGCTGTAGAGAGAAATAATAATGCATGGCCCCCTGGCCATCAAAGTTGTTTGTACTTTTTTTTTCTTTAATAAGTCATAAAAGTAATTTAACTACATTACTGAAAAATTGGGAGAGAAATAAAAAAAGGAAAGAAAAACCCCACAATCCAACCATGCTCATCATATTGCATTTTAAATTCATGGGCACTTTTAAAAAAGTTATGATGTATAACTACAATTGTGTATTCTTTGTTTTAAATTCCAATTATATATATGATTCTGATATTATATCATATATATTTATATGTAATCTTCCATTTCTCTAAATAGCTAATATTTAATGGAGAATAAATTATTTTCCTATTGTTTATTTTTTTCATTTTCACTATTATAGTGCTAATTAAAATATTCACATTTATATTTATTTTTATAACTTGGATTATTTTTAAAGAGAATAGTTAAAAAAAGAAATATCAGAACTCCCTTTGCAAGTAAACTCTGTTATATAGGATCCTGAATTTAAAAAACAGACTATGCTGGTGCTCATGAGGTAGGGTATCTAAACCCCCTCTTCACCTTTTATAACCACCAGGGGCCTTGTGGCTCCTCTGCACAGGTGCCTAAGGGGTCCTTGGGTGGCTGGTCTGCCTTCAGTCTCTGTCATGATCCAGGATCGAGCCTCACCTTCCACATCAGGCTCCCTCTTCAGTGGGGAGTCTGTTTCTCTCTCTCCCTCTGCTCTTCCCCCTGCTCAAGCTCTCTCTCTGTCTCACATCAATAAAATCTTCTAAAAAAGAGAAAATATTTTGAAAGCTTTGTGTTACATCTCAGAAGAATTACTTTTTCAGACATTATAAACATCTTCATAGCTCTCAATGCATAACGTCAAATGGTTTTCCAACAACTTGAGATCCCTGTGCTCAGTTCTATTGATGATTTGTGTGAGTACCAATTTCTCTAGATCTTTGCCAACATTGTGTATTATCATTAAATTTACTTTTTCCTAATTTAATACATGAAAATTGGACTCAAGTGTATATGTCTCTTATGACCAGCTTGGTGGGGAATTTTTTTCAGGTGCGCATTTGTTATTTACATATTCTTCTTTGTGACATCTGTATTTCCCTCTCACTGAGGATCTCTTTATGGGAATCTTAGTATTTTTATAATCTGTTTAAATCTTTATGTAATAAAGATAATAGCTATAAAAATAATGTCTTATACATATTTTAGGTTTGGGAACGCATATGATTGATTCTTCCATTTTGTTTGCAAAATGAATACCTGAGATTTCATTCTTATAAAACTCTGGCTGAGGCTTTGTATTCTCTGTAGCAGCTGACATTGAGTCATTTATGCATCAGAGGTTCTGAAAGTCCTGGCTGAATGGATAAAGTTACTACCACAACTGCCTACTGTTTTCTGTCCTTGGTCCTCATCATGTCCCTATTTGGGCTCTGGTCTCTATCCCTGCCACTGTCCTCATTGCCCTGGGCTGCTTCCACCATGCTCCAGCCTCCCTGGCCTTCTTCTGATCTGCCAAACCCATTCATGCTTTGGGATCTTGATGTTTCTTCCTTCTAGAACTTTTCTTGCAGAACACTCATGACTGCTTCTTTCTTGCTTTTCAGCTCAAATGTCACTTTCTCAGAGAAACCTTTCTTGGTTGCTTTTTCTCTTGCTTTCCTTTCTATCCCTCCCTCCATCCAACTTTGCATTCATCCTTTAAGAAATGTTTATTGAATCCATATTACTTTACTTGGTTTAGAGGATGTGGTAGTGAGCAAAACAGACGAGGCTCTGCTCTTATTCAAATATCTTATTTGTTTACTTGTTAATGGTATGGTCCTTTCACTTCCATCCATAGAATGATAATTCCTTGTGAGCAGGCACTTTATTCTTGTTCATCATTACAGTCTAGCCCTGTGTACACTAAATAAATATTAGATGAGTGAATAGATATTTCACCCCTCCCCTGCCCCCAATATGGTACCATTTCAATTGCTTGGAATGTTGATGGCATCATTTTAGAAGCTTAAACTTTCTTAGCTTAGCAGTCTATTTTAATTGGTTTTTCTCTCTCTAGCTCATCACTATGTTCCTGCATGGAATGAAATGAAGTGCTGTTCTCTCTTTCCCTCATCTCCACCCCAAGTCTCCCTGTTCCCATCCTGCCACCTACTAGGCTTGGCCCAGAGGATGTGTTCTTCCTTTAGTGCATGGGCCCACCTCCCATTAGTGTTAATGAGGATGATCGTCTCTCATCTAGAGCCTGCTGGGATTTCTCAAGCACTATATACGCACTTAAAATAGAGACACTTCAGAAAGTAGGAAGCAGTTGCACAAAGCTCCAGCTTCAACCTGCTTTTAATAATAGAAACCCTTATTTGCCAAGTTCATGTCAGTTTTTCCCTTGCAACCTTTATTTGGAAAAGGAATGGGCTGAAGTTCATTCTCTCAAAAGAGAGTAAATGAAAAATCCATATGGATTTGGGGAACCCTGAGCATGACAACCTCAAGAGCACTTTGTACGACTTGGGAGCTGCAGAGATCTCTGTGAGATTCATCAGTGCTCTATTCTCTTAACCACCTGTTGTATGAGGGCTGGAATCAGAATGTCTTTGTTTCAGTTCAGTGTTTATGAAATGCCGGCTATATGCTAGGCATAATGCTGAGTAGACTGATTAAGACATGGACTATACTCTCACAGGGATAACATTTTAGGGCAGTTCTGAGGATCACCTGTATCAGAATCTCCGAGTCACTGTGGTCAAATGAAGTTTCCCAGGCCTCTGCCAGAATCAGAATTTCAGGAAACAGGTGACTAAGAATTTACATCTTCAAGATGCTTCTCTTAGGATTTTTTTTTTTTTTTGCATTCTCAGGCCTACCAACCACAAGAGTAGTGATGTGAGAGAGAACGATAGTAAATATTTATTGAGTGTTGACTCTTAAGTGTTGCAGGCAGCCTAACCTGATGAGGGAGTGAGCGGTGGTCTCGGAAGACTCCTCAAAGGAGTGGTATTTTTTCAGTGATGACTTAGAAAAGAATGGTTTAACTAGGAGAGGATGGGGTGTAGGCCTTGTCTAGGATAAGCCATATATTAGTAGGAGAAAAAATTTAATAAGTCTCAGAAGTATTCAGGTTATCAGAGTGTATGAGCATAATGTCCATGTGTTTACCAACAATGAAGAATGAGAGTAGTGTGCAAGTAGGGATCTCTTACTTATGAAAACATTCAGGGTGTGTAGACAGTGGCCCTGCCTCTGCTGAAATGCTGGGTATACCTTCTTCCTGTTTTCTAATGGAGTGGCATATGGATCCTGGGGCAGTGATGAAAATATGCACTAATGGTCCAGATAGATTCTTGAGGCCAGAAAAGCCAACTGGGTGGGGTTAATGGAAATTTGGCAGGGCTCAAACCAAATGAAATAGAACCTATCTCTTCTTTCTCTTCATTTTTTTGTTTTGTTGGATTTTCCCCCAGTGGAAATTTGTGTGTGCTGTAGACAGATGCCTATTTTTCCCTCTTATCTTAGAGACACAGAGAGGGTGAGGGGCAGACAAAGGAAGGTTTGATGGTTAGAAAATAAAGAAAGTGGCACTGACCTTATGCTTGTCTGTCATGCTATATTCTTTGCAGGTAGAACTTCTAAAAAAATTGCTTATCTGATGTCATAGATTTCAATTATCTAGGGTTGTACTAAGCTCAGGGAAAGAAAAGTTTGAGAACATGCGTTGCTTTAGGGCTTGTACCTCTGACTTATACAGAGCATGGAGAACTTAAGTCCAGCTTCTGGGTCTTTTCTTTTCTTTTCTTTTTTTCTGTGCCAGGAACAAAAGCATGGAGCATCTTTGCAATGGTAAGGGCAATAGTGGCTAGCCTAGGATTGCTCATTAATGGAGCGCTTGTGCCATGGACTTTATTGGCTGTTGGCTCAGGTTTTCCCATCTTTGCTGGTGGGAAATGTTATTTTTGCCACCACCGTTGTTGTTTACTCTTCTGTTTGCTTGGTTTGTTAGCGCTGACTGGCTTCCCTCTCCATCCTCTTCCGTCTCCTGTGGTCTTAAATGTTCTTACCCTGACCTGGTTACTTAAAAGTGTGAATTTGCTGATTTGGGGATATTTGTATTCAACCTAGAATTTTTTTCCCCTAAGTCTGAGTGATAAGAAAACTAGTCTTCATTAACACAGGAGTCTGCTCACCAAAATACTTGCTAAATCTGGCTGTAGAATTTGACTTCATGACCTTTTAGGGTGGTGAATGTCAAAGACTGAGCCCGGGGCAGTGTGAAATAATAAACAACTGGGCTGTAAGATCCAGCTTGACGGGCATCATCTGACATCACCTCCCTGAATTTATTAGAGTTAATCAATCCAGGCTGAAAAACGGAGCTAGCAAATCCCACCCACCATGCTCTATTTCATTCACACTTACACCGAGTAATAGAAGTTTGTGGGTTTGTTTCACTAGTGGATTTTGTTGAGACAATCAAAAGAGTACCCAAATGGACAATCCTTGGATGTAACTTGAAAAGTGATAAAATGCCCAAGAAGAAAATCACTGAGTTGTTTCAGTTGAATCTCTCAGGCCTTTTTTTTCCAAAGGTAAAACTTTTTCTTCCTATTCTAAGGTACATGTTGGCGGTGACTAAAGTTAGCAGGAATCACATCTCATTTCAAACATCCAGACAGACCTGTAGAGATACATTAAGGAGACAACCCATTGAAAGAGAACTACCTATAGAAAAATCTTTCAGGGTTCAGCCTAGGGCAGCTGCTTGTGACCTCAAAGATTGGAAATAAAAGGGCTGCTATTAGTTCCACGTCGGTTCTCAGAGTGAATGTTGCAGAGTGATGGAGGGTGTTAAGCTGTCAAATACTAGCAAGGGTTAATAAGGTTAAGGAAGAAATAAAAGCTGGTCAACAATAAAGCAGTGTGGATAAATCAGCTCCAATAAATAAAGCATGTCACATCATGTATACACTCTGCGGGAAAAACAAAAATCATAACTCACATACTCAGGCAATAGTTATAGAATTTTGCACTGGGACATCCCAGATTATTTCCTTGGGCATCTTGCATGCTCACTTAGAGACCTCTATAGCCACTTTTCCTCTCTGGAAATCACTTAATCACTTTCCTTGTGGGAGAATTCTCTAACATCAATCAGAGAGTGTAAAATATAAGAAGAGCAGAGCCAGGGTAGCTTAGCACCTGATGTCAAGGAAAGGCCATTATAAGCTACCACACCAAGGAGGTGATTCACTTTCAGTCTCCTTTGCCCTTTGCCCTGGAAAGGGAGGTCAGAGAGATGCCTTCTGTGTGGGCTGAGTTTGCCCAGCTGACTGGAGAAATGCAGGGCTTTGGTGGCCAAATGATTTTGCAATGTCATCTGTATATTTCCTATAAGTAGTGCTAGATTCTGAGGACTATGCAGCTGATAATGCATTTACACCAGTAGACACTTGCCATTTGGCCACAGCAAAGTCTTGGGAACAGAAGTCTTGCAGAAGACGGGGCTCTTTTTACCTATGTAAATGCCAAGTTTTGGCTCAATTCTAAGTGGTTGATGACTGACCATTTTAGCTGGCCCATGAGCCTTACTTTTATTGTTTCATGTCTACTTCCAGACCCAGGGGCCATGGAGAATACTTCTGATTAGCGACCAGTCTCATTTAGAAGTGATTCTATAAACCATAAATAACAAGTCATATGACATATTTATTTTTTAAAGAAGCACATCCCCACTTATACATCTAAGTGAGTCATTGTCTTTGGGAAGCCATGGGCTTAAATGATTTCTTTAAACCTTGATTTGCCCTCGGTCTGGAGCACATTATTTTGAAGATCTTCGATAGAGATAAGTCTTCATTTTGGGAGGGCTGTGTTTAGAAAGAGCCAAATGTTAGGAATCAAGCAAGTGGTCAACTTGGATGATTTTTCTTTGTTGGATCAGATTATAAAGTATGAGTGATGGGTTTTTTTGTTGGCTTTTGTTTGCAGTAGAACTATAAGGGAATTTCTAAAAGAAATTCCAAAAATATATCAAGCAAGGGGCATTAAATTGGAAAAATTGCGTGGTTACACCAAGGTTTAAGTTCTGGTAGGCATGTTAGTTAAGCATCAGCCCTATCATTTTATAGTCCAGGTTGTCAATTGTTGAGCAGGTAAAGTTTATGAAGGTGAGGCTTCTATTGTCAGGAAGAATCTTCTAGCAGGCAATTATAAATCTATGAAAAGTGACCCTGGTGGCTTCTCTGCTTGGATCTGTTGAGCCTTTGGAAGTTGGCTTGTAGGGTATAGAGGCTTCTAGGATCTCAGCGTCAGGGGTGGCCCAAATCATGGAGATTTTGTTGGCTTTCCCATTCTAGGAAATACAATTCTTACCTTAAACTGCTATTTTTTTTTCCCAACCATTCATCTTTCCTTGCTTGAGTAATCCCAGGAGCAACCTAAAGAAAGAATTTTGATCCCAAAGAAACAAACTTGGAAAACTGAATTGTTAAGAAAACATACTTGTTTCTCATGTGCCTGTGTCTTCTCTCCCCCATTCCCCCACTCTCTCCCTTGCCTCCACATTTAACCTAGAATGGCTTTATTTAGACAGCAAGGCCTGATTATTTTCATATGTATTGATTTCCTATCAGTGGGTTTTCTCTGTCATTCTTCAAGCTATTTCATAGTAGGTAATACACTTGGCTGTTCTTTCAGGATGCTTCCGGCTTTCCCTATAAATTTGAACAGAGTGAGAGGTATGGAAATTAGCTTCTAGAATTTTGTTTCTGTGAGTAAAAGAGAGTAACATAAAGATTAAACAAACACAGTTCTTTCCTATTGACATTTACAGGTTCCAAACCATACAAATTAAGTGACTTAACAAATAGAATATGGTGGAGGATGGACTCCTATGTCAAGGCTTAACTCCTTGAGAATATGTTTTCAGGACCCACAACATAATGCATATCCGTCTGAGGAGAAGGACAATGGGAAGATGTACGAAAAAAATAACTTGGGCATCAGGCAGACTGGGTTTGGGTTTCAGCATTTTCCTTACCCGTCTAAAGACTTGACTTGGTTCAGGGTGAGCTTCATTTCCTTATCTGTACAATAGGCGTAATTCCTGTTTCATAGGTTTTTTAGTACCATATCTATCATGTAACTATTGTATCATATGATAAAATGAGCACTCAGTGGTCTCTTCATCCTCTTCTTTTGTCTAAAGTTATGTGCTAAAAATGAATTGCACAAACTTAGTTTTTTTTGTGAGAAAATTCTGGCACTGATATAGAAAATAAGTTAATATTTGCTTAAAAGTTCTCTTTTCTACAAGGGAAGGATAGCTTTTTATTACTGTAAATGACTCCACGCTTTCACAATTCCCAAAGCTGAGAAATAAGTCCAGGAACTTTGCTATATTGAAGGAAGAAATGGGAAGGCAAGGTCCAAACCCACGGCCATTTGGAAATATAGCCATTTAATTTCACAATTCCTTTTCATATTTTATTCAGCGCATTACAAAATATTTTTTAAAGTCAAACGCAAGGAAAGAGAAACCTTCGAATAACAAAGTTCTAGCATGTTCTGTCCTTATCCTGTCCGTTTGCCCATATGCCCTCATTTGGTACCACCGGATCACTTTGAGAAACACGTGACATCACATTGTTGAGCAGCCTGTACCTTCCTCCCAATGTCCGGTCTTCAGAAAAATAGAGAAGATCCTTCCTAGTCTTTCTTCCCTATATGCAAACTGTGAGGCAGAGAGCCTTTTTGCCTGTCCCCTAATTCCTTAGCCCATCCTTAATTAGTGTTTTTATGGTTAGTCCCTACCATATATCTTTAAGAGTTTCACATGAGTCGGCTCCCTACAAGTTTTATTGCATTCAAAATAGAGGCAAGCTGGCAGTGTGTGATGGTGGGAATATATACAGTCACCGAGAGGGGGTTGGCTGTTACTTGTAATTGATTGCTCACTGAAGCCTGCCCGCACACTTTACCCCGAGGCCTCGCTCTCGTCCATATGCCTAGTGTCAGAACGTGCAAGCCAGCTGGTCAGTCAGCGCACATCCTGTGGGAAGCGGCAGACACAGGCGGCCGGGTAGCCATCAGCCTCCCTGAGCACATTTCCTCTGTGTTTTGATAATAGTTCTGTAAGCTTTAATTATGCTGTGTGACAACACATTCATGAACTATCAAAATAAATCCTTTGAGGAGATGGCTGCTAACAAGTTTTGAAGCAACAGTGCTTGTTGCAGAGGAGGAAGGAGCGAGAAGGAGCAATCAGATTTTTCAGGATCCCCCCTCGACGTTGAAGCCAGATGAAATGTTCTCTTGCCTTCCCTATCGTGTTGACAAATGCTCCTTTTAAAGCCATGCCCTTAAGAAGTTAACTGAAGACACTTATTGCAACACTTGAGTGTATCCAACACAAGGGCTTTACAATTAGCAGCTGTAATGTGAGCATAAAAGCTGTGCCCCAATATCGGTATATAATCTGAGGGAACACTGCAGGGTCCATTAAGACCATTTACAGTTGAGACGGAGACTAATGGTATTAAATTATTACAGCTATTGCTAAAGGGACATTGGAAGTGAATCCCTTCCAGCTGGGTTGGTTGTATATGCTCTTTGTCAACAGTACAGTCCTTTAAGGATATCCTTATTGTTCATGATCATTTAGACGTGATGCCGTGTGCTTTACTGAAAGTATAAATAACACCCAACAAAAAGACTGGGAATTAGTATTTGATTAAACTTGGCTCAGAGTTAAACGGAGCCGGGTAGTTCTTAGGCAAAGCGCACTTGCCTTTACACACACGTGCGTATGCCTATGGGCTCACGTATGGGATTGTCTGTGTTCGTGAACTGTGTGTGATGGTGTTCTGTTGCCTGGCTACCGGTGCACAGGTGAACCAATAAGTTAGAGTTGTTTCATTGTTCTGTGTGATCGTTCTGTTTGGAAACCAGCAGAATTTAGGGAATTAGAGCACCAGAAGAGAATTCTGTGTAGAATCCAAGTTTTTAAAAAATAAGAGGAATTTATAGTCTTAGGCACACGTGAGTCTCTTTTTCTCCCCCCACCCCTTGAGTGTGATTGCCTTTTATTTGGCTGAGGAATAATAGGAATGTCCTTCAAGGTTAAGATAATTAATTAATTTATAGGTAGGCCCCATGCCAGGCATGGAGCTCAAACTCACAATCCTGAGATCAAGACCTGAGCTGAGATCAAGAATCAGATTTTTGAGGTGCCTGGGTGGCTCAGTGGTTAAGCGTCTACCTTTGGCTCAGGGTTCTAATCCTGGAGTCCTGGGATCAAGTCCTGCATTGAGCTTCCTGCGCAGACCCTGCTTCTCTCTATGCCTATATCTCTGCCTCTCTCTCTCTCTCTCTCTCTTTCTGTCTGTGTGTGTCTCTTATGAATAAATAAATAAAATCTTAAAAAAAAAAAGAGGCAGACACTTAACTCACTGAGCCACCCAGGTTCCCCAAGCTTAAGATATTTTAGCTCCGCCAACATCCAGTCAAACATGGGGAAACTCCTTTACAGAATAATTGAATATTAGGGTCTTTGGTTTTAAAATTGAAACCAAATTTAAAAATTAAAAGCAAGGAAATTGTAAAGAGAAATTTGGGAATAAATTCAAAGTTGCTACTGAGCTTGAGTCATGAACAAGGCATGAATTAATAACCTGAAGCACAACACAGAAAAGACAGAAATACACAGAAGAGCCCTGCTTTGCAGGCAGGGATCAAAGATCATTGCAAATAAGATTGAGTTGGTTGCCATATTAAGTATATTCATATTTATCATCATAACTATTATGCCATGTATGTGTATTTTCTTCCTATTGTATGCATTGATTACATAATTAGATAATTAAATAATTTTTGTTAATTACCCTTATAATTTGCTTTGGTCAGATATATTTATTGAGCATCTACCTGCTCACTTTGTGAGTCGCACTATACCAGGCTCTTACAAGGAAGAGGAGAACCATATCAGACATGATTCTTGCCTCAGAAAGTTTGTAATCGGGTTGTGAAGGATAAACAGCAGAAAAGATAAACTTGTTCAATGTCATTATATGGTACTGGTTATGATTCTGATACAAGTTTAAAGAAGGGATAAAGTGTATATAGTAAATTTGTAGCAGCCTAGAACTGCAGCGAAGAGGAAGTGAGGAGAATGCAGAGGATCCCCCAACAACAAGAGCATGAAGGGCTGCAGGGGGATTGAACAGAATGGGTTTGGAGGACTCCACGAAGGACCTCTGGGTTCAGGCAGAGCCTTGTCTTACCAAGTACTGTGCTGGGCTCTGGGGACACTAATGGATAGGACATCGTCCTACCCACAGGGAATTTGGAGCTTAGTGCAGCCATTCTCAATATCTGCACTGTTCCACTGAAATAAAAAGTATGTTTGCATGAAATTCAAGGAATTCCTGTCCCTTTGAAGCCCATTCATGGGTTCTTTAACCCAAGGTTAGGCACTGTCACCTCATGGAAATTCTGAGCTATTAAGTTTAAGGTGGGGCTGGTTTGAGGATGGCAGAGGACCAAAAACCTGGCAAAGGGATGTGATTGACATGGAAGACACCAGGGAGCCTCTAAAAAGACCAGCAGAGGATGAGAGAGGTAGGCCATTGTCTATCTGCTTTGTTTTCAGAAGGGGAAACTGAGAGCTACAGGCAGAGATCACTGCCCAAGTCCCTACATCTGTTCCTTGGAGCTCTTTATCATCCTCCACTAATGGACACTGCTGCCTGGGTCAGGCGCTCTTAGGATCTATCGGGGTAGCAGCAAAGGGTGCAAGATGAAAAACTGACCTTAGGCCAAAATCTCCTTATCAGAGATGCTCCCAGAACAATCAGGGGCCATAAGAGAAAAGGGACATTTAGGAGGAAGCTAAGAACAAAGGATGGAACCACTGGCATGAAAGAAGCTCTACCAAATATAGTTTTCATGCACGTCTCTGTCGGCGCTTGAGACACTTTCAGTGGGAAACCTCTTCTTGAACTTTGTGGCAAAGCGGAGAATCTTTGCAATCTTTGAAACCTTTCACTTTGGAAATATCCACAAAACAAATGAGAAAAACAAACATTAATGAGGCAGATATAAAACACTTTGGAGAAAAAATAATTTAGCATTTTTATAGTTGCTATAGAAACACCTCAGCCCTGACTCTTGCTAATTAGTTGAATTTTACACATTTTATATTTGGAAATGCAAATCAGTTTTCATAAATTATTACTTATTTTTTTTCACTTATATTTACAGTACTGTTACCAGATACACACAGAAAGTCTAGGATATTATTTAGTTATATAACATGATATATTTAGTTATATGAGCATGACATTTATATCCACAAGACATTTCTTAGTTTAAATATTCTCCTGTTAAATGTTGTGGGAAATTATACAAAGATTTATAATTTTTGCAGAAGAAAATGAGAAAATGTAAATTATGTAGTGGCTTACTAAAGTGTTTTCTCATGGAGTCTTGAGAGAGAAAGAGGGAGTCCTCCCTCCCTAAATAATAAACATTTAAAAACTTCTCTCTAGTCGTGGGAATTATGGTTGGTTTGGGTGTCTTCTGAACTTTTGGTACTAAACACTCGCCATCTGTAAACACTTACTGGACTTTCACTGATTGGAGAAGGACACAGAAATGTTTGGAGAAACGGAAATGTAGGGCAGGTCCAAGATCTGCAATGGCTTATAGTCTTATGGAGAGGAGGTGAGTAAACACTCAAATTCAATCGATGGGAATTATAGATATATTTTCAATATATAGTCATAAGACCAGAGGAATGAAGCTGCAGACTTTGGCTTTATTACTGAAAAGGGGAATTCTTTGACAGACCTGGATCCAACTCCTGACCCCACTACTCACTAGCTATAAGATTTGGGGCAAGTTATTGGACCACTCCAAGCCTCTTCCTATACAATGAGGAGAAATAGAATGAAAAAAATCAGAGAGTTTTTTGTGGAGATTATAATAGAATATAAAGTTGGGGCTCAATACATTGTAAGTATCACTTAGCCAGTGATATTTATTGTAAAATTATTATCATAGTTGATTTTCATTGTGCATACCTTTATCAGATTTCAACTATGTATGGTTGAACAAAAAAAAGAAAGCTGAGAGCAAAAGAAGAGTTTAAATAGTGTTCTCCATCCCACTGTGTACATGCCTCTGAGCGAGTGAGCTCTAAATGTAAATCTGCCAAATCAGACCTTTGTATATAGATATTAACAAGTAAGGTTGTAAATGCATGTATACCACACTCAATATGTAGTTTAAGGGATTTTCAAGGATTATTTTGACTTTATGTAGATTTTATTTTATACACTGACTTTAGAAGCGGAACTCCCACACCACAGTTGAAGCCACTGTATTATTATTGTTGCGTGGCTAATGTTATTATTGGCTTGATGTGAAGAAGCCAATAGGGTAGCTGATGGAATGGCTTGAACTTTCACTTGAGCCCTTGGAATAAATCTGGATGTCCCTGGAGGATTTTGATAAGGCAAGAAAACAGGTAGTAGGGAGAAGTGGTGGAAGACTTAAACCGCCAGTGTGAGGGAGAGGGAATAAAGGACGTGAGGCTCAAAGTGGGAGATGCTGGGATAGACCATGACCCCTTGCCCAGAGGTCTCGACAGGGGTGGTGGCAGAGAGGAAACCAACCTCAGAGAAACGGGAGCCACAGAGAGGAGACTGATGGGCGATTAGCCACATGTGGGAAATAAGCAACACAGACAGAAAAATGTTTATATATCCTAGTATTTTTAGAGACCAAGGTCCTTTAGTGATGTATTTGAATAACAAGGTGCCCTAATGCTTCATGCCTTCTCAGTTTTGTGTCTTCAGTTATTTGAAAAGCAGAGTAAACAGGATCACTTCCTTCCCTAGGCTGATTTCCGTCTTTTCCTGAATCAATAAGCAAGGATTTGTTTCTTCTTTGTGTATATGACCCCATTTAAATTCAGGGTTCATGGTAACATAAATGGCAAGTGGGAGGAAAACAAATAAAGTACAAATACATAAATACATTGCTTTTTCAAAATTCACCACATTAAACAAGCCAATAGTTTTGATGTTATCTCTGTTGGTGGTGGCTGTGCTATTTATTGCGCCTACTGGGGTACAGCCAGGCAGGAAGTGTAAGGAATTAGAGCAATGGGGACTGATAGGAACTCCGGCAATTGGAAGAGAATGGTCCTTTCAGAGGGAGGCGTTATGGGCGGGTTCTCAGCTCTACTTGCTCCTTGCTATAGGAGGAGCATTGAAACCCAGGGCTATCAGATACGACCTTTCGATAGAAGTCAGAAATTGGAATCTTAATGTGAAATCTGACTTTGAATGATGGCAACTCATTAAAAAGTTAAATCACTCTGAAAGCCAAAACCAAATTAGTCTGTGGGCTATTGGTCTGTCACCTTTCTTTTAGAGGCTACACAGCTCAATATGGGATCCACTAGCTGGATTTGGGTGTTGAGCACTTGCACAATGGCTAGTTCGAATGTAGATACAAAGTATAAAAGACACACTGGAACTGGAAGATTGTAGATATATCAATATTTTTAAAATATTGATTGTACATTTAAATGAGAATTGGGCAGCCCGGGTGGCTCAGCAGTTTTAGCGCCACCTTCAGCCCAGGGCCTGATCCTGGAGATCCAGGATCAAGTCCCAGGTCGGGCTCCCTGCATGGAGCCTGCTTCTCCCTCTGCCTGTGTCTCTGCCTCTCTCTCTCTCTCTCTGTGTGTGTGTCTCTCATGAATAAATAAATAAAATCTTAAAAAAATAAATGAGAATGTTATAGATACGTTGAATTAAATAAAACATCTTTATTAAAATTAATTTACCTGGTTATTTTCACTTTTTAAAATGCAGCTACCAGAAAATTTAAAATGGCATGCAAGACTTGTATTTGTGGCTTTCATTCTATTTCTAGTGGACATGCTGCTCTAGAGTTTGAGCTGCGTTGTCCCACTAAGACATTATTTCAATGTGTTTGTGGTTTTCTGTGGATGAAGGTCCATAACCTTATTAATCTGTGCAGCCCTTTCTTCCTTCTTAGATCAACCTAAACATCACAAAAGATCTGCCTTTTTGGTGAGTCCTCCAGCCAGGTCCGTTTTGATCCAAGGATAGAGCTAAAAGTGGATCTCATGCCTCGAGTTCAGGTTTTGGTTGACTGGCAGGTGTGCATCCAGCTGCCCACCCCCACCGCAGCCCCAGAAGTGTGTCCCAGTCATAAGCACAGAACCCTTGGTAGTTAGGTTCTTCAGAAGAAATGGTGAACTCCTGGGAACCACAGTTCTTTTGTTTACCTTAATGTTGCTTAAAAGCTTGTTTATGTTGGGAAAAAAAAAAAAGCCTATTTAATTATGTAAATTAAATTTGCCCCAGGTGAGGGTAAGCTGTCACCAGAACCAGATGAATGATGCTCACGTTTTGACTTGAATCAAGTGATTTAGTAACTAACAAAGGATGGTGGCTGGTTGGCAGGTCAGTGGAGCCACAACTGGAAAAGCCAACTTGGAAAGAGCAGAAGCTGCTGGACTCTTCTCCCCAGATTTTCAGTGAACACTGTCTGTGGGTCTAATTGAGCAAGTACTAGATTCAAATTCAGGAAATATTGATCTACCTGCTGGGTCCTTGGTTCTGTACAGAATGTCTTCATAAACATGATCTCATTTCTTATTTCACAAAATACATCTAGTACCTCTACTGAGGTTTTGTATGCTTAATATCAAGAGAGGAAAGGAAGAACTTGTCAGAGTCTCCTTCCATCCCCAGACATATGAGAGATACAATAATTTTATTTAAAGCAGAGGAGTTTGAATGTCCAGATATAAGCATATAGTCTTTCTTTAGTCTAGTTCTATAGTTCTCAAATTTTAGTGGGTTGTAAATACAAACCCACCTATGTAATACTTTATGGAGGATGTAAGTGATTTTTAAGGGTCATTTTGACTATGTGTGATTTTTGCCTTTCACGCTAACTTTAGTATCTGACTTCCTGGCTAAGATGTAACTCTTCTACATGTGCAAGAGTTCTTAGCACATGATTCCAGGTGGTTAGACCCAGATATGTATTGTAATTGCTACTGCTCCCAGTGCTTACAGAATAATGTCTGTTCTTGAGCAAAGGCTGATGGGATGGAGAGAAAACCCATTGAAGCTTATGTGGTCTCAGTGTTCCTGAAGTTAGGGAGCAGAGGGCTGGTCAGTCTATGGGAGACACTTTCTGGAAGTGGAGGTGGCAGCAGAAGGCAGTCTGAAAGGGAAAATGACTGGGTCCCACAGCTGCCTAGGTTCAGGGATCTACAGACATTAATTACAGGTCCCCTCTAGGTGGCTTTACTTAAGCCATATTCATGTTATCTCAAGGAGGATCTTCAATATCAGCTCCAAGATGAGCACCTGCAACTTCCAACAGTGTCAGTTATGGAGCTCACAACTCAAAATACAGGCTGAATGTTGGAGCTTTGGTGATCCTTATGGAGAAGAACTCAGTGAAATTTATCAACTCTGTGAGAGTTTGCTGTGAGTTCTTGTGTGAGGAATAGGGTGGTAGTAAGCTAATATTAATTGTGGGCTTATTAATGTCAGGGATTGTACTAAATATCACCATTACATCTTATTTTATATCAGTCACACAATACTCTGAGATAGGCATTACCCATCTTGTTTTATAGACTAGGAAACAGAGAGGTTAAATAATTTACTCGGAGTATCCCACTTGCCTCTATGTGACTGTGACAGCCATGATTAGAGTTCACAAGTGAGGGAGCCTGTGCCCTGTCCCGCCCCTCCAGGATCAAAGCAAAACAGCGATCTAAATAAGATAGAAGTTTATTACTTTTATATAATTGATGCCTAGAGAGGTAAGTAACCCAGGGCTGTGGCGGAGGCTCTGCCCTACAAAGCTTTCAAGCCAGGTTCCCTCTACCACATTCTTCTACCATATGGAGAGTGGGCTCATTCCTACTGTCAAAAATGGAACAATGGCTGCCTTAGCAGCATTCCTTGTAGCAGAACGGAGAGAGGAAGGGGCAGGGCAGACCTGTTCTTCTTCATGATAGTAGATATTGCATACAGCATTCTGCTTATATCTGACTATCTAGATTTTGGTCACATGATTATCTACCAATAAGGCAGTCTGGTAAACACAGTCTTTATTCTGGAAAGTCATGTGCTCAGGTGAATAGTGGAGATGTTATTATTTTAGAGGAAGGAGAAAATAATATTTGGGATCAGCAATAGACTTTGGTCACCACAGTGACCTTGGGCAAGTCACTTTAGCTACTCTTGATTTATCTGTAAAATGAAAATGATGATGAGAGTAGATCCTAACTCCAAGGATGTTATGAAGAAGAAATGAAGCTATTTGGAAAGCATTTGGCATAGTGTCCCATAGCTGGCATCATTCAGAACATCATAGCTATTTTTAATTTAACATGACTAATTTTTTTCTTATTTCTGTTAATTTTGTGTATATAGTAACATAGTCACTAGAGAGAGATGGTGGTTTTCTATATTTTCTCCTTCATGTTCTATTTTCACTATTAAACAATACTTTTGAGTCTCTTGGTCCCCACATAGCTTTAGTTCAGTATCTATCTCCTATCAAGCTGGGGTGGTAAGATTTGGTGCTCATGACTTCTAGAAGATTTAGAGAAGAAATCATGAAAGACAGTGTTACACTGGTTTTCTTTCTCTTTCTCTTGATACCCTCGCAGATGGTCTCTTTTTCTTGTAAAGCTTAATTTTACACTGTGTGCTTGGAAAGCTGACTGTTAATATAACGATAATTTAAAATAATTTTGGGACCTGCTCATTAAAGGAAGGGATTACTTGTGAAATTCTATATCTGTATCTGTATCTATATCTATCCTGGTTGTCACTAATTAGATGGGCTTAGAAGAGAGGCATACATTTTAAATTAGAGGCTTCTACTCTGTTTGGGAACACTGAAGACTGTCATTAATATCCAACACCTTTGATTGGAAGGTGTATGAGCTAGATATATGCATGGGACAGAGAGTTTTACACCTTTTGTGTGGAGCAAATCCTGACAAAGGGATGCATTGGATGCTAAGCCAGAATCCTTGAGTGGAACTTCTCTGGATGAATCCATCCGGATTCAGTGCACAGTGCACGGCAAGGCCCAGCACTGTTGACCTTTCCACCCCCCCACCCCTGCCTCGTTGGCCCAGCACTGTTGACCTTCTAACCCCATCCATGCTCCCTTTTACCTTGGGTTCTTCTGCAGTTTGATCACTCTGCCTGCATTACCTACCTGCCTTCTATGCCTACTTACCTGCTCCTCATCCTTCAAAATCCTCTTTCAGAAAAGCCTCTTGATTTTTACTCTCTTTCTTCAGAGCACCCGTCTTGGTCTGTGAAAATATGCCTCTTAGGTGACAATTTGATTTTCATCTGCCTCTTCCTTTAGTCTGTGAAGCCAGGGACTGTGTCTGATTTGGCTCTTCACCATGTCCCCTGTGCTTGGCCTGGTGCTTAACAAATATTTGCAGAAGAAATGTATTTGAAAATCAATAATTTACCCATAGGTCATCCTGGGATAAGACATCCTTGGGTAAGACATACCTATAAACAATTAAAAAAAAATCTTAGTCTTTTTGGTGGGCATCATGGACTCTAGCTAACATGGAAGGCTGATGTTCTTCAAATCACATGTCAGTGTTTTCTGAGCAGACACCAGAGTCACTGAGGCCCAGCCTGGCCTGGTTTGAGAGATGCCAAGCCAGGCAGCTTCTGAATAATATAGCAAGGAAGGCAAAGAATAGGATCCTAGGGTTATGTGGTTCACATTTCAGAGCAAGATTTATTTTCATTATATATTTTTTCTTAACTGAGGACATCTATCTAGACAGGTTTTTTTGGAACCAAATTTTGTTCTTTGTGACATTTGGAATTAATACGAGGAAACACTCTTTGTATTGCCTGGTATTGAAAATGTCAGTAAACAAACTTAACAGTCAGAGAAGGGGGGCTTAGTAACAAAAGACATTGTTTCTTGGTGCAGGAGGTAAACAAGAGAGTTTAGAACAAAGGTTTTCTCAAAATAGGCTTTTTAGCAAACTTTGGAGCCTGGCTCTCCAACCCCACCCACCTCTATTCTGCTGAAGTGGTGATGCTGATGATAATACTTATTATTTTAACCAGCCCCCAAAACTTACCAACACAAACACACTCTTAATGTCTGGGCTGACAGCAGGGCTGGGAAGGTCCTTATAGGATCACAAAACAACTGGGGGGCAGTTGAGGGCTTCCGGCAGCCAGCTAACAAAAATATACTCTCAGAGGATGCAGCTCAGGGAGGCGTGGGACCTGCACAGCAGTGAGCCTGAAAGTCGGCCTTTCCGTTTTTATAGAGCTTCACCCCTCACATCTGGTAGAGTTGTGACAATCAGCGCTGGACCATTTTAGAAATCAGATACCCTGGGTACCAGGAAGTTGATTTGCCTTCCACTTCCTTAAGAAAACACACATTAATATTTAAACTCAGTTTTCATAAAAGAAGATTGTGTTTGAGATGCGAAATAAAGTCAGGGGGCTGGGAAAAACCCTCTCAGATACAGTGACCCTGATGCAATTCAAATCATCCTCCAGATTCAAAAAAGGAGAAGGCTCACCCTCACGCCCCAGACCCCTGCAAAGTCCTTGGTGGCATTTGGTATTGACTGTTTTATGGTGTTTGCCTATAGTTTGGAAAGAGCTGGACTTGAAGTTGTAACTTCCTTATCCTTAAACAGAAGTTGGAAATCCATGAAGGTTACTTTCTGAACTGATCCCAAGAAACAGTATTTATGATTTCCCCTTCGGTATTGTTTCTTTGCAGCTTTTTTCAATTAGAGAGCTGTGTGGCACACAGCATCCGATAACTGGGCTCACGGTGGCCACTGGGCTCCTGATCCAGCCCTCTGCATTTTCCTGCCCTACTTTGGGTCACTGTCCAAGGAGCCAGCATCGTGAGATCGTGTCAGATAAATCAGGCATGACTATCCTGCTGTGCCATCTTGAATAAAGTATGATTTTGGTGTGTCTCTAAAAGAGACAAATACAGTTCTTAAAGGGTGAAAGGGGTTTTTCAAAGATCAGTGTAAATGGTTTACTTTAAAAATAAACATTTTAAATCACTTTGATCTTGGCTGTCCAAAAGATGCAAACTAGTCATGCTTCTGGGGGAGTATTTTCCGGGGTTTTAAACCTAACATAGACCATTTCCTCTTTACTTGCAAGAAGATAAATAATTTTGGGAACAATAGAACACATGAAGAAACAATTCTGGGAGTAACAGGCAGGTAGGATCTTGAAGGTGCTATAAGAACAGAAGCTGGTTTTACATTTGCCAATGGAGATTTAGGAAATTTGTCTCCGTCAGATTATTTATCCAGATTGGAGTCCTGCAAACTGCATTTCCTCTCTCCATGTCTGTCCACCCATCCACCCACCCACATCCATCTCACCTGCAAAGATACTATGACTTTTCTTTGTCAAACACCTTAACAAAATTTTTTTTTTCACCCTGTGCTTTGGCATGTCTTCGGTCATTTGCTTTAATGATTAGTTTATTCTTTTGGATCATATATTTGTCTCCTCACTAGGCATCATCATTTAAAGATAATTCTAGCATTAATTGATACCTGAAAGCACTTGTATCTGGTATTTTGGTACAATGGTTAATATTTTGAAGATTGCGTGGATTTTAGATTTTGAATTCTTTTTAGGATTTATTTATTTTAGGGGGGAGGGGCAGAGAGAGATACTCTTCAAGCAGACTCCTTCCTGAACAGGGAGCCCAATGCGGTGCTTGATCTCACGACTCCGAGATCATGACCTGAGCCGAAAACCAAGAGTTGGACACTTAACCCACTGAGCCACCAAGGTGCCCCTGGATTTTAAATTTTGATTAAGTAAAACATAATTGTAATGGGAGTAAGTTCTGATATACTTTGAAAACCCAATTATAAATTACTCAAAGATAAAATGAAACATATTTATTTTGCATGGAAAAACAAATGTCAGTTGTACCACTATCACATACCATTTAATCCTTAAACTATTTTTTTTGCTAGTTTTATATGTGATGTATGAAATCATTATCTCATAGATAACAGAAAGCTGTCCCAAATAGATCACCCGTCTTTTTCATATTTGCACTATGAATTGTTATTCTAAAGATTAAGGAGGTAAGTGATCATTTTCAAAGAAGAGGCTCTATAACCAAGATTGATATAGTAAAGGAAGTCTGATATTTCAACTGACTTCTTTTTTTTTTAAGATTTTTATTTATTCATGAGAATACACAGAGAGGAGAGAGAGAGAGAGAAGGAGAGACACAGGCAGAGGAAGAAGCAGGCTCCATGCAGGGAGCCCGATGTGGGACTCGATCCCGGGTCTCCAGGATCACGCCCTGGGCTGAAGGCAGCGCTAAACCGCTGAGCAACCGGGCTGCCCGCAACTGACTTTTAGTGGCAGTTCTTAAAAAGTGCTCCTTTTTCAAGCTCTGTAGTCATAGGGGGTGGGTATAGGAGATGCTGTGCAAGAAAAATGTGGGTGGTTGTGTGTGGGTCTCTTACCACTGTGAAGCAATTAGCTGACAACATGTGTTCTCCCTTGGACAGACAGAACCAGATCCTATGGTGGACACAGGAGAAATGGAATTAGGATCTTTGAGTTCTAATCTGAGATCTGCCACTATGTGATCCTTGGCAAGACCCTTAACTTTTCTAGGTGTTGGTTCCCTCATCTATAAATTGAAAAGAGTTTGACTTGACAGCAAATTAAAAATATAGGGAGAATAAATAAAGGCAAAGCTTCTGTAGTAAAGGAGAACATGAGTCTGGGGTGGCATTCCACTGGCTAGGTCTCCCCACTCAGCCATGCTGTGGCCCTCAGACTCCTGGAGCACCTCGGGATGGTATACTCCAGCATGTCTTCAGTCTTCTGTTTTAATTATTAGAGTTTATTGTTTTGGATCATATACTTGTCTGCTCACCAGCCATCATCATTTAAAGATATTTCCAGCATAAACTGAGTATCTGAAAGTATTTGTATCTGGTATTTTGGTACAATAGTTAATATTTTGAAGATTGCCTGGATTTTAGATTTTGAAAATTTTAAAAGTATTTATTTATTTTAGAGAGTGCGATCAAGCTAGTGGGAAGGGCAGGGAGAGGGAGAAGGAGAAAGAGGATACCAAGCAGACTCCCCACTGAGCGTGGAGCCTGACATGGGGCTCTATCCCATGACCCTGAGACTATGACCCAAGCCAAAATCAAGAGTCAGACTTAAAAGTGAGCCACCCAGGTGCCCCAAAATAAACCCTATTCTTTTTTTTTTTTTTTAAGTTTTTATTTATTTATTCACGAGAGACACAGAGAGAGAGAGAGGCAGAGACACAGGCAAAGGGAGAAGCAGGCTCCATGCAGGGAGCCCAATATGGGACTTGATCCCGCGTGTCAAGGATCACACCCTGGGCTGAAGGCGGTGCTAAACCGCTGAGCCACCCAGGCTGCCCAACCCTATTCTTTTATGTAGAAATCTGATGAATTGTTCAGATGGATAGGTGAAATAATATTCTGAAAAGTCCTGAACATGAAGCAGTTCTTAAGGATTACAGAATAAAATATATCTTCTGTGTCATTATTAAATGAATTTTTATCCTCATTGAACCTTGTGGCAGAAAGTTGCTTTCCAATTTGGAGAAACTGACCTGCAAAATCAATGCTAACATTTGCCATATAACTGAGATCTGATTGCTAAGTTTTTTCTTTCCTTAACATCTTATGATACTTGCTATTGGTTTAAGCAAACAGAACTTAGGTGTTTCCAACTCCCCTCATTTCTGAACTCCTAATTTTGGAAAAAGTAGTTGGAACTGTGCATTTTGGGGAGAGCATAAATGCATGTTTAAGGTATGAATGCTTCTTTCAGGAATTGATCTGCATTTTGGCTTGCAAACCTTTCAGGTGCGTGAAAGGACCCTGATGGAGGAATATATTTTAAAAATGCTTTCTTGACCTTCTTCTAACTTGGAGACAAGCACATTCCTCACTTTTTCCCAACCAAAGCGAACAAAATTTTCATGTGCAGAGAGTGTGTTTTCAGTGGATTAGACCCAAAGCTATGTTGTTCTAGAGGTCTTAGAACTGCTTATGTAGTGCACAATAAGCTTCGTAGCACAATTTAAATGTTGATTTTAACATATAAACAGTCATCCAAAAGTGTTTCAGAAAAGCTGTTTTAGCAGTTGGCTTAAAAGTATATTGGATAATGATTTTCTAAGCATGTTTATTTTTTCTTTTTTGGTGTCTTTATTTAGTCACATAAAGTTTTTCCTTTTACTTAGAGCCCATAAAGAAGTTCTGGGTCCATTTTCTCTTTCTCTCTCTGTGTTCTTTCCTTTCTTTTCTAGCTGTTTCTTTTATTCATCTGAGACATTAGACAGCATTCTTTTATTTTGCCGACAATGACTTATTTATACCTAATTGCCTGGGTTCTGAGATTGTTAGGAAACTGTATTGACAATGATAATTTTCAGTTGTCTCACAATGAGGGTACATGAATTAACACAGATCCCAATCAAAACATGGCAAGTGAGAAACAAAGCCCCCACCAATGGCATGTTTCTGACATTGCCTTTGTTAACTGTTGCATTAATAGGAAGGTGACATTCTTTTGAGAAGTAAAGCATATGTAAATAAGAGTTTTTAAAAATAGAATTCTGCAAGTCAGACTCATTTCTACAGCTTTATAAGGCAGAGAACAAGTTAAGCAGAAACCTTCTCTTAATAGAGAATTGAAAATTGGAGTTGTTTTCCTGCTTAATTTAAGAGCCAAACTTTCTTCTGTGTTGGGCATAGTTGGGTATATGTCTGACAAATCAATTCAGTGTTTGAATTTCATCATCAGGGAGAACCCAAGATAGGCCTTTTTAGGTGTGACTATGACTGTATGAGTTTGTGAAATTGCAGACCTAACTTTAGGCAACATTAAAAGTGTATTTACCTGAAATGGAGTCCCTGGCTGCTTTGTGATTTGGCGATTGTGACTCTTGATGTATTCTTCTCTCCAAAAAGGGGATCAAAGTGCTGCACTCACTAATGACTGAATTGGTCTGTTCCACTCATATGCCCCATCCAGCCTCTTTGCCATCTAGCCTTTTCCAAGCTAATCTATTGTAAAATTAGATTGTAGAAATGGACACAGTTACTACCACCCCAGGACAATGGTGAAGGACTCACAGCATCAGTCCCACAAAACTCCCCAGTGGAAATCATTACACAATTCATTTGTGGTGTCACCCAGCTCCCCAAAGAGCTTGGCTTCCTTTTCAGCCCCAGTTATCTCTTGGAAGTGTGACCCTTTTGGTTTGCTTGCCCTGAGAATGCACACTGTTTTCTCTTGATGGTGGAGCCCCCTCTCTCAAGGTCTGCATGTTAAGTGGCAGAGATGCAAAAACAGCTCTCCAGACAGTGTTTCTAATTCAATTCTCCCTTAAACAATCATGCATAAACTGAGTAATGCATCCAGTGAAGAAGAGAGGAAGAGAGGGGTCAGGAGGTGTGGGTTCCAGTAAAATTTAAATAGCCACTGCACTTGCAATGTTAAACCGTGAACACCATCTGTAAGTGCTAGCACACACGACAAGTCAATTAGATGAACTGATTTTTCATGGTTTTGGGGATTATAATTCAGGGATGCTTAACCTACAGGCAATTCAAGACTAGATTTCAGGGGGCAGAGAGCGGTGAAACTTTTACAATGGATGGAACATCTTTTATTAAGTAATAGGCATTTTCCTAAGGAAAGGCTTTTATTAAGTTCTCACAAGGGTCCACAGCCCATAAAAGGTTAAGGAACCACTGCATTCTAGCTTCATAATTTTTTAATGTTTTATTTCAGAAGTTGATGTTCTGTTTCCTTTTATACAGAAAAGACAAAAGCGTGCATAACTCTGATATTCCTTGATCTTTAATTTCTTCTCTGTCTTGGATGTCCCATAATAAATGTACAGGAAAGAAATATAAAATGCTATCCAAACTCAGTTAATAGCTCTGAGAAATGCACATTTGGAGTGCTTTAAAATCAGGTTACAAATATAATTTTCAATTTGCTGGGGAGAAAATAGGAAGGAAGAGTCCTTTGGAATACAGAATAAATTCATTGTATGTACATTATCGGTGTTGGCTCATTATATTCCTCATTGGCCTTCAACTCAACACGTCTTTAAGAACCAGAAAGTGCACACAGTGTCCCAATTGTTAATGTTTAGGAGAAGGGCTCACACATTGTGAACTACTGTGAGTTGGGTTCTTGGAGTCAAAGAGATGGTGGGTGAAGTTACATTCTCTGGCATCATAAAATTCTAAAGGCAAGCATTATCAGTTAGGGACACTTAAAAGATTTGACGGAGAAATTTACTGCTTTTGTAGTTTATTTCCTCCATTGTGGGGTATTCTGAATGAATGTCAAGGCCTAGCCTGATAGGTTCCAAAAAAGTACGTTCATCTTAATTTCCTTTGAGCTATAGGAGCCCTTGTATTGTCATCTCTGGGTCTCTGTGATATGTAAATCCTGGAGTTTGTAGGAGCAGACTTTTCCCTCTTTAAAGTTTCTTATGTCCCACAACTGATTTTTATTATTCTCTGACATTCTGGAAGTGTTGCTGTGACTATTTAAGATGTGTGTGGGGCAGCCCTGGGTGGCTCAGCAGTTTAGCACCGCCTTCAGCCCAGGGCCTGATCCTGGGGACCCGGGATCGACTCCCACCCACATCGTGCTCCTTGCATGGAGCCTGCTTCTCCCTCTACCTGTGTTTCTGCCTCTCTCTGTGTGTCTCTCATTAAAAAAAAAAAAAAAAAAAAATAAAAAAAAATAAATAAATAAATAAATAAAATCTTAAAAAAGAAAGATGTATGGGCAGATATATCGCTGAGTGGCTACTTATGGAAGAGTTACAATGTGTTGAGTTTGGCTGTTGGTTGTAAGCAGTTTGATGGCTTCCACCTCAACTTCTCAGCACCCTAGGGACTTCCCACATCCTGAGAAATCCAGGCTCCCATCACCTGAAGCCATTGAGATGATATGACACACAGAGGGTCTGGAGAATACCAAAACACTTGGTTGCTAGTAGGGTAACACTGTACTTATTCTATGACAAGCTAAGCAGTCGCAAAATGAAATATAGCAACAACTACCTTCTCGCCAAGTGACTTTGGTAGGCTTTGATTATTTGTTTTTCAGGTTTGCCACTTTATAGCAAAATAATGGTGTATGGGAAGACCCAAATTTTGGTCCTGGCTCTTGTAGTCATGCCTGTTGAACCTTAAGATAGTTTATTTTTTAACCTTTATGGACTTTCTTTTTCTCATCTGTAAAATGAACATAATATTTGCTGTGTTGACTTAATGTTGTTAGAATGAAAAGGAAATGAGAAATCATATGGATGTCACTTCCAGAAGCATTTTAAAGCCAAGTGGAGATTGCTCTTTCCCTTAATACAAATCCTCCCAACATTTCAGTCTTACTCAGAAGTCACATATTTTAGTGCTCACAATTCTGGCTCCAAAGTCAGACAGAGTGGGATGAGCATCCTGGCAGTACCACTGACGCATATATGACCTTTAATAAGTCACTTGTATAATCTGAATCCCCTCCTGCTCATCTTCAAAATGGGAGTAATGATAGTTCAGACCTAATAGTTGGAGTATGAACTGAATGAGATAACTATGTGAAACACGGTCCTGGTGTGTCGTCGGTGCTCGCTGTCAGCTGTTGTTAAGGGTTTGAATCTTTTTACCTTCATTATTAAGAATTAGGACATCCCAGAAACTGAGCCCTGCATATGTGCTCTAAGAGGCAAGCTGTCATTTTAAGAAGAGATCACCCAGGGTCTCCTGGTTAGTCTTCGATCATCACCTTCTATTCCAATCAAATTGGATCTTCCAATGGTGGCAGAGTGCCAATTTTTCCTACCGTTCTCAGTTTCCCATGCCATCCAGTGGTATTTAAAATACTTCACAATTCGAATCAAGAAATTTAGCACATCTTCAGAATAAATTATTATTGTCATTAGCACATTACCACCCAAGAAAATCTGTACAGGAACAGGATGCCCAGAGTGAAATGTTGTATGCTCATCAACTTGTGAACGCCATATGTACAAGGATGTTTTTGTTTCAGTTGTTGCTTTTTGTACACCAAAGCTAAAAACAAGACACACCCGATGGTGTTTGTTGATCTTGTGACTATCAGAGTTAGCAAAGACCCAGTTAAGACAGTTCAAAAAGGCAGGAAGATAAGGGTGCCAGTGTGGAGAAAGGTCACAGAGGCCATACCTCCTGGCAAAGGGCAAACATGACAACGATGTAACCATCTTACCTTTCTTCAGCTTATATATGACAATGTGTCTGGCAGTGACAATATTCCTAACTTGCATTATGAATAAATGAACAGAAAGGAAAATCTATCTTAGTTATTTCCATAAAACTTCCTTTTTGATGTGGGCTGACGTTAGTTAACTTTCCTATCCACCCGTACATCGGTTGGCTAACTATCCATCCACCCATTGCTTTCTTTCCTTGTGATTCTTGTTACATATAGCTTAGCATGTGACAGGTCATTTTTACCTTGCAGATTTCCAAAGATGATAATTTCTTGCATTTTACATGACTATGTATACTAAAGATGAAATGTTGCTTTAAAGTAGGTACAGTCTCAGCTGCCAAAATTGCTTCATCCTTTTGAATAGTGTTCTTTCCTCCTTCTCTCTATTTCAGCCCTGAACCCTCCCGCCCCAAAATTTCTTCTATTAAAGGATATGTTCATTTTTTATTTTGAGATGAATGCCCTATGGATCCTTAAAACTAAGCCTGGAAAATAGGAAATAATTCACTCTGGCTTGAAAAGGGTGGGGATTTCTTTGTTTCTTTTTATATTTATTCAGGAAAAGCTGACAATCGTCCTACATTAATGAACTACACCATCAATCACAGTGTTGACAATGAGCGGAAAAGCGAGGTATATGTCAGGCTGACGGCATATTGCCTTTTTCAGTGAGGGCATGGCTGTTTATAGCACTTTCGTTGGCAAAATTCTTTTTGCGCTGGAACAAGAATAGAAAGAAGAATTAGAAAGGCAGCCAGTGGAAAGAGCTTTATGTTTTCAAATTATGGAAAAAAGTGATAGGGGAAAAGAAAGAAATTATTATTTTTGTAGTTTGTGTACTTATCCCACAGGACTTAAAGAATAAATGGAAAATGAGGAAAAAGTTTTTTTTTTTTCCTCTTACCTCATTCTACAGGGCTGGTTGACTTTCCCTAAGAGCATGGCAAAAAAGTTTCAAAGATTACATATGTCAAGTGCAGGTGAGTCCCAAGACTATCACAAAAATGAATTGGAAGTGATTGGTTTACTGTGAACATCCACCTCGAGCTACACACACATACATGCCTGCACACACACACACACACACACACACACACACACAGCTGGTGATTGATAATGGAGAGGACTTTGGTGGCCTCAGGAAGTGATAGAATTTTCTCACTCTTCTTGGCTTTTACTCTCCTTCAGTATGAATTGGTAGGATAGAGCGCTTGGCATGGTGGGATTACTGTGTCAGATAGTATTATGGTAAATTGTGACTCAGGCCAAACAGCCATGTGGCCATATAACCCATGAGGGGTCACCATCATCTTTTGTTTGGGGGGCAGTTTCTGCTCTCCTTCCAAATCCAAACAGCTCTCACAGGTGTCAACTTAATAAGTTGGCCAACAAGGATAAGATGAGGGTGCTATCAGCAGCTAGTAATTTTGAAGAATCTCTTGTATATTAAGGACAGTGTAGACATTTACTTCTTGGAATTCTCAGAAGAGCCCTATGAGATGGGTTGGGGGAAACATCTTTACTGTTACATATAAGGAAATGAGGTTCACAGAGATGAACTGACTTGTGCAAAGGATCACACAGTCGATGAATGGCTGCATTATAATTTGTGGGTTTCTCTTAACTATAGACTCCAGTCCCTTCTATGCTACAGCACTGCTTCCTAAATCCTTTGGCCTCAGCACCCCTTTACATTCTTAAAAAAAAAGTATTGAGGTTCCAAAGAACTTCTGTTTATGTGGCTAATGTCATGTCAACTGTATTATAAATGAAAATGAGAAATTAAAAAAATATTTATTATTCTTTTGAAAAGAAAATACCAAACTGATCACACTTTGAATATAAATAACGTTTTAAAGTTAGAAACAACTCTGTTTTCTGCAACAAAAATATTTAGTGAGAAGATTGGTATTATTTTACATTTTTATGAATCTCTTTAAAGCCTGCTTAGTGGAAGACAGGTTTCTCATATTTGCTTCTGCATAGGTTGCTACATATTACTTTGGCTAAAGTATAGGAAGAAAATCCAGGGCAGCCCCGGTAGTTCAGCGGTTTAGCGCTGCCTTTGGTCCAGGGCGTGATCCTGGAGACCTGAGATCGAGTTCCACGTCGGGCTCCCTGCATGGATCCTGCTTCTCCCTCTGCCTGTGTCTCTCCCTCTCTCTCTGTGTGTCTCACATGAATAAATAAAAATCTTAAAAAAGGAAGAAAATCCAGTGTTATAAATACATGTAGTTGGAAAAAAGAGGAGTATTTTAATAGATTTTTTAGATAATTGTAAATATTCTTTGATACTACACTAAAACTCAACAAGTGGTAGTTTAAGAGTTAGTTGCAGTGTTGAATCTGAAACTGTATCAATGAATTTTTTGTACTGTTTATATTAAGATCCATTGGTGTAGCTTTCATTTTGAATGGATCTTTTATCTATCATGAATTTGTAACATCATGCATTGGTTATTTGGAAAATATTGGTTTACTGAGTTACATGACATATTTTATTGTACAATATTAAAAATTCATATTTGTTAATATCAAAATCTCAGCAGAAGAGTTATAAGTAAGCTATCAAGTTCATACTGGTGGATGTAGGTTTCATAAAATTCCTATTTTCATTTGAAAGCTGGAATTTTATCATTGGCAACACATGATTGTCAATTGTTTTCCTTTCCCCGAAGTGACAATCTCACTTTGCTCATTTTTGGAAAGCTATTTGCCAAGTATCCAAGTGTGAATGACCACTGTTTATCGGTTGTACTTGCATGTAAAAGTGGTGTTCTGCCGAAAAAACAACTAGTTCAGCTCACAATTCAAACAGTTGCACAAGTACTTTACCTGAACATGCAGTAGAAAGCTTTATTTGTATTTCCCATTTGGGCTCACAGAATTTTAAGAAGATGTAAGAAGGGTTGAGACTTAATAAAACATAATATTTCCATAAAATTTAATAAATTAATAATTTTTACTACTTCATCAGGAATATTCTTAAATGGAATGGCTTTTACATTGTGTGTGTATGTTTGTGTGTGTTTACTGTGAGTTCATGGCAGTGAAGAATACAATGATTTCTAAGTACAATTTGGTGCCATTGTCTTGATTCTAACTAAGCCATCATTATTGCTTTACGCATCATTGCTTTTGCACCTTTCATTCAAATGTCAGCATAGTATTATGTATATAGTATTATGGGGAAAATAGTTTTGACCTCACACGCCTCCTAAAAGAGACTCAGAGACCTCCAGGATTCCATGGGACCATTTGAGAACTGCTGCTCTTCACAATGCTATCTTTTAAAAATGCTGTTGATGTATGAACAGCTCTCTGAAGCAAAACAGTAGGAAAAGCAAATAGTAGGACAGCAAAACATTAGGGAAAGAGCTGGATATTATTATTCTTATAATAAAGTTTTAATGCGTATTTTCATACACGTATGTCTGTAGTGGCAAACAACATGTTGGTTGGTTTTTATTTCTTATTAAATCTTTGTGCTTCATTTCAAATAAGGAAGATCAAAAATCTACGGTGGATCAGCAGATAGCACACGTTTGAAGCCATCAGTGACTGCTGAACTTCGTTTTCTCTTTACCATGTCAATGTTGGAACAGATGGATTCTCTGTCTGTTTATAATCTGAAGACTAGCTACTTGGAATAGATTTAAAATATTTGTGTATAGTTATACCATTTTAAGAGCCAAAAAATCGCCGATTTCTCACGAATGCTTGGAAAAATATCTTTTCTATAACTGAAAACATCCCATGTTCCCTCTTAGCCAAGAGAGAGAAAGTTTGAAGACTGATATTTCAACTAGATGTAAGGAGTTTTCTAAAAAGCTAAACATTGCAACTAATTTTGAAAGAATCTTGAAAAAGAGTGCTGACTTTGTTGAAGTGAAGAAAATTTGGGATTTTTATAAAAACTGATTATAAGTGCTAATATATTTTTTAAAGCTATCCCTCCATTGTTTGGAATGACTCTTGGCCACATTTCCTATTCTAGGGCATCACAAAGACTCAGAAAGTGCTAGTGTCTCAGGCCACAACATAGATAAATCTTGGAGTTAAGTCTCTGGGCAAGAGCTGTCAATAAGGGTCTTTCACTCTGTTTCTCTTTCTGTGAGAATTTTTTTTTTTCTTTCAGAGAGAAAATGAAACAGAAAAACTCTTGTGTGTGCTTGAGGTTCATTCACTGCAATCTGAGAAGCATGGTATTTGGGCTGAGCCTTTGAAGCTTCCATGACAGAGAAATACTTAGGGTGTAGGTACTAAATTTTTCAGGTTGTGGATATTTTTCAGTAGTACGTGAAAAGCATGCATAACATACTTTGCAATCTGGCACAGTTGGGATCGAAGATTTGTTTGATCAAGTCAATGCCATTTCCCGAAGTGTGGTAAGTTAAGAGTGTATGTACCAGCATTGATCTATAAGATGATTTTAGGAGATGATTAAACATTTTCAGTTTAATCATCATATGCCTATTTTTATGGTTGTCTTCTATTTACTGGTTTTCATGTATAGTTTCCTTTAAAAACAATTATAATTAAATGAAATCATGAATCTACTTAAAGTAAAATTATTAAGGAAATGATAATACCTGTGATAGGTGGGATTGGCCAAAAAGATAAACAATGAATTGAAGCTTTAGGAAGCTGAAATAGTTCAAACATGTTTAGTGCATTCATTTACTTATCCAGCATCATTTATTGAATGCCTGCCTATTCTAGGTACTGTAGATTCAGCAGTCAATAATATAAACAAAGTCCCTGCCCTTGTGAAATTCACATCCTGTATGGAGAAGATAACTACATAACGAGGTGTCGAGTATTTAACGTTATAAAAGATAAAGAAGGGTTAGGTGCTAGAGCTGGAAAAAAGTCTTATTTTAGAGGAGACTGAGGGGAAGCATTGTTGAGAAGGTTGCATTGAGAATATAGCACTATGGATTGAGTTTAGTACATTTTAGCAAGCATGTATTGGGTGTTTGGCTTTGGAATACAAATAGAAATACAACTGGTCAGAGAAGCTCAGAATTGGGGGGCAGAAGTTATATAATTAAAATTTAATAGGATGGAGTACAAGGTAGTGATATAAGGAGGATGACTTTGGTACCACCGAAGAGGGGAATGGCTGTTCCAAGCAATCAGAAATTAAGTCATGGGAGGTGTCCTAGAGGAGGTGGTTGCCCTGAACTAAATCTTTCAGAATGGGGAGGAGTTATCAGAGGAAGCCTATGGTGGGAGGTCAAAGGGAATAGCATGCACCAGAGTAAAAAACATTCCTAGTGGGTGGAATCTGGACTTTTGGGGATTAAGAAATAGATGGAAGGTGAACAACCACTATGTATGTAGATTAACAAATTTTAGAGAATTGGAAACTGTAAAATACTTAGTTCTAAACCATATAGAATGCTCAGTTTTTCCATTGATTGAGAATGTGCTCAATGTTCAGTATCAATCAGTTAAGAGGTTCCTCTGCTCCTGGACTCTGCTCTTTAGAGGGCCTCAATTTGGATCTCTCTCAGCCATACCACTCCCTATGGGATGAGATGTCCTTGGTGCGAAAATGCACACCCTTTAGATCACACTGAGAGTTCTTAGACCCAGGAAGTTGATGCCTCCAAAGTCCTGAGTCACTTTCCACATGGGTCTCTCATCTGGGCCTACCTTCCCAGGGTGTCTCCTGGTGTGTGTGTGTATCCTAGTCTTGAGAGGTGGACAAAGCATTGTTTGTAGAGGATGAGGAAGGAGATGGGCTGTGAGCGCTGGAGTGTTCCTCTGTGTGTGCAGGGCCCCTTGAAGTGCTGACCTGAGCCAGAGGTAGAGGAAGAAGAAAGGTGGCAGCATGTGATGAGGCTACTCTCCCTGGGCCACCAAGCTTCTGAGTGGAACTTTGAAGAGTCCAAAAGTTCTAAAATCAAACCTGGCCTTCCAGATTGTTATGAAGGAATGAATGTCCATCAGATAAGGAGTATGACATATCTCCTTTAGAGTTTGTCTTAGAGCTTTGATATATTTAGGCATGTGATATGAGTCTCCTTTTATTAGGGATGGGCCTGAGTATCATGATTTTTAATTTTGGTTGCCCTTACATTAGAAATATAGTAATAATTGGTAGTGGTGTTCAGTTCCTATAAGGCTACTTAAGCAGACTTCTACTAAACTGCGGGGTGATGGTGTTACTTTGAGAAACTGCATTAAGATTTTCCTCCCTTGCCATCATTTCCACATATCTTTGGCCTCCTCACTGCCTCATAAATTCACATCCAGAACTGAATTAAAATTAAGAGTAAGTTCACATTTTGAAATCACTTTTGGAAAGCAGATTTGGAAAAAGTAAAAAAACACCACTTTTTGGGGGATAAAAGACAGAAACCACAATTTCCCAGATCCAATATCTAAAATGTCTTTGTGATTAACCTATAAGGTGAGAATTGATGAAAATATTTCATAAAAATTAGATAAAATTGGGGATGCCTGGGTGGCTCAGCAGTTGAGCACCTGCCTTCGGCCCAAGGTGTGCTCCTGGAGTCCCAGGATTGAGTACCACGTCAGTCCCTGAATGGAGCCTGCTTCTCCCTCTGCCTATGTTTCTGCCTCTCTCTCTCTCTCTCTCTCTCTGTGTGTGTGTGTGTGTCTCTCATGAATAAATAAATAAATAAATATTTTAAAAAATTAATCAATTGTAACAAAACCATCATTAATTTATCAAGAAAGTATATTAAGAAGTTACATGCTTACAAGTTATTTGTAAAGTCCTGGGCATCTTTCTTGATTTGATTAAAAAAATACTAAGTACTTCCAGAAAAATTCCTTTCTAGATAAAAGGATCCAAGAAATCAGCATGATCATCAGATTTATCCAATAAAAGAAAGGGCGTAGGAAAGAGTGAATTCCAGATAAGTCCTGTGTAATACTCCTGAAAACCATGAGGTCACCAGTAAATTAAAGTTGGATTTGGGGCCCAGAATCTGCTAGAGCCATTTATGTTCTTGAAGGCTGGAGGCCAGACTGCCAAAAGCAGGGCTAAGATCCTCAGGGAGGTTGTATCCTCTGTTGTATTATTTGACCTATCGTTGCACCCCTGGAATCCAGTAGGTTTGAGCTAACACATTTTGGGAGTCTCTGTGCATCATGCAATAAAATTGCATTGCGTGCCTCTGACCGAAGATGAGATCATTTTTCTTAGCTCATGGTTTCTTAGCTAGGGCCACCCTACCCATAGGTGGAGTAGTACAGAATGTCTGTGCAGTGTGATACAAAGCAGGAGGGAACTAAGATTTCTACCATTCAGTTATCCTGTGCCAGGCAGGGTGCTGGGTTCTTTCTTGAATTGTCCGATTAATCCTGACAACAGCTCTGCAAGAAGGTTGGAGAGTTTGAAGAATATATTCAAGCTCACAGAACTTCACAAATGGCAGATCCCAGAGTCATACTGCTATCCAGGTGTTGGCTATTCTAGGCTCTTTTTTGGTCATCCCCCTGAGGGGGCCTCAAAAGCTGCCTCTTCACTGGGAGGTCATCCAGCCTCTAAGACTTGCAAGGTTCAGAGGCACTTGGAGGTTATACAGTCACAGAGTCCTTATATGCCCAAGATGCTTATATGCCCAAGGCTGCATTCCTAGTAGGTCTAAGCCAAACATATTTAGAGTCTCTCCATTTCTGATCTGTCACTCTGCCTCAAATTTTCTCCTTCAGTGACTGTCCCACATTGAATCTGAGTCTCTTGTTAAATAAAATATGACCCCAGGAAGATGCCATTAATACCTAGGTTCAGGTTATTTTACACCATTTGTATGTAAGAATCCAAGGACAGTAGAATATTGGGGAGAAGATAAAAGGGAAGCTGGTTCCTGGGGAAGATCCTGGCATTCCTTTTCTCCAGTTTCAGACCACTGATTTCTATCCCTAAGTTCTCTCATCAGGTAGGAGAGGATCTCTAAGCAGAGGCCAACTTTTCAGTTGGCCAGGATGTAGGGGGATGCCTTGTTGGACAATATAGAGGGATGACTAGCTGGAAGGCCCTGATTTCTCTCACTTGATGGCTATTCACCCATCAGAAGGCTCTGTCCACTCTGAGTGTATTGCTGGACACTAGAAATGTGCCAATATACAGAAATGTCAGAAACTCCTATACACAAGAGCATGTATATTAATGTATTTCTGAAATGTTAAATCCAGCATGAATTTTCAGAAATTAAAATAAACTACAAGAACTTGTTTTCTAGTTAAGGATTTTTGCAACTCTAAATTTTCTGCATTGCTAGTTTGAATGTTCAAAAGTCAAAATGAACTAGGGAACTTATCACTTAGCACTGTCTAGAGTAAAGAATTCTTACATAATGAAAAGAGTCATTCATGAATTTTCAGCCTTATTAGTTTGAGCAAAACCATTGTTTTTTTTTCCCTACTGGTCTCATAATGTAATGGTGTATTTGGGATTTTGAGGTAGAAATGAGTTTCTGATAAAATAACCATTCAAATGATGAAATGTAAAATGGTAATGCAAGGTCAATCATTCTCATTATGAGGCATTAAACCAATATGATATAAATGTTAAGGTCAGACAAAACTTAGACATAGAGTTCTAAGAAATATGGTATTTTACTCAAAAGGACTCCAAGTGATGTTTCCAGAGCTGTCACTAGCAGAGCAGACCCTGATGTCAGCGAATGCTCTTTATGGGCTGTGTTACTGTGTTGCCTGTTGTTGTCTTAGGTCACCCCCCTGTAGCAAGGCATGTTCAGATTTTTTTATGATGGATTTTGTAAGATGAAAAATCCTTTGGTTCTAAGGGCAGGAATTTAAAGAAACTAACGCTGGCTTACCTATTGGACTTAGACAAAGCCCCTCTACGACAATAGCCAAATGATGTTTGGAATCACATTGTATATCATGCCTGTAGAATACTGGGTTTTGCTTTAGTCTATTCATATTGTTGGAATCTCCCATTGCTTTTTCCTTGGTGGGCATTTATAGAGGAATCTCACAGTCATTTAATTTGGTGGCCCCAAGAGATGAGAGATGAAGCTCGTGTTGTCCTCTTTCTGTGATTGATAAAAGCAGCCCATCAGCAGGATTGATAAGCCCATCCCACCAAAAGTTTGAATGGCTTTCCCAGTGCCGCCTCCATGCACTTTCTTCTGGGAAGTGTGGGAACCAGCATCAGAAGGAGTGAAGAGAACCCAAGTAACTCACTCCATCTTCCCATCTACCGTGACAGCAAACTGGGGTCCATTCTCTCCAATGATAAAAGTGGAGGGTGAGGTTCTGTGACTGGCCCTCTTCTCCCCATGTGGACTGGAATTTGAGATTTCAGTCTGGTTTGTTTAACCCCTTCATCTTTAAGTTGTGGCAGGGATCTAAGTGTGTTTCCCAGTTTTAATTTTGTGGTTCTCGATTTAGCCTTGAAAGACTGAATAGAGTCAAAGACAGCAGCAGTAGTAATTCCTTTGCACATTGCAAGACGCTTTCCTTATTTTATTTTAAATTCAAAGCAATTCTGTGAGGCTCACAGGGTATTATTATTAGTCCCATTTTACAGATTAAAAAAGAAGGCTCAGAGTGGTTAAAAAAGGCCATTCAACTGCCGGTGTCTACCTTCAATAGTTATCCCACTGCTTTCCCCGCTGACCCTAGTACTTCCCATTATCAATGTTATATCTGTGAATAGAATTTTTAATCCTATTTTTCAGCCATAAAATACTGAGACTTTAATCAACTTTTTTTTCTAGGTGATCTATCAATTCAGTAGCTGAGCCAGTATCCAAGCCCAGACCTCTTTGTAGGCCATGCTCAGTCGCTAAAAAGTCTAGAGAAAGCAGCAGGGCTCTTAATATACCCCTTAGTGTAGATAAATCCTATAAAATTACATTTCAGCAGCAAAATAGCCAAGCACAGTAATTTCGGTGTAAAATGTGCAAAGTCTTATTTACAGAATATCTCATGGTGCTGTTCCCAGATGTCTTTTTAAAGAAAATTTTAGTTACATGCAAAGGAACCGAAAACCAGAAATGTAATTGGTAAGAAACGTAAATCTGTCCAAAAAAAACAATTACAACAACTTGATGAGATATATATTTTCTCAGCATCAGCATAAAAGAAAGAACATTCTGATCCAGAAATGGTATGTAAGTAAATAAACTTTAATTGGTTTGACAATGCCCCTTTTCCTGGCAGTGCCAAGAATCCTAGCATTATAATTACACAGTTCTGGGCAGACATGTGGTTTCCATTAAGAAAGACTTGTGATTGACTGAGTTCATGAGGCATGTCAGAAAAAACACATCAATGTCTTTATAAGAAGGAAAGAGGAATGGATCTAAATGTATTTATAACTTCACAAGATACACATTCATAAATAGTTGCAAAAGGGCATATACTTCTTTAATTCTGATGAAAAAAATCATTACAGAAAACCATCGGGGGGCATTTTAGCTTCTGCTTCTACATGAACTCAACGTTTACTTGCATGTAGGCAAAAGGGACACCTTTTTGTCCTTACAAGGATCTATTTCAGGATTCTGCAAGGAAAATGTTGAGCAAAGTCTTAGTTGAATAAGCTTCAGCTTTAAGGGCTTAAACATCCCCACCCCCCTCCTTTTAAATAGCTTTGCCATTAACAAAAAGATTTTTCAAATCTATTCTTTCTTGGTGAGCTGGCAGGGATTATATTCTCCCTCAACCCTACCCCCACCCCAACTTTTTAAAAAAGGAAACTAGAACTTGGGGAATTAGTAAGTTGCTCAAGGTCTGGTAAATACTTTTAATTTACAAGTGTTGCAGAAACACTAGAGGGGCCGGATCGGGTAGGTGGAGAAGGCATTTTAGCCCTAGCATTGTGCACATGCCCAAAATGTAACACAGGTAACACAGATAAAACTTAAGAAAGGGTTTACATTTTATATGCAGAAGGATAAAACCAGCTAAGTTGGAGAAGGATGAATTTCCTTCAAGAACATTTTAAACCAAAACCTAATGACTTGCCTTAATCACCTAAAGTGACTAAAATATTGAATAGTTTATTTTCTGCTTTTGCATAAATACTTTTAAGATGACAAACATTTTTAGGCCTGCCAAATACTGTCATCTTTTGGCAACGTTAACATCTCAGGCTTGATACATTTTCTTGACAACAAAACAATTGTGTGTGTGTGTGTGTATGCTTTCGCCTTTCTTGAAAAACATTTTGTCAAGAAGTAGTGGCAAAACATGTGGTAGTGTTTTTAAAAAGACTATCTCTGCAAAGGCATCTCTTACATAAAATATGAGATTTTTCAACTTAAAAAAAAAATCAGTGACTTATTCAATAGAATGTTTCAAACTATTTTTATAAATGATTCAGATATTTATAAGCATCCATCTGGTATGCTAGAGAGGATATGCAAAATATTGTAGTTTGAAATTAATGAAACAATGCCTATGATGTCAGCAATAATAAAAATAACAATGGATAATAGCCATTATTTATCAAGTGCTTACTATGTGCTAGTCACTGTGCTCTGTGGTACATATTTATTTCATGTTCTCATTAGTATTCAGTGATGGAGATTATTAACCCGGTTTTACAGATGGAGAAATTGAGGCAGGGATCCCTGGGTGGCTCAGTGGTTTGGTGCCTGTCTTCAGCCCAGGGCGTAGTCCTGGAGTCCTGGGATGGGGTCCTGTGTCTGGCTCCCTTCATGGAGCCTGCTTCTCCCTCTGCCTGTGTCTCTGTCTCTCTCTTTGTCTCTCATGAATAAATAAAAAAAAAAAAAAAAGAAAGAAAGAAACTACGGCAGAGTAGGAAATTGCTCAAGCTTACACAGACAGTAAATAGCAGAACTGAGATTTGTCCCTCTGTCCCCATGCCGTTAGTACTGGGGCACTCTTTCTGTGATGAGTGGACATTGAGACATGTAGCAGGTTCTATGGCTCAGGCTCAGTGTTGGAATCTGCTTATGGAGTTCTCATACATTTCAGTGGCTCTTGTTATTGCTTGCAAAATGGGAAGTGAGGGCTTTCATTGACATCAGCCCATGTTTAGAGTTCAATTCTGCCATAGAAGCCAAGAAAATACAGAGCCTTCTAGAAAGAGTGTAATTCTGTTATTTTACAGTTCCTACCACAAAGCAAAAATACATTCACATCTGCACTTGCTAACAATAATTTTCATTAGGTGTAACAACAGATAATGACAGACAAGGAGACCACGGTGCCGAGAAGTTAAGGGATTGGCTTGAAGTTACACAGCTAGTTTTTGCTTGAGTTTGGGCTAGAAACTAAACTTCTCCTCTTGGAGCTCAGTTTTGTGTGGAATCACATTGCCTCTTAAAACCAAGCCCAGTGTTGGTTTCCCAGGACTGAACTGGTGACATTTCAGTGGCAGTTGGTCCTTGCGTGATGCTGGTCTGGTCTCACCACCATAGTTCGGGCCTGCCCCGGTTGCAGGAGGCTCCCGACTTGCCTCCCTGCCTTATGTGTTCCTCCACACTGCAGCCAGAGAAGCTTTTTTTTTTGCTGTGCGCTTCTGGTAGTCTCTTTCCAACCAAGAGACTTACCCTCGTCTCACAGAGCCATGATGGCTGAGTATTGTCTCATGGCTTTCCTGACGGGAATCCAGAGGCTGGTTTACCTGAGGAGTCTCTGCAGCCTGTTCCACCCCAGCTGAAGAGCACCACTGGGGTGTCATGTGATGTTTTTCTGAGTATGTACTTTATATTGCTGGCTCTGCACTTGGACTGCACCACCCGCACACTCCACTCCTGAGTTTAGAATCGTTCTCACACTGTGCCAGGAGGTTCATGTTTTGATTCCACCTTGAGGTGTCCTCATCGGTCTCTTAATCCCCTCCTCTACCATTCTGTTGTTTTTTCTTGGGATCTCTCATGTCACTCATTACTCTCCACCTTGCATCCTAGTTTTTTTTTTTTCTCACGTTTTAATCCCCCTCCTAGGACTGTAAGCTCCATAAGGACTGTGCCATCTAGAACTTTGCATAAAAGTCACATACCCCATGGCACTTAGCACAGCAACCCGGGTAATCAACCTGTGGCTGTTGTCTTTAATGAAGGAAGGAGTGAGTTACAGCACGTCTTGGATGCTGTTATAACAAATTAGTATGTCTTGAATAAATGAGCACATGTGTGAATGGTTGGATAGACCATTCATTTGGAGTAGTTGTTGCTGTCCTGTACTTGGTGCTCATGGCTACTCTGCTCTCATGACCATGAGCTGGCTTTAGAGCTGCCCACAAAGGGAGAAACACTTGGTAAGAAGGGCTACACCATTGCTCCAAGTTTCTCTCTCTGCCTTGATCCTGGGGATGCCTGCATATGGTTTTATTTGGTGGTGGACTACAGGGATCACCATGACTAAGTACTTTGACTATTTCCAAGAGCCTGATGGCCTTTTGTAGCCATCATTTGATATGAAGAGATTTGTGCCTACTCTACAGCCAGACAAGAAATTGCCCATCATTTGGCATAAGAACAGTGATCTCCCATCCCCACAGTCTGTTTTTGGATCCAAGGATGTATTTTATTTAAAGCCAAGAATCCCAGCTTTCTGACCTGGGGTTTGAAGAGGTGGCTTTCCAGAAAACCCTCCTTCCTTCCCCAGCCCATCCTTTCCTGTTTCTTGCTGGCATGGAAAGTGCAGGCTGAAGCTGTGCAACTACCTTACTATTGGAGGATTATGGCTCAGTTGGGTGTTGGGGGCAGGCGGGAGGATTCACAGGGTATCAGAGAGCTGGGAAACCAACACATTGCCTGGAGTGCCTCAGAAGTAGGGAAGCAGTGCTTGCATCACAGGCAGGACATTTCAACAATCTTTTTTCCAGGCAGAGAAGGGGGCCAAAGCCTGTGGTGGACAAGACCAGTGGCTGCCAGGGGGCTTTCTGTTGGAACTGGGTAGAAGTTGGTTCAACTGGAGACTCCAGCTGCTGAGTGAGGCAAAAGGAGAAGACCCATTTGAGGTTTTTTTCCTCCTCTTCTTCTCTGTCACTTCATTGGCTCTATTTTGCCCAATTCTAAGCCAGATAGAAATGGAGCGAAGTATTTAAAATGGGTATCTCTTGTCTGCATCAGCTGGGATAACACACTCTGCATGTCTTCTCTATATTTATATTATTGATATGTCCTGGGAGGCAGACTCAGAAGAATGGCAAGGCCTATTTAGAGGATCTTGGAATTGCACCAGCTGATACGACAGCAACCGTACGTACTCAGCGGCTCACTTCTAAGGCGGGTCACCCTTTGGGGATAAGCTAGAGCATTTGACTCTTGATAACTTAAGCAAAACTATAGGGATTTACTGGAGAAATAACTGGTAAGCTTAAACGTCAGAAGAAGAGTTGAATAATCAGGCCTTGGGAAGCTGAATACATAAGGCAGCCCTAGGGATCTGGGTCTTAGGAAGTAACAGTCTCTCGGCTGCTGCCAGCCAAAGGCTTGGACTCCTACCATGTCCTCCCCTGTGTCCTACCCTTCTCAAGATTCAGCATCTTGGGAGGCAGAGTTGGATTGATCTGACTTGGCTATCAGTCCCCCTAAGACCACGAAGAATATATCAGGGGAAATTGACTACAGGGTGGAGGGATTGGACAGAAAAAATGACAGACATCTACTAGAATGGTCTAGATTCGCAGCAGATGGGCTCACAGTTTCTTCCATCCTCCTCAGCAGAGTCATTTATTCATTCATTCAATCAGTCCACCTACTATGAGTACCTACTATGGGGCACATAATGTACTAGATGCTGGTAATACAGCACTTAATACTTTAATTGTCCATCTCATGAGATGTGCTCCACAGAGGAGTTGGGGATAATGATGTGTTTTCCCCACAGTGCTGCTCCAGTCAGCCCATAGGATACCATTCCCAATTCTAGAAAGTTTGCAGCAGGCATAGAAGGGCTCCTAGGGCCCTCACTGTCCTCCAGGAAGTCTTCAGATGTCATCATCCTGGCTTCTACTCGCATTAATAATTGCTTCTAGTAATTTTCTCCTGGATGTATTTATCTGTATAATTTGCAGTTTATTAATTCCAAATCATTTATTTGTGCTTCTTCAGAAGTATTCTTGTTTCTTTTTTCCTGGGCAGTTGTGTTTTAACCCCCATTAATTTTCCAGGCACTCAAGAACACATATAATGTTTCTACTTTTGGTGTTTCTACCTACTTCCTCCTTGAGTGTCTCATAATGGAAGAAAGCTCAGGGTTATGGAGCCTACATCTAGCTGTGTGATTTTGGAAGTCTTCTGAACATCTCTGTACCTTCTTCATTCACTCATCTGTCAAATGAGGTAATCTCTGCCCCACCTACCTCATCAGGTTCTTTGGAGGATCAAATGAAATAATGGATGTTAAAAGGCTTTGAAAAGTTGAAAGTGTTCTTAAAGCCCAGGGGAATATTAGGATTCTGTGGCTCTAGGGTAGAGGGTTGAATATGAGGAGTGATGACTCATAGTAAAGAAAATAAAAATAATAGCAGTAACAGTCCAGTTTTATCCAGTTTTTATTATCCTTCAGGTGCTATGCTAAGTATTGACATGAATGATCTCATGTAATGCCCATTTGACTAGCCTATATGAGGAATAGCAACACGACTTCTAATTCACAGAAGAAACGGAGGCTTAGAAAAGCAAAATAATTTGCCCAAAGGCACATAGTTGGTGTACATGGGAAGCCTACATTATACTGAAACCTGTCCATTTTATCTCCCCAACTAGACCAATAAAAATTGCCTAGTGATCTTCTCAAGACCTCTTAGTTCTGGGATGGGAAGCTGCAGTGTTAATACAGGGTTAGAAGCGTGGGTGCTGGAATTGCACAGCCTCAGCTTTAAATGTGTCTAACGCTTTGGAGCTGTGTGGTCCAAGTGAGTTTTTCAGTTTCTCTGAGCCTCAGATACTGTTTTGTGAAATGATGATGATAACAGTACCTTATTCATAAGGGTGTTTAGCAGAAGTACATATGAAAAACTATAAAAATAGTAATCATATTCATTATTAATTAGATGTTGAGTGATTGAATTGCTAAGCTAGGGTCCAGACAAGGGTCATGTAAGTCTGGCAAATCCAATGAAATGGAAGAGATTAAATTCTTAGGAATTTGCTCTTTCCTTCCCTCAACCTCACAGCTTATAGATGTCCCTAAATGTGTGACTCCCTGACTTAATTCAGCTCTCAGAAGCATTTGGTTAGGTCTGCAATATATATGAAGCACCAACATGATAAAACCAGAAGATTTCACATTTAAATCTGTATATCTGGCTTTTTGTAGACAACTGGAGAATATATAACTATGGGCTCAAAAAAAAAAAAAAACCCCACAAACTATGGGCTCAGATGCCTGCCTGGCAACCCCCACTTTGCTGGTGATAACTCATTTCTTTATATGGGGGTTGGGGTGTAACCCTTTTGTGTGCTCCTGTGGGAGTTTGAGTTTGAGCTCCCTGCTTGAGAGTCACCCAAGTCAGCCCAGGAAAACTAGAGGAGGAGATAGAATTGACTCTTTTTAGTGAAGGAAAGGAAGGAAGGAGAGAAGAAAGGAAGGAAGGAAGGAAGGAAGGAAGGAAGGAAGGAAGGAAGGAAGGAAGGAAGAAAAAGAGAGAAAGAAGGGAAGAAAGAGAGAAAGGAAGGAAGATAGGAAGAAAAGGAAAGAAAAGGAAGGAAGGTATCTAGTCCTGAAAGGGCATCTGTCCTTGATTTTACCCTGATCTTATCATCAGTGTTCACTTGTACCTGCTATATCATGAAGAAGAAGGCAGCACCCCTACCCCCAACCTCTTGGAGACTAAGGAGGGGGAGATGAAAGGGAAAACCAGAGAGGGACGGGAAACATGTTGTTTCTTAATTAAGCTGGGGAAGGAGACAGGGGCTGGAAGAGACAGTGCGGCTTGTGGCTTGGCATTTATCACGCTGTTGCCCCCTGACCTGGGGGCTGTGCTGGACGGAAGAGCCAGGCTGCTCGGAATGGCTTTGCTGATACGCCATTCCTGGGGTAAGTGGTTATTGATGAAGGGGCTTAAGTGGCATATGAAGAACACTAGCCCTAGAGCTAATGGTCTGGGCTCCTGCAGTGTCCACATCTCCTGGGAGCTTGGCTCCACAGTTCTGTCCGTACTTGGATTCAGGAGCTGAGTTACATGGGCTCCACTGGCATCCATGTCAAGGGATTATAACTTCCTCCTCCTCCTCTCCTTCTCCCTGACACTAGCTAGAAGTTAGAAATCTGGACTATCTGTTGGGATTTCCAACTTTATACTCTGATGCTGCTATTGTTTTAGTGGTGTTATTATTGTTATTACTGAGGAATAGGAGAAACAGTGCATTGGTAGCTTTTGTGGATGATGGTCATTTGGGAGGTGTCACATCAGCAAAATTCAGAAAGAATATTTTGATCTAGAACTTTGCATGAAAGAGAGGGAAGGGGCACCTGGGTCTCAGTGGTTGAGGGTCTGCCTTCAGCTCAGGTTGTGATCCCGGAGTCCTGGGATCAAGTCTCACATCAGGCTCCCTGCAGAGAGCCTGCTTACTCCCTTTGCCTATGTCTCTGCCTGTCTCTGTGTCTGTCATAAATAAATAAATAAAATCTTAAAAAAAAGAGAGAGAGAGGGAAGTTTTGAGAAGAAAAAAGAATGAGGAAAAGTAAAAAGAGAGAAAATAGACTTTTGTACCCCTTATGTCCTATCTAGAGAATATTAGGATTCAGAAGATTTTAGAAATCATCTCTCCTAGCAGTTCTCAGCTCTGGCCTGGCATTAGAATTTCCTGAGAGTCTAAAAAACAAACACTGATGTTTAGTCCCTGCTTCTAGACTTTCTGAATCAATTGGCCTGAGGTAGAGCCAGGCATTTTCTAAAAAATCCTGAGGTGATTGTAGTGCACAGTCAGATTGAAAACATCGACCTAAAGCCCTCCCTTTATGATCGAGATAAGTGATGTTCACTGACTTCCAAATGGTCACAAAGCTGGCGAGTGGTAAAACTACCCCTGCAAAGCTAGGTTGTCAGTTTCTCAGCTCAGGAAACCCTGCAAATATCATCCTTTTACCACTTTCATGACTTCTGCCATAGCCTTATACCGTCTGTACTGTTTTTACAAATAAATTTATTTACATCAACTCACTCTTTAAACTTGGCTTTATGTGAAAAGGAGACTTTATAGCGCTGCAGTAAGTGCAGTCGAGGCCTCCTGCAGTAAGCAGAAGGCAGCCACGGAGTGCACGCAGTGGAAAGAGAGCGGCAGCGCGGGGTGTAGCTGGAGGCTGCTGCCGGCCAGGGACGCTGCTCCCCACCGACACTGGCCCGCGTCAGGTGTTCCAGAAATGCCGGCACTGGACGGAGACTCCCCTTGTTGACTCCATCATAACCAGGAGGAGAACACTGAAAAGGGGTAGATCTCAGTATGTGACTTGATGCTATTTGAGACACGTGTACTCGCACCGCCAAAATAGTCCTGAATACACTGTCGGTGCTGCTTCTTTACCTTGAGCATGTGACGCTGGTACTTGCCAGCAAAATATTTCAAGTCCCCATGAAATAGAGCAGTCAAGTTTAGACTTAGGTTGTCAGGCAAGAGACGTTAGAAACTTAAGAGAATAGAAGTGAGAATGCCTGAGGTAATCATGCACAGTATCATAAAAATCGAACTTCAGACCAGGTGAGGATTTTCACCTGTACGAGTTTGGCTATTTGAGTCATTGTTAATCACGCTCTGTCGGTGGTGGTCCTGACCAAAGCGATAAGCTGAATTTAGCAGAGTCTGAGGAGCTAAAGGCGTGGTTCCTTTTGCTATTTTACCCCTTCGTTTGGGATTCCAAGTGTGACTTGGAGGCCTCGGAGATTCATGGGAAATTAGCTAACTAGAGGACTCCAATATTGTAACAGTCATCAGTATTTTAGTTCTATTTTTGTTACTGAGTTTCCATCCGAAGAAATAGTTCTATTTTCTTTCTTTGGTTGTACACATACCACACACACACACACACACACACACACACACACACACATTTGCAGGATAAGATTCTGCCCAGAAAAAGTACTAAAACTCCTTGAGTTCTTTTTTAAAAAAATGGCCTGTCTTTGGCCTGGAATCTATTTATTTTAGGTTTTGGTTGAGCACATTATCCCTGGTTTGGTCCTTGCCTCCTCCCTCCACACCCCAAACCCCATCCACTTGGTAGCATTCTCTTTCCAAATTGAAATATCTGCTTCTTATTCCCTTTGATTTTCCAAAGGCATTAGAGCCGATAGGGAGTCGTAGTCATTCGGTCAATACTCTTTGATACATTTACCTAAATGGTATGTTCTTCATGTCGTTGCATCCACGCAGTAATTAAATGTGCCTTCAAACAGTATTGAAGGTAGGTAGTCTGAGCTTTATTGCTTAATTAGTTCAGGTTTGTCCTGCAGTTTCCCATCACTGTGCAATCAATACTGCTCTAGAGAACATTCCACCAATATTGGAAAAAGATGCCTCCCGCGTCCACGAGTGGATGCAGCAGAGTTCAGATAGTGTTGTAAGTTAGTCGTATTGGAAATATCACGTCAGTCATACTTCCAGACTTGCTAAGTGAACATACCTCTTCAAAACACTATTTGCATGGAAAACCCCTACCTGCTTCTTTGGGGTCTGGTCTTCCCTTTCTTCTCTCATGTCTTCAGGTTACTAAGAATTTCAGCCAAGTGAAAGATATGGCTTGAAAGGCTTGCTGCCAAAGGGAACTATTGTGCTATTTTACCACATTCTGGGCCATCGCAGTAATTTGATTAAAATGAAAAGCTGATATTTTTCTAATGTGAGCTCTGTCCTTATAAGACTGAGACACTATGGGTTGAGGTAGTCAGGAGCCTCCATGATGTGTCCCCAGGGCTTGACACAAAGTGCAGCCTATGGAGCCGGGGGATAGGGACCACGGGTCCTGGGAAGACTTAGCCCCATGAGGTGACAAAGCCATATTTCTGACCACTTATTGTGTTGAATTTCCTTTCAGGGTAATTCTGGTTAAATCAAGAGCCTCAAAAAAAAAAAAAAATCAAGAGCCTCGTATATAGGCTGCTGGGTGCAAGTTTGGCCCTATTCAGATCACAAACCCATCTCTTCACCTAAATACCATTTAGATTATATTTTCCAAATCAAGTGATCATGGCTATGTTATTAAATTACTTGTAGCTGGACAGCAGTTTTCAAAGATAGCAAGCTGGATTTGTGATGGAAAAATCCAAGTATGGTAAATGTAATTAGACTGTGAATGCCTTGTTAATATGGATTTTTGTTTGGTTACTAATTCATTTCTTCCACAAATATTTGTCAAGTACCTGTAGTGTGTCAGGCACTATGCTAGAATCTGGAGACATAGCAGTAAATAAGACAGACAAAGTTATGGCCCTCAGGTAGCTTAGTTAAATCTTACTACTCTTTGCATTGCCCAACCCAATGTCCAACATACAACAAATTGTCCCTCAACAAATAATTGTTGACTTGAATACAAAGTATGCCCAAGTGCATTATCTCCATCTGTGTTTTTAAGCTTTGGTCAATCTGTACCTTTGATTGAGCCTTGCTATGCTAATAAAACTATTAGTAACAATTGTAGTAGCTAATATTTATTTAATAAATGTTAGTTGATTTGCATTCATTAGTTCATCATCTCAGGGCAGTTTTCTATTTGACTGAGGATTTCTAAAGACATTCCTAGGCATATTACAAAACCTACCAACTATCTACCGTTAGGGTGTTTCAGTTAGTTTGTGGTTTGGTCTAGGCTGGTAGTAACTTATTTTGAATTGTCCTCCCCAAGCTATTAATTGACAGTTGAATCCCAATGTGCGTAGCTCATGTTGGGCACATGGTAGGAACTCAGATAGCTTCTGGGTGAGTGAACCAGATGTAATTTTAAAATGATGTTATCAAGTAACCTTTCCTAGCTAAATCTTAAATCAAGTATCTTAGATCCTGTTTTGCTGTATGTGTCTGCTGGATCCTTTAGTTTTTGTTTTTGTTTTTTTGGTAAGATTCTAGCAACACTGTTTTGCTGAAATATTTTTTTAAAATAGCAATTTTCGGGGCACCTGGGTTGCTCAGTCAGTTAAGTGTCTGACTCTTGATCTCAGCTCAGGTCTCTATCTCACAGGCCTTAGTTCAAACCTCATATTGGACTTCATGCTGCGCATGGAGCCCTCTTAAAAGAAATCAAACAATTTTTAAAAGTCTGTCAATGCATTTCCACAAAGTAACCTTAGTTTCTTGCACTATTTTGCTAGGAGCTTAGAGGTTATATCGTATATGACAACAAGATAAAACCTTTAAAAATACAGAATTCAGAGTACTTGAACGTTTGTATTTTTAAATTAATTTTTAATGAGTTTTAATATTTTAATATTGTACTGATTTTAAGTAAGAAAGTTGTTCTTATATTAGACAGTGGTGTACAATATTACTTCGTGGGATAATGTTTAATTAAAATACACTAATTTATGTATTTGTTTATTAGCTTTATCCCTAAAGCGGAGAGAACTGCTGCATAATTTTATGAAAAATGTAAATGAGGGTTTTGGCATCACTAATAAAGTTAAATTAGCATAGGTAAAAATGTATGCTTTCACTTTCAAAACCTGATAAAAAAGAACCTTAAGATGTTGATTTGACATATAATAAAGATCACTTTTCAGTGAAAAGATTAAACTCTCATGAAAACAACCTTCTATTTTTCTAATTTCCTTTTGGCTTTATTAGGTTTTACCTGATTTGTTCTTGTCTCAAAACATTTTCTCTTGTTTCTGTAATTGCGGGAGTCATTTTGATGCAAGGATATTGTAGTAAGTTTTTTTTTTTTTTTTTTTAACATTTGGAAATAGTTAGCTCCCCTCACGCAGTATGATCCACTTTGAGTATTGATGTAACAAATGAGAAACACCTTATTGAATGTTATATGTTCTTTGCTGATTTTGCCTACCCCAACTTAGATTTTACGCTCCTTGAAATTGGGGTCTGGTTTTTGTGAACTTCTGCTGCGGTTTTGACATCCTTCATATTTTAGAAATCAGCAATAATATCATAGCCTTAACCTTATTATTATGGAACTTATTGGCTTACTCTTCCTTTTAAAAAATTGTTTAAATCTTTTGATACGGGCAAAGAGAAAATGAAGAGGAATGGCATTCTCCAGTTTTTCTGCGTTTTATATAAATGTTCATAAACACAGTACATAAACATCTACTGTGTTTCCTGTCCCGGGTGCCACGGGTATACCTTCAGTAGCATCATGTTTCCAAGCAGAAAAGAAAACAGATTCAAAGTGCCTTTAAGAGGGGAGAGCCCTGAGATATTTTCTCTTCTGTTCTTCTTTTGTTAGTTATTTATATTCACACTTCTTCACTTCACTACATTCCTTAGTAAACAGCTTGCAGGGAGGTTGATGTTTGTTAATGAACTGTCAATAAACACATGTTCTTCCCGACTTCTTTAAAAAAAAAAAAAAGACTATTTTGGGGGTGAGCGTGCTGGTTTCCAATTCCTGTTCACGCCCTGGAGACAGAGAGAGGAGTGTTGGCTGAGCACCCGGCAGGCCCGGAGCTGGGCACCGTGGCAATCACGTGGTGGGAGCGCAGCCTTTGTGCTAGGAGGAAAGCGGCAGGTTTTGACAGAGCGTGTGCTAGCAGTTTTCAGGACGAAGTCGGGAAGTGTTTGGAAACAGGGCTGCTAGCATTCCCAACAAAGCTGGAGGAGTCTCTCCAGAGAACAAAAGGCAACACACACACATACACGCACATACTCAGGATGAGGACTTTCTTCTCTGTTGACATTAGAGTGAGTCAGAGGCTGACCCATGTTTGGCGAGAGGACAAATAATCACATCTTTGTTGGGGGAAATAGGGTCCAGTCATTTTCTTTCCGTTCTCCTGTTCTTATTCTCTCTTCGCCTCCTCTTTTCTCTCGATGGCTGCAGATCTCCACTGAAGTGTCTAATGAAGTCCTTATGACTACAAAATGTCCACGCAGAGGAACCTCAGCCATTTGCAGACATAACACTGTCTTTTCCACCGTGGTTCGCTCAACGTGACTTGTGGGCAGAGGGAAAAGAAAGATATGTTACCCGGAGGGTGGACACGGTGGAGAGGCCAGAAGAGTGCCCTTTTGTTGTTGGCAGTCTTAAGCTACAAATTAAACGAGAGAAACTTAGAACAGCCTTGAAAGAAAACTATTTATAATTTCATTAGTATTATTACTGCTCTCTATTCATTGTGAAACAAATTGTCCCAAGAGCAACAATTCTGGAAATTTGTGCTTTAGAAAAAATGTTGAATTTCCCAGTATCCTTGTCTGTTTTTTTTTTTTTTTTCCTTAAAAATTTCATGCATTGTTAGGGAAGAAAAGTCTAGTCTAACTCACAAATGCATCCTTATTCTCATGTATATTTGATACCGGCCCCAGTCTAATCTGATAAAGTGCACTTTGCCTGTGGTGTCTTACAATAAGCTGGCTGCATTAGTGCCGGGAAAAATCAATACCGATTTATAATTTACCATCGCAAAAACCTATCACTTTTTATGACCCTCCATCCTGGCTCATTAATATTACATTAAAACACACACACCCACTGCAACAGGGGGAAATTGTAGCTTGTCAGGTTTACAGCCATAAAGAAACCTTTAATTGGGCTTAGTTTGGGAATTCAGGCACAGATTTTGTTTATTTGTTTTCTTTTTAATATATAGTATTTACCTTGGTGGATTTTTAGATGATGCATAATATACTTATCTATTTCTCTGTAAAGAAAGAAGAAAAGTCTGTCACAGAAATTCCGAAATGTACTTGCACATAGCTCTCCAAGTATATATTTTAATTGTACCTAATAATATCTTCTCTGTTTTTTTGTAGCCTCCAAACCCTTTCCGCTTGCTTCTTTCTTTCTTATTGTGTGAGTGTGTGATTTCTTTCTCTATGTGGAAGCATTCTAGCTGATGGTATTCTCTTATCTTTTTGGCTTGTCATAGTTGATATTTATTTTCCCCCTCCTCAGATCACGAAGAAGCTAAATGCCATCTTTTGCATTGTCTGTCTCCCAAAGAAAGGATGCATATTTGATATTTCTTCCACACTGAATGGAGAATATTACGTTGACCCTGCTTGGAATCGGAACGATGCTCCCAGTGCTTGCTTTTCCCTAGCAGAGAACTATAGAGTGCGTGTGCATGTGTGTGTGTGTGTGTGTGTATGTCCTCAATTCCTTCACCTTAAAGAAACCCCAGAAGAAAAATTAACAATACTCTTTCCTTAAAGACCACATCTATTAAGCCGCTTTGCCCTCATGTGTTTTTAGACTTAAAAGTCTTATATCTAAATTCTTTCCAGATAATGTAAAAAAAATGATGTCACTGTTTATGTTGGCAGCCACAAGGTGCTCTATTTATTTCATACTATTCAAATAGTTTCCAGGGAATTTTTCCTGTTAATATCACGACGAACCAACCTCACCACATGGCTTGCTCCCTTTCCCTGGCTGCCTGAAAGGTTAAGGTCTCCCCCCCACACCCCCCTCTCAAAAAGAGGTAAAATGAAGTGTAAAGCAGAGCCAAATAAATAAATAAATAGGGGGAAGGGGAAATTCAGTGTGTTCTCAAGTGTGCAGTAGATCCGCACCATGCAGCAAATACATGTCGTGATTGGGTTTTTAAAAGACGTCCGCCTCGCCTCTGACTGACAGGGCCTATTGATTTTTTAGGTTTCTGCCGTCATCGGTTTCCAGCCTCACAGCGGCCGCGTGTCGGGGGTCAGGGCGCACCGGGGCGCAGTGAGCCAGCCCTCGCCACTTCCCAAAGTGAAGGGCCGCTGAAAGAAAATCAATCATGTCATAAGTGAGAAGCATCAAAAATTTTCCCCCTGTATGGCCAAGACCCATCAGCCTGTCTCCACTCAGTAAGCTAAGGTTAGGCATCTGTCAAGTCAGACTAGGTGAAAAGTATTAGAAATGCCAGTTAACCCGTGGGTAGACTGTGTAGGTGCGATGCTGCTCTTCTCTTTGTCTGGCCATCCCGGAACCACACGACTGGCGTGTTCTCACCTCATTTTGGAGCGGGCAGCACCCATTTCCCACCCCTTTGGCCTCAGTGTCCCTCCCCGCTCTTCTCCCTCTTACTTAAAGCAGGACGGCTTGGGGCCTGGTGCCCTGGTTACTGACGAGCTGATGAAGAGTCCAAATGGATGCTTTGGCTCAGCAGCCCACTGGGAGGCCAGGGCTGTTGTGTTTCACCAAGTCACACCGTGTGTTTCCCTGAGTGAAGCAGATTTTCTCCACCCTTTTGGTATCCAGCTTTGGAAACACACATTACGCAGATAAGTCTAAATTGTAAAATTAATTGTGCACATCAGGGGTAGGAAATTTTTATTTGACCACTGCGCTGATGTTTCTGAACTGATGGGGCACTAGATTTTCTTCCTGTTTGATGAATGGGGAGGAAATATATTTTCACTTCTCAGAGAAATGATCAGGAGAATGCCATTCATTTGAAAGCGCCTTTTTCTATTTCTTATGTTCCAGATCTATATAATTCAATTGTAGAGTTTGGCAAAAGAAACAGTATTAAGTGACTAGCGTGGAGAAACCCTTTGACACATACCTTCTAATTCTGCATTTGGTAATTGGCTGGAATGTGATGATAGGTACCTTTCAAGATATAAATTATAGATGATGTATTCTGTGGGAAAATGATAGGCCTTGATTCTCATATTTTAGTTTGCATTTATTTTAATCAATACAGTGAAAATGAATAGTTTTGTTTGCTTGTCTGTTTGGCTGGCCAGGAAGAGTGGGTTGGAGAACTGGCTGCTGTCAGGCTGGCCTTACCTCGTGCTTTCCACCCACTCAGTGTCTCTCCTTTCAGGCTTGTCTCTGTTGGTTGACAGTGGTTCCATGATAGTCACTGCCAATTTAAGACCAGTTTGAAAGCTCCGTTCTGGAAAATCTGCAGGAGGAGTTCATTTAGGTGGAGGGGCAGATTCTAAGATCTCCTCTGCTTGGGGTGGCCACCTCAGGAGCATTAGAAGAACCTGAAACTGGATTGAACTGAGAGCTCTGTTGTAACTTTCCACACCTAAATTGACATTCACTGCCTGAACCAAGATGTATACTCACTAATAAATATTTTAGCTCTCTATGCTTCAGTGATTATGCTGGCCATTCCATACAGATAAAAAGACAAAATGTTTCTTTAATCAGTACTGTGATGTGAGACCGTTAAGGTAATAGTGCTTGAAACTATTAGAATCTTGAAGATATTGACTGGCTTGCTTTTGGCATGGCAATTATAATTACATTTTTAGGTTACATTTTATGGGTTTATACTAGTTATTCTAACATAAAAGAAATTGCTGTCCAGAATTTTAACAGAGGGGAGAATGATCTAGTTTGAAATCTTCAGCAGTCCAGGCATCAGGAGCTGCTAATATACCATCTAATTGTGATCAATACTTTCTTTTCTAGTTTCTGTAATGACAAGGCCTTTGCAATAAAAACACTACCATCTTTTTGAAATCCACAGAATGATAAATGACCCAGGCCAACTTGAGGGGGAAAGTGTGGCGTATTTTACATTCCTAGTGATTTATTATGGATTTGTGAACATAGCTGGTGTGAAATCAAACTAAGGGGGAAAGAGAGGGAAAGTACCCAACAAAGAAATCCATTCTGCCTAAAATGCCTAGGTTTAAGTCCCATTACCATTGATGTGAGCTAAGTACTCTCATCAAGGGGCTTAGGAACCCTTGAGTATTTAGATTCTTTTTGTTACATTACAGGAAAGGGAATAAAGCCAACACAACGAACCAGTACTTTGCTATGTATGAATGGGTAGGTCAGCCTACCTCACATGTTACATAAAAAGGACCAATTTGATTCTGTCTTGACAATAAATGAAAGCTTAGCTTTGAAGGAACTCTTAGCTGGGTCTGTTTGCTTTCAGAGACAGTATTTTTGGGCAGGCTCTAGAGGCAGGTTATTTCAGGTGTAAGAACGGGAATCTGCTTGTTTCATTAACTATTAGGGACTTACCTTCCTTTAGTGGAAAGCTGAATCCAGTCGTCCTCAATCAGGCTTCACCTGTGTGGGAGTGCATTGCTGTACTAATCAAGCTCAGCTGGTCATCCAGACCTGAGAGGCGAAGTATTTGAGGAAGTCCAATAGAGATTTGTGAACTTTATAGTAGTCAAAAGGGAAAAATGGGTACCCCTGGGTGACTCAGTGGTTTAGTGTCTGCCTTCGGCTCAGGTCCTGATCTTGGGGTTCTAGGATCGAGTCCTGTATCAGGCTCCCCATGGGGAGCTTCTTCCTCTGACTATGTCTCTGCGTCTCTGTGTGTCTCTCATAAATAAATAAAATCTTTAAAAAAAGTGAAAAATATGCCAACATGAGCCCCTTTTCAGCCTCTACCCTGATAAGGTATGGCCAATAGTGTTTTTCATGTGGCTACAGTTAAGTTTCTCAGTCTTTCCATTTTTGATTTTTGTTTATAGGTTGCCTGTTGACATTTTGCTTTAGACCAGGTCTTAGTACATAATATTTATGATTTCTTTCCATCGTCTTCCCTCCAACCTCCTTCCTCCCTCCTTCTCTTCTTTCCCTCTCCTCTCTTTCTTCCATCCTGTCCCTCAATATTTTTTTCTTTAAAAAAAACCCACTCTTTTTGTCAAGAGTTGAAAAAAACATGAAGGCTTTATATAGGATTCACAAATTTGGGACTGATACAATATATTTTCTGACAGGGTTCACTAGACGCTTGCATCTCTTAAAGAAAATTTCTGGTGTGATGTTGTAGTGAATGGATTTTTTTCCCCTATCAACCAGGAAATGTCCCATTTTCCTGCCTTAGTAAACATAGCACACAGTAAGTAGTAAGTACAAGGGCTAAGGGGTCTTGTTCATGTGTTTTCTTTGGTCAGGACTGTGGAAGGAGATACCAAAGGTGTAAGAGACTAGGTTTTTACATGAGGTTATTAAGCATCTCTTTTCTCCAAAATCAGGCTTGAGACAAAAAGGAAAAAAAAAGTGTTTTTGTCCTTAAATATCCAATTCATCCTATCATATTTCCCACAGTGACTTTCCCCACCAAGGTCTTAATGCACTACTTTGAGAATGTCTCATCAGTGACCAGAGCTGACGGGGTCTTTGAACATTAGACAGTACCCATTAGTCAAGGTCCCTGGGCTAACATCTTTTGGATGGCATTTTCTTCTAAGTGTGCCATTAGTTAGTATAATGGACTGGTGTCTGTCAGCCTTTGGGACAGGACAAGAGAAGCATCCAAGACCCTTAGTTAGAAGAATGGGCTGTGTTTTCCTCTAACCTGGAAACATGTTCCCAGCAACATTTTAGCCCTTGAGACACAATAAATGTTAATGGCTTCAGTGAAGTCTTTATGATCTCCCAGGTCAGAAATCTTTTTTCCCCCCTTAAAATCTCAGATATGGATTTACAAAATACTCTTCAGAACCATTATGGTCTTTTGGGTAAATAGTTTTCATTTAAAAACATTTTTATATACACGTTTTTAAAAAGTGTTCTAAATATGTATTTTTACGATTGATCATGACAGCTCCTTAAAGAGCCATTCTTGACTATCAGGGAGGTAATGTGTGTGTATTCAAGAAATTGTCTACAAAAAAACCATCTCAAAACTGTGTATGTTTCCAATGAGGTTTTTTTTTCTTACCAATATATTTGAAAAAATTATGCAAATCAGATTGTCAAAGTGAGATAGTTCAGAGTTGAGGATTTTTGAAATGTCTCTCAAGTGGCAACTGAGAAACTCCAGGATGTGAAAGATCAGAACTGCTGGCTACCCTTACTTGAGACTGTGAACATAGGTTACCAGAGATTTGGGTGATTTGCCAGACTTTCTTCCTTAAGCTTATATGCTTTTGAAAGTTAAGACAAGACTTTGATTTTGTTGGATTCTTTGAACCATAGGTTGCTATCTAATCATAAAGGGCTTGAAATCAGTCAGAATAGGGTACCTACTTGTTGGTTTATTCAGACTTTTATTGAATATGCCATTGTGCTGGGAATTAGAGATATAAAGAGAGTAAGCTGCATTTATGTCTTGCAGAGCATGGAAACCTGTAGATACATTCAGAGCGGTAAATTCTACAAAGGAAGCATGAGAGAATGGGAGCACCAGTAATGTGCATTAGGAATAAGAGTAGGATTGCAATTGTAAGATAAGGGTGTCTGTAACTTTCCTCAGAGTTCAAGGTGGTTGCAAATGATCAAGGGTGCTGGGTCAGGTAGGTGAGATGGTGAGAATCAAACGATGACATTGTGTATGATTAACAGTGAGATTGACCATGACTACCACTCCCACTACTATTACTAGGGCTGGGTAGGCTTTTCTGGGGGCATTTGGCTAAGAATATACGTGACTTATTGTTTACTTCAGAGGATACATTTTTATCTAATTCAAGCAACAAATAATTATTGCATGCCTTCGGTGTGCTAGTAAATTGGGGTATAGTGTTCTGTTCTCATGGAACTTATATAGTATTCGTGGGCCTGGGGCCCTGGAGTTCAGACATTAATGAAAAAAAAGCACACACATAAATGTGAAATCTATAATGTGATAAGTCTGTGAGAGAGGACACCAAATATTTGGTTGATTTTTTAGGGTCTATCTAATGGAGGTAGGGGAGTGTGTATGGTGATTTGACCTAGTTTGAGAAATGGCCTGGGAAATGTCCAAGAAGATGGTGACAGAAGAAAGAGGGTTAAGAAGGTGGTGAATGGGGTGACATTGGAGTGGCAGGATACAGGAGAATATTCCTCCCTAGAATATTCCTCCCTAGAATATTTTCCTCCCTAGAATATTCTAGGGAGGAAAAGTGGGAAGGAAGAGGGAAAGAAAGCAGAAGGAGACATGAAAGACAGGATACAAGCAAGGGAATATAGAATAGAATAGAATAGAATAGAATAGAATAGAATAGAATAGAATGGAATAGAACAGAATAATAGCCTTTCTTTCTGCCTTTCCTTTTCTCCTTCATTCTTTTGTGCTTTCAACAAATATTTATTGAGTACCTCCTAGGATTCAAGCACTGGTCTAGGCACTGGGAATCCAGCATGAATTCAGTGGTAAAAACAAAACGAAATAGCTCTCTGCCCACATGGAGCTTACATTTTTATAGGGGGAGACGAACAATAAGCACGTAAAATATATAGGATATCAGATGGTGATGAATTCTACTGAGGAAAATAATTCAGGAAATGGAGAAAGGGAGTATTTAGGGTGGGATTGGCATTGCTATTTGACAAGGCTAGAGAGCTTTTCCATGGGATGCCTGGGTGGCTCAGTGGTTAAGCATCTGCCTTTGGCTCAGGGCATGATCCTGGAGTCCCGGGATCAAGTCCTACATTGGACTCCCTGCATGGAGCCTGTGTCTCTGCTTCTCAGTCTCTCTTTCTGTCTCTCATGAATAAATAAAATAAAATCTTAAAAAAAAAAAAGAAATACAGTAGCTTGATAAAGTGTCTCTGACAGGTTGCTAATTGAGCAAAGACCAAAAGAGCAGAAGGGAGTGAGCAGATATCTAGGGGAAGTAAAGTTAGAGCAGACCAAGCAGTGTGAAGTGAGACCCCGAAAGAAGAGTGGATCTATGAAGCTTGAAGAAGAGTAAAGGAGACAGTGTGATCAGAACAGAACAAGCAAAGAAGGGAGTAGTAGGTAGTACTGCCAGAGACAGAAGGGAGCTATTTTGTAGGCCATATAAAGATCTTGGGTCTTTACATGAGATGGGAAGCCATTGGCAGTAGATGAGAAATAGATGAGAAGGTTTTCAGGCAGTGATGAAGATGTCCATCCAGTCATTAACAGTAAGTAAATGGATCCTAAACTAAAGGGAAGTATTTCCTGGTCTGGTGTTTCCTGAGTGAAACTGTAAAACCGTTGCAATTTAAGATTAATTTTTTTTAAAATGGCTTCTGAATCAGGTCCACTAACAGGATTTTTCATCTGATCTTTATTCATAAAGATGCATTTTGGGATTATTCCTTTTCACCCATTAGGAATCTGCTTTGATAACCCTATTGCTAAAATTCTTTCCGAACTATTTAGTTGTGTGACAGTTATACACCGAAATAGGCAGCTTGTGTGCTATATGGGTAGAGTGAATGAAATAAACTCAGCTGAATTTTGAGTGACAAGGTACCCAGCTGGGAGGGTGAAAGAGAGGGGAGGGAAAAGGAGCAGCTGGGGATGCAGATTGAGGTGGGCAGGCAAGACAATGGCCTGTCCCGATAAGCACCTTTTTGCAAAGGTCATCAGTCAGTCACCAGGACTCAGCTCAGACACCTTGGCTTTTGTGCAAGCTGGAGTTTTATTCTTTAGAGAAACCAGTGGTATCTCTAAAAGGAAGGTTAAAAATCACCGTGGCAATTAACAAGATGATCAAGAAGAAGAAATATTTTGCTATTCATATCTAAATACTTCATTGTCCATATAGAAGTGTCCTTATTCTCTTTCCCTTTCTAGCATCAGAGTGGTATTCCTTTGATAATAATCTTTGATATTAATCTTTCAGCACTAGAAAGCAGTTCTAAAGTTATGGGCTCCAGATTCTCTCTGCTTTTACCAGGTGGAGGCGAGAGAGCTTTTCCAGAGTATTACTTAGCTCTCGAAGACAACCCTGAATGGGTGTTGGTTTGCTGGACTTTTTAGAGGCCACAACAAAAATCTTCTGATATTTATACCTCTTCAGGCTTTGAGGCCATTTGCAGTGTCTTTGCTTGTGTTCTTTTGATTTTCTCCTCCGCAATTCCCTTCTATAGCATTTGTTCTAGGAAACAAAGAGGTCCTTGTGAGGCTTGGGGCAAACTCTCCTTCTTGATTTCCAGTGAATATTCATCATGCACAATCAGTGAGTCTCTTTAGGCCTTGACCTGAGTTGGGAGGTATGTGGTAACCCAAGCAAAAGCAAAGAAGACCCTAAGAAGGGAACCATTGAGAGCTGGTGCTGTAGGGTCCTGGAGCTTAATACTGAAAAGTAATTTCATTGATGTTTGCTTGTTAAAGCCCACGTTTGCTTTTCTTGGAGGTCAGCTCCCAAACCTAGCTGACTTTTTACAGTCATTCATTTGGCTGTAGGGAGCTAGGATTCGCAGACCTCCTCGGACAGGCTATTTCCTGGGACCAGTGGGGATAAGAACAAATATCATTCACACGGTGATTTTCATCATCAAAGTACTTTCTAAATAGAAACGAATTCCGCTTGCAAGAATCAGGTTAAGCATTCTTATCCCCACTTTATAGATGGGTGTGCCCAGATTTCATTATTCCGAAGATAGATTTTGAGTCCACGACAAATGTACTTAGCATTACAGTCAATTGAAGATGAAAAGGCCTATTAGGCTGCCCAGCATCACCCCTCCCTCTCCACCTCCACACAACCAGAACAGGAAGCTCCCTGCAATCTACTTTCTACTTCTTTGGCCTGGCTTCGTTTAAATGTCCCAGGGGACCCTCCCTATAAGTCTAACCTTGGAGAAAGAATCTCCTTCTAAAAAGCCTCTTTTGTGTTCTCAGTGCTGCGACCACCCCCCTCTGCTGAAAGGCTCTTGGAAGTGAGAGGAATATGGTTGGAAGTCTTTTTTCCTTTCTCTTTTAGGTGAATTGCAAATTCCAAGAGTCACATGTGTATCTTTCCCTTTCATAGTAGATTTTTATATGCCTTTCTGGTTTACTAACAGACATACTGGATTTTGAGTTACAGTTGGGACATGAGCTCATGAAATTAGTCTTAACTGCTTTAACCTGTGGGTGCTCGTGTTTATGGAATAAGCAAGTCATAATCGCTGACCACAGCCATTAAAATCTGATGTGAGTCAACTTTGAGTACAAAGACTTTCTATAAGCCAAACCTCTTGAAGCAGAAATGATCACAATTTAATATAATGAGAATAATTAATAAGGAGTGTGCCAGTGACCTTGAATATTAATATTGTTTCCTTTTCCTGTAAACAAACCGGGCTATTTTATTATTATTTTAGTGTGTAATTTGGCATAAACACTCCTTTTCACATAATTTCCCCAGGTGACTTTTGTCTCCTTGGCAATTTCCGGCTTTAATAAAGAAAACCTAATTAAGAAGGAGCTGTTGATTGGTTTGCTAGTGTAATTAACACAGGTGATGCTAATGAGTTTCTATGAAACCGTTGGTTTATGGGAAAAATAAACAGACCGCTGTTGCATATGGCCCAACTGATATGTGCACTCTGGAAGAAATGATGATTTCCCGGTCTCCTGTGAGTGGTTTGTGGGCATGGAATAGGCAGATAAAATACTTTATAAGATTCATTAGTGGAACTAGACCAAATTGGAAGCAAAAGTTGCAGTGTTAGGCGATATTAAAAAATCTGATCTCTGATTGTACTTGTTAGGTCTGTTTTTTTTTTTTCCCCATGTGCCTAAAAGGGGCAGATTTCTGTTGTTTAGGGTGGGTTTCTGACCATCATAGTAGCCATTTTAAGTTGGCAAAGCCCCCAGCAGACTTTCTAGAGACATTTTAAGTTTCATTCTCTTCGCCCTAATTTTGCTCATTAACCCTTGGAAATGCATTGACCAGGAAAGCACATGGAATTCCTATAGAAATTAAAACTTCTGAGACCCTTCTTTCTTGGTCTACAACTGTTTCCTGTGGGACACTTGGTATTTATATTTTCAGGGGCATCCATGCTAGTTTGGTCAATCCAGAATAACTTAAAAGAAGCAAATTTTCTCTTTCTGTCTTTCTTTGCTGGGTTGGGAGAGGAGGTAGAGACCATGGTTCAGATTTCATTTAGCAGCAACTTTATAAGATGAACAATATTCGTGGCATCGATGCACATTTTCTCATTATAAATTTTATTTAGAATACCTGGCTGTTATTTGTGATAATTTATAGATACCATCCTCAATGCAAAGTCGATTTTTGAAGTTATTTACATAAAAGACTTGATATACCGAGAACTTTCATGTTTACCTAGTTTTTCTGAACCTCGTTCCTTTTCCATTGGTGTGTTTTCTCAAGTCCGTCCCTTAAAACATGTGTTTTTTTCTTTATTTTCATCTCACTTTTATAATCAGCAAGTCAGTTCTTCCTCTTTTTTCCCCCTACCTCCAAAAATGCCTGTTCTACTTTCTCTCTCATCTATTGCTATGTGACAGAAAAGCCAGAGACATTCTGTGTCTCGCAGTGCACCTCCAGGGACATCTTTTGAACTCTCATAATTTGTATTTATTGCCACCCACTTTGTAAGTTCACAGTTTAATTTGCCAGCAGTGGCAGTGTTAGGCCGACACAGTAAAACAAGATAACGTTAAAATGTCAGAATGAGAGGGGGCATGAATGATGCATTACCCCTACTAGGACTTGCACTTGTCATTCCCTTCCACCAAAGTGATGTTAACTACCTTTTGAGAGCTTTATCTGACTGGTATTACTCAGAAATAGGATCATTAGTTCACTGTTCTGATTAGGAAGCTGCTATGCTTGATTAACTCTTCTTGGACTAGGATCTCAGTGGAAGCATTAAATGAATAGCACAGACTTAGACATCTAGAACTAATTTATAATTATTTTTTTGCAATTATTTGTAGTTGTTGACATGTGTTTTTCCATGATGTGGTATTTAACCAGGATGAGTTAAACCTACTGGAGAAAAGACAAGCGTGTTTGAATTGCGCTTGTAATTCACATTTCAGGGAAGGATCTGCTAAAATTTTAAAATGATTTCCCCCATGGATGGATGCTAAGGCATCATTCTTAATAGCATCCATGTTTATTCCCAAACCTTTTGAAATTTCTCAGTTTGGGAAATTGGCCCTTTTGTAGTTTTCGCAGACTTAACTCTCCTAGGAGGAAACTGATGGAATTCATGTTTATTCATGGTGGTGACTCCATGTACAAGAAGAGTTAATACGTGTCTTGAGGAAACTTTCCAAGTGATAAATGTAGGGTATTGGGAAGGGAAACACCTCCTCCCTTTCTTATTCCCCCAAACCACCTTCTACTGTTCTTTCCCTCTCTAAATTTTTCTTTCCAATTGTGCTGCTGAAATCCTAGCATATGGATTCTCTGGTTTCTGACTAAATACATAACTCCTCTTTCCCCTTCCAAACATATGCTTGATACTCAGACTTTAGTGTAAGGTTCTCTTAAGAGCTGGTTTTGATAGGGAATGTGTTGAAAGGCTAGGACATGAATATGGGCATGGCACCTATGAGGAACTTTGTCCTGGAACAAGGATCTTGATGGTAGTGAAGACTTCTGGTTCAGCCTTTCTGAAATAAGAATATTTTTCATCCTATGCTTCCCTACAGGAATTGAGCTACATGGAACAATCTATGAGGGATCTGTGAACCTTGTTCACCACTGTGTGTGCAGGGTCTAACTCTTCTGGGTGCTCAGTATGCATTTATTAAATGGAATGGATGAAGCGATCACTGAAGAGCAGTGGAACAGTGCTTCAGTGAAAGTACTTCCCCCCATGAAAGTACTTCCCTCTCAATGTCTTATTTCCTGAAAGGGCTTTTTATCTGGGTAGATCCAGAAACTTGAATTGTTATAACAGATGCTTCTGATGAACCTGGGGTTACCCTGAGCATATCCCATTATCTTCCTTTATCATATACTTGACATCTGCCTTAAGTTACTATCCTTCACTATCTGCTCAAGTCAGGCTATGTTCTCTTTGGAGATTTCTTGGCAGCTAACCCTTGCTGTGGATACAGATGAATTGGCCTTCATCTATTTGTATTAAAGATGTAACCATGTGGCAGATGGTAACTACACTTACCACAGTGAGCATAGCATACTATATAGAATAGTTGATCACTATGTCATACACCTGAAGCCAATATAACATTGTATGTTGATGATACCTCAATTAAGAAAATGTAACCATGACTTGCTTGTCTGAGAAGATGATTCTAGCCTTATTTTTAAGACCAAGCCAGGTGCCTCTCTTTGGAGGACAAGTTTAACCAAGGGGGAAGCTGAATATCAGTTTAAGAATTCAAAGGAGAACTTGGTTTCAGAGTAATGTTGAGAAAACCCTAAGAAGTACAAAAAAGGGAGTATGTATTTGGTTTGAGGATTCTTGGGTCTATTAGTTGCCTTCTAAGAGTATACTTTTTGTCAGGGTGAATCATTTATAGTGAATTCTGGTTTATTGATATTTCTCTCTGTGAGCCTCTTTTTCAATGGTTTTGCCCTGGATTGCCCAGAGAACTGATGCTCTTTGAGATTTGGCTATAATGCTGCTTTTGTAGAGTGGAGAAATGAAAGCAGAGAAAAATAAGTAGTTTTCTATAAGCCTGTGTGAAAAGGCAGTAGTCAAATTGGAAAGACTTTTTTTTTTTTCCCTGTCATACTTCTGTTGGGAAGCTGTTTGATCAATATGGGTCAGGCTTGATGAAAACTATTTTAAAGCTACTCTCGTGTGGAAGTTCCCTTCCTATACCCTTTCTTAGAAGGGAAGGTGGGAGTAGAGTTCTAAAAGAAAAGCTATTTGGCCAAGAAAATATGAAAACTTTTCCCCAGGTCAAAGTTGAACATACCAGCATGTGCTTTGGGGAGGTGACAGATGTGACTTACCCCAGAAATAGTTGTTGTAGCAGAATTATGAGTACTTTCCTAAATCTTTCCCTCTGCATTACTCAAGATTTCCTGTGCCCTGCGTTGTCCCAGATAGAGAACAAAATGAAACTCTCACCAATTTTGTCTACCTTTTTTGCTCTAAGCCAAGGCTTTGCAGCACCATTAGGATGTAGATTATCATATTTAAAACCTGTGATGACACCGTTGTACCCATCTGAATGATTAATCTGCTCATTAAAAGAGTGCCGATGGGCTAGTCTAATTGGAACATGGATCTTCTTAAAGGACGTTACAGGGTCGGGAATAGGAAATATTACTCATAACATAAAGTAGGGATTAATTATGCTACTAAATACTACTGTGTGAAATTTACATATGCGTCTGGTTGGAGACAAGGATTAGAAAAAGTGTAGCATCCCATTTTGTAACATTTATGTCAACTTTAAGACAGGTGGTGTGTTCCTTCTTTAATCCCAAATCTTAAATCAACATTTACAAAAGCTGTTATAAACTCAAATGCCACAGAAGGCTTAGAGGTTGGGATAAACACAGAATTTGCATCTGTGAATCACTGTGATTTAACCGTATGGATTTAAAAAAAAAAAAAAAACTGCAAAGATCCAAAGCTGCAGAACAATCTTTACTCTCTGTTAAACCCTAAACTTCTGGATAATATTAATCTTCCTAGAGGAGAATGAGAGTACAATTGGTAACTTTAAGAAAATATGCAAATCTGTTGAGCACAAGTTTACAAGCTTTTTTCTTCTTTTAATAACGTTCCTTTAAACAAATAATATGTATGAAAGATGTAAGAGGATTGCTGTAGTTGCAAAGAGGATGGGAGTTTCGAAGTGCCACTTCAGAGCTTTTCTGCTTCGGGGATCCTGTAGCAGCAATTAAAAAAAGAAAGAGCTTGATAACAATTTTTGGGTTGAAAAGGACCTTAAAAAGTTTTTCATCCTATTTCCCTCATTTTATTTTTGTTTTCTTTAAATTTTTCTCAAGTTGATTTTATTTTTATGTAAAGATTTTATTTTTAAGTAATCTCTATGCCCAGCTTGGGCCTCGAACTCACAACCTCAAGATCAAGAGTCACATGCTCCACCATGACTGAGCCAGCCAGGTACCCCTATATCTCCCTCATTTTAAGACAAGGGAGCACAAAGCTTACACAACTAGTTAGTGATGAGCCAGAGCTAGAAACCAAAATCTCTGACTTACAATCCAGTGCTGTTTTTGGTTAAAAATACGGCATCTCTAGTCTGGTTACCAAAAAACCTGACATGTTGGATTACTTGTTGAACACGCCATGTCTTAAGATATCTCTGTTTACTGAAGTCAGATCTGTTTGACAAATGTGAAATACATTCTTACACATCTTGAGGATTTGCTGCATTTTCACTGCTTGAAAATTCATATTCTTTTTTTACTTGTAGGCAGATGTCACTTCATGTGTGTAGTAAAGAAAGGCAAGTTGCTCCTCCAGAGTAAACATTCTTCCATGCTAGCTGGTCTAGTCAAAAGGAGGAAGATCAGGTTACTTGTTTATTAGTGGGCCCCTGCCTGTTTGAGGAACTGAAAGGATTACCTTTTAGTTTTTAAGATGCTGCCAAGTTCAGAGTTTCCTTAGGCTTTGGTGACCACATGAGGTTTCTGGGATTGGGGAAGCTTTGGGCTGAGAATGATGAGCTGAAAAGTATGTTACCAGGTTACCAGTTCAAATGCTTGCATACCTCTGGACCCGCTCAGCCACTTCCCATGTTCATTCTTCCCTCTCCATCTCATTGCACTTGTGTAATTGAATGGAGTTCGCCATCATCATGCAGACTACTACAATAACTTCCTGGCTATCTCTTGGCCTCTAGCCTTGAGTGGGCTCCATCTGTTGCCTGCACAGCAGCTAGAATGAGCTTTCTAAAACCCTTCTGACCTTACTCTCTTGCTTAAACCTGGCTGTCAGTTGGATGACCTGGCTCCTAATTGTCCCAGAAATAAAAGTCCCAGCTTTTTAGCATTGCATACAGTATTTCCCCTGGCCTCATTTCTCATTCCTCTCTTCCTTATGTGGGGCCACCTGGCACTGATACAAATTCCCCATGCACTGTGAGCTGGTTTCGTCTTTGCACCTTTCCCTCAATAACTGAATATCCTCCTTAGCTTTCTCTATGCCTGAACTTTCATCTAGTTGTCTCTGACTTTTCCTCAGGATTAAGTTCAGCATTAGCTTCCCAAAGAAGCCTTTGCAGACCCATTTATCTATGATAGAGTGTGCACCGCACTCTCTTTCATGATACTATTCACACTACATGGTGGTGCCTCACCTTATAGCTCTCCCTCACCAGTGAGCCTCTTGAAGGCAGGAAACCTATTATTGTCTAACGTATTGCTATTTCTCGGGACTATGTCTGATTCCAAGGAGGACATCAATAAATGTTGAAGGAAGGAAAGAAAGAAATAAACCAGGACAAGAATTCTCACTCTTTTAAGTTGTGTGGAAAGAAAGTCCTAACGTTCTTTGTCTAGCTAGCCATTCTATGATATACTGTCTTTCAGGAATAGCTGGATCAGTGCCTTTTTATACCCAGCTTTAATGTTTTGGTTCAATATCTTTGTTTTTTTACAAAACAAAGTCACCTGAGTACCATAGAAATCAGTTGACCTCCACTTTCTCTGGTCACACCTTTAAAAACACTGGTTCTCTGATGTTCTATGGTTATTTCACCTCTCGGGCTCTGTAATGTGTTTTGCATGTAGGCAGAAACCTGTAATCAAGAGAAGAGGTTGGGAAGTTGTTTTTCAGTTGGAGAGAAAAGCCTTTGTCATGGATTTTGGAGTATTCTGTAAGCTGGAGTTGTGGCATGTCTTGGAGGTCAGTTCTAAAGATATACTTGCTATAATCTCATGTAAGAGATGACTTTCAAAGAAGCCTCTATTGTCATTCTGTGAAAGTTAACAGCAAAGTATCATTGCAAATCTGTTGAAAGATGTTTGTTTTTTGTGGTAAACCTCTGAACATTTTTAAGACTCAAAAGTGGTGTGCAGGGAACCTTTCTTTACAAATTCAAGTCTGGTGGAATACCATAATTGTCCAGTGGTGAAACAAACATTTGGGATAATATTCTTCAGTGAATATCATTCATTCCTGGACTTCCACAGTCTTCAAGTGAAAATGAAAACTATAGGCCACCAAGAAGTTAACGAGACACATTATTATAGTCAAATTTTGTTGGCCAGGAGGCCAGGGAAATGGAGTGGTTTGTGAATTTTTTCCAGCTTGCTGGTAGAAAAGAATTTCTTTGTCTTCTTTGATAAATAATGGTCTGGCTATGGAGATGCTATGTAGGAGGCATAAGACGTTGGGCTAGATGTGAACTAACTCTTGGAAATCCCTGGGCTGTTTTCCTAAATTATAGAATTATGGGCCTTTTGAATAGAAAGAACTTATAATCTGTTAAAACCTTGTCCTTGAAGAAGTAGAAGTGGAGATCACAGAGATGAGTCAAGTGGCCCAAAGTCCCAGAGCTAGGCAGTCCTGCAGATAGGTTTTACACCTGGTCGTGGGACTTCTGATTCATTGTCTTTTGCCCTATACTGCCACTCTCTACAGGGGCTTTAAAGAGCATGTTTCTTACCCCCCACTCTAGGCCCAGTTCAGAAAGCAACGCTGATTAATGGAGGAGACTAAATAGGATGTGACAAGTCATAGTCTGATAAAACAACACTTTGCTATAGTGGCACTCTGGTTTATAGCACTGAGGTCTTCATCATTCTGTAACCTCATAACAAAACATTTTCCTAGGAAGTGTGGACTCAGAGTTGCAGCTGTAATCGTATTTGCCAAGGAAGCACTTTTTTCTGGCCGGCACAGTGCTGCTGCCTTTTAGATGGGGTGTATGGGTCTGCAGTCACCCTTGTCGCTGCCGTTCCCAGCAGCTTTGCTCAGTTAGATTATTGGCCTGGTCTCAGAGGCTTTTGAATCAGGAGCTCTGGGTTCCCGTGATCTTTTGTTTTGTTTGGGACCTAAAGGAAGGCAAAGCTGGAGATGCCCATTTTATTTTCAGCGCATCTAAGAAGGGGGCCTACGTTTTGGGGGTGGGCTGGTTGTTGGCAATGTTGTTGACATGCTTGGAAGCATACCGCCTCTCAAGCTGCTGCTGGCTTTATCAAATCACTGAAACCAAGCCCCGTGCTACCATCAACATGAGGCCAAATCTGTCACAACTGGCAACCTTCAGCATTTGTAGGAGAAGACGGTTAATCAGTCTGTGCATCAGTACAGATGTAAGGCAAAAGCAAATAAGATTAGTGCATTTGTGCCACTAATTGCTCAGGTTTATACAAAAGGTGGCAAGATTTTCCTGTCCTGTCTGGAAGAAGACTTTCTAGGATTTAGAGTTTTCATTTTTCTATCTTAAAAAAGTTCTCACTCACTCTCTTTCTCTCTGTCTCTCAGAAACTTAGACCAAAAAAAAAAAAAAAAAAGATTATTTTTTAAATAGAAATGATCTCCACAGATGGAAGTTTTATGGGATGGTGGGTGGTAAGCATGTCATTTATTTCTTGCTCCTATAATTTTTTAAAAATAATTTTTAAAATTAAAGGAGTAACTTTTTTTGTAGAAAACTTCAGAGAATACAAACATGAAAACAGAAATTATTTTTATCCACTCACTTGAAAAATATTTAACATTTTCTGTAGTTTGTTTCAGAAATTTTCTATAAATATATTAAAACCATGTATTTATGAAATTGAAATATACTATTTCTGTATTTTGATTTTTAAATTTAATATATTGTGTATATTTTAATGTATCTCATAATTTAAACAAAATTGTGCAGCATTACATTTTGTGGATATAACTTATTTAACCATCCTCTTGTTAGCCTGTTTTTAGTTTTTTTGTCCTTGTTAAAATGGAAGCAATGAGCCACTTTGTACATAAATCTTTGGGATGCAATTTGATTTTTTTTTCTTTAGGTTAAATTCCTTGAAGTGTAATCTTTGAATTAAAGGATATGCATATTTTTACACCTGGTACCTGTTACTAAATTTTCCTCCAGAAAGACTTTACCTATTTATTCTCCCACAACCATTTTAAGAGAATTCTGTTTATGAGCATCCTCAACCGAACTTCCTCACTTAAAAATCTTTGTCAACTTAGTAAACTGAAAAATACTAATATTTACTTCCTATTTTAATTTGTGTTTTGTATCTAGTAAAGAGGTTGAATTTTGCATTTTTTGGCCATTTATATATTTTATTTGTTAATTGTTTCTTCATTTTCTTCTTTTCCTTTTTAGTTTTTTCTCATTGATTTTTTACTTAGATTTTAAAATAATAAATATTTATTATCTACTTTCTATAGGAATTTGAGAATAGTGATAGTCATCTGAAGGCTTGACTGGGGCTGGGGACTGCTTCTAAAGACGTAGCATCTCAAGGCTGTCGGTGGAAGATTCAGTCTTTTACTACTTAAGGCTTTCTAAGATTGCTTGAGTGTTTTCATGGCATTTAGAATATGTGGACATAGTTTAAAACCATCATAGAGCTTATCTTTTCTTTTTTTTTTTGCAATATGTCGTTCAAATATTTTCCTACAGTTTGTTATTGGTCTTCTAATTATAATTTTTTCATATTCAGAGATTTAAAATTGTACTGTATTTAAGTCTCTTAATCATAGACTTATTAAAATCTTAAAATGCTTCTATGCCGGTTGGTAGATAGCTGCTGCCCTGAGGCCTCCTCCCCTTCCTTCTTTCCTCCTTCTTTTTTTTCTTTTTTTCCCCTCTAATTTTATTGAGAAATAATTAGCATACATCACTGGGTAAGTTTAAGGTCTACAGCATGATGGTTTGATCCACAAAGACTGTAAAATTATCACCATGGTAGGTTCAGCTAACAGCCATCTTCTTATATAGATACAATAAAAAGAAAAGATTGAAGAAAAGGAAAAAGGAAAAAAAAAGTTTTTGTATTCTCATAAGATTGTTGGGATTTCCCCTGTAATGACTTTCCTTTATATCATTCAGCAGTGTTAGCTATAGGCCTCATGTTGTACATGACATCTCTAGTATTTACTTATAACTGAAAATTTGTACCTTTTGACCATGGTCCTCCATTTCCATCTCCCCCTAACTTCCACCTCTGGTAAGCAGTCTGATCTCTTTCTAGAAGATTTGGGTTGTGTGTGTGTGTGTGTGTGTGTGTGTGTGTGCTTATTTGTTTGAAGATTCAACAGGTAAGAGAGATCATACAGTATTTGTCTTTCTCTATTTCACTTAGCAGAATGCCTTCAAGCTCCATCTATGTTGTCACAAATGGTATGATCTCCTTGTTTTTTATGGTTGGACAGACCCTTCTTTATCAATTAAGAGGGTCTCTCCTGGAACATTGAGGAAGGTGGGTGTCCTGGATCCCAGACTGATACGTGTTGGTATCAGTCCTGCTATTTTGAATATCAACCCTAACTAAGGACATATAGACACATCCTTCTTATTTTGTCTATTGATTGGTCTGTCTGGTCTGATTCCCTTACGGGCACAATTTAAATTTATATAGTTATATAATGTTTTAATATTATAACCCCCTTCAATTTTCATAACAATTTTTGCTTATTTATTCTTGTATATAACCTATAGAATCATTTTTAAGATAGTTCTTTTAAGAATCAAAGTTATATTAAAGTTTGAAGAAGTTGACATCTATACTCTATTAAGCCTTCCTAAAGTGAATGAATATGTGAATGAGTATATATAGATATATATGTATCTCCATTTATTCAGGTCTTTAATATTCTTAAGTAGAGTTCTTATTTTATTTTATTGTTTTGGTTGTGCTTATTCCTGTTTTATCATTTTTAAAATCTTCTCTTTTTTTTTGCTTTTGAGAATAGCATTTTTATAAAACACAGGCAAAATGGTTATTACTGTAATTTATTGTTTGCATATGTTAATTATTCAGGAGTCCTTTAAGAGGGTAATTTTCCAAGTTTCAGAAAATGAAAATTTACTAACATCCTTTAGAGAACCTCCTCTCCCTAGGATTTCAAATCACCTTGCTATGATTCACAAAAATTCTGGTCACTTACATTGTGTAAATAGTTCAAAATGACCAGGACAGCTTGAGTAATGTGTGAATCACCTGGGCCAGTTTACTACTGATATCCAAAATACCAGCCTTTAAATTTCCTGTTTCTGAATGTTTCTGCTTGAAATCACTCATGGTTTAAAATGCAAATAGCACATGGCATTGAACCTGAGGAGTGTTGTCACGATTTGAATGGGATGATTTGAAACAGCATTTCTGGTTTTATAAGATTCTCTCATCTGGATCTGAAGCTTGTTCCAGGGAATACCAGGTCTTTACCCCCCTATGTTATAAAAATGATTGGGTGACTGTTAGCAAAGCAATAATACCAGTGGGATGTGTATATTAACCTGTCTGTGGGGGGAAAATGCTGAGAGCAACAGGCCTATAATTTAGGTAATAGCGTTAGTCTATGAAAAACATGCTGCTTTTGCCTTGATGCTAATCAGGAAACCATCAGACAGTCTTCCCTCACTGAGCAAGGGCAGGGCGGGAAGGAAGTCAGCTGTCATCATGTTTTTGAAGAAGAAAAAAATGAGAGGTGAAGTGAACTCTGTGATAGGAACCTCACTCTAAAGCCGCTTCCTGAATCTAAAGGTGTGGTAGTCCAATCAGTAGCACAAATTGGAGGCATCTGATTTGCATGGATTAACAGGAGTGGGTCACAACCTTCTGACAGGTCAATGGCACCACTGGGGATTTGAAGAAAACTTTGATTCTTCCTCTTTTCCCCCTCTACCATGAAGCAATCATGCTGTTCTATTGTAAAAGAGGATCCCTTACTTAGAAAGCCAAGCTTGTCATTTAAATTCACCCAAGTTAGGACACCACGGAGCTCTGTCAGATGTCAGTCTCAATACTGCAGGAGAATGTTTTTCAACAGCTTTCTAACCCCTTTGCCTGGAAACACAGAGGCCTGGATAAAGGGGGAGGGGCAGCTGACTGGGGCTTGGACGATTTTTACAAAGGCAAGATTGGAATTTTTCATTTAAGGCAGGTTTTCTTTTTCTTTGCTTTTTCTTCTTCTTATTTTTTCCCCTTTTTGTCCTTTAAGCCTTGTGTCAAAGATATTTCCACAAAAGGGGAATGAAAAAAAAAATCAGATTGGTTGTAAAGACTCCTTCATTTGAGGGTCTCCTTGGAGGCATTTAAGCCTGAGAGTGATGTTGGTATTTTTCTGCATCAGAGGTGATGGCTGTTTGCCAGTCACTTCCCTTGAAAAATATTGTTTGGCTTTAAGGTAACTATGAAATGTTTGGCAGAGGAACCATCCGTGGCAGAATATGGACAAAGAGAAATGGAAATTTTCCGATTAAGCCTTCTAGGCCCCTGGTGCCCAATCCAATCAAAATAAGAGGCACATGCCATCAAAGTGAGGCTCAACTTCACGGAAGCACCTTCTGTCACGGGCCTTCAAATGGTAGTCGTACCGTCAGGACTGTTTTTTCCTTATGCCCCGATTAACCAAATGCTCAGGAGACAGTGTGAGCCGAGAATTCTAAAATATTTGCTTGCCACTTACAATTTTCTACATTTATCAATAATCGTTTATTAAGCCTGTCCAAAGGCCAGACATTGTGCCACGCATTGTTCCAACAATATAGTGTTGGTTCTTGCCTCCTTGGGATTTCCTCTTCAGGTCGGCCTCGTCAATTTGCTTTTCTTACGCGTCTTGATCTTCGCAATTTGAATTCCTGGGCCTTGCTGGAAAGGGTCAATATGTCATTCTTTCTTGCATTCAACCCCATGTTTAGCATCGCAATTCCTCCACAGAAAGTTGGGTGAACTTTTCCTCTAATTTGATCGGTTATTTGTCTAATGTTTAAATTTGCAAAGCCTCAGTTTTCTCATCTGTAAAACAGGGATAATAATACCTCTCCCACAGTGTCCTTGTAGAATAAATGATACAGTGCTTGTAAAGCACTCAACAGAGAGCATGGCACGGGTGCTCATACATTTGGGAACTGTATTTTTAATCAGTAGAATCTGAGTGATAGTGTGTGCTTAATACCTAGAACCTCTGTTCTCGGTAATGCCATTGGAATCTCCCTGTAAGATGTTATACTTTTACTAAGCACTGTCTCTTCCAAAGAATCAATGGTTATTTGGATACTTGAAAAATGACTTGGAAGATCCTGAGGTCAAGATTTGAGACAAGTTTTCAGTGGTTATTGTAGATGACATACCTGACAGGGGGTGTGTGTGTGTGTGTGTGTGTGTGTGTGTGTGTGTGTGTATTTTAAGATAAGACCTATAATTAAGCTTCCAGTTATGATTCCAGTTTTGAACTCCAGGAGTGAAAAGCCCCTAGAACTTCTTTCTCATGGCTTCTCTTCCTTTTAACGGCATGAATGTACTTTTGGAGGTGGGCCTTGTCATTCTCCTCCTGGTGTAAACATGCAGAGACCATTAGGGTGCAACGCAGTGAAAGGAAATTGCCACATAGAATTTGATCTGGGAAGGCCTATGAGGTGATTTGGCCATACTAGCTCCAAAGTAGCAGCCCCGCTAACAGAATAGGAGGTGGATTAGAGCTTGTGCACTGGAGTTCCACCTGGGTTCAAATCTTGGCTTTGTCATTTTTTATTTTTGTGACCTTGGGCATGCTTCTTTTTTGGGGGGTGTGCTTCTAAATATCAAATGCACACACACACATTTATAGTTATTAACTTAGTTCAGTGACTGGCACATTCAAGCACGAGCTTGTAACAAATCAATATTCCTTGTATGCATGAATGAATGAATGACCACTGAAGCTACAGTTATTCTTCCTTCACTAACGCCATTGCTAAGTGTGTTTTTGCAGCTTCTCTTCCTCTCAGTTCCTTCTTGAACTCGCAACCCCTTCTTACGGATGTTCTGGGTGGTGGCACACTTCCACTCTTTGAAGGTTGTTCTGTGATTTGGAAACAGCCAGCAGTGATTTGGTGCCAAGCTTGGTGTAAAACATCAGCATATTAAAGGCCATTTTGGATCAGAAATTATGTGTGTCCGCAAGGATCTATATATTAAGGTGAACTCAGAACTTTGCCTGGATTCAGTGACTGGCTGCACACACTCTTGAGCAGAGTCTCCCAAAGCGACTGTCAGGGATGGCTTGAAATTCATTTTGATGTGAACTCTAGTTCGTTTAAAAATCGATCACACTTTAAGTCTCACTCTGGCTTCTGTGTCCTGGAAAGAGAGGGAGTGAGATCTGGCTCTTGGTGATGTGAAAAGCAGACTGCTAAGACCCCAGGCTGTTGAGTTAGCCCTGGGTTTGAATCCTGCTTCTGCCACTTACTAGCTGTAAAGCCTAAGGCTTATTACTTAAATCTTCGACTCTGCTGTTACTTCTTCGTAAAATTTTATGCCCCCCTGAGGGCTGCAGGAGAAACTGCTTGGCACATAATACTCCATGTTAAATTTTAGGATTATTTCTCCCTTTTATACTATTTTAGTTTCCTTTTCACATATGCTCAGGGTTCTAACATTCCTTGGCTCCTGGAGCCATAGAAATAATGATCCGAGAAATAAATTCACATGAAGCATTACTACCTTGGTCTCTTATTCTTTTTACCCTTCCCACGAGTGTTCGTACTTAAAAGATGGTGTCTAGAAAGGGCAGTGCCTCATGGAGATTAACATGTTTCTAATTTTAGCATCTCAGGCCTAGTGAGGCTGGCATTTGAAGTCAGGAAGGCCAGGGGACCACGCCATGTCCACACTGCTACCAGATTCCACTAGGTTGACAGAAAGGTTATACTTCCTGGAATCTGTCCCCCACTGCTCACTCCGTCCTTAGGTTAGTAGCCAATACCAGTGGATATTTCTGTTGCTTTTAGAGGCATTTTTAAGTAGAGGTGCCCCTAAGAACGATTCATTGCAAATGGATGGCACATTTGTTCTCATGGCACAACTTTCAAAAACAAATTAATTATAAACTGGTTGCAATTTAATTCAGTTAGTCTGGATTCTGTGTTTGCAAGGCCTGTGAGTACATTTGGCACTGGTGTTGGCCCATTTGGATTTTAATGTTTTTGACAAGCCATAGTTTCCTTGGCCTGGGTAAACTGCTTACTGCCATACCCGTCATTTAACTGGATTGTGCCAGAATGACTCTTTAGCTTCGGGGCGGGTCTGTGGCCTGTAACCCCCCACCCCAGCCCTATTAGCCATGCATCCATCTACACATTTACTGAGAAGCTGGGAACTACAAGCTGTATACAGGATACCCTGAGAAAATGATGGTTAGTGGCATAGAAAAGTTTAACTATTTGCATCAGCACAATAATACATAGGCACATAAGACTTTCAGTTCCCCAAACCCAAGACGTGGTTTCACGAGGTTGTGTGAAGTCTGACATCCTGCTATACACATATATGTAAAAGGCAGGTTGGGAAAAATCAGTAAAATCTCCCCTTTTGGGCAGAGCCCTGTGCATATTTATTTTCCTAATTATGGAAGGTAGCTCCCCCTCACCCCCTTTCTGAAAAGAAAAAGCTGGTGCTTTCAGCATGCTTATGAGACTCAGTTACACAACCATGGGTTAAATGTCCAGTAAGGCCACAGGTTACACTCTTCTTTAGGACTCTTGGGCTCCTCAGCGCTTGTAGTAGCCTTCTGCTGCTGGTTCATCACCCCTCCTCCCCCCGCCCCCAGTGCCTTGAGAATCCCATGCCATAACTCTCAAACTGAGGTGGGCTTCAGCATACAAAGTGGTAGCCAACTAATTAAGGAAAAAGGAACCTGTGGGCAGCATTCTTATCTTCCCAAACTGTGATTTGAACCTTCTTCCCAAATCTTCCTCTCCTTCTCCCTCTCCCTCTGGAGAAATGTGTATGATTGCTGATTTCCTGAGTTTAGGAGAATGAAACATTAAACAAACTGCCCTTACTGAGGTTTGAACTTGTGACTCAAGGCACTGACATTTGTGAGAAAGAGTTAAGCTCTTGAGACCAGACTGTTTAAAGCCCCCAGTCTCTGTTTCTGTTGCCTTTTCCCAGGCAGGACCATCTCTGCCATTTATTTATCTGTGAGACTTGCAAAATCATGGTCTGTCATAATGGTAAATAAAATGTGTTAGAGTTAATATGAAGAAGAAAGGAACAATTACAACTGCTTAAAACAGTCTTAAAATATACTTAAGCAGAGGTTTGCCACGTAAACACACAATTAAAGTAGGAATTTGTGATGGATGCAAGGATTTGAGGGTCTCAGACATACTGTTTACTGGTGTAGTTAGCAGATGGATAAGTCAACTGATCCCAGATGTGCAGCTTATAAATACAAACTCACTTCTTCCTGGTGATGTATGTCTGGAAGTAGCACATACTACTTTCTCTGTAACTCTTGACTATTTGCTGGGGGTAACTTTGTAATAGTCTCTTGCTTAAAAAATAAAACAAAAGGATTTTTAACGGGCTTCCTCTTTCAGAAGTGGTAACCAAATACCTAGAAAAGGGTACTTTTGTTGCAGGAGTCCTTTTAAAGGACAGGTTTAAATAGGTTTGCTTTTTTCTTTCAAGTTCAGATATCTAAGCCTTATATCCCTAGCCACAGTTTTCAGATATTTGCAGCTAATTAATTCTTAGGAAATCTAATCTGAATTGAATTAATTTTCCTTTTTAGGGCACATGAAGCAACTTTTAGGTAAAAAAAAAATGAAAACAGCTTTTGTTGCACATAACTCTTGCAACTAATGAAAAGTAATATTGCTGTTCCTTTCAAATAATGCAATAACAAAAAACCGAATGAGAGCATTGCATGGTATTGTTATATTTGCTGTTTAAATAATTTAGCTGCAAAAATCTGAAGGCTGCTTTAGCTGTAATTAATTATTCATTAATGACATGCTAATTGCACAATACCTTTGAATATTTAACAAAATGCAAAAGCCAGGCTCTGAAGTTATGTTTTTAGTGCGGGGGTGGGGGATGGGGGGATCCTTTCGTCCATCACTGCATCAGGAGGACAAAAAAAAGTCTTTTTTCAGATGTGAGGTAAAGTAGTAGTAGTGGCCTACTTTCCATTCACCATCTCCGCCACCCTTTGTGCAGTGGAATATAATGTCCTTATCTAGACTTAACAATTGACAGGGTGGTAAATCCCTTGACTTTTGTCCAAATGATTTCTCTACAAAAATGGGTTAATTATCGCCTTTCCCTAGCTTTTTGACTAACAAAAGGCCCTGGATCTCTTTTTTCCTTTCTTTCCTATTTACTGTAAGGAGCCCTTTGAAATGTGATAGTTTAATCGGCAACACCTTCTACAGGGGGAATACTGAGAAGCCAGCCTGGCCCTTGCCTGGAGCTCAGGTTGCTCTGTGAACATTAGCGTGGTTAGGAGAGATGACCTTTATTATGCCAAAGCCATCCTGGACTTTCAGGATGAAAAACTCCTGAGTGCTCGGTAGTCGACTTCGTTTGTTTCTGCTAATAAAAGCTGGCGGGTTTTTAACAGTGTCTTTTAGTGGGTGGGATGACTGAAGGGCAGCAGTGTTGAACCGGCTTCGTTGTGTTTCATTAATTCCCCTGCAAGGCCAGGAGTTTGCATCTTTCTGCGCCCCATCTCTGTTTCCAAGCTTCAAAGCTCCACATTGTCTCTGACCTGTAAGTCAGGGATAGTCTTGGTAGTAGAAGAGCAGGGAACAGGGACTGGTTTTTTCTTTTTATTTGTCATTATCACCATCTTGGTCCCAATCAGAGAATCCCCAGCCTCTAATTTAGCACAAGGCAGTGAGCTGTGTGGCAGCTTGTCCTTGTGGTTGAGGATAGATTTCATGCACTGGGGCCTACTTACTCAGTCATATTTTGCATTTGACTCCCATTACTATTAATGGCATTTATGAACGCACATTGGCGGGAAGAAGACCCCATTGAATCTGTGCATTATCAGAGAGATGGGGAATTAGCATACTCTCATGTCTAGTCCATGATGGATTTTACTCTGCTGTGGAAATACTTAGCAATTAAATGAGAAATCACCATCGCGAACATGCACCTGCCAGGAAGAAAAAAGAATGGAGTGGAGAAGGAGGAGCATTCACTCAAGTTGATGCCAAGTTCCCTCTTTTACTTTGGCATTCTCTCTTTTGGGAAATGTTACATCTGCCTGTAGCCATTGTTCAACATGGCAGTGTATAATAGAGTCTCTGTTTAGTAAACGCATGGCATCCCAGGCCCACCCAGCCAAAAGTGTGTCAGGGTCAAAAGTGTTTATAGTCTATTTGGAAAGTCACAGCTTGCTAAGTGAGAAGTGAAATAATGCAAAAGCAGTGTGTGATTCAGTGCCATATGAATCCAAGAGTTCAGGGATTTCAAAACGGCGAACCATGCACTGGATCCAGCCCACAGTCTCATGTGCTTTGTTTGGCTTGTATTTCTCTCTTTTCAAGTTTGAACTAATATTTAAAAGTTGGGAGATTTATATAAAAATTGAAATTTCTATCTTCTCTTGAAAAGTCAGAAGATCTAGCAACATGGGGATGCCATTCCCACATGGCAATAGTTGGCTGGAGCCAGGTACCCTGGCCTTGTTCTCTCCAATTGGATACCATACCTGGCTGGTTTCTACCTTGGGGTAGGGGATTTGAAGTGGAAGTGACCATGGTTGGAGTGGTCAGGGAAGGCTGACTTTTGGACAAACTCCAGCAAATTAACTCTACACACTCCCAAGATGTTCAGCCATGATGAGATTTCAGATGATTAATATCATTCATTTGTTGCTTTTTCCTTTTTTGGATTCAAAGATGTCACATGGCGAAGAGTATCTGCTAGGCCACTGGGGAAATACCTTTACTACTTTCTTTTTTTTTTTAATTTTTATTTATTTATGATAGTCACACAGAGAGAGAGAGAGAGAGGCAGAGACACAGGCAGAGGGAGGAGCAGGCTCCATGCACCGGGAGCCCGATGTGGGATTCGATCCCGGGTCTCCAGGATCGCGCCCTGGGCCAAAGACAGGCGCTAAACCGCTGCACCACCCAGGGATCCCCCTTTACTACTTTCTGCATGATCCTCAGGTTGGTGCCAATTTCACCAGCATCTGAATTTCTTAAGATATCTTTTTTTTACCTCAAAATAACTTTCATTAAGCATCTTCTCATTGTAAGATACTGGCTGGGCACTTCCCATATGAGTCAGTTCCTTTTCAGTTCCAGAGAGCAGCACATGTAATGGACTGCTAGAGTAAGACATTCACTTGGACTGAGTTTTGTTGGGAAATGACAATATGAAGAACAGATTGCTCTTCTTCATTGGCTACTGACTCTGGGCCGTTAACCTGCCCTGAGTACCTTTTCTTGAATTCAATTGCTAAGGATTCATAAATGGGGTTGTTACATAAAACTGGTTTCTTCCCAAGTCCTGAAGTGAATAACATCCAAGGGAAGTAGGTAGGTAGGTAGGAGTGCCAAGAGAAGCCAGGTTCTCTTGAACCTGAGTGTTAATCAGATTCCTTTGGGCCAGGAAATAGAGAAGCATTGGTAAGCACAGTAAAGCATCCATAATCCATTTCTCCTTAGCTCAGTGCCTCCATGGAAGCTAGCCTGAAACCTTTCATTTTGCTTAGCAGTATTAGGGAAACATCTGTGAACAGGCACTACCATTATACGACTGAGAATTGCTTAAAAGTGATACAACATTAATCTGTCAAGTGAAAAATACTGCTGTGGGGAGCATGACTTATAAACCATGTGAACATGTGAACCCTTTTTCCTGGAGGCTTGGATGGAGCTAGGGAACGGTGGTTACCAGAAGAGAATTTATTCTTAGTGTGGGTAAGAGGATAAATATTCAACATGTGAGATCTCGAGTGTGAAGATTCTTGGTTAGATAGGGGTAGGTGAGTTAGAGCACATTAATGGTTGGGGAAACTCATTCAGCAAGGTTATTGAATATATGCACTCCAGGAAGGCCTGTGTTTGTGAAGAGGGGCATCTAGAAACATCTGAACTTAAGTTCTAGATTGGCTGACTGTGTCTAGATTGGTTATGGGTTGCTTTTTTGTCCTCTATGAAATTATCTTACTTGTTGAGGTGACCTCTTTTGGGAAAGGCTTGAACATAATTTCTTTTTTTTTTTTTTTTTGGGGGGGTCAGCGCCCGTCGGCATGTAGAACATAATTTCTCTATTGTAATTTGTCTTCTTAGTGATGAAAATGTTTTAAAAAAGCAAGAAGGATTATAAGTTTGCACACAATCATGGTATAGGAACTATGGTAATATACAAATTAAATCTGTTCAACTGCTTTTGTGAATTAGAGACAAATGATTATGGATTAAGATATGAATATTCATCAATCAATTGGGGAATTGTATAGGATTATAAGGAGAGTAGGAAAAGGTATAAAAGGAGATGGAAGTTACTGTTCCCCTATATGCACAGACGAAATCACAAATGTCTGGTATAAGAAAGGAGGGGTCTTGAAATCCATTGGCATTTCCAGAAAATATTCCATGACCTACTCCTGTTGCAAATGTGCCTTTTACCATTGCAGGGTGATAAAATGCCACGATCCAACTCCAGAGTACAATTAAGGGCTTGTGTGATACAGCAGGCAGCCATTCCATACTTGAGAGTTTTCATTGTATAATTAAAATAAACTGAGGGGCAGGAGGCAGGAAATGAAGTGAGGGAGGAAGGTCTGGCTGAGGCATATTCAGACATGACATTTTCTGATGTCGATAACCATCAAGAGGTTGGCTTCTCTGTCCATGAAGACAAGAATGTCACATGCCAATCAAAGGCAGAGCTGCTGAGCAGGGCTTGAGATTGAAGGAAACCACATAGGGTCCATCTGGCTCGGGTGGAGCTCAGACTGGCCTCCTCTCAGGCTTTAATTATGCTCTCTTAGTGTCAAGGGTGTCCACATCCAGATTTCTGACGAGTACTGATGAATACGGGGAGATAGGTAGTGCAAAATTTGCTCTTCCCTTTCAAGCTGGGATTCTAGGCCATGCTTAATCCCAGTGGAATAGATAAAAATAACATACCCGAGAAGCAATCTCAGAAAGACTTATATTTTTGAGAACCATTTTAAGCAGTTTTGGCTGGTATTCAGTATACTTGTGTAATGCCCCTGCTCCAGTGGCACACTTTTTTTTTTTTTTTTAAAGCATTCCAGTATACATTCTTCCATGGGGGTCTTCGTTGCTCTATTGATTTCACTGTAGTAAACTAGCTTCCTCATCCTTTGGTTCAGAAGAAGCTGCCATTGGTCTGCCCTCAGGCCTTCCCTGGTATCACTGAGAGGAAGCAGTTGGGTAGGAAGAACCCAGAGCACCCAGAGCAAAGAAGGGGATGAGAGCTCCACCCTGGGAGGATGTTGGTGATGTTCTCAGGGGACCCTGCATGCTCGCACCCCACACCCATCACTGGAAACTGGAATGTCTGCTCTCCATGGCAGCCTGCCACTTCTGGCTTCTGAATAGTGCTTAGGATGCACCCCCATCCTCTAGAAATAAAGGATTTATTTCCTTTAAGGATCATTACAAGTTCTTCAGCGTATGTGAAGATTTATCATGTTGCAGTTTTAGGGAAAAATAGAGAACGAGGGCTTTATAGGCAAAGTTGGATTTTAATGGAGTAAGAATGCTTCACCTATTTTAGTGAGGGACTTTGAAGTCAAGCTACTCCACCTGTCTACTGTTCACCCCCTCATTTCTACGTACAAGGAAAATGATTCCCATTCCAACTCTGCTTTCACGTGTAGCTGTGCTCTGACATGGTTACTCAGCCTTTACGACTTCTACTGGCTGCAATTCTTCTGCTTACTCCCCAAACTTTAGAGTTACAGATTGTCATGGCATAGATTAGAAAGGACCTTAATAACTGAAAGAATTTAAAATCAGTGTTGTCTCTCCTGCTTACACAAATCCATGGCAAGAGGCTGCCTGCAGTGCTTTGTTGAGGAGTATAGGAAGAAGGGAGTGCCATGACAAAGCAGTAACATTTTTCCCTGCATAGGGAGAGGAGGAGAGGTGACTGTCCGGTATTTTCTGTTGCTGACTTTGCCTAATCTTCTTATTTCCTATAGATCACGAGAGAAGTGATTCTAAGTGACTTGATTGACCATGACTTAACAGCAGTTATGCTGTATAGAATATTCCAATGCTGCCCTCTTTCTAGGCTCTCCTCTGCCCTCCCTTTCTGCTTCCCATTTCAGCTGAGATTTCAAGGATGGTTCAAAGTGTTCCCGGTCCTATAGGCTGCTACTTAGAATAGGCATGAACATTCTCTTTATGTAAAATCCACTCAGCTTGCCTCCCCTAATTCTAGAAGCCAGATTCATTCTGGAAGTTAGGTAAGGACATCTTCTCTTCAGATTCTGTAAGGGACCTGTTCTGTTTAGAATTCCATAGGGATTTGGATCTGATCAGGGATGCCACTTGTGACACATAGCATGATTGGAATTAATGACTTACTTCTACACTTAATTGCTTTATAGCTATCTGTACATCTAGATTGTAGGCTCCAAACGAGCCATTTAAATGTCTTCTTTCATTGGTGTGTTCTCAGAGCCTTGCAGCATGATGCCTACCTAGTGGGTGCTCAGTAAAGAACTGCTGAGTAAATTGGATGAATGGACATCAGGAAACTTTGGGACTCTAGGAGTCAACCCTGAGGGATCCCTAAATACTGTCTAGTTAGAATGAACACAGGCCTGTGTGTATGTCATTTTGTTCACTCTTTGTTTTTCTGAAACAGATCGAAACCAAAAAAATCTTTTTTTCCCTTTTTACCTCCTCCCTCCTTCCCTCCCTCCCTTCCTCCCTTTTTTCCTCTTTTTCTCCTCTTCGTTTTCTTTTTTCTCTTCTCCTTCCTTCCTTTTCCTACCCCTCCTCCTCCTTTAAAATTAGTCTTGTAAAGGCTCTTTCCTTGCCTTTGCCATCTCTACCATTCTCATTCAGAGACAGATGGTCTCTAATCAGCTGTGGATGATCAAAGAGACTTTCTAGGTGGCCACTTCATTCTGTGTCTTTCCCGTACGGTATGTAAAACCCCACCGTCTCTGCTTCCTTAAGGGCCTCTTTATCATACCCGTCTACCTTTGGAAACCTGTGCTGGTTCCCGGTTTCCTTGTGTATGAAATTAGAACACCTGTTTGAAATTCATGAGAACTGGTGGGTAATCTGTTACCACTCTCCCAGGCCTAGTGTCCACCGCAGTTTAACCACAACTCCCACTTACTGAGGGCTTTCCATGTGTCAGACACTGTGCTAAGTGTTTTCTCCCTATGGGGTTCTAGGTATTGCTTTTATCTTCAGTTTATAGATGAAGTTACTAAGGCTTAGAGAGGTGAAGTAACTTGCCAAGTTTACATAACTAGTTAGTGGGACAGTCAGGATTTGAACGCAGGTGGTCTGATTCCACAGACAGAGCCTTTGACAACTAGTTCCTGATTTTATGTTTGATATATACCTTGTGTATCACCAGATGGGGGGTTTATACAATTCAGTGGCACAGTGCTAAATTTGGTGATCTCTAAGGGCACTGCTTCACAATGGGAAGAAAGGATTTTTATAGAACACCATATATATATTTTATTTTAAGGAGCACTGTTTTTCAGAACAATCACCTAAACGATCTACGTGTTAATATCTGAATTTTACCCACTTTTCCCTTTTCTTGTTTTTAATATTGGTAGTAAAAAGAATATCCCATATGTATAAAATGCATCTTTTATCTACATGTTTTTTATTACTTCAAAAAGTAGTAAAGGCAAACCATGAGAAACTCCTGACTCTGAGAAACAAGCAAAGGGTTGTGGAAGAGGAGGTAGGGTGGGAGGATGGGGTAACTGAGTGACGGGCACTAAGGAGGACACTTGATGTAATGAACACTGAGTGTTTTATACTATGGACGGAAAGATAAGATGAATGAATGTTCTCAGCCACTTGCAATATTATTAGGCTGTGACTATAGGTGGTTCTGTTTCACTGGTTGCTTTGTGTCAGAATAACCAAGAAGAATACCTCAAGAAGTCATTCTCCAGATGACATTCACTGCATTTGTACGTGCTCCTGAGCTCTTGATTGCACGCATGCAACCCTTACATTATCACGCTTCCCAAAATGCATGTGTATAGAATGAGCATCTCTTTCTCTCACAGCAGACCTGAGGATTTGGCGCTTGAATGGCTTACAAAAAGCCCCAAGTGCCATATGTTCACTGTTTTTGTTTTCTGTCCACCCCAATACAGCTGGTTGTAAGCTGCAACAGATGATTGTTTTCAGTTTTGTCTTTTCTTGAGGCTAAGAGCTTCACCTTAATGATCTTCGAGGTGGTTGACATTTTCAATTAAACTCTGCTCAGTCAGACAGACATAACTTCTCACAAGAAACTGTCAGGAGCTACCTCCTGCCCAAATGTTACACAGATAATGATTATAATAATAATTGGTTTCAACTCGTCCATAGGCCATCCTTTCATCTGGAGTGGTTTTATACCAGGGTTGGTCCACAGGGAAGCACCCTTGATTGGGGATTTACTTCCTGTCAAAGTCCATTTGACCAGTGGGGGGCAGAAGACTCGCTGTGTGGGAAGATTTTAATTCTTCTCCTACCTTTATAGAAGACTGTAAGGTAAGTAACTGGTGCCTTGCTAAGTAAACAGCCTGCCCTCTCTGCTCCGCAAGATTGTTCCAAGAAATAGAGCAACCAAATAGCATAGAAAAATGGTTGAGATCCTAGGCTCTGGAGTCAGACAAACCTAGGTTCAAATCCCATCTCTACTACTTGCCAAATGTCTGGGCTTGGGGAAGTCATTTTGCCTCTTTTTGCTTTTGTTTCCTGGGCTCTCACATCAGGCTAATATCACTCGATCTTTAGAAGGAAATGTACTTTGGTGGCCTGGAATCCTATAGTTCTGCAAGTGGCAGCAGGTGCTGTGCCAGTTATCATTCCTCCCTTGACTCACCCCCATCTCATGTGGGACCTCCTATTCTTTGGCAAATCCTCTCCTTTGGGTTTAATGGTGAGTAAACATCCTGGGCACAGTCTTCAAGTCTCTCCTCTCCCAGATGAAGCTGTTTGCATGTGTCGTCCCTACAGCACCCTTTGGCTGGTTGCTTTGTGGCTCTCTCACAGGCAAAGGCTGCAGCTGACAATAATGCTAAATAGAACTGGGGGTGGGGTGGGGGAGGAAACCCTCCCAGAATGCATCAGGGCAAGGTCAGGCGCTGCAGCTGCCCTCCAGGTAAATGAAGCAGGAGGTCTAGAAGTTGGACAGGGTCTAAGGAAGCCCCTGGGCAAAGCCCTTAATGAGGAAAGTGATAAGAAAGCATGCCAGCAAATTCCCTGAGACCCTTTCAGAATTCCAAATTAGGATAGTCAGACTTCATAATCCAGGGCTTCTGTTAACTTGGTTGTTGTGTTCTTGTACAGGATCCTGGCTCCATAGCTCTAAAAAGGATGGATTTCCACGATGGGATTTTGTTAGACAGTTTCAAGGGGGCTGCTTTATAGTCTCCCTTCACTCGGGAGAGAAGACGTATTTGACCCTCCAAGAATACCAACTGCTTGCTGGTTGGCTGCTTGAAAAGGTTTTCTTATAAATTGTAGCACAAATGTCCACTTCCTACCAAATCACATACCACAACCACAGAGCAAAGTCTGATTGCATCACTCCCTTGTGTACATAATAAGGTTGAAGCCTTATATTCAAGATGCTTGTGGTCAAGGCAGCTTCCCTAGAAATGAATTTAGTTCGATTCTATTATTGGGCCAAAGGTGCTGGAGACTTCCAGCTTCTGTGCCTTTGCTTATTCTGATCTTTTTCTGGTATACCCACTTTCTGGGTGTCCTCTATACATCTCATGTTCCACCAGCCTCTTCTAGGAATTCCCCCAACCCAGCTGGAAATGTGTGTCCTGCCTCTGAATTTCCATAGCACTATGTCTCATGGCACATTTAGCTTTGTACCTTAAGGTCAGGTTATTTATTTGTGTATCTTCTCTCCCAGTCTAGACTGCAAGCCTTTGAGGATTAGTTTCTAGCTCATCTTTGCATTCCCCAGAAGACCTAGCGCTTGTCTCACACATCTTAAGCACTCAAGTACGCATTGAGACTGTGAGGAGCACTGACTGCCCATGGACCCTATTTAATGTGCTCCTTCTTGATTAATATATTGCATAGAGGAACACCCTGTGTACCAGGTTTCAGAGTTATAGCAGAGAGTAAGATGGGCACAGCTTCTACACTCTTGTGGAATGGTGAGAAGGTAGAACAAGGAAATACATGGAGGGACCTCATGGGGCTACATCCGGGATGCCTTAGATGCCAGTTGGAGGGGCCCTAGCTCAGTTTTTGCCAGATCAGGAAGACTTAATGAAGCTAACATTTAAATCTGTGTACTGCAGGAAGGAGACCAGTAGAATGTTCTGGGCTGAACGTTTGTGTCTCCCTGAAATTCATATGTTGAAGCCCTAACCCCCCCATGTGATGGTATTAGGAGGTGCAGCCTATGAGAAGTGATTAGGTTTAGATGAGGTCATGGGGGTGAAGCCCCTATGATGAGATTAGCGCCCTTATAAAAAGAAGAGAGACCAGAGTGCTCTCTCTCTCTCTCTCTCTCTCTCTCTCTGTCAGCCACATGAGGGTAAGTAAAAAGGCAGCCAGCCAGTCACCAGAACCCAGTCATGCTGGCACCCTGATCTTGAAATCTCCAGCTTCCAGAACTGTGGGAAATAAATGTTTTTTTTTTTTGTGTAATCCATCCTAAACTGTGATATTTTGTTATGGTAGCCTAAGCCAATGAATACAACAATGAAGATAGGGAGAGCATGAGAGTGTTTGGGACAGAGTGCACAGCAAGGACAGGGTCCTGGAGGAGAAAAGAATGCACATTGTTTGGAAAACTCTAGGAGGCACATCATGGTGTAGCAGAGCGGAGGGGAGGGGAGAGGCAGGGTGGGAGGGAAAGGTGAAGCTGCCCAGGTCATTGTGGGTATGACGGTCCATGTTAGATATGTCAGCCCCTCCCGTGGAGGTAAAAGGAGCTGTCTGACCAATTTGGAGAATATATGAAACTAGCACAATTTTATACTGGCCATTCAGAGTCCTGTAATAAGAATAAGGAGTTTCTTTTGATTTTGAAAGAGTCTCACACAAAACAAAATAAAAATATCCCAGTTCTAGGAGAAAGACTAAGGCATTGGAGCCAGAGTTAAAATTCCTCCTTCAAAGCCATGTTTTGCCTTCAAGTGTGAACACGCAGGATCCAATGCGAGATATTATTCTCACGGCTCTTGCTGGCAGCAAGGAGCCGTGGAGGGTCTCTTGAAGTGAATGGGAATGTTTCTTGAGTGGCGTATTGAGAAAGCACAATGGCCAAGGGTGTGTGTGGGGGGGACAATGCTTTAGGCTTTCGCCAGTGGGTGCCTGATGAAATACATCTTGACGTGTCATTGAAGTGTGGAGCCGTGCGGCCCTGTGAGGTCACCTGTCCCACCCCCTGTGCAGGCAGATTGTTCCTCACACTCTCTTTCTCAGCTCTTTGTCCAGTGGCTTTATGCATCTCAAGCGATGGGGCTTCCACTGCCTCCCTTGGGAAGCCATTCGGCACTCGAATTGAGCCCACGCTTAAGAAGGTTGCCCTGATATTCAGCCCAAGTTTTCCTTTCTGTAATTACATCCCATTCCTCTCTGCTCTACCCCTTTGCGTGACCCCGAGCAATTCTTTCCCTTCATCGGTGTGCCTACACCCTTGCTCGGGGAGAGTATTTGATCCTCGGGCCTTTTTGTCCTCCCCGAGCTTTGCTTATTCCTGGCTGGTGCTGCGGGAACCCTTATAAGTAGCTCCCGCTGCTGTTCCCTTTAATCCTCGTGGCTTCCCTTCTTTGATTTCTGTCCAATTTGCCTATTTCTTTCAGGGGTACTGAAGGGCCCAGAATGAATCCGAGGCTTCCTAACCATATTATTTATTAATCTTTTATATGGAAGACTTTCTCAATGATGCTAAACCAGGTTGGGTGGAAAATAAAAATCTTTTAGAAAGATGGAGCTGATGTGAACCCCTGCATGATAGGACTCAGGGCACTTCAGAGAAAAATGAATTTGAATCCCAGGACAGCCCCCGCCCCATGCAACCCCAGTCCTCTGATAATCGTGCACCTGCACTTCCCTGTACTACGGGGGGCAGAGGAGGCATGAATTTAGGCCACGGAGGGATCGGAATGACCCTCCTCAATTGGTCTCACTGATCCAGCCTTTCTCTGAGGCCACACTTTAGGGTTCACTCCCCTATGACACTTTCTTTGGTCATACCCCTCCGCCCCCACTTTGCTATCACCAGATAAAAGTCATCTCTCCTTCCTGTGAATTTTCATAGCACTTTTGTAGTGCCTGCTTTGGTGGTACTTCCTGTTCTCTATTTTATTCATTTATCTATTCAGCAAACATTTATCTAGAGCCTATTCCATTCATGATATATGGTGCACATTGGGGTAAATGGAAGACCAACAAGATTAAAACACCACAACGAAGTTCTTGCCCTTGGGGAGTTTCCAGTCCAAAAGAGAAAGCCATGCAAAGCCATAGGTAGGTGCTGGAGTGTAAACATGCTTGGAAGCTTGTGGCACAGGAGTGACTTGGAATAGAATACTGTTCCCCCTTGTGGATTGGGAGTGTGCGCCTGCAGGGAGGGTCACTGTCCCACTCATCTGGATATCTGAGGATTCCCCCATGATGCCTGGCACATGCCTTCACTGCAGTCGGTGCCCAGGAATGTCTGTGAGGAGCATGTTGTGCATGTGCCCCACAGTGCACTAAGCACTTTATATGTGTATCTCATTAACTCTTTACGATAACTTTGGGTAATATTATTATCTCCTTTTACCAAGGAGGAAACCAAGTTTGAAGGATCTAAAGTCACACAGGTGGTAGATGGTAGAACTGAAGTGAACTGAGATGCTTTCCCTCCAGCGTCTATTCTCCCATCGGCTGTGCTATATACATTGCCCATCCGTTGATGATCAGCCGACGTGGGAAATGGAGGGCTGGAAAGATAGCTCACAAGGGAGTAAGTGAAAGACCGTTTTCATACTATACTCCATGTCACCTTCCCTTTGCTCGTATTGACAAAAAGCAAGAATAGGATCAGCAAAGCATTTCGTAATAGTAGTCAGACAACCTGGGGGCACGCACAGATATGTATTTATCATAGGTGGTGCTGGGCAGAGGGTGGAATATTGGGCTCGCTTCTTCCTTCCTTTCTTTTCCCTTTTCTTTTTTTCTTTTAAAGAATCCAGTAGCATTATGTATATTCCATTGATCCATCTACTTGACTACATCCTACTGAGGGCAGAGTTAAAATGGCCCTTTAGGCGAAGATAGCTGGATAACAATGAAACATGAATCATCTGCATATTTGGAAAACCTCTGGGTATTTCGCAGATCTTTGGTGTCATGTGGGTATTGTCTTGTATATCAGCACACTGTAGGTGTTCATTACACATTCGTTTCAATGAATACATGGCCACCATTCCTAGGACTTTTATACTTTTTGAGGTGAGTTATCCAGTTGTATCAATGTACAACAACCAAGAAATGGCTAATCATAGTGCTGGAATGTTTGATCGTTTCTAAGAGTCACTAAAGGAGAGGAAATAATAGTATTAGTTTGCTTTTTTGTATGTGCTACCCTCTCCTCTTGGGGGGATATATCCGGTTTTCTCCTGCTTGCTCTTGCCGTGTAATTCTTGTGGTGCGCGTGTACATGTGCGCGTGCGAGCAGCAAGGGCTGCAGGATATTGGATGTTCTATTGGCTGGCCTTCCCAGGGTTTGCTAATGCTAATTTGGGAGTGGGACAGTAGCACCTGTGCCCATGACTCCCCGGAGGCTCAGTGGGCAAAGGGGGGTAGCTGTGCTGCAGAAAGCACATTTGTCTCATGTCTTTGGAATGTGTCCTCAGCTTCTTGGTGCCATGGGCTGTGCTTTCTGTGTTCACCTTAACTGTGCCCTTAGAGCATGGCCTCCTACCAGTGGCCAGCTCCAAGTTCCCCCAGGCAAATCCCTTGTTCTCATCTTCCCTTGGGCAGAGGAGCAGGATGAGTGTCAGGGAGCTAGATGAAGGGCATGTGCCTTCCCAGGTACCTTTTCTGAGGCCAGACAAAAACTGGGCCCATCATTTTTCAAGGTAAATTCTAGTGTCTGTGTTTCTTTTTAATAGAATGGGCAGATTTTTAACATCATCACAAAATACAGTATAGCCATTAACGGCTCAGGCTGCGGAGCCAGCCTTCCTGGGTTTCATCCCAGCTCTACCACTTACTTTCTTTCTGAATCTTGGGCAAATTAACCTCTATGGGTCTGTTTCTACTTCTGTCAAGTGAGAATAATAATGGCATCTACCTTGTAACATTTAGTTCAGGTCCAGGCTAATTTTTGGTTTTGCTTCCTCTAGTAATGACATTTAGTAGACACTGTGTCAGGCACTGTGTAAACACTGCATTACCTCATTTTATCTTGATGACTACTAAGGACACTGGGGCTCTGAGAGATTAAATAACTTGCAGGGATTTGAATTTAAATAATCTGTACTCTGTCCAGGCATTGAAAACTGCCCATTTCAAGGCCTGTCTGAGAGTTGAAATTTGTTTTTTTTTTTTTTTAATTTTTATTTATTTATGATAGTCACAGACAGAGAGAGAGAGGCAGAGACACAGGCAGAGGTAGAAGCAGGCTCCATGCACTGGGAGCCCGACGTGGGATTCGATCCCGGGTCTCTAGGATCGCGCCCTGGGCCAAAGGCAGGTGCCAAACCGCTGCGCCACCCAGGGATCCCTGAGAGTTGAAATTTGAATGATTTATTTGAATTGTGGAAGATTTTGAACTTGAGAGTTCAGAAAAGAGGAAGGTAAAGGAGACTCTCAGGATCTTTTACTCTGGAAGCTTCTCTTTGCCTCTGTCTTCTAAATTACCTGCCCAAAGTAAGGTGGCATCTAATCTTCCAGGTGACTTTAAGGAACCAATCCAGTCGGGCAATAGTAGGGCTGTTCCTATGTGTGTATGTATGTATGAAGTGCACTACTGTCACTGATGGAAGGAAGGAAGGAAGGCAAGAAAGAAGGAAGGAAGGAAAGCAAGAAAGAAGGAAGGAAGGAAGGGAAGAGAAAAGGAAGGAAGGAAGGGAGGGAGGAAGGGAGAGAGGAAAAGAAGGAAGGAGGGTGCTAATATGCACATAAATGACACATGGTTCTCAAATGTGATTCAGCTTCCTTAAGCCATTCAGGAGAGTCTGTGTCAGCCTCACTGCCTGGTTATCACATGATATACACACTCATACATGCAGCACATGTGCATTCTCATTTGCCTGTTTGTACTGGACATGGTGAAATTTTCCTGTGGTCCCATATTATGGTTTGGATATCCTGTTTTCATTGATATGATAGACACTGGGCAAGGGCAAGTTTTTTCTTCCTTTTTTTTTTATGATTCAATAAAAGCCAGACAAAAAAAGAGTATTTAAAACTGTGACATTACTCTACACATTGTCCTTCTATATGAGCAGAAAGCAAAGGAGGTGCTGTGTTTCTTAAAAGATCTGTGATCCAAATGTATTCATTCAGGTTCTTTCCTCTTAAGGCATGTGCAGATCTAATTTACTTGTTTTTGTGTGTTTACCTTAAAATGAAAAAAAGTCCCAAAGATATAGAGCATTTGACTATTTCTCGCCTATGGTTAGGTTATTTAGCTTTTCAACACACTTTGAGAAAAACCATGCACAGATAAGGGTCCACTGGTTCAGAGAGGTTTAGTCACCTGCCTAAAGTGACAAGTAAGCAATAGGACCAAGACGAAAGCCTAGATCTCTTTGTTCTCAGCTCTCTTTCCTCCATCTCATGCCTTTGAAAAGGTTAAGACAATAAGACAAACAATCCATGAGCCCTTTGATGACTAGTTTAAATTTATTTCATTTACTCCTTAGTAGAGAGAAATCTATATTATTTTTCTGAGTATCCCAGAAGCCCAAGTAAATCCAGTTGTATTAAGAATGTGATTGGGAGGGCAGCCCGGGGGTGCTCAGCAGTTTAATGCCGCCTTGGGCCCAGGGTGTGATCCTGGAGACCCGGGATAGAGTCCTACGTCAGGCTCCCTGCATGGAGTCTGCTACTCCCTCTGCCTGTGTCTCTGCCTCTCTTTCTCTCTCTCTCTCTCTCTCTCTCCCCCTGTGTCTCTCATGAATAAATAAATAAAATCTTAAAAAAAAAAAGCGTGTGACTGGGAAATGTTAGGCAAACAATTTATTGATTCCCTCATCGCTAGCTGACAAGGTGGCTTGTTGGGCACCTCTTTCGCATCTTCATTTCTGTTGTAATCATGTTATCCTTCAGAGGGATGATGGCCGCCTATTGTAGTAAGTTTTCCTCTGGCAGCTGGACTTACCCCCCTTTCCTCTAGTGGGAAACATTTCCAAACATTCCTTTAGAAAACACCCTTGGTAAATAAGATTAATTAGATGTCATATTAAATTTCCCTTCTGTGCTTTGAGTTTTTATTTTTCAAAATTTAGATAATACCCAGTACATATATATTGTTAGTTTGTGACTGATTACAAAAAAATAACAAAACAGTGACAGTAGAAACAACCAACAACAGCCAAAGATCCACAGAAACTAAGCCATGGCTCTGTCTGTCCTGAGCCCAGGGCAAAATTTTTTACCTAACTGGAAAATGGCTTCAGAAGTTCTGAGAAATCTGAGACAAGAGTGTCTGTAACTCTGTAAAATTAGTAATGAAACCTGTAAGGAAAATATCTATCCATGAAGACCCCAGATAGTGCTATGAAACGATTTGAGACTTCCAACATTGCACTCTTGCCTTGTGTGAATCTGCAGGAAACTTTATACGAATTGAGATCACTACTATGGTCATGAAACGCGAGGGTGTCTTTTAAAGGCATGTTCTGGGAGTGCTGTACTGAGAGCCTTGGAATAGTAGTTGCCAGCATTTCAATATTCTCTGAGCTTCAGGGAGCTGGAAATTATGAAGTTAATAGGAAAAAAATGTTTAGACTGATTATGTAATAAATTATATAATGGTATAATTATAAAATATACCATGAAATAAATTCCTAATGCCGACAGGGTGCATTCTAAAGAAGATGTATTATTGAATGACTTTCTGATTTTAATATTCTTAAATGAATATTTTTATGTAGTATAAATACAAACATTTAAATTACCTTTTATTCTATCTTCCAGTGATAACTACTGTCTACGTTTTGGTATCTCTTTTCTATTTGTTTTTAATGCTTATATAAATAGATGTTTTGAAATCTATAAATGTGGAGACATAATATATGTGTGTGTGTATATATATATATATATAATGCCTCAGTTATATCTTTAGCCTTCTTTGTTGCTGTTATTTTTATTAACATGTATTCCTTGAACATGTTTTTAATGACTGCATAATATTACATTGGGTGTATAGATCATCATTTCTTTAACCAATCGGCCAATGTTAGACATTTAGGCTTTAAATTTTTTGTTATTATAAATAATGCTTTGACGAGTGTCTCTGATTTCCTTATGATAGACTCCTAGAAGTGCAATTATGGGATCAAAGGATATGAATGTTTTTAAACTCTTAATGCAATACCAAAGTGCTTTCCAGAGAGACTGTACCAGTTTCTACTGCCCCAACCCCTCCATGAGCGGGAGGACTCACCTCTCTGTACCCTCCTTGGCACTGCATCCTATCATTTATCTCTGCCATTTTACTAAGGAGCATCTGGATGATTGCTAAAGTTAAGAGGGGAACCATAAAGCGAAGCAGAGGTTTAAATTCCAGACAATAAATCAAAATCGGTAAAGGGATTCTGGTTCTTCTAGAAATATTCTTTCCTTAATTCACAGATGAGGGTCTGTTGCTTCTATGAAGGTGCCTCAGCACTTTGCAGCCTCCTAGATTATTATTAGAGGCCCATGAGCCTCTTGATGTATGTGTTCTCCTATTTCATTAATTCACATTAGAGAGAACCTTTACTGCCTTGCTAATACTTCTGAGTCATTCTATGTTTTTCCTGTGTTCAACTCTTTGATAAAAAGCTGGTGACCTCTTATACTTCCCTGTAATACCAGAGCATTTTGAGTTTCCTCTGCAACCAACTAGTTGAAAAATGACCAGTTAAGTCAAAGTTTGATTTGTTCCACAATACTAAATATTAATTTTCCTGAGATGTTTTAGGGAAGTGGCTAATAGTTCAGTCTTTGAGAGTGCCCTGAACAATTCCACAAAGTCATCTAATTCATTCCCCTGACCCAGAATCAAACCAGCCCAAACTGGGGGTGTGGGGAAGAAGCAAAGCAATTTTCAGTTCTCAGTCACAGTGGTTAAAAGTGATGCAAACACCTGTTTTTCTTGATCTGTGGCTGGTCAGTCGGTAAAGAAGTGCAGAGCCTATTTAGTTTGCTATAAATTAGCAGCGCTGTTTTCAGAAGAATAGTTCCTCCTGCAAGTTAGGAAAGATGGTGGGTTAGAATGGATTTCCTTTGGCATTAAAAAGCAAACTCTGTAAATGGGAAGCTTAGGGTGGGAGATAATTACTGTTGTCCAAATCCAGGGAAGACATGAGACCTGCTAGTGTGATGAAGACTTTGTCATTAGTAATGGTCTCACTCAAAGAAAAACAGGCTGTTGTAGAAACATTGTAGAACTTTCAAATATGTCCAAGATATGAAAATGGGCTATTGAGTAACCTAAGGAAATCAAGAGTGAGTATTTTGAATTGCAGAGGTTACGGTTTGACTTGATGAGAAGCAGAGAAACAGGGATTATTCCTGTCTGCTGTGCCTCAGACCTGGGATAAATTACTTTGCTCAATTTTTCCTATCTGTAAAATGGAGTATTTTTATTGCTCTTCCTCTTCCCCCCACATCTCTCAGAAATGTGAAAAATTATTTTCAGTTCTTAGGAAGTGTGGAAATTCACAATGTGATAATTAATTTCTCAAAATGGGTCATACAACCGTAATTGTATTTGGAAGGCTGGAACCATTTTAAAAGAAAAAGTATCCAAAATGTCCTCATTTCAAGTCAAATGCTGAATCATACAGTGGTGCCTTTGCTCCTGGTGGAGCTGCTTAGGCATGCAGCTATGAGGTGCGCAGCTCTGGGCTGCCAGAGCAGCAGAGTCCAAAGACACAATGGCCAGGATTAGGAGAACATCTTTCTCTCCCTCATGACTCCCTTTGATTCCAGCATTCCTTGATGAGTCATTTGCATGCTCATTTTTGTTCTGTTTCTCACTGGCAGGGTCTGTTAATTACTAAACAGGGGAGACTTATAGAAAATAAAGCAGAGTGAGTCTTGTTTGCTAAAGTTTTGTTTTAGGTCCAGTAATTTGAGTTGGAAGCAGAAGAAAAGAAGTGCAACAGATACACCTGACTAACTTGCATTTCGTATTTCTAACACTCAAAAGTACAATGCTTATGGTAATGAATTTTATCTATTACGAGGGAAAACAATCACCTTTGATGACATTATAGAATAAACACATTTAACAGCATGCTGAATTGCTGAAGTATCATTTTCAACGACCTCATTAGTGTCACTTAATTAAAACTTCCTGCTCTTGACTTTGATGCTGGTACAGGCAAAAACACAGAGGGAATTGAACAAACAACAAAAAAGGGGGGGGGGGTGCATTTTCTAGTGATAAATCGCAGAGGTTGCTAATGAAACCAAATTATGTACCTTTTTCCTGCAACTCCTATAAAATAATATGAAACACGCAGCAACTTTGCATCAAACAAATTAATCAGCTGTCAGCAGATTTGCCTTATAATAATCTCTTGCACTTATTGATCATTTAAAAAGGGGGGGCTCTTTTTTTTCTCTGTACACAAGCATTAGGTTGGTGATAATTAAAGCCTCAGCTTCAGAAATGCCATAATAACCGTTAATTAGCAGGATGCTATTTTCAACATAATTTGCTAATTAGGCAGTGAGCTGGTATAGTGTATATACCTAATTATGAAGGGTCTTGTGCTGTAGACACATGTGACTGGAGTGTAAATGACACCATTATAGGGGTCCTAGAGATTTTTAAAAAATATAGTTTGTTCAGAAGAGCTTAGATCTTTAGAGACTTCTTGATATAGGGACTATAACTCTTGGCTATTTTGCATGAGATTTAGAAGAGGAAATAGTATATGGAAATATGCCATCTCTTTTATCAAGACAGTGGACAGAGGGAGGACTACTAATTCTAAAGGGGCTTTGTTGTCCGGTGCCTAATATAAAGGCTAATCATTTAGGCACTGAAGTCATGCTTCCTCCACTAGTAAAGAATTATTCTCTATTTGCCTGCCACACACAACTCATCTGTGGACCAAGATGCTGTAAATTTTTTAATGCTATATGCCTACCATACCTTGATTTTTCTGCCACATGCTGATAACCTATAACATGTATTTCCCTGCCAGTCTCTTCTCCCTCCAATATTTCCCTCCATGTCATAAAGAAAATCTAGACTTTTTGAAAATGCATGTTTATTTCTGCCTGGGTTTTCACCAGTCCATTCCCTAACTGCTTTGGTTTTAATTTTTTTTTTTTTTTTAAAGAGAAGAATGATAAAGTATGAAAAGTAAGGATGAGCTCTCATGCAAAAGTCTCAAATTATATGCATATTAGTAATATTTATGAGTTTAAATTTGGCTTTTCAGCAGAGCATAAGCAGAGTGAGATCATTTGCAAATATATAAACTGGCTTCCAGGATCATAATAGCCGATTTCTTTTAAATGTTTTACCTTGTTTCAAATAAAACTATATTTCTTTATTCCCTTTAAACGAAATGAAAACTTAATTCAATAATAAATGAGCTTCAGAGCAGCACAAGAGTCACTTAACTTAAATCTTTTTGTAGAGGTTCCCACTTAAGCAGCTTGAAAGACAGTAAATCATGCTGGAGAACGGACATCCCAATTTCATTGCCGCGCTGTAGAGAGCTGAATTAATGGCCTTCTCTTTAGAATGTATGGATGCGCTTTCCAGCTGCTGAGCCTGACAGTGTTATAGCTCAATTAATGTGATTTTGATGTAATTGCAGATAGGGAACATGGTGCCGAAAAATTATCTTTTTTCATAAGAATTACATTTTATCATCCAGATGTGAGGAGGAGGGTTTCACGGCTGACTATGATAAGTTACAGGGCGCTATTTTTATTTTTCATTAATGTATCTCTAAAGGAGGGAGAGATGAATGAATCAACATAGTTTTATATTTTGAGCACTAACTATGTGCCCTGCAGTATGCAGAGGACTTGACTCAAACACATCATTTAATCGTCATAAGTCTGTGAAGGAAGCCCTGTTATCATCCCCTTTTCACAGATGAGAAAAATGAGTCAGAGAAAGATCAAGCCAGTAAGGAGTAGATCTGAAATATGAACCCCTGTGTGTCAGACATCCTGAGATCCTAATTAACCATTATGTGGCTTGCCTCTGTGCATTGCCATCAGAGGCTTCAGAAGGTGGTAGGATCCATGCCCGTTTAAATGCTTAGAACAGATTCCTAGAACATCACAGTATGGTGTTCTGAGAAGTAGGTTTTAGTCAGGTCGTCTGGGTATGAAGCCAAGATCTGCAATTTTCTAGCTGTATTTGACTCCAGGCGAGCTTTTTAAATCTTCTGAGCCCAGCTTTCCACAACTGTAAAGAGAGAATAATAATGGTGACTCTCTTGTACAATTTGTCACAAGAATTAAATGAGAAAATCTGTGCAAAGTGCTCAGAACAGTGCCTGGAATATAGTAAGTGATCAGTAAATGATATCCATGCTTACTGTTAGCTAAACGTAAGCCAGCAAGGTCATCCGTCTCGTCTAGTGCAATTTTCTTTGCCTCATCTTATCTATTGGGTGCAGACTGCCTCTGGGAACTTGGCTGCTGCCCGTGTTTTCTGGGAAGGACCCAGAGTGGCATTTAGCATAATATAGGCTGTGCCTACTGGTATTGAGGTAAGAGGCATTTCTTTCTTGTTCTTGAGTCATTTAAATCCCCATGTTATTAGAATAGGGATGGTGATGCAGGCTCAGAAAATGGTAAGCTGTGTACCTGTCAGGGTGTAGAGCCATACCCCCTTTCACCCGCGCTTGGCCTGTGTCTATGAGCAAAGCACTGCATTCAAGGCAACAGTGGAGGCTCTAGGAGACAGGAAGAAGGACAAGATGGTGGCACTGACCTCATGGATTTATGAACTAAAAAAAGGTTCAAGAAACTCTTGAGTTCATTATAGGAAATCCAGTTAAGAACACAGGGAAAAAAGATGATGATGACAATGACGATGATGGTAACTGACATTTAATGAGAGCTTACTATTCGGCAGGCACTGCTACATTATCCCATTCAGTGCTCATAATATCTCTACAGATAAGAGCTAGTGTTATCCCTACTTACAGTTGAGGAGGAGGAAAGATTGGAAAAGTTAAGTCACTTGTTCAAGGTATTTAATATAGCTGTGAATCTCTCTCCGTACTCTCATCTCAGCCATGACCTAGACGGCACAGATGAAGTGCAGCTTACTGAAATGAACCCCAAGGTATGGGTGGAGGGAAGCAGTCAAGAGATTTGGGTTACTTTTGCTTCTCATCATATCTTACATCAACGAGGAAGACTTATTTTTCCATTGGCTCACCACTTTGTAAATAATAATGTCCTCTATTTGTGGTTATATTGATTGAGTTGCAATTAATAAATTACTAAAGTCTCTATGGACAAATTTATTAAACAATCTATCATACACAAATAATGTACAATAAATCCTGGGCATTTTCATTGCTGTGGGTCAATAATTTAATTTAACTATGATAGTTATTTCTAATGATACACAAGATTAGAACATTTTAATATAATAATCCTGATTTGTATGGGAATGTCATTACTTCTTATTGTTACCTCCAGAATCAACATGTAAAAATTAATTTTAAATTTTGACACCACGTGGATGCATTTATATAACAAAAAATATAATCATTCGTTTATAGGTTGACCTGAATAAAAATGAGCTAGAGTACCTGGTAAAATTGTTGAATTGCAGACAAATATGCATAGATAGGCTTCATTATTTTTTTTTTTTTTTTTTTTTTTTTTTTTTTTTTAGGCTTCATTATTTTTGTAAAAAATAGTTCTGGAAAGATTTTTTGTTGTTGTTGTTAGAAAAGGTACCTCATACATTAGAGGTACATTTTAATGGAGGAAGTATAAATAAAATGTATCGAACAAGTCTTATTTGCATTCATGGTTTTGCCTTCTCATAAACCTCCAAGTTTGAGGCTTATTGAAAGAAATTCCTCTTGTACCATTTGGATCCATTTTTAAATTTTGTCCCATTTCTATTCCACCAAATTTTGTTTCTGGACAGGTGAGTAGTGGCAGTAGCACCATGGACCATGTCTGTTCATATTGTGTTAACATACTGATGCCCTTCTAAGAGCATTCCCTTACTTTGCAAACAGTAGGATAACTAAATAGGTGGCAAGTAATACCCTCTCATCTCTACCTACCATGATCCCACCAAATAGCAGTAGCTAAATAAAATAGAAATTTATTTTTTTCTTCTGTTTAAGAAGCCCAGAGATAGTGCAGAATGAGGTGGTGCTTGATGGTGTTAGGTCCCTGGCTTTTATTTGGTTGCTCTGCTGTGCCTAGTTTCAATTCCCAAGGTACCTAATGGTCAAAGATAGCTGCTGGAGATCCAGCTTTTACCCCTGTATCACAGCCAGTGGACAGAGAAAAGAAGGGCATACCTCTTTCCTTTTAAGGCACTCAATGAAGTTATACTTAACATTTCTCCGCACATCTTCTTTGACAGAAGTAGTCACATGGCCACATGGGAGGCCAGAAAATGTAGGGTAGCTCTGTGATCAGCTGAAAATCAGGGGTCTGATTACTAATAGGCTCCGCCACAGTCCATCTTACCTTTTAGGAATCATAGACCCTTTGGGAATCCAATGAAAGCTGTAGAATATCTCCTCTGAAAAATACACGTAAATAGAATTTTACGTGTAATTTGAGAGAGTTCAAGGACTTCTTAAAGCCCAGGTGTCCATGAATCCCTTGATTAAAAAAATTCATTTTTTCTTTCACTTACTGATCCAGTTATTCATCGTTTATTCATTCAACAAATATTGTGCACTCACTGTATGTTTTCTTTATTCCTGGCAATAGAGAGGTGAGCAAGACAGACATGTCCCTGTTCTGATAGCTCTTGCATTCCAGGGGCGAACTAGACAATGAATAAGACAAAAGTGATACATGCTTTGAGGAAAATAAAGCAGATTGATATAATAGAGAGTTGACTGATGGCCATGGGTGGGAATTACTTTGGATGGGACAGCCAAGGGAGTCCTTTCTGGAAATCTGACATGAGACAGAGCTGGCCATGTGGTGAGTGAGGAAATGGGGAGGAATATTTCAGGCAGTGAGAACAGCATATGCAAAGGGAATGACTTTCAGTATATTTCAGGAACAGAAAGAGGGGCAGAAATATGGGTGGGCTTAAAGAAGTAGGCAGGAACTAGGCCATTATAAGGGGTTTGGATTTCATTCTAAAAGCAGTGGAAACCATTTGGAAGGTAAGGGAGGAATGGTTTGTGATTTTTAAAAGATCGTTCTGGAGGCTCTAAGGAGAATGGCAAACGAGACAGACCAGTGACACTAGACCATCCTGCTGTAGCTGATGTAAAGAGAGGAGGATTTATCCTCTGCTTCTCATGTCTGTGTTGAACAAATGAAGGAGATTTTTGCCCAGTGGCATCTAGAGGTTTGTGTTTTCCCAGGGCCTTATGATGTGACTTTAGCAATACACTGAAACATTTGCATGTTTATAGACACAAAGCTCCTTAAACCACATTTAAAACCACCTTTGTTTCTGCAGTATCTCTGCATGAGGAGGGTAGTGAGCATTAACAGTGAAAAGACAGGAGAACTATCAGTAAAAATGAAGCTACCATTGACCAAAAAATCTGTCTTCTTGGCCAATTGTTTATTCACCCATCATGGGGCACAGCAGACATTAATGGGCTCCCGGGGCCTCAGGGTGAGCCCAGCAGCAGAATAAAAAGTGAGGTAACTAAGAACATATGATTTTCTCTTGTAATTCTCACAAGGGGCAGTTTTGTGAATGACACATCTGGGCTATGCGGAAAGTCTTAGGAGCTTAAAACAACAAGTGATTAAGACAGCACAAGGCTGTGTGAACTCAGTTCTAGGATGACCATTAAAATGATGCTGGCACCCAAAGGGCCCTGAGAAAGGCGGCACTGTCAAGCCGTGCACAGGTTTGGCTTAGAGCTCAGAGGCAATTGCTTGTGAATCTTCCTTAGCTTACCACAGGCTGGGGCTTGACTGGTCTATCATTACTTCATGAACTGTGAGTGTTGTAGATTCAGAATCATGGAGCTTTGGATCTGAAAGGGACCTTAAAATGGACTGAACCAGTCTCTGGTTTTACACATGGGGAAAATCTGGCTCCCAGAAAGGTGGTGATTTGTCCACTGTTTCTTGATTCTACGCTGTTTCCTCTAGAGCTGATTTAAAGGAGCTAATAGTATATCCCTTTGGTATAGTGTGGCTCTTTTCAAATCCTGCCCCCCACCAAACACTTTTATTTCTTGCCCAGTATTGGAGAAGCCAGCAGAGCTACACAGTTTAATCAAAACGAAATTTCCTGTTTTGAAATCAAATTGGCTGCATGATCTGAGATCCACCCTCCAAAGCAAGGGAAATTTCCTTAAAATATTTTGAAAGATGCATTATTTTCTCTCAGGGAGAACTGAAAGATGGATTCATTTTCAACATTAAATATGTCTCTGACATTTTCATCTATAATTTTATGAGAAAGGCAGAGAAAGAAGGAGATTTTTATAGATAAAGAAGGGTTGGGCATTTAATTTGTTTAGAATATGGATATTTACTGGCACCTGCTAAAATCTTAAAAAAAAAAAAAAGTCCTCCCTCCCCACCACCACCATTGGAAGGTTGATACAGTACTTACTCTTGGAACTGCAGAACTTTAGAGCTATAGGAAAAACTATAACAATGAATCCTCCGATTCTGAGCAGCAGAGTTCTGCTTTGATGGAGTCCCCTAACACCCTTCCTGGGGTTTCTCGAGCTCCATGGAGAGGCTTTCTGCATTGCCGCCGCCCCTCCCCCAACAGGCAACCTAATTGGCTAATTGTAGGCTCAGCCATTCACTTGGGCTGCAATTAGCCACTTACTTCTTACTTTGCAGATAGAAGTGGCCACTTGAATCCTCAAAAAGTCCGTTGTGAATTCAGTTATTTGTGTGTCCAATTTCACCTGGGTAGAGAATAGTCAGAAAAAAGAAGTAAAATATAACACATGATAGTCCTTGAAACAAATTCCCTCTAAAATCTGGCTCAGGCTTTCTCATGTTGGAAGCGACAATTACAGGAATAGATAATTCTCTTTTTTCAAAAAATACATATTAAGCATAATATACACAAATATCCCATTAACTGGAGACTACTTTTCTTCTAGTATCCTTAATGTAGAGCAAGATACACCTGCCTGCTGGTTTTCAGCTTCATAACTTTCTGGAAATCTACTTTTCCAAACCCTTCAATCTGCTGTTTATAATGTAATCGGCTACTGTACCGTTCTGTGTAAAATGAATGTGCTCATTTCTATAGTGATGCCTTAATTCTGTTATCCACAAAACTCTGGAGAATGGGAAGATCCATTTTAAAGCAAAGTGGTGGAGCTTTTGTTTTCGTATGTCCTTTTGATGTGGTTGGTTATTGTTATGTTGGGTCAAAGGGATCTACCTGGAAGATGACAGATGCTGAAGCTCTGCCACCAGTTTTCCTCAGAAGCATACAATAGCAACCAAAGAAAATCACTGAAAGAACACTGGGCAGAAAGTTGCTTTTGGGGGAAATTCCAGGAAAGAGAAGATTGTGACCTCTGTTGCTGCACAGTGTCAAGGACAGATGGGAAGAAGGTATGAATCAATATATGTCAACTGCACAGATGGTATAGCCATACAGTGTCCACATCCTGATTTTCTATCCCCTGAAACTGAAATTAATAATGCCTTCATTATAGGCAGTAGCTGCCAAGCAGCTGAGAGGACCCGGAGCAACTCAGGGCACTGCTCTGAGCACAGGGTTTAACCCAGGCATCTCTCTTCTTCCCCCCCCCTCCCTCCCCTAAGGAGATTAGGAATGCTACAGATCATAAAGGGGGAAAAGGAATCATCTTTTGATGCTGAGTTTTATAGATCAACCAAACCAAAGACAGGGAGACTCTGGTTGCTTCCTGCTTTGTAATACTTCTATGCCAGAGCATCTTTTCCCAGGTTCCAGCCACGCCATAGGGAGAGGGTTAACTCCAGTGTGCCAATTATTGAGCCCCGGGTGTTGAAGATCTCGGACTAGGGTTGGAAGTGGAGTGTAAAATAAAAATAAGCAACCACAAACCACCAAAACAAGTATTGGCACATCTCTACAAGCTCCGGCTAGTAATGATGAATTCAGTATTCATCACATGGACTAATTAATGCACGCTAACACATCCCAGTGCAATTTGCAAGTCACAGATTGCATTAGGTGATACAAATGACTCATTTGTGAACCTGAAGGATGACCTTTGGCAGGACTATCTGCTGACCTCAAAAATATTAAAGAAAGGTTATTTCACCTTGCCATTGTCTCCAAATGCCAAAATAGCCCAATTAAAAACCTTGACTTGGAACCATAGGAGCAGATGCGAGTCCTAAAGGGCATTAATTATTTTCAGTGTCAGCTGGTTGTATAACTGAGGCCAAATGAGAGTTTGGGAAGCTATTAAGGCACTGTATTACAAGCGCTAGGTCTAAGATTTGAATTCAGAATAAGGTATAGATTTCCTCTATTTAGGCAAGCTGCATAGAATTTGTGCTGGCTGTCCTGTTAAGAATTAAGGACTAATGTAGGTGAAATGAAGCTCATCACCCTCACTGGGGTTCTCCCCTCTGCAATCATCCATTTATTTTCCCAAGTCTATTTGCAGAACCATCATTAGTTACCATATTGTGAGGTCAGAAGCATAAACATGTGTTCAGTATTAGTTTGCTTCCAAAAGGACTTTTCTCCCTCTCCACAAGCCTAAACACTACAATGATTCTGTAGTGTTTTCTCCCCAAATGTGGTGACAGATGAAGATATGTATCCAAGCTAGGTTCCCATATGGCTAATTTCTACATTGTTTGAACAACACACAGATTTTTAGGCAAATTAAAACTCAAGGACCTCAGTATTCGTGGCATTCTCTCCAGTTCTGTCCTTTCTTTCTCCAGGTGAGTGTTAGTGAGCCATCCCAAAGGAAGAGCCAGCACTGAAAGGAAAAGGGGCAGGCAAATCCATTAGGTGGAACAGGCTCACAAGAGTTCCAGTGACTTTGGGAAAGCGTTTGCTCGCTGCTCATGTCTTGCATGTCACTCACTTATGCAATGGACGTTGACTGTCAGGGCCTAGTGTGTGTCCAGGTGATGCAAATTGGAAGTGTAGAAAGCAGGCAGTAACACATCTTTTTTAGCCTCTTTAGAGTTGAAGGTCAATATTCTGTTTTGCCTTCATCTCCAGTTGAAAGGAATGGAAAAGGAAGATTTTCCTCCTAGCAAAAGACAGAAGGTAGTGGTAGAAAACACAGGGCACAGGGAGTCAGATGGATCTGAGTTTAGAGCCCAGTTTGGTTAGTCATTGTGTCAACCTGAGCATGTAACTGAATTCCTCTTGGCTTTGGTGGCCTCCTCTGTGACTTAAGAATCATAATAACACCTGGCAGAATGGGTAAGAAGAGCTAATGAAACTGTACATGTGTGCCTGTGCACGCATGTGTGTGAGAGGTGCTTGGAAATTGTGGCTGTTATCTTCATTATGGGGAATTTAGAGAATGTTTGCCAAGATGCCATTTTTTCCTCTAGATTTTTTCTTTCTGCGCTTTTGTGGGGGCTCTGTGCAATGTATATGGCAGGTAACAAACACAATTTAGAAATTAGAGTCCTATCTTTAAATCCCTCTTCAGCTGGGAAGTTGCATAACCTTAATACAATTCACAATTCTATTTGTAAATTGGGATAAAGTCTACCATAATATGTTTTTGTGAAGTTTAAATGAGATAATAGATGCATATAGTGCTTAGCATTTGACAGGTGTTTGATAACTGAATGAAGCCCTATTGTCTTTGCTTCCAGAACATTCTTACTCTTTCTCCCTACATATACGACTGACTAGTGAACCTTTGGCTGAGTAAAGATTGAGGTTTTTTTTTTTAATTTTTAAATTAAAAAAATTAATTCCAGTATAGTTAACATATAGTGTGATATTAGTTTCAGGTGTACAAGAGAAGGTGCAGTTCTTTTGTAAGTCTTAGTCTAGGCCAGTTCATTGCTGTCTTATTCTGAAAAATGAGCACCCTTGTAGGAATACATCTTCTTGAAACATTGACAGTTTGTAACTTCTCATTCTCAAGCCTGAAGGAAGATCGCTTCCCCATTTGGTGTCGTTATGTTTCTTCATTATTTGCCAGCACATCATTTGGTATCCTCCCATGTTTCAGATCAGTGTGGCAGACACTGAGATGATTCTCACTGGCCCCTCAGATGTGGGTGATCTTATCAATGAGATAACCCTCTTAGGGGTTTCCTGTCTGGCTGCTCAGACCACATGTTACCCAGGTAACATGACTACCATTTTTCTCCCACAAGGTTGCTATTCTAAACTGCCATTAAAAAAATTCTAATTTCATTGTAAGATCCTCATAAATACCAGCAGTTAATGAAAGCCGGTTTATTTCTTGCTCTTTGGGAGGTGACCACCCATGTTAGCATTAGAGGGTGTCGGCACATCCTTGCAAGGTCCAACAAGTGGTAAACAGATGGAGTCTGAATCCAGAGCTGAACTGCCAAGAAAAAAATTGTGTTCTTTCACCAAATGAAAATTTTAACATCCATTTACAAAAAACTCTAGGCCATGGTATATTCGGAGAGTTGGCTCCATTGATAATGAATGCAGAAGCTAAAAGCCCACACAAACTCTATCAGCAGCTAATTTCTATGTACAAGGCCACCCTTAGTTGAAATTTGGAGAAAGTATGCATTTAAAATGAATGCCTTAGCTTCGTACCAGAGTGGAACTGGCTATTGAGCAATGGCTTGTCTTCTTTTTGTTTAAATGCCTCATCTAGCACACAGTATGCTCCTCTGGGTACTTGGTTGGTAAGTCATAACTTTATGGTTACACCATTCTCTTCAGAAAACAAACCAACCAACCTGAGTATAAAGGAAGGGTACGTGTGGAAGAGGTAGGGATGTGTGGGTGAAAGATAGGCTTAGTTACAAGTACTAAGATAACTTTATCATAAGGTGGCATAGTCACCAAGACAGTGTCCCACTGAGGGATCAGTAAATTATTAAATCCCAGTTTCTCAGTCTTTCTGTGTTGGTCACAATTTCTTTATCTCTTACTAGTTCTGTTTCTCTCTTAACCCTGGTTTGTAATCTATCATTCCACCATATTGATGGTTAGGTTTTAGCTCACAGTACAATCACCCAAGGAGCTAGTTAAAAATGCACATTATCAGACTTCATTCACAGAAAGTCTGTTTCTATAAAGTACTGGGTGGGGCCCAGGTATTTGCATATTAACAGATTATCTAACCCCACCACAGCTTACCTCCACAGATTCTATTATAAACGGCCCTTGAGCCTTAGTTTGGGAGTAGCTGGACCATACTGATAGACCAATTTGCCTTCCTGTGAGCAAAGTTGAATGGCACAAGAAGACCAAATCCAGCAGCAGGTGAAGACTTTAATCATCTCATCGGCAGAAACCTTTTAAAAGTCTTATGTAAAACACTTTCTTCAAAGAAAATCAGATGCTGATCCCTCAAATTAAACCTAAGTCAAGTGGAGCTGCTCGGCTAAAGAAGAAGAGAGTGCTGCTATTTGCTCTCTCAATGGCCCCAGGGGCAGCTCTGCAGCCTTCTTGGAGTTCACTTTTCCTCTTTCTTCCCAAAGTGAACCAGATGAAGCCCTAGGTCCCTGGGTAGAGGAAAGAGCACCTCACTAGGACATCTGAGATCCAGCTCCAGCCTTGCTTCTCCTTTGTCACATTGCCTGCCCTTCCTAAGCTCCAGATCATCCCTTGAGGAAAAAGAAGAGTTAAGCTAGATCAGTTCTTCTGGAAGTTCTGTCATTCACAGAATAATACCCTTGTGACTTTTGCTGTAGATGAGTACCACCAGGAGTATTATTTTGTACCGAAATACTCACTCAGGTTTTGAGCTAAGCAACGCTATATGTGAAATCATGAGTTTGATGTGCTTCTTATGGTTTTTCTTTTCTAATACATGTGAAAATAAATATGTAACCACTAAATAATAAAAGTATATCACCTAACACCAGCGGTGCACACATGACCCTTGAGAAACATTGAGCTGGATGATCTCCAGTATTCGGTGGGGTTTGGATCCAGGTACGACTCTCTTGTTATTACCTTGGGGATTTGTAGGTAGGGGCAAGTTATAGGGAAAAACAAAGAAATCCTCTGGGTGCTGGAAGCATGTGAAAGACTAGTGGAAGCCTGGAGGGGGAAAAAAACTGCTTGTACTGCTGTGAAGAAGGAGGGTGCTTGAGGCTTGGACTGTATGTACAAAAGATCTAAATGGCTCAAAGAGAGTTTTTAATATTAATTTTGTGGAGACATAGGGCCACCAGCTGCTTAATTTTATTTAGGTCTAATAGAAAGCTTAATAACCAAGAACATCATTGGTTTCTTGTTTGTTTCTTTTATTGAGTGTCAAAGAGCTAACAGCTTTTATTACAGATCTTCCAGAGCTGAAGTTGGCTGGTTAGGACAGTGGCTACATGGGGCTCTAGGGCAGGGTCCAAGGAAGGAGCATTACCTGGGGCCTGTCATGCTTTGAAAACTTAGCTCTAAATATACGGACTTCAGGAGACACCTTATGGGAAGTAGAGGATGCTAAAGCATTGTTTGCAGTACACATTGAAGAATGAAAGATAATATTTATGACCTGCTTGTTCCATGTAAGGGGGAGATAATGACTCCAAATGTATACCCACTGAGCTGGCTTACAAATGGCGCGGGCAACTTAGCAGTCATGGTGGTCCAGAGCAAGGAAATGAAAATGTAATTGAGAAGTGAGGGAAACTATAGCATAATTAAATATGCCCAGCACTTAAGCACACTGTTATAAAACAGAAGTCAGTCTAGAATACATATTAGGTTAACAGCTTAGGTTCCAGAACAGACAGACTTGGAATACAGTCCTGACTCTGCCACTTCCTGGTTGAGATTTCTTCCTTGGGTAAGGTACTTAATCTTTCTGAGGCTTGGTTTATTCACCTGTCAAATGGGTGTAATATGTACTTCCGGGGCCACTTTAAGTCTTTAATGACTCGAAGAACTTTGCACAACGTCAGGTACTTAGAATAATTTTCAATAAATTATGGGTACTGCTTTTATCACTATCACTGTCATTGTTATAGAATTACTTTATTTTAATTTTTCTATCAAATCTAATGAGGTGAGTGGTGTAGGTGGCCCACAGGGATGAAACTGAGATTGCTAAGTTTCTGGTATTTTCCCAGGAGTTCTCATGGTGTACCTCTGTAATGACGCACTTTTATGGCTAGTATTATTCCTTCTTGATGATCTTGAGATTATCATGACTGGATTGTACCACATAGAATCTAAGGCTTCAGGGATAAGAGGTCTTTTGGATAGATAATTCCCATTCTTGGAATTAGGCATTTCTTAGCAGGTGTCAGAGCAAATAAGTAAAGAATTATGATTTGATTCTATTCTGCCAACATCAACCAAATTTGGAGCCCCCTTAGATGGCAAGGAAGTCACCTGTCCCTATCAGGAGCTACAGGTATGGAAGGCATGAAAGAGCAAGGTCTGCCAGGATACTGAGAATCAAGAAGGCCAGACCCTTGTTCTTGCAGAGACTCCCACGTGACGATTCTTAATCAACTTTCACACCTGCCAGTGAGTGTGAAAGCCCTCAAATGTAGACCCAATCTTGATACAACTGGCACTTTTGCTTTGAGTTTTGGAATCAATTTCAGGAAAAGATAAAATAGCGTTTTTTTTTTATAGCTTCTTTTCTTATTTTTACTTACTATGTCTTCGTGTTAATTAACAACAACAAAAAAGAATGCCAGTGTTTTCTTGTAACATCAACCCTCTTCTCTACAGCCTTGCCTTCCTCAAGGAGAATGTGTTGGGCATCTCCTGCTTTAGGGACATCTATTGTTTGTGCCATAACTGTGTGTGTCTCCAAGGCTTTCCTCCCTGTCAGTTGCTTTATATAAATGTACAGTTAATACCAGTTAAGAAGTTCTTGTTCATTGTCTGTCTGAAGGAAGACAGTGAAGGGAACCACAGCCGGCTCCACTGCTCTGGCTACATCCTCTGTCTGTGATGCATTACCATAAACTTCATTCCACATGTTTTTGCATTGTTTCTTCTTACATTTATCCTCTAACTATTGTTTCCTTTTGTTCTAGCAACAGCTGGAAACGGTAAATTCGTGTTTTGAGCCAATGTTTTCCTTTGCCCTGGCATTTCTAAACATTTATTTTCCTATGAGCCAAAAATACCAGCAAAAGATGCATTCTGAAAGATCTCCATCTCGCAATGCCCATCGTCCTCCGATGCTGTCCCTTTAAATGAGGCCCCCAGAGTTCACTTTCTGAAGTTCATTAGCTTGTGTTATCAATAATTTAGGATAATACTCCGGTGGAGCCGGAATGCCTGGCCCGCCCCGCTTTCACTGTCAGTTTTCTCATACCCTAGCAGTCCAGTGAACTTGATAAGTGTCCCATCATCCTGTTAATCAAATTACTTATGAACTAAAATTGACAGTTTTCATTAATTATAAAGGATTATTCTAATTGCAATTCAAATTTATTCATTTAGAACAGACGGCATTCAGTAATATTTCAGGAAATTTGCATATTAAATGGAGAGGGTCGTCCATTAAGTATGGTAATGTATGCATATTTCCTTATTTTTAACTTCTAGGCCATATGCACTGCCGCTACTTCAGCAGGTGAAAAACCAGAACGTGCTTAATTTGTTCAACAAACACAAGGGCCAGAGCACATCTTTTGGCACTCGGTGCTGGCACCCTTCTACCTTTATTCCTTCTGCTCTTCCTTTCCCCACCTCCCACGGCCCTGTACACAGCCAAAACCACGGTTGATCTTTCGAAGAAACTTTTTTGATAAACCTGGGCATTTCCACCCCCCACCCTTTTCTTTTTCTTAAATGTAGGCACAGCTGGTAAGGGTTGATTGAAATGTTTTGCCATAGAAGCTGTGTTCATTAATTTCTTCAAGATGCTGAAGTAGGCATTAAGGTTGCCGGCTGGAGTCCTTCCCTGTGACATGTGGAACAGCAAGGGGCCTAATAGTCAGCCTTGTAACATCAACTGGTTACCCCCCTCGTGCGGCATGAACCTTTCCCCTCCAGTGAAAAATGAACCTGTCTGAGACAAAAGCACAAACCACGCATGCAATGAGACAGTGCCATTATTCACACCCATATAGGCTGTTTTCAGAGATCATTAAAAATCATATCTCCATGATATTAATAAGCACCTTCTCTGATCCAGGTCTTGGGTAACAGGAAGGTATATTCAGAGCCGCCCCCACCACCTACCTAATCTGAGATCATGAATCTGGAAGGAAAAGAAAAAAAAGATGCATGTAAGATAAAGGCTAACAAACTGGTGTGGAAGGAACCACTTGGCTTTTTAAACAGCTGATATGGCCCCGGCGTTTCTTGCAGCCCTCTTCGTTGGAGGGTGGGGGGAATAAGGGTGGGCCCCCAACCACACTGAGTTGCTTCTGGTGAATTTTGCCTCCAATTCTTAGGAATTATTGATATCTGTTCTTAATGATTCGAAGAAAGCATCTGCCAGCTCATTCATCTCCAAAAATTCACATTGAATAACTGGTTGCTCATTTAGCCTGGTTTCAAGTAGACTTGTTTTTCATTTTCTGCAGTTAAACTAAAAGCTTTGTTGTTTCACATACAGATATTTTATTTGCTGAGCATATTTATTTCAGTCTGTTTGTATAGCACTAGTGCATTCGTGGCCATATGTTATTGATTGAAAAGCCTCTGAGAACTCGAATCCTGAATGGGCGCTGTGTCCTTGGGAGGTGTCCGAGAGGCAGAAGACTGGGAGCCTGTAGCCGCCTGGCCAAACCCGTGCTGGGGGCCCTTTCTGCTGCCTGCCCCCCAGGCCAGACGGAAATCAGAACTGGCGTAGAGTCTGATTAATGCTTCAGTTTTCCACGCAGTCTCTCCCTGAATTTCAGTGGGAGCGCATGGTATCCCGCGTTCCCTTGCTGGGGTACAGCCCTTCCTGGCTGGAAGTACTAGGAGCCACTCGGAGGAAACAGACCACCAAAGGCTACTTTAGAGAAATTGACGGAAAATTCTCGGAAATCATTCAAGCCCACTGGCGTGTGTTGAGTCAAGGGAAATTTCCCCCCCGTGTAACATCTTTTCCTCCACTTAGTTCAGCTTTAGAACCATGAAAGCCCCAGTCTTAATCCTATTTCTGATGAGAGTTAATTTTCAATGCAAGTTTTAAAAAATTTAATTGTCATTGATTACTGACATGCAATAGTAAAATAATATAAAAGAATGCCACAAATGATTAAAGTAAAACTTAACAGCATATACACTAAAAACAATCCTTTAACTCTACTTTTGTTATGGGAAATATTACATTGCCTAATGTGACCCAGCGGTATAGGATAATTGCTTAAGAAGCTGTATTATACAGATATTTTGTGTATTATATCCTCATGTATAGTATTTCTGGTGATTAATTCCTCAGCAGAGGGAGGTTCTCTTGAATAGATGTTGATTATATCAGAATGTGAACCAAAAGTAATGCCAAGAGTGGAGAGTAGGCACAAGGATGCCTGGCATCCTCTAGAGATATTAGGGAAAATTCATCAGGGATGGCTTTTGCAGTCAGCATCCCTACTATCTGCAAGAATGACTTCTAGGCCATCTTGAAAGTGCTACATATTATTTGATGCGGGCTGATATAGATAAAGAAGGATAGAAACATGAGTGATAGATAAAACATGATATAGAGCTAATGGAGCAGAATTAAGGGTATGAAGCAAACTTACTTCTCTGAGCTCCATTTTTGTATCTGTAATGGCTTCAGTTTTTCACACAATCCTCCCTGCCCCCCAAATTTTAGTGGGAACATGAAGTACTCCGTGTCCCCTTGTTGGAGGACAGCCCTTCCTGTGTGTCTGCCTTGCTTTCCTCATGGGCCTGCTATAAAAATCTCACGAGACCTCTCTATTTCCCAGACTTTCCTGCTCATCAGAATCACTTGAGAGTAGTCAAATACACATATTTCCAGGCTCTTCTACCAAGGGATTCCAATTCAGGAAGGTGGGGCTTGGGTGATTTTTAGGACCTAACATATACTAGAAGGCATATAGTTTATACTAAGTGCCTTACAAAATATGGTACTCTTGGGAGACAAGATTCTCCAAGTAATTCAAAAGTAGTTCAAGACCATACCTACACATCACACCAAATTTTAGATTGGGTAAAGCTCTGGATTATAGGAATTCCAAGCAGTAACTGCATTCTGGAGTTAGAACTCTGGACAGGTAAGTCACTGGGATCTATTGATGATATTTCCAGTGTTTGTGAAGAAATGGGACCTATATGGGTCCATCCAGAAGAATCAGGGAGGAAGGGCCCCTTACACCCCCATTAAGGCAAGTACAAATTAGTTAGAAGAACCCTGAGCCAACAGCATGTGCTTTTCAAGCAAATATCTAGGCCGTTCTGTGAATATTCTTTCTAGTTGAATAGACCCTTGAGGTGAAACTGTCATTACTCACCCACTAAAGATATGAACTTGGAGAAATGGAAGAGAGAGCAGTTTCCTGTCTGTGAAAGCATATGGAAATGGTGACAGAGTTTAGGTACGGCTGTATTTACTAACCGTTATTGATGCAGAGCCATATCATACCATGTCAGAGTTGAATAAATTGGATAACAATGTTATGGCAGCATCATCTAATCTAATCTCAATGTTACTTAGTAGTTACATTTCAGCTGTCAACTTGGGCACATGGAGTAGGTGCTGAGGCTCTCAACAACCAGTAATTCCAGCTAAGGGTGAGAGTAGGAGCAGTAGGTATACTGTCCTACTTGAGGCACTCATAGGCCCGGGCAAGGTGCAAGGGGCTAAGTGAAGTGATTTGCTCATGCTCTGTGCTATCATAGGTGAAAATGCCTTGCTTCTTGAGGTTGTGGTGGTTATGGGTTGTAGGTTTTTAGGAAAGGTGGAGAAAAAGATTGGTTTTCTTTGCCTCTTTCCCTTTTCACTCAGGATTTTAGGCAATTTAATAACATCCCTATCTTCACGAAACACTTTTTATTAATCATCTTGTTATAACTAGTGAACTGCCAGGCTGGTTAGAGAAAAAAATGAGCTGGTTGTGTCTCTGACCTCTGGGGCTGACAGCTTTAGTTAGTAATACTGAGCTAGGCATGCAACATGCGTAGATGAATGAACAAGACTGAACATTAATAGAGTAAATTGAAGTTCTGAGCAGTTTGTATAAATGGATGTTGCATTTAGTTTTAACATTCAGTGATTTAATGAAAAGGAAGAGATTTGTAGAGGTTCCCTGTTCAGATGAGTGACTCATTGAGGAAGGTTTTCTGAAGTTGATGCAGTTTCAGGACTGAAGATGGAAGGGGGCCTATGGTACTTAGGAGAAGGAAGTTCTCTCTGCTGGGCTACAAACATCTGCTCTACCCCCTCCCGCAGGCATATGGACACTACATTAAAATGTAAAGGATTTATTTTTCTTATGAATGTAAAACTCTAGATTAGTAAGAGCTAATTGGAAATAAAATTTTGTAGATTACTTGAGGAGAGCAGTGCTTTATTTTGGGGCCAAAAGTTGGACGTCATAATATCCTATTGAATCACTGCAACAAGCTTTAGCCAGTCTTTGTTGGGGGGACATTCCAGTACTTTACAAAATTTTGCATGTATTACTATAGTGTGCATGTAGAGATGAGAGGGCTTGCATTCTCCAGGTCTTTACATAAACTACACATGCCTTTTATTTGGAGAAACATTTATTTATTTAAAACATTTCCAGTTTATTACCCTCCCCCCCTAAAAAAAAGGCAACAGTTCACATTACTTTTCTCCTACAAACCTCTTGGAACCACTAATCTGTTCTTTACCTGTGAGCTTGGTTTTTTGTTTTTGTTTTTGTTTTTAGATTCCACATATAAGAGAGATCATACCACATTTATCTTTTTCTGTCTGACTTGCTTCATTTAGCATAATGCCTTCAAAGTCTGTGTTATTGCCAGTGGCAATATTACATTTTATTTTAAGGCCAAATAATATTCCATTGAATATATATACCACAATTTTTTATCCATTCATCTATCAAAGGACACTTAGGTTGTTTCCATATCTTGGCGATTATAAATAATGCTGCAATGAATATGAGGTGCATATATCTTTTTTGAATTAGTATTTTCATTTCTATAGATAAATGCCTGCAAGTGGAATTGGTTGACTACATGGTGATTTTATTTTTCATTTTTTGAGGAATCTCCATATTGTTTTTGTAGTGGTTACACCATCTTAACATCCCCACCAACAGTACACAAAACGTTACCTTTTCTCCACATCCTTGCCAACACTTGTTTTTTCTTGTCTTTTTCATGCTAGCTGTTCTAACAGGTGTGACATGATATCTCCCTTTGGTTTTGATTGGCATTTCTGTAGGGATTAGTGCTGTTGAGCATCTTTTCACAGACCTGTTGGCCATCTATATGTCTTCTTTGGTACAATGTCTAGTCAGATCTGCCCGTTTTAAAATTGAATTTCTGTTTTTGCTATTGAATTGTATGAGTTTTTTGAGGAGAGCATTAGCCCTTCATGCGATGCATAACTAGCAATTATTTTCTCTCATTTTTTTGATGCTTTCCTTTGCTGTGCCGAAGCATTTTAGTTTGATGTAGTCCCACTTGTTTATTTTTGTTTTGGTTTTGGTGTCAGATTTTTAAAAATCATTTCTAAGGGCTATGTCAAGTAGCTTATTGCCTATGTAGAAATTTCACGTGTTACATTCAAGTCTTTAATCCATTTTGAGTTGATTTTTGTGTATGGTGTAAGATAGTGATCCAGTTTTATTCTTTTATATATGGATACCTAATTTTTCAAACCACATTTATTGAAGAGCTTGTCCTTTCCTATTGCATATTCTTGACTCTTTGTTGTAAATTAATTGATCATATATGCATGAGTTCATTTCTGTTTTCTATTCTGTTCCAGCTGATATATGTGTCTGTTGTTATGACAATCCCAACCATGTTTTGAGAAATATTTAAATATTGGAAAAAAGATTGCCAAGTATTTCTGAAATTAGTCTGAGGGTATGCATAAATTGTTTTTTCATTGAGCAAAGAAAATCCTCATCCAAATAAAATATGTGTGTTTTTTTTTAAAGATTTTATTTATTTATTCATGGGACACACAACACACACACACACACACACACACACACACACACAGAGGCAGAGACACAGGCAGAGGGAGAAGCAGGCTCCATGCAGGGAGCCCAACGTGGGACTCGATCCCCGGTCTCCAGGATCACACCCTAGGCAGGCTAAACCTCTGAGCCACCCAGGCTGCCCCCAAATATGCAGTTCTTAATGTAGTATCTAATCTCAGCAAAGTAATTGAAGAGGTCTCACCAAAGTCCTCTTGGGTCTCCAAGAGGTAGGTTTAGGATTTAATGGTGCCCCATGTCCCTCAACATATCTTTATATTTGTTCAGTTCCGCAAATTTCCAAGTACTATTAAGTATTATTAACAAAAGCTAAATTTCTAAGAGAAATATTGACAGAAGGTTATGCTTTTATGAAAGTCAAATCCACATATGAAAGGCCTTTTAAAATTGTCATTGCACTTGCTGCTGGAATAGTCCATTTTACCTTTGGCCTGGTGGGTGGCCACCCTGTTTACACCTGGCATGGTGAATATATATTTTCATTTTACAGATTAGGACACTGAAACCAAAGGAGGACAAATAAGTTGTTGTTGGCTAGTGTTAGGATTGGTAATAAGATGTCCAACTTATTTCACAGCTCAATTAGGATGGTAATGCTTCCTCATTTCAAATGTATGCAATTGGGAAATCAGGACATAGACATCTGATCACATTAGAAACTTTAAAATTTTCTCTTCTAGTTCCGGTTTTGGTTTTTCCCCAGCTTCTTACCTACTCTGTGACTACAAAAACCCTCCTAAAGCCCAGTGCCATTCCCCCTGAAAGAGCCAGGTGTCAGAGGAGGGGTGAATTCTTCCTAACCCTACAAAGATCAGAGTGTGCCCTGAAGCATGAGTTTTGATTACCCTTAATTTAGTATGCATAACTTCAAATGGTCCTAATGGTCATAAAATTATCTGATCCTCTTTAATATGCAACCAGGGTTCTTGGTCCTCTGGTAAGCTGGAATGTTTTTTTTCACCTAGCCCCTGTTTGGCATTTATTTCTGTCTTCCAAAACAAAACACAAGAAAACAAATAAAAATAAGACCAGATTTAAAAACCACCACCCTAACCAGAGCATATTTTGGGGTTCCATCAGAGAAAAAATCCAGTTTGGTGCAGTTTATGATGCATCCATACATTTCCCTTCTCATATTTCTGTTGTCCTTTTTTTGTTGCAGCCTATGAGTTTCATTTTCCCATGTGCCATAATATTAATGTTTTTCCCTGCTGGCTTCCCAGCCTGGGGGTCACAGCTCGTGTTTCACAACACGAGACACCCAACCATAAATCTCCTTTAAATAATACAGACGGCAGGAGGGTCACTGTCGGGAGAGCCAGTCGGTCTGAACAAAGTGGCATTGATGCATGGCAAGTGGAACAGCTTGACCACGGCCCCGTTGGACAGGTAGAGTGTGGAGCAGCCTTTAGTTAAGGGGAGGGAGGCATGCACTCTGCATGGTTCCAAAGAGCCAACCAGTTCTGGTTCTCAGTAGGAGTTGGCTGCCAATCACCAAGGTTTGCTGAGAATAATCACACCACCTCTTCCTTGGCTCAGGCTGGAACATTTGATTAACATAATTCGTTATTTGGAGGTGCAAGTGCATTTCTTTGGTTATAAATCTGGATTTTTTGAGGCCTCTTGCCCATATATTTAAAAGGAAGTTGGGAAGCACCAGGGTGGAAGTAACAACGCAAATCTGATTGGAATGCAGGAAGTGCTTGTGGTGAAGCTCTTTCCCTATTCCAGGACTCAGAATGGTTAATTTAAGGAGCCCAAAAAAGGCTCAGTGAAATTTGAACCTTGTAGCTAGGGTTGAGTTAGTAGAAGCCTCAACTTGCAGAAGCGCTCAGTAAGATGGGAATGGAAAGAGATGAGAGTTTAGACAGGGATTTGTTTTTGTAGACAAAAATTATAGTAACATATTGACACTCTTGGGCCAAGGTATCATGTTAAGATAATATATCTGCAACTACAGCTCTTGTGAACAAAGATAATACATGTGCAAATATGTACAGACACACAGAACATGGGCAACATGTACAAAGATAGTTTGTGCATAAAAATAACATGGTACATAAATGTGCATGTGTCATACTCCAATAGTCTGGGAAATGATTGGCAAGCATACAAGGTAATATGTATTATAAGTAAAGGTGGGGCAGTGAGAGGATGCACAGTTTTCACTGACACAGTTTTTCAGGGTTTATTCATTGCTTATTAATTGCCAAACCCCAGCTCAGTGATTTTCATCTACCTAAACTTGGTGGTGGGGTGATGGCGGGTGAATATTAGCATCTCCTTTTCATAATGTTTTCTTGGCTGCCTTTTTTGCAATTATTGTCACACTTTTGAGAAAAGTCAATGTGGCTTCTAATTTCTCAATTACCTTACTCAACATAGTGATGTGAGGAGGGAATTTCCACTGATGTGATTTCTAGAATCTATTGCATACCTGATAAATGCATTGAGAACAAAAGAGTATACATCAACTCAGGAGATGATTATGCTCGTTTTGGTTGGTTACACCTCTGATCATTTGATATTTTTTACATTGTTGACATTAATTGCTGCTGTAATGTAATAATCATTCAAAAGATAACACTTTTGGGCCATGGTGGTGGACTGATTCTGTTCTTATTCATTTAAAATAACATTGTTGGTCACTCAATAATTCATCATGGAACCAGAAGATTCATGAGAACAGAGTCAGAAATATGCTTTGGTAACATATTGACATCTCTACCTCTTGCTTATGTTCAGAGTATTTTGTTTTTCCAACCTATGCAGTTTTACATAGGACATTTTCAAAGATGGGTGCATGTGTTACACATCTTTTAATTAAAAGCTAATTGAACATTTAGTAATATGCTAAAGAACATAAGCATTTTCTCATATTTTTAAGCTGTGTGCGTCATTTTGGCCTAATTTTTTTACTTCATTAATATGTATATACTTGAAATTATTTGTAAAAGCTATATATATATTTATATCTGTCTCTGATTTTATATATTTGGATGGTTTTTTATTTTTTTATTTTTATTTTATTTTTTTAAAATTTTTTATTGGTGTTCAATTTACTAACATACAGAATAACCCCCAGTGCCCGTCACCCATTCACTCCCACCCCCCGCCCTCCTCCCCTTCCACCACCCCTAGTTCGTTTCCCAGAGTTAGGAGTCTACGTTCTGTCTCCCTTTCTGATATTTCCCACACATTTCTTCTCCCTTTCCTTATATTCCCTTTCACTATTATTTATATTCCCCAAATGAATGAGAACATATAATGTTTGTCCTTCTCCGACTGACTTACTTCACTCAACATAATACCCTCCAGTTCCATCCACGTTGAAGCAAATGGTGGGTATTTGTCATTTCTAATAGCTGAGTAATATTCCATTGTATACATAAACCACATCTTCTTTATTGGATGGTTTTTTAGACTTAAGAGAAGCATACAGACATCTATCCTGCAAGCCTGTGCTATTTCTCTGTTCTCACTTCTTTCCTTGTCCCATTTCCCCCACTCTTTATCTGGCTGAATCTCCATTAGACTGACTTCTAGCTGAAAGCAGGGGTGATGTCTAATTCACTACTGTACCCCCAGTTTCTTGGCATAGTAATGGTGACCAACTGCCCTGTTTGCCTGGGTCTTTCTTGGTTTTAGCACTCTCACTAAGAGTGCCAATCCCATGGAGTCCCCCAGTCTCAGGCAGTCTTGATCCATAAGTGCTCATTGATATTATCTAAATAAATAGTAGAGAAGTTCCTCATAGTAGAGAAGTTATAGAGTTATGTGAGAGAATAGTGTACGCAGCTCCTTCTTAAAATTACCCAGCACCATACATTCCGTGTCTCCCTTGCTGATGGTAGAGGTTGGGACAGTGCCTCTTTTATTTGTTTGAATTTCCCACAGTGCCCTAGAAACCCTTTCAAGATAGACCTCCATCACGTGCTAAATGGAATATAACCAAATAGCAAATTGTTCTATAGTGTCAACTCAGATTCTGCTCCTTCCTGGCTATATGGGCCGGCCTGGGCAAGTTATTCACTCTATCATCTTTCTCCATTCTCCTCACTTGTAAAATGGGGATGATAACGGTATCTTCCTCTCAGGGCTGGGGCCAAAATTCACTGAGACAAAGGACAGAGCACAGTGTCTGCTCTACACCAGGTAGTCAGTGTGTCAACTGTTTCTCCTGCACCCAGCTCTTCCTTCTCCAACACATGACAAATACCGAGCATGTTCAGGTAGGTGACAGTGTCTTTTTGGCACGTCTTGTTAAACTGAACTTGCAGTTGTTTTTGTGTGGAATAGTTTGGCTGGAAAAAGAATACTCTTCTGTGTGTATGATTGGTTTCTCAAATGCCACATCTATTTTACCCAGAGTCTATTGACTTCTTTCCACATTGCTGGGGTTGGAAAGACAGTCAACCTGCATCCAAGCAAGCGACCTGTTACAGGAGGGTTAGTGAGAATGTCACTTACAATATTCTGATATGGAATGGACATGAAACAACACCCAGATTGGCAAAGAGGGGAGCTTTGGGTGGAGGCATGTTCTATGTTGATCCTGCTTTTACCCCTCTCTCCCCACTGCATTACCTTCTGAATGGTGGCAAAGCCAGAACCCGGCTTTGTCTGTGGCAAAGTTTCTACACTGCTAACCTCAAAGAGACTGAAAGTCTACCTGGGTGAAATGAAAAATCAATCAGGAATGATTTACAAATAGCTCCTGTTAGCAGAGGCAGCTGTTTCATGGAAATGATCTCGTAAAAATGACTGCTTTATTTTGTCCTACTCCTCTGTGTCCCTGTATCCTTCCTGTACTGACCAAATGGGAAAGGGGCAAAGATTTCCTTACAGGTTCCTTGTTTTCTTAATTTGTCCGGTGGCAAGCAGCAGAACAGAGAGGAAGTGTCACTGGAATGCCTTTAGAACTTTAGTCATTAAATCCTCTTTGCCCCAGCTCTAGCGATGCATATTTCAATAATGAGCAAGAAAAATTGTTTTATGGTAGTTTAATAAAAACAGGAGACAAATGTTGCCCCTGCGCAAAGGAACTGAATTACACACTTCATGAACCAAATTAGTAGCACCACACTTGGCTTTGTTCAAAAGGTGATACGCATTTACGGGCCCATTTTTCAGCAAGATAAATATGACACACGCCAAGATTTCCTGGAAGTAAATATTGTAAATAATAAAAGACTCTGCCAAGAAAAGCTGAGAAATGACTTAATCCTCACCCAGTTATACCGTGATGCCAAAATGCCACTGTCCAAACTCTTGAACAAACTGCCCGTTTAATCAACTCATCTCATGATTAAGAGAGTGCAAGGCCCTTTAATTTTCCAATAATAGTCAATATTCCTCAATTCTGGCTTTAAAAAAAATATTCACATAGAAGCTAGGGCGTTTTATGGCGCAAGCAAATTTGATTACCAAGTAACAAAATATATTTTGAGGGCAGTTGGGAGTCACACGGCAGAAATGTTTATGTGAATAGGTGCAAATTGGGAGATGTTTACGGAAAGGAGAAGCTATCACTCGAGGCCTAACTCTGTAATCTTAATTTAGTTTCAGCTTATTCCAGTTTGATTTCAGTTCCAGTTTTCTGCAGCAAAATGGGCTGGATGTATTTCTTCCCTCAGTGCAGATTTGCTTGTGAGAAGCTGGAGTGTCAAAGAGAGTGCATTCAAATATTATGGTTAAGATGAGAAATCACAGTGCTGGCGAGTGCAAGTCATCTCTCTGGTTCTAGGGCATGTTATAACAGTTTCCGAAGCAGGGCCCACTGTTGTCTTAGTGCTGGCAAATTTAAACGCTGCCTTAGCTGGGCACTTACATAAATGAGTTGAGTGGTAAGGTTTGAGAAAGACGTTAGGGAGTAGTGGGGATTGAGGCTAACTGGCAAGCAGGTGCCCTGTCTAAGGAGGCAGTCTCTGCTGCATCTCAGCTAATTATTGCCATGCAGGGGTGTGGACCTAGTATTGTTAGAATGTCTCATTTTTTAAGAAATTTGAGACATCTTGATTTTTCTGTGAAAGCTCCCAGTTTTTAAGTGCTGGCCAATAAACAAAACAAAACAAAACAAAACAAAAAACAAATCCCCAAATGTTCTGTATCCCAAATAATGCAAAGGCCATGAGCTCAGATTGGTGACTTCTGCTTTGTGGTTTAGGGCCCGAAGCAGGACAAAACATACATGCCATGATGGATAGCACTTAGGCCTGTGACAGAGGTGAAGATGGCAGCTCACATTTGTTGAGGCCTTGCTGTGTGCCAGGCTCTGTCCCAAGCTGTATGTGGTTTGCTTCATTGGATCCTTCTACCCTGTTTTCGAGTAGGCAGTATGAGTAGGTACTATTAATGTTTCCTGTTGTACAGATGTGGAAACCGAGACCCCCAGAAGGTGGAGATGGGATCTGAACTTAAATCAGCTCTGTGAGCTCTTAAGCACCACTCTGAATTCCCTTGCCATAATTTGCCAGTGTGACCCAAAGGGAAGTAAAACGGAATGAGGTCAGCAAGTTGGTTTTGGGTTTGCAGTTGCCCTCTTGGTGTGAGACTGGGACCTTCATCTGACACTGTGAGCTCCCATATCTCACCTTAGCAAGTGGAGATAATATTACTTGCCCATTTACCTCCCAGGGAATGGGGAAGGATTACACCAGGAGCAAGCACAGAAGAGCATAGAAAATTATGAAATGCTCTGTCAACACAGTTGGGGAATGGTGCTTATAATTAATCAGAGGATACAGAGAGGTGAGATTGTGAAGCTGCTGATTGTCTTTGGATCAGATACAATTAAAAAACAATCCCTTCTTGACTCTTTGACTCAATAAAGTGTCTGTTTGTAGAAAAGTGGCTTAAAACTGAACTCACTTTGAAAATTAATCAGCCACCACTAATGGCTGGAAAGTTAGCAGACTGCATTTATTTTAAGTGAAAAAGAGAGAGAGAAAGGGAGAGAGAGAGAGAGATATCCACCTTCTGACCTGGAGATAATAGTCCTGCCTGTTGTCTGCCAGCCTCATGACGGGGAGGACAGAGCATGAAGGCCCCCTACTGCCAGCGCCTTCCACACCCCCTAATGAAGGGACTGCCCTTTGGAGAAGCCAGTGAGGGAGGCCATGGCTGGCTTGACTTGGAATAGTTATTTGATGCTGGTTTGTAGGAGAAACTCCTCGTGACCTGGACACACTGAGCGCTTGAAGAGGAAAAGAGAAAAGAGACACGCAGCAAAGGTGTAGGGAAAATACCCCCAGGATGATGTAGAAAGCTGTTTATGCATGTAGGCAGTGAGTAATCTTCTTATTTATAAATGAATGAGCTGACCTGGCGAAGGGGAGTTTTGTGGATTATAATCACAATCCCCCATGACAGGCTTCCTCACCGAAGGGACTCTCCTCTCACTGACAGCCAAGACTCTTCATCCCAGGGTCTCAACCTAATGGTGGCACTCATTTGTCCTCTGAACTTTTATTACCTAAAGAGCTCAGCTCTTTGAACTTACCAGATCTACTTTGTTTCAGGAAAATGTCTTCTGTGCATTCTAAATGTCCTTGTTTTTCCCTTTTCTCTTTTTCCCTCTTTCACTCTAGCCCAACAAAGTCTCTCACTACCATCTCATAGAACGTTTCCCATCTCTGGGTTTTGGGTCAGACTGCTCCCCATTAGGAACCCTGAACAAGTCTTCTCTGTAAACAATTGTGTCTCACTGGAAACTGTGCTAAAATCTGTTCTTCTCCAACAAGAAACCTTTCTGCCTTCTCGCTACTCTGACCATTTCATTACTCAAGTCAGTTTAGGATTTGGGAATAGGGTTCCATCAATACCCTTGCTTTGTAGTTGATCTGTAATTATTTTAGAGATAGAGTTTTGATTGCTTTGTATGGTTGTCTTTTTAATTTGTGAATCCTTCTTTTAGCCTCCAATGAATTTCCTCTCCTTTCCTATAGCAATAAAATAACACAGAGACAGACACTCCTTACTATTAGCAAATGGAGGGTAGTGTACTGTTGGGGTCAGAGTGTCAGGTTTTTTTTTAAATTTATTTATGATAGTCAGAGAGAGAGAGAGCGGCAGAGACACAAGCAGAGGGAGAGGAGCAGGCTCCATGCACCGGGAGCCCGACATGGGATTCGATCCCGGGTCTCCAGGATCGTGCCCTGGGCCAAAGGCAGGCGCTAAACCACTGCGCCACCCAGGGATCCCCGAAGTGTCAGTTTTATAATCAGAAAACTTGGTTTCAAGTCTCTTCTTTACTACTGGTTGTTAATATAAACCTGGGGAAGTTACTATCTCTCTAAACCTCTGTTTTCGTATCTCTACAAAGAGGGTTAAAAGGATACTTAAATCATAAACCTAACTAAAATACCTAATATATGCCTTGGTAAACTCCTAACAAATGTTAGCTATAATAATTATTATTATGGTAAATGCTTACTGACTGACTGAATTTATCGCTTAACACTTTTCCTGGCATATAACTGGTAGATGTGCTTACTAAATGCTGGATGTTGCATGAATGAATGGATGAACAAACAGTTGAATGAATGCATGAATTCACTTGGGCCGGAATACACAGATGTAGTACCCATTTGTTGTTGACTACCTACTGGGTAGCAGCTGGGGGTGTAGCCATGAATAAGACAAACAATATCCCTGCTCTCATGGGCTTAAATCCTACTGGAGGCAGATAGATAATAAGGAAGTTAAATAAGTAATCAAGGTAATTTTTCTGATGGTAATGGTAGTGCTAGGTGAATATGAGGAATAAGAACTAGCAGTATTTATCCTGTAGTCAACCCAGTGGAGAAAAGTGTGGGTGCGATGCCCCGATGTCCAATGAGTTGTACAGGAGAAAGACTTATTCCAATGTTACTAAGGGCAGGCAGGATCCACAACCAAGTGGTGGGAGCTAACAAGGAAGTCGAATTCAGTTCTGATTAATTAAGACATTCCTGATTCCGTTGCGTAAGAGCCCAGATTGCCTTGAGGGCACTATGTCATTAAAGGAGGACCGTAAGCAGAATCTGAGGGATACTCCTAGCATCATCTGTATGGTTGTTTTGGATGATCTTTAAGATTCTTTCTAGTGCAAAAAATCTTTCTATAATTTTCTATTATCTAACTTAAAGATGAGGGTATCTCTTATTATCTTTCTGATATATCGTAAGTAGCAACTGGGGAGGTGTTGTGGCAGAATGAAGAGAATACAGGCTTTGGGATCAGATAGACCGTGGTTCAAATCCTAGGTCTACTACTTAGGACTTGTGGGGCCATATTTAACTTCTCTCAATTTTACTTTACTCCCCTGTAGGGTAGGTAGATTCATTGGGATGATGTGAAGATTAGATTAATTGAGACATGTTAAGTACCTAGCATGGTACCTAGTGGCAAATAAATGACAGTTGCTGCTGAAGGTGATATTTTTGTGGTTATTGTTATAATCACCAAAGCTTGGGGGCGGTCACCTTAGAGCTCTGCTTCAGGGGGCCCTTCCTGCTAAGGCACAACTGGGGAGTCAATCAAGGGGTAGGTATGGGGAGGTGAGGAACAGGAGATAGCTGCCTTGTTGGAAAAAACTAATGGCTGTATATATGCTAACAATGTCCAGGCCCAGGGCTTATGTCATCACCAAATCCGAACCACCCAGAGAGCTCTTCCTCATCCCAGGTGACAGACAATCCATTTCTCATTGTTTTTCTCTTCTCAGCTGCCCTTCGTGTTAACTAAAATGGGATTTCATTAGGAAAGAAAAGGTCGGAGTAGAAAATGATAGAGGAGTAAGGACACTGTGATTTGTTTGTATACCCCCACCCCTCTGCCTAGCACCACAGAGGTCTAGGGAGATGGCTCTGATACTACCTTCATATATGCCTTTGGATCCAATTATCTTTGTGTAAAATATAACCCCAGAGTGAAAAAACATAAGATCCTCTTCTTAGATAAGAACCTGCCAGTTCTTCTGGTCCAAAATGACTCTGTGTGAAAAATGCCCTGCAGAGGAAGGAGGAAGCTCACAAACAGAAGAACCATGAGCCACATCTGGAGGGAGCCCAAGCCGGGAACCCGAGGGCCTGACCATCTGCCAGAGGGCCAGATGCTGCTGCTGGAAGCCTCTCGCCTCCTGGCTTGTCATCTGGGTCCGATGATGCCATCCAAAAGAAGGAGCACAGAGTGGGAGGGCAATGAGCAATCCATCTTCTCCCACCCACAGTTTTTAATTGTGTGACATGGCCCAGGGGGCGTGGGGAAGGGGATTAAAAAGTTTGCCCACAAAACCGCACCTTCTTCATGGAAAAAGCCATCCTAAAACACATGGCTCTGACCACCCAGAACGTATAGAAAATTATGCCATTAAATATCTCTTTCTCATTCTTTGGTGTAAATAGAATGGGTGAAGGGACTTAGCTGTGTAGTTGCCAATGGGAACTGCTGTCTCTGTCAACTTGGGAGTGTTTGGAGTTTCTAACCAACTACCTTGGTCATTACATTATAGGATTTCCCGGATTGCAAGTGTTCTTCCTATTAACAGCTTTGGTATCTGATTTTGGCCAAAGTAGATCATTGGGATTCAGGAGGACATTCTCTTCTTTTTCCATTGCAGAAGCAATCAAAAGTCTGTGCATACGGTTCTCATAAAAGGAAAATGATCAAAATCACACACACAAAAAGGACTATTAAATTCCAGATGAGATTATTGCTTCATGTGATTCCCACCATTCAGGAATGTCTTTCTGCTTCAAAATTGCTCCCTGACAGACAGACTTACAAATAACATGGTAAATACAGTAGGATTATCTCTTACCTTTTCATATGTGTTTTACGTTAAATCCATAAGCATCTAGGACAGTTTGAGCTGAGACATGTTTTAAGTGCCAGAACATGTTGTGTATTATATTTTTATTTTAGTATATGTGATTTACCTTCCCAAGAGTTGCAGTATTTTGGGGGGTATATGCAAGACAGAAATTGTTTAATTTTAAAGAGGCACCTGTTGGAATAGTTTAACACATAATTTTTAATCGCATATAATTATCCAGATACATGATTGTTTAACTCAGGAATTGAGAGGTTATATCCATATTCAGCAATATTGGGAGAATGCTTTAAATCTAAAATCTTAGGCTGCCAGTAGGAGAAAGACTGGGGCATTGTGAGCTGAAACCTTGTTGTCACTGTTTACTGGGAGCAGGTTGGGGCATTGCAGTGGAGGGTGGCCGTTTTAAGCTTCCTCTCAAGACTTCTTTTTGCAGAGCTGCTAGGATCACCATCTCAGACAGTCTCTCTATGCCTTGAGATGTGGGTTACTTCTAAAGCTTCACTGTTGGGGCACCTGTATGGCTCAGTGGTTGAGCATCTGCTCAGCTCAGGGTCATGATCCCAGGGTCCTGGGATAGAGTCCCCCATTGGGCTCCCCACAGGGAGCCTGTTTCCCTCTCTGCCCATGTCTCCGCCTCTGTATGTCTTTCATAAATAAATAAATAAAATCTTAAAAAAATATAGAGCTTCACTTTTACAGTGTGTAGCAACATCTGCCCTTTAGAGTTGCTTCTGCAACTGTGGTTCTTGAGAAGCAAAAAAAAAAAAAAGATAATCCACTGCTCAATGCACGGATGACAGCGCCACCGAATACAGTACGACCAATGGAAAGTCTGAGGTTTTGAAAATAACAGAAGTGAGGAGAATGAAAATGTGATGTCAATTTATATCCAGCATTGTATTCTATACTTTTAAGGCTGGCACATATTCCAGTTGGAAGGACCTCTGATATGAGTAGTTTGAAAAAGAATAAAAGCTACCCTTTAAAAATTTAAAGAAACATCCTTTTGTGAGATAAGTGTAAGTACCTCAAGGCTCAGTGGTAGAAAGAACTTCTGATTTTGGTTGGTGATTCATCTCATATGCTCCAAGGACTTGGGTACATTTGCCTACAATGAGTAATTTCTGAAAAAGTATAGTGAGAGGCAAGAACTCTTCTGCCAGCGTCAGAAATTCTGAAGTCTGATGTCAAATGTTTAGTAATGATGTGGAACAGTTGCCGATGCAAATATCGGTAAAAGGAGAGCACCTAGAGATATAAAAAAAAAACAGGGGCTATTCAGACCCAAGGTGAAAGTCTCTGGTGTTCGGTAGCTGATTACATACATGAGATGTAATAAGACCATTTTTGATACTTTCTTTTAATTTCAAAGACCAAGGGTAGACTTAAAATTCGTCCCTTAAATAGCAAGAGAAGAAAGTCTTCTGGGGAACTGAACTCTGACAAAATATTCCCTTTCATATAGTTTCAGAATTGACAATAACCTTAAAATCACAAATAGTAACAGGTAGTGTTTGTCAATCACTGTAGACACCATGTCTGTCGCCTTTTGTGAGTTGTCTCATTTTTTCCTCACTGCTTTCCAGTAGAGGTACTATTAATATCCGCATGTTCCACTGCTGAAGCTCACACCACTATTCACTGGTTGAGACACGACATCATTCTTCTTTCCCAAGCTAATCATCTTGTAAGAGGAAAATGAAAGTGACTTGGCCAAAATACCCATGGAGACCATGGCAGAACTTGAACTTGAAGCTAAGTCTTGTGGCTCTAGGCCAGTGCTCTTTCCAACATTGGATGGGGGTTCTTCTGAAATTTTGTTGCATGTGATTAGCATCATAACTTGAGCAGTTCCTTTATTAATTTCATATGTATATTAGCTCTTTTTTTTGGACTAGATAAGCACAAGAACAATTTTAGTTGTCTCACAGTAGTACTGAGTGGCTAATAGACCCTTAGTATATACAAACTGACTTCTCAAAATGATTCTTGAGTTAAATGTGCCTCGGGCTATAGTCAAGAGGCCCACATTCTAACCCTACCTCCATTACTGCTTTGTTGTATGACCTTGACACATCTCTGAAACTCTAGTTGAGCTGTCTAGATAGGTTGGGTAGAGGCAGAGACATCCAGGTTTCTCCGGATCTCTCAAGGAGAGAAATCAGTTATCAAAAGTGAAAAGCCTTTGGAATTTTTTTTCTACAAGAGATTTTTTTAAAGCATATTAGAGTCATTTTGGTTACAGAGATAATTTTGATGGAGTAATGAAGGAAGATGCCGAGATTATGGAAAACAAAGCAACTACCCATGTGAACATACTGTATATGTATCAATGTGTACAACACATATACATGACATTGGAAGAGCAAGAAATTTTAAATCACAGAGTTAAGTCTCAGCTTCTGGCGCTTTGCTGTATGATCTTGAGCAAACTATTCAAGCTTCTTAAGTTTTGGTTTCTTCATCAGGAGACTGTGGTGATAATACTCCCTGAAAACAAGAATAGATGAGAGAATTCTGAAAAACAACCAACACATGGGGCATTATGAGTCCTCAGAAATTGTAGCTATAACTATTACTATTGAATGAGATGTATATAAAGACTAAGAGGATACAATAAAATATGGGGCAGAGCTCCTGTCCTCTGGATATGTGCTGTCTAATCTGCAATTGATAAAGAAAAAAGCCGAACCTTCTTAACACCAATGTAGCAAATAGTACTGAACAGTCGATAAATGAATAGTCTGTGATCTGATCTCCATAGAAGATGATACCATGGTCCTCGAAAGCTATTTATCATCAAGTGATTGAGGAGTATTTTATTTTGATTGTAAGTGATTTGGAACTTGCCTTCAGTGAAGGATAAACGATTCATATTATTATTGTTTCTTTCATTGTCTTTGGGTCTAATGGATATTTCCTTGTTCAACTTGCCTTTGCCCTTAATGTTTTTTTTTTTTTTACTTGTTGTCTGTTGTGTAGAATAATTTTGAATTTCTCTCTTCTTTCCCATCTTCTTTGGAACTCCTCGTCTTCTTTGCCTTTCTCTCTCTTTGTCTCTTTTTTTCTGCATCAAGAATGAATGTCAGAAGAAGAAATGTTTGTATGTCTTAATAGTTCCAAATGTATAATGTGGCTGATCTCAGGAGTTTTATTTTTAGGACTTGGAAGTTACATGTCAACAGCTGGTTGGGAACTCAAACTTCAGATACATTTACAGACTGGGAGAGGTTTCCACCTCTGTCTCAAGGGATCCAGGTTATAGGTTGGGTAGTTCAAACTAGTAGACTTCAGAATCGCCCTTGGCTAGGTCACTCCTACCTATTCAAATTGCTTACTCTTATCCTCTCAGGAAGTATCTTACTTATTGATGGTCCCCCATGAGAATGACAGCAGCATCTTTAGTACCTGACCTGGGCAGGTGACTTCTCTTTTTTAAGCCTCAATTCTTCCCATCTGCAGATTGGGCATAATACTCGGGATTGTTATGAGTGTTAAATGAGATATGCATTTACAATACATAGAGTCTATAGGAAGCGCTCAGTAAATGTTAACTGAGGTTATTATTAATTTATTATTATAAATAGTCCCAAATATTATTTTTTACCTCTTTTGAATACATTCAAACTGCTGTGCAGAGTATTTTGCTCATAATGAGTGCTTAGTGAATAATGTTGATGACCAACATTTCCTACTGGCATCTGACTTATTGCTGATGATTAGAGTCCTATAAATAAAAATGATAATCCATTCTCTTCAGTTGTCAAATGAGAGAATTTGGACAAGATTCTTATAGATTGAAATAGATTTTGGTATTCATCATGATCTTTGCTTATTCCATTTAATGTTCATATTCATACACTTCACTGATGGAGTGCTACCTAATATGCAGTATGTGTGGGATGTGTGCCATATGATCTTTCTAAAATCTGAAAAATTCTGAATTGTGAAACATACCTGATTCCATATAGGGTGCAGATAAGGGACTTAGAGATGTGGAGGAATTTGTACTTTATAATGCTTTTGTGTGTACATTAGCCCATGTGATTGCAGACAAGTGTATTGAGATTGATAGCACAGGTGTGAGCTCTATCTTACGCGAAGGAATGAAAATTCAGGGAAGTTAGATGACCTGCCCCTCTGACACAGTAAATGGGCTGAATGCCCGTGTTCTTCCTACCACACTCTCTGCTCTCCTCTATGATGTTGAAAGAACAACTAATTCTGTCAGTAATACCATGGAGGAGGTGATGTCGAGTTTGGACTTTAAAGGATGGGTCACTCTCTAGATGCCACACATAACTATAGACAGGGAGGGGCTAATGCTTCTGTCTTGGGACCTTCTTAGTGTCATGGAGAATAATCTGCCTCTCGACTTAACTCAGGATGGTTTCAAGAAGTATGAGCAAGAAAGGGGAGAAAGAAGTATACCTGAAAAGGATAAAGACACATGTAGGTAGCAGGAAAATTTTACTCTTCATGTCTCTGCCCTCTATCCTATATTTTCTTATGTTTGTGAATACAGATGATTTTCAGGAACCAAAGAAAAAATTTAAATCCGCTTTCCCTAACTGAAGCTTGAAAAACAACAGAAATCAGATACATCTATTCTCCCAGCATTATGGTTTTTTTTTGCATCAGAATTGTATGGGGAGATTTAAATTATTTCTTTATGCAATAAATACTCTGAGAACCCTGCCACTTTTGCCAGGAACTTGGATGTTGCATTTTAGATAGCAGGTTAATTTTTTTATTAGTGACCTTTTTCCTTTGGTCATTCACAGGACCTTTAGTTTTTTTGGCTTAAAATACATTTTAAATCAAGCTTCTCAATTCCTCCCTTTTTTCAATGACATAAGCTTCGATCATTTCAAATGTTTTAATAGAGCTCTTTGAAGCACACCGTATCTCTGCAACATTTCTCGGGTAATATTGTCCTCCACCTGGAACACAAGCCCCATTTTGAGGCAGTAATTTGGTCCCTGAAGGGCCTTTCGGACTCTGTCCTGCTGCCTGCCCTGGCTGAACTGTCTAGGAATAAAGCCCAAGATAAATGGGGCTGGATTTATGCAGAGTAATTTAAAGCCTCCTGCCTATTCTTGTCTTTCTTGTGGAGAATATACTTGGAAATTCATTTTAAGTCTGAAGCATTCTTTGAACACCTGATTTTGTGATTTTTGTTTTCTTTGTCGAACCTTTATTAGAATGTTGACGAGGCAGGCTTGGCCTCAGCAAAGGATTAAGTGAGCAGATTCTTCAAGTAATAAATCTAAAGACATATTAAAAGCAAGGAAAAGGGATTTCCCCAGTGTTTTGGGGGGATTTATAAGTGCCAAAGGCTAAACAACTTACAAGAGAAGTAAGATTGCTCCCTTTTCCAACCTGGACATGTTCTAATATTGTGACACAGCGTAGAATTAAGCTGGCTTACTAAGTAGAAACATGTAACATAATTGAAAATGCACAATACAGGGAGGAATTCTCAATATAGCAATGTCCTGTTGTAAAGATTACACTGATTTATAAGGAATGCCTTAACTCTTAATCCCAGCCATGCAAGACCACGGAGTCGACTCGAGTCTTTTATAACCAGGGAAAGAGAAAAAGGCTTAATAATATATATTCCTAAAATTGAATATAAATTTGGAATTGGTGGTCGAGCAGGCCATTCATTTCTCTTAAAACAATGTAGCAATGAAAACATTTTTATTACATTTTGACATGTGGATTTTCAAAGAAGTTCAGGCATTCTCTATTTCAGAAATGATGGGTATAGTCAAATCATGGAAGAGTAATGAAAATGAATGGTGTGTGGGGGGAGAAGAATAGATATTGTGGGACATAAACTATTTAGAAAAGATCAGCAAAGAAGGAAAGTGTCAGGCTGGTGGAAATAAAACCAAAGGAATAACCTTATGTATAAAGTAAGGGTTAGAAAAAAAAATCGAGGTAAAAGGGGACCTTGGAAAAATTGTTGAGGAAGCAAAATCATTATGGCTTGAAATCAAAGATAATAAAGAATAGAAATTGAGTGCACCAATTTTTTTTGTTGTTGTAAAGCATCTTATATGGAAAAGTCAGATCATAACGTCTGATCAGAATAGGGATTTTTGGAGCTTGCTTATGCACGAAAGAAACAGATGTTGACCCTGGCCAAGTTCCAAGTGGTTTGTAGGTCCTTCTACTTCCTTTTATCCTTCTTACCTGTGAAATGGGTAAATAATATTTTATCATTCATGCTGCATTAGCTGGTATTTGGGTGAAAGGAGGAAATATTATTGAACAGATTATGAAACTTACAGAATAACTGTAAATGTGTATGTGTAGGAATAAAATCAGAGGAAAGATTTTCATAAGATCATATTCTCTGGTATGTTGTGTAATCACAACATAAATGAATGTGGATAAAATCAGTATAGGCTATGTTGACTATATGCATGGAACAAGGGGAGCTTTTGGCTGAACAATAACCAGCTGGAAATAAATAAGTATATATTATATATATAAATATATTACATATATATGCGTGAGTTATAAATATATATACATATATAGCCAGTATTGATTGACCTTTGCTTCATTTGTGTTTCAATGGGATGAGAAGAATGAAAAATGAAATCTCAAAAAAGATTCCTAGTCCATAGGAATTGGAAAGCTGTGGAGTTAGAAACAGTTGAATATCCAAGGTATTGCCAAGGAGAATTTAATAAGCCAAGAGTAGCTAATTACTGTTTGTGTGTATAGTGTGCACAGGCATACACATGAACATACACACATACAGATGTATGTATGAAGTATACAAAAGTATATATGTGCCTATACATGTATGACTACATATCTATGTATACAAACACATAAGTGCATGGGCACATACACACACACTGGTTAGCAGGCTCTAAGATGGAAATATCTAGAAATAATGATGAGCCCAAAGTTCGGACCTAGAGAAGTGGTGGTTCTGACAATGGCAAAGCTTTAACACTGGATCTGCTTTGATTCCCAATGAAATGACAGAGATGTCCTGCTTGGGAGATTTATTTTTTGCTTGCAGAGAAGTGAACATCAGGGGAAAGATACACATACATATCAGTAAAAGGGAAGAGAATTTTGCTACCTCAAGAGAAGGATGAGGTCCTTCCCACAGTTACAGAGATGCAGTTTCTATTGAAATCAGTTTCCGTCGTACTGAGTTTTCTAAATCCAGAAGTTGGCAAAGTACAGGAAGGGTGTCTTAAAGCCGAAATAAAACATTGGAAAGAGGGAGGGAGACATGGGCTTTCAAAAATGCCATTCCGGTCCCCCAGATTAGAAGCTATTGTTGTACTGAAACAAAAACAAACCCGAACCCAACACTTAGTGTGTGCAGTGGGAAATTATGAACTATAATGCCCCCCAACTTTAGAGTAGCTTGAAAAAGAAACTCACGGACTAGTTTGTTTGGAAAATTTGCTTCCTCAATAGACAGAGTCTGTCTTGTGCTCAAGATTCAAGGTGTTTTATTATTTGTCCTTAACATTTTAGGCAGGAGGAGGAAACCTAACAGTGGCCCTTTGAATGCCAAAATGAGATAGACATTAACCCAGGATGCAGAGAAAGAACACAGGGACTGCGTGGCAGTACATCATGTCATGAAGACTTGGCTAAAAGGAGGGCAGAACTAATGCCATTAAAGCTTATTAAGTTTTATTTAAAAATGTTAAAAGAACCATCCCTAAGTCAAGAGAAAACGGCATACTCCCAGCTCCAGAATACAAAACTCGTCTATTTGATACCAGGTTTAGCAACAGGGTGGTGGGAGTGAGAGGAGGGACCAAAAACAAAGATAGCAGACAAAATGAGAAGTTTAAATAGAAGTATTGAATATACAGTAACCTGGAGGAAATTCCTGTAATGCTGCTTACAGTTCTTGTCTCCATTTGTAACAATGAGAAAGGAAAAATGACAGAGGTGTGCAAGATAATGCTATAGGAGTCCCGTGAATTAGACAGGAAAAGGGTCTGTGTCTTTAAAAAAGAAACATAAAAAACTCTTAGGGGCCTGTTGAGAAGTTTGCATGGTTCTGAGAGGCTTGTAGGAGTAGCTGTTGGCTATTTGCTTACATGTCAAATTTGGGAAGAAGAGCTTTTTAAATGAATGAGCAAATGGAGATCTTTGACTTACTTTGTAGGAACACGTAATTACCACATTGAATAAAGGCCTTGTGGCCAGAAGAGTAGAGATTATGCAATTTAAAAATCATATAAATGTAACAGACAAAAAAAATTCAATATTGTTCTATCCCTTATGATAGTTTTTGCGAAGAAGTTCTTTTGCATCTAGCACATATATTTTTTATCCTATCATTCTCACGGCATCCTGGTAGATTAGAAGAGTAATATTATATCCAATTTACAGGAGGAGGAGAGGAGAAAAAGTGAGTAGAGATCTAGATTTTTTGCTTGGTTCTGCCAGTCCTTCATTCTGTCTTTTCACAAATTCCCTTAATCCCTCTGGGTCTCGAATCTGCAAAATGGGAATTGTTTGAGCAAATAATTGATGAAGCCTTTCAGCTCTAAATTCTAGGAATCTTTGGTTGTCAAGTTTCACTGATGAATTAGGGATAGCAGAATTTAAAATTTTATTCTTTTGGCTCAGTATCATAATTGCCTTGGATGCATTTATTCTCAGGCTTTTTACTCATCTTTGCCAACATCTTTGAGGGATCCTCCCCCACACCCATCCCATATACAACATTAGGCAGTAGAGAAATTGCTAGAAGTTTAACAAATATACCTTAAAATTTTAACCTCAAGAAATCAAAATAGAATGACAATAGGAATCTCTTCAGCTGTTCCAACTGAAAAGCTAAGCTTAAATACTGTCTTTAGCAGAATATTTTAGGGTCCTTCCTTCCTAGCCACATTCTACTTGCAAATAGTTTTTCCCATCTTTTGATTTAGATCTGAGTGGCTGGTCAGCAAGTATTTATTGACTGCCATCCATGAACCAGATATATTGCATTAGCTGTTTGAATTAGCATTATGGAATGTTGGTCACTTTCTAAAAGGCGAGGTTTGTAGTTACGGGAAATCAGGATAGTTTTGGTAATGATGTGAACAGATCTTTCTCAGTAAGGTACACTCAGAGAAAAACACTAATACATTTGGTGGGAATTTGATGACTAAAGACATTGGTAAGATGAAGGCAGGAAAGGAGGATAGTTATTCAATGAATCGGTGGGAGAAATAAAAGAAAATTCTCCTTGTTTTGGTTAGGAGAAGAGCACATCTATTGTGGGAGAGGCATAAGGAGGAAAATCTGGTGGGAAGGTGGAGAGAAAGAAGGAGGAAGAGAATCTTAGGTCCATAGGTGGTGAATATCCTGGGGGTGTAGCTTGAGGAGAATTTCATTCTGGCAGAGATAGTGGGATATTAGCACAAACATACAGAAGCAAATTTAGTTAGAGACAGCAATCAAACCCTTTTGGTTAATTCATTTTCCAACTGCACACTTTCCCTTCTAGTCAAAATATATCAGTACTAGTTCTGTGGTCTTTAAATATAATTTGTCAATTTTTATTGGGATCTGGTAGAGGTATGAATTTCAAATTGAAAAGATAGAGTCATAGAAAATGTTTTCTGCTAACTCACTGAACATATTTAGCATTCTGGGTGTGAAACTGTCTGCAGTTGTGTAGACTTATTGGACTTTTGACTACAGACTTGGTTCATATTCTTGCCCCTTAGGAATGTACACAACTTTCTCTGAGAACAATTTGGCCCAGTTATATTTTATTAGCCATAATACATACTAGCCATAGTCAATACCCTGATATTTTTATTTTAACCCAGACATTGATTCCACACTCTACATACACAATGAGCACACACATACACAAGAAGAAAAAATGAATTTTTAAGAGCCTCTTACTCCTTCACCAACAGGGAAAAATGGAAAAAGAATTCAGAAGTAGTAGCTGTATGATATGTTGCCTTTCTGTCGTTCTCTTTCCCAATTAAATAAATCATTTGTAAGGTTTTGATGACGAAAGGATGTAACTCCTGGAGAGCCCTCACCTGCCAGCATGACTCCATGGAGTCCAATTTAGAGATTTAACCAGAGAAACCAACCTTTTCCCTCATTTCTCTCTGGAAACAGAGAGCCCAGCAGTGGGGTAATCATTTGAATTTTGCAATTCATATTGAAGCAAAACAGAAATTATTCTTCACCTCGGACCCTAGAAATCTGTTGGCAAACTTTTTAGAGCTCAAGGTTAAAACTTTTCTTTCCTTTTGAATCACAAATATGAGATGCTTTAAATGTATTGTTTCATAACTCAGTCTCCCACTGAAGTGAATCCTGCTGGGTGATACAAAATGGAGTGAAAACCAATTCTAGAATACCAAGTTCGAGTGAAAACAAATAGAGGAGTATGAAGGGGGCTTCCAACCACACAGGAGCTGGTTGAAGATGAAGGTAGTATCTGCCCATGAGAGTGGTCATTCAAAATGGTAAACTCCCCACAGGTTTTTTTTTTTTTCTTGTTTTTCCTTTTTTTTTTTTTTTTTAAAAGATTTATTTATTTATTTGAGAGAGAGAGAGAGAGAGAGAGCACACAAGCCTGAAGGAGCAGGGGAAAGGGCAGAGAGGGGGAGAGGGAGGGAGTCTCAGGCAGATTCCCTGTTGAGTGCAGAGCTGGACTCAGTGCTCAGATCTCACCCTTGAGATTATGACCTGAGCTGAAATCAAGAGTTGGTCACTTAACAGGCTGAGCCACAGAGGTGCTCCCCAACCTTCCTCTGCACAGGTGTTTCTTAATAGTTGCCTGTAAGCATTTGTAAGGACAATGATCAAAGGTATTATATGTGAAAATTAGGTTAAAACCACTTCTGATAAACTGGGTATTTCCGAGATGAGCCTTGGCTAAAGCTCACTCATTCTAGACTCAGGGAACCTCACAGCAATAGTGCAGGTATACTTCAATTGGTATAATGACTGTTTCTGAAGAAGCTATATATAAAGTGACACTTATTTTTAAGATCAGAGATATAAGGATGCCTGGGTGGCTCAGTGGTGAGTGTCTGCCTTTGGCTTATGTCATGATCCCAGAGTCCTGGGATTGAGTCCCACGTTGGGCTCCCCGCAGGAAGCCTGCTTCTCCCTCTGCCTATGTCTCTGTCTCTCTTTGTGTGTCTCTCATGAATAAATAAAATCTTTAAAAAATAAAATAAAATCAGAGATATCGAACAATGACAGATTTTGCAGCTTATTTTTAGGATCAAAGATTTTGTTAATTAAAAAAAAAAAGATGTATCTTTGGCTTGATTGTTACCACTCAGCAGACATCTACGTACCTGTTAGTTTTCTTGACTATATTTTTCAAGTAAAAATGGGGACTTTGTGGTCTGATAAGTTTTAAAAAAGTTACGAGGAGAACAGAACAGAAGCCATTTATTTGCTCAGTCATTAAAAAAAAGTTTATTAAGTACCAACTTGTTTTTTGCCAGCCTGTGTGCCAGAAAGAGGCTGAATATCTGACATTGGAAACTTTGAAAAATCTAGGTTTCTGTATCTTTGGTGTCCCCTTCTGAAATGTAAAGTTTTCTTTTGTAAAGAGAATATTCCATCCTGTCCGTGTTTTGCAATTAAAACAAATTTTCATTTTCCCAAAGTGGCTATACCTTTGCTTGAATATTGATCTCTTAGTAGTTACATAGCACCATCTTACATAGGTATTGGGCCAGGATAAAATCTTGTCTATTTTGAAAGAGAAACAGAAACATTATTTACTTTAAATTAGTCGAAGAGAGACATAGCCTCTGGTATTGGAGCTCCCCGTGGTGAACACTGTCCTTTATCCCCAAATCCTTACAAAAGTGCTTTTGTATAGTAATATGTTTGTGGATCCTTTGGACTCAAATGCACCAATGCAAAGCAAATGCCCATCCATCTAACTTGGAATGTTATTCTTCAGAAATAGCATGGAATTTGTCAGTTATTGATGAGTATTGCTGGAAGACACAGAGCGTCTGGCTTCAGACCAGCCCCTGATATGCCAATGCAACGCATGTCAGTTGGGTTTCTGAAATTTGTGGTTTAGCCGCTGGTCCATACTGCTTTTCCAGTGTGACATGCTGATGACAGAAATGCCTCAAATTATGACTCTTTTTTGAACAGGCTCCATAGATAACAGCTATATCCTTGTAGGTAATCTGGAAGGCAGTCACTGCTGGGTGTTTTTTAAGGATTAGGACAGGAGAATTGGGCGCAGGCAGCAGCATACCTTCCCATTCACACTGAGCGTTGCCAGCAAGGCCAGCTTCCTAGGCCTGTTTCCTTTCTTCCTCCTGCCTTAGAGCAACCTCCTTCAAACTGCACTTGGAATGGGGGCTGGGAAGTCATGGGGAGGACACAAGTGATGTGCTTTCATAGATACTTTGCATAGTAGACCCACTAGATTCAATCACATTTTTTGGTAACACGCTAGAAAGAGAAATCTAAAAAAGACATAGAACATCCTGGCAGAGAATAATGATTAAGAACATAGATTCTGGAGCTTGGCAGACCTGGGTTTGAATCTCATTTCAGCCACTCAGTAGAGTGACAGATAGGTGACTTGCCCAGATTTTGTAGACTTTGTTGCCTTGTCTGTAAAGGAGCCAGTATGTTCCTCACGCACAAGTTATGAGGATTTGATGAGCAGAGGTGGGCAAAGTGCTAGCTGAGTGGCCAGCCAATAGCAGATGCTCAGTAGAACTCAGATAATATGGTATCATTGCATGTGCCCTTTCTCCCCCTCACAACATTCCTGGAGCATGTATATTATTAACTCATTGCAGAACCAACAATACCACAAGCCAGCCAGCTTGATCAGGCCCAAAAGTTATCACCTCACTAACAGTATTTTCTTGAGATGACTCATGATAATGGATCCGATTTGGTTTAGTATTAATGGAGCTCTTCTGTTCCATAAACCAAAAGAAGCCCCCGAAAATACTAGAGCAGTGACTTAAGCATTCAGAGGAGAAAACATGAACAAATGACCATGTTGTGCCAGAAACTTTCAAAGGTGCAGGATATTTATGTACCTGTTAGTGGCAGGTTTGTCTTAGAGGAAAGACGGTATGTGTGTGTATGTGTGTGTGCACATGCGCACAAGCATGCACATTAGAGTGCACAACCTCTAGGAAGACCTCCTGGCTTTTCTCCCACGTCAGTGCTGAGTTTGCCATGTGGCCCCTAACTTTCCACCCTGCTGATAGGATACTTGTTTCTGCCTTGTTAGCTAATTGTGTATGTGACTTTTCTGCTAGACTGTGAGCTCTTCCAGGGCAGGGGCTACTTCTTTATCCTTGTATCCTCCCTGGCTCCTTGGGTGTGCCAGAGGGAGGTGATTAGCAGCAGGAGAGGGAGGGCACAGGCTGTAGAGGCAGGCAGAACCAGGCTCTGCAGCTTATCAGCTATGTGGCTCAAGCAAGCTGCTAACCAGCCTGAGCCTCAGCCTCCCTGTTCCTAAAATAGGGCTAACTACACTTTTGGGGTTGTTCTGAGGATTGAAGACAGTAATGTTTGTTAGGCACTCTGCACAGTTCCTGGTACTGAGTCAAGGCTACTCTTTATGGAATACTTACCACTCAATGGAGCACAGTGTCTCCTATCGAGGGGCTCAGTAGTACTTGCTGAATGTTTTATTAACTATTCATGTAGCCTGGGTATGTGTTTATTTTTACTGATAGGAGTGTGTGTATACATGTATGTACATTACAAAGTGAAGGGAAGCTGACACAAGAGACATTCTTTTTTAAAAGTGACATTCTTGAAATGTGTGTGTATACATATATGTACATATATACATGTATACACACATACATATAAACATATCAAAAGCGAGTGTCTCTTTCTCCCAATGGCCTCCCTTCACTTTTTCCAACATTATATATATATATATATAATGAAGACCAAAGATTGATTGGACAAATGTTAGTGGTTGCAGGCATTTTATGGGCTTGGAAATTGTCTTCTCTTCCATAAAGAAATAATTAAACAAAAAGAATGAAGAAAGAAACAAAAGAAAGATTAAGAAATGGGACAAGAGTCATTTTGCTCCCTCTTTTTTTTTTTTTCAAGGTCTGTGTCTTTACCTGCAGATAAGCACATTTCTAACACCATCATGCAGATTCATGCATGACTAGCAGGGCTATGTGACATCTCAGGGTGGACATATAGTGCTGGGTACTCTATGATGTGTAACACGACTGTGTGTATTGCTCCATGAATATCCTTGTGTTATTGAAGCCTCCTATTGGAGAAGATATGTCAAAAGACCACTATCTTTGTAGTCTAAAATCAATGGCATCTCTATGAATTATTGAGTTGTTTGCCATCACTTTTGTGTCCTTTTTTATTATAAGGGCTCATTGTTGTGATAAGGTTGGATAACATTTTTTTTTTCCTTCGAGAAACTTTATGTATTTTTATCTTGCATATTGTCAAAAAATGATTAGGAGTGTCTACCTCCTTCCACACTTCTCTTTCTACCTTGGGCATTTAAATGTTTCAATACTTGCACTTAGTCCTTTTTTTGCTGGTTGAGAACCAAGCTTCTAGCACATGGCAACCCAGTATATGTGGCAGGCCCTGGGGACTCAAACTCATTTTAAGGAGAAAACACTCATTTTTCCTGTGACAATGAGCATGACATTCACATGCTTGCATCCAGTGCCATCATGCAGCTTTTATACCAAAAGGAGAGACGTTACTAAATGAACATTTCTTGCTCTTGTGTAAATAGATAGATTAATGGCATTAAGTGAAAGCCAAGCCTGCCTGAAATGTTAACTTCCTTATGGGGTTTTGAGTTTCTCTTATTTTTGATAAATGGACCAATCTGGCAATAAAATCCTTGCACAGTAGGTTAATAATGTCATAGCTGAACTGTGAAATAGTAATGTGTGTACCATCTCTCAGCAAACAATAATCCTTGAAGCCTGATAAATCTATTTCCAGCCCAATTGCATGTTCATTGTTACCCAGGACTCCTTCTTTGCAAATACAAAGCAGTTTTGTCACATGCATTTTTAAGCAGAAGCAACCGGGAAGTCAAAGGCACGTAAGGCTCTGAAGGCAGAGGGGACAGGTTCATTTTCAGCCCCCTTGAGCTTCTGAAACTCTCAAAGTCTACAAACCCTGCTCAAGGATCCTAGCATTGCTGGTATGGGGGGGCGCTGTGTACCCTTCCAGTCCTTCCCGTGCCCAAAGAAAGCATTGATGTGCTGCTGGAGGCAGAGAAAGATTGGGATTTAGGAAGCAGAAAATCCCTCTAGGCCCTTCAGTTTTCATTGATCACTTAGTAGCAGGCAAGGTTTGGTGCTATTTACCCCAAATCCCTGATGACAAGAGAGGCAGTGGGGAGACGTCTCTCCAGTGACTTCCTGTAGAGCTGGGAATACAGAATCTGGCAAATGTCTGCAGGCTTCAGACAGCCCGCAGCACACACAGACTGTGTGCAGAACACTTCAGCGCCTAAACAAAAGACAGCCAAATGCCCTCCTCGTATTAAAAGAAGGGAGGAATGTAGCCCCTCCCCCATCTGGGGCCAGTCACCGGCAACTCCAGGGTAAAATTTATATCGCCGTTGCTAAAAAAGAGAACTGTATCCAAAATCATCGCTGATTTGGGAGGAATTATTTAAGCATCAGAATCTAAGTAGCTTGGGGCAGTGCACATAAACTTGACAAACAGGCTACTTTAGTCCTGTCTGACTGTATCAGCATAATAGGGCAATGAAGCTTTTATTCATTCAAAGAAAGGTTGAGTTTGATTGGCAGGGCAGCCTGCCTGAACGCAAGTGGCTCTTTTCCCCAACACTTCACTGCTATCAATTACCGTTTTGAATACGAAGTGTTTCTAATGTAAAATAATGCCAACCTCTGCCTCTATCCTCAGGCCAGAAAGCTTCTTTGTGTTATTTATTCCCGGTCTGTGACTGTTCTGAACCTTCCTCTCTCTGCCGTTTGTTTCCTGCTTCTTCTTTCCTTTCAGTATCTAAATGATGTAACATGGCCTGCCGAAGTGAGCCTCATGCAGAAGACATTCCTGTTCTTTATTTTAATCAATAACCTCCTGGGTGAATGACATTTCCACCTTAGTGATTTAAAATCAAAAGACCTGGGGATGTCCATGCTTGTGAATCACCCCAGGTTCCAGGAACAAAGGAGGCATTTTTGTTTTTTGTGATTTCCCCTTCATACTACAAACAACTGGGCTCTGAAGTTGATTTCATTTAGCCAGTCAACTTCTGTCTGGAGAAATGTGCGCAACTGAACTGAACGCTGTTCTTATTTAAATCGGCAAGTGATTTGCTTTAGCTGCCATCTGTTGGCCGGTTAGCTATTTTAATTTGATGCTGGGGACATTACCTGACTTAGTATATTGCATTTTGATCTGCATCATGTTTGAGAAATGTCTGAAAATGACTCTAAGGGAGAGGACTTTGAAGGATTCTGTTGAACAAATATGTACATATGGTAATAGAGCGCCGGGCATACAAGTGTGGGAACATACAAGTGTGTATATATACAGCGTGTCTTACCTAATAATCTTTATGGCCAGACTGATAATAAATCCGTCAAACGTTTTTTTCCTCCACGCTTCCAACTAACCCTCCTCATTTAAAAATCATTAACTTTGAGCTTTCATAGTCTCCTTACCCATTTTTCTAGAACTGCAGCTTCTCTCGTTTGCAGGCCTGTTGAGCAAGGTTTGGATGATGAGGACAGCATGGTGGAGGACCTGTGCATGCTTGAGCTCTGAATGTGGACAGCCCAGCCCTCTTTTTTCTCTCTCAGAGAGCGGGGACTTTAATGGTGCTTTGTGAATATTTATTGACAACCCCCCTGAAAGAGGCACCTGGGCAGTTTGAAAAGTGTGCAGGGCAAAGAAGTAAATGGACTTTGGTTTCATGTAGTGACTGGGCCTTATACACCAATTAGTTGTGTGATTTTGGACCAGTCATTTAACTTCTCTACACTTTCAGCTCCTTGTGTGTAAAATGAGGTGATAGTATTGGGTAATCTCTAACTTGCCTCCCTGCCCTGATGTTCCAGAAAGTCTGCTTCAGGAAGAAGAGGAAAGGAGCACATGGCCTGGTCTCTACTCTCAAGTTTTTCACAATCCTGCTGAGACCATAGGAATTATTTATATTCACTCCACATTATAGAACTGGGGCTACTTGAGTGCTAGAGTATCCTCCTCTCTGTTTCCTCTCTCTTCACTGATAAACTTCCTACAACTTTTGAAACAGATTTTTTCTCCATCTTGCCTTCCACATGATGTTCTTTTCTACATAGCTTCTTCCTTTGCTGCTCTGTAATATTTGCTCTAGGGCTTTCTTTTCTCTCATTCATTAACATTCAGGTAGAAATACACAAGAGCTTTTCCACTTGAACTTCCCTCTCTCTCGGGACAGCTTCTTTGTCAAGCTCACCTTGATATGTGTATTCTCTCCCTTGAGCGCATGTGCTTACAAATGCTGTGTACAAGTGAATCGTATTTTGCCACAAAAGGTACCTCCAGCTTATCTGTTCACCACTGTCATCATTGATAACATTTAAGTCCTCAGTTTCATACTGTACAGACCAACCATCCCACTCCAAGCACTTATACTCTAAACATTAAGCAACAGGAGGGACCTATCTGATAATAATAAGGCAGAGCGGATGAGAGGATCCAGGAAAGAGTGACTGATGGGACATAGATTGGACAGAAAAAAACCTGGAACTCAGGAATTTGTGAAGAAATTTAGGCTAGCTAGTAGTAGAAAGATGTGATCTTGGGCAAATTACTTGACTTGTCTGGGCTGAAGTTTCCTCCTTGAAATGTGAAGGAAGTAATAGTAGATGCCTATATCATGGAGTTGCTACGGGGATGAAATGAGATGAGGGGATTGAACGAGATAAAGCATCTAGCAGATCACCTGGCCCACAGCAAGGAATCAGTATTTTCTATTGTTGCCACTATTATGTGGAATCCCTAACACCTGAAACCAGTGTCATAGTTGATGATATTCTCCCAAAGAAGTGAGGTACCAGCTTTGACTTGGAAGCCTCTGTAGTCAGAAATCACTCCCATCTATCCATCTATCCACTACACTTTGCTGTTTCTCCTCTTCCTCTCCCCATGCCAATTTCTCATACCTATTTACAGGTTGGTGTTTTTTTTTTTTTTTTTCTCCCCTGACAGTTATAAATACAGATCTGTCCCATGCCATAGCAACTCAGTATTCTCACTGCTGTTAGTTGCAGAACTGCTGGTGATTTATTACCAGTGGAAATAGTTTTTGGATTCTGCATTTGCATACCCAATTTGTTGGTATTTCTGGGTCGTTGTCTGCTTGTAAATGCGTTTAAACTTCTCCCAGGAACAGCCGCAGCCTCCCTCTGGAAGGCAAAGCCTGACAGAGTAGCACTTGGTTTCAGTTCCATACAGCAGTCACATGGGGTTATGTTCTTTTCCATTGTGACTCAAGAGCTGGCATTTTGCATTCTATTTCTTGCTGGTTTCACAGGCAGCAGAAGCTATTATTTCTATACCAAGATATGGCAAACGGAAATGATTTCTTCCCCAATTATTCTGATGAGGTTTCCTAAGCATTATTGGAAAGAGAATCCATGGAAAGTGTACATCTTCACAAAACTTTGTACCATCAGCATCTATCAGGTCTAAAACGTTTTTCAGAATAGAATACCAACTGAAAAGGGGGTGCTTGCATGTGCATTTATAGTATTTGGTTATTCTCATAGCTCAGGGTCACCAAAATGTCTCTTTAAAGGGAGAATGGCCTTAACAGGAATGAAATAATTTAGTCTCTATTTCTTATGAAGCTATAATAATATTTTTGAACAGTCAGCTGAATGCCTCCTAAGTTGCCTAGATGACTAAAGGGCTTAAAAAGTTCTTCCATGGAGATAAATAAGCTGTCAATTCATGATGAAGAAAATCAAACTCATGGTGTTGATCTTGGCCGGGGTGCCTGTACAAGTATGAAAGAAATTTTTGCCGAGACGTAGCACAGCCCATGTGTTAGCAGTTAGCACTCCAGTGCCACACTGAGCCTCTGCTAGCCTTTTCAAAAGATAAACATGGTTGTCAAAATAAGGAAAAGAAAAGATTAACCCATTCAGTTGCGTGTAAATAATAAATGACACTCCAGCTCCCTAGGGTCTACACGAAGAAAGGAGGCAAGTGTCCGGAGAGTGGTTTTTATTGTGGCTTGGATTTTCTTTTCTGAACACCTTCTCACGCTTAGGTTTGGAACTGCAGGGCCGAAGCTCTGAAATCTGGGCACAGTGGGAAAAAGAGGTGCAGAGGGAGACATCTGAAAGAAACACATGCCAAAAGCCAATTCATTTACTCAGGTCCTCACACTCTTACGACATAACAGTATTTCTCTGACCTTGTGGTCTAAAGTCATGCATATTTTGGAGTGAGCACTTAAAAGAAAATAGCAAACAGGATAATCTGTTATACCAGCATAGTGCACTAGAATAAAAGGACCTGTGTGTCATCATTCTGATATTGAAATCCAGAGCTGGGCATGGGTGGGGTGGATGGAGGTGGGGTGGGGTCATATTATTTTTTAAATTTTCCTTCATATTAATAAAGCCAAAAGAAGCCTACACAAAACACAAGACTGGCCTGCCCATTGGCTGCTCTGATAGCTGGTGTCTCAGTTTGTTGCCTTGGGCTATATAGAGTCTCAAGGTATTTTCAAGCCTCGATCAGGCATGAGGTGTGCACCCAGTAGGGCAGCGGCTCAGAACTTTAAAATCTGAATAATAGGGGAATGCCAAACATTTTATGGAATGTGTTGTTCTTTTTGATGTTCTTGTGTAAGTTGTAGGAGCTTCTGTTTTTTGTTTTGTTTTGTTTTGTTTTTGCTTTGCCCTCGGATGTCCCACCAAACAGCCACAGTAAAATGGAAAACCTCAGTGTGTCTCACATTTAGGAAGTCTCCGGTAAAAATCAATGACTCCATACCATAAAAGTGTTTAGTAGCTGAGGCTTAAGGACAGAATTCTGATATGTCTTCCCAAAGCCTGAGGCAGGTGGGAAGGGACATGGCACCGAGATACTCTTAACCTCCCCAAGCCTTGATTCCCTCATCTTTATATGGGGACAATAATAGGACCAACCTCTAGAGGTACTGGGGAGAACCAGGGGAGACAAAGTCTGCAAGCACCATGTCTGCCTTTGTTGCAAACTCTCTATAAATATTTGAAGTTGTTACTGATTGGTATTGTTTTCGATATCATTATATCTTATATTGTTATTGGTCCTATTGTTTCAACTAATTTGTAAACTTTTCTCATTTGCCAAGTGAAGGAATTGGACCAGATGACATCTAAAATTCTTTCCTGTACTAAGATCCTAGAGTTCTAAGGACCTCTTTGCTGTAACCTGGAGGAAAATGCACAGTCACATGGAAAGTGTCATAAATCTAGAGGTCTTGTGCAAAGGAACTAGGAAAAGTCTAAGAAGTTTTAGGTTGTAATTAAGCAAGTGGATTATGCTAAAATTGCCTGTACGAAGGCAGTAGTGTTTTCTCTAACCACATGGATATTATTGAGTATGTGTAAATAAGAGACGGGTGAAAAAGATGAATACTAATCTCTGCAAGATTCAAATGAATATTAACTCTTATTCAAATAGTACAAGTACATTGCATAGGGAAATCAGGACATGAATTCATATGATTTCATTTTTTTTTTCAGCTGTGCACCATCCTTTGGTTACAGAAGCAGCTCAGGACTTATAGTACTGCTCATTTCCTAGTAAAGTATGACATCTGGGCTGTTCCTTTAAATATAGTACCTTGTTTGCTCAGGCTTATGGCTTAGTAATATTTGTTTTGTCTTATAAATGCAGTGAAAGCGAGGATTACAGGTATTCCTCAAGGAATAATTAGAAATAAAAGCTTATTTATACGAGGGAAGTTTTCGAGTAGAATGTGTTCTTGCTTGAGTCATAAAGAAAGGATACTGGTTTCAGTTTCAATTTTGATGCGTTGGAACTCTATACTTTTTGTGGAGTCCATTTGGAGAGGTTAAAAAAAATTGCTCAGAATTCTCTGCACAAGTTCGAGTTAAAAATGGCTCGTCTTTCTTCCTCTATTTCAAGCTCTTCTACCCTACTGGCAAATCCTCTCCCCCATTCCTCTGTTTGGATTTTAAGAAATAAATTCAAGAAAGGAAAAATATATAACTATGGGCACTGTTCCTGTAAAAAAAAAAAAAAAAAAGGTGTGCCAGGGATCAAAGAGAAGCCTTGTCTTGGAATACTATTTGGCCAAAACTGCCTGGTGTGTGTATGTGTGTGTGTGTCTGTGTGTGTGTTCATCTCTCCATGATTCATTCTGAGGGCTGTTTTAGCCTTCATAAAATATTCATGCTAGTTGTGCATGGTTCTATAATTGCCATCTCAGGCCTTGAATTATTTATAGGTTGTACTGTTCACATAGTCTCATTTACTGATAGAGAAGATAACACCATACGAGAGGATCCCAAACACTCTGAGGCCTGTTACTTTGCATTAAGTAGTGGAATTATATTACTGTAGGTGTAAAATGCTGGCCTTTTTTCCCTCCTCTCCCTTTAATATATCATTTTTGTATTTATAATATGCTAATTGTCAGGATGCTGTTAAGCCTCATAATTCCTGCCGAGTTTTGCAGAAATCAAGATGTGGCTGAAATGATTTAGCTCTTGATCCCAGAATGATTGTTCTAAAAAAACCCTGTCTTTACACACAGCATAATTTATTGAAATGATGTATGACTCTACATGCATACCTGAGCCCTTTTGTTTTGTACTATTGATCAGTTTGTATATCTCGGTGTTAACCAACACGTGGTTGGTTTAGGTAGACATTTACCAAGGAGGCTTTCAAGCTTGCTGTCCCTAATTAAATACTGAGTCTCAATTCAGTTGTGTGACAGTTTCTGTGCACCTATTTATTTTGCCTTCTTAAAGCTCTTTTCTCTTTTCTGCCAACTTGATCTCTATTCCACATACATCATACTGTTTTGAAATTTATTCAAGAGTGGGAATGTACCGTAGTTGTATCTCTTCTTCCTTTCTTTCCTTTTTTTTTTTTTTTTGTATTATTTAGTTTCAAAAGCACATGCTAATGTTAATCAATATCAAAAGCCGGACTCACCACAGAGCGTGCTTTTCTGGTATTTCACTGCCATTTTCCATGTTTAAAGAGGAAAAACAGATAGAAAAATTCATGGCAGCTCATAACCCACTGCTGATATATTTTAGCTCTCTCCTGCACCAGTGGAAACTCATGAATTTTCTGCTGGTTTAGGGACTTCCAACTCTATACAAATCATTTAACAAACCTTCCTCCATCTTCTCTCCCAAGACTGATCAATCTTTTCCCTTTAGCCTTCTTTCCATCACACAGGTTGCCCTCCCTTCTATGTGTGATATGCACTCTCCTACACCTCTATCAGCCAATTCACTGCTTCTCAAAATACACCTGCATGCTGCTGGTGGTGCATGGGATGATTTTAAGTTGGCAGGCTCATGATTTTTTAGGTGGTACCCATATGTGGGTTTGCACAACACTGGATCAGGTAATGAGTAAATAATTCCATGTAAAATTTCTTTTAGTCCTTCTGATCAGACCAAGGTTCCAGTTTGGTGCTAATCTGTCTTTAACACCTCTCTCACACTTACTTCATCTCTAGTTTCAATAAATGCCCTTTGGCAGGAATATTTACTTAGCCAAAATTTAGTAAATTTTCTTTGCTTTGTTTTCACTTGTTTTTATTTGTATCACTTCCCTCTATCTAAGGTACATGGTATTGACTTGTGTTCATAATCACAATGGAAAGAGTCATTTAAAAAATGTATTAGTAGTAAAAGGAAGTGAGTCAATATCCATAAATTATTAAATAAATAATGTAAGTATTATGTAAACATGGAAAAATTGTGAACATACATTTACAAATGAAGTTCAGAGAATGCTGTGATAGTGCCAAGGCAGTGGCGAGTCATTCCAGAGAGCTGGGGATTCAATAGAGGTAAAGAGAATGGAGGACTGGGCAATGGGTACAAAGAAGGTACAGAAACTAAGATGATGGAGAGAGTGGAGGCAGTCATTTTTATGCAATTCAACTATCTCTTCAGATGGGATGGGTTCCACTAATTACATGGGGTTCTGTTCAATTTCCCTTTCTTTTTTTTTTAATTTTTATTTATTTATGATAGTCACAGAGAGAGAGAGAGAGAGAGAGGCAGAGACATAGGCAGAGGGAGAAACAGGCTCCATGCACCGGGAGCCCGATGTGGGACTCGATCCTGGGTCTCCAGGGTCGTGCCCTGGGCCAAAGGCAGGCGCCAAACCGCTGCGCCACCCAGGGATCCCTCAATTTCCCTTTCTAACTAATTGAAGATCCACTTGTATGGATGAAAAAAAGTTTCTAGAGTCACAAGAGTTGCCTCTACCATAGTAAGACAGCACAGAGGGTAAGAGTGACTATCATTAATGAACGAGAGTTTTTAGGGCTCTGGCAGATTTCTTTAAACTGCAGTGGATCTCGTAGATTAATGTTGATAGGAGTATAGGAAATTAGCATAACTTTCTACAGAAGAGCCCTTGGACAAGCTACATTTCTCAGTAAAGCCAGAATATTAGCTCGTTTTGTTATCTAAAGAGGCTGTGCTCTGGGAGATTTCTGGCCTATGCCCAGGGACAACGCCTGGCATGTCATAATAAGCTTAGCACATATCTGTTGTATTGGAATCAATGGTAGATAGCAGGGCTCTGATGAACTAATATTTTCTTAAAAATATACACACAGAAAAGTGAAGTATGATTGAAGATGAAATTAGATCACTGTTTCATTTACTCAGTGTATCCTGCAGAGTAAATGCCTAAGTCTGTATACTGGGTGGGGGGGTGGGCAGGAATAAATTATATAGTTCTTCGGAGCTTGTGACAACTCACTTGACACAAGTGAGTTGTGTGCTAAGCAGGTTTTAAAATTAAAATTCAGATGTGAATGTCTTACATTCTTATTTACCTCCATCCTATCACCCAAATCAGAACAGACTAAAACCTTTCTACTTGGGTAGACAGAGGGATCCTGTCTAAAGACAGAAGGAAGCTTAAGGCCACCTTGGGGCTGGGAAAACTGTGTCCCTCCTGGCTACTTGTTAGTATCTGTTTTGGCAACAAAATTGAGTTGTGAAGCATTTTAGAGATTTTCTCAGCCAACAATCTGTATTTTGGAAGGCTACAGCTACACTTCTCCCAAGTACCTCCGCACCTGCTCTGATAACTGTCTGTCTTCTTTCAGGCTTTTATCCCCTTGGTTCTGACTATTCCAAGCTGGTGCCTTGTGCTTTGTTGAAGTTTGGATTGAAAAGGTGAATATGATGCATTATACAGAAAGAAGTCCTGGGCCACGAGGCTCCAAGTCTGGGGAAGGTGGTAGCCTCAGCTCTGTGGCTCATGAAATATGTGCCAGTGAGGAAGTCCATCAAGCTACCTGAGCTTCTGTCTCCCCATCTGTAGAAAGTTATGATTAAATTTGCTATTCTCTATTCTCATGTTTTACAGTTCTTCATTCCCTGTTCATACTTGTGACATGCTTCAGATCCCTGGCCCCCATATAAAGTCAGAACATCATTTGCTATAATGTAAACAAGACTGATAATTGACTACCTTTTATTTTTGCCTCTATAGATGTGTGATCATATGTAAGAATTACTCATTGGCTATTTCTTCCCTATTCTGATAGTTGTATTTATCATCATCATCATCATTTAACTATTCCTAATAGCAACAGTTGTGTTAATTAAGTTGTATGGCATTTTTCCAAGAGGGTCAAATGTGTCTAAACATAATTCAATAAGAAAAGGGTGGAGGATAGAGAAGAATTGTAGAACTTTGTTTTTATTAAATACTTGATATTTGATTCTGATTTCTTAATCTGTTTTCTGCAGCAATCAGTATGTCAGAAGTTGAAATTCTGCAAGCTTCTGCTGGTCATAGACTAATGACTTGAAGGGAAATTAGTGTCCAGATATATAAGTACCTCACTGCTTTGATATTTCTGCCAAATGGTGTCTGGTCTATTCTTGAACTTGTGCAGTGATGGGGAACCCATCATCTCATAAGGCAGCTCATCTCTCACCATTACAGTGTTCTTTCCTTCTGTTGAACAGAAATCTGCTTGATGAAATGTTCAGTCTTTGGTTCTTGTTATTTCTAATGGATTTTTTTTTTTTTAAAGAATAGAACTGCTTTAGCCATAGAGCAAATAGTTTAAATATTTGGAAACAGCTATCTTCTCTCATCAAGGCTTCTCTCCTTCAAACCAAATGTTCCTTCAAATATTCTCCCTATGACATTGTATTGAGTCCTCTGACCTCTTGACCACTTGATGCTAAATATACACAATTGTGAAGAGCAGGGGCATTGGGTCAATCAGACATTAGTTCAGATTTCAGATATGCTGCTTATCTTGCTATATGGCTACAGGCTATGAGGTTAAGCCTCAGGTTTCTCATCCTGAAAATGGTGATAATATTTGAAAATATCTAACATCATCCAGGGTCTATAATAGAAGCTAAATGAAATTTTATTGCTCCTTATTACTTTCTCCCTTGTCTATCTGAAATTATGACATCCAGGAATGATATGGGGCTCTAAGAGTGCTGAGTGCATTAGAGAGTAGATCAGAATCTTCACATCACCTCAGTTCTAGTAATACATTGTATTTGTAGTAATATGGCCAACTGTTACTTCACCTATAGTTCAATAGAGGGCATGTGCATTTGTTTTCAGCCTTCTGTATCCAGACTTCGCCAATGTGCTTTGGTAAAAACAAAAACAAAAAAACAAAACCCTTTTTGTATTGACACCAGGTAGAATGCTTGTTGGTAAACAGTGGCAACTTTGGGGCATGAAATCCTGCTCTTAATAAGTGTTTGCCATTTTGTGGAATTAGAATTTTGCCTTCCCGGGGCTTTCTTCAGCAGTCTCTCTACCTGGTCCTCAAAACAAAACAGTAGGAATAAATATCACCCTCAGACATGCCTCTTTCAAATTCAAAAGAAGGGCAAAAAAAAAAAAAATAGGTGTCCTCTAGTGCAGAATAGAATACACTGTCTAGTCATCTTCATGAAAGAATAAATATGATCTTTCCAGGATTCACAAGATGGAGGATTGAATGTGAAAGGCATGATTCTAAGTCACTGCCTGGATGAAAAGGCAGGTTGGTGAAGTGAAAGAGGAATAGGGAGACTTTGGAAGTGGGTTGGTCCCCAAAGATAAAAATGGAATAAATTGGAGGGGGGGAGGATGTAAGGGGGGGCTGCGTATGAGGACCTGTGCCTGAGTTGGGGGGGGGGGCGCAAAGAACACCACCAATATGGCAACATAATGCTTTGGAAGAGGAACTATGAGGGTTTCGTGGACTCTCTGTAGTAAAGTAATACTAAAAGAGGGGGGAGGTCCTCCCTCCTCTGCCTGGACAAACTGAATGGCAACGCCCTTCTCTGCAATGGGCTGGACTGAAAAGTGTGGTGTTTTTTTTCTAAGGGTATCCTATCCTTTGGGTCCTCTGATAAGCAACAGCACATTGTTATGCAAATTGTCCCTATTCCCTGCGGGATTTTGCTGTGCCTTGTGAAGGCCTCTGCTGGGAAAAGCGCTTTTCAGCTGTCTCCTCCTGGGTTGATATCTTTATAGAGCGACCAGAGCAGACAGTGTTCTGCATTATGTTCCACACAGTGCCCAGAGTTCTAGTGTCTTCCATTTCTGCCTCACCTTTACACACACACACACACACACACACACACACACACACACATACCCCACGTGCCTTTTCCTTCGGACACACTCCAGAAGACCACAGCACTGGAAGGACATAAAGTCGAATGCCTCCCTTCAGGCCTCTGAAGGAAATTACACATCATCCTTCTTTTCTTTTCTGTTCCTTCTTTGTCAAGGGAACATAAAACCTCCTTCAGTGGCCGTGAGTTGGCTTTATGAAGTCATTTTGAATCTTTTCAAGAGTAGGTTACAAGTGAATGCTTTCAACATCACACATGTTGAAATCACCTCAAGTTTTGCTTATGCCATTCTCACCCCCGCCCCTGGCAAGGTACTGCCATGACTCTTGCCTGCTGTGCAGCTTTTTCAGCATCTTATTGCCCCAAAGTTGTGCAAACACCAAGAGACTGGGGCACCGAGTCACTCAACTCATTGGTCCACTAGCCTTTCTAGTTGGCTGTGCGGTATGTGACCTCAGACGGTACTTTCAAACCATTTTCTTGAGCATTAGACATTGCTCAATTTTCAAAAGGCAAGAAAAAGAGAGCCCTTGCGTCACTGTCGGTTTCTCTCTGCTCTTTGAGGCTGTGTGAAGGGTGTTAGACTTGACTTAGACATTCATAGACCCCAGGAAAACAAATTGGGCAATGCAGTCAGTCCCTGCCGGACTAAGTACAACTCAAATACTTTTGTCATAAATGTGTAATGAAAACATGTTTGCACTGCTCACTTTAGTTTCCTTTACATTTCTGAGTGGTCTTTTTTAAGAAAGAAAACAAATGGCATGTTTAGCACTCCAGTGTTTCTTGGATATGAATTGGAAGAGCTAAACTCTGAGCCACACATAAAATGAAAGTCTGTAAACTCAGGGTTTATAAAATATGAATCTTTGTTTAGGCAGTTAAATTAAAGCTCTTATTTATGAAGATTAATTTAATGGTAGAATGGGGAGTATGGCAAAAGATTTGTAGAATCTATTTTTGTTGTTGCTATTTGTTTCTCGAATAACCTTAATTTGACTCTGGGCCACTGTGTTTGAGCCAAATCCATGTGACAAAACTACATACAGGATTCTCAGATATAGGGACGCCTGGGTGGCTTAGCAGTTAAGCACATCTGCCTTCGGCTCAGGTCATGATCCTGGAGTCCTGGGATTGAGTCCCACATCGGGCTTCCTGCATGGAGCCTGCTTCTCCCTCTGCCTATGTCTCTGTCTCTGTCTCTCTCTCTATGTGGTTTCATGAATAAATAAATATTTTTTAAAAAAGGAATTCTCAGATATAGATGTACAAATTTCGGGGGAATTTTTTTTTAAAGCTTTTGTAGGGTTTGTATCATTAGGTGGTGATGGTACCTTCTGAATTTTGTGGGCAAGTGGAAAAGACACATGAAAAGGGCTCTGAGAATGAATGGTTGAAAGCTTGTCAAAGAGGAGGTGTAATAAGGACCCTGTAGGATCCATTTTGAATTTTTCAAAAACATAGTTTTTTTAGATTTTGTTAATTTTAATGTTTCTTAAAACAATTTCTGGAATTAAGATGAGCTAGCAGAGAGAAAGAAAATAATCATAATCAAAATAATCATAACATAACCATATGGGGGCACCTGGGATAGAGTTGTGCACTCAGTGAGGGAGTCTGTTTGTCTCCTTCTCCTCCTGCCCCTCCCCCCTCAAATAAATAAATAAATCTTAAAAAAAATACATAACTACACAGAAGTTTTGGTACACTCCAAAAAATGGAGCATTGTATTTTTCCAAAATCAGGCAAGTGGAGAGAATTGTCGTCTATACTAAGAGCTCAGCACACAGAACTGTGGCCTTGAATGTAGATGAACTCCCAAGGAAATTCCTGGCCTTCTTTCCCCCTGGGGTTTTGTCATTATGTGTACTGCTCAACGTACGTGTGTGACGATCCAGACTCTTCTGTCAGTGCCAGGGCTGCCTCGGGCATGGCAAAGTAATAGAAAGGGACACCTGTTAAAGAAGCATCCTTTCTTCTTGACTCTTGAATCCAGTGAAAATATGGAGGTTGAGTTACACCCAAATTACACGCTAATGATTTTGTGAAATATGAAGTCATGGCTTAGAAGGAAATATAAATTATCCAGATCTGTTTAGAAGCAAATAAGTACTCTCTTCCATCCCAACATCCAGAGACCATCAATTTTCACAAAGAAATGTGGACCCTTCCTCTAACTGCTGATATTTTCATCATAACATTGGCCCTCCCCTTTCATCAACACTACTGGGCCTTCATTATTAGTTAGGATGTCAGGTTGTCCTGAAACCTGGCCAGGAGCAACAGACCAGAACTTATAACAAATTTGAAATTGACATTGACCACATTTATGGGACTGTCATGGTTACCAGTGTGGCATATTTAATCTGTTGGAGAAGAAAGTATAGGGGTTATTATATAGTTCTTTGCCACAAATTATGCATCGTATTTATTCCACATTTGTGCCTGTGTTGTGTGTATTGGCATGCTTTGTTAATTTGTGTGCTTGGATGTATATAACATGTGGAGATACATATATATACATATATACATATATAAATGTGTGTGTATGTGTACATATATATGTGTGTGTGTGTATATATATACACACACACACACATATATATGTATGTATTACTGGAGTCCCCGGTGTATAGTTTATAGTTTGGAAAGAAATCATCTTCCATCATTCGTCACTGCCTAGCTGTTGTAGACTGGGCCAGAACATCATTTGTTAACAGCGACAAAGCCGCACTCATAAACGCCGACATGTTACATTAATTTATAGGCACTGAGTGACTTATTAAAAGTGACGTGTGAAATATAACAGGACCCGGTATGGATGATTAGGTTTCGGGCTTTGAATTGTTGACAAGGCAGGGGTAATGAATTGCGGGACACCAGTTCCTGCGTTTCCCCCTCATTAGTCAGTATTAGCTGCATTAATAGTAATAATTGGATATATTCATCATTTAAAATGTTTTAATAAATGTTTGGACAGTACCCGATCGGAGCTGTCAAATATTAGGCTGGAAGAGTTGTGACAAGAGAAAAATGATGATGTTCCTTAGGTGAGAGATTTATGCAGCTTTGGGGATGCCAGCCTTGACTTTCTACTCCCTAAGGAACTCTGAGTTCAGATAAGCTAGGGATACAAACCATGGAAATGGGGAAACCTGATTCTCCTCTGCCTCATAGGACAGTTCTGCAAGAAGACTTTGAAGGCGAGCAGAGGACTGTCTGGGATTCAAGCCTCTGACTGCTTTGCTAGGATGGTTTTCTGGGAAGAGATTAAGAGTCTTAGGGTTGACCCAAGTTAGTGGTATGACCTTAGGCAAGTTCCTTTATACCATTCGGAGCCTCTGTTTCTGTGCCTATGATATGTGCCATTTGGGTCCCTTTGAGAGCCAAGATTGTGTGAGTTTCATCATCAAATGTGATCCTATAAGTCTAGGTGGACTTCTAAATGACATCCCCCTTCTTTCACTCCTCAGTATTTACTAAGGACTTATGTGTTGGCTCCAGCACAGTCCTCATGTGAGGATTGAAAGGATGCATGAGAGCATTCTCTTGTCCCCAGGAAGATGATGAGAAATCATTCAGTATATGCAGCATTATCTGAGTCATACGGAAAAGGCTTTATTTCTACAGTAACTGGAGTCTAGATGCATCCCAGTGTTATGATTTAATGCTTTATTGATCTTTCTCTGTTCCCATCATCAGATTACGACTATTGTATTATATGCAAAAGACATTGAGAGAAAGAGGCTTAGTGTTTATTTATTTATTTATTTATTTATTTATTTATTTATTGGCTTAGTGTACATTTAAATGGCTTTCTAGCCCCCCAATCTGTTCCCTGGTCCCCACTACTGCAAACAAAACAAAGCAAGGCAAAACATAAACAAACATGTATTTAACTTGCATTTGAACAGATATAGATTTTAGACCAAGATGGATACTGACAGAGGTTATATAATAATAATAACAACAACTAGTAATAATGCAAACAGCTAAACTTTACTGAACATTTACTACATGCTATTCATGGCCCTGTGGACTTCACGTATATTCTTTTATTTAATCCTCACAACAATTCTCCCATGTAGATATTATAATTCCCATTTCACACATGAGGAGACAGAGGCTTAGAGAGGTTAATTGATTTTTCTTAAGGTCACACAACTGATAAGTGGTAGAGCCCAGATTGGAACCCAGTTTGTCTGACTTAGTATTTTAACCACCCTGCGACTGCCCCTAGCAGTTGGGGGGCCTGCTCATTTCTGATGGTATGGTTCTGAAGGGATGTTGTCTAGTGAGGGAATTATTTGGAAAAGGATGACTAGAAAGGTTAAGCATCTGGAAATCATGTCCTGAGATGGTAGAAGAATAAGATTTGCTTGTTGAAGAATAAGATCTAGTGGCCACTTCAAATTACTGAATTGTTATCTTGGGGAATAAAGGAGTGTTGCTTTCTGGTCTCAGGCTAAAATGGGAATTTCTGAAGGAAACATACTCACAGTGCTCTCTGGTTTGGATGGGAGGCACTGCCTCCCCATGATGGGACATCTTCCGTCACAGCTTGAATGATCCTATTCCCTCTAGCACCATTCACATCTCGTTCCTCCTTCCTTACTATCTAGTCACACTAACCTTTTGGCTAGCAGGAATGCTCTTCCTCTAGATGTTGGCATGGCTGGCTCCTTCTTGTCCTCTGGTCTCAATCAAAACATCATTTCCAAAAACTTTGTGACTACCAGGGAAGTTTAAAAGATCTCCCCTTTCTGCCAGCAATCACTTCCCATCCGCCGTGTTCCCTGTCCCAGTAACTCTGATCGATAATAGATATTATCTTGTTTAGTTATGATTTTGTTTTCTTGCTTTTTTGTTCTTCTTCCTCACTGGAATACCAGGCCCATGAGGAGTGAGAGCTTGCCTATATTCTGCATTTCATCTCTAGCTCCCGGGACAGACATATGGTTGCTCTGGCAACTCTATGGAACGTTGAAGAAGGGATCTCTTCTTCAGCTGGGAAACTACACTAAGTAACTCCTGTATTTCTTGCTTATTCTTGCAGCCCATGAGCTGTTAGTGTTAGAATAGTTCTCCTTGTTTCATTGCCTTATCAAAAAGACAAGAGAGTGTTTGAGAGTTTAAAAGACCTCAGTACCTGCCTTTGTCTGTTTAGAACCAGGACTCTCTTCATATCTCGGATAACCCTTGAATTAATGGGTTTGATTTTCTCCCTTAGTAACTGATAATTCTCTACAGTTTCTGCCATTTATCGTTGGATTTATGTGTCTTAGCATGAGATTCTGGCATCATTTATGTCAAATATGTTTAGAATGCACCAAAGAAAAGGTTTGGATTAGATCAGCGAGACTTTACAGAACTTGTGTTTATTATTAGATGATATTCCCCCTTTCGTGGAAAAAAATAAGATTATTGCCACGTAGTATAAAACTGTGGGTGGTTTTCATTAGTACAATTTGGTTTCGCAGACATTCCAGCATGTGGCTTCTTACAAGAAGTCATGATGCTCTGCACACGCAGCTCACAGCTAGAATGTCTTGGTGCCCTCAGTTCATTTATTTTGGTTTCTCAGTTGTAGGTAGCATTTTATCATGCTACCTACATGCTTATTGTTCTTTCAGATTTAAGCATATATTTATAAATTATATCCCAGGTTCCGAGGATGCAGGGATGAAAAGACATTGATCTCATCTTCAAGGATATTACTCTCTAGTTGGGAGATCAGTAAGTAAGTAGAGGGTCACAAAGTAACTTGGTAGATATGGTTCTGGATGAATATGCCATGGGAACTTTGAGGTGGTGGATTCTTTGTTTTCCTGGAGGAACTTGGGAAGGATTCTCAGGATGAGAGAAGGCATTTGTGATCATTTTTGAAATACAGAGGATTCTTCTAGTTCAGAAGTGGGCAGCATGGGGGTCTGTGTCGGGGGGAAGAAATAGCATTTAAGGAGACCGGAGATAGCTCTAAGGGCTTCCCTAAGTATTTGTATTTATAAAAATACAAATGTTAATTGTTAAAAATTGAGTATTTTTAACATAAAGGAACATAATGGACATGAGATGAGATGTAGCTGACTGGATTGCTGGAGGCCAGGTCATAAGTGGTGGCCTTTGTGCCTTGAGACAATGAGAAGAGATCATGTACAAATTTGAGGCACTGTCAACTGTATTTGAGGCTAATATCTCAGGAAAACAGAATAACTTCAGGCATCAGAGGTAGGGTCTGTGGAATTCACTTGGAGAATGTTAGTGTAATAAAGGAGTGCTGTTCTTGCTGGGATGGAGTTGTTGAACAGTTTCCAGGTATGATTTTAGGAAAACGATAACCATGTTATAGATCACTTGCTTTAAATGTTCCCTAAAGTGGGACCTCACAATATGATGCTTACCCTACAGAGGATGCAATTTCTCAGAGATAATAGGATCCCACTCAGCCTTTAAGTAAAGATCTCTTAAAATGGGCTTCCTCTCACCCTATTCTTGGACATGGCATCTTGGTGATAGCATGGGCCTAGTGCAAACCCTGACGGTGTCCAGTGTATAACTGGCTTAGCTGGAGTTGAGTCCTTTTCTCAGCACTATAGCAGGTACAGTGAGAGCAGTATTAGTGGCACACAGAAGGCTGTTCTTAGGCTGCCTTTATTTGTGGTTAATTATAACTCAAGATGATGACTATGTTGTCATGGGTATTTATACATTCTATGACTACAGGTGAAAACACAGTTGGACTTGTGGATATGAAATGTATTCATTGTGTTTAGTCAGTTGTTTTTTATAAACATGGATGCCCTGGGACCTAAGTTATCAAAACTTCCCTGTATTATTGGGCAACTCAAGGGTCACTTTTTGAAGCTTCCTCAGCCTAGTGTGATTGAAACTCAAGTTACTCTGACCCACATAGACATTTTCAAATGAAATTGTTTTACACTTGTTCTCAAGTAAGATGCCACTATGACCTGGCAGTTCTTGTCCTCAGTAATTATTTTGAGGAAATACTCAGATACACGAATAAAATTTTATGCCCAAGGATGTTCACCAAAGTATTATTTATAATAACAAAATCTTGAAAGTAATCAAACAATAGCAGATTTTAAAAATATCTACTATGTGTGATGAAATATAATGGAGTAGAAAAACACCACATTTTGAAGATTACTTACATGAAGAAAGGATATAAAAATCTGTATATTGTTATACAATTTGTATATACATGGAAAGACTGGGAGGAGATGAAGTATAGATGGTTTTTATTTATTTATTACTTTTGAGAATTTAACTTTTTATAAAATGATGACTCAACATTTGTAATCAGGAAAAAGCTAAACACCATTTTAAAATATACCAACTGGAATTTTTAAGAGGTGTTTACATTTAAGATACCAAAGAAAAGATAGTGTGATGCATTATGGCAAAAAAGTGGGAATTACTATGGTCAGACTAAACTGCTTTGGCACTAGCATCTTGTTAAGCACCAGAGGAGCATTTATTTAAGGCAGCATTTGACTAAGCTAATTCCGGACATTTCTCTCAACTCCTGTGCAGTTGGTTTTAAGTTGCAGGGGAGATTTCTGGCTCAGGCCAATTGAGGGAGTATACATAAACATGGGGTTTATTTTGTCAGGGATGTTCTTGAGAGACTCAATTCTCTACTGATCTTTTTTGTTCTTTGTGGCCATTTATTTACTTTTGAAAATACCCCTGCAGATCCTCACTTGAGTGAAAAGGAGATCTGTTCTCATGGCAGGGCTCAGTCGCTGATCAACAAGGCTCTAAGAATTGAGTACAAATTTGGTTACTGCTGTTTTTAACATTTTAGCAAGTTGGCTTCATTTCTATAAATGAATGATGTTGCTTCAAATCTTTTTATAAATTCCCATCGATGTTTCATATTCTGTGCTTACCATGTCATGGAAAGCATTTAATAATGTTTCTCCCCACCCTCTAGTTTCTTCTTCTTCTTCTTTTTTTTTTTTCTTTTTTATCTTGCCTTTAAATGAGGCTCGTGATGACGAAAGTTCTTACCCATCACCCATTGAATTCTCCAGGAAACAATGGGGACAAATGACTAGAAAAGGTCTGAACTGACCCTACTCATCCCTTTAGTGAGTGCATGAGAAGAGAGGAGATTTACAGTTAAGGTCCTAAATCAGATCTGGCTGTTAAAGTTTTTGTTGAGGATTTAGGGAGGCTAAAGCTAAAACTGAGTGTCATCTTGGAGGTTAATCCACCCGACTCTGGAATGTGTGTCCTGCTGCCTATGAAACTGACATGGTGGAACAGCTGAGGATGAGAGGCCCTGGAGTTTGCCTCTGTGCAGGGCATTGGGGGTGGAGATAATGATGACAATGCCAGGGTTCTAAGGCAAAGGTGTTTATGCCCTGAGATATGCATGTGGTGTAGACATAGGATATTCCATGGGCCAGGAGTGAAGGGGAGCCAAAAACAGGTGCCCCTAAGCAATCAGAAATGTCACTTATCTATCTCGCAAAGCATTGCAATAACCCTTTTAAAATTCAAGCTGACCACGTGGACTGAGAAAAGGATGGCTGTGAGGGAGTCAAAAAACTGAGAGGGTTTCCTTGTCCTTCTAAGGGTGAAAAGTGCTTAGTGGCACCAAAGAGAACCACGCCAAGATGGTGGCCAAGTCCGTTGGCAGTGGAAACTATGAGAGATGGCTCCTTTCCACATGATGGTGGCATGTCTCCAGACTCTGAATGGGGCCATTTTTTCTACTTCACATCCTCATTCCTATACCTGAGAACTAGGGTGAGTAGGCAGGCAAGGGAAAGCACCCTCCACAAACATCTTGAATACATTTTGAATAGTGATAAGCTGGATACAAATTATTTAGTGAAAGAGAACATTATATAGGCCTTAGTTACCCCTGGGTGTGAATCCAGATTCTCTCACTTACTAGATTGGTGACCTCAGACAAATGGACTACTAATAATATCTACCTTAGAAGTTGTTACCTTATGGTTTTGGCCAATGTGGTCAAGGAGGCTTTGGTGTCAGCCTTAAAGAATGGATTTTGTTTCCTTTTGAGTAGACAGTTTCAAGCAGTGGGGACAGCACATTTAGCAGCTTGGAGATGGGAATTAGCTAGCAAACTTTCAGGGAATGATGGAGCATCTGACCCAAAATTAAGAGAAGGGTAGCTTTGGAGTAAACTATAAATTAATCAGTTTCAACCAGGAATATGGTCCCTGAGCTTAGGCAAAGCCTTAACCCCCATAATCCCTTCACATTGGTTCACAGCCAAGTGATCCAATCAGATTCATGCCTACATAACCTAAATATAAAATGACCTTGGGAAGTGCAATAAGAAAGACACCTTCAGACCTTGATTGCTTTAGGTGGCTGGAGGAACAAGACCTGAAATCTAAATGGAAGAATCTGGGCAGTCTTACTGGAAGAAGAATTCTTAGTCAGACCTGGAAGGATGGAGGGACTTTAAAAGGGAGAGAAAGGCATCATAGGAAAAAGAAACGATGGAACTAAAACTTGGAGGTTGGAGAAGACTCTTCTTTCCCAGTGAACATGGGTCATACATATTATGTTTGCAGGATCATAAGGTTATTCTATTTTGAGATAAAGACCAATAGAGTTTACTGCATGTCACTTGGATAAAATGGAGGATAGATGAGAAGGACTTCTCGTATGCTATTTTTTCACATTACAGCTGAGATGTATCTCAGGGAAAATGGAACAGGACTGATTCTTCTCTTGATAGGCAAAAGGGAAGATGATTGCTGTGGATATCTCTTAGGCCACCCATGTGTCCCAGACAGGAGAAGGCTGTCTGTATCCTCAGTGCCTGGAGCTTAATATCTAAGGAACCAGGACCAATGGCCCATTTGACCCATTGTCTTCTGTCACTCACCTGACCCTACCCCTGACCTCATCAGGAAGGGCTTACCTCCTGTTATCAATAAATTAATTTAACTATTCAACACCCAAGATCTGCTCCTTTCTTCCCAGCCCCCATCTTCCTGACCAGACTGTGGACGTCTCAACATGAAATACAAAGGCATGATATATTATCTGTGTTCCAGAAAAAGGGAGCAGAAGTTCAGCCTCTACTAAATGTTTGTTATTTAAACCATGGTTTCTTTACTTTATGACTTTGCTGCCTTTATAAGAAAAAAATCAAGAGAAAGAGCAAGTGCAACACCTCCCAGATTTGTTTGATGATGATTTTGTTGTTTAATGGGGAATTTATTTTGATGTATGCACATGTGAGCGTGTATATGTGAGCATATGTGTGTATGTGTGTGTGTGTGTGTGTGTGTGTTCCTCCCACCCTCTTGAGCAAACAGGTCTGAATAAGTGTTACTTGAGAAGGCAGCCTATGTCAGACGGGTCTACTGTTCTTTTTAAAAAATTGCAGCGTCTCAGCTTCTGAATTTCTTAGGCACCTGAACTAATGCTAGTTTACCACTAGCTAGCACACAGTGTAATGCCAGTGTCATATTACAATTAACAGCAATTCTGGTGGCTGTCATCACTTACTCTGAACAGAGGATCTCCACAAAAGTATGACACCGTTACGGTTGCTAATTCAAAAGCATTGTGTGAACTATGACAGACCCTGGTGTGCCTTTTATGCTTATTCAAATGAATAAAGTCTAGCATCTTAAATGGAGTAGAGGGAGAAAAAGTTTTAACACATTTCTGTAGATGAGCCCAGGAAGGGTCAACCTGGAAAAAAAGAAGTTGTGTTAAGGAAAGTAATTAAACAGAGGCAGAGAGATTGAATATTAGTGCTTTTACAGAGTAAATGAGGATAAATTCTGTTAATTATGTGACTTTTTCCAGTACTAATGTGATAATAAAGTACTCTAATTCTGCGGAGGCTTGTCACAATCCCAGCTAAAGCAGTGACCCTTCCACTAGGTGAGACCAAGAAACTACTTATAAAGCTTTCTAGCAAAAAGCAAGAAATCACAGTTAAATGGATTTTTTTAACACTCTCCATGTTTAGTGTAGAAAACCACTAACCGACACCGTCATGAGACTGTTGGTGAATGGACTGTCTTACTCGAGGCACAGAAGCACTTACGCTTGCCTTTACTTTTGGTTCCTAAGGGAAGAAATGTGAGCAATTCAAGAGTATAAATAGCCCAGTGAAGGATTCTAGTACAACGACTAATAGCACCAAAAAAAAAAAAAAAAAAAAAAAAGATTGTACTTGGAATGTTGGTGAAATTTCAGACTTCAGGACTTTAATCTTACAAAAATTTATGTCATCATAAATGAGTGAGAAATTGTGTTAGGGCAACAGAGAAACAAAAGTTTGATTGCTTGCAATGTTATAATTATGGTGGGAAAACAGAGGAGAGAATTTCAGGGCTATTTGGGAGAGTCAGGGCGGTGTCCCAGTGCAAGGTATATTTGAACTTGGTCTTGACTGTTAAGTAGTTGTTTAGATGACAAGGATGGGAGAGGTAAAGAGGAATTATGCTACGACAGAGCTGCAGCATGTGTAAAGATGAAGAGTTGGCAAAGCAGATACAGTGTGGAGGGGAAGGAGAAGTGGTCCCGTGTGGCCGCAACAGAAGCTGGGAGGCAGACTGGGAGGAAAAAAAAAAAGTCATAGGGGTAGGTTTGATCCAGATCCTGAAGGAAATGGGTGCTACAGAAGTGGAAGGAGGCTTTAAAAAAATTTTTTTAATGGACAGGCATATGCAGTTTTTAGCACACAGAGTCTCAGGACTGAGAACAATCCGGTAGGTGCCAGAGCATATTAGTTAGTGCATCTCCCAGTAGCACAGAGAACCTGGGTTCCTGGAGAGCCTTGTTCCAGCTCTCAGAACACAGGCTGACTAAGGGAGACTGCATTTAAGTCTTACCTATACTTGTCATGAGCTGTCTGTTGGTAGGCAAGTTACTTAATCTCTCTGTGATTCGCTGTTTTCTTGGAGAATTGGCACAGGGGTGGAGGGTGGGGGATGCCAGGGCTACAGTGAGGATAAAAACAAAGTATGCATGAAGCACAGTACATGGCACATAGTAACTACTCACTTAACATTAGCTATGCTTTTACTCGTGACTCCTCTTCTAAAGCCTAACACTTGGTAAAGTATTCAACTAGGCTATGTGGGAGCAGTCTTTCCCTTAAAAAGAAAATCAGCCATGGGCAGAAGGAAAATTGTGTCCTGAGTCATCTTGGTTAAGAATCATCACATTAGAGCTCGCATGCAAACTTGATCCCAGAGTTCAAGGAAAAATACATGAAATCTCCTATTTTCCCAGGCTGTGTCTCCCTTTGAGAACAATTTATCATCATCATTATCTTTGTAAGGGAAGAGCCTTCTTTATTAGAATAAGACTCAAAATACACTGTGGGTTCAGGGAAATGGATCTGGAAGTAGACTAGAGTTCCAGCAGACCCACTGCTCTCTCTTCACAGCTCTGGGCCCTGATTGGGGGTGGGGGAGTGGTATCAGGTTTCAGACAGAGGCCTCTTTGTTGCACATGGCTGCCATCAGCAGCAGATCCTGGTGTGACAGATGAAAACTCAGGGGGAGGACCTAGGTAGGGACCTTTCCTGCAGCCTTTCAAACCCATCTGCAGCCTCCCCTCAGCCTAACCCCTGCGCTTTTGCTTTAGTGGGAAACCAGTCATTTATCACCATTTTATTTCTCTTTCTGCTGTTGTGTGGGTCTTCTTTCCATACTTAAGAATCTAGCTTTGAGTCAACTAGGAAAGAGGTTAAAGAGCAAGTCTGTCTGTTTTTCCGCAGGGAGGTCCCATCATGGTCTCAATTCAACAAGTGGGTGCTTAAATTTTGCTGGGGCCAGATCCACTTTCATCCATCGGTCTACAAGGGGATCTGGCTAGAAATGCTAAGGAGAAAGTCCTGTCACTTAGTCATTATTATAAGTTAGAAAAATCAGAAAATTGGAAACCCTTCAGGCATCCACACACTTACTTGTTCATTCATTTAGCAAATACTTGATTGCCAGATGCCAAGTGCTGTCAGGTTCTGGGGACTAACGGGGGCCTGTTGAGAAAGGATGCAGGGAAGGCATCCCTGGGGAAATGTTGTCTAAGGGAAACCTAAAAGATGAGAAAGAACTAAGGTCAGATCATTTCAGGGCCAGAGTGGGAAAAAGCTTGGCATGTTTTTGGAAGTGAGAGGAAGCCCCCACAACTGGAGTGCTTAAGAATTGGAACAGAGGCTCCTACTAATTAGCTGAATGACTTTGGCCATACCACTTGACCTCTTTGAGCTCAGTAGACTCATCTATCAAATGGGGGTGACTTTGCCCACCCATACCACATCCTTCAAGAATTTTTTTAAAGATTAATTGAATAAAAGTTAGAAAATAAATATTTTTTAAAAGATTTTATTTATTTATTCATGACAGTCACACACAGAGAGACAGAGAGGCAGAGACACAGGCAGAGGGAGAAGCAGGCTCCATGCAGGGAGCCCGACGTGGGATTCGATCCCGGGTCTCCAGGATCGCGCCCCAGGCCAAAGGCAGGTGCCAAACCGCTGCACCACCCAGGGATCCCAATAAATATTTTCTAAGTGAAGAATGGTTTTATTTTTATTTTATTTTTTTAAAGATTTTATTTATTTATTCATGAGACACACAGAGAGAAAGGCAGAGACACAGGCAGAGAGAGGAGAACCAGGCTTCATGCAGGGAGCCCGACGCGGGACTCGATCCCAGGACTCCAGTATCACACCCCAGGCCAAAGGCAGACGCTCAACCACTGAGCCACCCAGGCGTCCCTGAAACATGGTTTTAAAACTATAGCCTATTTTTTTTAAACTGTTGATTTAGAGAAGAATAATTACTAATAGAACTTTGCACAAATTTGAATATGTCTTTTTCATCCAAAGAGATTTATCCTTATAATACCAGAAGCATGCTCTAATCACATAGTTTAATTTCTAACTGGGTACAAGGATAAGTAGTGAGCCCAATAATATAGTCTTGCTCCCTGTTATAAACTGTATTCTGACCTCAGATCCCAGTTCTGCCATTTATGATTGGTCTCTTTCACCAATCTCTCTGGCCTGAGTATGAATATACTCTGTGAAGTGGGGATATTATTACTACCTAACTAATGTGCTTATGGAATGATTCCTGTAAATGCCTGTGACTGGCCCACCCTGAGTGAAATGGGAGCTTTTCATATTAAAAATGGGAGTGATTATTATGCCAATGAGGCCTGACCAGATTCAAGTGTCCTCCCATTAAGTATAAGAAGGAAGAAGAGTTGCTTGTACTGGGCTGATGGTGTCTTCTTTCATAGAGAAAGTTCCAAATTGCTGACTTTTGAGGCCACAGACTCTTCAGAAGCCAGGAGGAAGGCACAGAGTCAAGTGGTTTTTTTCCTGCATGGTTAATTGGTTGTAAAATGCTACTAAAACTTACTGTTTCTGATTGAATTAAGTACCCTGGGAAATCCAGCTGTGAAGAGGCAGGCATGGGAGGTTTTCCCTGTCTGTCTTCACTGTCCGTGGACAGCTTCATGCTGGTGAATATGCCTTGCCTTCACTTTTGCTTTTGGCTGCAGACACTCTTCCCAACCTCTCGCTTTACCCAACACGTCAGCTGCCAAAGGCCTGGGAGAAAATCAAGCTTTACCACATCTGGATTTCAGGTGACAAGGATGCTGAGAAATAGCAAAACAAAAGAAAACATGCCATTACTTTAAAAGCAAGAACTACTTTTGTTATTTTTAAGGAGAAGAATCTCATTTAGTGGAGCCACAGGGGTTCTTCTTATAGTATAATTTTTTAAAACTTGAAGATGGACATGAAGAAGTCCCACGCTGGCCACACAGGCAAATGAGTTGCTACTACTTTGGTTATTACAGTTTACAACAAGAGATGCAAACTTTTCTAGATTTGTTTTGTCTGGCCCTTATGTCTTCTGGAAGACTGGCAAGTTTCACACTTAGCAGTATGTATTTCCAGCTTCTCTTGAAATGAGAGTCTCTGGCAAAACTATCTTTATATACTCTCCGGAGTCAGTTGGCTGGAGAATAGCCAAGGCTGTCCATTGTAGACAAGATATTTACTCTTCCATTCATATAGCTCCTGGTACTATCTGTGGTTATATACACAGCCTCGTTGATGCATTGATAGTTCCTACTTAGAATATATCTATATCTGTATCTTATATAGACTAATATAGATATATATGACTTAGGAGGAAGCCATAGGATGTTGCAGTTATATAGTCTAAAATTACCAGGGCTCAATAGATAGAGTATCCTTTCTCTTTTACATACCTTTTTGAGACCCTTCCCTTCTGCTCCCTTCTCCACTTAACCATTGTGTCGGTAATTCCATCTTCATCTTTCTACCTTTTGTGGAGGGCATTGTCTGATATTAGCTCTCCCTGTCTTCTCTCCTCGCCACCTATCCCAGTTCCTTGTCCTATGATCTCTATCAGATAGGGCAATGGATTATATTCTATTATGGACTCCTTTTTAAGTATAGAGTTTGTAAGCAACCCAGCCTTATTATCTTTCTGGGTTCAACTCTAGTAAACCAGGACCCAACTATCAACTGTTTTCTGGCCACTCAAACAAATATCCTGTGACTAGCTTGGATTGGGCCTGATTGGCTTGATTTAGGTCACATGTCTATCTCTAAGGCAATTACATAGTTGGAGGATGTGATATTGTGACTAGCCAGACCCAGATCACAAGCAGCACTCTTGTCCAGGCTTGGAATGAGTTTGTGCTGCTGAAATACAAGGACTCTTGAATGAAGGGGAGGAAGTTTTCCAAAAGGAGAATAGAAGACAGTTATGAAAAAAGGGGAAAATGGATTCTGGGCAGTCAGCTCACAGACTTCTTCCACAACCTGTGAAAACTCTGGACCCATTTTGCAGAAACATGTGTGCAAAAATTTGGATTCAATGTTCTGGTGTTCAAGAATTCCAGTAGATTACCCATGGACTCTAGGTTAAGAATATCTGCACTAGAAGATTTCTAAGGTCTCAACCCATTCTAGTGGGTTTGTTTTATTAAGTTTTTGAGCAATTTTCATGATAAAAGCTTCTCTGGAGTTTCATTTCCAATGCTTCTGATTTAAGCTGTTAAAGAGTGACACATGGTAGGGAGGGCAAGGGGGTATGACCTGTGAGTACAAAGCACCCCCAGAAAGACTAAATTGTGTCATTGTTGGTCTACAATATTGCTTTAGTTTCATTTTCCCATCAGCATCCTCATGATATCATGATAAATAGTGCTTAATAAAGTGTCAGACTCTATTTTGCATTATGATTTTAAAATGATAAATTTCTTCTTAAATTTTTATGGACTAGAACACGCAGACTTATTGGATCATTATAATATAAACTGGAATAATTTGGAGCTCATGAGATTATTGTCAGTGCTCTGTGGGCATAATGCTCACTGGTCATTTTTATTTGGAGACTGATCCTGAGCTTTAAATCCAAATTAAGGAGTCACTTGTTTTTGTCTGAACTCAGCTTGTGTGACTTGTTGGAATGCAGTAATTTTTTTTTCCATGAAAGCCATTGCTCAAATTAAATTTATTATCCCCAATGGTGTGTGAGCCCAGAGGATGGGGGGCAGTGCATGATGGTGCTGAGATTGGGATCAGGGAAGGTGTGTCCAGAAAAGTGAACAGACAAATGAAGTGGATTTTTGAAAGGGTGCTGATGATTTCAGCAGGTTTCAAAAACAATTTTCATCTTTAGCAAGACTATACTTTTCCTCTTGGGACACAGATTTTTAGCTGATGGCTTTTTTCTTTTATTTTTTATCTTTCTGGTAGAAAAGTAAGCTTGTTTCTTTTCTTTGAAGCAAAAAGTTGTCAAATATCAGCTTACTCTGGCAACCAGAAACTCCTTTCTTTTCTGTGGCTTGTGCTGGAGATAAAGTAGAATGGGTGAAGAAATTTAATTTTTCTTTTTACTCAGAGGTGATTTGACATGAGTTTTTGTGTTCAGTTTCCATGACACACAATTAGATGTTTATCCTTTCTCTGCAGTTAAGTATTTCTGATGCATAACACCATCATTGTGTTTATTACATGGTATTGACATTACTGTTGATTTTTAAAGTATAAATTGGATATTGATTCTCAAGGTTCAATGTCCCTAAAAATTATTTGAGTACCTTACCTCCTAACCAGGGCAAATTCCCTGATAATTCTGATGCCAGTGATCCAGAAAGTATATTTTGGTGAGCTTCCATAAGGACAGGGAAAAAGTTGTCTCTATGCTTGTGCTTAGTCCATAGTAGGTGCTTAGTAAATACTTACTGGATGAAAGATGGACTGAATGAATAAATGGATGACTTAAGGAAGTAGGCTGAACCAAGAAATAGCAAACCATAAAGAGCTTAATCACTGTATTTCAACAAAGTCATCAGAAGGGTATGTAGAATTTTAGAGAGAGGAGATCCATTTCATATTATTAGTTACATGTCCTTTTGTCCCTCTGGGTTACGCTTAAATGCTTTAAGAACAATGGAAAGTTTAACTTAGAGATAATATTTTGATGTCGAGATTTTTTTAAAGTAGGAAGTTGAGGACATCAATAGTGTGGAGTCTGCCCAGTTGATAGTCTTTTATGAATTATGCATACGTGAAACTAATAAATGATCTACATTTTACAAAGTGTGAGATGGATGGCTCTTAACTATTCTCATTTGAATTAACTGGCAAATCTAGAGCATAAAGACTTTGGTGAAGACACTCATCATTTTTAGTTCTTAATTTATCCATCACAGTATGGGGGCAACATTTCCTAGGTTCTATGCTGAATGATACTTACTTCAATTTTTATAACAATAAGGTTGATTCTTTTTCTTAAAGTAATCCAATTTATAGAAAATTCAGAAAATATAGGAAAAAATAGAAAGAGGAAAGAAAGAATCTTTGTGCCATGATTCAAAGTTACTGCCATTCATATTTACAGTCAATTTAAATCAGACATTCATTTTCCGTTTCTGTATGCAGCCATACTAGGTCTATGAGGAACAGAATGGGACTCTAAAAGTGTCTGTAGTGTCATGGAGAGTCATGTGATTACTTAACTAACTGGAGTACAAGATGTGAAGACAATTGTGACAGGAGCTGTAATAGAGTGGAGAGAAAAAGTGGTTAATTCTAGCTGGGGTATTTGGGAAGGTTTCATGGGCTCAGGGCATGTACACTGCATCGGGAAGGGTAAGTAGAATTATGGGAAACTCAGATGGTGTGGAAGCAGGGAAGGCATTTTAGACCCAGGAAGGCAGCCTATGGTGAAAGCAGGAAGGAAACTTTATGTTCAGGGGACAGGATGTAACTCAATGTGATTGAAGCAAAGAATGCTGGGAGGCAAGAGGAGGCCAATGTGTCTGGAAAAGTAGAATCTTAACACCTATAGGAACTTTGAAAGATTCCCTGATTCATGGGTATTCAACCTTTCTTGGAAAATGCTCGAATACTCTGTCATCCTCAGAGTCCAAAAGTTTTCCTGGAAGTTTGATTTTAAATGCTTTCCTCTGTCTTATCTTTCTTCTGGAGGAAAACTTGAACCAAAGTAATTGTGATCTCAATACAACTGGTATTAAAGGGGAAGAATTGGTACATATTAAGCTCTGGAGGGAAATCTGTTGGTTGACTAAATGAATGACACTGAATGTTCATACTTTATAACATCTTGAAGAAAGAGTTGAGCATCCAGAAAAAAACCCACATGCTTCCGTTACTATGAACTTAAACCTTTTGATCTCTCTCTGACATCTATCACCTCCACGGGGGACATTAATATCGAAACCTTTTGAGTACCTAGGAGGAAAAGTGAAATTCTAACATCAGATTCTAAATGAGTCTGCTTTAAAATCTTAAACACGTAGGTGTTAAACAGAGGGGTATCAAAAGCCTTTGATTTTCAACCTGTGGCTTTCTATGTGTGAAAAAGTCACTCAAAGATAGTGACTTATGGGACTGGTATCTACATAATATATAAATAAACCCTTGAAATGATGTTCATTGACTTCTCCCAAGAGACCCAGATTATATTGGTTTTGCTTTAGCCATCATTCTCCAAATTCGGTTTGGCTCTATTACCAGACCCACTCACTGACTGGGCCTTCATTATAGTTAAAATGCATTTGAAATAGGCGAAAGTGGTCATGGGCAAAATTGAAACACATTAAAATTTGTAATTGGGAATATTCTAGTGACAATACCAGACATTTTTATGCTGACTTTTTTTTCTCATTTTGAATGAATCTGAAAGTGATACAAGTATAGTCAGATATGGTCAATGATCTGTACTGCTATAATATAATATGTATAAATACAAAGGACTGTAGTTTAATGGATGTGGACTTTGAAGCCAAACTGTGTGCATTTAAATCCAAGCTCTACCACTTGCTAGATAGGAAATCTTGGGCAAATTACCTAAGTACTATATCTCAGTATCTCAGTATCGTTGAGATGAGAATAGAGTTAGTACTTCATAGGGTTGTTGTGAATTAATACATGTAAAGCACTAAGAACAGGGACCCCACAGTGTTTATTCATGTGTTTGCTATAATAACTACTAAGTTGAGGCATTGAGTGAGACTCCCTATCTCACTTTTTATGCTTGGCTTGTTGGAGTGCGTCACTGTTATTAAAGCAACGTTACTGCTTGTATTTGCCTCTTTTCCAGCCTTGTACTAGTGACCCAGGATCCCAATACCTGATGCCTGTTTCAAATCCTGTCCCTTGGTCTGCAGGAGTTCTGTGCTGGGTGATTCCTTGCCCATCATGCTCCTTGTAATGAAAACGGCTTAAGATGAATATGTCCTTAGTTTGTCCCCAGCCCTGAGAAGGACAAACATACACTTGAGTTTGTTCTCTGCCTTCATTCCTGCTGCAAAACAGTCTCTTAGGATGACTTCAAATGTCTGCCAAGGGCCAGTGTTTGTACCTGCATGCATTTTTGGCAAGAAACACTCGGCACTTGAGTAATCTTTGTGAAAGAGTATCCCTGAAGACGAACACCTTCTCTACAACACATAAGCTTACAATTCCTTGGACGTGTCAGACTTTCTCACTTAATTTCCATTCAAACCTTGCAGCAGTAGGTCTTAAGCGGCAGCACCCTTGCTCTGACTTCTCTTCCCTGTGTCATTTCTAAAGAATTGCAATTTATTCTTCCCCTGCTGGCCAATGGTTATATGTCCCCCTCTTTCCCTTTTCACTATCCTGATGCTTTTTCCTAGCTTTCAGATTTGACATCTAGCATGAGGAGACTCATTTATAGTGCATCCTTTTTTTAAAAGCTATTTTTAAATTCTTTCGTCTGCTGCTATTCTATCCCAACACCTTTTTTTTTTTTTTTTTTTTTGTAAATTCTTGCCACTAATTATGTCCTTCCATCAAGGCCAAACTCTGAGGTAACAAATGCTTAACAAGTTGATCATGCTCATCCCTGCAGACTGAGAACACTTTCCAGAAATGCCCAAGATCTGAGGGATCTTGGCCAGGAGAAAAAGTAAACTCCTTGAAGTCAGTGGCCCGTAATACGGGCAGCCACATGCTCTCCCCCTGGGATCCCCAAGATAGTGCCACAACTTGGGACAATTCCACCTTCTACGGTGGGGAGAGAGAAGAGAATTTGCTTCGTCTGCAAAGAGTCCCCTTCGTGATCTTATTTCTCTCTTTCCTCCTTCCTTGCCTTTCAAACAGAACTGCAGTGGTTTGAGTCAAGGCAGATGCTCTCCCAATAGTGCAGTTTAACATCAGAAAAGGAAAGGTCAGCCTGGTGGTGAGAACCCTTTGCCCTTACAAAGGTTTGGCCTCCTCAGCCTGCCCTTGTGGCATCCTTGGGATTTTGGCAGACTTACGGGTATCATATTTTCACATGGATGAACTGTACTCTACAACTTCTTCTGTGTATGAGGAACCCAAAATGTTGACATTGAAAATAGAGTTTTTTCTTTCTAGCTGTTTTGACTCCCCTGTTTTCAAGGGAGATCTATTTTTCATGGCCGTGACCATGGGACTCTTGTTTACCTCTCTGTGGAGGGTGACCATGGGGTAGTGATGGTGTTTCTGAAAAAGCCTCTGGCAGCTTGAGAGGTCTGGGTAGGGATAGCTGCTTTCTGGTTAAATATTTTCAATTTGGGAGAATGCTGGTACTCCTGGAAAGCCTTTCTCGGTTATATCTGGGCAGTGGATTTGGTCATGAGGGCAGGCGGTTCTGTACAACGTTGTCAAAGCAAAGATGATGGGGCAGTCTATGGAGAGGACTCCAAAAAGGCCCTTTGATTCATGAGGCATTTCCCTCTCTACCCTCCAGTTAGTGTGTGTGGGAGCAACTTGAACTTCCCACAGAAGGGACCCCACAGTATTTCCACACAGCTGTTTCCTGTGTTGGGGCTGAGTGAGTCTCCGTGTCCTGAATATCTTTGGAAAGGATCATCTGCCACATAACCATCTGTGGGCATAAGTCAGAGGAACTTTTGGGGAGCCTTAAGACTGCAAATGGGGGTTTTATGTTCTGGTTTAGGTGTGCCTTGATGTTTTTCTTTTCTAGCCTAGACATTATGAAAGCAGCAAAAACATCCAAACGTGGTTTTTTTTCAGAATTTGGGTGGCGGAGGTAAAAACTCAACCTGCTCACCCTAGATCTATTACAGTGCTTTGCATAATATTTAATGATGTACAAGCTGTTGCCTACTGGTTGGTTTTACCACGTGTGCCCTTAAGTTCTGACTCTCTGGAGTCCTCCATGGTTTAAGCTGGTATCTCTCTTCTTTCTGTGTCTTGCTTGGCCTTTGGGTAAAGCCGCTCTAGTCATTATTGTCTCTCCTTGCTTCTTCTTTTTTCTTTTTGTAGGTCATTCAATGAAACCTACAGTTCTTGTCAGTTACATAGGTCTTTGCTCTTTTTCTTAACCTTAACATTCCAAGAGAGAATACTTTTTATATCTGAAAATCTGAACATTCTTAGTGCTGGGTAGGGAGCAGTTGCCAGAAATAAATGACGATGAAAATAATTATTCCTTTCTCTATGCTGGGTACTATTTAAACATTTCACATATGTTATTTAATTATCAGTGACCCTCTAAAGTATTTCTCCCACTTTACAGATGAGAAATTTGAGGCACAGAGAAATTATGTGATTTGTCTAAAGTCACACAATTAATTAAACAGTAGAGTTAGGATTATGATGAATGCCACATAGTGGTGCTGGGGAGAAATACTGTTATGCCCATGTTTTTTAATAAGGCCGCTAAGGTTCAGGGAACTGCAGAAGTTTACCCAGGATTATTTTATCTCCAATCCAAGCTCTTGTCTACTGCTGTCTTTATTGTAGAACATTCTCTTTCTACTCCTTGGAAGTCCTGGATTCTGTTTAGTCGAACAGATTAACTGAAAACCCACTGGGTTCTGAATCCTGTGTTATGTGCTGAGAATACAGAGATGATTTTTATTTGTTGTTATTTTATGTCCTTGGATAGATGGATCAGGTTCTGTTGGCTAAATCAATGAATTTTCCTTTTGGGGGAGCCTAGAAGTATCTTTGGTATCTAGCACTGTGCTAGTCAAATGGAAGGAGACTCAAAAAAAAAAAAAAAAAAAGAAAAAAGGAAGGAGACTCAATGTACTGACTATGTATCAGTTGGGAAAATGTGATAAGGGTAAACCATTGAATAAACAATTTTGTTCTGCAAATGTATGTGTTCGGTTCAGTTAATGTTCAATGATGGGCTAATGTCCTACATTAGTCTGATTGATGAACCCAGACACAACTTTTAATAGAATGTCACTTTTAGTTTTATGACTGTCACTTTCCTAATTGAGGTAGCTGACTAAAAAGTTCAATAGCTCAAGTGTTGAGCACTTATTGGGTTGGCTTTTGGAAACCTAACATTGTCTTGAAAAAAATCATACAACTAAAAATCAGGACATGTAAATTGTAGGCCTAGCTATCATAACTATTGTAACTCTGTGGCTGTTATCATGTCTCCTGATCTCTCAATTTTCTCATATGCATAATGAAAAAGTTATCCTAAGTGATAGTTTAGGTCATTTATAAAGTCCTGTGATTCATGCGAAAAAAAACTTATAAGGAGTCCTTTGACTAATACAGAGTATGGGTTTAGTTTTGACTATAGATAAATATCTTAATTTTGTTGAGTCTTACTTTTCTTTAAATAGGTTGATAATTCCTGGCATGCCTAATTTATAGGACTTCTGTGAGCATTTAGTGAGATACTGGAGATATAAGTGCTTTGAATCATACAACACTGTATGAACATAACATGATATTATTCATACTGAAGGTTAACAGAAGGGTGTTGGGTTTCTTGCCTCACCTCTTCCATTCCCCAAAAAAGACTGTAGTTTGGTTCTGGTTGGGCTATTTCCTGGAGTTTCTGGAACTCCTTGGAACTCTACAGGGTCAATAGGGGCTTTGTCCTGCCTCCAGTCTGTTTCCCACGGTTGGGATAAGGCTGCCACACTCTTTCTCCTGACAACACTTTATCAAACACACCCGCCACACAAAATGTGGCAATTCATGAGACAAAAGTGAGGTTTTGAGTTTCAATAACCTCTGTTTTGTTAGAAACCCCCTCGGAATCTGAGATCCTCTCCATAGGCCAGCAGACATGCATGCGTCCCTGGTTTACAAATGCCTTAAAAACAGCCCGATAAATCATCCCCAAAATGTGTGTGCCACGTCTAACTCTGTCTCTCAGTGGGGATATTTTTAACTCCTACTTCTAACTCCTCTCAGTTCCTTTAAGGAAGTGTGATCCGACAGGGTCAGGCATTTGGCATCTACTTAGGGGAAACTTTGAAAGAATTCCTGAGGCTCCCCCTGGGGTAAGGCTGGCTTTCCCCAAAAGAACGGGCCCTTCAGAGCGTCTTTGCCACATAAGGGCTTGTGTGAGGCCCCAGGCACCCGTTGATGCCGTCTCTTCCCTGCGACAGATGGTCAAGCCTTCAATTTCAGCAAGCAATCCACTGTCGAGAGGGCGGGCAGGACATTCTGCCAACAGGCCAAGTGACAGGGCAGCTTAGGGTAACAGGGATCCGGTGTGTGCCCAGCATAGCTTTTGTGCTAACGATGGGCTGGTGACAGGCACCTCGCCCCTGCTCATCGTTAAGGCAGAAGATCCCCTGCTCCCTTGATTCTGTTTCTATCTGGCAGAGCTAGCGTCCTGTTTGCTTGTCTTTCAAAATCCATTTTGGCACCAGATGGCTCCCCTCATGGTGGCTAGCAGTTGTCTGACTTGAAGATGCCAGAGGGTGTGCTGACAGCTCCTTCTAACACAGCCTGAATCTGGCTGTCGGGTCTGGGCTCAAATGTCTTAGACACACACCCGCGGCAGTATTATCAACCCTGGGGAACCAGGGGTGGGGGACACTGGAGAGGAATGGCAATGATGTGTCCCTCCACAGTACTTCTGCTACTGGTATGGAAATAATAATGCTAATAGTTATTCTTATTTGTAGAGTTACTCTTATTTACACTTACTAGTGTGAATGCCATTGGGGTGTAGGGACTGACTACTGATGGTACAGGTAGTACTAATATCCGTACTCTACTACTTCTATTATTACTGAAATTACTGTAGCATAATCGTTAAAGGAGTACAAGCTCTGGCCAAATTTAAGTTCTGGACTCAGAGTTACTAATCATTGGGCAAGTTTTTTAACTTCTCCGAACCTCAGTTTCTCCATCCATAAAATGGCATTAATAGCAGAGGTTATTTAGGGGGATTAAATGGGGAAAATGTATTTGAAGTTCTTAGTATGTAATACATGGAAACCATTATTACTCCTGCCACCGTTGCCATGCTTACCAGGTGCCAGGCGTTCTTGCAACTCATGTTTACAACTGTCTTACAAAGAAGGGACTGTCACTATACCCAGTTTACAGATAAGGGAAGTGCGGTGCAGAAAAGTTGAGCTATGTATCCAAAAACATACAAGCAGTACCTGTCAGAGTTGGGATATGAACCCCATTCTGGGTACTTCTAAAGGCTATGGCTTTTCCTCCACACCACCACACTGGTTGTCACTGTCACTTAGTGGCATTCAGGCCTCTCATGGGGCTTGGCGTGGCTTTTAAAAATGCCCTTCCACGGAGCTGTGCCTGAAAGAAGCAGCCAGTTTTCACATTTCAGATGTCTTTGACCCGAACCCAAGAAGATGGCTGCCTCACTATCCTTGAGTTTCACCACCTTAGCTTCTGAAAGCCTCGTGCTATCACACAGCCACTCAGCGCTGGCCTTCTGAGAGCTCAGAGGAAAGGACAGTGTGGAGGCACTTGGGGTTGTGACTCCTCCCTCAAGTCTCCATCCCTTCCCAAGTCTTCCTTTGGAAAAGGGACAGGAGTCAGGACCAATTGATGGCCCCTGGGAATGACAGTGCCATTCCTCGTACTAGGGAAGGGGTGCCAGAGCCAGATTCCATTTTTACAAATTTGGCCTTCAGTGATGTTCCACAAGTCATTTATCTTGTATGAAAGGTTGATAAACTTTGGGCTCTGTGGAGAGAAACTGGAAGTAGGAACAGATGATTATTCAGAGGCCTGCTTTTATTGATGGGTGGTTGAACAGTGCATAATGTTGAAAGAGTCATTTCAGGAAGATGTTGACATTTTAACATATTCTTTCAGTTGAAAAAGTTATTGTTGCTCTTCAAAGAGCTACTCCTACACCATACTCTCCCGAGGGACAGAGAGGAGAGAGATTCTTTTGGGACCTCTCTCAGTTCATTATTCGGAAACTGGTTCAGTTCAGTGCCACTCTGTTCTGTGTTCTTGTTTCTGAAGACCCCTGTGTTATTTCCTTAATAGACTTTGTGCTCAGAGCTAAACTGAGGCATCGTGGTGTGATAGTTCTTCACAAGTTATGTGTATCAAGGTGGGAATTTTATACTCTAGCGTAGACTTGAAGTGGGAGAAAGGTGAAGAAAAGAAATACCTACAAGAATTTAACTGACTGGCATTTTAATGCATTCTGATGTTTTTGGAAAATATTTGTGCCTGACATCCATCAGCCTAAAAGTAAAAGATAATGGAGAACTTAGGATGGCTTTTAACATGCTTCTTTCTTCAAACATGGGCCAATGGAGAACATGTAGATCGTCAACCTAAATGTCCTAATAGCACTCTTTTGATAACTGCTGTCCTCCTGGTATAGACTTTAACAACTACAACCTAAGAAATAATTCAGGAGGTGCCTGGGTGGCTCAGATGGTCAAGCATCTGTCTCTTGGTTTCAGCTCATGTCATGGTCTCAGGGTCGTGAGATTGAGCCCCATGTGTGGCTCCGTGCTCAGCAAAGAGTCTGCTCTTGAGACTCTCCCTCCTCTGCGCCTCCCCCTGGCTTGTGCATTCATGCACTCTCTCTCTCTCTCTCAAAATAAATTAAAAAAATATTTTTTAAAAGAAATAACTCAGAAAGTTATAAGGTGACCATCTAATTTATCATCCGTGACAGGACACTTTGAGAGTTAAAGTGGGTACTATTAATACTTACAACACAGTGTAAACTGGGATTGTTCCTGGCAAATTGGGACTTTTGGTCACCAAAACTCATGGATCGCACTCTAGAACCAATTCAGGGATCAAGGTGGTGGTGAGGTTCTTATTCAATCACAGATAGGCTCTGTAAGAAAAACATACAGGAAATCTTTGAGAACTCAAAGGACTTTAGTCAGTATGTGAATCTTATCTGCTTCTTGTGGGTACTGCTAATTAAGGTATTTTATTTGGAGATGCTAAAATAAAAGTGTTTACCATCTCCTTATATTCATCCAGCGTGCATTTTGCTGGTTCATCGTCTGTGAATTTACAGGGCTTAAATTACATGTTGTTGGGAACCGTGAGTAATTCTCAGGCAATTATACCCAATTGGAATCTATCTTAAATTATGGTGAAGACCTTCCCTCTGTCTGAGTAAAAATACTTCCTTGGAGGCTTAATTCTTTTGTGAGATCTATTGGCTTTACTGAAGGTGTTTCCTTCATAGAGAAAGTCCAGCTTGGATGCAAAACAAAGGCTAAAGCTTTAAACAAAATACTGGCTCTAACACCATCCTAAATATTTCAGAAAATACTTGGAGAATAGAATGCACAACCCAAATGCAACTTACTACCTTTTTCTTCCCTTCTGTCTCAGGACTGAAATATTAACTGTGACAATTTGTTTCTTCACAGGTTCTTCTTGAAATTTTTCCTCAAATGTAACCAAAATTGCCTAAAGAATGCAGGAAACCCACGTGACATGCGGAGATTCCAGGTGGGTTTGTCTTCTCTTTCTTAAATCTCAATAATGCATGAATATCAGAAGAGGGTAAAAAAGTCTTAGGCAGAAGAAGATACAGAGTCTATTTATTTCCCCAGAGGTGATGAGCAGGTGAGGCTCCTGGTCCCCCGGGTATCTGCACTCTAGGAGTTGTTTTTATTAGGGAAGAGTTGCAACTGAAGCACTTGTGGTCACTGGTTGAGGCAGTTTTGTCCTTTGAGCCTAGTGTGGCTTCCTGAATGGACTCACAGGCTTAAACCGTTGCACGTTAAGTGAAGTTCGTAGAAATGATGGATTTTTTGAAAGTATTACAAGTAGAAAACTGTTAAATAAGAGCTTTGTTCTGTTTTAGGATTATGTCCTCTTCTTCCTTTCTCTCTGTTCTCCCCTTCCAATTTTGGAAATTGTCAGCAGTAATTGTCTATAAAAAACAGACCCCTGGTACAGCAGGGCACATCTAGAGTAATATGGATGACACTTAGTTCTGTGTCAGCAACATCCTTGTACAGCATGTGTGAAAGTCCTCAAACAGCAGTCAGATCTGCCACCATTCAAAGCACAAGGGTTATGTTTGCCTTGTATAATTATACATTACTGATGGCAAAAGATGTGAAAGCAAAGTGTTAATTTCGAAGACACAAAATGGTAGTTGAGTTTTAGGAAAGGTTGCTAAGTTCTAGATGCTGGTGCTTCTCAAACTTGAAGGTGTCAAGAACTCCTTGGGGATCTTGTTAAACTGCTAATTGAGGTCTCAAGGGGACCTGAAACTCTCCATTTTTAACAAGCTCCCCAGTGATGCAGGTGCCATGGACCACACTTTGAAGAGCAAGGTTCTAGACTTGTGTTGCTTTCCATCTCATTTTATGGCTAACTCATTTGTATGATCAACGTTCATTTTCCTATCAGAGTAATGACATATATATATATTTCACCCATATGACCTTTCAGTGAAAACAGTGTGGTGTTTAAAGTATACTCTTAGGTATAGTTAGTCAGCTTTAAGTGTAGATTGAAATGTATGATCTCTGAGAGAATCTTGAAAAATTTTAGCTGCACATCCTCTGATGGGAGAAAGGGATGCGATGATTCTGAGCATTGATTTTTAGATGTCAGGATCTCTTTGTCTCCAAGATGATATTTTTTTGAAAGATGAGACTTATTGGTCTCAATAAGGACAAATTCAGTAGAAAGAAGACAATGTCTTTCAAGATCCTGAAGTATTTTTGTAAAATCATTTTGGCGTCACCATCTTTTGTCCTGACAGAGATGAGTAAAGAGAATCCCTGTATCCTAGTTCCCTGGGAAATGATTCTCCTGTCTAGCTGCCGACTTCCAACCAAGTTGGAAGACTTGGGTTCTCTTGTTCCCACACAGGATTTTTTTTGTGTGTGTGTGTGTGTGTGTGTGTTGAGTTGGAGTTAGCTTTGCTGATAAACAACACATCTGATGCCACTAAGTGTGTATTGCTCAGTGTCCTGCAACATGAGGTTGGCTTTCATTATAAACTGTTTTGCAGCTTGCTTTGGCCTTAAGATGAACCATATGTATCTCCTGACCAAGCTTGGGTTAGGAACAAAGCATATCCAGGCACGAACCAATTAATGTCTAATAAACGTGTCTAATAGACATGTGTCATGCCTTATGAATATCAGGATCAACTTTGCTGTGCTTCTCAGGGCAGCAAAGTTAGAGATTGACTTTGGTGACATTGGGAACCTAAAAGAGTATTTATATAAGACTTCTGGGGCCCTGTTTTCTTCAAAGGACCTGGCTAGTGAAATGTCTGAGATCCTTAAATTATAGAAATGTAGCTCTTATATGAGATGAAAAACCAACTCAGTCCATTATTTTTGATAGTATCTAGAAAGCTTTATTTTTATAGATAAAATAGTCATTCTGTGTTTAGCAGAAGGGCTACTGAGACAAGGGGGCATGAATTGAGTTTCTGGAAAGCCTCAATTTCCTCAATTCTAAAATGGAGTAAAAATTATGATTCTGCTTATTTTGCAACATACGAATGATAACATTTTGTATACATAACTAATTTGCAAACAATAAAATATAAAAGCTTTTGGAGAAAGTACTTGTGATAAACTAAAACTGGGTTATTATTTTAGTACAGGGTTTCTCAACCTAAGCACAACTGACATTTTATTTTATTTTATTTTTTTTTACAACTGACATTTTAGACTAGATAATCCTTTGTCACACTTATGTAGGTGCATAGATTCGTCCTACTCACTGCAGGACATTTACAGTTTGTCACTGGCCTATACCCATAGAGGCCAGTAGAGAAACTCCCCCAGCCCCTAGCCTAGTCATGACAACTCCAAATGTCTCCAGACATTTGTCGGTATTTCCTGATTGGAGTGAAGATGCAAAATTGCCCCTCTAGAGAGTCATTGGTCTGATCTTATACCTAATGACATCTGACAAACTCTTCCTGGTGACAGTGCTACAATCCCAAAGAATGCTCTTTTTTTATTAGGCATGAGAACTACCTGACACAAAGTACATACTGTCCTTCAAATACATATGCTCTTTCCTGTGAGTCTAATGTAGGTAGATTTCTCTAAATAGAAGCAGCAACCTTGGCCACTATAGAGTTAATTTTTGAGTTGAGGAAGAGCTCTTTCCACAATCAGAGACAAATTCCTTACTGGGTCTCAGATTTAACCTGCTTTGTCCCCATCACCCACTCATCACTTCCTGGGAGAGGATAGAGAGGGACCTTATGGTAGAATGAACACTGATGCATTTTGTTTTGTATCTAAGTATGTTTACACGTTTCATTAATTATAATTTTCCACAATTAGCACATGGTCTTATGCATGTAGGCATGTGGATGTTTATGCAATTAGAGAATGGACAAATTACGTCAATAGAGTTAAAATAACACCCCAAATATCCCTACTGAACCTATTTTTTTCCCTCAATCTTGTTTCTTTCATGAAGATTTCCTCCTATGGTTCTCTGCATCATTTCATGCTTCTTGAAACCATCTTGGATTCCACAACAACATTCACTCATTCTCAGCCTTCTCGAAGGGATGCTGTTCATTTGCTCTCCTGTATATGTTGCCGTTCCCTAAGTTTTCTTTTGAGATCCAGATCTCTTCTCACTTTGTAGAGCTCTCTTGAATATCTTCTCCATCCTCAGCATTTTAAATACTATTTGGGCACTCAGATCTCTTGAGTCAGGTTCCCTAAGACCTGACATCCAGATCCAGACCTAGCTGAGCTGCCTGTCAGAGACTTCCAGGAACTTCATCTCAGTGAACCCAACATCCATTGTCATCATCTTTTCTTTTCTTTTCTTTTCTTTTCTTTTCTTTTCTTTTCTTTTCTTTTCTTTTCTTTTCTTTTCTTTTCTTTCTTTTCTTTTTTTTCTTTCTTTTCTTTTCTTTCTTTTCTTTTTTCTTTTCTTTTCTTTTTTTTCTTTTCTTTTCTTTTTTTCTTTTCTTTCTTTTCTTTTCTTTATTTTCTTTTATTCTTTTCTTTTCTTTTCTTTTCTTTTCTTTTCTTTTCTTTTCTTTTCTTTTCTTTTCTTTTCTTTTTTTTTTCTTTTTTTGTGCCTCCACCACAAGCTGACTTTTCTTCCTATGTTCCCTGTCTTGGTTTATTCCTAGTTACATTAAACACTGGGGAGATGACTGTTTATATCTGTATCTACATTCAGTGTGTTCCATATAAGTTTGTATAAATACACATGCTTATATGTGTACCTTGATATACATCTATGGACATTGGCCACGATGATGGTAATGATAAAACTAACATTTATTAGGTACTTATTATATGAGAGGTATCATGCTAAGTATTTTACACGAGTTATCATTTTGTCTTCACAATGTCCCTGCTAGGAACATGCAAATATTATATTTGTAAAATGTAATTTTACACATGAGGAACTGAGGCTTAGAGGAGTGAAGCAATTTGCTCAAAGTCACACATCCACTAGGTAGTGAAGAGGTGGTAATTCAACCCAGTGGTCTGACTCAGGTGTTATAAATGTGGAACAGTAAAGAAGCTGTTTAGAATCTGTATGGAGAGACTTAGTGCAGAGAAAATAAGGAGGTCTCTCAACAGCTGAGAGCCAGAGTGGCTACCCATGAACATGTGCTGGCCCTTCAGGAAAGCCAGTGAGAGGTGTTTGCCCTATAACAAGCCTAAAGCTACCATCTGCATGAATACTGGAATGCCACCAAAGTTCATCAGGCAGAGAGTGGAGTTGTATGGAAGGAGAAGAACATGAGCATTGTTTCTGAACAGAGCTACAGCGCTGGCCAGTTTCTACTTGTACGAACCTTAGAAAGAGAAGCTATTACTCAGAAGATGGCTTCAGCTTTACTTAACTTATGGTGGTTTGGGCCACTTCTCCAGAGCAAGAAAGACCCATGATGGAGCATGAGGAAAATGGCCCCTGATGTTTCAGAGTACTCTGTGAAGAAACCATACTGAAGTTCCCAAATCTTATGACTTGCCTAAGAGGGGGAAAATTAATTTTCCCTGCAGCTACCCTGACTGACAGAGATGCATCATAGAGACATTGGTTGAAGGTTGCCTGTGAAGAAGACAGAATTTTCCTCATTTCTCTCATAGTACACCATTAGGAAGTAGGTTTTATGTTGCTATTGCCTTTAAGGAGGAATGAGAAAGTGTCTCTTTAGCATGAGAAAACTCTGGCCTACCCTTGACATCTCAATGTGGCTTTTCCCAGTTATACTGAAAACCTAAGACCTAGAGACATCTGATCGAAAATGTGCTCTCCTGACTATTAAGTGGGCTCTCTCCAACAATAGTGGCTGCTGCTTTTCTCTCATCTCATTTTGTATGCTCACCAGGCCAGCCTGATCTTCATACAGCCACACCAGAGCGTGTCTCCTCTGAACAGCAATCAGGGGCCTGTGTAGGTGACTGAGGAGGACATAAGAAAGGTTGTTGATCTCTTGACATGTAAAGACATTCTGTCAAGCAAACTCAGCCTCACAGCGGCTGAGCTTCTGGTGTGTAAACAGAGACTACTTAATTACACAGGTCATGTCAATTAGTGTGACCTTAGCGTTTTCAAGAAATTAATCACTTTCTGCAGAACTCGGCTGTGTCCATACTTTAAGGCTTTATGGAATAAACCTTGTAGAAAATCTGGTACAATCTTTTTTTTCCCCCTCCTTCTTCTTAATTTACAATGGATGTTTTCTTTTGAAATCCCCAGGCTGTGGCTAGGGCAACAAACTTGCTCAAATACAACAGTGGATACAGGCTTCATTCAGTTCTGGTGGGTGTGAGGAAGTGGGGAGGAGAGGAGAAAGTGGGGGTAAGGTAAGATGGAAACAGCTCATGACAGGGAGAAATACACTGTGTCTAAATGAGCCTGTTTCTTCATCTTGACACTAAAAAGATGCTAATGTTAAAGGACTGTATTAAAACCATGTCATGGGTCTGATTTTTAACTGACAGGAGCTAGACAATTCCAGGTGAAGATTTAAATCCTTATCAATAGCTTTCCTTGTTGGGGCTGGCAGAATGAGGATGATGAGGGAAGGAACAGGAAGTGGGTACAAGCTGTCATCACAGTAGATGCCGGAGTACCTGGGGACTGGGAAGTAAGGTATAAGTCTCCAAATTCATCTTATCCCTTCGACAAAATTTTTCAAAAGGCTACAAATCCATATTCACATATAAGTGTTAGATATATGACTATAGGTGAATATAAATTTAAGATATATTCCTTCCTTCATGCATGCATGTACTCAGTAGTATTTATTGATGTGGTAGGTGGTGAGTATATCGTGATGAACAAGAAAGACAGGGTGTTTGTCGTAATGAAGCTTATATTCTAGTTGGGGTCTATTTGTTAGGATAATACTGGCTGCTCTAATAAATAGAGCAAAGAATATAATGGCTCACTCACAACAGGTTATTTCTTGTTCACATGATGATACAAGGCAGGTGTTCTTGGTCAGTGAATGGATCTTGCACATAAAGTGATTTGGGGGATCAGGGCTCTTTTTAAAAAAAAATATTTTATTTATTTATTTATTTATTTATTTATTTATTTATTTATTTATTGGAGATACAGAGAGCGGTAGAGACACAGACAGGGGAAGAAGTAGGCTCCTCAAGGGGAGGCTGATGTGGGACTTGATCTCAGGACCCCGGGATCATGACCTGAGCTGAAGGCAGATGCTCAACCCAGGCACCTCATTCTTTTTGTTTTGTGTGTCTGTCTCTCCTATCCCCTAAAACTTTGTTTGTCTCTGTCTATCCAACTGAAGGGTAAAGAGTACATGGAGGGGGCTCATGGACTTCTTAAAAACCTCAGAAATGACCCTTGTCAAATCTGTCACATGGCCATATAGACATCTGTCACATGGCCTTATAGAACCACAGAGCGACTTGCCAATGTCTACTTGTATAGCCTGAGAAGGAGAGAAAATGGATGTGTGGGTAACTAGCACCATCAGTTGCTATAATGTTTTCAAGTTGTTAATTACAAATTATTAAAACATTTTTCATTATTTCTATAAGAAATATTAATAATACGAGAGAGAATACATGTGGGATGGGGGATAGGAACCTGATTTAAAGTGGGTGACCAGGGAAAACTTCTGAGGACGTGATATGTAAGCTCAGAGCTACAGGATAAGAATAAACTATCCTGAGAAGAGCCAGAAGAATTTTCTGAGCGGAGAGAACAGCAGGCTCCAAATTCATGCTTATCTCATGTTTATTGGAGGAGACAAACAATCCTCTTTCACTTATTAGTCATATGGAGCGGGGGATAGAAAATATGAGTAGAAACCACCAGTTTATCATCCCAAATTCCCACCAAAAGTGTGTTCTTTTAAAAATGCTGGCATGGGAAATGACAGTAAAAGGCAACTCTCTGCTCTTGGTTTTTGGTGAATCCTATAAATTTTGGGAAATCCTTGTTATTTATTCAAAAGCCCACAGAGGCTCTGAATCAATATATTATAGCGTGTGATTAGAGGATTCTTAAAACACATGCCCTACCTCTGCAGTTTCAGTCTGCTTTTAAAGGCACTTAAATAAAGAAAGAAATATTTGTATCCTTTTTATTTCTCTCCCACCGTCCCCCACCCCCTGTTTTATATTGTTTTGACAAACAGCACATCTTGCAATTAAATTCTTTACCAACAGAATGCTAGGGGGGCCCGAGCTGCAATCACTCTCTTCATACAGAATAATTTCAAGATGCACCACGCTGATTAATTATACTGAAAGCAGCTCTAATGATAGTTTCAGAATACAGGATTAATTCACATAACATGGTAAATACAAATGGTGGATTTTCAACCTGATATATTAAACCATTACGGCTTATTGGGCAAATATGTATCTTGGCATGCGCCTTATGCTGGGCCTTGGCAGAAAATATGCATCACTGAGAAGGAATCCTTATGAACACGATTTGATGAGTGGTGGCTCTGCACTTAGAGGAAATAAATTTCTACATTAAGTACAGTCACTATTGAAGAAATGTAAAATACATGAAAGGATAGATGTTTAAAAGTGTTTGATTTGATCACTGTTGCCAATGGACGTTGCTTCTGACGATGCCTGTATTTAGTGAGACTTAAAAACAAAAGATTTTCTTACATTCTGTCACTTTTTAAGTTGTAACTTCCAGAGCTTTTATTATATGTGAGACACTGTACAAAGTGTTTTGCATGGATAATCTTACTTATTTTTCCACTGCTCTTTCCCTTGCTTACTTTGTTCCAAACCAGCACCTTGGCCTTCCTTTATTTTCTTTCATTTCTCTTCCTCAAAATACACCAAAGTCATTCCTGCCTTGAGATCTTTGCACTTGCTATTCCATCCTCCTAGAAAATTCTTCTGTGGCTTCAGTGAATAGCCAGCTACGTCTTTTACTTATATTTCAACTAAAAACATCACCTTTTCAGAGACACCTTCCTTAATCACCCAATCCAAAATAGCTCTCACCTAGGTATCACTCTGTCCCATTTTATTTTTTTCTTGGAAATTTTCACATCCAGAAATTTGCTTTTATTGCTTACTTACTGCCTGAAAATACCTTTCTGTCTCTGATGAACATTAATTGGTGGACAAATAATTTATCTGTCTTGTTCATTGCTGCTTCTTCATAGAATAGGCCTGGAATAAAGTAGGCTCACACCAGCGGGGCACTTGATGGGATGAGCACTGGGTGTTATGCTATATGTTGGCAAATTGAACTCCAATAAAAAAAAAAAAAGTAGGCTCACACCTATTCCTATGATTGAGTGACTTAGCTAAGGTTAGTAAGCAATGGAGTTGGAGTTCAGACTCAGGACTCTCTGACTCTAGAATATGAGCTGTTGACTAATATGCTGTTTTCTTGCTCCCAATTTTCACATCCATGTGTCAAGGTCTCATTGTAGAGAACACACATGGCGATCCTGTATGTGTTGGCTCACTGCTACTTAAAATAGCCAGTGGGAACACACAAATGGAGAGCACATGTTCAATGCCAATGACACCATCAAGAGTCATCAGAGGTATCCTGACCCACAGAATGGGGACCAAGTTTCAGGTCACTAATTAGCTTTTATGTTGAGTATGTGTCACAGTTCAGGAGAGAGAATCTGAGTTTAGTTTTCAAAGGTCCAAATTGTTTTAGCATCAGTATCTGAGGATTTAGAGATGTCTGCTTTTGAAGAGATATTTTTGCCTTGAGCCTTAAAGAGTGGATTTAATTTGGTTACGCACTCCCTTTCTCCCACAGTTCTGCTCTGCTAAGTCCTGTAGGTTCACGCGTCCTCCATAATTTTTAATGAGTTATTTGGGATCTTTCAACCAGATAGAAACTAGCAATCAGGCAGGTTTCAGAGACTATCTCATTCCATATCAGTCAAGGATATTGTAAAGGACAAAGTTAATGAAGACCTAACTCCTAACTGCTGCAGACCATTTTTATGTATATAATACTGAAAGTATAGTCAGTCACATTGAACCCAGATATACGTCCTAGAAGATCCCAGCAGAGTTAGGAGAGAAAAGACTTAAGCCAGGGGTTTGTTTTGAGAAGCCAGAGGATACTATAGGTGAGAACTGGATCTGGAGTCTGGGAGTTTCCCTTCAGGCTTACCCCTGCTCTTAATTTGTCCTGTGACCTTGAGGATGCTTTTAAATTTCTTGGGCCTCAGTTTTCTAAGCCTCAAAAAGAGGAGTTGGACAAATCTGCAGTGTCTTAACTACTGAGGACTTTTATTATTTTCTTTTATGAATCCCATGTGATGACCTATTTTTTTGTATATTTTTTTACTGGAGTTCGATTTGCCAACATATAGCATAACACTTATTTCTGATCCTAATGGTATTTATTAAGAATCACACTCGGTTTTATTATTTTTTTCGGTTTTAAAATTATTCAAAGCCACGTGAATCCATCAATTCAGAGCTTCTCACATGCATGAGATAACCAGTGTTCCCATGCAGATGATTTAATCCTGTATCAACTAAATGTTGATAATATATACTATCAACTAAACTATGTGTTTTAAACATTTAGACCTATACTAAGTGTTTAAATATACAGTCTTCCTGTGGGTGAATTTAGGGTTCCTTCTCTGCTACATTGTTCCTATTACAATACATTTGAAAACTCTTAGTTGGAAGCTAGATTGGATGATATCTTATCTTTTGGTTGTAATATTCAAGGGGTCTGTAAAGAATGAATGGTTTAGCAGACAGGTAAGGTAGAGAATGTGGGCTGTGTAGTGTTGATGATATAAAGATTTAATTTGTAGAGAAGTTTTAGGTTTACAGAAAAATGAGTGGAAGATATAGCAAGTTCTCATAGACTCCCTCAATCCCACCCTATGTTTCCATTATTAACACCTTGCATTAGTCTGATACATTTATTAGAACTGATGTGCTATGTGATACATCATTGTTAACACAGTATAAAGTTTATAGCTTATAGTAGGATTCATTTTTATTATTTTGTATTATATGGGTTTGGACAAATGCAGGATGTTACATATCCACCATTACAGTATCATATAGAATGGTTTCATTGCCCCTGTGCTCCACCTATTCATCCTTCCCCTATCCCTGGCAAATGCCTGGCAACCATTAATCTTTTTACTATCTCCATAGTTTTACCTTTCCCAGAATGTCATATAGTTGGAGTCACACAGTATATAGCCTTTTCAAATTGGCTTCTTTCATTTAGCACTATGCATTTAAAATTCCATGTCTTTTCATGACTTGATAGCTCATTTCTTTGTATTGCTGTATAATATTTCTTCCTGTGGATTACTAGTTTGCATATCCATTCACCTGTTGAAGGATGTTTTGATTGATGATGCCTTTTATTTAGTTGAATTTATTATTCATATAGTTGTAGATTCACATGTGGTTGTATGAAATAATACAGAGTGATCCTGTGTACCCTTTACCCAGAACCCCAGTAGTAATATATTGCAAAACTAGTACAACATTACATAGTACTATATAATAATCATGCAGGATATGAGCACTGATAAATGCTTATTCAAATTTCTCTAGTTTGACTTGTAGTTATTTACATATGGGTATGTTTTTAGTTCTGCAAAATTTTATCATGTGTAGATCTGTGTATCTATCACCACAGTAAAGATATTGAGCATTGCCATCACCACAAGAATCCTTCTATTGTTTTTTGTAGTAGCCACATCCACCTTCCCTCTGTCCCTATCCCTTGGCAAGTGCTAATCCATTCTCCATTTCTAAAATTTTTTAATTTCAGGAATGTCAAGTGAATGGAACTATGCAGTGTATTACTTTTCCATGACTTCCATAACAAATAACACAGACTGAGTGGCTTAAAAATAGAAATTAATTTTCTCACAGTTTTGGAGGCTAGAAGTCCAAGATAAAGGTGTCAGTGGGACTGGTTTCCTCAGAGCACTCTCTGCTTGGCTTGCAGATAGCCACTTTCTTGCTGTTCCTCACGTGGTCTTTCCTCTTTGCACGTACACCTGAATGTTTCTCTGTGTGACCAAATTTCCTCTTCTTAAGATGCCAGTCAGATTGGATTAGGGCCCATGCTAGGCCTTATTTTAACTTAATCACATCTTTAAAGGCCCTGTCTCCAAATACAGTCACATCCTGAGGTGTTGAAGATTAGGTATTCAACATGTAAATTTGGTGGGGATTGTGTGTGTGGGTGGGGAAATACACCCATAACATGCAATATGTAATCTTTTGGTATTGGCCTTTTTTCACTCAGCACAGTTCTCTTGAAATTCACGTATCAATAGTTTGTTTCATTTTATTGCTGATTATTATTCCATGGAATGTTGCTTACTCCCTTTTTATTTCATGTACTTCAAGCCAGTGCATTTAATGCCTTATATTAGGGGTCTTGAATTAATGCAGACATAGAAGAAGTTAAAAAGGTGAAAAAGTCATGTAACAGACCAACCCTTAGCACCAGTTTCCTACACTGGGTTACCATATATTAACTTTGAAAACCAAATTTATAACTATATTCATTCAAAATTAATTTGTTAAAGTAATTAGTTTTTGGAGGGAGGTACTTACTACTAAAATATTCTAAATTTAAATATTGAAAATATTTTTATGGTCTAATCTTTTTCTTGATTCCATATTTGTTGTAGAAATGTTTAAAAATATAGATTTCAACTCTTTTGGTTGCTTTTGTCATAACCCCTTCTTTTACATGAGCTGCTACTTTTGTTAATGTGATCTTCCACCCTTGACTGAATTCAGTGGCTTTTGTATTTTTGAAAATCTGCTCATGAGACAGAGAGGTCATGAATCTTAGATAATTAAGTTTAGTTGGGACATATAAGTTCCCCTGCCTGATATGAAGGAAAGAGGGACAGCCTGAAGAATGATAGTAGGAAATATAACCAATAACAAAACTCCCAGAGAATCCTTCATTCATACAGAATACTCGGAACACTAGACTGAATTGAGAAGATGTCTAATTTATAGATTTTTTTCAAAGCAATAAGATTTTGTTGAGTTTCAAGCCTATAATGTAACAGGCTAAGATGCCAGTGGGTTCTAGAAAGTAAAATTAAATAAACCAGTGAAGTTTGCAATTTACATGAGGCCTAAATTACTAATTACGTATTGTGAGCACAAAAGTCCTTAAAATTCTACAGTTTTATTATTAGACTGATAAAGCGGTGAACATATTAGAGATAATTTCTGTATCTCTATAGTTTATGTGGAGTCCTCTTTATGGCTTCAAATGATCAGCCAATGCATTAACTTGAACTTTTTGGTGAGCATCTCCAACAGAGTAACAGCTACAATACTACTGCTACTAACATTTGTTGAGTGCTCAGTATGAGCCAGGAAGCATGCTGCCTGCTTTAAATAATATAAGCCTCACATAACAAGGTACTGTTATTAGTATTTCCACTTGACAGGCAGGAACACTGTGGCTGAGAATTAAGTTAACCTGGCCAAAGTCACATCAACCAGGAAATCTTGGGACTCTAGAATCATCAATTTTATGTTGAATTCTTTTTAATTCTAAATAGAGGGGGTGAAATTATAAAAATAACAACCTTTTGGGATAGCTAGGTCCAGGACAAAGCAGAAGACATTCTGAATCACTGAAAGAAATGTTAGTGTAAGATTTCCATAGTCCATGTGTACCTGCTGATTTATCTTGTTTTGTTTTGTTTTTTAATCTCCTCATACTGGATGCCCTCACCTGGAGGGCTGGACCCAGATATAAGGTAGCATGGAACACACTGCATGTTCATCAGCACATCTATGGATTGCTATATTAGAAAGCTATGCCCCAAATAGAAAATGAATTCTAAAAAATATAGTGATAAAAAATACTTGTACATAACCTTAAACATGCTCACTTAGACAAATACCTATTTCAGGAGATATAACTTGGACATCTTCATGAATAACTTAGAACAATTTATTTCAAAACCATTCTACAGCAGCACTGTCCAATAGAACATTCTACAATGATGAAAATGTTCTATATCTGCCCTGTCCAATATGGCTACTAACCACTTGAAATGTTCCTATGGAAACTTAAGAACAATGGAATTTAAAATTTTACTTAATTAATTTAAATGTAAATAACTACATGTGTGGTTATTGTATGGACAGTACAATTCTAAAGAGTAAAGATTTAATTTAACAGATATCATAAAATTCTAAATATACCTGTTCCTCATATTCCCTTCATCTCTTTCCCTGGGCAGGAGAGTGAGGAAGAGGATAGAGAGAGAAGTGTTGAGTCCAAATGTAAAATCATTTTCTGTGTTTACCTGTCCCAAATTCAAGCTGTGTTTTGTTGACAAAATTTGGGAAGGTTGAAGATTTGGCAGGCCTGTCTGTCCCCTTGCCTGCATGAATATGTCAGCACCTCATTAATCTTGTGTTAAACTGTAAAGGCCCTTTTCCCTCCCACTATGGGCCTATTTTTAAAGGACACTTCAGTGCCCCCTTTGCATCTTACAATTAGATTTTTTAAAAAAATTTACAAGTTGCTCTATGGATTAATTTCAGCATATGTTTAATTGAAATATATCTTGATCATTTCCAAATTGGAATGAGAGAAGTTATTTTGGGGAGAGGGAAGTTAAAATGTTTAGTCATGAGTTTCTGTGAGGAACGCTAGGTGTTTATTTTCTGGAAATTAAAGGCATGAGGATTCTGTTTTATCCTTCTCCAATTTTAATGGAACTTTCAGTGAAATGGTCCTGTCACACATGTGGTCTTGGTGATCCTTCTTTTATCAAGAAAAAACACATAGGATGTAGTTGTTGTTTTTTTTTTTTTTTTAACTTAACCGTTTTTGTCATTTTTGTTCAATATAGGAATTAGATGACAATGTCTTTAAACAATACTGAATATTTTAAGCCTAAGCCTGTAGCATTTTGTCTTACAGGTGCATGGTGAATTGTCATTGCTTTTTTTTTCTCTTAAGACAGACATCTAAAATAACAACTTTCTGTATTTCCTGACACTGGAAACAGATACCGTTTGGGATTCCTTTTATAGTTTCTTCAGCTAACGACTCCAGTGACCACTCAATTGTGGTCTCGTAGTAAATCAAAAATTCTTTGAAAGACCCAGCTCTGTTATATAATTGTAAATGTCCCACCTCCCTAACTAAAAAGAAAAGTGTTTCCGTTGCCTTAAATAATATGGACTCTGTATTGGCACATCATACTTTTTGAAAATAAAAGAATAGACCATTTTCTTCTCTTCCTCCTCCTTTTAAATTAACCTACAATTGATGAGGCATACACATAACCTTCAGGCCGTGTCAGATCTGGTTGGTCAATCATGAAGAAAGAGAAAAACCACTTTGCAAACTGCTACTTCAAATGTACTGAGTCCTCCCATGAATGACTTGCCCTAGTTGGAATTTTGGTTTTCACAATGAGTGAAGCAAATACCCTGAGTCCCAGAATGGACTTTCAATTGTTTACTTTGTATTTTAATAAAATAGAATTAAAAAATAAAATCAGGCCTGATCGGGAGTTATGGAAAAGACCCCAAGAAAGGACTCGGAGGGAGGACCCCACAGAAGCTTTGCCCTGAAGTCATCCTTGGGAGGCCCCAGGGTAGGATGACTATGTGTGTCATCCACATCTGGGTCTGAGAGACTGTAGAGGCTGAATTTAGGGAGCAGGGCTTCAGGTCTGCAGAAGGGAAGGCCTAGAAGAAAAAACAAAAACCAGTAAGCAGATCAAGTCAAATCGGATCAGATCAAATGAAATCCACCCCACAATAGTTTTGGGAACTGTATTCACAGCCTGGAGTTTGTTGCCATCTTTGAGGCTGCGAGAAACGGACTCCACCATATTTTGGCCTGATGTGCTTAGGTCAAAGACACGGACAGTGGAATTTTTAAGTATGGCTGATATTGGTTGGGGTGGGAGGCCATTGAGGAGGGCACTTCGCCAGGCAGAGCTGACAATTCTGAGGAATAGGCCAAGGCCCAGTGTCTTGCCCTCTGCCCAACTCAGGAGATGACACTGCAGCATTGCACAAGACTCTGGAAGTGGGAGAAAAGGCTTCCCCAGAAACTGGGGCCTTAGTGTGTGCCAATCCCTGTAAAGCATTTCACCTCTTCAGAGGCTAATGCCTCTCAAAAACCAAGAACAATTAAAGCGAGAGTCTTTCCAAGCAACTGGGGAATTGAGCAAAATAAATCAGAAATCCTCAGCTTTGGCTCTGGAGGTTCGCCTCATTATGAGAGCAGATCTATTAGCCCTCTTGCCTTTGTCTTTCATTTCTCAAGTGAGGTGATTCTAATTAAATTAATCTGCATGTCAATCTATCGGTGATCAATCAAAGAGCCCGAGGTCCCCCCTATGCTGCAGGGTGCTTGCGGCTGACAGGGGCTGATAATGGAGGAAGAAATAAACTGTCGAGGAAAGTTAATTAGTCAACATAATAGGTGGATTAAACGGGAGCTGGCTGATTGCTGTTTCCCATGTCAAAGCATGAGGTGGGAGCTGAAGCTGCAATTACAGACAATTATTATATTTGGTTGTAAGAGGTCGCATGAATAAACATATCTCTGTGGGTTTCAGTTTTAATCCTCTTCCCTATTTAATATAAGGAGAAGTGTAGGTCATTTCTTCTCATTGTTTTAGTCAAAGTTCTCTGAGAAAACACTTTTGCCCGTGTTCCTTCTGGCAAACTAGGTTCAGAGTCAGTTTATGAGTGACTAGGGTATCTGAATTATACCTGGACCAAAGTGTTCCTTCTTTTTGTTTTGTTTTGTTGTTGTTGTTGCTTTTTATTTTGTTTGTTTTTTGGCTTTGAAACAGATCTAAGGCCCTTAATTAGCAGGGATCTTTTGGAGAGGGGGTGGTGGTGGTGGTAGTGGTGATGGGGGTGAGGGCAAGGGGAGGAAATTTTGGTCTGATTAATCAAAGTGATGTGGGAAGAAAAGTACAAGAAACCCCAGAAAGAAACGGGAGAGAAAGCTACAAACCAGCTCTCGCTGAAACCTCTCTTTTTCATTTCTCTATCCTCTTAACCCTGACGCAGTGGGGGGGGAAATATTTTAAAGATTCAAAAGATTTTTATTTGCATGATCAACTGTGATATCTGCTTCAGTGTCTAAACTGAAGGGTAATTTAGGTGAAACACAACCACCGTTGTGTAAAAAAATATGCTAATAAAGATCCTCTTGTTAAAATTATGGTTAACAGTGTACCTTCTGCTGTATAACTATAAACTGTGCAATTTTACTTAAAACTGCATCAAAAGCGTTCCATGCCAAAGACCCACTCATCAATAGCTCCTCTTGTTAGACTTGTACAGCATAAGCACCAGTTATTATGTGAAATAGCTATGCAATTTTCTTCAGCTCCCAGCTGTTATTTATTTAACTTGAGTTTATTACCCTCCATGCTTTTATATTAAAATGTTCATTCATTTCTCTCTTCTGTCTCCAGGTCGTGGTGTCTACGACAGTCAATGTGGATGGCCATGTCCTGGCAGTCTCTGATAACATGTTTGTCCATAATAACTCTAAGCATGGGCGGAGGGCTCGGAGGCTTGACCCCTCGGAAGGTACGCCCTCTTATCTGGAACATGGTAGGCAAATCATTTTCATTGGTTGGCATTGTTACTTTAACTGTGAATCTATTTGGTTTCTTTCTTCCAACTCCACCACATTTTCTACTCTGTTTCCAATTTCAAATGTTCTGTTGAACAATACTGATACCAAGTATTTAAAGACAGGAAGGTATCTTTGAGGCCTTTCTTGTTGCACATCTCTCTATCCTGGAAATGGCTGATGTATCTTTCCTTCAGGTTGAGAGGGTCAGGGGGAAACCTGGACGACTGCTTTATTTTAAGCCCCTGCTTGGTGAAAAATAAAGGGGGGCCAACACAGGGTAACAAATACTATGATACATTTTGAGTTTACAACTGACTTGGTTGTATAATGAACTCCATCCTCTTTACGATCCTGCTGGTGTATCTCTATAACTTCATATGAAACTCCATTTAGAGATAAAATCCAAAGTCTGGGTTAAAGGCATTTTCTGAAGATGAAGCCCAACTAAATGTACCTCCTGTGCCTTGTGCATAATCCTCCCTTCATCACTGTAAGATAGAGTCTGCTTTCTGTAGGTGGACTTTGTTTTGGGGAAAGTTTGTCTTGAATTTATGGCTAACTAGTGGTACCTTTGAGAGGACCGGAGGAAACCAGATAAAAATTTGAATCAAGGAATGTGAATGCCACTCAAAGGAACCATGGGCTAGATTGAATGTACACCTGAATATTTTTGTACTACACGTATATATAAGGTATACATCCTTCCATCTATCCATCCATCCATCCATTGACCTATCCTTCTACTCATCCATTTATCCATCTATCCATAATCCCTCTATCGATTCATCCATACATTCACTTTTCATGCATCTGTCTGTACATCCATCCATCTGTCCTTCCTCCATCCACCCATCCACGTATTCATCTTTTATCAATCCATCCACCCAACCATCCATCCAAGAAACAATGATTGAGACTATACTGGATACCAACCACTAGGCTAGATTTTCTCTTATCTCCTTCAAATTAGACTCTATACCCATTTCTCCACTTCACTTTCCAGTTTGCTAGGTCAGCAGGATTCTTTTTAAAAACACTACTGCACAAATTACCACCTGATTGCCCGATTTTTCCAAGGGCCATGAGCTGTCCATGATATAATTCATAAGGTAGAAAACTCCCTTCCCTGCCAGCATTCTAATTTAATAAACACATCACTATCATTATTTTTGCCTGATTTTTTTCTGCATTTCACGAATACATAAACTGTACTTTTTATTAATTAGCCAGATGTAACACTCTTGGAAGGGATTCTTCACCACATCCAGTTTTACAGTTTTTTTTTAAAGTAAACCATCATCTTTCAAAAGCTGCTTCTTTATGGTTTCATTAGTGCTGAGATGGATGGATATTACTTTTTTGCAGGAGGCCATTTGAAACACCTGCTCATGATTACATTCCTAGTTCCATTCCTGTATTTAAAATTATTCTGATCCTCACTTTACGGTAATGCTGCCTTTTTAATACCCTTGGAGTCACTTAAGGCATTGTATCACTAAAAGTATTTAGGGGAAAGGAAGAGGAAAAACTAGGCAAATACTCAGTGAGCACAATTTGGAAAGCTGTGGTTTAAAAACTGAAGTTTTGTTTTCCACTGTGGCTGGGTTAGTTATAATTGTTACCATCCTGTCCAGGACAGACTTGACTGTCAGTTTGAAATGTATCAGTTATGGGTTCACAGTTATGAACTTGTACTCCAAGTTCAGACCACAGCAGGCTCCCATTCCTGCCTTTGGGAAGTTAGGGACGGATCAAGAATCTCTCCCCCGAAACAACCCAAAACAATCCAACAGAAACGACCTGCTAGAAAGGACACCTCTAGAGCATGGAGATCAGGACCATTATTTTGCATCATGATGTGGAGGAAAGAATCTTGAAGTAGGAGCCGGGAAACCTAAATTCAATTTTTAGTTTCACCTCTTGCCTTTATGTGACCTTGGACAAGTCACCTTAACTTTGGTATCTTTAGTTTTCTTCTTGGTAAAATGAAGGTGATGATCTGGGCATGTAACAACAAAACAACAAAATGTGTGTCTTGAGCGGGGGCAGGTCATGTACAGAGGGGAAGTGGGCTGGTTGGAGGCTGAAGAAGAAGAGCAAGTTCATGTTCTGCTGTCCTGTGGCCCCAGACTGTTGTGGCCAAAGGGACTGAGAGTCCAGTGGGAACAGATGTGCTAGTTTGGCAAGAATTAAAGCTCCTCACTTTTAATTGTTGGTAACTAATTATAAAACTTTTCAGCCCTGAAGGGAGGAAGGGGGCAATGTCACTTAGCAAGAATACAGCCAAAGGCTCACAGTTGGAGATCTCTAGGCTAAAACATCTCTAGGCTTGTTCCCAACTCAAATATTTTTGCTTCTAAGTGTACATATTAATATTTCAAGTGGAATAGCATATCATTCTAAGTTTTAGAGACAGCATTTTATTCCTCTTCTCCAGCTCACCAGTCCACAAGTGGCCATGTTATTATTAACATATTGTTCAAGAAAGTGATGACAATTCACTGTTCCTTAGTGGTTAACCATCATTAGGGATGAGGGGGATGTCCTATCTTCTTCAGCTAGGGGGCCTCACTGTCACCAAAGCCTACTTTATTTCTCTTCAGGAGAATAAAAGGGTAGATACCATGAGTTTCCTTGTAACAATAATACATGGAAATCTGCTTCTCTGCAGAATGAATCAACCAACCACTCAAAACCACCCACTCAGACACTTCAGGCTGATACATAAATATCTACTCAGCAAAGGGTGACTACTGAGCTCTTTCACTGGGGTTGTGTGGGAGTGGACTTCGATGTTTATGCATGTTGATTGGGGATATGGTAATACTCTATCTGCCATTGAAAAATCCTGTTTGAAAGTGCCCTGTTTTAGATTTCCAGAACCAACCACCATACTCTTCGGCTGTGCCATTCCTTCACCTCCTCCTCAGACAGCTACTACGCAGTGAGACTGCTAGTAGGTATTTTCACCTCATAGGTGACCTGTAGGAGCCTTCATTTTTTCTCACTCTGGGCTTTTTACCATCTCATTTACAGGTAGCCTGAATTATTTTGAGCAACTCTGCACATCTCTATTTATAACCTGCTTGTCAGATAGTTGGAGGAAAGTTCTCTTTCGTAGCTCATCTTTCTGCATATAAGTAGAAAAAAGAGACCATGCTTTACATTCATGCAGTCTTCCCTGTGTGACCCACGGACTTCCAAACCTCCATGCTCAAATAACAGCCCCTGTATTTCAAGTAGGAGTGTTGACAAAGGCAAATTTATTTCATAGAATCTTGCATGGTCCAAAGAAGGTGAATCCTGGCATCTTGTAGCTCATGGTAATTGCTCTACCTCGTTTTTTTCTTCATTCATAAATACTGAGATTTTCTTTGGCTGGATATTTATGGGAGAGTTCAGGCCAGTGAGGTTTCGTCTTGAAGCAAGCAATGGCTTTATAGAAGATGTGTACTGTGGAGAGAGGTAGCATTAGAAGGTGACTACTCTCAGGGTTTCAATTTTTGAAAAGCAGACACCTGGGGCCAAAGATGCAGAATTGTCCCCACCCACAGTGATGTGCAGCCCTAGCTTATGTGTTTGTCCTGTCTTCCTGTCTCTTGGGCAAATTCCTGGGGACTGTGTGCTAGGGATCTTTAAAGGCTTGGGTGTGTTGATATTGTTATTATTGTTCTCTTGAGTTTCAGGTTGTGTTTACTTGAATTTCAGGCCAATTGTAGCATCAGTTTCTCTATTTTTTCCCTCTGTGGCAAAACGCAGTGCCCTCACAAAGCTATAGTGCGGCGACCCTGTCAGCTTGCATGCGCTAACACTTTATTATCTAATGATCTAATATGCAACAAGGCAAAGTGCCGGCGCTCATCATTCTGACATAGAATGCCGGGAGAAGTGACTAAATTACTTTATGTACCATTAGCGCTAGCAGCTATGGTGAACTCACCGGCAGCATTTATGCAAATGCCTGTGAATACACTCTAGTGGCTTTGTCAGGATGCCTTCTGACAAGCAGTTTAAATGCTCATTTTTTTTTTTTAGGGGACTTTTTTTTTTTCTTTTTTGGTGGCATACATGTGTTTGTATCCGTCCCCATCTTCTCTTTCCTTCCACTCTCTCCCCTTTTTGGATTGTTCGAGGTCATGCCTCCTCCACGATCACTAGGAAATCAGCGGGTCCAAGAGCTCAGCGGGTCACTGGTAGGCACCTTCTCTGGTTTTAAGGCCCCAACTGATGTATTTCATATTTAGGTTCTTTTTAAAAAATCCATATGATTTTGTACAGTCATCATGTTTATTTGAAAAATCAGGTTTTAGAAGGTGAACATTTTAATGTTTGTGAACTCTGATCTAAGATCCTCCTTAGTTTCTTCGCTCAAACATAGATGTTTAATTATTTTTTATTTTTTTAAAGATTTTATTTATTTATTCATGAGAGAGAGAGAGAGAGAGAGAGGCAGAGAGGCAGAGGGAGAAGCAGGCTCCATGACAGGAGCCTGACATGGGACTCGATCCTGGGACTCCAGGATCGCACCCTGGGCCAAAGGCAGGTGCCAAACCACTGAGCCACCCAGGGATCCCCAACATAGATGTTTTAAAAACACTCCTGCTTTTTAAAATTGAGAAACAAGTCACATTTACTTTTTGTGGGCATCAGATACAAATGAATTACATTTCCCTTCAAAGTGGTTATACAGAGAAAGACGTGATATATCAATGTGCCAGGACCCCAAAATGAACCAAATCTAAACAAAAGTAGGGTTTAGTCAAAGTAGAAATACTTTGTAGAATAGAGTGGTGATAGAATCACTAGGCCCATCTCCTTGCTGTAATTACAGCGTTAGAGAAGCAGAAGCAGATTCTCCCGACCACCAGTTAGTTCTGACCTCTCCATTGCAGTGTCCCCTTCCAGCTGTCCCTGACAATATGGTGTTATTCCTGCTCTTTAGCATTTGACCTTCTTTCATCCTTCTGCTCCAGACAGAAGCAGTTTTTGCTTCTGTTGGTTGCCCCCGGGTATCCAACCCCATTGACTCCCTGTGCCCAGCTGCACTTAAATTTGTTGTTTTATGGACATGTGGAGAAAGATGATTCAGGCTTGGGAAGATTACTCCAAATTGAGAGACAGCATGGAGCTCCCAATAGAAAGGAGAGATCCCACTTGTCTCCGTTCTGTGTAATGAGGCCCTAAGAAGTGGTTAGTAAATAGCAGTTGGATCTAACAGAGAAAGGATCAGGCTGTCTCATGGAAGATCTGGATTTCTGGACCCAACTCTGCCATGAACTAGTTGTGTAACTCTGGGCAGGTTACTTTGCTTCCATGGCCTCAATTTGGTGTGTGTTCAGTGAGATCTGGGTTGGGTTATCTCTAGACCTCCTTTTCTTTTTCTTTTCTTTTCTTTTCTTTTCTTTTCTTTTCTTTTCTTTTCTTTTCTTTTCTTTCTTTTCTTTTCTTTTCTTCTTTTCTTTTCTTTTCTTTTCTTTCTTTTCTTTTTTCTTTTTTTTCTTTTCTTTCTTCTTTCTTTCTTTCTTTCTTTCTTTCTTCTTTCTTCTTTCTTTCTTTCTTTCTTTCTTTCTTTCTTTCTTTCTTTCTTCTTTCTTTCTTTTCTTTTCTTTTCTTTTGATTTTGTTTATTTACTTATTTCAGACAGAGAGAAAGAGTGCACAAGCAGGGGCAGAGGGAGAGGGAGAAGCAGGCTCCCTGCTCAGCAGGATGCAGGACCCTGAGATCATGACCTGAACCAAAGGCAGATGCTTAACCAACTGAACCACCCAGGTGCCCCTAGATCTCCTTTTAACATGTACAAGTTTTTGGTACTCTGAACCAAAACCGCTGACACATGCCTCCTTCTACCTGGAGGTGCCTTTGGAGAAACAGGGCTTCAGGAGAACAAAGAAATGCACTGGCTGTTTCTAGTATAGTCCTTTCTTTGGCTCTTCAGCCAAATCATTTCTTCCTTTATTCTGAGCATACAGTACGTGGTGGGCACCGAGTTAAGGTGCAGTAAGTAGCACAAGGCAGATGCAGTCCCTGTCTTCACAGAATTTATGATGTAAATAGAGAAGAAAGATATTAAACAAAATTTACAACCAACTCACAAGAGTTATGTATAAAAGGGGGACCATAAAAGGAGTGGGGAGGAGTGAGGTGTCAGGGAAGCCTTCTTTGAGGAAATCACATTTATGCCCAAACATAAGAGCTGAGTAGGTTTTCACCAGGTAAAAGGGACAGAAACAAATTTTCAGGAAGAGGGGACAACATGTGCAAAGGCTGTTTTGCGTAGGTGAGTTCAAGAAACGCAAAGGAAACTCGGATGAGTCCTGTTGCTCCCAGTCACTGAGAGGATGAGGCCAGAGTAGTTGCTAAGGGCCACATTATCCAGGCCCATGTGAGATGCTCAGGTCATGGTCGGTGGCAATTGTGAAATGGTGTGAGAGGCCAAGCAGGGCTTTGATGAACTCATTTTCAATTACATGGACTCCTAGTGTGTCATGAAAGCCCAGGGCAAGATCACTCTGAGTTGCTTATAACTTTGCTCTTCCCTGCCGGCCCTTGGAAGCTCACCAGGGAGTTGGCTGTGCCTGGGAGCAGTCCCCTTGATCACTCCTCATTCTATCGATAGAGCAAGTGTTCAAAATAGGAAGAAAGTCAAACATTTTGAGAGTTCTTTTTCTAGATGCTTGGCTTATCAATTTGCTTTTTGCATATGTAGCTTAGAAAGAATTTACCTATTGACTTCTTCTGAACTTGTAGAGACTTTCTTAAGGCCTTTAGAATGGAGGGCTACATGTGGCCTATAAATTGTATATTCTTTGTCTAACCCCCAACAAACTAAAATTGAATGAATGAATAGAGACTAAACATTGAAGAGAAATGTACCATCCCAAACTTCTCTCTCTTCTCCCACTATGGTGACAGCTCATGTCAAGTGAAGAGTCACTGAAGTATGGAAGGTCATCCAAGACCTATCATTTTCCAGAGAAGGAAACTGAGACCTCACAAGGGGATGTAATCTTCTCACATTCACATAGCTAATTTCTGTCAAAATCCATTTAGTGCTCCTTGCCCATGGTATGCTGCGGGGGGGGGGGGGGGGGAGGGTAAGTTGAATTTCAGAGCGTGCACAGTTTTATGGTTGCTGGGTTACCCAAAAAATTGAAGGGTTGGGGTCCAGCCCTGATGCCTTTGCAGTTCAGGTTGGCCCAAGCTTACAGCAGTCTCTCTGGGATTCCAAAGATCACGAAAGGAATGTCTGTAACATTTCTCCAGCTTCCTGACAGAAATGCATCTTCAAAACACAAGGGCCAAGGATGAATGATGCAGAGCTTTACACTTAGACATTGGCCCTTCACATGACTGGTTTTGGGGCAGAAATCCAGCCAGGACCACTTGGGCAGAGGATTTGGTGAAGAGTCCAGGTTACCGTAGATAAATATTGATGTCATGCTTTGTTACTTAGAATGGCACATTACATCTTATCAATTGATTTTCCTACTTGAAAAAGCAAGACAGATGAAAGGACAGAACATTAGGGCTAAGAATATCCAGATGTGTCATAGAATATAGCACAGAGGCGCCAGATTTTCAAGCATCAAATCAGGTCTTTTTCTTTGTGAGCGGTGGGGAAGTTGTCTTTTGTCTTCCCTTGCAATAAAAAAGGACATGGCAAGAAGTCAAGATAACAAATACAGATGAAAGTGCAGACCAATTTTTCAGCGGATACCCAGAGTAATCCATGGAGTGGGTAACACCAGAAATCCTAACGTTGGGGGACTTGATAGCCAGTAAGCTCTCAGTGTTAGGCAGATGAAAGAGTTCAGGAGCCACAGGTCACTGTGAAGCAGATGATCTGTGTTATCCTTATTTGCATCTGACACCACCCACAGCACCACTGGCAAAGTAGAAATAGTGTTCAGACTTTGCTGCCCTGCTTAGTGATGACCAGGCCTGGTGGTAATGTGTAGTATTATTATTATTGCTATTGTTGCTATTTGGGGGCTATTATTAGCTAACATTTACAGAGCATTTACTCTGTGCCAGTACTGGGGTAATTTTTTTTACTTATAAAGTCCTCGAACAAATCTGGTACATTATAATGATTATTATTCCCATTTTACAGATGAGAAAACTGGGGTTTAGAGAGGATCAGTAACTTACCCACAAAACTAATTAGAATTGGACCTGAATCTTGACCCCTGGTCTACCTAACCACATAGCTCTGCATGATAATAGTACTAAGAATAATGATGGTAACCCCCATTGAGCCTTTCCTATGCCACGTACATAGTGCTAGATTAAAGAGAAGTTAAATTGTCCAGAGTTGCACAGCAAATAAGTAGTATATGTAGGGTTCAAATCCAGAGAGCCTGACTTTGGAGCTGTACTTTCAACTTGCTTGCTCTGTATATTATGCTAAAACTCTTTCCATCTCTTATTCCACTGTTTTTACTTTTTCTGAGTACAAGGAAGACAATTATGCTAGTATCTTAAATAGACCTTTCAAAAGTTAGCCCAGAGTGTATCCTTTTTTTCTTTTTTAATGGCGTGCTGTGTATGTTTACCTTATAGCTTATTTTCCTTCAATAACCTATTTTTCCCAGGGCTATACCACAGTCTGTTAGTCAAATAAAAAAAAAAAGAAAAGAAAAAAACCACGGATTTTATATGATGACTGGTATGTTTTCTAGGATGTTGGCAAGATAAGAAGGAGGCCGGTAATACTTTATTTATTTGCAAGGATGTTCTAACTCATCTCTGTAGAAATCATTTGTTGACCATATGGACTCCCTGGCATGTATACAAGGTAGAGAAAAAAGGAGAGCAGGGGTGTGAGACCATGAGTTAAAGAACTGTTGGGATACTAACAGTCTCCTTGTTAGGGTGCCGAAAGGTTACTAAACCTCGTGCTACAAATAACATGGGAAACTGATATGTATTCGGGGAGGCTATTTTCTTATATGAATTCTTGACCAATCCATCAACTTTGGGAAACTTGCAGTATTTGGTGTTTTCAATGACCTAATAATTGAGTGAGCCATACCTAACTTATTCTAATGAACACAAAGTGTGTGGGGAAGAGCATGGTGGGAGGCAAGGAATGATGCTTTCTGCTTGTATTTTGGACCATAATGATAGAACTTTTTTAAACCTATTTTTTGTCTTATATTTGGTTACAAAAGCATTGTAATTCCAATTGTGCTTATTTGAATAATTGATTGTTCCAAATTGAGGGCCTTTCTCTACCTACTTGCCACAGGAATGTCCCTCACTTGAGAATTTCAGAGGATTCAAGTGATATGAACATGCAAATGAAAGCTTCTGTGTACTGGTCATTAATCTTATTAAGAGGAGATATTTAGGGTCAGTGACTAGGAGCGGGCTTGAAACATCTTTGAGCATTTTCAGTTATACCTTCATAAATAAATAAAAACGGATCCTGCCTCTACCTTGCTGCGTGACTCAAGTATGTACTTTGATTTTCTTGGGCCTCAGTTTCCTTATCAATTAAAGGAGGAGCTTGATAGATTCCTTCAACTCCTGAAGATTTGTTGTTTGAATTCAGTTGATTGTGTGAGAGGTCTTCTGTCTCTGCCCTGGGGAGTGGCCACCACAATGCCAAGGTGATGGTCATTCCACAGGATAGATCTTAGGCCAGCTTCCCTTCACCTTGAGCATTACTGCAAGAGATTAACAGTAGGTTCTAGGAGGCCCTAGAAAAGTCCCCATGTGTGGCATGTACAACCACTTAGGTAGCTCTCACCCAGAAATTCTCTCTGAATTTCTTTAACTGAGATTGTAGTGTTGAAACCACTTGATGGTTAGCAGTGAGCTATTAGACTGTGTTTCCCATGCAGCATGTGAGGTGATTTTAGGTGATGAGAGGAAAACATTAAAAAAAAAAAATTAAATCATTATGTGTCTATCTTGATGCATATGCAAGCAAGCAAACAAACAAAAACATAGTACTCCAAAGTCATGATCTCTGTTATTGCTAAGGGCAAGACTGAATTTAAAGAAAAAGAAAGTCAGTCTAAACAAAAATAGCTTCTAGATTAATTAATATTAAGTAGGTCATAGTGTAAGTGGTACTGGGATAGAACAAAATCAGGACTGAAGTTTGGGAAAGTGTTTTAGAGGGCTTAAGGGTTGGGGAAGTAATAATTCTTTCAAATAATCAGGAAACAGTGCAGGACCCTGGGAAACAATTTTTTTTTTTTTTAAAGAATCAAATGTTGTTTAATTTTTTAAAAAGAAAACCTTTTTAGTTTAGTTTACCATTAGAATAGACTTACTGTCCTTGTAGGATTTTAAAAATCAAAATGTTTCCCAAGCTGTTAACTCAGTTTTTATTTTTAAACGAGTCGTGTCTATATGTCAGAGGGCAGAAATTAGTGTGGAAAGGAGGATTTGAGTCAAGGGAGAGAATCAGCCAGGGTCCACCCAGGCAGCACATTATGATAATATATACGGAACCAGCTGGACACTGAGCAAAGCTGACATTGTGTTGTCAGGGGCAGAATCACCCATCAATTTCCGAGATAGAATTTGAGTTCAAATGACAGAAAGAGCAGCAACTGTGTTGAAACTGATGCATGGGGGAGGGGGTGGGCAGGCAGGAACCAGCCAGGCCTAAAGACAGGAAGTGCTGGTACCTCCGGAAGGGGGTGGCTCTGTTTTCTCATCTGGCTGCTACCCTTCCTTCTAACCTTAACATCTGTCAGCAAGATCCACCTGGGCCTTTGCATGATTAGAGCCCACTGCAGGGGGAGCTTACTGGTGCTAATTTTAGCTCCCAAGAGCATAGAGTCCCTGCTGCTCCACTGGGGGCCAGATCAGCCTAGGAAAATTAGGATAACAGATTCCAAGGAGCCACTGCTTTTCGATTTTGGAAGTGCAATGTGGATGTACTCATGATTGTTAAGAACAAGTGGAAGAGTTCTCAACTTTTAAACTACTCTGTTTACTTCCTTAAAATACTGACAACTCTGATGATTCTTCTCTACTTCATTCCTTATTCATTCATTCATTCGTTCGTTCATTCATTCATTCATCTATTTAGCATACGCTTATTGATTGTCTATTGTATTAAACAATAGGGATGCCAAGATGAACAAGGCAGGGACAGCTCTTGACATTTTGAGGTATATCGTTGTGTGTGTTCGTGTGTGAATATTATGCAAATAATTACAAAAAATAATTTAGAATGACTTAAATTGCAACGATGGTAAGCACTATAAAAGAGAGACACCAGACTACTAAGAGAGCTTTAAACAAAGGGACTCAGCCAAGTCTAAAGAATCAGAGACACTTTTAAAATACAAACGAGTAGCATTTTGTCAAGCAAAGAAAGAGAGAGCATTTTTGGCAGAGGGATAAGCATGTCCAAATTCCATGTGGAGGCAAAGTATTAGACATCTGGGAGAGGGTTAAGAGGAAAGGTGAGCTAGGTCTGAGATCCATTTTTTGAAAGAATAGCTTTGAGAATTTCCCGTAGATTGGTTCCTCTTTGACTTGGAGATATGGGTCCAATGCATCTTCTTAACCACAGACTAATAGAATTCTTTGCCCAGTAAAATGCTAGTAGGTTTTAGACACTGTTTTGAGTTAATGATATGATGGCAACTTTTGAGCATTTACTACCCATTAGGATTAGGGCTAAGCCCTTTGTATCATCTCTGTTAATACTCTTAACCACCATAGGAGGGCAGTACTATCATTTTCTCTGTTTAGCAAATGAGGGAAACTGAGGCCATCCTTCAAAGATTTGGCTGTGGCCAAAGAAAAAAAGAGTTCAGTTTTTGCATCTGTAGCATTTGGGCCTCCAAGTAGCTGACATAAGGCAGTCATCACCACTGTTCTTTCCCACTGTTTAGTTAACGCTAATCTCCTCACATTGGACTTCAGAGGTGGAGAGAAATTCTCCTGCTATTTGATCATGTAATATAATTCCTGCTTCAATTGAAGCAAATTGACGAAGTTACTCAAAGGCAAATTGAAAAGCCAGATCTGTGCTAAATCCCCAGGGTTTGTTAGTTGGCATGTGCAGTGATATATGGGAAGGTGCTTTTCTGGGTTAAGATAAAAAATCCTGGTATCACGTCACGCTATCAGGCACCCCATCTTAATCTCCCTGTGCCAGCCCTGCAACTTGAAATACTCAGTGGACAGAAATGAAACTTTATAGAAATTAGGTGATCATCATCCTTATCAGATGAATATGATTCCATCAGTATGATTTTAGCATCTTCAGGAAAAAAAAGGGGGGGGGAGATTTACCTGGAGACGAGCAAGAAAGAGTCTGAGAGGTGGACTGTAGGACTTTTCAGCCAGTCTGCCTTGGGCAAGTTGGCTGGGAGATGGCCTAGTAATTAAAATCCTGCTTAAACATATGCTGCTGGTCAGTCATAGTAGAGGCACCGACATGGGAAACCAGACGGTAACCAGAGAAGGAAAAGAAAAGTGAAACACAAAAGTAACACTCTGGAGCCCGCAGGGTGCAGAAATAGATCTGAATTGGACGAATACTTATCTGACCACTAAGCATGAAAGCGGAACCCAAGCACTAATATATTTTTATCCCAATCTGCAAAATTAATCAATATTTTATATGTGAACATATGCTCCTGTGTTGCTGGCTTATTTAATTGACAGTTGCAATCAGCAGGACACCAGTTATTCAAACCCACATTCTTCACCCGTAGTTCTGGGGAGACATGCAGCAGGAGAACACAGGGAATAGAGGTGCAGATAATATCAGCTTTGGGGCCTCGTTTCAACACGTCAGTTTCTCTCACTGACCTTGGGGCAAAGTAAGAAAAATTTCAAAGGATAAGCATATGTAACATAGGTACAAATAGTAATAGACTTTGGCTGTTATTTAGAATGATTAAAATGAATGTAGTTGGTACAAATTTAGAATGATTAAAATGAATGTGGTTGGTACAAATTGAGAGCTTTCTTTAATTCTTTATTATTCTTTGTCTACTTTGGGGAGGGGGCAGAGATTGAAAGCCAATAGATTGTAAGCATCTATTTGATGCCCGGCCTGAAGCAGATGTTTTTGAGTACAATATGCATGGGACTGTGGATGCGGGGACTGTGTCCCAGCAGTTTCAGAGTATTTTATCATTTCTTTGTAGAGAAGGAAAACACAGTTTTGGTCATTCTTTGCTAAAATCTTCTGGCTGAATCATCAAACTAGCTGTGCCCTTCCAGTAACTATTATGTGCAACAAATCAATAAAGTCAGATCTCAGATTCTTCTACCTTTCAACTTTGGCAGAATCCTAGAAACTCTTCTTGATTTGGTTAGCGAAAGCCTGTGGAATTCAATCCTTGTTGCTCAAAAGAAAAAAAAAAAACAAGTTGGAGAAAATGTTATTAAGGTACTGTTTTAGGATAACCTATTTAGCCAGTAAACTTTTATTATTTTCTTTGTATGCACAAAATTCTATAATGAACACCATTGAGATGGATAATATCCAGATTGAAATGAAAGTTAAGGGGACTGCTCTAGACTTTAAAAATCTAAGTTCTCATAGTGCTGCCACACTTATATTTGATGTTCAGACTTTGACTGTGTGTTTAGCACCAACTTGTAACAATAGAAATGCTTCTAAGCCTGGAAGTCTGGCAGTATTTCCAGTGTTCCTGTGTTTAAATTGGCACCTGTGGTATTATATTAGGATGCCATTTTTTGAACTTGGAAATAGAAGAAGGTAGAGAGAGATTTTACTATAACTCATATGTGGGGCTGAGTCTTAGGGGGAAAATAACTTTGCTTGGAAATAGAGTAGTAATATTCTGTAAAGTTAATAAATATCTGCACTCTATCTTGGGAATAGGAATTGCACAACTAAGATTTTATGGGATTTTGGCTGTAGTATTTGCATGATTGAAGTGAATGTTTTAGCCAAACTGAGCAGAAATTTTAGATAAATACCAAAATTGAAGGGTAGTTTGTGTGTTTTAAATATTTGACTTTATCAACCAGTGTGGACTCTCAAAAGTCTCAAGTTCAAGTGAGTCTCTCAAATTCAGTTACCTCATTTGTAAAGTGGAATTTAGAATAAACAGCTGCTTGTCTGCTCCTCAGGGTTGATACTGAGAATAATTGAGAAAATGCATGGGCAAACCCTTTGAAGACTTAACAATGCTAGTTAATTGTCAGGTATTGGTTACGTATGGAGTACTGTCTAACCAGTTTGTGAATGAATGAGGTCCCTGCCTGCAGCAGATGTGTTGACTTTGGGTTGATTTGCAGACCCATATAGCCCCAGCTATCCACATACATACATATCAAGATAAAAGTTCAAGACAAAGTGCAATTAGTGACAAATGAATGGGAAAGAGATGAAGAAATTCACCAAAAAGTATTTTATAGCCTGGGATAGGAAGAAACTGTTTCATGCAGAAGACTAGTCTTTATGGTACAGTATTGTTTGGGTAGAACTTTCCTGAAAAAGAAATGGTGGAGATGTGCAAAGCACATTTGGAAACAGTGAATTTAGAGAGCCTGTCATCATCTTCATTTTCTTTTTCTTTATATTCCTTCTCCTTCTCCTGCAACATCTCATCTTTTTCATTCTATCTCACATTTGTTCATTGCTTACTCCATGCAGAGCTCTGTGCACATGGATTAATTTATTTAAACCCCACAACAACCTCATGAGATGAGTTCTCTTATTGTTATTCCCAATTAAAGCAATAGAAACTGAGGCTTAAGAAAAGCAATTTGCCCAAACTGGTAAATGATGAAGCTGTAATGTGAGCTTAGGCCTCCTGAATCGAGAGCCAGTGGTCCCAACTGTTGCCAAGTCCTGCTTCCAGTTTGAGAGAGATGGGGAATGAGGTTGGAAGGGGAGAACTGGCCAGACTCACGAGGGTGGACTTGATCCATAGGCCAAGGGGAAAACAGAAAGCTTTCGAACAGAGCAGTAACATTTTGAAAGCTGGCATATGTGGAAGGTTAATCTGGGTTTTGGTATGTAGGCGAGATTTAGCACATAATTAATAATCCGATAGTAGAAATGAATTACAAACAAGCAAGTGTGAGTGTTTGCTCTTTGCAGCCCATATGGAACAGCCCAGACTCCAAAGAGTAATTTTTGAGGAAGTTGAGTCAGTCACCATGTCCACTCTACTTTGCTCCTCTGTCTGGATACATTTGATGATACACATTCCGGTGCTTTGTGACGTCACTGATCATCACCACGGAAACATCTGGGCTGTAACAAACACTGGAGTGCAGCGTCACTGAATGTGTCAGGGAGGAGAGGAAACTGGCTTAAAACGATAAGACTCTCAATAATAAAAATTCAGTCAAATACGTGAGCAGCAGCAGCCTTGGTCATGAAGAGAAATAGAAGCATTACTATTCTGAAAGGCACAGAGCAGGAGTTGTGCATTACTGAAGGTTGAGCCAGGTTGATTTTTAGATGCTGCTCACATTCAAAACATGATTTCCTTAAAAAGTCACTATCTATGCTGTCTTGCATGATGACGGTAGAAATCTTTCAGGAGCTGGGAGCTGGTCTCTCAAACTGCTTCTGGAAAACCTTCTACATAGTGGAAGTAGGCTAGCTGGGGACCTTTACGTTGTTATGGGAGAAGCCTTTAACAATCAGAAGGAGAATTGGCAGGGGTTGTGGTTTGGGTTTATTGTTTGATGAGTCAGTGGGCAGTATTAGTTGTATAGTTGCAGAGATTAATAACTAAAAGGTGATTCTTGGCCCTTCAAAAATAAAGATGTTCACTAGCGGATCAAATCGTGAATTGACTCTAGCTCTAAGCCATGTGTAGTTTGGTTTGCATGGTGCTTTAAGAAAGTGTGTATTTGTTGCTTTACAATAGAAAATAAAGAGATTTTACCTAAAATCCAGGTTTGCAAATTCTCTTTATATTCAGAAGAGCTGGTAGTGTTGGAGCCATTTTCAAATGGCAACACTTAGGCCAAACTGAGAAGTTGTGTCCCTTTTGGGTAGGGTATATACTCTATGATTAGCCACAACGTGCATGTCTCCCATTTTGTTATCCCTAGACCATTTGATTTACTGACTTTCCTGCTTGGCTCTGTGAGCACTGGATTTTGTGATCATTGTTGAAGGGATTAGAGATTAGTTATTCCTAGCACAGTTCCTGGTATATGGATGGTACCTCATAAATGGTAGCTCTGATTGTTCTTTATCAATTACAGGCTCAGTTATTTAAACTCGATCCTTAGATCAATGCTGCCTGATATGACTTTCTGTGATGATGGAAATGAACTCTGTGCTGTCTGATGTGATAGTCACTAGTCACATGTAGCTATTGACCACTTGAAATGTGGCTAGTATGACCAAGAAAATAATTTTAATTAAAAATTAAATTTCAGTAGCAGTATATGGCTAGTGACTACCATATTGGCAAAGCAGATTCAGTAATGAGATTGAACATCCACTGTCCTCGTTTACAATACAATGTGGAGAATAGACACTAGGGCTGTGTGTTCATTGTACAAGTCATTACTTAGAGGGAGCTTCATCACTTAGGATCACCTACTTCCTGAAGGGGAGCCACCTTTTATCACTCTTCTACAATTCTTGACAAAAACACATGCCATAGACATATGTTTTATAAAATGTTGTATGTACATTTGTACCAATATATGCAAATCACCTTAAGCTCGAATGCAAAGTTTCACTGCTTTCTGCCCTCTAGCTGTCCAGTTAAGGGTACTGTGTAAACATAATAACTAGACCTGTCTGTGAAAAAGCCTGAATTTTTTGATGAGCTGCTGGCCCCTACCATTTATGATGGCATAAGGCCAAGAGCCAATGTTACCAAGGGGATTATGGAAAACAGTGGAGCCCTCCTAGACTGCTAGAGGGATCTTATATCTTAAGACTCAAGCTCTTCAGGCTGCAGTCTCTTAAGTTGTTTCCATCACAAGCCTACGTTGAGCACATTTGATGATCACATTGCCATAAACCAGCCCCAAAGGAGGATTCTAAAAGATCCTTCTTTTGCAGAACTTATTCATTCACTTGCATGTTGTCTGCTTTGCTGAGCCCAGCAGTCACAGCCCTCCCTTTCCTCCCTTTTCCTTTGTCACAGGGTTGGAAACCCCAGCACCATCTATCAGGCTCTGGCTTATTGGTTACTTACTGGCCTCTGGCCTGAAACTTGCCCCAGCCTACTTTTCCAGCTGAAAAATAAGTAACTTCACCTCTTCTAGGGATGTATGCACAGGAGAGCAAAATAGACATTAGCCTGTTTCATTCAAGATGAAACTCTGAGTTACAAACCCCTGCCCCTTAAAAAAAGCCTCCTGAAAAACATGGAGATTCTCCTGAAAATGATAGAAATGGCTATGGTAGCTCATTTTATCAAATGAGGATGAATACCAATCTTCTTGTAATGAAAAAAAAAACATACGTGAATATTCTGCTTGGATCATTCATCGAGTCTGAAGTGTATATCATCTTTTCTCATAGACTCTGCAGAGAGAATACCAAGTCTTCCTTTTTGACCTTTATGGGCAAATATCTTTATGGGCAAATATCAGTGTAAACTCGTGCTATGACAGTGACTTGAATGAGTCCTAGAATTCAGTAGGAGAAAGACTAAAGCCTCTTACAACAATAATGAAAGAGCCTACATAGTTTTAAATTCCTTCTTAGGTAAATTCTTTGCAAAAATGTTTTTGAGAACAAGACCAAGCTGATCTCAACTGAGACTAACTAATGAAATGTTAAATTATCTGCACACAGATATGTTTTCAATGTTGAATTTAGTCCGGCTCCCAGACACAAGGCGGCTAAAAATTCATATTCAGATAAGGAAAGGCAAACCTTGGCGAACAGATGGAGCAGAGTTCAGCATAAAGGTTTAATCCTATCAGGCCGATTCCTGTATGACCATCTGGATAATCCGGCACACACATTCAAGGCCTGTTAAAAATACGACTCCAGCCAAGATTAACATCACAGATTTTCCACTAGACTTGCTCATATTTGACTTTATGATTTTCCAGGCCCAAGAAGATTGCCTGTGAATAAAGACTTGAGTATTCCTTGAAGAAGCACTTCCATGTTTTTTTTTTTTTTTTTAACCTGTAAATTGTTTCCTCTTTTCACAGTATTGGCTGTCCATTTTTGGAAAGTTATTTTCATTTCCCTTTCTTCCCTAGCTTTCATATCTAGAACTTTTCTTATAACAGGATAATACGGAGAATTAGGCTAAAAATAATTTTGTGCATGAAAGTTCTCCTTGTCAGGAAGAGTTATTTACTTATTGTATAATCAGAGGCAAGTGAATTTACTATTGTTGCAACAAATATCACAATTGGATCCATGAATAATTCATTTTGAGGGTTATCTCACTTTCCACCATAATTTTTTTTTCCAACGGTGTGGCTGATGATCATAGAACAAGAGAAAAAAAGAAAAGAAAAAAAAACCCTGGTGGCAGTTATTTGCCGTTAGTTGTTGTAGGATTAATATTTTGTACATTTTAATTTTGGATTTGGCAGATCAAACATGAAGTGGAAAACAGCACATTCTCACCTCCTTGAGTTATAAAATTCTGAGCTTCCGAAGTGTTAACAAACAATTTTTGCATATTATGAAACAATGCTGTGTTGCATGTCATTGAATCAAAAAGCCTTCAACAAGTCTTTCAAGTGCAATTTAGAAGTTACAGGTACATCAAAATGTCAAGATTTTTCACTGCTAAATTGTTAAATAACCCTGTTACTGAACCTGCGCAGAGTTATGGATCTCAGATAGACAAACTCAGAAATCTAAAAGTGCTTGCCTTAAAATGTTTAGATTACAGTTGTTGCACTAGGATTTCTGTCCTTCCCTTGCTCAGGTCTATGTCCACTGATTGTTGAAAAATTTTGCTGATTCAGTATAGAGTAAGAAAGCTGCAAATTAAACAGAAAGCTAATGGTTCCTATTTGGGCTTGCTCTGCATTTAGCAAACGGCATAGCTTGGAACTTAGCTAAACTGAGATACACCTAGATATTCACATTAGGTTAACTCTGTGTTAATGTAGATGGATGTTGGAACTACGTTTCCATCCACTGACTATGAATTTTTTCTCTTCTCCTTTTCTGTGAGAGCCATTAGTGTTGTCAAAATGAAGGGCTTTGCCAAATAAAGTCATTTTGGAATAAAGGATGAAAAACACTTGAAATTCTCAATCTCCTCATTTAATATTTAATAGATTTAATTGCATCTGGTACTGAGAAATCTCTGTATCATGGGTTACATTTCTCTTCAAAGTGACACACACACACAGACACACACACACACAGAGGCAGAATCTCTTTGCATATATAATATATTATTCTTTGCCAAGTAATATCTAGATGAGCTAGTGGATGGGGTAATAAATGCAGACCAATAACAAAACAAAATGAAGACCCTACTAAAACAATAAAATGCTTAACTGCATAAAGCAATTACTGAAAAAAAATAAAAGAAGGCAGAAATAAACCTAGTAATTCAAGAGTTTTATTTATTTGTTTATTTGTATTCGAGAGCTATGTGTATTTGTTTACTAGCTGACTAGGAGTCTGTGGTGAGGTTAGCAATCTGACAGTGAGGTTTGCACCTGCTGGTGCTAGGGTTTGGGTTGGGCATTATGACTGCTGTGGGTTTCCAAGGCATCCAGTTGGAAGGTTGGTGAACCCGGAACAGTTTTACATCCTGTACATGGTAAAAAGATAGAGGGTCAGTCTTCCCACTAGGGGAGAACTTTCTGCTTGTCCTCCTCCCTGGCCAGTAGCTGCCAGTTTTCAGGATCAAAGAATATGCAGATGTTGATGCTGCTGATCTGGGAGTAGTCAAGAGAGTAATCATTTCAGTTAAAATACGCAGCAAGAGCAATTGTTTTGACTTAACATGAAAGGCAGATATGTGTGTGTTGAGTCCACGTAGGAGTACTTTGAGTTCTGTCGATCTTTGGGACAGGCCTGCTCTCAAACACAGCTTCACCAAAATCCAATAGCTACAGGGATTAAAGGCCTGAGATTATATGAAGTCACAGGTATCCTACAGGAATGGGGTGAGTTCATGGTTTTCACAAGTCTCAAAAATTTGGGACAACAACAGTAAAGTCAGTTCCTTATTTCTGAAAAGATCACCATTTATATTCATTCCAGGCAAATGAGAGCCTTAACAAACAAACAAACAAACAAACAAAAAACCCAAACCATTGCACCTTGTAGGGACTGATGCCAAATCCACCTCTTCAGTAAATGTAGCTGGCTAGGTTAGCAAGTGACGGGATTGGAAGTTCCTAGGAAAACTACACAACCTGGAATGACGAGACTATTGGGTATTCTAGTGAATAAATAAACTCTCACTAATGGGGAACTGGTGATAACGATAATTATTATAGCAGCAACTAGCATGCTATGTGCCCGGCCCATAGGAAAACAACAAAACACCAGCAGACACCTGCATTTTGCCACAAGTCTGTGAGCAGAAACCACTGCTTCGAGGGGGGAGACCTTTAGAGAGGCTAAGTGACTGCTTCAAGGTCTCACTGAGTGAGAGAGGTGGAATTTGAACAGCTGGAGCTGTTGCCCATTTGCAAATACCATAATACTCTGGATGTTAAAACAACTTAACATACATAATTGCATCTTTCTGTCTTTATTCAGGAGCCAGTTAAGGACTAGTGCCAGCATCGTCACCTCCATTGTAAGCATCAGTTATCTGCTCCATCAAAATGCTCATTAATAGAGAGCTCTGGCTAACAGAATGCTGGAAAAGGAGAGTTTACATCTTTTCATATGCTGTACACAATAGAAATAGAAAATGAGCTGAATATCCATTTTAGTGGAATTTTATCTTGAGGTTTAGAATGGGATTAGAACATTTCTAAATTTATACATTTTACCAACTGATGAAATGCTGTTTCCCCAGCACATATAAATACAGGAATGGAGAAAAGAGCCAAACAATACATCTCTAATGAGGCTTCTGTAAAAGAACAACTGTCACAAAGCCTCATTTTGGAGATAAGAGATAATAAATCTTGCACCCAGGTCATCTACACTGCTACTCCAAACAACTGAAGTATTGATCACAGTACAAAGATTTCGGAGGCAAAAGTAAGAGCAGCCCCAGGACCCTGCTGATAGCGGCACACACCACTAATTCACCTCAATGGGCAGGCACCTCTGAGCTCAATTAACCCTTATTCCCAAGGCCACCCATAAACCCTGAGGTAAACATGGCTTTCCTGGCACTTGCTTTCTATCAATGAAATAGATCATTTCTATTGGAGGCTAAGGCACAATTTTAACTTACAAATTTACCTTGCTATAAAGAGCCTGATGCTTCCAATGCGAGTGAGCAGGCACTTGAATCTTGTAACATTGATTCTGTAAATCAGAGAATTTTAAACTGCTGAGGGCATCTGTGATTTCTTCTGCCTTCTGTGGCCATTGGAAGGAAATATAAATGCTCTGGATCGTCTACACACAGAGCATTAGTAGTTAATATGTACTGGAGACCGAATGATTCCCTCCCTCCCTCCCTCCCTCTCTCTCTTTCTTCTTCCTTCCTTCCTTTCTTTCTTTCTTTCTTTCTTTCTTTCTTTCTTTCTTTCTTTCTTTCTTTCTTTCTTTCTTTCTTTCTTTCTTTCTTTCTTTCTTTCTTTCTTTCTTTCTTTCTTTCTTCTTTCTTTCTTTCTTTTCTTCTTCTTCTTTCTTCTTCTTTTCATTCTTCCCTCTCTTTTTCTTCTCACCACGACCATTGTTCAGAAGCAAATTGGAAATCTGGTAATTAGGCCCTGACTCACGGTGTAGTATTAGAGTCCCGAGCCAAAGTTCAACACCCTGAAATGAAATTTAAACCAATTAATCTGTTAGATTTTTATCGCTTGTCCGTGTTTTCTCAGCAATTCCCCCAGCACGTGGCCTTTGATCAACTCTCATACAAACGCTAAAATGTGTGCCTGCTGCTAGCAAGATGGGAATGACATTAACATGGTACTCATAAAACAATCAGAGCAGAGAAGCCCTCAAACAGGCAGGGCATGGTAATATTTAATAAAAGCACACACATAATCTTCAGAATTAGCATTTTGTGCCTTGCAGTACCTTTGGGAGAAGAGCTTTTATTTGTGGAGTGATCATTATTATAACAAAGAAGAGCTACCTAATAATTTCCACTTTAACTCTGCAATGTGCCACGAGCATTTCAGAGCCATTATGCTAAACTGTGGTGGGGTAATCATGTTATTGTCATAGTTTGAAGGAAAGAAAATCTCCTCTACTTTGGTGGCTGTTGGGGGTGGGGGAAGAGGTAAAAAAGAAAAAAAAAAAAAGACCAAAAAAAATCAACTTCAACTTTTATTTTTAATGAGATTTAGAACCAGGATTTGACTCTCTGTCCTTGTGGTTACCAAGAGTGTGAAAATTCCTTGGTGAAGAAGAATCTTTTATTAATTAAATCAAGATTTGGCTGGTGAAAGTGGTTTTGTATTCAATCAAATCCACTCCCTTCCCCAATTTTGTAATATTTTCATGGAGATAGAATTGTATTGATTATTACACTCTTGGGTTGGACTGAATTCATTTGTAAATATTCTCACCTTCAAATTCTACTGAACACATCCACCATGACTATTAAAAATGATCTCTCCTTTCTTCCTCTCTGTGTCTTTTTGGATATCCTGAGTGAAAGAAAAACAAGTCCTTGGCTACTTCAGATGTGATCTGGGCTTTCTCAGAGTAAAGCTTACCCAGAAAGAAGAGAGGAGAGGCTCAGGATCTGTTAATCAGCACAGCTGGACCTTTTTTTTTTTTTTTTTAAATTAGTATCAATTTGTTCTAAATAGTACAACCTTTATCTCTTACAAAATTAAATGCTGTTATTTAATTTTTATTATGATAACATATTACCTTAATGTGTGTTTATGGAAAATATTCAAACCATACCACGTTTTTAAGAGTAAATTTAATGGTCTCCTTGCCCCCTCAGCCCCATTGCAGTCACATTGCTGTGTTTCATATGGACCCACTGGAGACCGTGGCTATACATCCTTCCAGATCTTTGTTCACATGTAACTACATACACACAAACACAGGTGTGTCTATGGGCTCATATATGTCATTTTTTTAAGTTAACAGGATCACACTGTTCATTAGACTACCAATTGCTTTTTTACTTACTAACATACTTTGTCATCTTTCCATGTTAGTTTGGAAAAATCTTTTCCATCCATTCAAATGACATTCCTAATACTCTGTAGTATGGATATACCATCATTTATTTGGCCACTCTCTTATTGGAGGCACCTAGATGCTTGGATTTTTTACTGTGGATACTGCAGCGAACTTTTGGGTACCTGTAGTGGTAGGCACATTTGCAAGTATTTCCTGGACTGCTTTTACTCTGGCAAGTTTGTTTGTGACTAAGATAAAGGGGTAAAACGGTGGCCTAGGAGTTAAAGTTAGATGATAAATATTTTGTTTACCACCTGTAAGTTTAAAAAATTTGAATTAGCTGCCAGCATTTAGAGATTGGGAAATTCACATAAAAATCTGGTTCTCAACCTCTTTCAAAAGATCAGAAGCCCAAACTGCACTGGGCAAGCACTGGTGTGGGGATACCAGTGGCTAGAACTTCTCCAATTCTTGGCATCAGGAGCCATCCATCTCATGCTTGTTCTGAGACTCTGAGCTGCTGTATTCATTTGTAGTTTTGCCTTGGCCTGTATGGATCTGTGAGTGTTAACAACTGCTCTCAGGCCTGATCTGCTTAGCTAGTCACAGTGTCTTCTACCTTGCATTATTGACACTTTAGAGTTCTTCATTTGGCGGAACTATCCCCTGCATTGTTGAATAGTTAGCATCTTTGACTTCCTGGCACTAAATGCCAATAACATCTCTTTGCCCACCCACCCCCCATCGGTGTAACGGCACATGAGTCCTTTACATATTTTCCAAATTTTCCAGTGGGGAAATACCACAGAGTTTCCCCTCAAGACTGCTATGCCACACAGATGTATAGAAGCACCTTTAGAATGCCTTGAAGCCCAGCTTTACAAAGGTCTACATAACTAACTTGTTCTAGGAATGACATCTAGTCTCTAAGATAGAACAATGGATCGTTGTGTATAGAGGTAGGATGGACCAAGGGGTACGTCACTGTTTTCATGAAATACCCCCTATTTTATTCACCAGAAAGCTAAGAAAATGGTGTCACATATTGTCTCCTCACCAGCTTATCTCTGGAAGCTTGATGATCTTTCTTTCCTCTGGCTAGTTGACACTTAGCTTTGTTTCTGGTTTATTGCTCACAGAATTTGAAAACATTATCACTTTCCTTAGGAAGTGTTTGAAAGCACATATGTACACACACACACACACACATATATATACAGACACTTACATGCCTTCTTTATCCTATAAAAAACAAATGGAAAGAAGTGGGAGAGGACCAAGTCTAAAACCAGCTTGACCATGCTAACAGATTGTCTTTAGTATAGGAGAGTCTCTCAGAGATAGACCAACACCATTCTGCCTCCTTTGTACAATGATAAGTAAGCCTGAAAGATCCATACTTATTTTAAGAAATATCTAAAGAAATATACTTATCCAAAGAAATTTGCATGATTACAAAAATAAAATTTTAAAAATTAAAAGAAAGTTAATACAGATAATAAACACCCTAAACAACTGTTTTGTTGTTTATGAGAGTAGTCACATGGTGAGCATTTATTTAATCATACCATTGGATTTCACACTCTGTCATTAGGCAAGTCTCTTTGAACAGACAAGTTCAGTTAAACCAAGATCCTGTTCTCAGAAGTATTTGGAGATATGGCTCCCTTTCTACCCTACTTTAGCAACTAAGTACTCTGACTTAGAAATAAGAATTGAAATTTTGAGACATTAACTAGAATGTTTCCAAACTGCTTTTATTTTAGGAATTCTATATAGTTTTTAAATGTGCTTTATTTCTCTTATAAATTTCTTGAAGTCATGCGTCGTATGCTATCATTGGTTTGGGAATACTCAAGCATGCATTTAAACATCTTTACTTTTAAGGAAAAATTCTGCTTAAGAAAAAGTCCTGTGCCTGTGGAGCATTGATCACAATCTTTATGTGTGTTAAAAATTGGACAAAAATTTTCAAGTCATGAATCATTTACATTTTCTTGATTAATTATTTTGTTTTTGGGAGAAAGTGAAGGGAGAAAAGGCATCTGAACTGCCCAGTTTTAGTTGTAAATGCATTACTATGAGTTCAGCCAACATGAAATGTTTAGTTTGGATATTTCCTAATTTCTCTGTGCTATTTTATAAGATGAATTTGAATCAAAATCAAACCCATTCTACTTGTTTGTGTGGTGGCACGTGAGCAATGGTCCCACTGGGCTAGGCTTTATATTTTCTTTTCTTCTTGCAAAAGTTAAAGCGTGATATTTTGCCAAATTTGACAAAGCCCAATAGTTTTTTTCCCCAGCTTATTCCCATTAAAATTAACTGGTGCTCCCATTGGCTTCAATATTTGGAAAGTCAGTCTTGGATACTTAATAAACTGTTTATTAAAGAGAAGGGTCTTGTTTCCTCTCCTTGCAAAATATCTCCCTAGCTTTAGAATTTTGCTTTGTTCTTGTTCATAAAAGTAATCATGAGAATAACAACATGGCATCATGGAGTTAAGAACCCTTGGTGCCTTCTGAGACATTTCAAAAACATAATCCTACAATTACATTTATGCCTAGCAATTCTGTTGAAAGTACGCCATGCTCACCAGGCAAGCCACCTCTAGTCTGTTTGGAATCATAGTATTTGCGAATAATTTCCCACCTCCAAGGGCCATTTATAGTGGAAAGAGAAGAGATATGAAATTTTTAAAAAGTCTATTTAAGAGTTTTATGCCTGGAAATGGCAACACAGCAAAGGTCATGGGACTTTCTGTGGTTCAGCCCTGACAGCTATTTGGTTACATAATTCACCCTGGGTGACCTGCATACTTTACATCTATAAAATGGGATTCATGATATTGGTTGAGAAAAACCTTAATGACTACTAATGAAGAATGTTGCTGTGTTAGTGTTACAGATAGAAGGCACGGAGCAAGAATATTTTCTTGTTTCGGCCTTTCTTTCTCACTTCCCTTTGGACAGAAATGCTTATCTAAAAATGTATCGATTTTCTTTTCGGGAAGAATGTCTAATTATGAAGCAATTCTATAAGGTCTCCAGTGTGTTCCAAAAAGCCACCCATTCTTTTTTTATTTTTAGCTTCTCACAAATTAAATTTTGCTTCTGTGTTTTATTTCATAAGATTTCAGGTTTGAAAATAATTGGGCAAAATATATGTATGTCAATAGAAACAATGAAAAAAAAAAGCTTTTAAAAACTGAAATTGCACCCTTAGGTTTCAGGTCCTAAAGCAGCTAGGAAATGCTGAGATCTTGGGGGACTTTCTGTTAGTGAAAAGATAAAAGATATATTTTTTTTTCTTTTTCTCAAGTCTCCATCATTAAAGTTTGGTTCTAACAGCAGACTCCTTCTCTTTTTCATGTGTGTTGAAAAGCAGCTACTCCCTGTATCAAAGCCATCAGCCCGAGTGAAGGATGGACGACGGGAGGCGCGACTGTGATCATCATAGGGGACAATTTCTTTGATGGGTTACAGGTCATATTCGGTACCATGCTGGTCTGGAGTGAGGTAGGTGTTGTCTGAACATTAATATCTAATAGCTTGGTCTAGTTGAGGATACTGTCTACACTTGAATTTCTAATAGAGTGTGTGTAGAATTTCGTGGTGCCACCCTGGGTGGGCCAGCTCTAGTCTGCAGAACTCTGGGAAAGTAGAGGACCTGGGTTGGGTATACCTGGAAGTGCCACTCTCTACTGGAATGACTTCCATCCTCTGGCCCGTAAGCACCAGGAGAGCTTTGTTTTTGTTTTGTCATTTGTCCTCTTATGCTAGCCATGGTGAGGAGGCCCTATTGTACATTGGAAATTGGAAAGGAGATCCAAAGTCACAAAATATAGAGGAAAAGCCTTCAAACTTTAACAAGGTGATAATCTGTGAATAGTTGTAGATGGGATCTACTGTAGGCCCATCTTCAAGGAACACCATTCATATGACAGTAACAATGCAGGTGTAGATGGATCTTGACTTATTCAGTGATTCTTCATCCAAGAATGAGTGATTTCCCAGGACACCCTTGAAGAACCAAAGGCTTGTTCCAGCCCTAGGAATTTACAGCTCACAGGCATCTTAGTATGTGACCACAACCATGTGAAAATGACTTTGTTCTGTGTGTATAGTGCTTCCTAAGCACTGTGATCATTATTTTAACCTGCCAGTTGACTTGTCTAGCAATAATCAACATTAGCTCAAGATTATAAAACATGAACCTCACTATTATATAGATGCCGTGGAAAACTTGCCTTTGCTTTCTTTCTATGTTTTGAGCCTGGATTTCTCATCCAGCGTGCCCAGAGCTCCTTCTCTTTCACTTCCCCAAAGTTTAGAATAAAACTCATGTTAGGCCCATAAGGTACCACTGATCTTGTCCATGCTGTTTGTTTTACAAGCAGTTGTGTGAATCACTAAACTTTATTGAGACTTTCTGTAACTAGGCACTGTGCTCAGTTATTGACACAGATCATCTCAATCCTTTCCTCTGCAGCATGGGATAAATACTCTTAGCCTTAATCTGTTCTTGATAAAGACACTAAGGCTGAGAGTTAGATATATAGTTACAAAACCCCCAAACAGCTACTGGAAGCCCATGAAGTATGGATCATATGTATGCAGCCACAGAAGTCAGTAGCAGAACAGGAGCTAGAACTCAGATTTTTTATTTCCATTCCTGGCTGTCCTCCCATGACACCACTGTTTAGACCATCTAGATACTTTGTGTCTTCTCTCTAGACAGGCCACAGAGGTAAGCAGAGTAAAGACTGTGATCTTTGAGTATTTTTATCTTTCCAAAGCAGAGCCGGTCTTTCTTTTTAAGCCTTCTGTGTGCACTTCTCACTGCCAGTAACTCACTCGGGCCAGCCTCTTGTCAGCCTGTGGGTCCATTGCTTTTGTGTTTCCCATGCCGCCAACTAGCAGCATGCACTTGGCCAGAGAATCAAAGCTCTTGTAAAACTGAATCAGGGATGGGCTTCTCAGTCCACCAAACTAATTGTTGTCCAAGTTGGATGGAACATCCCAGGCACAAGAAGTGGATTGAGCTCCTGCTGCCAATTGTACCCCATTCTTTGTTGGAACGTTGGGTTGTAAAATTAGAAGCATCACATACATGGCATATTTTGCTGCTAGTCTGGTGTCTTCATCCCTGCTGGAGACAGCATTCCTCCCAAGGACAGCTTCTCCCAGGTCTTGTAAGCTATAAATTCATCCCTTTCTATCCCTAATTCTGTTGCTTATCCTGGAAGTTGGGAGAGGGGAAGAATAAATATAATATGGACTTCTTGCTCCATATTATAGAGACCTGAGAAGTGGGACTCAGAATTGGCAGTAAGTCTTACTGAACCTCTGAGAATAAAGTGGGTTAGTCTGAAGTTTCTTTTAAAGCTTTGTGTCTGTCTTTGCCCAACACTACATTGGTTATGGAACAAGGGCTTTGACATACCAGGAGATCATTAATTTGTACTTCCACCTTGTTCCTAGTCACGGTCCTTGTGTTTCCTCTCTGTCTGCCCACATTCTTGCCCTCTCTTGGGAAAAGGTAAGAAAGACAAAATTCTAATTTAGACTAATCCAGATTGCTTCCAAGTATCTGTTTCCATATGACAAAATCAATACAAATTATGAAAAAAAAATACCCCAGTAAAGCCATACCTTTGTCTTCCTCCTTCTTCAGTGTGTCCACTGCCACTGTCTTGCATGTACCAGAAACCCCTCACGGTGGATCTTAATGGATCCAACTAGGAGGTGAGGCTGGGGAATGCATGCTCCTTCTTTGGCCACCTCCTCCTCCCAAACTGCTCTCATGTGTGACTATGTCATAAATCAACTATGACCCTTTCCCAGTGCAAACCTACCAGGAATTTCCAAAATGTGGATATTATTTTAAAATAAGTAAATCCTCTATAACATTAGTTTGGGTGTCTGGGTGGAGGATTTTAATTTAGGTTGTTATTATAATAGTCTTGACATTAAGAAAAAATGAGCCTTGCAGAGGTGAACTTTTTATAAATATTTTAAACTATTTATATATCTAGATTTTCATACAGGCTATTTGACAGACATGACTTTTAGTGGATGGAGAGATAATTTGGTACTGCTTCAAATCCAAAAATCCATTGTGTAATAATGAGAAATAGCTCACATTTACAAAGGGTTTACCATGTGTAGGTAATTATTTGATCCTCATGGTAGCCCTGTGTTAGATATACACGAGTAAACTTAGTGTAGGAGAGGTTGAGAAATTTGCCCATCATCACACAGATAGCTCTAGAGATGCATTTGTATCACAGTGGCTGTTTTTACAAAAAGAATTAAAGCCCAAGTTACTGAGAGAGCAAACGAACACATATGAAAGGAAAGAAGCACAGAAATAGAAGAAAGAAAAAAACATGCATAGTAATCCAGGTAATAGGGTAGTAGAAGTAGTAATAGTAATAGTAGTAGTAACTTCGGTGGGTTTTAATCACATAAAATTACATATGTGCCTTTCATTTTGGTAGAGGCAAAAAATATCAGCCAGGTCTGGGGCCATTTCTACAGGCTTCCATGGGATAGAATCAGAACTCACTCAGTACTGTGAATATTTAAAAGACGATATCTGTGAAAGGTTGGTGGAAAAATGTAGAGTATGACTAATATTCAGCTAACATTCACTGATTACTTAGTTCCTGCCAGGTACCATGCTGAGTATTTGGTGTGGCTCTCATGTGACCATCACAACATCTGTCTACTATGTTGTTCTTGTTTTACTGATGAGGAAATTGAGGCTTGGGGAAGTTAAATCAGCTGCTCCACGTTCAGAGGATGGAGGTGGAATTTGAACCCAGGCAGCCCAACTCCCAGGCCTCATCTTCTAAACTGTCCATTATTTAGCCTATGCCAAAATTGTTACCCTAGTGTTTTAACACATCAGATAAGGTGTAATGCTCACCGTTGCCATTGATGCCTTGTACTGTGGTGAGGCAGGGGTGGGTATCTTAATAGTTATTATCGCCTTCCAGGCTGTGGTAGACTTGGGATGCAGAGAAGTAAGAGCTATCCCTTCATATTCTAGTTGTATAGGCTTGTAGATGGAGCCATTGGCTTCTAGGAAGAATTTATCTTTATGAAGGATACATGCCCTGCATCAGGGGCAGAAGACAACCTCTTCCTTGTTGACATAAGAGAACTTGGCAGGACGGTTAACCTGTTTGGGTCACATCTCTAGATAGGACCCCTATCTATCTGACTTTTTGTCCCCTGGCCACGTGATCTCTTGAGGTTATGCCACCTCTAAGATCTAGTACTTCTGATTTTAAATAGACTTTTATCTCTTCTCCATTTCCTCATCCTATAGCCCAAAGCACTCAGGAAGCAGGCTGGTGGGCCAGGACAAGCAGATAACATTTTAGATTAGCAGCTGATGTTATTAGTTGGAATCTTTTTTTAGCTTAAGAATTTTTAAAAGAGTGAGAGAAAATAGGGCTGGCTTAATTTACCCTCATCTGTGCTCTTTCCTTACTAACCCAATCTTTTGCAAATGAGTGATTCAGTTTAGCTCACTGATTGCCGCCTGAGGGTTGGGGAAAAAGAAAGGTGGCACTCCATTGCTCCTACCTCAGCTCTGCTGTCTGTGAGCTCCCAAGTTTGGGGTGAACTACATGACTTTCCTGTGAATTTGGTTTGCCATCTTTGTTACTCTTCCTTTTTGATTCTTGGCCTTTTTCCTCTCTGTCTTTCTAGAAAGCAAATTATCATACTGATACTCTTGTGCTTTGTATCCTGCCTTTACCCAAAAAATTTGCCAAAAAAAAAAAAAAATCTTTGTAGTATTTGATATATAAACCCAGGAAAATCAACAGAGCTGATGTGTGCTCATGATTAATGTGGGTTGAGTTTTTTCTTGATCAGAGATATACTTGGTTGTTTTTGCTTTTCCCATAACACGTGATTTGGAGGAGGGGAATGGCTCCTGCTTCTGGTTTGTAGAGCTAATACTTATGTTAATAACTCCTGAACACCTCTATTTGCTAAGCCATGAGTACTGCTTGGCTTGCCTCTTGGTGTCTAGCACTGGGATAGTTACTACGGGTAATCAAAATTAGGCTTTGTGGGATCTGGTGTTTTATTTGGAACAGCACCTTGCTCCTATGAAACAAATTAGGGAGTTACATAATATATTTTTATAATCCAGTGTTAAATTACTAGCTTAAAATTCAAGGCAAGGTTCTAGAAAGCACAGAGAATGGTATGGTCAGAAGTAGACTGTTCAAATAACAGTCAAGCTTCTGTTATGTACGGATGGATCTCTGTGCTGGGCATTTTAGGCTCTGACAATCCTTTGATTTAATCACTGAAATCTCTGGGAGAATTTATACAGCTTAAGGTATTTAAGATGCCTGTAAAGAAAGTACAGTGGTGAGATTGGTGAGGAGCAGAGGATGAAGGGAACTTCATGCAGACAATCATCCAAGCAAAAGTTGAGATTGCATGAGGTGGCAGCGGGCAAGGAGCTAGTCAGGAGACTTGGGTATTAATTGCAGTCTTTCTGTTGCTCAATCAGAGGACCTAGATTTTAGTTAGTGTTGGTCATCGGGCCTTAGTTTCCCCATCTGAAAATGAGGGGCTTAGACTAAATCCTCTTTGAAATCAGCTATAATTTTATAATTCCTTTATCTAGAGTTTACTCCCCTGACTGTCCCTTCAAAGTAAGAAGCACGAAGTGAAGATGGGTAGCAAGTAGCTTCTTTTCTTCCACTATTGTGCTTTACTTTTACAACAAACTTGTAATATACAACTATCATGTTTATTTGCAAAAAGATTCTTTGGACTTCATCAAAACCATTTAATTAGCTACAAAGTTGGATCTCCCTATTGATATATCTTTAGTCAATTTTTTTTTAGCCTCTACACTTCAGGTTCTGGTATCTGGTATAAACCTGAGACCACAATGTTGGTCTAATTCATTTTCCAGATAGTTCTGTGGAATACTTCAATTCTTGGGGATATCAACAGGTACCCCATGGGAGATAGGGGAAGAAGGTTTTTCCTGGCAAGTTTGGGAAATGTTGAGTCAAATAAATTAAACTGGTCCTTCTTCTAGGACTTTGCAAGTCTTTTGAGATATTAACGTACACTGTGAATACCTAAGATGAAGTTTACAACATGTCCCAGACTTTTGTGACCACAGAACCTTTTTACAGGGTTCACCTTATAGGAGGATATATTGGTGGTGGATGGATTTCATGTTAATGAAGTAAAATCATGAAGTCCAGTCATGAAGTGATTGGTCTGGGGTAGATGTGAGAAAATCAACTGAAATATTTGCAGAGTATTATTCAGATTAGACCAGGAATGTGTAGAGCCATTATTCTTTAATACTGCAGGCTTTGAACAAAATTTCTCTCATATTTTGCATCTGGTTTTAGTCACCGCACACTTGGCATTAGATGCCACGTGATTTTGCAGGGCAGCTATATTTAAAGATTGCCGGAACCGCTTAGCTCAGATTGAGAAGTCAGTTTCATCATTGTATGAACCAGTAAGCCTCACACAGGGGCTACATGCTGTCTTTTGCACCCGGATGAATATTTTCTTCCACTACATTCCCAAAGATAGGGAGAAGTCAAAGGGAGAAATCTATGAGGGGTGGGGAAGACCTATGGGTGAATATGGTTGGGTAAATAAATGGCAGTTTGGGGGCTGAGAAATGATTTCCTGCTTTAATCCAGAAGTTGGAAAACAAGGTTTTAAATGCAGTTCCTGACTTCTTTCTTCTTTCCTATCTCTACTTCCCATTCTCATTTGTACACATAGCTCAGAGGAAGGATTGTAAATAAAAAATACCATTTGCTCCTCTGTGACATTAAAGAATGAATGGCTACAACTCATACATGTTCCCACTGGAAGTTTCCCAGGCCTTTTTGTTTGGCCTTGATTTTTACTGAACCACATGTAGAATCACAAAATTTTGAGGGCTTTGAGGAACCTTTCCAGTCATGAAGTGCAGCTGTTTTTGGAAATGAGGAAAAAGAGGCTCCAGAGTCATACAGGGACTTGTCCTGGGAATACATTAGCTATTACTTAGTTCTGGGGTTACAGAGCAACTCTCCAGACACCAACCTCACCCCCCATTTAGCATTCTCTTGTACCAGTGTTCTCATGGTATTTCTTTAGTCCTTTAATAAACTTCCTTATATTTATCAAATCCTCCCAAATTTTATACATGATGATACTGGCATTCTAATGGCTGTTATTTGTACCACGCTTATATGCAATACAATTCCATTCAATTAAAAAATAAAATTAAGAAAGACAGAGAGAGACATTATCACAAATGTCTTTTAAAATTTCATAATGTAAAGACGGCATATAAATGGTTCTGTCCTGTATTTAACATATATTGAGGCTTACATGTAGAAGTTTAATTTAAAGTTGATGAAATGGGGAATCCCTGGATGGCTCAGCAGTTTAGCACCTGCCTTCAGCCCAAGGCGTGATCCTGGGGTCCTGGGATCAAGTCCCACATCAGGCTCCCTGCATGGAGCCTGCTTCTGCCTGTGTCTCTGCCTCTCTCTCTCTCCCTCTCTCTCTCTCTGTCATTCATGAATAAATAAATAAAATCTTTAAGAAAAAAAAATTTGATGAAATGCGTGGATTTAAAATAATTCATGCATTCCTACTTTTCCCAAACATGTAAGTTGCCAAGTCTGTATGCAACCTGTACTTACTGATCACCTATTAAGGGGAAGATGCTTAATGTAAAATTATAAACTTTATTTGTAAGGAATAAAAGGAGCAATCCAAACTGGTTGCATTCAACTTTGAATGTGACTTTGAAGAACATCTTTCAAGCCCAAGTTATTTTATGGGGAATCATTTAAATGAGCCAGTATATTTAAAATAAAAAAAAACAGATTAAAAATACTCTAATGGCCTCTTTAATGTGGTGAATAGTTACAACCGTGCTCACCTTATTCCTAAAAAAGCTTTAGTCTATATTTTTGTTTTTAATGACTAAGGCACTTGAAATCTCTCCTCTATGTTGTTAATTATGGATGGTTAAAAACAACTTTAAGATGACATTCTCAGTTAGTTTTTTTATGGTGCTTTCAGGAGGTACACGTGTGTGCCCATCACTTGGAAATGGAAACCAGACAAGTGTGATGCATTGCTAATTTTAATATGAATCAAAGACAAAATTCTCACCTGGCTGCAGTCATGTGACTTTGATGAAGAAAGCGGATATCTATATAGTGTTGTGTTCATTTTATATCTGTGCTCAAAGTAGACTGCTGGAATGGCTCCCTAATGGTCTGAACTAAAGCCTTCCTCCTTATCCAACCTTATTGGCTTCCTCCTTCCTCAAACCACAACTCCTTAGTTTGGGATTCATCTTAACTTGTACTTTACTCATACTGAGTTGTTAGCTCCTTATACTCATAGTGATGTTTTGCCTCTGTACTCTTACCTTTCTTATGCCATTCCTTCTTCCACAATGTTTTTCTCTTCTCTCTGTGCCCATATTTGACTGCCCTTTAAGATCCAGTAAAACGCCACTTTTGTCTGTGAAATCTTCCCTTATAGTTCAGATACTGAGTATTTCCCTTCATCCTAAATTTACATGGTCTTATCTGTACCATATTATGTTTCTTCTAACTTTGTGTCTTTTGTGATTTAAGGGGATGTTCTGTCCCAAGCAGGATCCATGCTAAATTCAGCTTGGTCTTCCAGTGTTTATTTGGCACAGATCCTTACATGTCAGGGGTATTAATTTATATCAATTTATTCAAAACAATGTTGAATGACACTGCCCCTCCCTCCTTCTCTCCTTTCCTTCCTTCCTTCCTTCCTTCCTTCCTTCCTTCCTTCCTTCCTTCCAATGGTCCTTATTAGCAGCTGTTGTATTCAATGATGCTTCAAAGTGTCAGTACCAGATAGCTAGATTGCAGTTTAGTTTTTGTTAATGCATATGTGATTAGATAGTTTATATTTAGATATATTTATTGTGTGATAAGGATGCACATATAAATTAGTGTGAATCTGTTGATTATGGTGAAGATTAAGTAATAATAAAACTAGCACTTTCTAAATGATTAATACCAATGAGACCTTCTCCTAAACTTATTATAGGCATATGTCAATGAATCCTTAGGTTAATTAAATAGCTAGCCTCCTCCCGCTGTCCTACCTTCTTCTCAGGTAATGGGACTGAATGCCAGAGAGGTTGAGTGACTTTCCAAAGGTTCCACAGCCGGTCATTTGCAAACCTTGGACTTAACCCAAAATCTGTGTGACTCCAGAGCCATCTTTTAGCAATCTAATAAGAATGTAGTAAAACCTCACCTATTCAGAGAGACTGTTCTATAACCTCAACTCTCTCTCTCTCTCTCAAAAAAAAAAAAAAAAAAAAAGAAAATAACAGACTTTGGGGTAACCAGAACAGTAATTTTTAACAAACTATCTTATCTGTTTCTCCAGATCATAGCAGATCAGAAGGAGCAACCAGAGGCAGGTTGTTAGAAGCAGGCTCAGTGACAGCAGAAATGACAGCTTAATGTCAAGGGCAGAAATGGAAAACCTAAAAAGCAGACGCAAAACTATATTACTGTGTGGCATATTAATGACTGTTCGTAATGACAGTGGCCCTGAGTCATCAAGACAGAGATGGCAATTATATTCAATGTATTCTCTCTAAAACAGCAAGATGGGGGTAATGCATCCTCAAAAGACTTCCAGTGAAAGCAGCTGTCGTAGCACGTTATTAAAAGGGGTTTGGCTCTAGTTTTCTGTGGAGCTCACTTCCTGAAGGGACATGTTAAATGAGGAATTACCGAATCTATGTGCGAGTATCCGTGTTTACAATATGCAAATGTCAACTCAGGTGAAAAAAAAAAGGTTCAAATGAATCTCTGTTTAGTACCTTATAGTTTTAATATCCTTTTCTTGGAACTCAGAAAGATCTTAAAAGTATTTTGTTGAAAAGTGAGTTCATTCCCTGCTATCCCATCTATCAGTCTTTGGCTTTTCTATTTTTCCTTCCTAATTCCATAGGCAAAGATTCTCCCCTGCAAACAGCCAGCTTTGATAGCAAACACTTAGTCTCTTCCATAAATGTATCTGGCTTTGCTTTTTCTTTTATATTTTAATTTTCAAACAAACATGCAGCAACTCAGTACTCTAAGCCAGACCCGAGTAGGGAATGATGTCCCTTCTTAACTGAATTTAGGAAAACAAACTTTGAGAAAGAGCTCATTGTGCAGTTTCAAACCACAGACGCTGGCGTTCCTGGTGTCCAGTCCTCTCCTTCTGGAATACTCTGGACCTCAGGAACTCACCAATGCTTTTCCAGCTCCCAGATGGTCAGGATGGGATCCAGTCTTTAATGGGGCCCAGTTGGCACAAGATTTATATCCTGGGAAAGAGCTAGTTTATTTAAAAAATAAATTACTGAAAAATAAATAAATAAATCAACGTGCAAAGCCAAAGGTATAATGTATTTATTTTCACTTTTTTCCTCCCAAATCTGTTATTTTGAAATATGATCTTTGTTGCTGTTTTGTTTTGTACAATTAACTGCATTGATTTAGGGACCTGGTTAGTTTCTTGGTCAGAAGAATTAGGTAGTATATTTTCGTGAATGCTTAATGAGGATACCAGGAAGCTTAAAGTTTTTTTGGGAAGGAGTAAAGGTAAACAGATTTTTTTTTTAGTTAAAAGTTTTTTGAGTGGAATGGCATTGATTATTTCTTTTTTGTAGATTCACAAGTGACTTTATTGACTCTTTATCCAAAATTATTAGTGGTGGTTAATAGCATTATGGTATTTATTCCTTCAGTGTTCAGCAAGTATTTATTGAGTGCCTACTGGTTCCCACGCACTGTTAAAACTAGAAACATAGTAGTGAAAACAAGAAAGACAATGTTCACCTAGTCATGGGCCTTTTATTCTGGTTGGGGTTGCAGACAATAAATAGGAAAATATACCTGCATCTCTCTACTCTGTCTCCATCTATAGCTCTGTATGAGGGGAGTTTCAGGCAGTGTACAGGAAGACTGCTGACCATTCAAAAGCTTAGGTTTTAAATTCCTCATTTAACTCAACTCCAAGACTTTAGTTTCAGGTCTCCTCTGACATTCATACATAAAGTTTCTCTTTGTGAATTCATGTGACCCAACATATTTTGTTAAACATTGGTTTAAAGTTATTTTCTTGAAAGGACAAAAGGAAACCAGAATGTTTGTGAAACAGTAAGTGCCTCTACTGGCTTTCTCTCACGTTCTCTGAGAAATCATATACTGCCTTTGAGACAGGCAATTCTGGGGAATGAAAAAATCTGTGTTACGAAACCCAGAGAACTCTGATTAGGGAACAACCAGAATACACTGAGGGACTCAGGAAGGAGATAGCATCCCCTGATTTATGTTGTATCCACTTCAGGGAAATAGAGAAATAATATGGAGGTTCAGCCAGTATAGCTGCCTGGAATATACACTTTTCATATTTCAACTTCCTTTAGGAACTCCTGAAAATAATATATTTTAAACACCATATTTAACTATAGAAAGATGAATGTTCCAGACTGGAGGAAAAATATGTTTGCTGGTTTGGTCAATACTACTGTAGTGTCTCTTTAAAAATCCTTAGTCAATTTGGTTTTGAAGCTTTAATTATGCTTTTATGTTACAGTTTTCTTATTTAAATGTCTGCTTCATGTCCATCACTCAGCACCCCCTGCCTCTCTCAAAAGAGATGGATATTATTATCCTAATTGAGGAGGAGGGAGAATGCTGTGAGAATTATTAATACATAAATTAAAAAAATTAATCTGGAAAGTGCTTTAGGGTCCCTAGAGAAGCTCTATCCAAACACAAAGCATATTTAACATTATTACAAGCGCTCCCACAGAGCAGATAGGCCAGTGCAGTGATGAGTAAACTGAGGCACAGAGTATGACAATGGGTGGTTGGGCCAGTGCATGTTAGAACCCTAACCCTTGGGATGCCTGGGGGGCTCAGCAGTTAAGCATCTGCCTTCGGCTCAGGTCGTGATCCTAGGTCCAGGGATTGAGTCCCACCTCGGGCTTCCTGCAGAGAGCCTGCTTTTCCCTCTGCCTATGTCTCTACCTCTCTCCGTTTGACTCTCATGAATAAATAAATAAAATCTTTAAAAAACAAAGAACGCTGACCCTTGGGGGGTGCCTGGGTGGCTCAGTAGGTTAAGTGTCTGCCTTTGGCTCAGGTCATGATCCCAAGGTCCTGGGATTGAGCCCGGTATCTGGCTCACTGCTCAGTGGATAGACTGCTTCTCCCTCTCCCTCCGCTGCTCCCCCTGCTTGTGCTCTCTCTCTCTCTAATAAATAAAATCTTAAAAAAAAAAAAAAAGAACCCAGACCCTTGAGTGAGTGACACCTAAAGACCACTGCACCACTGGACAAGAGTCCACTTTAGGCTTTTTCTAGTCTTGAGTGTTAATTATTTCTCCAGAGAAGAAGCTTTTCTTTCCTTTTAACCCCTTCTCTTGAAGTCTTTGCTTGTTTGAACTGTGTATGTGTGTTTTGAAAGTGATTAAAGCTCTAAAATATTAAATCCTAAAGCTAGTAAGGAAAAAATCACTAGTGTGCTTTCTAGTAATCTCAGTTATTTTTTTGGCTTTGTGGCTTGGAACTTGAAGTTGCATTTATTTCATATAGTCCCATTGGTTAGAAAATACACATAAAGGCTTATCTTGGAATTGCTTCTTTGTTTTGCTGAGGAATAATTCTCATAGCTTCTCAACAATGAAAAAGACTATTTTGAGTACCAACTGTACTTCCAGAATCTTGGAGGATGTAGGAGAGCTGCAGACCTGTCCTATCCTGTCAAGAGTGGAGATAGGTTACACATAACAGCAATTATGGAAAAACCATGAGCAGTGGTTGGGAGGAACAACTTTTATTGTACAATGGTGGCTATCAGTCAGGCAGACTTGCCACTTCTTCATCATATTTCTTAACTTGCCTAAAACTCATCTTCCACATCTGTGAGCCAGCCCACCCCTGCCCCTAATGCTGCAGGACGGAAATTGCTGAAGGAGTCTTGTGCAGCACTTGGCACATAGTTAGATGTGGGAAAAGGCCACTGTGGCAGAAACCACTGTGGAGGACAACCGTCCTCCATTTAGTATGAGCTAGAGTGCTACTGGCTCCCAGAGAAGAAAGTGATTCTAAAGACTGGCCCTTTTTACCCAGAATTCTGCATCGTGTTTCCATTAACATTTTTAAATACTTAGCTACTCTCTTTTACCTCCCATGCGGGTCCTACTTTTGATCCTACGAGAGGCTTTTATAAAAACTATTTAGAGAGGGGCACCTGGGTGGCTCAGTGGTTGAGTGTCTGCCTTTGGCTCAGGTTGTGATCCTGGGGTCCTGGGATTGAGTCCTACATTGGGATCCCCACAGGAAGCCTGCTTCTCCCTCTGCCTATGTCTCTGCCTCTTTCTGTGTGTCTCTCATGAATAAATAAATAAAATTAAAAAAAAACTATTTAGAAAATTATCCTCTCTCACACCCTTCTTCTGGGTTTCCAGAATTTGCAAACTACCTCTCTAGAGGGCATCTACCTCTCCGTGCCCTTCACAATCCTCCCTTTATCCACAGAGGAGCTCCTCTTCCCTGTTTCTTGTACTTCTGTGGAGGATAGGCCCCTGCCACCTCCTCAGCTTCTATGCTCCATCTCTCGCCATGAGCATGCCTCACCTGGCTGGCAAGCATAAGACTCTTTTGCTCCTGTGCTCTGACTCTGGAGGAGAGAAAATGCTCACACCAGAAGCTTGGAGGGAGTGTGAGCCCTGCTTCCCCAAGTCCTTGGTGTGCTGGCAGCCTCTTCTGGGGCCTTGTGGAGACCATGTATATATTTTTATCAGAATGCCACCCTTAAAAATTATTTCTTCTGATTATAATATGAATGCACTCTTAATTGTTGAGAAGTGAGAGAATTCAGAAGGCTATGCAGAGGAAAATAAAACTACCCATGGCTTTACAATTTAGTGGTAATGATTCTTGGCACTTTGATGATTTTCCTTTTAGTCTTTTTTTCCATGCAAATATATATCTAATTCTTGCATAATTAAACGCAATACACATTGCACAAAACTATATTATTCTACATTTGATCTTTAGTAAAATTTTTCTCATAATAAAGGTAATACCTACAAATGTACAAATTTATTTATTTCAGAATTATTTACGTGATTATTTCCTGTTAAGCACACACACACACAGATCAACACACAAATATATACATACCCACATAAGGAGAAAGAGGGAGAAAATGAATCACATATCATGTCATCAGTCCAGAAATAAATAGTTAACATTTAGCATTGTTCTTTTGTGGGCTACTTTCTTAGTGTTACTTTCATAACCCTTTTTTCTTTCCTTTATTTCTTCTTATTCCTTTCACAGGAGTCACAGACCCTTAGACATCCTCTTCTATTTTACCCCTTAGATGAAATCTGACTAGAGGTCTCATGCAGGGACCTGAGTGTTGAGCTAGTTGGATATTCATTTTAAGAGAAATTTAGGGAATGAGAGTTAAATATTGTCAACAGTGAACTCTTATGGATGGGTATTACTATGCCTAATGGAGTCAAATCTCTTGTGGAATTCTGTCCTAATTTATGTATTTATTTCAGAAATATTTTGGGAATACCCTATATGTAGCACATAAAGTTAAATACTTTAGAGGATACAAATATGAGTTAGACTGTCACTGATCTCAGGAACTATCTAATGAGAGAAAAATGTGTAGGAAAATCTTCGTGGCACATAGCAAAATAGAATGTTAAGTGTTATAGAGTAAATGTCATAATTATATACATTCTTACAAAGGTGCCGATAGCTCTGACTTTTAAGATCAAGCAGATCAAGTATAACTTATTGGAAGAGAGAGTATATGGTCTCCAAGAACAAGTAGAATATCAGTAGGGGAATGTTTAGGCAAGGAATGAAATGAACAAAGCAAAGATGTTAGGCAAGGCTGTGGCGTTTTCATGGATCTACATGCCCTACACTCCAAAATGGAAAAAGGCAAGGTGGGAAGTTGAACTAGAAAGGGAGATTGGCTCTCAGGCCCTGGAGAGCCCTGAATATTATGCCAAGGAGTTTGGATTATATACTGTGTGTAAAGGGGGCACTTGAGGGTTTGAGTAAGTCAACAACATGATGAGAAGACATATTTGAAGAAGATAATTCTGGCAGAAAAAGTAGAAGTAGAGAAAGACCATTTCAAAGGCAATTGTACCATTGTAATTCTCAAAGAAGGAAATGGTGAGAAGAAAGTGGTAAAGCAAGTGGAGGTCAGTGGAGGAAAAATCAAAATGACTAAAAGAAAAACTGAAGGTAGAAAAAATAAAGATGATCCAAAGGAGTAGCATTCCCTTAACTGAGGGTGGGAACATGGGAGCAAAAAATACGTTTATAAGTAGTAAGACGATAAATCTAGCTTGGGTCATGTTGGGATCCAGGCAGCAATTAGACATGTTCAAGGAGAGTCTGTTACTCTGTTGCTAATAAAAGTTTGGTGCTTGGCCAAAGAGATCAAAGCTACAGGTGTAGATTTGGAAATCTGTCTAACTCAATGAGCCAGTGAGTAAACTCAAGAAATGTTATGCAAGTAAGAAGAAAATGCCGAACAAAATTTGTAAAATGTCAACAGTTAATAAATTGGTAGAAGGGAAAAGCTGGTGAATAGAAACCAGTGAATAAGAGAAGAACTCTAGAAAAACACTTATTTAGAAGCAGAAGATACTGGTTTTCTTCCTAGTGTTTTAAAACAGTGTTAGTCAAACCTGCTGGACCTTCAGCTTTTCTCATCTGGAATACATATCCTGCAAGGATGGGTTTTAAAAGAGAGTGAATGTGAAAGTGCTTTAGTAACCCATCAGACATGCAAGTCTTAGGTCTTATAATTAGTGTCACAAAAGTGAGGAAAGTAGAGACTCCCAACAAAGGAGAAAGTAGTGTCGGATTCTACCGAGTTTCATAAGAATATTTATTTTTAGCTCAACTCGTTTGGTTTGTGTTTAAGGAAGTTAAGTCAAGAGTGAATCTGTTCTTTAATCACTTAGAACAGCATTTCCCAAAATATGGAGCATGTGGCTCTGGTGTTACAGTAGAGAACTTTGGATTTGACACCAGACATCGAGCAGAACTTAATCATACAGTGAGAAAGTTATTTTTTTTGTTTGTCTTAATCCTTCAGGTTTATGTTAAGGGAGAAAGTGTCAGTTGGGGCAAATAAGTCTGTAGCATCTAATACTAACTAGTGTCCCCTTTCAATAAACTCCTTCAGGTTGTGAGCATTACTTAGTTAGAATTTAACAACATCATATTAACTTTAAAATTACCATCTCTACTACCTTCTCCTTTTTTCAGGGATACCAGTTTTCTAGTTCGGAGAATGTTATCAAGTTTCCTTTAAAAATAAGCTATTTTAAACAAAAAAGTAATTTATTTAAAAAATATTAAGTACATAATTAAATAGGTGGTATACAGTTTTGTCAAAACTGAGAAAGTGATATTCCAATAATGAGAGTTTGGAAATTTTAGATTTACCAGAGCGCTTCCCCTTCTGTTGCTTGGAGTAGCTGCCGTAGTTCAACCAGATTAGAACAATGTGGGAAATTATCCATCTTGGGATGGTGGTGGTGTGGTGGTGGTTGTCTTGGGTTCTAGACTTCCAGATCTAGACCCTGTTCCTCCTTTAAGACGTTGGGTCAATTTTTGAAGCCAGAAGATTTTTCTAGAATTTTGTGTCTTCAGAAGTTAAAATGAGAAGGTTAGTTTTAAATGATTATAAGAGTTCCTCCCAGCAATATAGCCAATGATTAGTAAATAACCCAATGCTTTCAAATTGATATAAATTAGAAAAAATGTTTTTCCTCTGTAAGGCATCAATATCATATGTCAATGCCAAAGGTTGTTTGCAGACTAACATCCACAGCAAGGAAAACATCAACAAATTCATTCTTTAATGATAATTCATATTCTACCTCATTTGTGAGGGATAGTTATTTCCAGAAGGAATCTCTGCTTTAGTTAGGGTGATTGATTAAAATTGAAAGTGAAATCGTAAAAGAAAATTTGTTTCAATTTCCTGAGCCTACTGCTTTCTACCAATACCCCACTCTTAAGCAATAGTTTCACTGCAGTCCTATAATCAATTCAGAAAGCCCATGAATTCTGTTACTCAGTGCAGCAGCTCATAGGTCATAAGTCCTTATAATGTAAAAAGGTGTTTCTATTCATCTATTTACTAATATCTTTCCATCTTTTAAAATTTATTTCCTCTGAAAGGGAGGGAAGGTAAGTAGATTCTCACTGGCTGGAAGTTCTCCTAAGTATTATTGTGAATTAATGTAACTCTACATCCCAAGTAACTCTTAAAAATAGAAGCATATTTGAAATCTAACAATATGGTGACTTCCATCATCAAAAATACAGCCAAGGATCAGGCGGCAAATGAAAACGGATATAGAATGGGGTTAGAAAAAAACACGCACCCTGTCTTGGGATCTGAAAAATTTGAGTTTATTACTTCCTTTAAAAAGTTTCCATATGAACAAGTTCTTCTCTATGATTAAGTAGGAATCGTTTGTCCCAGTCATTTCTTGAACCGCATCAGTGTTGAGTCTCGCTCTAACTTGCGCCAACAGGGATTATCCTTGTGCAAGAAGCTTAGCCATTTTAGGATCGTGTTTTCACATCTGAGGAAAAAAGGGATGATAATAACAATAATTTGGTTATTGATTTGACCAAAATAGTGTCTGTATGTAAATTCCTCAGCAATGTAGTAGATACTTCCTAGGTACTCACCAAGCATTAATTCCCAACATTGCAAAAACATTCTGACCAGTTGAGATTAAGCATGCACTTGATTTTGGAAAATCATCTTTTACTGCCCTTCAGAGCCTCTTTCCTTTTTTTGTTCTCTATATAATAGTAAACTTGATTTCCTGATTTTGATGCTTACAGATTAGAAGCACAGAATAGAAGGTGGAAAGGATGCTGGGAGAAAAAAGGCAAGAAACTGAACAAAATAGAAATAATTTAAAAATCAAAGTTACCCAAGGCCATTTAGTGCAGGAGAAAACAGTCCCTCATACCTCAGTAGTCACTGAGTAGGCTTTTCTATATTACAGCAAGATATAATAAGATATAATAAGGAGTATTCCAAATGACAATCTTGATTCATCAAGGCTAAATTAAAGTATATATATACTTTGCTTATTTTACAAAAAAAATACAATGATTTTGGAAGAAATTAAATATGAAAAGGACAAAATTTTAAGTAAATACTTTTTTGGTGTGATTTTCCCATTAAAATTTCAGCCAGGGGTTCCATATAAGCATGATTTTACAGAAATATCTTTTGTGGGTCCCCAGCAAATAAGCCAGAGTTCCACACATTCTACACAAAGGGACAGGCATTTCTAATTACTAAGTTAAAATGATTTTTATGTAGATGGCCTCTTCTTTATGTTTCAAAAAAGAGCATTTGACAGAAATTACTTGTGGACTTTCACAGTAGCAGCTTTCTCAGATTCTTTTCTCTGGGACTTGGTGTTAGGATAGTTTACCCAGGTAGGCCCCAAGGGCGGACACCTTGATTCTCATGGTATCACCTGTGATTTTTCAGGCAAAACATTTGAATTGAATTAATGTGATTTGCACATTAAAAAAAGAAAAAAAAAAGCTTTTTCTAAGTTATCTTTGTGAGAATGGTATAAACACAAGTCAGTACAAACTCAAGTGATAATCCATTGTATACTGACTCAGTGCCACAAATATCGAATTAAGTGAATCTGATAGGAGTCAAGAAGTGGGCAACATCAGATACCAGAGAAGAGAGATCATGTGGAATCCAGCACCGTCGGAGGTCAAGCAGTCAAATACCAGGGCTGAATTTTTCAAAGAACCAGATAATGCCCGTTTTACGACCATTAATAACATTTCAGTTATATAAACAAAGATAAGACTAATAAAAAATAAATCCTGCTTCTCAGTGTAATCGGATTGCCAACAGGATTCAGAAATGAACTTCCTCATTGTGCATGTGGCATCGCATAACGGACCAATGATCATTCTGCAGCCCCCTCCCCAACCTTCCATTTCCCTTTTATGGACAGTTCTTAGTTCTGCCAGGGAGCTGTTCCAGGGAGGCAGATTCTTTGGTTTCCCCTTTACAGCTCTTTGATTGTGCCTCTGGTAGTTAATGCACCAAATGGTCTTTAGGGGTATTTCATACGTGTGCTCTGCAGCTAATCAGAATGCCTTGGCCCACTGATTTCCTACTTCTGTGTTTTCCACATGTTTAAGGGCTCAGTTCAAACACCAGGCCCACCAACTTCTGGAGAGGCATGGTAAGAGCTCAGCTCTGATTTGGGTGTCTGCCTCAAACAGAGATTTTTCCAAAGGATATCCTGTAGTAGATGAATCATTCCATTAGGCCAGGTTCACTTTTCAAACCAGGAAGCAGAGTGCCTGCTGTGTAGGGAAACTCAGATAAAGTTGTGGCTGTGCTCAGAGTGCTTGTAAATATTGTTGCCAGTGTCTTTGATACAGGTTCCATCAAGATAGTATGTAAACACTGACAGGTCAATTATGTGTTTTAAAGCTATGTTTATTGAGAGCTGATGGGAAGGCTCTGAAATGAGTCTTCTACATATTGCAGTGACAGTTTTCTCCCCAATGTCTTCCCCAGCTGATTACTCCGCATGCCATCCGTGTGCAGACCCCTCCTCGGCACATTCCTGGTGTTGTAGAAGTCACATTGTCCTACAAATCAAAACAGTTCTGCAAAGGGACACCGGGAAGATTCATTTACACAGGTAAGAACCACTGCAGATGGTGGACACAGAGTTTTCTCCTTGGCCTTGTGAGTGTTTTAGTTTATCTTGTATGTGTATGTGTGCATTTTATTTTCAAATCTAGTTTCTAAGACACTCTTTCTTTGTCCATTTCACCATTGACCAAAATACTTGCTGTTATTTTCATCATCATTATTTAAGAATTCATCCGGGTGTCCATGATGACTGTAAAGATCAGTAGAAATAATTGTTTGGATACCTAAAGAAGCGGCATGAGAAAGAAAGAAAGGAGGAAGAAGTGCTAGAGAATCCTGAGTGTCTCTGAATATTAAGCCATCTGCATTAGGGTTTATTTGCTCTGTGGAGTAAGGATGTGCTTTAATGAAGAGTACAACTTTCTTCTGGTCATAATTGGTTGTCTCCTATTTCATTGTGGGTTGGTACTTTCTTCTCCTGTAAGCTGCATTTGGCCCTCCCAAAACAGCCTGGGCATGCAGATCTGCCTTGCAGTAAGAAACCAGGGTTGCAGAGTGAAGATAAATTGACCACGCAACAGATGGAGAGAACCAGGCAGGTTCCCTGTAGAAATGCAAGTATGCATTTCCTAAGTGTCCTGTGTGTATTTTGGAGATCCCCAGATTGTAATGTGCTAGCCAGACACCACAGATCTTTTTATAATTAAGATTCTGATTCAGTAGCTCTGGGTGGGTTCTGAGACTCTGCATTTCTAACAAGCTCCCAGGTGAGGTTGATGATCTTGGTCCATGGACCACACCGGGCATAGTGACATTCTATACCCTCTGCTTACTACCTGTCATCCTAGGTAACTGTCTCCAGGAACTCGTCCCACACTTCCCTCTTCATTCAACAGAGGACCACAAGGCTTGACTAAGTATAGAGCATAAGTTGCTTTCACACAAAGAAGCTTTGGAGCAGTGAAGACATAACTCTGTTAATACGTCCTAATTATAACCATACAATTAAATGGACAAATTTTACTTTGCTGTGACATTTTACCTCAAAGCACCTTTCCTTTTGTATTTTAATACTAGGAACAAAACCAACCATGCTTGTTAGTCTCAATTTCTCTCTCCCTGCCTCTCTCTCTCTTTCTCTTTCTCTCTCAAAATTATAAAAACAATTAATGCATCCTGACCCTCAGAAATGCCTCCCAGCCCTTTAAACAAAATGCAGGTTTGGTGCCTGCCTGACGATTAGTTTTAGTTAATTGAAAATTATAGGATTGACCCAAGAGGAAAATTTTGTTTGCACTCCAATCACTTTTACAAATTAAGGAAAATTACCACAATTTTGTTTAGCTAAGGTTTCACACTGAGTTCAAGAAATTAGCTCAGCCATCCCAACAAAGTCAGCACTTTGTTAGTGAGCACTTGAAAAAATAATAGTCTATCTGGAGTTTTGTGGTGTATACAAACGAAGCATAGAGAAAGCTATGATGCTTTATAGAAGTAGGCCAAGTGTTTTTAATTAGGCTCATTGGTTCAGCGTAAGTTTTGAAGAACAATCAAACTAGCAGATTAGCTGTTTCTTTTAAAGCTAGGATTTCTTGCCATTCATTTTTCCCATGAGAACTTCCACATAGCACTATTTTTTTTTTTTTTTACAAGCCTCATTATGGGCCTGCAGGAAAAGGACCAATTGAAACTTCTGATACTGTAACATTCCCCACCATCATTCCGATGGATGGGAGCTTTTCACAATGTTCCTCACTGAACTCGGTGTTCTGGAACATATTACAAAACCACAGAGGCCAAATGTTTTCTCTGAGGAGTTTGGACTCTGTTTTTGGCCAAAAACATTTAGGCCTTGCTGGCTGCTTATTTACTCTGCTATTAAGAACAAGAAAAAGGAGAAGAAAAAGAAGAAGAAGAAAATGCTTGTGTGGTGGGAGGTACAAGAGGCAATCAGGCATGATTCCGCTTTGGTGACAACATCCCTGCCCATTAATGGTTCCATTTTGTGGTCAGGTCTCATTTAGAAGAAATTATTTTTAATCAGTGTTCAACAAAATATCCCCTTGAGCCACCTGGCCATAAAAGTTAAAAAAAAAAAATCATCCCCACTAAATGACTTAAGTTCTTAAAAAGAAAATAGCAAGGGACCCATTATAATTTGGGAATTTTTTTTTAACCACTAAAAAAAAATTGCCATCAATTCAAGAAATCACATCTTGGAAAACCTGTATCATACAGGAATTAGGATCAAAGATAAAAGCGGCAGATTGGCAAGTCTAGCAGAGTAGTTAGTGATAACAGAGAGAAATCCTTGGTGTTCATGCACATGTGTAAGTGTCCGGGAAATTTAAAGTATGAACAAATGCTTCTGCTGATCTTGCCTCAAGCTGTGGGAAGTAGACAAGAAGACATGATCTTTTAAGTGTTCTAGGAGAGAGTTTAACTTCTCTCTGTGTTGGAAAAATGACATTTTGAAGAAATTAGCACAAAAACTTCTCTACTGATAAGAGTTGGCTCTTTAGCTCGTGGTGACGTTACATCATTTCTAACAAAGGGGAATCTCTGTTGGTGAAAGACACATGGCCCCTTGATTAGCATTAAATGCCCCTCCCTAAGGTCACTTGTTCATGGCTGGTGCTCCTGGCCCCATGATTTACTTGGTTTACCTCTATGCTTGTCACCACTTACCAACCAAGGCAGAGAAGGGTCATAAAACCTTTCTGTTCTTTATATCCAAACAACCACTCAGGTCATTGTAAACATGCAGGCATCTTTTTCCGTCTGTCCACAGAAGCTCCCACTTCATTTTCTTTAACTTCCATAGCATTTCAAGATGTGAAGCCTGATTTTCTGGATGGGCTGAGCCAACCTCTTTTTTCTTAGTGGAATGTCACTTGGAATTTTTCCCATTTAAAAAAAAAAAAGAAAAGGAGGAAATATCCGAGGACTGAAAACTCACAACCCTAATTTAAGCACTGTTGGGTTTTCTGAGTGTTTGGGAGATTTTGGGTGTGTATATGTGGAAGTCTCTAAAAATCCCTAATTGTTAAACACACACACACACACACACACACACACACACACAACTGAGACAGGAACAGCATGGCCTAATCTATGCAAATAAAGGCAGACTTTTTGGGGAGGGAGGAAAGAATTTGACTAAACACAGATTGCCTGCAAGCTGGCTCCACTTGTAAGGAGTGGGAACGTTGCGCTCCATCATTGAGTCTTCAGATCAGGGACACAGGAAGAATTCTTAGCTGCCAGATGTGCTGGTCTCTGTGTTCGCCCAATCAGTGAGGGAGCAAAATGAATGCTGGCTTGATCAGAACAAATAGTACTTCTCAGATCTTATTTATTGTGTCCAGTTATTCTTATTTATTAGGTAAATTCGGGGCAAATCAGACTTTAAATTTTAAATAATGTTTCCTGCTAGCAGGACACAAAACTCCTTTCTAACGACAGGACTGTTTTGAAACCCCTTCCTGATGTCTGCTCCGGCAGTCCCATAGGAAGTAAATCCACCATAAACCTCCACTGCCATGGAAAAAGGTCTCCCCAATACCTTTGTTCTTCCCCCAGCTTGTTTTCCTGCTGTTGTTACATCTTTAAGCATCTTAGTCCTTTTAAAATTGTAATCTCCTCTGCTAAGTTTTCAGTAACCTTGGGAGCTGATAAAGGACTCTAAGGAGCCTTTCGAAGCTTCTTCAAAGTTCCATAGTTGGTTTTCCTGATAAGAAGTGGCCAAATCCAAATGCGGTTTTACATCATCGTAGTTCTTTCTCTGCTGGAAAAGCTGCTATCTTTGGGGATACTGTGCCTGGTAGAATGAGCCACCAGGACCGTGTATGACCAGCTCAGGTGTGCACGGAGAGCTAACAACTCCCTGCTCACTGTAAAGCTGTTGAAAGCCCCAGTGAATGATCATGACACAGCTCAGATTTTGGTTAGGCCACTCACTTCTCAGATCATTCTGTCATGAGGTTCCACCGTTCTAAGGATTTTTCACCAAATTTCCTGTCATTGTGAAAGAACTAAGTCACATTTCTGTGTGTTAGTCTCAGAATTAACTTTGAGATGAAAATTCTTCCTGGAAATACTTCCTGTATGTGCCTCATATCCAAAACAACTTTGCATGTAAGAGGGGCTGCTTGGGCTGAATATGCTCTGTGGAACTTGATGACATGTACCATGTCTTTCAGGTTTTCTTTTTTTTCTCTCTGTTCCTTTTGCTTTCTCCTCCTTCCCTTTTTCTTCCTCTCCCCCCTTTTCTTTCCCTCTCCTGTTCTTTCCTCTCTTACTCCCCAGGAGACAATATGTCATAGTGATTAAGGACTTGGGTTTAAGAGGCAATGGGTGTAGATTGAACGCTCAGCTCTACCACTTACTACTGAGGTTATTTTGGGGACATCATGTGATGGCTCTGAACCACAATTGCGTGTTCTTTACTAAGGAATAATCCCTTGTCTGGGTTGGTTTTTCAATAGAGAAAATACATGTAAAGCACCTTTCATGGAAGCCAGATACTTGTAGTTTCCATTATAAATGATAACCATTATTATTATTCATTAATTCATTCATCTGTTGCTGAGTCCCTACCATGCTGTAAATATTTTACATGTATTGTTTATCTTCACCATCATTTCCTAGAGGTCTAAGAAATGTCTTTTAGAAAAAAGAAAAGAAAAAAAGAAAAGTCCTTTAGGATTTTTAGTAACAGAATTGTAGACACCCATAAATAAGAGAAACAAGTAACATCAATCAACCACAAATAAAAAGAGCAAAATATGAATAAGGTAGCAAGAAAAAGAGATTTATAAATACTAATATAACAATTTTGATATAACAAATACTTTCTCAAGAATAGCCTCAAACAATAAATATTTTAATAATGAAGCCCTGATTTATAAAGTTCTCTGGTACTTATTTTTCAAGAAAAACACACACTGGTCTTCTTGTTTCCATTCAAATTTCAGACCTTCCTCTGGAGACCATAGTTACATGGATATAGTCCGTCACCAACCTCTTCAAGGGTGTTTAGGTTATAATTGCTTCAATTCCAGGTTTCAAGGCCAGAAGGCTCTGTTTGTAGTTCTTGAAAACCTCCTCCACAAATGAAGACTGCCACCCTAGAGATAAACAGAGTTGTCAGTTATAAGGGAAAGTGAGGAGTATGTACCTAATGAATCTCCTGTTTCTTAGCCTCTTCTTATAGTAATTAATTGTCAGGTTAGGCTTCTGAAAAGCCACTGTCATAGCATTACTCTGCAAAGAAAGCTTCCCTTTTTGCCTACTCTTTGTGAGATGTGGCCCAAACCCTATACTTGGCCAAGTTTACAGCTCCCTGTTGAATCAACTACACTCAAACCAGTCTCCTCTGGATGCCTGGATGGCTCAGCCATTGAGCGTCTGCCTTTGGCTCAGGGCGTGAAGTTCTGGGATCAAGTCCCACATCAGGCTCCCTACATGGAGCCTGCTTCTCCCTCTACCTATGTCTCTGCCTCTTTCTCTCTGTGTCTCTCATGAATAATAAAATCTTTAAACAACAACAACAACAACAAAAACCAAAAACCTGTCTCCTCATTAGATCGCAAGCTCACTTCATATTTAGCAATTCTGGACATGGTAATTCTCCTATAAAATCAAGCTGAAGCTCTATTCCCCCCTGAAGTGCTTTCTAGCCACTTTAGTATAGTGGGCAGAGCCCTGATCTGAGAACAAGAAGGCCTGGTAGCCCTAGCTCTGCTGCTAACTGGCTGTGAGATGTGAGACACATTGCTTCCATGGTCCACATTCTAGTTTCTTCAATGTGAAATGAGCCAGTTGCACTAGGCAACTTTGATGTTTCCTATGGCTTATCTTGATGGGCTAGAAGAGTTTATATCCTTGAACCTCTTCTGTTGCATATGCTTAGGCCATTCATTTACCATTCACTTCCTTATGCTTTTAGATCTCTTGTTTTGTTCTTAGTTACCCAATCACAAAAAGTCTACATCTACCCTTCCCCGATCTTGTATTATTTTATACACTGTGTGGAAGCAACTTGACTTAGTATCTTACTTTCAATAGATGTTCTCTAATAATTGATTGACATATAGCCCAGGATCAATGGGTCCTCATTGATTTTTGTGCTCTGGATGACATGGAATGTAAATAAGAGCCGTTAATTAAGAATCTATCCCCTTTCACTTGGAAGTTTTACATGCAGAACACAGTAGGGGGTTTCTATTAAAAAATATGGGTTGGATCTGTACCATAAATATTCTTCACTGTCCATTGTAAAATGGGAATATTTTAATAGTATCTATATCTAAGAAGTAAATGGATCAATATAGAAGATGTAGTGCTGGGGATCCCTGGGTGGCTCAGCGGTTTAGTGCCTGCCTTCGGTCCAGGGTGTGATCCTGGAGTCCCGGGATCAAGTCCCACATCGGGCTCCCTGCATGGAGCCTGCTTCTCCCTCTGCCTGTGTCTCTGCCTCTCTCATGAATAAATAAATAAAATATATATAAAAAAGAAAGAAAATGCTGTGCTGATAGTGCCTGGTACAGTGCGAGTGCTCCCTAAAAGTAAATTCAAAAAAAGAGAAGCAGATAATAAGAGTGTTTCTTTTGAAAATCCAAAGAATTGGTCATTACAAAAGATTTTGGTTTGTATATATATGTGTCAGCTTTCATCATAATCAAAGAAATTGTTTCTTTCTAGTTGTTAAGAGTAGAAATAAAAAGATCTGGGTTCTAATTATTATATTTTAGTGCTTCCTTTGTTCATTTTTTCAGCTAATACCTATTTATGGATTGCCTGTTCTATTCTAGGCAATGTTCTAAACCAATTTGGGCAATATTCTAAAACAGCATTGAGCAAAACAAGACATGGTCCCTGTTCTCATTGTTCTTATGGTCTAAGAGGGAATGTAAATGTTTACTATTTCAAATTCGATGAGTGTCCAAAAAAGATAGGAGCCGAGTTCTAATAAGCAGAGAAAACAGGTATCCCAACTGGTCAGTTAGGATCTTTTTCCTCAGGAAAAGATGAGCTGAGGTTTGAAGGATGATTAAGAGTTAACCTGGCAATGGGTGGAGAGTGGGAGAAGGGTGAGGTTGGGGAAAGAGACTTGCTTGTTCCAGCATAGATGATGTGCAAGTAGGCATTGAATGGGAGCTAATGTGACTTCCTGGAAGTCTGGAAAAATTTTAGTGAGACTGTAAAATTAAGAGAGAGGAGAATGGCATAAGGAAGGCTGGAGAAGTAGGCAGGGGCAAGCCTATGCAAAGTCTTATAAGCCAGGGGCAGAGGGGTGGGAAGCTTAGTTGTCATCTTATGAACAATGGACAGTCCTTGAAGTATCAGAAATGACAATAGACATGACTAGATTTGCATTTTGGAAAAAAACAAAAGCAAAAATCTCTGACTGGTTGTCATATAGAAAGCCAGAATGGATATTAGAAGACCAGTTAGGAGGTCATTGCAGTAGTCTGGGAGAGAGATGTAGTGACTTTCATTTGAGTGGTAATGAGTGGAGATGGAATTAAATGAGAGAATTTGAGTTATTGAGGAGGAAATAGACAGGACCCAGAGATGGGTTGGAGACAAGGATGAGAGGGAGAGAGGGCTTAAGGCTACCCGGCCTTTGGCTTCTTCAGCCTAATGGATGGAGGGGCCATTCCTCCTCTGGACATCCATCCCCAGGGTCTTGTGAGTATCCGTGAAAGAAAGAATGGTCATGAAAATGTTCTGCAAACAGTAACCTTCTACACAGATGTTAATTGTTAGAAAGAGGCCTACGCAAACTCAGGAAGAATCAGAGAAAGGAAGGCACGAGTGTGTTTTCTCGGGTATCAGATTGTTTTCACTTAGGATTCAGCTGAGAGAGGGCTGTGTAATGAACACTTGACTAGCAGTTCTGCCTTAGCAGTGTCCTAATTGGAAAAGATTCAAGAAGAAAGAAAAATTAACAGGCTGCTCCTGTCCACATGTCTTGAATATTACTCCAAATGAGCCATTTACACACAAAGAAAAGAATTCAAGGCAGAGAGAATATTTATTCTTTTTACTTTTGCAATCCAAGGGGCAAGTCCCACGCCTCTTCTCTGCTGAAGGGAGTTTTTTTTTTTTCACAAAATGTGACTGCTCCTGATCTGATGTATGTTGATGTGATTGGTTATCCCAGACCCTCTGGCGTTTGTAAAGTTAAACACTCTTGGTACCATAACAGGGACAACAGCAACAAGAATCACTAAAAGTACCCATTGTACTTCTGTGACATCTATAAAATGAAAGCCGTTTCTGCAAAGAATAAAGCTGGTCTGAAGGAAGCATATTATTTTGCATATTTTATGTACATACTTTCCAAGAAATATGACCTTTATTTCCTATTTGGAGTGGAGTGTAATCAGGACTTGAGTAGCTAGTGTAACAAGATCATTAAAAGGGATATTTTCACTGACATTAGAGGTCTAAATGGCCACTAGGCCTTATATACAACCTTGGCTCTTTCCTGTCTACCCAGAGTTAATAAGTGATAAGGCCGGGAGAGAGATAAATCACAGAAATCCCTGTCCAAAGAAAACATATTGACTACAGCCAGGCAAATAACAGACCATAACCAACGGTCCCATTCATCATTCATGTAATAGGGATATAAAGTATTTCCTACCAATGAAACCATATAGAAGGAAAAGGCAGATAAGCTTCCCCAATCTAAGGCATGTGATTTGGTTATTAAGGGACATGAACTATTTGTCACATGGCTTTAATCTTTAAGATGTGTTGCCATTTTGAAACTATAAATTTCTGGTCAGGGATTAGAAAGCTATTAACAATAAAGGTAGGAACTGAGCTTTATATGTATTCTTGCCAACATAATGCAACACTATAAAGTCTTGAACCTCTAATCTATTTAGTATGATATAACATGATTTGGTTTTCAAAGCCAATAAACTCTTTGGAGGTTTTCAAGGCTTTTGTTTTTGTTTTTATCCAGCATCCTGATAAATTAACCCTTCAGTTTTAACCGTGTATGTTGAAACTTTCTCTAACATCCTGGGGGGTGGAGTGGGTAACTAAACTAAATTTTTTTTTCTTTTCCTCCTTTCCTAAGACTTACTTCAAATGTTTGGTGGAGGGTTATTTTCTTTTTATTTGTCCGTGTTTGCAGTGCTGTGGATGCTAGTCATTCTGTTCATTGTTAACTAAGTGATGTGGCGCCCACTAGAGCATTAAAACTTGTTTTTCTTTATTGCAATATAGTACATACTGATTTCAGATAATTTCAAAGTACTAATTGGAAAATTATTAAAATAATTTGAAAATTGCTCACATTTCTACCAGTTTTTAAAACATTAAACACTCGATAAGTGTTAGCTGTTGATATTTTTAATGGCATATGTCTTTCTTCCTATGCATATATCTGCCTCATTACCAAAATAAGGTGAGACCTTATGTCATATTGTGTAATTTGTTTTTTCGCTTAACAGTATATAGGAATCAATAGGTATTATGAATTTAAAACAATTTTTAGGTTTTAATAATCATTCCACATCTTGGTAGAGTCTTATAATGAGATAAACCCTTATCTTGTTGTAGTATAGATACCTGGGGATTTGGGTTCTGGTGGTCTCTTTTGTTTCCTGAAAACCTCCAGCCCAGGTCAGTAGTCTCCTACCCACATTCTTTGGTTGTACACATTGGTTGGGATCCATCAACCAACCCCAAATGAGGAAGTGGACATAGCTCTGAGGGCCTCATATCTCAGAGGCCCTCATATCTCAGAGGCTGGTTCCGGCTCCCACAAGCACATTCAGTTAGTGTGAAGCTGAATGAATGAACCACCCCCGGGGACCAGTGAGTTCCATAAACTTCCCCCCTTGCCATGTGAAGCAGTACCATACTTTCCATGCTAAATATGGGAACTCGTGTAAGAGGCTTAACATTTCTGAAACTGAAAAAAATCCAAAATTATAACAATCAGGTAGGAAATTTAGGCCCCTCCCTGCATCCCCCTCCCTAGGATAGCAACATTCCTTGCTACAGTTTTGAACTACTCTTTTCTCTCTTCTCCCTACTGGGTTTTCCACCCCAGAGGGCTTCTGACCACCTTTCTTCAGTTTTATCTTATCATCTCCTCCTTCTCCACACTTTTTTTTTTTTTTTTTTTACAGTGGTATCTCTTTCAATCTTCTTTCTCTCTGTGTTACTGAAATGTAAAACATTCTCCCTACTTCCCCACCGAGAATCTATGTGAAGTCTGCTCTATTATTAGCCCATTTTATAAGAAAATTTAGCGAGGTAAAGTGACTTCCCCAGGGAATGTAGCTAATAAAAGGAGGAGCCAGAATTTGGATCCTGATTGAGGGAAACCAGAGCCAGCAAAGTGGCAAACCTCCTGTGGTACTACTTTAGCTCGTTCATTTTTGGAAATATGTGATTCCCCCAAATTCGACTGGTAGTGATGGGAGAGTGTGGGTATTTTTAGGATATGTGAGGTCTGACAGGAAATGAAGCCTTCTTTCTCTCTCTCTCTCTATATATATAATACATATATAATATATAATATGTATGTATAACATATACATTATATATATAATATGTATGTATATTATATATGTATATTATATATATGTATTTGTATTTATATATACTGGTTTTTGGGGTTTTTTTGTGTTTTTTTTTTCTTTTTGAGAGAGAGAGAGAGAGAGAGATGGGAGAGGAAAAGCAGAGGAAGAGAGAGAATCCCAAGCAGACTCCCTGTTGAGCCCAGAGCCCAATGTGGGGTTCGATCTCATGACTCTGAGATCACAACCTAAGCCAAAATCAAGAGTCGAAGGTTCAACTGCCTAAGCCACCCAGGTACCCACCCCTCTTTTTTTTTAGAGAGAGGGAGAGAGAGTAAGGATGCTTTCCATATTTTAAACAAGTTGTATCATTATGAATATAATGTACGCTAATAAAGAAAATTTTTATTTATTTATTTATTTATTAATTAAGATTTTGTTTATTTAGTCATGAGAGACACAGAGAGAGAGGCAGAGACACAGGCAGAGGGAGAATTAGGCTCCCTGATATGGGACTTGATCCCTGGGTGGGGATCACACCCTGAGACAAAGGCTGAGCCACCCATGTGACCCCATACAGAAAATTTTAAAAACACAGAAAGTATGAAGAGATCCTTTATTCCCATTCCTCAGAAACAACCATTATTTATTTTTTTTAGTCTTCCAATATTTTCCTTTGTGTTACTTTTATGAATTTTTATCAGAATGAATCACGTGGTTATATAATTTTGCATCCTACTTTGAATTTATTTTTTTATTTTTTTTCTACTTTGAATTTAATGGTAAAATAAACGTTTCCTCTGCTAATTCCAATTCTTCCTAAGTGCACTTTATCAGGTATATAATAGTCCATTTTGTGGCTGCATCATTCCCCCATTGTTGGATAGCCACATCTTTCCTTCCATAGAAGTTTTAACATCATATATGCCAGAGTAGAAGATGATCTTGAGCATAAAGCATTCCCCCATCTTCCCAACAAAAGTTTTTCAGTTTTAGGAACAAGTAAACTGTGTACATATTTGTAGATACTAATGAATCATCAAATGTCTACTTATAATATCTTATAAGATTATATATCTTATAATATCTCACATATTAATGTAGTTACACATGCATATTTAAAATCACACCCATTATTTACAACTTTTACAAATATGATTTTTTCCACTTTGAGGTTTACAGCCATCTTTGACATCAGTGTTTTTGTCAAAATCAGAGCCATTTTAAATCCCGTTGTATTCTACTCTCCGTTGTTTGAGACACAGCTCTTTTTAAATCTATGCATGATGCTTTTGCTGGAAATTTTATCCTAAGCCATCAGTAACTGTTTGCTATATTTAAATCATTTAAATCTCCAAAGATAATCACTTTCAGATACATTTTAAAAACTGATATTTAAAGGGCTTGTTTTCAGGAACATTGGTCATGCTGAAAGGCCAATGTGCTAGAAAGATTACTAAATTTATGCTAATTTTCTATTTCTCTTTTTTGTTTTGACTTCTTTAGGTGACCTTTATATGTATCCCCAAACCGCCCTTGCTTATGATTGTTCATGCCCCAAACAGCACTTAGTTTAAAATAACATAATTGGAAAAGAACCTTATCATAAGAGAGACTTTAAAATTACTCAAATATACATAACAAGGGAATTATTTTTTGAGAGGAATATTCTCTCCATCTATTTCAGCACTTTCCTATTGGTGGTCATATGTCATATGTGATCCTTGGTGCAAATTGAATCCCAAAGCACATAGGATTTCTGATTTGGATAAAGTAGGCTCACTCTTCTAAGTGGACCTCTTATGATTTAAGGTACTGAATGTGCAGGTGGAAACCATCCCATTCGTGTCAGATTGAGGAATTTCTGCCAAAACTTCTTAGTGGCGAGGGGGTAGACAAAAGCTGGGACTCTCTAAATTGAAGGCAGAAACAACAGGAGAGCAGACTTCTACTTGTGTCCTCTGCTCTTTGGCCTCCAAATGTAAATGTTCATCTTTTTCCTGTTAACGTTAACTGTGGTTCACTTCTTTACATCTTGGGTGGAACACCTGACCTGCTGGTCAGAGCAACCTAGAATCAGCATTCTGGTTCATGTTGACAAGTCCCAATGCCCAATTAATTTGGAGTTAATTAGATCTTTGTTTAATGCAAAAAACATTCACATTCAAATATCTGCAAAGAACAAGACCTTCCCAGTGATTCTGTACATGTGTATTATTTCCTTTTAGTGCTAACTGATTTTTAAAATATTCATTGAGACCAAGCCGCCTATTTGAGGTTAAATGGAGGTTTGGGTGGAGGAAAGTCTCTGGAGGATCTGTTCTGAACAAGCTTATAGTCTGTATTTCTCCAGTCTCTTCAAGACTAGAAAAAAATGAAACATTTGCACTGGTTAGCTCAGAAGATATAGGGTATCATCTAAAAGGTTGAAAACTAAACTTACAAAGTTATTAACATTAAGCTAAAAAATTATGTGACTTGTCAGAAAGTTATGTCAGGGCGAAAGTATAGGCTTGGCTACTGAGCCCCTGCATGTCCAGCTGTGTCTTATGTCTGTGTAATTAAGTCAATTTTAACTTCAGTGCAGTTTTCACAGTTGGCCAAATCTTTTCCATTCAATTCTTTTGTTAACCTGTGAGGTAGGAGGAACAGGTATTTTTAGCTTCATTTACAGTGTGAGAATTGAAGTTTAGAGAGAGATGAAGTGGCATATTTAAAGTCATTTAGGTCACCTAGTGATGGATCTGATATCAGATTTATATTACTCCAAATGATTGGTTATTCTATGTGGTATCACATTTTTTACATCGACAAAATGGACTCATACTACTTTTACTCCTTTTTGTTTTGTTTTGTTTTGTTTTCTATGGCTGTAATTCACTAATTAGATTGGGGGCTTCTGGAGTTTTAGGCTACCTTTCTAGCACTCATGTTAATTTCATGTATTTTATACATAGTACTTACCATCGGCTGATATGAACTGGATTATTTTTCTGCTTACTTGTGTGTAGTCTGTATATCTCAAGAACATAAACTGCATGAAGGCAGTATCCTTGTCTGTCTTATTGGCCACTGTATTCCAGTGCCTAATACTGTATCCAGCACAGAGTGTGACAGCTCAATAAATGTTAGTCAAATCGTTGGAAGAACCTAGGCTGTCAATTTATGGAATGTGAACCTTAAAGATGACCTAGTTAACCCAAGTTGTTGACTTCTTTATAGATGAGGAAAACTAGGCTTACAGAGTTTAAAAGACTCAGCTAAAGTCACTCAGCTGGTAGTAGTATATCTTTATACTGGAGTCCTCTTCTTTGGCCTATCAGCCAAGAGCTTATCTCCACACTGTCTATTATTTCCCTTATGCTTTTAGTTATAAAGAAACTGTATGTCTATAGATCTCAGGAATCAAGACATGCCCCAGTTTGAATCCTGGCTCAGTCCATTTCTAGCTAGTTTCTTAGCCAATCTGAAACTTCATTTCAGCATTGTAAGATGGGAATTATATCTCATAGGATTGCTGTGATAATTAATTAGATGGTGCATAGTAAAAGCTTAGCACAGTGTATGGCATCTAGTAAGTGCTCTATTAAGTCTGAATTTTAGAGATGGAAAGGCCCTCAGAAATAGCCTAGGCCAATTTTCCTGTTTTGTGGAGGAGGCAGCTGAGGCTCTGATAAGGAAGAGACTTTCCCAAATCAACACATGATTGATTTGTATATATAACCAGAACATCACATAAAAGTGGATTTACTAATTATTTTTTAAAATGCCTTTAATATTTGCAAATATTTAAAGGCATCACAATTTTGAAAATATATGAAAATCCTTCAACCAACATCACCATGGTCACTTGGCAGGCTCTTTTTTAATTCTTTAAGGTCTTTGAATACACTCCTGAGAAAAAGATGTGATAGTAGAACATGTTGAATTTCTTGGGCCTCCAATATATGATCAGTATTTTTTAAAATGTGTCACAGACATCATTGTTCTGATCTGTTTGTTTACATCCTGTCTTTCTGTTGACAAAAGAAGAACAAACTTTTCTTCACCTCCAAGTACATCAAAGTCTCATAGGAAAGTTGACTGCCACTCCCACCATTGGCAAAGTGGAGTCATGCAATTTAAGGGCATTTCATTCATCCTTTCTTTTTGTGAGAGCCCAGTATTAGACAAAACATCCATCAGACACCCGGGAGATGTTGGGAGACCTCACTGGGACTGGAGGGTCATTTTTCCAAGGTCTAGATCAGGGAAGGACTTGATGGGGTCCACCTGAATGTATTGTCACTGCCACAAGCTACTACCTAGGGCCTGTGGGAATTCATGGAAAAGGTCACTTCTAGCCCCAGGCCATCTGTGGACCCTCTCATTTTGACTTTAAGTCTCAGTTCCCTGGGGTTCTAGAGGAGATAAGATGTGTTAGGCTTTGTCATATTTAGTGATCTTCTGCTTAGTGGGTTTGGAGGCAAAATCATCATCATTAGGATTAATGAGAGAGAGAGATTTGCAAGATGGTGGCAATCAGAGACAAGATTAAAACCTGCTTGGGGGGCACCTGGGTGGCTCAGTGGTTGAGCATATGACTGGTTGAGCATCTGCCTTTGGTTCAGGTCATGATTGTGGAATCCTGGGATCGAGTCCCATATCAGTTTCCCCACAGGGAGCCTGCTTCTTCCTCTACCTGTGTCTCTCATGAAAAATAAATAAAATCTTAAAAAAAAAAAAAAACTGCTTTTGAAGAGATCTCTGCTACTCTTCTGGCACAGTGAGGAGACTTTTTGCCGCTCGACTGCCTGATAATGCATGAATTGTCAGGTGCGTCCTACAGTAATCAGTGAGGAGAGTATCACTGTAGCAATAGCATACCCTATCCATGAAAACAACAACAACAACAACAACAACCAGATTATATAAGGGTATTCTACTCTATACCTCTGCTTGGGACTTGTGTTAGAATGCAAATAGATTTTTCTTCAGACCTTCCTAAAAAGGCACTCAGTTGTTGGTGAAAAGCACCAAAAAAAAAAAAAAAAAAGTTGGGGGGGGGAGATGTCCATTGCTGCTAAATGTAATGAGTAGAGTAAAATGTAAAATATATTAATTCCACTTTCCTAACTGCAACTAATTAAGGGTGGCTCATTTAAAAACAGACCTAATTTAATCCACTAATATAAGTATTCAATTAAAGTTGCTCCCACTGCTTTCTTCTCCTCAGAATACTTTTTTGTATACTTATATATGAAGCATTCATGGTGTGAATCCTTTCATGGGTCTAGGTTGTAATGGAAGCACAGTTTCAGGACTTCATAATTGCCCAAATTAAATAACATGTATGTAAATGGAAATTTGAGTATAAATCGTGCCCTGCAATGCTGTAAGGAATTGAGTCCCTATATCCTGATACCTTTTAGCCTATCAGAATGAAGTGCTTCCCGTTTTATTCTATACTACTTAGAATAGTTTATTGCATTATTAAGTACATGTTACAAGAAGCACATTGTTGTTTAAGACTCATTGATTTAAGCAGAACTATTCTTATAAAGTTTCGTAGGCTTTTACATAAAAAGAGAAGAGCCCATATAAAATTATAAAACCTTAATGTAATATAACAGCCTATAATATAATATTCTCCCATTTTCTAAAGAAGCCTCCAAAAATTTTTAATGAGTTTATTAGGACTACTGTTTGTGAATTCGGGGATGTCATGTCTAATTAGACTTAATGGATTTAAGTATTTCTTTAATGAAATCTGTAGCTTAACTCGTCAGGGTTATATTCCTTGTCCTCCTGCCCTTAAAGTGATTTTACTTTATTTTTATTTTGGGTGGCATTAAAAAGAAATGAAAGACTATGATTCTGCCTCATTCTCAGATGGATATAGTGAAAAATACAGTGCTTATTATGAAGTTAATGTGAATTACCATGTAATTACCACTGGCTGCACTGTAATGATTATTTAGTTACCACTGAGCATTCCCTGCCAAATAACACACATTATTTCATAGGAAGCATAGAATTAACTCAAGTCATCCCGGAACTCACGGAGGGAGTTCTATTCCTGATCTCTTTTGTTAAGTGTAGGCGCTGCTAATGTTAACATCTAAATAATCAAGCTTGGAGCAAACCGACAGCAGAACAGGGTATGAGTTTACATGATTTGATTTGCTGATGTTTTAAACACTTAGCAGGAGACAGCTATAGAAGCCAATTAAATCTCTCCAAGGTGCATAGAGTTATCTCCTTTGTGAGAAACAATTTAAGGGAATTGCATTGGCCCTTTAACTGGAGGGGAGAAGAAGCATTAGGAATGAAATTTCAGATGCAAAGTGCTGATCAATGGAGCCTCCTTTTGTGTTTTTGAGCTTTGTGTTGTTTGGGCTGCTGCTATTTTTAAAGGATTTGCACTTTCATTTTGCAAGCACAGGGTTATGTTAAACTTTTCTCCGTGCAGTGTTCCTTTGGCTATTGATTATGATGTGCCTTTAAACAAGGCATTGTGTCTAAAAGAGTAAAACAAAAACAAAAACAAAAAAACATGTCAGTACATTCCGTCCCTTTCGGATACTGCATCTTACTTAGTGTACCGGAATTCCCAGTTTAAAGTAATCACAAAATTTATGGAGAAACGGATAAAAAAGGTTGTAAAATATCGATTTGGGGAAAATAATAACACAACTCATCTATAATAAGAAGAAAAATGAAGCAATAATTCAGGGGGTATCGAGCGGCTTGCTGCTGGGAGTATTGATCCAGTCCTTTACGGTCTAAGATCGCACCTGAGATTGCTCTGAAAGAAAGAACAGCATTCCTTCGCTCATTATTTCTCAGATACCATCGCCTTGTTACACAGGCCCTGCAGAGTTGGGGTTGTTGCAGCGGGACAGTGGGACCTGCAATAATAATAATAAATAAATAAATAGCTCAGAAATCTATATTGCCTGAAAGCCCCGGTGCCTGGTCTTAATAACACATTGGCTCTGATTTTATAAATTCTTCGTTGCCTTATAGGAGCTAATGACAATTCCAATACTGTGTGGTTCATTTCAGGAACCAAACAGATCTTCATCCTATATAATGGGATCTTGTGTTTGGAAGGAATTCTTGTCTTGGCTGAAGAAGCATGCATCTGTTGTGTTTCTTCTTAAGTCACTAAATGGAAAACAATACATGTATACCGTTTGAGCTATAGGAAATGTTGGCTTGAGTTTTCACGTGGAATGGCTTTAGAGTTTCAGACAATCTTTGGATGAGGCAGGAGTAGTATTGTTTCTGAGCAAAATCTTTAATATGACCCGAAACTTTGAAATCCACATTCACAAATCATGAATTTATAAATTTAACTATAAGATGTTAAGTGACAAATTGACTTGGCAATGTGTATAGTCATCACAGTAACTCCTTGAAGTGGTGGGCTGTGTTTCATTGCTGAAGAATTCTAGGTTCTGTCTAGACTTGAAGATTATCCTATAAATAATGTTGGGGAAACATGATTTTTTTTTTGCTCTCATTATACTGTCTTAGCAGAAAGGGTGCTATAATATTCAAATTCCAATTTAATAAAAAAAGTTTTGATACCTGTTATGTTTCGGGCATCTTCCAGGCTTTGTGATCCAGAAAGGTGAAGTTCTTGCCCTCAAGACACTTATAGTCTAGGAAGGGAAAGAAGGCAGTACACAAGTTAACTAGTAAATAAGATAATTTTCAAATTGGTAAAAGAAATTGGTTATGAAAGAAATAAGAAGGTGATCAGTAGAACATAATTGGGACGGAGGGGTTTCTGTAAGTAACAATTAGTATCATAGAATATATACAGTATACAGATGAATAATACTTTGTGCATGCACAGCATCATGTAGACAAACACGGTTTTGTTTCTAAGCATCCGTAGATTTTTTTCCCCAGTGCTGAAGTCATGCTGTCATTTGCCCAGAGGATTCACATTCCTACCCCATCCTCCAGTCACTCTGTGATCATTATCTAGAAATATGAGCCATACTGGCTGACTGTGTTCTCAGCAGATCGAGCATCCTGAAATTTCAATAAGCATTGATCCATGTCATTGCACCAGATCCTTGAAATTGTTGTTTCTATAATATTTGTCTGTCCTTTTCTGATTGTAAAAGGAAAAAAAGTTCTATGGAATAAGAGGCTGATGATGCCTGGTGTCAATAAAGGTGGATGGAGAGGGAAGGATGGAGAAGTAGAAAGAATAAAACATCCAACTATCAAGACTAACTCCCAAAATAGCTTTCAATAAACTGCAAAGCATACCCCTCTTTCTTTATCTACAAAGTAAGATTGAAAGTCATCACTGAGTCTTAAACTGTGAATATTGAAATTGTGAGATGTATGGTACATTTAGTAGAGACGTTGGTGAAGTGCAGAAGTCATTTTAACTTTGTCTTTTAATTTTAAAGATTTATTGGCTGCAAGGAAAGAGAATATTTATAAGCATTCTTAGGTATTCACAAAACATGTAGTTGCCAAACAGTGCAAAGAATGGAAAGAAATCATCATTACGAAGCTGGATGATTCAGGAAATGTGGTGATAAATATGGGAGTGACAACATATTATCTCAGCCCCTTCTAGCTCCACATTTTTGAGTCATGATTATCAAGTGTATCACTGTGGGGAATGTGCTAAGTCAGTTTGGAGCTAGGGGAATTTTAGTTTTAAAAGAATAACCAGGCAATGTTTGGGAAATACAAATACAATAAATGATGTCATATCATCTCAGCTTGAATAAATATATATTGTATCATTTGCTTCTACCCTTTAATTTCCTGTAATGAAAGTGGCAAGCAACAAGAAGGCAATTAATTGCAACAATGATTACTTAGCTTCTGTAGTGCCTGAATTAAAATGAACATTAAAATTACTTTTCTAATAGCTCATATGTTTGTGTTTTTTAAAATCATTAATGCTTTTAAATGGCAGGTGCATTTGATTGTTTTAAAACACTCATTTTTCCCACTTTGCAAACAGTTTGTCAAAATGAGCGGTTGGTTATTTTGTGTTGTTGTCCCAAATTCAGGAAGATAAATGTCATATCATAGCTAATCTATTATCTTTTTTGTTGTTGCTTGCTTTTTTTTTTTTTTTTTTTTGATTTGAGACAAGCTGCTTACTGAAAAGCAAACTTGTGGTTGTCACTGATTCATTTGTGTAAGCTAGTTCTCTCATTAGCAGAGTCTGGAAATCAGCAGTACCTAAGGATGATGAATGAATGAGTGGATTAAGAGAATGAATGGGTAGATAAGAGCCCTACTCTCTGGCCTTTGACAGGTTACTTTACCATTTAAACCTCAATTTTCTTATCTGAATAATGGGGGAAATAAACACATCTTATTCACTACTTTGTTGTAATGATTAAAATAGATAATATGAGTAAAGCACTTAGCACATTATAAATGGTGCACATTAAAGGCTCAAGAAATGGTAGTTCTTATTATTGATGACTGTAAGTAGTTCTCAATCTGTGAATTGATTTTCTGACAATCTATTTCTACTTGGCACACCAGTGTATTTACTAGTGCCTAGTACTATGCCTGGCCCAGAGTAGATGCTCAAAAAATGTTTGTTGACTAAATGAGTCCCCAGATGCTCGTTCATAAATAACAATGGCTATGGCTGCTAAGACCTCAAAGACACTTGTTATGTGCCATACACCATCGTCAAGATGTGATATATTTTTAAACATCTAATCTTAAAAAACCCACTAGGAGACAAGTACTATTATTATCTCCACTCTACACATGAAGAAATTGAATCAAAGAGGAGTTAAGTTATTCAAGGTCATGCAACTAGACTGTGGAAGAAACAGAGTTTGAGGTCAGGCAGACTGACTTCAGGGTTGTAAGCATTCAGCATTATCTTCAGTATTTAGGCACAAAGATAACATGAAATCTTGCAATATGCTGTGATCATTCAATAGATGTTGCTAATCATGGTCTACATGCTTGTTACTGGAGATACCATATAAAAGATGGGCATAGTCCCCACCCTCATGGACATTTAACTCTAATGGATTTGACTTCCCAAATTTTAATTCATCCCATACTTCCTTTAGTGACTGTTAGAATTAGAGACATTTAGAGGCCTTACCTGATGCATTAGAAGGAGGGCCGTACACCTCTGTACAAAGGAGAGTGCAAGAGTAACCCTGAAAGAGAGACAGTGAGGGTGGCTGTAATGATTATTATAGGTTACTCAGCATACATCCTACCATCTCTTTAGACAGTATAGGACGCATGCCTTCTGAAGCCCTACCTGCTGCTGGACCCCTTCCTACTTTCAAATTCTGTGAGCAGATGTGGCCTTGCCATCTGTACCCCACCGACCTGTGGGGCAGTGCTGAGCAGAGTGCTGCTCCAGTCTAGCCATGAGGAGACAAGCCCCTGGCTCAGCCTGGGAAAGTGATGGAAGGGTATGTGGACAGAACCCATTTGGTCTTCTTTTCTGAGCATCTGGGTCAGGAGTCATGTTGTTTACAGAGAAGTCCTACCACCTGCTTCTTTTGTGTCCTGTGCCTCAACCTCAGGGCAATGGGATTTAGTGGACCACATTTTAAATCTGTGGCAGGATTTCCTAAAAATTTTTGTGTGTTTGACGATGTCACAATGTCAGTGATGCATAAACCTCATTCCACTCTGCTTGTTTCTCCTGTTGCGGCTTGCCTTCTTTATTAGCTCATTCACTCCTTTTTTTCTTTATTTACAAAATATTTATTGAGGAATGAGGGGGAAAAAGAGACTCCTGGAAAAGTCGAGTTTGCAATTTTGATCACTTTCAGCATGATGCCTGGTGTGGAGTAAAAAGTCCAGTAGTGGTTGTTGACTGGACAGATTGATGGATGGGTGAATAAAAAGAGAAGCAGAAAACTGTTTATAACTTCAAGGGATTATTTTTAATTAGGATTGCATTCAAACAAAATAATTTAAGTAATTCTTGAAGAATGAGTAAATCATTCAATATAAAAGGGGAAAAAAAGTAAAACCAAATCAAATTCATCCCAATAGGCTTCAGTGGTTTTTACAAAAACAAATCCATTGATCTAGAATCTCCCAGTTTCGTCTGCCTCTGCCTGTGGTTACCAGTCAAGATGACTGATTATCCTGGGAAAGGCTCTATAGCCTATCTCATAAACAGAAAACACACACACACACACACACACACACACACACACAATCTCACATGTGGTCAGAAGACAGCTCAAACATTTTGTTTCCAGAGGCTGGGAAAGTTTTAGCTGTGGTTGAGATTTGGCTGAGGGGAAGAGCCTGCCAGAATGAGAGCTTGGATCTCAGAGGCTCAACCATGACCAGATGGTGTGAACTGACCTCAAGGGCAAAACACCCTCAGTAAGTTAGGATTCTGGGCCAACTCCAAAATTTATTAAGGTTTGCTACCAAGTTTTCTAAGCTGTGAAAGTACTGCAGACATTTTGGCCAGGTTAGAAATTTCAGGAAGAGAGCCTTAAAGAGAGAGAGAGAGAGAGAGAGAGAGAAAGGAACTGATTTCACAATGTGCCCTTTTAAATCAGGCAGCTCACACCTGTCCTGAGCTACACTCTCTTATTTAGAATCTTGGGTGATTGTCTTTTACCTAACTATGGCTTGACTCTATGGGCACTAGTGTCCATATCCACTGGTAGACCCTGTCCCAAAACCTCTCATCTGTCTTCACAGGAATTCTCCTGATGTCCCCCCATGGCAACCATTTTGCGCAAAGTCCTGCACGTCCCTCCCTGCTCCCATGACGGACGTGTGTATGCTCAGCTCCTAAATATGCACTTGCTTTATGCAAAGCATTGTACTAGGTCTGTTATATGTCTCAGCCTTTTACCTTTTAAATTCTGTGAGAATTCCAGCTCTACCAAATATCTCCAAACCCCCTCACTGTCCCTGTCCTATCTCTTGCCTTTGGGTCTTCAGCTAACTCATCCTAAGAAGCTGCAAGGGGATGCTTTGAAGCTTGAAGCTTCTAAAAATGTACTGAAGTTCCTAAAGGAGAAGCAATTCTGTGGTTTCCATGAGTTTCATTCTTTGCCTTTCGATTGTCAATTCTATGCAAAGTGTGATGCAAAGAAATGGGGATACAAACATGGATCAGGTGTGCAGCAAAAATGAACTGAGGGCAGGCTGTGTTGGCATGATGCTAATCAAAGCGGTAAAATGCTCTGGTGGAAATCTAGGTGAATGGCTGCAGGGAACCCAGCCTGGGAAACCAAGGAACTGGAGACTGGGGAGTAGTTTTGGCTGGGGGACTGAGTATAGGATTCCTTTGAATTCTAGTCTCCTGCTTTCTCCCCTTGTTATTGAGCTCCATCACGTTAAAAATAGATAATCTTCATATGTGAAAATTATATACTATAAGACACTATAAAGCTCTGCCCCATCCTTCTACCTTCCATTATTTTTGTCTCTTCATTAAAATATGTTCTACAGGATTCCAGGATCCATATGCAAATAATTTCTATGTTCATTATTTGCATTCCTCTCTCCCTTCTTACCACCTCCCCCCATGAGAGATTTTAAGGCATTTAGGTATTTATCTTGTTATGTAAAATTTTGAACATTCACTTCAATTCAGTTTTGAGTAAGAGCAATAACTTGCATTGAAGTGAGTAGAGTTTTGTATCTTCATCCAGTGCCATCCACTTTTCTTAAAGGGTGATAAGGTGCTTGTAATGATGAGCAAAGCACATTGGGGCCCTTGCCAGATAAGGAAGGTGGATTTGGAAATAGGACTGGGAGTGGAAGGCACAGGTGAGGGGGGCTTTTATGGATAAGTTTTTAAAATAATACATGAATGAATGAAGAACACCTCAACCCTGATTTAAGAGTAAGCCTTTTCATTTGCTTCTCTCTCAAGATGCCCTTTTGTGGGTTTCTCTCTAGCTGGATTATTGCAGTTTTTGAGCATTTTGCTATGAAATCCTCCTATTTTACTGCACCATTATTTTGTTCTAGACTACATCATCAGTTAAATAGTTGGGATTGAGATACATGTGAAAACTATGGTCAGCTGGGTCTGTGCTCAATGAAAAGTCATTGCTAGAGGGTTGGGGTAACATGATGCTACAGGTAGGGAATGGCTTTTCACCAACACCAAAGATTTATTGACTTTTGGACTGGAATGGTCAGCTTCTATATTTCTAGAGAGTAAATTACCTCTTGTTAATTGTGATGCCTTAAAGAACATTTTGGATAGCGAACTTTGGCTAGAGCTTCGTGCAGTAATATGTAAAAAATGCAGTTGACCAGAAGTTTACAGTTTTGACTAATAGGATTATTAGTCAGTGAGTAATACTTCAAGTTTGCCAAGTCCCAGTTTATAGCTAGATCTTCATAAGTCAGAACTTAGTGTTCCAACAGTCAGAGGCACTATACTTGCAACTTTAATCTCAGATAGAAAAATATTAGCAAACGCTCCATTTTGGCCAAAAAATAAAACATAGGGGTATTGCCATTATACCAGGTACTTATGTTAAATTCAGTTGGCTTCGTTTGTAAGATACAAAATACAGGTGATCATTGTGGTTGTTGCAATATGTCTGAAAGTAAACTTTTTGGAAGTAGAAATTTAAAGAAGCCATATGGTACTATTAAGTAACATGGGCCCTGGAGAATTTGATCAATGAGGATCGACAATTTTGATGAAATTATTTATTGTCTGGATAATTTTTTTTATTGTCTGAATAATTTGTTGTGCCCAGCACATAGACATAATCTACATAGCTAGTAAGGCAAAAACAGTGGTCAATTTAAGGAATAAAAGAACACATTCAACCCAAAGTTTAGCACAAAGGGGGAAACAAACCCCCAGCTGGTTTATCGATTTCATTGTTTACACTCCAGCCCGTGGTTTTGGTGTGGTAGACACACATCATGGGTTTCTTGTCTTTAACATTCACTACCTTGAATAAGAAAAGTGTGTTGGTCTAAGATGGTAGCCAAGATCCAAGAGATAGCTATCATTTCCTTCTACTAATAATCTCTTTCTTGTCTTTCGTTCTGTTTCTAGGTATGTGTTTCAGTGATTTCACTGTTAATTGTTTTTAATAGTTCCTCTGAAGTTGGTGGCACTTTTGGGGAGAATAAGTTGGGGATGTACACAGCCTTTCCTCATTAAGAGATTTCCTGTTATACAATGCATTCAGGTTGTCAGCTTCTACTCCTGTTTCCTTTCATTCTTTCTTTCTTTCCTTTTGAACTTGAGCTCGCTTCACCAGAGGGAGAAAGACTAGCTCGATTGTGTTATCCTGTTAGATTGCTTAAACCATGTTTAGATAAAAAATTACTTTATGCTTTTCTTACTGCAGTTCATGATTTCCATTTTGTAAGGCATCTTTTCTAAATTTTGTGCTTTATTATTCTTGCGGTGTTGAGCGAGCGAAAACAAACTCTAGTTCATAATTCACTTTAAAGAACATACCCTTTCTTTCTATTTTCTTGTTAAAACCAAATTGTGTGCAATTTGTAGGAAATTGAAACCACATTTTTCACTTAACTTTCCAAAATTAAAATTTATGGGGAAAAAGAGGCAATAAAACAGTTACAATCTGGTCATCTATAATTATCTATGTGGTTTGAGCAGTTCCACATTTAAAAAAAGTGACACCGAGAACTTATCAAGATTTTACAACCATGGGACATTTCACTTCTCTTTTGTTGCTTTGGAGCCAAGACCTCCACCAAATGCTCAAAGTTACACCATGAATTTAGAAATTAGATGTATAAAGAGTGAACTTTGAAATGCATACAAAACAATGGACCGTATCTAAAAATAGTCGTTTTCTGCTCTCACTTAATAATGAAATTTATTACAGTAAATTTTGCCATTATATACTGTTCTTATTTCAAGTGTCGTCTCTGATTTCAGTTGCTTAGACATTCTTTTGTCATGCTTTACCTGGTAAGAAGAAACCACAGAACCAGCCAGACGCACTATTTCTGTTTATTGGTGTGGCCATTGCAGTCTTGGTATCTCTACTCCCGTGCTCCCTCCATTGTGATGAATCCCCTAGGAAAAGGGTCCTTGAGGACAGATGGGTGCTGAGCTATAACATTTTTCTCAGAATAAATAGTTTTTTCCTTCCCTTGTTCTTTTGCTATCTTATTGCCTCCATAGTATAACAGTAACAAGTTTTGGATTCTAAAAAATTAAGAACTTCAGCCTTAGCTCTTACTATTTCCCATTGTGACATATGCCCATAATTGGACAACTTGGTGCAGCCCTGGTAAAGTACTTCATTCATTCATTTTTTTTTTCATTCAGCAAACACTTATTGAGCACTTATTTAGTTTTGAGTCTTATGTTAGAGACTTGTAGCAAAAAAAAAAAAAAATGCTACGGACAGTCCTGGCATGTAGTATTTTGTTGAACCTCAGCATCTTCATTAACATTTTGGAAATGTATAGATGGGCAGATCTTTGACAAGTACAGAAAAAAAACCATTTAAAACCACTAGAGTACTGACTTGAATTCAACTGAAAATGACATTTCTACCCTAGATGAGCTTATCAAAAAACTTACAAAGACTTAAATGTTTTGCAAGTATTTTAACCGTGTCCATCTCTTCATTCTGATTTGCACAAGTGATAATTTTATTTTACTTATTCTACTTAAATTATATCAATTATTTATTATGTGTCACACTGTTCTAAGTGTTTTACAAATATTAATGCATTTGACCTCTATGAGCTAGGTATTTTATTGTCCTGATTTTACAGTTAAAGAAAGTGAGGCATGGAGTGATAAAGTCATTTGTCAGAGTTAATCAAGTGGTAAGTGGAGGAGCCATTGTCAGACCCAGGCAGTGTGGCTCAGGAACCAATCCACGTAACTGCTCTGTTTCATTGTCTTCAAGAAGAACTTCAATATTTATACCTTTATTAAAAGAGTGACAATCTCTGGGTGTCCAACACTTGGAACACGTCTGGTAGGACTCTGTGGAAAACTTACTCTGCTTGTAAATGGACAGGTTTTCAAAGAAGAGCCAATACAGAAGCCCCTGGCATGTGACAGGTTTCAAATATTTTGAGCCGAGATGTATGCTAGTTATAGAAAATCTGAAGAACAGGATAGAATAAGAAATTAACATCATCTACTACCCATCACCCAGAGTTAACTACTGCTAACATTTTCATTGCTTCTTTGATATTTTTTTCTATGCATAACAAATGTATGTAAACATTTTTTCATATTTGTGGTTGTACTATATATGTATATACACACACATAGTTTTACATCCTGTTTTTTTAAATGTAGCCTACTAAGCATTTTCCCACGCATTAAAACTTCTTCATAAACATAATGTTAAAAGGCTGCATAATCTCCCACAGTGTGGATTTACTAAATTTATCTATTCCTCTATGGCTGGGTATTTATGTTGTTTTATATATACTTTTAACATGATATACTTCTTGTTCTTTTTTTCTAAGTTTGATGCTTTAGAAAACATTTCATTTCTGGAAACTAAATATTCTAATCCTTTTTGAAATACTTTAAAAAACTGTCCTCAGTAGTTCCTTTTAGTAAAAGGTAGATTTAAAAATATGTATTTCAAATGATTTTGTTTTTATTATTTTAATATTTGCACTATAAAATAATGCTACAAAATATATAATAGTGGAAGTAAAATATGTCCGAGCATACAAATGAACGTGCGATTAGCCTAGGAAATTATATCTAGCTATAAAGTGAGCATATTAAAGCTCTTGTACATATTAATACAATCAGCCATACCTTTTAATGTGTAAGTGTTTAATCTATCAGTGTCCTTTCTCTTTTTTATCACCCAGCTGCAAACTGGATTCATTTTGGAATAATTACCTTTGGTACTAAATGTGTATTATCTGCTCAGTTAGGAAGGAGATTGGAGAGAATTCAGAAATCAATAGTAATAAAGTAAACAGAGAGAATGGAATCCATTTCCTCTCTTAGAATTTATTTGGATCCACTCTGCTAAAGACAGGGACCCTGTCTAATGGACTTTAGACAGAGGACCACAAAGAAATTCCATTGGGATCAGCTCTCCTTTAAGAATTGATCTGATATTTCAGTAAATACCCTCCTGTTAGAATATTAAAATATAGGTCTTTAATGACCCCAGGAAAGCTTTGACTTCTGTTTACAGAATTGATTTTAGTTTCTCTTTCAATGTTTATATGTCTACAACTGGGCGTGCCTCCTTTATGCCCAGCCTCTCTCTGGCCTTCATAAAACTATTTTTGACAGAGGATTGATGTTGGAGTCACTGGTGTTATGCTAACTACAATCTCATTGTCCGAAGGGAAATAAATCCAGGGCCCCATATTGCTGACTATAAAGGAGGCTCTCTATAAAGTTTCAGTGTTGGTGTCATCAAGAGGAAAGATAATTTAATACTCAGATTGGGACAGGTCTGTAGTAGCTCTCCTTTAGCACAAATGTGAGAGAGTGAGTTTACCTTGCCCAGACCTCTAAATATTCTGGCAGGCTAATGAAACTCAGAGAATTGGCATGCCCAGCTTCCCTCGTTGACATTCTAAATCCCACAGCCAAGAAAATATTCCTGCCACGTAAAGGAAACTCATAACTGCTGTTATTCAGTGTGTGTTTATCTCCCTCATGTAATACTGTTATTTTGTTTTCTCCAAATCCTAGACTCTATGGGAGCTTATTGACTTATGTCACAACTAATGGCATTACTACGAGCAGGTGTACTGGAACCCCACGTTCACACTGTGTCCTACTGAGTGTGGTTTTCATTGTAGGGTGGTTGGTCTGGGATTCAAAATGACCTGATTTGGTGCCTTCAATACCAAAGCCCAAGGTCAGGGCTATGGTGAGTCAAAGATCTCTTTTCTGTGTTCTGAGTTAGTTAGAGCTGATTTCCGAATCTTGGCCAAGGGAACACAGTCAGATTCTGAATTTATTTCAAAAGCAAAATCAGGCTAAAAAGATGGCATTGCATATTTTGGGAAATGGATCTTCCTGATTCAGGTTTCTAATATTTTTGTGGCAATTTTCTTAAAAGTTCAATAAAGCCCAAATCATTTCCCATGCAATAAGAAATTCAGTATGCTTCTATCTTTTACAAAGTCTAATTATAAATGTCTTCATCATCAGAGTCCCAGTCTTACACCCTTCTGACTTCCACACTCAGTAAGAGGTACAGTTGGCATATATCTCCCGCAAGAGACTTGCTGCCCCTGGCACAGAAAGGCTATCAATCTCATGTCTCTTCCACAGGGACTTGCCATGCCATGGGGAGCAACCTGACAAGAGTTTTCAGGGGGCATACCTCAACCCCTGCTAAGATCTTTCTGCTTTGTAGAGAGAAAGAAAAGTAGGACTTTGAAACAGGCCAAAATATTTCAGGAGAGAAATGTGCAATTAGTTCTTCCACCCATCTCCCTTGCCATTATACCGTCCTTTTACGTCCATGAAACTCTATTTGCAAGCCTTGCCTTCCCTCCACAGGCACATTTGAAGCCTGCTTAACTGGTATTCTGAGGGCAGAATGGCATTATTTGCGATTCCCTTGCAATCAACTCAGAGCACGGACGGGAGGATGTCAGTTTTGCAAGGACAGCATTACTGGCTGTTCTCTCTGCTTAGCCCCAGAATGCTCGTTTGCTTGTGAAGACGAAGGCTTAATGTGTTCCCTTCTTCTCCCCTGTCCTCTCCATATTCCTGCTGAATCTCACATTCCTCTAAGCACAGCCCTGAGAGCTCCAGCCTTTCAACAAACCAGAAAGAGGAAGACGTTCTCTGAAAATGAGGCATTAATCGTTTGTGAATCCGAAGATGGTTAACTGATGTGTGCATTCAATTAAGATAAGGATTTTTTTTCAGTTAAGAGACTCCCCAGGAAGAGAGGGTTTATTCTCATTTCTGGGGTATGAACAGTTAATGAAGAAAGCATATCACAATTCCACCCGTGTTACCCAGAGCTGCCTCAAGATTCCATACAATTGTCAAGTTACTTGATTAAGGAAAACTTGCCAGGTGAGGTTAAACAAGCTGGAAGGTGGTAATGGAGAAGTGTTTGTCACTTCTCATCTTTCCTAAGGGTGACATCACCACCATACACCTCACAGAAAATGATTTGGGGCTTGGTGTGATTCAGTTTGGAAAATTTTCCCGTTTTAAACTTATGTCAAATCTTGGTACAGCATATGTAGGTATGTATTTGTATTTTCAAGTCGAAGCTGGATAGTTTCTCTGGAGGCATCTTTTATTGTTTGTTTTCTTTTATGTTGCCATGAAGGGAAACAACATCATCTCTCTCGATGTATTAAATGCTTCTATGGGGGCAGTCCAGAGTAAAGGGTGAATAAGTGGATGGGCACTGGAGACAGAAGGCCTGAGTATGAGTCCTGGTCCTCGGGGACTTCCCTTAGCTGTAAAACAGAGATGACAACAACACAGTCTTCATAGGGATGGCTATGACTTCATGATATATAATATAATGCTGAGCACAATCTCTGGGACATTCCAATTGTGCACCAGTTACTATGGGCTACATTACGATCACATTTTCATTACAAGATTGTAGGTCAAGTCACAGCGTATTGTTTTTAATCCCAGGGTTGATTTGTTTTGTTTTACAAAACAGACTTTAAGAGAGATTGGTAATGGTTTTAAAAAATGTAGATACTTCATGGACATGCTCCATGATGCTTTCAGGATCTTTTGGGAACCTTTATTGGTCTTCCTTGTGGTCAGTGTTCCTTTGATAAGGTGGCAGGGCCATTTGGATTTGAAATGGACAGTATCTAAGAGATGGATCTTGTGATGAAGATGTTGCTGTCTGAAGGGCAGGCACCTTTTCCATAGGTGCAATTCAGTCACACTTCTTTTCCCTCACCCCAGATTAATAGCCTCTATTTTCTCATCTGTGAAATAGGAATATCTTCCTCTTGGGGTGTTGAAGAAAAAAATAAGTTAACAAAAGTAGAATGCCAAGTATCACTTCGCAATAAATAATACTTTTTATTTTAAATCAAGCTTACGTGGAGGACTGATGCAGGGGATCTAGGGTTGATTGGGCTCCAACATTTGAGTTTTCATTCTGGTTCAACTGTTAACTGATCTTGTATTGACCACTTATGGTCTCTGAGCTTGGGTTGTGTTTGCTGGAAAAGAAGAGATCTTTGCAGCACTAAAGTCCTGAAATTGATTGAATGGATGTGCCCCTCTCCTGACCGTATCAAGATCAAGTTAATGCAGAGTTAGAAAGGAGACTCAAAGGAATGTATTCTTACCTAAAAGTTGTTTTGGTAGCTTTTGAAAAATGCAATCCAGTATGTTTGATTTTGTTCTTAAAGGGTCACAGTGTCTATTGTCCCAATGTAATCATAAAAATTTTCCATCTTGGAATAGGTCAGTGGTTTATTAAGCTTAGTCTCTGCCCCTGCAGATATGCCCCAACCCTCTGAAAGACCCAGCAACGATATCTGACACAGTGGCCTCAGGCAAAGTGAATTCTGCAGATGGAGTTCAATATGTATTTTCATTTTCTCTAAATTTGCCGGCCTCCAATAGGACAGGCAAAGTATATAGAGAGAATACGGAAGGCAGGTCACTCTTTTTCCTTGTTCCCATTTATTATTCATTTTAAGAGGCTCCGTTACACCCATCAATTTAGAGAGAAGTGGGTGATTCAGTTTGGAGAATTTCAGTATCTACTTCTACTTTGAAGGAAGAAGAAGGTCCAGGGGAGTCAGAGCAGGAATGTGTCTTCTTAAAACACAAGATGCCATTTCTGAAGGCTGACAAGCCTGGTGTGAGCCTGTGCCCACTTGGAAAAATAGACTTGTTAGAAGTCGATTGTGTGGCTACCAGGTCTACTTTGGGGATGTTTCCGAATTCAGTGATGACTTAGTCTCTGCACTTGGTCCTTTTTCCTCTCCACCCACAGCCAATTTGGCACCCCAAAAGCTGTCCCAATTTCTAACCACCATGAGTGTATAGCATATTTCCATTTCTGTCCTCGAGGATTTAACCTATCAAAGTCACTTCTGTTAGTAAAAATTAGTCTACTATTGCTCTATCAGCAGACTAATGCTGTTCTCTAACAGCATATTGTCATAAAGTCTATTCATGACGCACATATTCTAAGAGAACCATTTGCAGCTCTTAGAAGGGCTAAACAGAGATATTAATTAAATGTCTTCCCAAGAGCTGAAAATCATCAAAAGCCACACTTGCTAATGGAAACAATCATGACATCCTTAAATATGGACTGTGCCATACTATCCTTAAGAGTTCTTGGCATAGCTTTGACTAAGCCTCTCTCCCACCCCCAACTCCCTCTTGCCCTTGGTATTCATGTGGATTAGGGAAGCCTTCAAGCACTTAGGAAGAGAAGTAAAAAAAGATCACAGCTTACAAGTGGAGGCTGGTTTGTTTCTTCTGTTTATGCTTGGCCCACCAGCAATAGCCAGTGTTTCCTTTACCTCCTGGACAGTGTGGCCCATGTTACAATTAGACTCCCACTTCCTTCTTTTCCCTCTATTTTTAGAGAACAAATCCTACCACCATGGTGATTGCTCTCTGATGCAGTCTCTAGATCCCTTCTCTTTGGGACCTGAATTCAAGTAGGACTCTGGAAGGCTTTGGGTCAATAATTTGGTGACTGGTTCATTCTTTTTAGCTCTTAAGAGTTGACATAGGCTTTGAAAGAAAAAAAAAAAGAGTTGGCATAGGCTTTCAAACAGAGACTTGAAAAAGACATACAACAGTCTTCTGTGCACCTGGCTTAGGTGGGTGGGTTCAAGGCTTTTCCTTTCTGAAGGTCAGAACCAGTGTCAAATTTACAGCAAACCCACTTATGATGCTTGCTGCTCCCTTTGGTTTTTATCGTCACAGTAGGTTTAACCTGACCAAGAAGTAATTACACCATTATTTTTTATGTGGTGCTTTATTACTTGCTTTTCAAAATTGGTTTCCAGCATCTCATGAGCTAATAGCAACAAATGTGTGATTGTAATGTTCGCTCTGTCAGGAGACGTGGGGTTATTGCGGAAGTGGCCACATACCCATTGCCCACAGAATAACTGTTACTCCAAAACAAGTGAATTGCTTAACTAAACATCTATTGATTGTAAGTCATCAGGGACCAGTATTAAGACCACCAGCATCCAAAGAAGATTAAATTCTGGTTACATATACAGATGTATTTTGTCAATATTTGGGTCAAGAAGCCCCATTCCTTTGTGATCTACAAGTCCAAGTCTCGGGCAGGTTGGAAGCAGTAGAACCTCATTGGGGTGACCAGTAAGTGGCCAACCTGGTTCCATCTACTCCTTAAAAGACAGGTGTCAAAATTGGAGGCATGAAAAATATTAAGAGCTACAGAAATTCCCTCATCCTCATCCCTGCTATTCTAACAGGAATTATTCAGATCTGAAGGTAAACTTGGCATCATAACTTTTGCCTTGGGCACCTGGAATTCTACACTATTCTTAGGCCTGAGTTGACTCTAATCTGGAATTGAATGTCCCCTACTCTCTTGTATGCCTCTCGTGATTAGGTAAGCTTCTCATGATAAGCTAAGTTAATCAGATTTGCCAACATCCCTTATTCTCTTTGTGTGCTCAGATGTTTGGGTTTGCTGAGTGAGATAAAAAAAGGTATTGGATTGGATTAAGGCATTCATGAGTCTCCTAAAGTTGTGTTTGCTATTTACGCCAATGATCTTGGAATGCTCTACTTTAACAGTTTCTCCTCAGACCTCTCTTGGTTGATTACCCAGGTATACAAGATGGTTGGACAACACCTTTCATTTTAAGCTTTGGAGTAGATAATGAATAAAGGGACAATGAGGATGTGTGTTAAGGCTTAAAAAGAAAAGGGTTCTGACTCCTGTTCAGGTGGAGTAGGCTTCCTGGCTGAGTCTAAAGCTAATGATATGCAGCAATAATGATCATGTAGGTTGGGTCAATACTGAAAAAGGCTGATTTCCTGGAGTTTAGGCGCAAAATAATGTCTAGGCTTATCTGCAAAGCCATTGTAGCTCTCTACATAACATATTTGGGATGAGTGCTCTTTGATTTATTGAAATATTACAAAATAATCAGTTAATCCTCTAATCCCTCATCTCAGTTACAAGTACTTTCCTGTCTTATTAGTGGAATTAATGGATTATTTGGAGTCATTTTTAGTTTGCTTTTCTTGGGACTCTTTCCCCCTCTCAATCTGTCTACAGAGCCCTGCTATAACTTCATTATCCAGCTCTTCTGAAACCTGTCCACTGGCTTAGAGGAAACAGCTCTGTGAACAGTGGGAGTAGTTTTTCGAGTTGTCTCATAAAACCGTGATATTAACAATCACAAGTAGGACCTCAGCCCAGAACTCTGTGCTTGGTTAGTGCAGGGCTTGGTGAAGGAAGGGTTTCTTAGCTTTGGAGTCTGGACTCGGTGCTGTTCCCTGCTGAGAGCCATAAGTTACCAGTAGCTTGTTCTAGGAGAGTAATAAGTATTGTTGTTTAGCAATTGTGTTGTTGAAATTCAGCTCCACTATGTCTGACAGTATTTATCTAAAATACTTTCCCTGGTGCGTGTTCAAGTTCCAGTAAACCGTGTCTTATTGTGCGACCTTTTCATTTTCCAGTGAAAAGGGATCAGCTCGTCAGATAAAAGCTACAAGCCAGAGTACAGGAAAAATGCGTGCTCAGAAAATCCAAGCATGATTGAAAACAAGATGTGTTAAATCAATGCGGTTTATCGCCTGCCTATTCCCGGCAATTGCTGTTCTAAGCTCATTCTGAACACACACTGGATGATAAAAGTACGGTGTCAAGCACTCGCTGGGGTGGGAACGTAAGAAAACATGTTTATCAGACAGGCTGGGTGATTTTACCCCCTTGATAACAGTTATTGTCAAAACTCTTTGGGAAGAAATCTGAAGAACAATTATAGAAGGAATATTACTCTCGTTATATCAGAAGATATGCCAGTCGGGAAGAAAATTATGGATTTATCCTTAAATGCTAAGAAAGACAGACTGTGTTGGCTTTCAGTACTTAAACATCATCATCCATTACACAGAGAAAATCATCCTCCTCTTCTACTTCAAGTGAGCAAGTCTGGCTTTGAGACCTAATCATAAGTGAATCCAATTAAAAAAAAATTCTAAAGTGAAAAAGATTGAAAGGCCAAAAAAAAAAAAAAAAAATCAACCCCAAAACAAAACACACACACACACACACACACACACACACACGAAGATCTTTAAGCTTCTGTTTGCTTGAGGGATTTAATTTTAGTTTTAAACTTGTATCAAATTTGGAAATCTAAATTAAGGCTCTTGAAAGGCCAAGCTGTTCAGAGCACATGATAGTCAGTAACAGGGGCAACTTTTCTCATCAACTTTATTACAATTAGAGAGCAGTACAGTTTTCCCTAATTATTGTACGTTCACCTACTTCCCATTTTAGATAGAGTGTAACCCTCCAGGGCAAGAAAGGGTCTGTTTATGAAGAGATGCTCTACTTCTGCCAGTGACTTCTCACCAATGATCATCTAGAAAATACCAACTGGTTGTGATATGAAATAAGTGGGTTTAATGTATCTCAACAGCATTCTGTGTTCTCTTTTCCCCAAAAGACAAATCAGCCTTTGAGAGCCCAATTCAAACCTGACAGAAAACACAGTTTCGTGATCATTTGTGGGGAAAGTTTAAGATAGCAGGGTGGCCTCCCCACAAAAGCTTTGTGTTTGTTGACGGTGAGCTTTAAGTGAAAAAACGTGATTTGTTTGCTTGTACAACATCAGGAGTCTAGGCACAAGAATTCTTCCTCAGGTGGATTTCTGTTTCACAGATGCTTAGTGAAAAGGAGCCATTTAATTGATTTGCTACCAGGACTGGTCAATATGTTTCAAATTGGGATTCATCAATATTAAAATAAGGTAGTCATCCTGAAAGAGTAAGTAAAGCACTGAGGCTTTTGTTCTGATTTGTACAGCCAGCACTGTCTGTGCCTCAGTTTCTCACCTTGGAATTGAGAGTAATGATTTTTGACATGTATGTCAGGAGGAATCACTAAGATAATGTGGAGGAGTCACTGAGATAATGTCTATAAAGCACTTGATGTTCCTGGGAAAAGGGTCTTATGTGACCTTAGGGTGTGTTTAAAATGACACCTCAACAAGGAATCATCATGATTGTTAGCATCTATTAAAAGTCTTCAGAGGTCCTTATAACTTAGAGAATACGTGAGGTTTCAGATGCAAAAATCTTAAAAATTAGTTGTAACTTGTCAAAGTATAAACTGGTATACATTTGGTAAAGGATACTTAGAAAGTGTATGTGTCAAAAGACTTGAATTGTACATATTCTTTTATCCAAGAATTTCTCCTGAGTGTTGTTCATTATAGCACTTCTTAAACCAGTGAAAATTTATATAAATTTATATAAATTTATAACCAGGGAAAGAAGGCATACATCCCCATTAACAGGGAATTTGTTACGTAAATAATGACCATCCATATAATGCAATATGCTGCAACCCTTAAAAAGAATGAAAGTGATATAAATATGTACATCATTTATATTTATATAAAACAGTATTGTGAAAATGTCCGAAAGCATATAACTAATATAAATGATGACTGTTTATGAATAGGGTTATAATGGGGCCTTTATCCTCTTCTTTGTATCTCTTTTGTATTTTTTTAGACAATAAGAATGTATTTGTTTTATTTTTTTTTAAAGATCTTATTTATTTATTCATGAGAGACACACAGAGAGAGAGAGGCAGAGACACACAGGCAAAGAGAGAAGCAGGCTTCATGCAGGGACCCCGATGTGGGACTTGATCCCGGGACTCTAGGATCACGCCCTGGGCAGAAGGCAGACAGTTAACTGCTGAGCAACCCAGGGGTCCCTGTATTTGTTTTAGATTTAGAGAAACAGTAAAGTTGCTTCTATTTTAAAAAACAAAAGCAAGTCACTCTTGACTCTTTCTCCTGCTCTTGATTGCTTTTGCTTCTTGTAGAGTTATTAATTTCCAAATGTACACAGATTCTTTGCATTCCAACTGACAGTCCTGACGGTCTTTCATCTTTTTCTCCAAGAGCCTCCGTGCTTCAACATCCTGGGTTCTGATCCCCTTTCCCTCTCACTTTCCCTCCTCAGTCTATACCTCGCCTGCTCCCCAGCTCTGCTCCTTGTGGACTTTGTAATGAGGACTCAGTCACATAAGCCAACGAGTACCTCTGATGCATCTTTAGTAGACAGCAGTAGTCACTCCTTCACTTGATTTTTGAATCTCAGGGTTGTTGCCACACATACAGAAGTTGGAAGGCTACAAATAAGAAGTCAGGGCACGCTCAAATTCAGATTAGAAATTTTCTTTTGGCTCCTATTTTGGTAAATTCTGCCCACGTTGGCTTCATCCTGACACCCTTCTGGTTCAGCTACAGCTCTCTGCAGCTCAGTGAGCCTCTTCCCAAACCTGTCCTGAACCTCACTGGCTCCTGAGGCCAGGCACTGAGCTGCACAAGCATTTCACCTTGAAAGCCGGCTTTGCTTGCAAAAGGTATGGTTTTTGGTTTTGTAGGGAGACCATCCCTTCCACAGAAGAGACGACGGACCAGAATGTCACTAATGCACGAAACATCTGGGAAGATAGTGAAATATCTAAGTGCCTGGAAATGCAACAAATTTCTTCATTAACCATATTTCTGGCTCTTGATTAGGTTTCTGGTTGATTTTTCGGTTTATATATTTTAAAGTCAGTCTTAAAGATAGGTTTGTGAAGATAACTTGCTGTTTTATTGTGTACCTCTGGTTGTTAATTTAGTGACTGAGGGAAAAATGGGACCATTATGGAACAAAAAGGCTCGCCTAACACATATGTAATAACTCTCATGCCCAGAATGGATCTGCCTTGAAGGGAAATGCTCCGCTGTTACTCCTTTAGTTCAAATATAGAGTAGTCACCAGGGAAGCTTGGAGACCCAGGTGCTGGTTTTATCATTGCCTCTGCTATGAGGTTTTATTTATTACTTGGCATAGAGTCTAGATATTTGTTTGGACATTAAATGGCAATAGAATATAAATATTACCTTCCTAATATCTGCATTTCTTTTTATTTCCAGTCAAAATGACATCATGTCACACAACCATTAAAAAAAGGAAATTAAAACCCCAGAAATATGTTAAAGCGCTGCAGTGAGTCGCTGAGCTATAAAAGCAGAGGAACTCTGTGCGCTAACACTGGAATGGCACCGAAAGTGCTTTTCCTGTGCTGTTTGGGAACACAGCTCTCCAGCCCCCCATTTCCATTGTTTCCGAGAAGTTAAGGAGGACAGAGGAGTGATTTCTCTAAAAAGAAACTCTGAAAAGAGAAAAATCAATTTTCATAACTGAGGAGGCATCCTTCTTGACTATATGATTTTGATTCACAAATTAATCCCCTTAAGAGAATTTCCTTATTCGATGTGTTTGTGAAATGGATAAAAGAAAGAAAGAAAGAAAAAGACTAACGGCATGAAAAGGCCACAAATCACATGTATGTTTAGTTAGAATTTGCTCATTACCAGATGTTTTGAATGGATTTTGTAATCTTGTCATTAGTATTAGTGCGTAAAATCGAGTTGTATTATTTTAAATGTTCTTTGCATGTAGCATTTCATGCTGCATGATCATTTGGACACTGGAAACAATAGTTTTGGAAAACCAGAGTTTATCTGTCTTGACCAGGACCTCTGTTGAAGCCCACAGAAGGGCTCTGCCTAGATTGGTTTTGCTTAGAAAGTTACTGGTTTCCTTTGGAGGAGTCTGAAATTGTGAGATTGGGAAAGTACCCAAAGCCATTTATAAGCATGTCCAACACAAGGCCATATATAGGGGTTTGATTTTCTTTTTTAAAAGATTTAATTTATTTGTTTGTTTATTTATTTATTTGTTTCAGAGAGCTAGAGTAAGAGAGAGTGCAAGTGAGCACGTGAGATCATGAGGGAGGGAGAAGGACAGAGGGAGAGGGACAGAGAGAATCTTAAGCAGATGCCTGGCTGAGTGCAGAACCGGACGTGGAGCTCTAACTCAGACTCTGAGATCATGACTTAGGCCGAAATCAAGAATCTGACGCTTCGCCAACTAAGCCACCCGGGCAACCTTGATTTTTTTTTAACCATGTAATTAACTTCTACTCTTTGAAAAGTAATGACTTTGATGCCCCTGAAATTCCAACTCCATGCATAGATCACGTGCTGTCTACCACTCTCCACTCACTAGTATCGTATCCTAGCTATTGGTGAGAGGACTGTTCTGAAATCTCAGCTGATACATCTGCCCTGAAAACTTACTTTCCTGTGTAGAAGCATTTGATCTTGCTTTCTATGCATTTATAGGAGAGCTTCAGACTTACTGTAGCATATATACACAGCTCCATAGGGTCCTACAGAGCTTACTCAGCTAACAGCTAACATGTATCTATCTCCAAGTTTAAACAGGACAGTTGGAAACATCTGGAATTCAAATGTGTGGCTCCTCAATAATCTGATTGCCTTAAATCCGTGTCTCCTACAAAGTGTAGTGTGACCCTAAGCAAAGGCTTCATGTGAAACAGGAGCAGGGTGGTAATCTACCGTCTGAGCCTCGGGAAGGCAAGAGGGTGGACTTCTGAATGGAGGGAAGCCTGGGTGTGAAAGTTGGAGCTGCGTTCCAACTCAACAGGGTAGTTCGTCCATCTTTTGGAGTTGGATTACATATACCTTTCAGGAAGTTTATTTTCAATGGCTTTTGGTGTTGTGATACAAAACAGTTAATTCCTACAAATGCCGTCTGGACATATGGTAGGCACTAAAAATGATCATTGAATCAATGGAGAATTTATTATCTTGTCAAATTTTTCAAATGCCTACATTGCTCCCATTCTATTGCAATGATTTAAAAATTAGGCCTTTTAAAATTTGGGAGTACAGATTTTTCTAAAGTTCTGAGCTTCCTTTATTCTGCTACTGTCCCTGCCTGGTTTAGGATGACCTCTGCAGCCCTCTTCAGAGACTGTGGAACAGGTGTCTGGAAGCAGGGTCACATAATGCTCTCTCATCCTTGCATTCCTTTTGCAGTCTATAGCTTCATCTGCTTTTCTTTTTTCAACCTAAGATGCTCATGCTTCGTTATTTGTGGTTAATTATGCCCAATTAAGTTTTTTTTTCTTTCTCTACTAGATTCCCAGAATTGTCCCAAGTTTTAGGGGGAAAAATTGATTAGTCCCATTTCTACTGGTGCCTCCTGAGTCCCGTGCTTGAATACAATGAGGTCACTTTGTTGAAGGATTAACTTTATATTACATTCTTGCAGAGTAGACGTATGTCCCTAAGGTACGACTACCCCCACTGATGAAATAAATATACCATTCTTTATGATTCCTCCTCGTTACCCTCTCTGTTGATTTTCAGAGAGTTTATGAATAGTCACATATTTATACAACTGGCCAAAAGTATACTACTTATTTTTCTTATGGTCTGTAATAACCTATGCAAGGTTATTAAAGGGTATACAGACCCCTTTTAAGGCATAGTTTCTTATGTCATTACTTTATACAAGGAGGTCAAATTCCATCTCAGCAACAATCTCTTGCTCTTAACCTTTTTCTCCGATTATAAAAGTAATATATGTTCATTGTGGAAAACTTGGAGAATGCACAGAGCAAAGAGAAGGAAGAAAAGCACTTTAAAATTCACTTTTTAGAAATAACTACTGTTAGGCAGTCTCTACACAGATGCTTTTTTTAAAAAATTCTATGTACATTCATTTTATAAAAGTAACCATATTGTACATATGTTCCTGGAATCTGCTTGATAACCTAGGAATATATTATATATCAAGCAATATTTTTTCCTACGGCATTGCTTTTGAGGACTGCATCATATTCCATTCATTGGTATGCCATGATTTAACCATCCTGCTCCCTAAACATTCAATCTGTTTTCAGTTCTTTTGTTTTTTGTTTTTTAATTAATAGCCTTTATCTGATGGACCCTCTCACTGAGAAATCAGTTATTTTTCCCCTAGTCAGTGCAATCAAAGAAATCATCAGGCACCTGTGGATTTAAGACAATGAGCTTTGTCTTGCATTTTTTTGGTGTGTGTTATCTTTGTCGATAGCACTGGACCATGCCATTGTAGTATTCAGTATCTGAATTAAGGGCAGGTTATTATATTTAAAAATATGAGTGTAAAGCAAATCATAAAGGCATGGGAAATAAATTAAAAGCCTTTGTCTTACTATCCAAAATATTTCCCCTCACATGGTATACTTTCCATAGAGTAGATGCTTATTTTCCTTTGAATAATGGGTTTAATATATCTAACTCAATTACTCTTTGTGGCAGCAGAATGACTTCTCCTCAGCTCTTTAGCTATTAGTTCCATATGATATTTGAATTGGTTCTTTTAATTGCAGATAGTAAGTGTTGGTCATTCTGTTGTGCGTTGGCTGGTGGACAGAGAAACACATCCTCCCCATACATGTCAGACATTCATTTAACAACTATGGGTTTCTTGACACAGTAGGAATTAATTCATTATGCAAACAACTGAATGAGCAGATTAACAATTCAAGTTTTATTGGTGGCTTAGAATGAAAAATAAAACCAAGAATTAGAATTTTCAGGATGCTGAATTATGTCTTCAGATATTAAAATGATGCATTTAATTGTCTAAAGCTATTTTTATGGTTAAATATCTTTGATGGTAATTAGTATTATGGGTGGGGGATGGATGTGATATATAACTTAAACCTAGGTGCCCATTCCTGTCCCTTCCATGCATTTCTTGATTAAATACTGTGGATTTTACGAGTAACAGCTTCCCTGCATAAAGAGTTCTATGGCTTTTTCTCTACACGTCTAATTTGAAAAAAGAATTCTTCTCAAGGGTTTAGAAAGTAATTCATAAAATGGGAGGAATAATAAATATTGTGCCTTAACTCATATACTAGTATAGATAGAGAGATTTGGTACACCTGGGTATAATTTTAGTTAATTTCCACAAGAGACAGGTTGAAAGTTTACTGTTTGGAAGCGGGGGAAGGAGGGAGAAGATGGCTAAATCTCATATTTGCAAAAATGATTACATTGTCTTAAATGAAAATGCTACTCTATTAACAACTTCAATAAGCATCACATTTGGGAAAAAATCTTTTCAATAAAAAGTTACCTGAAGTTCACTCCAACTTAAAATATACAAGTGAAGAAAAAGTACTTACTCTGATTTATGTGTCTTTTGGAGGTGTAATTATTGGCTTTTTACTCACCTATGTAAAACAATGTACTTTTGTAAATGGATTTCTGGCCACTTTACGCAGCTTTTTTTTTCCTTACATAAAAAGTAAGCACTGTCAATCAAGGAATTTTAAGGTTTATTTCCTCTTTAGAAATGATTGATAGCCTTTTAGATTTACAAGTTGACAAGTTAAAGGGTTCTATTGGTATAATTATGTACTAAATTCACAGTCTTTCAATTTAAATGTCCTTTTAAAACCACAAGATTATCATACCTGTATTTTGAAAAGTGGGCCAGTCAGTTTGGGTTGGTATACAAATTGCTTCCATTAGCCTTGGGACCTATTTGAATTTAATACAGTTTTTTAAAGTTAGTAGTAGTATGAATCTTACTTTTAAAATTTAGGTTAATGGAAATGCATTTTAAGTAAAGCATGTGGCAACTTGTTTTCTAATGTATAGCTAAATGTCAGAACTACAAAAACTGTCTTTTTACTCTGCATGGGAGAAAATATGTGGTTGAAAACGTTAGTTACACTAAAAGAGAAAAGAAGGAAAAATACCCCCCCACACACCCTCCTATTACTTAGGGGATACAGAGGACGTGGGTAGAGGACAGAGCTGCCATCTTTTCCTGGTCAGATGAGGAAGGCTTGATATTTCATATCTTAGGAAGAAATTTGGAAAATTCTAGACCAGAGTCTACTTTGTATCACATTTAACTCAAGGATGCTTTGAGGAGGGTATAGACAGTATGGGTACAATAAAGCCCATTGTCTCCAAATATTATTACAAGTTTACTCTTCTAGTCTTTTTAAAAATTTTTCTTGGAGACCCAGCTGTTCTAAGCTAGTGCTCTACAGAGGCTTATCTTCTTCCTGAGATAATATTGATGTTGGTGAATGAGTCTGTCATTTTAGATGTGAGGGTGTTGTATCAAGGGCATTTTCAACACCTATCACCTTGCAGGCTCTATCAAAGGGTAGAACACGCTTTCTATGCCAAGAAGATCCTGTCTCCCTGCTCCTGACCACATTCTTGCAGGCTTAATTGCCATGGAGGCCTGAGGTATATCTGCTGAGGTCCACTAGAGATTTTTCAGTGAAGCAAGTCCTTGTTCTCCTGCTGTTTGTAATCTATAGATAACTGCAGACAAGCCCTTGAGTGTTTTGACCTGAGCTTCGAACTAGTGAATCCTAAAACTTCACATCAAATGCCATTTTACTTTCTCATTTTGATTATGTAAGGAATATAGAATTTGGCCAGAACAGCAGAGTTCAGGACCTGCTATTAATGTTCTTTTGAGTGTGTCACTGCCTACCATGGTAAATAGCAGAAGTAGATGGTGGGAATGTTCAGCAAGCGTATTGTGCATCTGATCACCTCATGATCTAATTCAAAAGTACAAATTAAACTTTGGACTTCCAGTTATTTTCATACCATCAGTGTTATGTTCTGTTTTATTTCCTGAAATTATTCTAATCATGTGACTTTTTCATTGCAGCGCTCAACGAACCCACCATCGATTATGGTTTCCAGAGGTTACAGAAGGTCATTCCTCGGCACCCTGGTGACCCTGAGCGTTTGCCAAAGGTCAGGATACTTCTTTTTGGGGTTATGGTCTCTGGACACTTGGATTTAGGGAATTAGCAGAAAACTTTGCCATTGATAAAAATTAGTTCCTAGATAAACAACTCAATGTTTGTGTCCTTTGTGCGTTTGGTACTATAAGGCAAACAATATTAAAGGTAGCAAGCATTTATGTGCCAGGGAGTGTTATACTTACTTTTGCATATATTATGTCATTTCTTCCTTTCAAAAACTCTCTGAGGTTGGTACTACTACCAAGAAAATAATAAAGCAAAGAGAGGTTAAATCATTTGCCCAAGGCCACATAGCATGTGAATTGCTAAACTGAGAATCAAACCTCTATAGCCTGGCTTCAAAGTCCAGGTTATTAATCACTGCATCACACCAACTCTCAAGAGGAAAAAGAACACTGACTTTCTACCTATGAGGATTTATACTTATCCCTGGTGTAGCTAGAGCTCAAAAGAAACATATTGGTAGATGTTGCATCTGGACAAGTAAGACAGAGCCTCTTACCACCAGGGGCATCCTCCTTAGCTGGAAAATAGGGCACAAACATGTGAGAAATCAAACAAAAATTCAAGACAGAGTAATATATGTCATGCAGCAACATGTTGTTAGTTGCCAATACAGAAAGTAGGAAGTTCGCATTTATTGTCTGCTGTTCCATACCTCTTGGCACTGTTGGCAGCATTTCCATCTCTATATCCTTGTATCAGAGAGATCACAGCACATAACTAAATCATAACAGGAAGTAACAGGTACATTTAAAGTACAACTAAAGTTCTGGGAGGACTCAGAGTCTCTACTATATTAACTAACAGTTAAATGCTAAGGAATTTCAAAGTACAGATATAGTGGAACTACCACTCACCATTTACTGACAGTAAAAGGAAGTTGCATTTACTACACAAATGAAAACTATGATAAATTGAATGAGTAGATGAGGGATGCTCTCCTTGCCAGAGTAAGACTGGAGATATGGCATTTCTAGGTCTGTTTCTCTTGTAAAACACTTATGCTCAGCCGACTTCTTTTGGGGATCAGTTTATCATCAAATCCTACCTGTGTGCCTGGTGCCCTGGGGAGCAGAGCCACCTGTCAATACAGGCCTCAGGAGAAAGGTGTCCCCGTAGCTGATGCACAGACGAAAGGAGCCAGTAAGAGAGGAGAGGGACACCCCTGATTAAAGAGAGGAAGACCTGTGACCAGCAAGAGCAGCCCCTCTACCTAGACCTGGGGCAAGAGACACACAGGCTTCAGTTTCAACCTTCAGGTTCCAAGGACCTTCTGCCTGGTGCTGTTTACTTCAGGAAAAACTTACTGAAAGCATTTCACCTTAGGAAAAAATCATATGATGTGTCAGGCCTCCATCTTACACATCCTTCTCTTTCACCCTGCCTTATTCTTGGTAAGCAATGAAATAATCTCATAGTGATAGTGAATGGCAATCTCTTTCTCTAGTGTAGATGTGCCTTGGAGAGATTTATTTTAAGTCCCTCTGCCTAGCAAGAATCTAGCTCCCATGCATTTTCTATGGGACTGTAATTGGTCATTTTATAGCACAATGATGTGATCGATGTGTGTCCACCCAATGGTCAGTGCCATGGGTGTCTCAGTGGTACAAAGAAGGCATGGCCACAATGCCAGATTTCTCTTAATCTTTCCATGTGGGGATGGTCTTCACTTTACATTGGGCATTTGATGTCTCTAGAATCTGCTAAAGGAACTGGAGAGTCAGATTGGTAGGGGTAGAACAGATAGATCAAAGGCACTTACTAGCCATGCAATTGTGGTCAAAATTCTTTTTTTTTCTCCAAAATTCTTTACCTCTTTGTGCCTCAATTTCCTTCTCTATCAAATGGTGATGGAAACATTTTCTACTTTTTCTGATTGTGATCTTAACCACTTATTTAGCACTCAACAGAAGGTAGCTACGATTATTTGCCAGCTGAGTAAGAGAGGCATCCTTGCTTCTGAGGGCTCTTCCATCCAATCTCTGCAGAGCAGGAAATCCTAATCCTGGTGAGCAGTTGAATGTGTGATTTATCTTCGGTGCCTCAGTTTCTCATCTATAAAATGGGGACAATAATCATGCTGACTTCACAGGGATCATGTAAGGATAAAAAGAGGCAATCCTGTGGTCACCCTCTAGCACAGCGCTCTAGCTCGCAGTTGCCTCTCTGTAAATATTTATCAAAAAACCAGAAGATAAATCTGATTTAAAAATTAAGGTCTAAAGAAACCAGGAAATAAGTTTTCTTATTCATAAAGAAATAAGAGAAATAGGAATATAGGGCTGAGTTTTGTGTACTTTTAGACATTTTTATAGTTGCACATCATGTTCAGAAATGTTGAGCAAACAGCACAGGCACGTGTCACTTCATCCCCGGTGGCCTGATGGTGAAATTCCCAGCCCTCTTTTCCCGGGTTTGGGAGGAGTAATCAGGACACAATGGATTTGTGTGTTAAGGAAACACTCGGCAGCCTGCAACCAGCCACTGGACTGTGCAAGGGCTCTGGCCGGAGCCCACCCCAGGAAGCTCGCTGTGTGACTCAGATCAGAGTGCCTGTCCGCCTGGCTCGCAGCATTAAGGTGGAGTGAGAGTTCAAGAGCAGGGTCAGGAAGTGGCGGATGGAGCCAGCTTGAGGTATTCCTGTGGACTTGGGAGATTTATACTCCTGCTGTCCATTGTTAGGAGGATAAAAATGGGCTCCACCTTTCTTAGAATCATGGTCAGTGTTTGTCAAACAGGAGTGTTTCAGTGAGCCATGGACCACACACCTTAAAAAACAAACTGCACTTTATTAAACCCATGTGTTTGTGAATAGACAAAGCTAGATTCATACAACCACCCACATATTCTGTCAAATGAAACTGCTCCAAAGACCAAGCAGACAGCTTTCCATAATAATATGCCTTTGTATACCGGCTGGTGCTTTTTCAAAGAACTTGTACATGCTTTGTTTTATTGGAGCCCGTCTTAGGAAAAAGTTGGGAAAGCAGACATCATTCCCATTTACCAAATGAGAAAATGGGAGCAAGCTGAATCCTTCTCCATAAATCATTTTGTCCCTGAAATCACCATTAGTGATAGTGGCCGTATGCACAGATCTAAAATACCATAATTATCCTCAGCCCAGGTGTCTTTGGGTTTCCTTTTTCATGTGCACAGGGAGAGGGGTGGGTTAAAATTTTAAATGGAAACATTCTGTCCTGTTTCATACAGACTTTCTTCCCTCTCTGGATCCTGGCAGGAGGGTGAGGAACATGTGACCGACTTTGGGGTGAAGGTTGACTTCGCATATAGTGTAGAGGTGAGGGGATGGGGATCGTGGTCAGTCAGAGTCTTTGAGACTCTGGCATGCGTAATGCAATGCAGAAACACAGAACGAGGAGTTGTCTCCATTTTGAAGGCCAGAGGTGTCTCCAGCCCCTCTCAGTTTACCAGTTGTCTTCCTGAGTGGTCAGCGAGCATTGGCACAAAGGCGGGGAGAGTTGGTGAGACTCACCGGCACCCCATGTGTCCGCAGTGAGTCCCAGGGAGCAGGCTGCCTGACTTCACACCAATAGTGCCCCTGGCACTGCTTTATCTAGGTATTCGGAGAGTACAGAGGCCTAGAGAGTGAGCCCTGAGTTCAGACATGGAGTTTGAAAACCAGATCCACTGCTCTGTGCAGTGACTCAGCCTCTCCAGCCTCTGTTTCTCCTTCTTCTTGCCGTGGCCCTGCAGTGTTGCTGTTGGGCGTTAGTGAGATCATTTATGCAAGGAGGCCCCTCTGGGGTCCAGCATGACTTCCGACTCCAGTCCCTGCAAGGTGGGTGCTCCCTGTTCCACAGGAGTCAGGGTTCCAGAGGGCTGGTGACTTGCAGTGACTTCACAGCCAGCTCAGGGGGAAACCAAAAGGTGAGGCCTCAGGCTTGATGACCTCACTGGTACTGCGGCGCCATGGTCCCACTTTTCCTTCAGATCTGGAAACCCGAATCATTCTGTCTTGAGGTGACAGCTCCTCCCCCCCCACCCCTTGCCTCCACCTCACTCCTACCCTACTTAAACTCTTGCCAGCTTTCTCTCATCCCCCTACTGAGAGGGGTTGGCTTGGGGACCTCCATGGGGCAAACTTTTTTTTTTTTTTTTTTCTGCAAGAGCCAATCCCTCTTTTAGAGAAAAAAAATAAAGCAGTTTGAGAAAAGTAACAAAGGCGGCATTTGTGTATTTTGCTTTATGGAGCTGAAAATATCTGGTAAATTGATCCAGTGGGAGTAATAAATACACATTACTTTATCTTGTTCTTCATGTCCTATACCCCTGAGCCTTGATAGAACAACACCACTTAATAGACTTAAAAAAAGAGTAATTACACTCATTGGTTGTGTGATTTTTCAGCCCTCCCAGCCCTGCCTGACCTTCTAATTTAGCTCACCGTGTCTAACTAATGCATTTATATTCATCTTTTATGAAGCATGTATAGTACAGAATTGACTTCAGAGCCTTTTTCAAGCTGTCCTCCCAGGTCTCCAATCTGGCTAGTAGAAAGGAGAGTGGGAGCCATCGGAGAGTGGGAGCCATCCATCTCTATACGTTCACATGTATAGATAACGCATTTGCATGGCTCCCGGCATTTTTTTTATCCTTTATGAAACATAATAAAAAGTATTTATTACATTTTTACTTTAAAGCTTTTATACATTCTAGCATTATTTACAGCTAAACATGCAGGCAAAAGATGCGAGTGTTTTTAAAATGATTACTGTTAATGTTTCTGCTTGTCAGAAGTGCTTAAATTTTCCTGCACTTTGTCTAAAAACTTAGTACTGTTGCCTTTTAAGAACAACACATTTAAAAGATCTTGCAAGTCAGATTTGCAAACACTGCTGACAGTTTGTGATGAATGATATTGCAAAATTTGCAAGATGTTTGTCATTTTGCACAGCCGACATATTAAGGAGCGGATTAAGAAATGCGAAGCCCCTATGGAAAACAACCATCCCAAACAAAACCCAAAACCAACCTCAAGCAAACCTTGAACCCAGAGAGCACACACACCAGAATCTCTCACCCGGGTTTTCCCTCCCAACTTCCCACTCAGCCAGTGGAACCCAATTGTTCTCAGTGCATTTTCTCTCACCATATGGTCTCCTCATTACCATACACTAAGAGTCCATATGGGAAACTTGTGAAATGAACTGTATTCATTTTAACTGCCAGATGAGCAGCCTTTTGCTTTGCAAGCTTAGCTTAAGTCATCTGCTGTCTTCATGTTGTTATGGCAACACGGCACCAATAAAAAATTCTAATCTACTGTAAGTGATCACAGTATTTTAAGTGCTTGCCTATAACTGCCCCCAAAGGGGAGGGGGGAAGGAGGGTTATATTCTTCCAAGGAGCAAAGGGTTGTTCTTCATTCCAGCAGGTGTCAGTAAAGAAGCCAGTGAGGTGGGGAGAGCTGCCGGGGTGGCTGTAAAGTAGACCTGGATCATAAGGGGTGTGAATTGCTGAGGAATGGATGGTTCCAAGGATAGACTATAGATACCCTTTGGGAGGGTCTAGGGAAAAAACAAAACAAAACAAAACCTCAAATGTCAAAAAACAGTTCTTCCAGCAGACCTGTTAACTCTGCTGGAGCTATGCAGCCTGCCACAGATAAAATTCAAAATTCTAGACTACACAGACAGCAGATCTTTTATGGAAGCTTCTCCTTCATTGGCATGTGAAAAAATCTCATCGTCCATGAGTCTGCTCTTCCTGTACATGGGAATTAGTCATTTCCAACACCATGCTAATTAAGAGTACCTTGAAGTAATGGAAACAGGCAGCAACATCCTTAAATATAAATCATTTTCACCTCCGCAGGCCACATGATATGTTGCATCTCTGTCGCTCTATCTGTATTGAAAGTGAATGTTTATAGTCTCAGTTCATCAGTTCACATTAGCCTCATGCTGAATATTTAAACACAGAACAATTTGAACACACCATGAAGGAAGACAGTGACTGCACTTTCATTTGGAACAGCAAGGCCTCATCTAATAATAATTTAGTAAATCAGCCATTTAGTGGCTCAGTTGTGCATTGCATTGTGCCAAATATTATTCAGTTCAACTGTACACTTGCAGAATTGAAATTCAGACTCTAGTCACAGGCACTGTTTTTGCTCAATGGAGAGACAAGACCCAAAATCACCCTCCCTAAAGAGCGTTCGTGTTTAGTGATTTATCATAAATACAGTGCTGGGGCAAAATATAACTGGAGTCGGCTGTATACAATGCATTCTAATTATGCTTTTATTGTTTTAGTCTTTATGCAAAGACTATCCATGATTCAAAACCTGCAGTTGCATCAGTGAAAATACAAATAAGAAATCTTTGCATAACCACATTGCCTGTTAGCAGAAAGGGGGATGAGTAAGGGTTTCAGAAAAGGGTAAAGAAAAACCTTTCATCTTTATCTCCCACACTGTGCCACTGGCCACCCTCTCACCTTGGGCATTCATTTATTTTTGTCATTTGAGGAAACTCTATTAGCATTATATTCAGGAACCCAAATGACTCTACTCAAACAAAAATACGGAAACAAAAGCAAATCATATGGTATATTGAACTTTTAGAAAAAGCACACTTGGGTTTGAACACAAGAAACACTTTGTCTCTGCATTCTCTTGTCAAAAGAGAAGACTGCACTCTGGAATGCAGCCCCTTTTCCTCTTCTCTCCCCTCTATCTGCCAGAAACCTTATAGGCAAATTCCACAGCCTATTTTGATAATGTGCTCGATTTAGAGGCTTGGTGTGCCCTCTACTTATGCTTCTTGTATCAGGGGAGTTTAGCCTCTTTTTGTGCACCCCTGTGATTGAATGTAGAATCGTGTGTGGGGGTTAGGAGGATGCATTTTTGAGGGGAGGAAAATTGTGGCTTCATTTTAAAAAGCCCATGATCCTCACAAGAACTATGATTTTCCCTTCGACTTATTTTTGGTCAATTACTCTGCTGATCATTATTGTATCAGGCCCATTTTAGAGATGAGGACATCAAGGCTCAGAGAGGCCAAGTAATCTACTCAAGCTTATGCAGCCAGTAAATGCAGGCTGTCTGCCTCATCAGACTTCCTCACTGTTAATCTGTTCAGAATCTTTCAGTGTCTTGTAAATAGGACTGTATCTCAAATAGCACTCAAGGTGCATACTGCACATGGACTCTAAGAATGCAAATAATTTGCCAAAGTTTTCTGGAAAACAAGTGAAGGTTATCAATATTAGGGCTTGCTATTGCTCAGTAAAGCACTAACTATATGTCCACTGAGCCAGATGCTGGCATTAACTCTGCTTTACAGATGAAGAAACAGAGGCACTCATTTACAATGGTAGCAAGTGCCGGAGCAGGTATTTGAGCCAGCTATATTGAACCCCAGAGCAAGGATCCCTAAGCACTGCCTCCTAGAATTAAGAAAAAAGAATTTTAAGGAAAAAAGGCCATTTTGCAATCCAATCCTAAAAAATTCCTCAAGCTTGGCCAGGGCTGGATGGGGAAAGGTATGGGGGGATGCAGTGGAGGAAGAGGGAAATGGTAGCATGGACTGAAGTTCGCTCCAAAAAGGCTGAGCCAAGCAAAAGTGGCAGCTGGCAGTGTGAATTAAAAACATGCACATATAAACATGGGAGATAATTCTTTTTCTCTTTGGAGCAGATTCATTGTCATCGGGACATGTAATATCAGCTGAATTCTGGAACCTCTTTCGAGTTCTTTAGCACTGAGCTCTCGAGGAGGGTGACCACGTTTATCCTACTTGACATCACACCCTGTGGACTGGGGCATTGAATGTAATCACTGCTTAGTTCAGGGAGAAGTCACAGGAGGAACAAGGGGCTACTCATGGCTATTTCCCCACCATCCAAAATCCTCCTCTTGGACTGAATTCTTAGAAACAGAGACACTAGGAGGTAGGTCTTCAGCCTTAAGTTACACTTCAATTAAGCATCAGAGTAATAAGAACAGCCCCAGCAGTCTCGAGGCAGTGGATTTTAATTGCAGTTATACTCAGGACCATCTGTAAAGCTTTGGGAATTTACAGATATCGTTCATCTGGAGGTGCGTATCATAACTGATGATGTTCAACAATTTAAGAAGCAAAGCAAACTATATTTTTGCCTCCCTTTGATAATCCTTAAAGTACAACAGAGTTCCAGCATGCACATATCACTTACTCAAGTTTAACTATACATACTTGTCCCAAAATATAAATATACATGTACATTTGTATACACACACACCAAACACCTAGACATAGATGGAGACGTACACATACACAGGTATGGCAGTAAATTTCTATGTTTACTCAGTGGTCCTTTTACTTTCAGGCCAGATATTTATTCTGCTTTGCCCTAGGGAAAAGGAAGCCACAATCCAAAGACAAAGAGAAACAGAAGTAGTTAATTTTCGGCTTTTGTATTTCTAAGAGCCCAGGCCTTGGCGACTTAAAAGATTTTCAAGGGTAATTTTGACTGTAGGCAGTTTTTGTTTCATGTGCTGACTTTACAACCTACCCCTGAAAAAGGCACCTCTGTCCATAGCCTTCTCTTTAAGCAGAGACTTTTATCCTGATCAGAAAGTCGATTTCCAAGGCCACTCAGCAGGACCTAACCCAGAGCGTCGGTCTTAAACCAGTACAATGAATTGGAATAAGAAGAGCCGGCCAGAGGTTACCAAGTTCAGCTCTGTACCTCCAAGCAGGTCATATTCACAAGGGTGCAGACACCATTTTTCACTGTATTTGTGGCGGGAAGCACCCCAGGCTCCCATTCACCAATTACCATGACACCATTTAGAAGAGAATGCCAGGAGACCAAAAAGAGGGAGGAAAGCCATTGTCATAACTCTTCTCAGGAATACCTGGTTTCACAATTTATACTTAACTGCTGACACTTGAAAAGTCGAACATTTTGGTAAAATGAATCAAGCTGTAATGTTTCTTTTATGAGATCCCCTTGCAGGAGGGAAGGGAGGTTTGGCACCTTGTGGAGACCAACCTTAGTTATCCATCATAGTAGTCAGCTGTCCTAGCCAGCTTCTCAGAGGTCACACGATCGAACCGACAGCTCTTACAACTATATTATTGCTTACGGAACAGGAATTGGGGCACCAGATAAAAATTACCTGGTCTAATAGGCAGCGAACAATTTTCACTCAATAAAATTATAAGCCAAATCATTCATTTCATAACACTCTGGCTAATTTATTTGTTGACCTTTTATTATCCATAGCTCTTCAGTGGTATTAACTGCAACTCAGACAAAATCTCTTGTTCATTTCACTTTCATTGATTTTTTTTTCCATTGAGGCAATAACGGCTGCTTGAAAACAGCCTTTTGCTTTCCACTGTAAAAGTCAATCATGTAAGTTAGTATGTCTTACGTTGATACAGCTGCCTTAGCTTACAACCTACTTTAATTTCATGTGATTCAGAAGCCTTCTATACCATGTTTGCAACAAAGGCACAGCTTTCTGGTGTGCCTCTAGCCACGTGGCCTGATGGTACATAATAATATGTTTGAGAAGAAAGAGAGGGCTCTCATCTAATCTGAACATAAAATCAACTTTAAAATTAGAGGAGGCTCAGAAGTCCCCCCACATTTTCTTTAGACTGGACTAGAATGCCTCCAATGCCTCTTGTATTAATAGCAGTAGACCCTTTGGATCATTTAATTCCTTTGTTCTGGAAATTTCTGCAGATTTTAATTGTGGCTTGACTTTTATTTTTCTTTAAAGGCTATGGACAGTGAGTGTGTGCTAAAACATTCAGTAAGCTTCAGCTAAAGCTTCTTATATAATAAAATACTATGAAGTCTTTAGAATGCAAGGTTGTAAAATATAATCGTTACACATTTGGCATTTTATGCCTCCCTAGAAATAACCACTTGCTACCTACACCTCATGTATGCTCCTCCTTTCCATTTCAATTTACTCTAAAGTGGTCCTTAGCCATAATGAGAATGCCCCTTTCAACAGAAACATGTTTAATTACATCCATGCTAAATGTAAGTGACTCCTCTCAGTCATAGGGCTTCTGAGTAAAGAGCGCTTCAAATGTGACACTAAAGGTTCCTAATGATCTGCGGTCAGTTCTCTTTCAAGAATTCATATTACCAGAAAAATGAAGAATTTGAGGAATGTCTCAGAGGACTGGAAACTAAAGAGCACTCAAGTATTATTTTGGTTTGTTTTACTCCTTCCCTCCAGCCCTCATTATATGACTTTTTATAATGCAGAGTCCGCCATTGTAGAATTTTCCATTTGGCTGAATAAACATGAAGGACTTCGGGATGTAAAACCATCTTCCACATATATCGCCTCTTGATACAACTAGTATTTATTGTTTTGTATGTCTAGCTCTGCGGGAAATGGGCTGCAAGGAACTTCCAATTAGGTTTTCAGCTTTCAGGTGTTCTGATCAGCCATGTCACCCAGACTTTCAGAAGGAAGCAGGGAAAGAGCTAGAACTCAGAGGCTAGTGAGCTGGGTATGCTGTTCAAAATCTGGACCCTTTGATAAACTCTGGAGCGAGGAGGCACATGAAATTCATGCTGATTCCATTGATGGGTGCTTATCTCTTCCAAACCAGGAGTGATCGTACCACTCCACTTCATTTAATGTTGCTGATATTCGGGCCCATTGCCTCTTGAATCCCCTGATAGAGCAAAGCAGATTGGTGATAGATGGGTATCAGGCAAATGTGCAGTGACAGAAAGTTATTGTTCTTTCTCAGAAACCACCCAAGTCAACTTGAAGTTGCAGTTTAGCCTCTGTTTTCTTCTATATCCTGCAAAACACTTCCCGCCTGAGCGAGCATAAAGCCAAGCAAAGATTGTCCTCCTAAATTGCTGAAGTATCCTTGGGCTTTAATTTTATGGGGGGGGGGGTTCCCAGAGATTCAAATCTGATGCAGAAATTTAAAATTAATGTTGGGTTGGTAAAGGGGCATTCCTCTGGCTTTATGAGTTGCTCTGAAAGAAGGAAAGTTCAGTTCATATCCTCTGCTCATTTTGGTTTGAATCACTCAAAACACTGAACTAGGTTTATAAATGGACTCCAAATTGGACAGTTAGACAATCTAGAAGGCTAGAGATGACCAGTGAATATGAGCTTATTGCCTACACATTTGAGGGCAGACACTGAAAGAGAAGATTCACGTGGAAGGGGAAAAGTCCCCAGAGATTCTACTGTCATGAACCCAAAGGAAAGATGAATTACCCATATCTGCATATCAGACATTATATGCCTGGCTCCCAAGACTGTACAAATACCTAAGTATTTCTAAGGGTCTAAGAGTACAGTTAATAAAAAGCTGATGTACATCAGGACCAACCTCATGTTGCTAGCAGCCTATAACTTGAGATAATGTCTGTACCCAACATGATTCATTATATTAATCACAAAATTAAAATGTAAGCACAAGCCAGCAGGACTAAAAGAGCAAATTCATAAAAGAAAAAAAGGTGGCATAAAAAACCCCCACAGTGAGCAAGACTTGACCTTGGGGAATTTATATATTGGATTAAAAGGTCTGGAGCCAAATGGAACACCAAATTTAAGTCTTCTGCTTTTATAAACCAGGACAAATATATGCCTTTGTCATTTCATCATATAAATCAAGCATGTACTTTTAAAAATCAGAAACCATCTTAGAATAAACTTTTCAATGAAAATTTCTCAAGGCCTGTGCTTTTCTGGACATTGTGCTAGGGGCTTAGAGAAGTGATCAAATATTCATGGCCTCAAAGGGCCTACAGTCTTTACAGAGAGTGAAGACTTACATAGTTAAAGTCAGAGCAAAATGATCCCACAGCCATCTACTGCTGTGCTGTGCTGTGCTGGATGGGACAGTCAGCACTGTTCTCAGAGGAATGAGAGAGATTAGAAGCTGTGGTGAAGGGGAATTCGTTCTGATAGAACAGTGTCATTCTCAAGAGCCTGGGCTGTGATGTCTAACACTTGAGTTAGGCAGTGGTCAGTTGTGTGGACACAGGGAAAGTTGGCTGACCTCTCTGAGTTCTTAGTTTCCTCATCTGCCAAAATGGTGGTGTGGACAGCACCGTAAGAGGCTCTCTGTGAAGACTAATGAGTTAATGTTCCACTTTCCACAAATGACAGTAATTTTTATCATTAAGCAAACCATCATCACCACCTTTATCACCAGGCTTTGGAGGATGAGAAGGCATTATAAATGGGCACAGATTGAAGCCAGCATTCCAAATAAAGAAAAGGTGAAAGGAATGAAGGCCTGGAGATGGGAAAGAGCCAACATTTTGCTTCTAGGCTAGAGAGGACTAGCTAGACAAGAATAGAGAGCCATTCTTCAGATGTGTAGGGAGAGGAGATTGGATAGAGAGGGTAGGACCAGATGATAGGGAGAATCTTCTGTAATGCCCATTGATCCCTGTACCTTAATTCTAAGTAGATAATATGCCTTGAAAAGTGCTGGAGAGTAATACCAGTTTGTTGACTGCTGGGGCAACAAGAAGCTCAAACATAATTTGTTAATTGATGGGGTTGCAACATAGAAAGTACAGATGAATCTTCCTTCCTTATTTCTAGTCCATTCAACATCTTTATTATAAAGGCTCTGAAACATAAGTAAAAACCTATAACAATTAGCCTTGAACTGTTTCTCTTGGAGTTGGGTTTCCCCAGTGTTCCTGTAGAATCTATATAGCTTATCCCCTTTTTTCTTTGCAGAACCTCACTCACATTATTATCAGCCAATGGTCATAACAGGATAGGGGAAACAAGGTTTTAACTATGAGAGAAAATAGATTGGTGAAAGTTGTTGTTTTTAAAGAGTAAAAATTTTTTTGCCTCTTTAAGAGAGGAGATCCAGGGGCATGAAAATAAAAATACTGACTCAGGATGTAGATTGGAAAACAAGCATTAGCCTTATAAGGAGACTCTGGGGCTTTTCAATATTTAGGATACTAGTATTTGTCTTCTTTATTCCCTACTGGGATATTTTTTAATCTAAGGATAGGATTAATTATCTTAGAAGAATCTAATCTCTGCCTTCATCTTTTAAACTGCAAACAGGGAGATGTTTTAAACATTATGAAAAGAAGAGAAAATCTCTCCTGACAAATAAATGCCTTGAAAAATTAGATATTAGTACTAGTCAAGTGCTCTTTCTTTTCAGAAATATTAAAATTGTATATTAGCATGGAAGAATCCTTATACTATACTCCCTTCTAATGCCACAAAAAATAAGACTTTAGGAACAATTTCAGAGACAAAAGATTATATTAAACATCCAGTTCTTCCCCTTATGGGAAATTTCTTTCTTTCTTTCTTTCTTTCTTTTTTTTTTAACATCCCAGGCTCAATCATTTCCTAATGTGAAATTACAGATTTTTCAAATTATCATATAAAACTGCGAAAAAATTACACTTGTGACCACAGAAGAGATAGCATACACTATCAATTTGATTTTAAAAGGCATACATCTTTTATACTACCTGTCATTTTTATAATGCCTTTTACAAATTTAATCAATACATTTTAACATTCTATATACTTTAAGTGCAATATACAATAAATATTCAAGTTTCATCTTAAACATGCTTTAGCCTTTAAATTGTTAAAACCTGCAGTGCCCTTTCAATCTACTTACATAATGTCATAAAATATACATTTCAAGGTAAATGAAGTCAGCTACTTCAATTTAGTCCCTCAAACTGGTAGTAAATGAGAGGTTAACACTATGGTGCCAAACCCATTATTGAGTAAATTTAGCACCTTGGACAGCTCTGTAAAATCTTTATTGCTTTCCTGACCTGCTCGTCATGTTCTGTCTGTGTGTTCAGTGGCTCTCAGCTCTGATTGAAAGGCAATATATTAGATCCCCAACACAAACACGCTTGGGGGCTAGTTCACTGGGAGCGTAATGACATGGAGGTGAGAGCAATTTTCTGGTCACCAAAATCCAAGCACCTTCCAGGTCCGTTGCACTAACTCATAGAGGACCCAGAAATTTCCTTTTCCCTTCCCATTTGCAGAAATAACTAATAGAAGCTGAATCACACTGGCAAAACTGAATCAAATGTGGGCTGTCCCTTAAACCCCAAAGTTGATACTGCAGTAAAGGACATTTTTAAGTGGGCAAGATATCATTTAAGGAAATCACTCTCAGGACAAGAAATCCAGGTTCACTCACCACAAGACTGCTGGTCTGAAGTGATACTGGGCTACAGACCCACCTATGGCGATGTGCCTAGTGGGAAAGCATGACCTAGCTCCTTGGATGGAAGAAGGATGTAACTTTATGAAGCAAGATTCGCATGTTTCATTTTCAAAGGATTAATGGTGGTTAGAGCTCTGAGTATTGAACAAGCAGAAAAAGAAACAATTGGATTGTGTCATTGGAAAACTTTATCGTCAAAAATATATGAGAATTATGAGAATAAAATGTATAGCATATAGTGGTAGTTGGATTTTTTTCAGATTTATGAAAACTTCAAAGATCTTGGAGCTTATTTTGAACTTCCCTCCTCCCTGGTTCTGTGAAATTAATTAAAATAAGCACTGCTCAGAGTCCTCAAAGATGGTGTTCCAAGACTGAAATTCACAAGTGCAGCTTCCAACTGCACCTCATCTTGCCTTTGACAAACAGGAGGCTTGTTTTCTTCCTAAAATGAAAAGAAAGAAAAATACCTTCTCTGCCAAACCCAAACACTGGCATAAATATTTATTTGGAGATATAAATGAATGTAGACCCAGAGAAGTCAAATCTTAGTAAATAAACTAACTTGATCCTATTTTGTTTTAATCTTTCCTAAGAGCCAGATAAAGCCATGAGGTTTTAGTGAAAGCAGCACAGGCCGAATTTGATATGGGGATAGGGTTTAGTGTGACCATACCATAGTAAATTATTAACTGCTGTGGTCAGACAATACTGCAAACAAAAAGTGGTAAATTATCTTGTAGCTTGCATTTGAAAAATAAAGAAATTATTTCAGATGTATTGATTCAAACTCCATTGATTATATAATGCTTTTCACTCCTTATATGAAAAATAACTGAACTGTTTTATAAATGGGGTTTAGCAACTTAAGGCAAGCATAAATGTTTATTGAGAACTGAAAACCCCTCTCTCTCATTTTTGAATTTAGGACATTATATATGTCATAAGTAGTTATTGCAGTATGACAACTATTTTATCTTATATTATAGAAAATTTAAAATTGAAAAATGCTAATATGTATCTAAAAGCTTGTCATTTCAAGAGTTGTTCAAGGATTTTTGAAGAGGCTATGGTGACAGCAAAATGAATGTAATTACATCCCTATTTTCTGATCAGCGTCTACAGTATACGAAAATCGAATAGCACTGCTTCTCCATGCAGAAATCTATTGTGTAAAATATTTAAAGTTAAACTTCTTTTTGCAACTTTACCCACAGCAAAAAAAAAAAAAAAATATTATAAAGGTATCTTTTTACAAATCACCTCTGATAATCATGCCATACCTTTATGTTTGATTCTCTGATAAGCCTCCATTTTACAAGCTTAACTTTCCTCTTCCTCTTCCAGTTAGGGCAGACAATTAGGGCAGAATGAAGAGAGAACGACTTCTTTTAGTTGAAGGAAAAAATTACCACCACACACACTTTTGTAGAGTGCACTATTTATTAGAAATAAGCATGCAAGCTAAAAATGGAAGCCTACCTAAATGAAAAGAGGGAGACATTTTTTTTTCTTCAACTGGAATGAAAAGCAGGGCATATATCTAGGATGAGAATGAATGAACAAATGTGAAAAATGACAAACAATACTGAAATAGCAAAGAATTGCTATAAAAGAAACAGACTCTGCCAGTCATGAAAATTGGTGCTTCCGGGGGCAGGAGAATCCTTTTGTAAGAGCCTCTGACAAACAGCACATTGCCTCAGAAATGTGGATTTACTCCATCACTCCCTTATATCATGGCTCTGCCACACAAGGGAGATAAACAAAAGAAGTTTAATGCTACATGCTTCTAGTAGCCAAAGATTGATTGGAAATCCCTCGAAAATGACCTGTCTGATAAGGTCATGGTTCCTGGAATAAGCAATTAAGTACTAAATAAACACATCTTAAGGATTCATAACATGCACTGAATGACATCGATTGTAGTAATCTAGTAAATGACCTCGCAATTGTATTCAGCAATAAACATATGAGTGCTTTATCGTGCCTATGGCAGACTATTGAGTGATGTATTTTATCTTGCAGTGCCAATGATGCTCACCTTTTGACTCAATTAAGTGTGTATGTGAACAGGGATAAATTGGCGATTTAACACCATTCTGGGGTTCCCCAAGCTACTGCCTCTAAAGCAGTGCGTTAGCAAAGCATGGCCAGGGGGAACTGGAACGTGATCTTGTGAAAAGATAACAACTGGCCTTCACTAGAGGATTGTGTCTGCTTTTCTCTTGACAGGAAGTAATCCTCAAAAGGGCCGCAGACCTGGTGGAGGCGCTGTATGGGATGCCACACAACAACCAGGTGAGCATTACTGGCTCTCGAACCGGTGTGGGCTTCCACATTCCATTGACGATCTTGGATTCCTTATTGTGCTGAAAAAAGATGAAAAATATGAAAGCCACTTGCATGAGTTCAGTGTCATCCGGCCATGTCAGGCTATTCAGTTCTTCTCTCTTATTTTGTAAATCTTTTATTATCTTTGGTATGAAATCATTTTCCTTACGAGAAAAGGTACTCTATTTAAAATGAATCTTCCGTGGGAATGGACTTCCTAATTGAGGAAGAGAGTTACTGATGTTTTACTTCATTCCTCTCAGGTTTTCAAGCAAATTTAGGACGAAAAGGGGGGTTGGATTTCTTCTCCTAAAACGTATAATAAGGCCTGAATAGAATTGTCTGCTCCTATTCACAGAGCAACTCTATGTATATGATTCAGATTGCTCTGGAAACTATGAGTCTGAGCGACCATTCACTCCTTTTTCTGTGTCACTTGAATCAGTGTCCAAGGGACTCAATTCCACTGATAATTGGGGACGCAGGTAGTCATCTACAACCTGCCTTTAACTTTAGCAGGGGAGATGAGCTGCAGCCTGTGTGTGTGTGTGTGTGTGTGTGTGTGTGTGTGTGTAGAACACCAGTGCTCCTGTGTGTTACTGGCAGCAAAGGGAGACCCCAGGCTGCTGTCATATGCAGTGAGGGATGGCTAAGACAATGACCCTTCAAAGCCAGACGAACAAGGTTATGTGGCCCAGCTCTGTACTTAATTAGGTGACTGTCTTTAAGTGAGCTCTCGTGTCTCTCTGAGCCTCAGTTCCCCTATTTGTGATATGTGCCCAATGGTGATAAGACTTGTCCCAGGTTTGCTGAGAGGTTGCAGAAGTTAACACAGTTAAACCACTGAAAGCCCTGAGCACCGTGCCTGGAAGATAATAAACACTGGAAAAGATGGTTTTCCTGGGCGTATGGCTAGGGGTGGCTAAAAGGGGTATTCCTTTTACTTTGCAGGAAATTATTCTGAAGAGAGCAGCTGACATCGCAGAGGCCCTGTACAGTGTCCCTCGCAACCACAGCCAGCTCCCGGCCCTCACTAACACCTCGGTCCACGCAGGGATGATGGGCGTGAATTCCTTCAGTGGACAACTGGCTGTCAATGTCTCCGAAGCATCGCAGGCCACCAATCAGGGTCAGGAGCCTGTTTCCTCCCTCCCTATTTCCCTGCCTCTTCCCAACCTCAGGCTTCTCCACACAGCCCCGTACCGCCCACCCCCCCATCACCATATATTTGGCACAAAACAGTTTTTATTGAAAAACAGGGTTTTTTTTTTTTCTTTCCAAATGGGGAGATTTCCTAGTTTGTGTGTATCAAATATTGCTGTGGAATTTGGTTTAGAGCTATCACGCCCTGCCGTGTGGTCTCAGAGGCTAGAAGGGATGCATGCACTTAGCCATCTCTCCATTTGACTTTTCCCCATAAAGCACGAATGACAGATCGCAAAGAGGGTTGGAATTAAAGTTCTGAGGGGCCAAAGCACATCATCCTCGCCCAGGGAATAGGAACCTGTTAACTCCAGGGTACATCTCTTAGATTGGGATTTATTTCTGCTCCAAAATGATAATTTATAGGTCCTGCATTGCCACTTCTCACGGCCCTGCTAAGTATTTATGATCTCCTAAGAAATGTGTGTTTTGCTCGCTTCCCATTTTAATCACAGAGCTAGCGCCACCAACCCACGCACATGAATCACCCAACCCCTTCCCTCTGGGCTGCCGCGGCGGGACAAGAAACGGAGACCTTGCTCTCCCTCAGCCTTCCTGGATTGCCGCCCTCACCCCTGGTTTTGCCCCCATCGCTCAGGTTTCACCCGCAACTCCAGCAGCGTGTCACCGCACGGGTACGTGCCGAGCACCACCCCGCAGCAGACCAACTATAACTCCGTGAGCACGAGCATGAACGGATACGGCACGGCTGCCATGTCCAACTTGGGCGGCTCCCCAACTTTCCTCAATGGCTCAGCTGCCAACTCGCCCTATGCCAGTAAGTAGAGATGTGGGTCCTGCCTTTCCGCATGCTTTTGCCCCAAGAGCTGGCCCTGTGGCCGGCGTGTGGCCCCACTGTGCAGGTCTCCTCAGCCTCAGGGCCCCCACCAGGGGATGCGACTGAAGGTGACATTTGTCTTCTGCAGAAATCTGTGCCCTCCCTTGCTCACCTTCCCCATCCTAAAGTCTCCCTGGTCTTCAGAACTTTGCTAAAAGCCTAAAGAGCGGTAGGATGTCATCGCTGGAACCCAAGCTTCGAGTCAGAGTGGAGATGGCTTTGACTCCTGCTCCCTACCAGTTCCCTGACTGGAACTTGGCCTGGTGCAAGTTCTCTCCCTCCAAGCCTCAGTTTGCTCATCTGTAAAATGGGGAGGAGAACTAACACCCACCCCAACCAGTTGTTGTGAGACTTTGATAAAATAATGTATGGAATGAGCTTGCCTTAATGTCTGGCCCACAAGACGCACAGTCAGTAAATCTCAATCACCGTGATGACAGAGTGATCCTAAGTGGTGCTGCTCGTGTAGCATTGGCAAAACAGGCTAAAACTTAAAATGTCTCCCTTTAGGAATAGGATTCCTTTTTTCTTTTCTTTTTTTTTTTTTTAAACGCTTGAAGTTCTTTTCCCTTTGTACTTGATATGTACTAAAAACCAAACAACAGCAACATCAAAAAACAACAACAACAAAAAATTTTATTTTTTCCAAAAATCTGTCAAGATGAAAAAAACACATACATAAGAAAAAAATATTCTTTTTGGTGCATTGTCCTTGCCTTAAAGAAGTTTAGTTTAAGGAACTTTTTGGTACAACATTCAGGTTGCACCTAAAGAACCTCAGGGAACTAGCATCTTTACATATAAATGTCCTGGGCTGCGTCTCTACAATCTCTCCATCTCCCTCTGGGGATTTTTACACAGATAACCAAGTTTATCTTGGACAGTGTGGGGTAACTCTTCTGTTTTGTAAAATGAGGCCAAACTCTTAGACATTCGTGGAATGATAGAAGATGTGTTGTTAAATGAAAGAACACTCACAATTTTTTTTTAAAGAGTCGTGGCTAAGAAACCCTAAAAACTATGCTGTCTCTAATGGTGGAAATATGAAATGTTCTAATCTTTGAAAGAGGAAAGATCATTGTTGGCCTTTGAGAAAGGTTATTTCTGAAAGTAATACTTAAGGCCTTTTACTTTCTTGGTGAATTTTTATGCTCAGTGTGTGCTAACTTTCATATTTCCACTTTATCTGTTTGGAATAGCAGCTTGTTGTACCTTTAGAATTCCCCCAAATAATCTGCATACATTAGGTCTGCCTGTTCCAGTCAATGAGACCAGTTTCAGGAATTTGATTCATTGAAAGACTGTTTCTCATAGATCTATCATTTCAGTGTTCTCCCATCTACTCAATCAGAAAATGTTTCAATCATGACCTGAAAATTAAAAGGTGGCATTCTTAATTAAATCAATAAACTAATTGCTATATGGTAGCAATTTAATTTAGGGGCTTGGATTGCTGTCTTCCCAAGCCCTTGCAGACACCCACCAACTTCAGCCTGAGATTGCATCTGTCAGACTGTGAAACTTCCAACATTTAATTTCCATTAATTGATTTCCTCAGTGCTCACAAATATAGTATTAAATTCTCAAATAGGCTCTCAGATGGGACGGTTTTATCTGCATAAATGCAAATAAAACAATAAACACAAAGCCCAGCTGATTTGAATTTTTGCCTCCATAATATTTAATTATTCATAAACCACTCATGTTGAAAAATTCCGAACAGAATAAAAAATAAAATAAGACATTGCACTGGTGAACACACTTTGTGGTGTGGTGGCTGATAACTAATAATGTTATAACAAATGGAGCTGCTTGACTATATTTCAGCCTTTCCTCTGTGAACCACCCCCCTCAAACTCCCCACCTCTAAATACACATAATGATCGCATTTGCCAACGAGATTAATTGCCTTCCTCAGTGAACCAGCAGGATTTCAAGTCTACGAATATTTAAAAATCAAACCTCCAGTGCAGGAGTTTTGCAATTTAAATGGGTGTTATTATTGAGCGTATTTTCACATTTACAAATCCTAAGAGATGTATAAAAATGCTGGCCTCATTAAAAGAAAAAGTACAGTTTAGAACATGTTGGTGAAAACTCCAAGGATGGCGGCCCAGTGTTCTGCTCTGTCAAGCATTTGGTGCCTTTGGATTGTGCAGTGCTGAGGGCTGATTCCAAGGGGTCATTTCCCTCTGATGGCAGTTGCTGCCCAGATGGATTTGATTCCCACTTCCCTCTTTCTGCAGCCAGTAGGCCAAGGGAAGGCCAGCCCCCTACATAGCAATTTAGACTCTGGTGGGCTCATGGGAAGGGGGTCCTTTCCCCCGGTGATTGTTTCCTTTGTAGGGTAGTGTAGTGGAAAGGACACTGGATTTGAGTCTGGTTCCTGGCTTCATCACATTCTGCCTCTGGCCCTTGGGCATGTCACTAAACTATTTTCTGAGTCTCAGCTTGTTCAGCTTGCTCAGGTGTAAAAAGGATGTAATAGGCCTCAACTTAGGGTTGCTTTGACAGTGACATAAGATGAAAAAGGCATGAAGATTCTTGTGAATGATAAAGCCATATGAAATGTTTATTACATAATGGGAAAAATAATACAGTAGAAGGAAGTACTTAGGATTTGAATTAAATGCCTGAAAGTCACTGGGCAGGATTCATATTTTTCCCAGAGATGGAGGAAATAGGTGAGTGTATGAAAATACTGCTCGCAAGAGGAGAGGACTCACTGTGCACAAAGTCTCTGTCTCCTGAAGTAACCATGACATTATTAGCAACTAACGAAATATGAATGGCCAGGCTGAAAGAACTGTGGTTGGTAGAGAATGTGCCTCCACCAAACTCATATCTCCAAGCAACTAGGTTTTCCTCCCTCCATGAATTGCCAAAATTCTCCCATCATTGGTAATCCACATCCTCACTACTACTAGACTGTGAGTATTTACTAAAAAGCTCCTATCCTACTGCTTATTAATTCACAAGTATTCGTGTACAGCTCTACAGGGGATAGAAAGAATTTGGAACTTTGACTCGTCGTTCTGCATTATCCACAAATATTGCCTGTGGCAGTCTATTTACCCACCTGGCCTCCTACCTACCTATATCTGTGTGTGTGAGACATTCAGGTACAGTTGTATCCTTAAGAAACTCGTAGCTTCATGGGGAGAACAGGAACACATACACACCACCATCTGCCAGTGCTTTAATTTGGAATCCTGGCATTGACTTCAACCTACCCTTCTTCCTCACACCTCTCATTCCATCTGTGACCACACTGTCTCAGGCTGGCCTCCTCCTGCCTCTGATATTACCAGCCCCTTTGCTAGAGTCTTAGTTTAGGTCCCACCCAGAATGCTTCCCTTGACACCTCCCCCACGAAGCCTTCTTTGCTTCTTTTCTCTGCCTCTGCAGAGTTTGCCATGCTCACCTTTGTTGTTGTTTCATGCTACTCTATCCCTTTGAGAGCACTTTTGTTATGTGGCCTGGGGATGCCCCAGTGCCTAGCACACTGCCTGGCACATAGTAGGCCCACAATAATCACATAAAAGATCACCACCAACAAGAGGTGGCATGTGCCAAGTACCAAGTGATGAAAGCAGATAAGATCCCAAGAGTTCAGAGAAGGCTCATGCTGGAAGGGTGGCCTGAGCCGGGTGGCTGGGTGAAGGACAGGGCTGAGCCACCTCATCTCAGGATGCCAGGAGAGGTGCTGATTTCTCCTCTCCTGTTGCCCCATTCAGTCGTGCCATCCAGTCCCACCATGGCCTCCTCCACAAGCCTCCCCTCCAACTGCAGCAGCTCCTCGGGCATCTTCTCCTTCTCACCAGCCAACATGGTCTCAGCCGTGAAACAGAAGAGTGCTTTTGCGCCAGTTGTCAGACCCCAGACCTCCCCGCCTCCCACCTGCACCAGCACCAATGGGAACAGCCTGCAAGGTAAGCCCCACCCAGGCCCCCCAGGATGCCCGGACTTCACCCTCCCAGGGCCTGAGGCAGATGCATCACTGGTGTGAGGGATCCACCTTGGGCTGGCCTGCTTCTCTCTGCCCTCCTTCTGTTTGTTCCTTTGTGTTCACTCTCCTTGGCCCTGGCCCCCAGGCCCCTGGCCCCGCACATCCCTTCTCAGCTGGAGTTGCCTGAGCTGTCCTCTTTCCAATGCCAACAATTCTGCTCAGGCCTGGGATTTGCTTGAGAATACTATTTCCACTTACTAATATCATCATTTCTCTTTTCTCCTCTTTCATTCCCTGTGGTCGCCATAATCAGACCAGTCTTTTGTGGACTCTAGCAAGTTCTCCACTGCAGGGTCTCTCCCGGGACTGGCCTTCTCCTGAAGTAGGTCACTCAACCTTCCCTTCCTGTTGCCTGTGTTGGAGTGAACGTGTGTGGGGCTGATGATGTGGAGTGGGTGAGCCATGGCCTGACCGGGAAGCCCTGAGGTTAACACTGGAGACCAAAGTCCCAAGACTGACTTCTGGGAACCAGAAACCCCAAGTTGAGACTAGAGCATCCTGGTTCATATTAAAATTGTTCCATTTTTGTCTCCATCATGGAGTATGGAAAATAGAAGTCACCAAGAATTGAGGTGACCTCTCTATTCATTGAGGAAAAATAACCCCACCCTATTAAAATGGGTCCACTGTGTCTTACATTCTTCTCATGTGCTGACACTGTTGACCTGTACAAGCTCATTCATCCCCCATAGCAGTACTGTGTGTTGGGCATTTGAAGCCCTACTTTCCAGATGAGAACACCCAGGTCAGGGAGGTTATGATAGGGCTTGACTTCCCGCAGTAGCTTGTGGCCAAACCTGGCTTCAGACTCCTGAGCTCAAAAATTCATCTCCTCTTTCCGTCTCCCAAGCACTGTCTGACTCAGAGGGGGTAAAAGGGATGCATCCAGGATTCCTAAGCCAGCTGGCAGGGAAATAAGATCAATAAAATAATCAGCTACCATTTATTTAGCACCGAACCATGTGTCAGGCACTGTGCTCAGCACTGAGCATGCTTTATCTTATTTAATCCTCATAGCTTCCTAGTGAAATATGAGGATATTATGATCTCCATTGTACAGATGATGAAACTGAAGCTTAAGGAGAGGAAATACCTGCCTGTAGGCATAGCCCATAAATGGTGGAGATGAATGTCAACCCCAGCAGGGTCTGTGCCCCTCACCCCTCAGCCTGCATGGTTCCCCACAGTGCCTTCCCTCAATGGTCATCATGCCGTCTTCTCTGGTAGAGAAGGGGGGCGGGAGAGTGGCAGATCCATCTGGGATTTCTCGGCCCTGCCTCTTATATGTATATTATGTATTGTATGTACATGTATGTATATTTTGTTATTTATACAGAGTACACATGTACTCTGCACCAGACACCTTACGTTGATATAACCTTATATTGATTCTTCCAAAGAAGAATGCTCTTCCCTCTCTATAGATGGGAAAATTCAGGCCCAGTTTGCTCAAGGTCACACAGCTGCTACTGACAGAGCCAAAAGTGAACCCAAACTGTGTGATTCCAGGACCTGAGCTCCTGATTGCTCTGACTTTCTGACTCCAGACAGGCTCTGCTAAACATTCTGCAGAAACCTGCTGGCAAATCTACCCAGCACAGCCAGTCATGCCTAGTATGACCTGCCTATGTCCCTCCCTTGAAGAGCGTTGGCAAAGCCATCTGAGAGGGCAGAGGAGAATAATCTGAGTTGCACTGCAAGCAATATTACTCACAACGGGTCCCGCCCGCCTCCATGAAGGGAGCCACCCAGTCATACAAATCTGACTCTTTTTCAGCTGATGGTGCTTTGTCACCCTCAGTACACCTCTGACTGGCAAACTGAGGATAGCTTACAATGAGTTTAAATAAAGATAACACACAGGGAAGCAGAAATCTGCCGTACTTGAGCTGCCTATCACAACCCTCATTAAAACATAGATTTGCTATCAAAATAAGGTAGAATAGGGTTTGTAATCAAGAGTGGGGAGGCGGTGCTTGAGAAGAAAAGGCCCGCAGTGACTTCAGCAGGCAGTCCTTTTGCAAGGCCCAGTGTCTTTGCCTGCATTTGGACCCCTGGGTGGGGGGGGTGGGGGGGGGGGTTGCAGGAAGGGCTGAAAATAGGGACTTAGCCCAGGCTGTAGAATGTCCTAGATTCAGGGAATATCTAGTGGTGGTGGTGGTGGTGGTGGTGGTGTGGTGGTGTGTGTGTGTGTGTGTGTGTGTGTTTACGCGCACGCATGCATGTGTACACACACGCCAGCAGGTGCTCTTAAGTAATAATAAAATGGCTTCAAAACAGGGGACTCATACAAAATTTGTTCATTTGTCACCCGGGGCATTTCTTTCTTTCTTTTTTTTTTTTTTTTTTTTGTAAATGAACTAGATTTTATTTATTTATTTATTTATTTATTTATTTATTTATTTATTTATGTATTCATGATAGACACAGAGAGAGAGAGGCAGAGACACAGGCAGAGGGAGAAGCAGGCTCCATGCAGGGAGCCTGATGTGGGACTTAATCCCAGGACTCCAGGATCGCGCCCTGGGCCAAAGGCAGGCGCTAAACTGCTGAGCCACCCAGGGATCCCCCTCACCCGGGGCATTTCTAACCCAAGTCTGCACAGGTTCTGAAAGTACAGGGACAGTTCCCCTCTGTTCTGACCAGAAACCGAATCGCCACCTCTCCATCACATTTCTCACGTGCAGCTGCACAGTGGGAAGGGTTCAAGGTGAAAAATTTAGGAACACACTTTGTGCTCGATCTGCTATTGTGGATGACGTTGCCCTTTCCTTCTAATGGAGCATGTGTCCAGGAGATTCTTTCTGATGCCTTTTTTTTTTTCCCTCCAATATGTTCATGTACCAAACATCTCTACCTTTGAGAGGTGGCCGGGTGGGGGGTGAGAGAGGTATGAGTAGAGAAATTAAAGTTGCAATAACTGACACCGTTTTCCTGTAAACTGTCTCGTCTGTCTTCCTGCCCACTGCATGCCCAGCCACCACCCCCAGCAGGTAGGGCCCACATACCTGGAATTGCACCTTGGCCCTCTATCCACATCCCTGCAGCCTATGGTGCATTCCATCATTGCTTCCAGGGAGCTCCTGCCTGGCCTTGGATTCTCCCCTGAAGAAAGGGACATTGGAACTCCTAGACCTGTAACTAAAGAATGACCTCATTATTGAGGACATGGGTGACCTATAGGAGGCGAGTGGGGGGGTGCGGGGTGGGGCGGAGGGGCTCCTCTTCCTTCTTCCTTCCGTTTTTCATTGTCACAGTAATTCCATTTGGATCCACCTAGTTCATAACTGTGGTCATTAAGACAGGGCAAGTGACAAAGGAAGACATTGGTTAAGCAAATGGACTGTATGAACAAACTCAGAGGTGACACGTTTAGGCTGTTTGAGTGTTTTGTTTTTTTTTAAAGATTTTATTTATTTATTCATGAGAGGCACAGAGAGAGAGAGAGAGAGAGAGAGAGAGAGAGAGGCAGAGACACAGGCAGAGGGAGAAGCAGGCTCCATGCAGGGAGCCTGATGTGGCCTTGATCCTGGGACTCCAGGATTCATGCCTTGGGGTGAAGGCAGGTGCTAAACCGCTGAGCCACCCAGGGATCCCAAGGGTTTTAAAGACCTGTGTACCTCCAACTGCCACTCTACTAATTTTACATCATTCTGGGTTTTTTTTTTAGCCAACTCCTTAAAGGCCTTTTTCCCAGAAGCCCTGTCTTGGCCCCCTCTAGTCACTTCATAGATGTTTATTCCCCAATGAACATGCATTGCAATCTCACATGATGGTGATGATGATGGTCACAGCTACTAACACAGGAGGGCTTGTTCCCAGCTTGACTTCTGCATTATCTCATTCCCAACCTGTAGGCTATTTGTTGTCACCATTGTATAGATGGAGAAATCAAGCCTTAGAGCCAATGAGGATGGCTCATTCAGAGTTCCACAGCTGGCAAATTGAGAGATCCTGGGTTAAAACCCAAGTGGACTGATTACTATGTTAAGCCCCAGTGCTATATGGCCATACTGTCATCAAGCCACTGGGGTAGGCCATGTGAACTACAAAATCCTGGCCTTAAAATCTTTCCCTGTATTAAAGGAAATGCAACAGTGGAGAGACTGGGTGCCCGCCTGTGGAAGTTCAGAGGAGGAAAGATTAGGGAGAAGTTAAAATAGCCTCGTGGTGAATGCTGCCAATGAACTGGACCTTGGATGAAGGGCAAGAAGGATTCAGGAAGAGGGAGATGGGGAGGGGCTTTCGAAGCAGAGGATTAAAGATACCTGGAGCCAAGGAGTAATGTGCAGTAACCAGCAAGTCACTTGGCATCCTGGGATACCGAAGTGGGGATAAGGTTGAACAAGGGAGTCCTTACTTGGAAGCCATAAATTCCATTCTGTACATATATTTTATAATTCACAAGTTCTACTGCGGTTCTGACTGGCTTTTCTCTCCCAGATAGAAAAAACCTTGGACAAATTACTGTATGTCTGAGAAATTTTGGGGGGATAAAGCAACTCTTATCTCAGCACTTTTGGAGTCTCACTAGATATGCTTTTTTTTTTTTTAAAAAATTAATCTTGTGGTCAAGCAAATCTAGAAAGTGGCACTTACTGAATCCCAGTCTTGGAGAGTCACAATGCACCTAAGTTTATTAAAAGCTCTGAGACATCCTACAGTTAAGCAAAAAAAAAAAAAAAAAGAGGACTGTTCCATTTAGTTCTCTAAATTTATTTGCTCAAAGAACTCTTTTGTGAATGTTAAGACCAATTAACTGCCCATGAAAAACTTTGGAAAATGTGGCCATATTTTGGATTTAAAGAGATAATGCAGAGACATCTTCTTCCATTCCTATCTAGGTAAAGTCATTGATAAATACTGATCCTGATTCCCCAGGTGTGTTCTATTTTCATAGGTCAAAGACTTGAGTGACCCACTATGCTCAGCCACTGTCCTGGAGACGTCCTCTCTCTTCTCCGAAAGCTTATACCCCCTACAGCATGGATTCTATGCAATTTCAGGCCTCAGAGGACTTCATTAATCAAGAGAGAGGCAGCCCCAAGGAGGCTGTCAGTATGCCATTGGACCTCCCCACAGTGTAGTGATTTTAAACCCTAACCATGTCCTGGACAGTCCCTGCAACGAAAAGTTAAAAACAAAAGACCAGTGTGATCTCTTTCTTTCTTTTTTTTTTTTTTTTAAAGATTGCATTTATTTGAGAGGCACGAACAGGGGGAGGGGCAGGCTCCCCACTGAGCAGGGAGCCGGGTGTAGGGCTTGATCCCAGGACCCTAGGATCATGACCTGAGTTGCAGGCACAGGCCTAACTGACTGAGCCACCCCTCCCCCCCCAGACCAGCGTGATTTCACAGAAATTGTACTCACACACTGATTTTTTTTCTCACCTCACCTTGTTGAAGCTCGGGCGGGCTGGCTGGCCCCACCCGACTCTAGATGTCACGCAGTCCAGGGGTGATCTTGTGGAATTGTCTTTTGCTCTGTGCACATGCTCAGTTTGTGCAAGATCTTCCCCCCCCATTCTGTCTCTGATTAGCTCATAATTCTTACACACATATGGTGGTTCGAGGAAGACCATATTCTACCCTCTCACTCCAAACTCTCCCAGCTCGGCCAAACTTTTCATTTTGGCTTTGTTCTTATCAAAATGTGAAAACCATAATGCAAAATGCATGGCCTTTCAAGCCAATAGTTTCTGACCTTCTGTCAGAGATCGTGATCATCCAGCTGCTGGGGAAGATGGCAGAGCCACCTCGATCTTACGATGTCTTGTGATGTTTGGCATATCTTGCTCTCTGAGAGTGTTGTGTCCTCATGGAAATCTTCATGGCCCCTACTTGGGCAAATCAGTGTGCTAGCGGCATTTCTGGAACATTCCAAGCCTCAAACACCATCTCTCTCACCCACATAAGTAATCTTGAGGATTGCAGCACAGATACAAGAAAAACAGCTCCTAAAAACCCAGGAGCTTTCCCGCAGTCATGCAGTGGAGATTACATTATAAAAAGGCCTCTTTAGAGGTGTAGCAACTCACAGGCTGAAAACTAAAATTTATTTATCAGGAAGTATTCTGTGACTGGAGTTTAGGAAGTCGCAGATGAGACTTAAGGAACTGTGACCCCGGTGTTTTATGCAGAGTTCTGGGTGTAGGTACGAATGGGCCTTCTTCTGGAGAGAGATTCCATGATTTCCATTAGACTCTAAGAGAAGTCTGAGGACCAACAAAGGGAAGGTAGGAAAGTATGGGTAGATCAAAGCCACCCCCTAGGTACCCTCAGATGTGTCTGTTTGCATGTTTTTAATTTCAATTATTTGCTAAGATGTATAAACCGGGCTCGGTTGTATTTTTAAAAATGCACGTCTCCATCATCTTTTTTTTTTTTTTTCCATCATCTCTTGAAAGAATTCAGATCTGGTGGTTGTGAGCAGGCATTTCTGCGCGGCAGCTTTTTCTTTTCTTTTCTAAAGAAAGCATGCCCTTGGCAGAGTCACCTCAATTCCTATCAGGGCACTATGCTCACTTATGTTCTCCATCTGGGCTCTCAGGGCATTAGAGTTTGCAACCCCTATATTCCAGATTGAGAAGCACTGTTAGCTATGAACTAGCACATCACTTAATTTTGCTTTACTATTTTTAATGGGGACCTAGTGGAGGTTTAATCTAATTAATCTAGCACATTATTCAGGTACAAAACACTGCTAGATTTTTTTTTTCCTGGCCATCCAGAATTTTAAAAAAATCCCAATATTTTTAGGGTCCAATTAATAAATGGCTGGTTCCACTGACCAAATTAGCAGGAAGTTTGTCAGTTCTCTGCTTTGCCTCATATTGACACTGCCTGAGCTGTACCCAATAGTCCAAGAGGGGACTGCCCTTTAATGTCAGGCGTACAAAGTAGATTTTGGTGAAGGGCAGAGCTAGGGCTTGCTTCTCTTGCCAAAGGTTTAGAACTCCCACAGAAAGGCCTGTCTTTAATAAGGGTGCCGGGGACCCACCTCCAGCCTAGATGAAAGATCTTTAGGGAGGCAGAGCCATGCTGAGCTGTCACAGTGCAAAGACCCCCTGCCCCCTTGCCTTTGGAGCTACAGCATCTTGAATTCTCCTGTTAAGACTTGGGTTGAAAATCTGAGCTCCCCATTTCCGTCAGATCTAGGGCTCACTTGAATCTTAAGGGGGACTGCTTTTCCAACTGATCCCGAATCTTTGGGGGTTTAAGTTGGTCTGCGTTTGGCAAGAGACACTTCCTGTTTCTAAGAAAAATGGCTTATGAGGGCTTACGAAAAAGACTCCAGGAGCTTTTGGACTGCGAAAGGGCTCTTGCAAAACAACATTTGGATGATTTACGTGTACATGAATCAGAAACATGTGGATTAAATTTCCCTGTGAATACAGATGGGTTTAAAAATTAACGGAAAAAGTGTTTGGCAAAATACATTTTTTAATTGAATTTAAAATGCTGGGGGTGGGGGAGGGGAAGCAGGAGGGTTGGGGGGGCTGGCAGGGCTCTGAGCCTTAACTAGCCTCCCTGTGTCTGCAGCAGCATCTGTGGTACTTGGGGTTTGCTTAAAAAACACGCACATTCTTCTGGACGTGAGAGTTAGGACACGAAGAGGGCCACTTTCTAGACTCAGTCATCACTGACAAGAACATCAATTTAAATTTAGAATTGCCAATAAAAAGAAAGCAATGCCTTTCTCTCTCCTCTTTGGAAGCAAAGATGGCCACTTCTTGCTTCTAATGTACGCATTGCTTTTCCCTCAACATATTTCAAAGTTCCCATACTATTTTAACTTTCTTACAGACGTCCCTTCATTTCTCATGCTCATCATTCAATGGGTGGTGCCTATTGATTGAAGAGGAAGCACAGCTCAGAGAGGTTAAACCATCAGCACAAGGTCACACAGCTAGTCTAGCAGCAGAAGGGATGGATTAAAAGTAATAGCAGCTAACCTCTATGAGGTCTTTACTCGGAGCTGCACCTCACATATGTTATTTTATTTAATTCTCCAACAACCTTAAAAATACCACTGGCCTTCCAAATATCCTTAACTGCATTTTCTAGCTGAGGAAGTGGAGGTTCAAGGAAAAAGGTTAACTACCTTGGGGTGGGGGGCGTGGGTGTAATGAGCACAGCATATTCAGAAAGCAGGAAAGTCAGAGGTGGAAGGCTGGCCTATTGGAGTCGCTGCTTTTCTAAATACCACTGTGTGCGGCCTCCTAACTCAACCCTTTGAAAGATTTTTTTGATTACCCCAGGATCTTACCCCAGCTTTCCTAGGCTGTAATTTTCTAGGAACGTGGTCAGATCATTCCAGAACCTTGAGTGAAGCAGTGGTATAGGAGACATCCTGCAGTTTCTTGCAAACCTGTCTTCCCCTCCCGCTTCATACATTATCCCTGCTTCTTTGCCCAGGGAACAAGGCTCCCGGTGCTCCCTTCTCCCAGGCAGGAGGATTGAAAGGACGGCAGGATTCCTTCATGCAAATACAGAGCACAGAGCCATGTTTTTTGTTTTTGCTTTTGTTTTTGTTTTTTCGTAGAACTAGCTGGCATTTGGGATGAACCAGTTCTTTTATTTTGTATGATGGAAGTGAAGGGGAGGGGAAACAAAGAGTGACAAATTGCAAATTCTTACTATTTTGCAAGATTTGGGGGCTGCAGCTTTCCCAGCGGCATTCAAACTATGCAACTTTCCAGTTACATTTTTAAAATTGAAATCAGACTTGGAGGATGTTTAGCATCTTCTGTCCCATTAAAGACACATACACAGGCTGATATATTATCATTCTTAATAAAGTACATGTACATTTTATAACAAAAACTCATTCCAGGGAAGATGAGAGGACATTATTCAGCCAACAGTGTTGTGTGGGTGGTTCCCCCCCCCTGTTTTTCTCAGTGAGAATCTTGGATGCAAAACCATTGACTTTCATCTTCTCTTTCCACAGCGATATCTGGCATGATTGTCCCTCCTATGTGAAAGAATTGCCTTGAAGAATTTTATTAATGAAGAGGTTGGATTCTGCTACAGAGAGTAATCTGATACAAGTCCCCAAGTGGAACTTTTAACTCAGGCCTTTTTAAGAGGAATCACAATAACTGCAGATTTTTAAACAAACAATATCACCGACCTTGCAAATACTGAAATTGGAAGGGATCTGCAAGTGCAGAGTGTTGGTTAAAAGTTGTACCTCCCGAGTATTTGGGGGATATATTTATTCTGTGTTGATAAAAGCAAATCCACTTTTTCTTTTACTTTCTTTTTTTTTAAAGCTTAACTCTGCAATCATTGGTCTTTTATAAACCATAAAGCTGTATACAAGGGACACTATAAATAAGACTCCATGTTTTAATTTATGATGTTTTTAAAGCTGTGTAAAGGGAGAATGAAGTGGTGATATTTACAAAAAAGTTAAAAAGAATAAAAAAGAAAAAAAAAAAAAAAGCTTGTATGGGACAGAATAGGAATGCCAGTTAGATTTTTTTAGAAAACTAAGGGTCGGCTTTTGCGCCTTAAAGCATATCAAATGGTAGTTAGCTCAGACAGTGCATTTTCAATATCTAACTTAACACGCCATCCCTTAGCAGTGCAAGCTTATTTCTCTCTTTTGTATTGTTGTCTTAAGTAACTGTGTAAATAAATGCAGCCTGGAAAGTTAAAAAGTGATGTAAGTGATCACATTTTTCCCTTCTACTCAAAAATCCAGTGCCTCTAGACAGATTGTTGAAACTGCGTATTGAAACCTGGTATCATTCTCTCTTTCACTTGTGTCAACTTCTTCTGAAGCCGATGGCCTCTTGAGAGCTTGATGGCGCACATACTGTGTGAGAATCTCCTATGAGACTTCATGGAACAGGGTCCAGGCACAGAATTCCACATTAAGCCCTCCAGTTACCAAGCCAAAATCCCACTTTCACACCGCCATTTGCAAGTTTAAAGTTTACTCATCCTAAATGCTGATTCCTACCAATCCTCCACAAGCTGACAGAAGCAACATGGCAGGTATTTCAGATTTCCCATTGGAGATAACGCGCCTCTCTTGGTGACCCTTACCATTTGTAACATAATAGATTAGAGCGACAGGTTAAGTGCTTTGGAATTAAGAGTAAAAGGAAAACTGGGAGAAAGGAGAAGAAGGTTGAGAGCTCCAAAACATAGTTTTCTGTTCTATGGAATTTTTGCTCTCATCATCTGGGAAGTGTTCTTAAAAGTAAGAATAAATAGCAAAGATGCAGCAAAGCTCGGAGGATGCATTTGCCTGATATTTTTTCCTTTGCTGTTGTGTTTTTGTATGTAGTTATAAATACTGTAGATTTTTTGTGATTTTTGCCAAAGTCGTTGTTCTATTTATACATTTTAATGTCTTAAGACAGTTTTTCAATATCACAAAAAAGATTTTACTGCATATTTTGCAAAGAAAAAAAAAGCTCACTACCTTTAGCTTGCACATACTTGCGAAGTTAATTAAAAGGCTTTTTGTTTTAAAGGGGATTTTGTAAAATATCCATATAAATAATGTATTTATCTTTGGAATTTGTACATTGCTTTCCCCTTCTTCCTTTTCCTCCCACTCCCAGTTTATTTTATTGTGTATGTTTGCTATGTGAAAAGTGCGTATTTGTTTGGTCACCTACAGTTGTATTAGCTGTTTCAATGTGATTTTTAAACATTTCATTTATAGTTATTTTTAGTTTTGTTTTAAACCATGCTTCAATTTTTTTATTTCCACCCAAAAGCCATTGTCTATTTTTGTATTATTTGTAAGTTAAGAAGTTTTTTCCAATATATGGCAAAAAAAAAAAATAGTAGCATATTATTCTTGTAGCATTTAGTTCTGTAGATTAAAAAAATGTATCCTTTGCTTTGGAAGCTTACAGAAAAAAAAAACTAATGCTGTTTTACTCTATTAATATGCATGGAATCTCTCCCTTTGGAGTGACGCATTTTGTGCATTAAATTTGGGGGAGAAACTTCATAGAAATCAATGAACATACTTTCTTTCTTAAGTCTGCTTGTATATTTCCTCTGTCTTTCACATAAATATAAACCAGCAGATTGGATGCCTTAACAATGCAAATCATATTCATTTCACTTGTACATTGTAACTGTGCACCAGAATTGTCAGTCATCACTAACATTCTAAGAAAAAAGAAAAAGAAAAAAGAAAAAAAAAACAAAGAAATGGAAAAGCACAAAAGAACTGTTTTGTTACCTTAAGACAATGTAACTTTTTCTAGTAGAGCAAGAAATTTACAACAATGCTGCAACTGTGCATGCCCCCATATGGATTTTGCAATGGTTTTCACTAGACTGGCGGAGTGCGATTTTTATGGGTTGGGGCGGGTGGGGGATGGGAGTTGTGGGAGGGAAGGGAGGGGAGGAAAGCTGATTTTTCAAGGTGAGAAATAATAATAATGATGATTAATAATAATAAAGAAAACTGGAAAATGTAAGCAAGGTGGACGCATTGCTTCTCGGTACTCAGAAAGGTTGTCTGAATTCGTGTGGTAAGCGCTGGCCTGAAGATGTATACAATTTAAAGCCATATTTTGTCTGGTGAGCCCATTAACCGTTTGTGAAGGAATGGTCAGCCGGCGAGGTGTCCGGCTCAGACCCTGACAACAAAACGCCACCCGTCTGTCAGCCATGTGTAGTGGTTAGAACTTTTCTGGAAAGTCCAAAGAGCCTTTAAAATGTGTATGATTTGTGTTCTGTTGCCTCTATTTATATTGATTAGATAAAAAGATGTTCTGGCCCTCTGACCCTCTTTCTTCTACACAAAACTTCTACAAGTAAAAGATGTTCCCCTAAATACAGAATATGGCTTTAAGAAGAAAATGAAACAGAGAATTAAGATTTCAGTTTTGGGGGAAAAATACAGCTTCTGGATGACTGGATTGCCTGACATGCCCTGGCCTCACATTGTACTAGGATGCAGCTTAATGAAGTCATCTCTGAATCTACTAACCTTTCACCTTCTTATCAAACTTTTTGAATAGACACGCACTGTACAGTTCAATTGTTAGAGAACCTAACTACTGTAGAGATTGTTATAATTTTTTTTTTTTTTGCAAAATTCAAGCTGTAAAAACTTTTCAACTTTCACAATATTTAATTAAAGTTACTTCCTGTCTGTGATGGCAGCTTCTAGTTGTGTATTCATTTCAGTATTTCAGATGAGCCAAAGTCCAACATATGTAGAAGGTCTGTGTTTGCAATTACTCAGACCAGTGTTGACACCCAGAGAAAAGAAATCTGGGTAGTCCTGGGACACCCACTCTCTTTCTTTGTAAATCCTTGGGGATTTGCCAATCTGGGATGCAAATTGCACACGCACAGCGTACTGCTGCCCTCTGCCGGCAGCAGATGGAGGCGCACATGTGTACACTGGCCCACAGAGGAGCCAAGAGCCCCAACAATTTCAACAGCCAAGAAGCAGTGCGATCCTCCTGCCCTGACTGAACTGTGAGTCCAGGATCTGGCCATTCTAGAACGCCATCCTCCGTGCTACAAGTCTGAACCAAGCCCTTCACATGCAGCTGCTAATTAGTCCCAGTGAGCCTTCTGGTCAATTAGTTATGTGCCCTGGTTCATTGATGAGGAGGCATGTGTGAACTCATAACCTTCCATGATCTATAGATTTAGATTCCTTGTGGATGAGACACTCTCTCTGTTGGATAAAACCAACTTTTTCTGGAGTCTAACATTCCACAGACACCCAGTAGGCACCTTCTCTTGTAAAATGATTTTAAATTCCATCATAATCATAAGTCTTTCCAATTGTTCCTCCAATGCATGCCGTGCCCTTGCAATTACTGGACATGGTACGGTTAACAATACTTGTGAAATGCCGCAGAAACCTAGCGAGTAGGCCAGAGACCACAGAAACCTGATGACCAGAACTAATAGGCCATCACACAGCCACCATCTTGGTCATCTTGGTAGTGGGCATTGTTGATACACTTCCAGTCTCGAATACAGCCCACTTTGAGGTAATGAAAGAGTGTAATGAACAAGTTAATAACTGGAGAAACTATCATCATTTTCTTTAAAAGGGAGTCCATTGATTAGTTTGGTCATTCCATTGGATTCTGTATCAGACACAGGTCCCTGTATTAGATGCAGAAAATAAAAAAAAAAGAATAAGAGGACCCTGCCCTCAGGATGCTCACCGTCTCAGACAAGACAAATCTATACTCAAAGCAGTTTAGGAAGTTTAGAGTGACACATCTATGTCACAGTGCTGCACAGAATAAAACAGACATCTACTCCTCTCCACACTGGCCTCCGCTTTCCTTAAGGCCTATTTCTTGGCAGCATTTGTTCATTCACTCATTCACATTCACCTTGGTGGTTTGCTGTGCACCCAGGACCAGGGGAGGTGCGGTAGATGCCACAGTGAGCGTGGCGATGCTGATCCAGCCCTCATGGAGCTCATAGATGAGTGGGGGCAAGCAGACATTAAGCAACCACACAAGTAAATATTAACAACCCCACTATGACAATGAATAAAAGTCTACAGTGTTCTGAAAGTATATTACAGTGGGATCTGATTTAACCTGAAGGGCTGGGGAAGGTTTCCAGAGAAAGTGACATTTGAATGGAGATGTGAGGGACTAGGTAACCAGCTGGGGTGGGCCCCTTAGGCCCAGGGGATGAAGGCAGATGTAAGGATCTGAGCTTTGGGGGTGAGTATGTGTCTTCAGGAACAGAGAAACCGTGTGAGTGGAGCCTCCGGGTATGCAAGATGACACCACAGAATTGGGGAAATTCAGTTCAGTACACACACTGAGCACTGCGCTTGGCACTGGAGCAGATGCTAGGATGTGCAGGGAGACCAGTCATGATTCCTGCCAAGGGGCCTAAGTCTCAACTCAGCATGGTGCATAAATTCACAGCCCTGTATTTGTCCACAAGGGCTATGCTGGTAAAGCATGGGGGGGTGAACTGGGGTGAAAACAGACAGCGAGCACCTCGCTTGCTCCCGGCAGTTGCTCCCACATGGGAATTTGGGCTCAGTGATGCCCATCTTTCATTTTTCAAGAATGCTATGTGTATTACTGAATTTTTTTTTAGTGTGAAATTTTCATTTTTTAAAACATTGTCATCTGATCCAAAAATAGTGTCTTAAAAACACTGCACTGGGGAAACAAAAACCATGAGCCTCTAGAATGTCAGTTTGGGGCTTCTGGCCAAAAGACATGTTGCTAAAGGAGATGTTTACACAGCCTGATTTGAGGGTCATAGTGATCTGCCCTATCCATGAAGATCAAGAAACACTGCAAAGAGGGGATGCCTGAGTGGTGTGAATAGGAACTCTCCAAGCAGATAAGGGAAAATAGGGCATGAAAGGCCATGACCAATGCCTTTGGAGCTGGCTATATGAGGAAAAAGTACCTGAGATTAATGGAAAGGAATGGAAATATGGGAAAATGGAATATGTGATTGTGGAAAAAAAAATCCCTAATACTCTGCAGTGGCCACATTCAATGTAAAAATTTATGCATCATTTTTTTTCCAATCTTTTTGCCTTGTGGAAAGACCCCCATGAGTAAATTCACTTTTAGGTAGACTTCCAGAGAAGTGAAGTCTTTCCAGTACACCAGGGCTATGCCTGCCCTAGCATGCTGCCCATCAATCACATTCTCAAGAACATTGCTCCTGGAATTATTTCCCTCTCTCTCCAAGTCATCAAGTTCTCCTACCTCAGTAGTACTTTCTTTTTTTTTTTTAATTTTTATTTATTTATGATAGTCACAGAGAGAGAGAGAGAGAGAGAGAGAGAGAGAGGCAGAGACATAGGCAGAGGGAAGAAGCAGGCTCCATGCACCGGGAGCCCGACGTGGGATTCGATCCCGGGTGTCCAGGATCGCGCCCTGGGCCAAAGGCAGGTGCCAAACCGCTGCGCCACCCAGGGATCCCTCAGTAGTACTTTCTTACCAGCCTACAATATGATGGCATTTTAAAGCAAAGAAAAAAAAACTATTTGACCACACTGTTGTTTCAGCCTGCCATCTTTCTGCTCCCTTTAATAGCAAGTTCCCTCACAGGAGTCCTCCAGGTCATCTCTCTATTCTCTATTTCCCTGTGCATCCTAGCATCTAGTCCAGTGCCAAGCACACAGTAGGTGCTCAGTGTATGTACTGAATGGAATTTCCCAACTTCCACGATGTCATCTTGCACTCCAGAGGCTCCACTCACATGGCCTTTCGATTTCTGAAGTCACATACTCACCCCCCAAATAGTCCTCATCACTATTCTCTTGTTATCCACATGATAATAGACGTTTACTCTAACCATGAGTAGTGAGAGGTCAAAGACATTGTAAACAAGGGATCAAACCTCTATTTTGGAAGTATTATTCTCATTGCCACATAGACAATGAATTGAGAGGCAGAGGGGAACTGGGGAAGATGTATCAGGCCAGTGCAGTGTTCTAGGCAGGAAAGTAATAGCTTGGACTAGGAGGACGTAAGGAAGAAAATAGATAGGATTAGAAATATTTAGCATTGTGATTATAGTCAACAATCACGTATCATCTATTGCAAAGTTGCTAAGAGAGTGGATCTTATTCGTTTCCACCACAAAATGAAATGATAATTATGTGACGCAGCAGAGGTGTTAGCTAATACGAGGTAGTAATCATTGCAATATAGAAATGTAGCGAATCAACCCATTGCGCATTGTGAAATTTAAACTTACACAATGTTACATGTCAATTATAGGGAATCATTTAAAAAAAGAGAGAAGTACTGAGGGAGAGGGAGCCACCAGGGTCTGGCAACTGATGCGATGTGGGGATTGAGGAAGGAAAAAAAAGTCAAACTCAGTTTTCTGACTGGGGCATCTACTATCAAAGACACGGTTGATGTCTTTGGGTGGTTTCTTTGCTATGAAGCTGTGGAGATGGGTGGTGAAATCCCTTCGTACTGTTCCCTTTGCTTTTCTTCCCTCTCCCAACTATGATCTTCTCCAGAGGCTTCTATATTTACATTAGGAATGATATTCAGTTTCCGGAACTGGAAATATTTTGCTACTTTTTTTTTTTTTTAAACTTAAGCATCAAGCAGTTTTATCTCTTCTCTCTGGAGAGTTAATGCTGCAGTGGGACTGATTTTTATCTACTTGGCATACTTTTTTCCCACCGGTTGTAGAATTTCCACATTCTATATTAAGAATGAAGGTTCTGAGCCCTGGAATGAACCACAGGCCTGAGGTCAGCTTTCTGCAGGAAATACCCTGCACAGGGAATTATGCTATAAGGAGAATCTAGTACTCCAGAAAGGAGTTGACAAAATGTCAGCGGAAAGGAGAGAGTCCCATTGAAGTTGACTTGTTCGATAGCACAGACTTGGGTGGGATGCTGGCAAGGATGGTAGCAGCCATAAAATGAAGGCAATGCAAGGGGAAGGGAATTAGAATCAGGCAGTAACTGTGGCTTTCTCCTAACACATTTGTTTAAGGGTGCCTGGGTGGCTCAGCGCTTAAGCATCTGCCTTTGGCTCAAGTTGTAATACTAGGGTTCCGGGATCGAGTCCCACGTTAGGCTCTCCGCAGGGAGCCTGCTTCTCTGTCTCCCAGCGTCTCTGCCTCTCTCTGTGTGTCTTTCATGAATGAATAAAATCTTAAAAGAAAAAACACGCATTCTTATTGAGGGCCCTCTTTCTGTAAGGCGCTGTGCTAAGGGTTGGGGTGTGATTGTGTCTTAAATAGACACATTTCCTTCTTCTATCCTGCCTGAGGGGGGCACAGATATGAATCAAACAATCACATGAACATATAATTTCACATTGTGATAAACACTACTGTAACCCTAATTTATCTGAGAGAGCATATGGCTTCTATCTTTGCACACAGTCAAGCCTACTTCAACACCAAATTTAGGTAGAAAGAAACTGGATTTTTAAAACATATTTTACTTAAATTCAATTAGTTAACATATAGTATATTATTAATTTCAGATGTAGAGTTCAGTAATTCATCAGTTGTGTATAACACCCAGTGCTCATCACATCAAGTGCCCTCCTTAATGCCTGTCACCCCATTACCCCACCCCTTCTTCTCCATCAACACTCAGTTTGTTTCCTATAGTAAAGAGTCTGTTAAGTTTGTCTCCCCTTCTGATTTCATCTTTATTTTTCCCCTCCCTTCCCCTATTGAACCTCTGTTTTGTTTCTTAAATTCCACATGGATTTTTCTAAATTTAAATCCTTTAAAGGCCATTAAAAAATAATCTAAATTTAAAGTCCATGGCAATCCTTACTAAAATTCTCTTTCCTCTACTATCCTTTCCTTGACTCCTCACCTTACTCAGACACTGGTTTCCTCAATCCATCTGACAAAAAGCCGACTCTGAGTTTGCACGATTTTTCTTTTTTCCTCCTCTCTTTCCCCATCTCTCACTGTATTATTCTTAGTGAAATCTTTTCCCCCTGTAAGAAAATCTTTCCTCTTCAGTGGAGCTGGGAAAAGGGGAGATATTGGGCTGGCCAAATATAATTCCCTTTGGCAGGCTGTGGGAGGGGAGAGTCTATAAATACTTCCTTGTGAATATTTGACCTGTTATGTTCTGAGGAGCAAGAATAGAAAGCCATGAACACATACAACAAGATGCGGCATTCTGCTCATGCTTGAGAGCAGACTTGATGGAGCACGAGTTAGCAAGAAAGAGGTGGGAGTAGAGTGGAGAGAGCATTCCCAATGGAGGCCACAGGCCACCACAGAACGAAGGACAAGTACATTCGACTTTTCCCCTCAGAAATGCTCCTCCTTTTCAGTTTTTCTCCTCCTTCTGTCATTTCCCTTCTTAGTGCATCCCAACATTGTTTCCTTCATCTCTATTTATGCAATAGTCCTAATCCGTGCTTGGTTCACTGGTAGCTCTCTAAGCAGAGCCAGTACCCTGTTTAATCTGGTCCCCCCTGGGCAGACCTCTCCTTCCTGCCCTGACTCCTACCTGCCCTACGGGTATGTTGCATGGCTTTCTAGGGACATGATCAGCTGCTCTCCAATCGGCCGCTGGAACCAGATGAAAGAGATCTCTAAGATTTCTCTTTATGATTCAAAGTTAATATTCCTTCCCTACTCTTGATGCCTTATAAACACCCATAGCCCAGTGTTCACCTGAAAGGGCCCATGTTCGACCTCCATTTCTTCCCCACCAGCACAGAATATTATGACTCACCCTCATGTCCAGAAAGATGCCAACTTGCTTAATTAAATTTAAGGTGAACCTAAAAGAGAAAATAAAAATTAACAGGGAAATGGTTTTAATGTCAGTTGGCATTCCCTTGTTGGGAGCCAATTTTTATATGGGGCGATATTCTAGTAACTTTATGGAAATTTGTTTGTTAAATTCTCAGTGGTCATATAATATAGGTGTAATTATCCTCAATTAAAAATGAGTTGCTCATCAACTTTGCATGGGGACAGAGGGTCCCCCTTGGACCTTGAAGGCCATTTGTTTAAGACACATATGAACTCAACAGTAGGTATATCTATGGAATGTATTAGCCCAATAATCAATATATATTGAAATGACTTCAAAAAAATATCACTCAACTTTTCTAATCCTCAGGGTCTCTTCCACTGGAAAGAAGTAACAATAGGAGTATTTATCCTAAGAGATATCTTAGAATATGATGTTAATAAAATAAGCCACACATTGAGTTATCATAACATGTCTGGCACATATTAGCCAGTCTGTCAATATTAGAAATTGTAATTCCACTGTATGCACATATGTGTGTGTTGATAGACAGATAGAGACATATATATATGGATTTTTCTTACCATATTTAACTGATCTCAAAATGATAGACATTAGATTCTTATTTCTTGATATTATATGCAGCATTATGATGGACATCCTTGTCTTAAAGAAATAAAATTCTTGCAAGTCCTTCTCACTTCTCACAAGCTAACTATATTGTATCCCTGGCATCCAAAGGGTCACCCTCAAAGAAAGGACTCCTCTTTTAACAAAAGAAAATGTTTCCAACAGCTCCCATATCAAACCAAAAGACGATGTGTGACTGATGCTTGTCATAAGCAAGATCAAAACAATAGATATCCCCCAAATCATTTCTTCTCATTATACTTTAGTACCAGAAAAGGTACCAGTGAGCTCCAGACAGGAAAGAAGAAAAATTATTCCAGTTATTGTCACATGCTTAAGGAAGCAAACCCTGGCAATAAATCTCAGGGCAAGGGCTTGGCACTGCTGCTGAGGATGGGAGAGGATACAGGTGAAAGGTGGGTGACCTGGACACACAAAGCAGAAGAGTAAAGAAACATTTCTTATATGTTGGTATCCATAAATCATTTCTTGTTGGAGGATCCTGCAATGCTGCTTTGTAATTAAAACATTTAACTGTCATAGGTTTAGGTGATATGTGATGAGGTGAAATTTTGATATGGTTAACAAAGTTATAGAATGGACTCGGGAGCTTGTTCTACTCAGAACGAGAAATCTCTTGAAATTGCTTCTTCCTTTTTTACTCATTCATTCAAACATATAAGTGGCTAGTGTGTGTTAGTCATTATCCTAGGAACTGGGTGTAAGAGGCACTGGGCAATAATTCAGTATAAAAACAAAAGAAAATGAATAAGCAAGCATGTGACTACATGTTCAGAAGAGCCTCAGCGGGAAAATTGGCAGGGTGTTGGATATCTCCTCATCTTACTGATGTTGAGCTGGGCCATGTGACTTATTGTGGCCCATGGAACAGTAGCTGACATGATAAAGGCAGAGGCCGTAGACATGACTGTGACATTTTATGTGGTTCTCATACTCCAGAGATTCACTGTAGGAGGAGCTTCCTTCAGGAAGCTGTTGAAACTTCCGCCCGGGTCTGAAGTGTCTACATGTGGGATAGACCAGACCATGCTGACTAGAGCTGAACTTCACTGATCCTCAGCCTGAAGCAAAGTCACCAGCCATGCTGACAATATCGGCTGTCCGTCACAAATACTGCCCTGCAAATCTGCGAGCATGAGAATGAATACTTGTAGAGGCTGCCAGCACTTGAGCTTTGGAGCAATTTGTTATGTGGCGTTAATTGTAGCATTAGCTGACTGACCCAGAAATAGAAACCTATAAGGAGGTATAATTGTAAGAAAAACCTGAAAAAAAATTTTTTCCAACTCAGTGGTAGGTGCTAAGGAAACAGGAGATCAGGAGAATCACGACCTAGGTTAAGCAACAGTGAAACACTTAGTAAAACATGCAATTAAAGTAGTACTTCTGATCTTCTAGAAAGGCAGACATGCACTTCTTGAACCCAGGGAGTACACGAGGAGATATGCATATAGAATATTAAAAGCCTGAACTGACTGTAGGTAGTCACATTTGATAAGGTGCCACACAAAAGAGATGAGCTCAGAAAAGAATGGTCTGGTTCACAAACACAACTGAGAGAAAATACAGAGAACGTGCAGAAAATCAGGGATCTGCTGTGTAGAAAATGATACTGTTTTTCATCTCTATACTCCATCCAGTAAAATATCCTCAAAGTAAAATAAAGCTAGAGGGAAAAGACCAAGAACATGGCCATTAAAATAAAGCCTAGGAACATAGTCTAAATCAAGAGTGTGGTCATCATATCCTTTGTTAAGATCTCTGAAAAGATTAAGTAGATCCTTTCCACTACACAAAACACTCCTAGAAAGATCACACCGAAGCCTGGGGTCCTCAAATTAAGAACCACAACTAACTCTAAAGAGAATGACATTTTTAAAAAGAATTACGAGTGGGACATCAGTGCATGGAATTCACTGGAATTAAATACATAACCAACCCACTCAGTTTTTGAGACAATTGCATTGGAAATTACATAGCCATCCTGGACTAGAAGAGACTGTGGCTGTTAGAGATTTAAAAAGACATCTGAGTCACTGGAATTTCTATGGGCAGGAAGCAGACTGAGAATGTCGCTTAGTTGCTGAAAGGGAGAAATCTTTTCCTTGCCCTTTTAGAAATGCCTGAAGAGTAAAAAGAAAAGTTCCCCAGAAGACAGCCAGGAGTTGTAGAAAACAATCCTCTAAGAATCTGCTTCGAGGAAGCAGAATGTGGATGGACTAAAGTTACCCATTGATATTGGGTTAACCATGTGAGTTGCTTTGACCAGTGGGGTATTAATGGATATGATGTGAGTGGAGGCCATGTGGCTTGCTCAGGATGACTTTGGTCTGGCAGCATTATTGTGGCAACAGCTGACATGGCAATTCTTGCTCTTGGATAGACCTTGGGCCATATGAACCTAATTGACCTCGAATACCCAATTAAAGTAGATCCTTTTAGTCATCTTCTCTGACACCACCACTTACTTTTTTTTTTTATAGAAGGGGACAGAGAGGGAGAGAGAGAGAAAAAAGAGGGTTGGGAGAGGGGTAAAGAGAGAAAGAGAGAGAAAATCCCAAGTAGGTTCCAGGCTCAATGCAGAGCCTGACATGGGGCTCGATCTCACTACCCCAGGATCATGACTTGAGTTGAAACTAAGAGTCAGACACTTAACTGATTGAGCCACCCAGATGCCCCTAATTTCTTCACAGCTCTCTTTTCTTTCTAAAATTATCTCATTTGCATATTTATTTCTGAGCATTTTTATTTACTGCCCTATCTGAGTGCCTACAACTGTTCTTGGCTCATAGCAATAATGAATAGATGTGCTTTGACATAAAGCATTCCTCTCTCCAAGATTCTATCGTTCTCACAAGCTAAGATTGCACTGGGGGTGTTAGTTATATATCAGGAGTAAAAGGAAGCCATTAAAAAGTTGACTGAGAAATTTATCGAGCAGCTTCCAAGAGGCTCAGGTAGACATTGGTGACAAATACGGGGGAGCACGTGGAAGACAGTTCTCAAACAACTCTCTTTCCACTAGTGAGCGCCTGTGGACTGGAACACAACAGAGTTCTGTTTGCCTCATCGTGCCCAGGATGCCATGTGTCAACTTGTAATAGTTGGTTCACCTTTACCTTTCCATGAAGCCCGTTATATTTTAAACAATACCCATCAGATCTCGTAAGGCTTGATATTTATTTTATTTCAACTATCACTCTTCTTTGTCAAGTGTAGTCTCACGCACAGCAGGTGAACTTTAATGGTTTAAGGAATAAATAGAAAACTGACGGGCTCACACCCATTAGCTAATGGATTACTAAGCAAAAGGGACTACATTCCACCCCAGTGCACTTAGCCCAGGGTTGCTGGGAATTTTAAAGACTCCAAGCTAATGCTTCATGGGCCCAGGGGATAGAAGCTCAAACTCAAATATGGCTTCTTTGATAGACAGGTGAATGAATGTGGCTATCATTATGTAATCACACAACTTAGGAGTTATTTATTATCGACTGCACAACACATTCTAGGAACATACTGGAAGCACTTGGCTTGCCACCTTGGTACATTTGTTGGCTATCACCTGGCAGACAGAAGGACCCTGGTGGGAGAATCACAGCCATCTCACCTGTACTGACTCCTTCGGTGTCCCAATATTTCATGGGAAAATATGTAAGGAAAAGCAGGCTATTTTAACCACAGCTCTTCGACGTAAAGGTGTGTGACATTCTCTTATCTGGAATGCTCCACATCTTTGTAAATTAGCCACCTTGCATGTTGTACCGAGACCTTCTTTCCATAGACTTTAGTCAGTTGTCTCAGATATATGTGCCTCATTAGCATCTGAGCAATGCAATCACTTTTTTATCCCGAATCTCATGATTTTATTGGGCTATTAAGAGCTTGATTTGTGGGCAGTGGGAACAGCAAGAGAACTCATGCCATTGATCACATTATCTAGGAGGTGTCCAGCAGAATGAAGAAACCAGCAAACACAGCCCCAGAAACAGGCAGAGGTGGGGCCGGGGACAGTGAGCACAATGACAAGCCAGCCTTCAGAGCTCCAGCTCACGCATCACCTGAAGCAGCTGCTGTGGCCCACGTAACTGCCCTGGAACACCTTCATTTGGTGGATGAGGGGGTGGGAGGAAGGACCTAGGAATTACCTGCTTCCAGAGGAGGTTCTTAACATGGTCAGGGTTTCAGGAAAAGGCACCAAAAAACATAGGAAGCGAACCACTAGGCGATTTCCTACTTGTCTACCTCAGAAAAATCAGTAGCTAATGAGCAACCTCTTGTTCTTTGCTCCAATTAAAGGCCAAAGAATCACAAGTCCTAGGAGCAGAAGGGATAACCTCAGAGATTCTTTTTCTAATGCCATCACTTACAAGATAAGAAGAGACTCAGGAAGGGGCACTGTTGTGCCTCACGTCGCGTAGCAGGAGGAGAGCTGGCACTAGAAGTCTCCATCTCCACCTGTTCGTGGAAAAAGAGCTCCTGTTCTCATCCTCTTTCTCTTCTCCCCCAGTAGCTGGGGCAATGGAAACAAACATTTGTCAAGGGGATTTTTAAAGGCGGAGGGTCAAATAAAAAAGCAAGTGCCCTCTTCTTATTGAGAGGTTCCTGTAAAATAATATCCAAGAAATATTAAAGCATGTCATTTTTAGAAAGCTTGTGTGACTTCTAATTTCTAAAGTCAATTTTATGATCCATCCACTAACATATGGACAGAATTCTCGGCAAGGATCAGGAGAAATTAATTAGTCAACAGACACATCCAAACTCCTTCTGCTCAGTGCTCATCTCTTCTGATGGGATGAGCTCTCCTGGAGTCTGAAAGTTCAGAAATACTTGGAGTTATGCAGGCACGAGGGGACAGCCCCGCCTGACTGCATTTCTGCATCTCCTCATAACCTGCTCCCCATTAGAAGCAAGTGTGGTCTCCATACGTCACAAATGAGATCTGAAAACCTTTCAATAGCTTCCCACCACTTAGAATGAAACACCATCCTCTTCTCAAGGCCACAGAGCCTTACAGGATGAGCGCCTTGCTTCTCTCTCTAAGAAATGCCCCCTGTCCCATTGGCCCACTATGTCCCAGCAACGGGACCTTTGCACTTGCTCTTTCCTCCACCTAAGGAATTTTTTTTTCTTTATATGTCTCGTACCTCCTCAACCTTCAGGTCTTGGCTCATATGTCACTTTCTCAAATGCACTGTTTGAATCTCACAAATTCCAATCCTTTTCTAATCCAGACATGCCTACCCCAAAGTCCTGTGTTTCTTTGTTCTAGTACTTAGCCCAAGTACTTTGCTTATTTTATGTCTGTTTACTTGTTTGCTTGTACCTCCCATGAGGATGTAGGTAGTACAAGGGCAGAAGCCATGTCTACACAGCTCATTATTGCATCTTCAGCACATGCTGGGGTGTCTGGTACAACATAAGTGTTAGGAAGTATTTGGGGAGGAATGAAAACAGATCTTACCCTGGGAACAGAGAAGAACAGGGGTTATAATTTCTATTTTGCATGAAGAAACTGAAGCCCAGCACTTGCCCAAGTGGATCAAAAGCTATAACTTTGCCCAGGACTTGCTGGTATGGTCAGGACTTGCTGGTATTGGCAGGGGTTTCCCAGAGGCTGCACCTCTAATGCAAAGATGCTGGAGTGGGCAGCTGTGGAGCTCAAGAAGCAAGGCAGAGTGCCCCAAAAGCTTTCCAGAGACTTCCCCAGGCTCTGACCAGCTGGTGACTCCTCCTCCTCCTTCAATTCGCACAAGGCCACTGAGCTGTTAGGTAAGTGCAACACTGGGTCTGATTCCAAAGCTCATGTTTTAAATCACAGTGATAATCCACAGACTATAACTGGCATGTGAGTGACCTAAAAGACTGAAAAGGACCTGCTCAGTGAGAAGATCCTAGTCACCATTAACTATGTATATTGCTGCCATTGACTCTTGATAGAAAATTAGTTAAAATAGTCTCGAAACCAAGGGCAGTTTCGTTAAGCTGTCCAACCCTAACACTGAAAAAGTGAGGACAGTTGGTTTGATAGTAGCCATACATCTTTCTTTTTCTTTCAGATGTCTCCTTCTACATATCAACCTCCACATTGGTTCAGGTCACAAATTCATAAAATGGTTGTGACAGGACAGGAAGAAAAAAAAATGTTTCTCTCAGGCTTTCGTGCTCCACCAACCCTCAGGGAAACAAAGATTGTAGACACTCAGAAAATGTTTGGGAAAGGGCTCATGAATAGACCAGGTAGGCTTCCGGGAGACCAGGAGCTTTCTGGAGCCCACAAGGCTGCTCCAGACTTGGGGAGGGGTGAGGTAGAGGGGATCTGGTGAGGGCAGAGAGGTAGGGGTCTGGGGGTGGGGGGCCCTGTCCTCTGCTTCCTCAGGGTGGCCCAAGACTGGTGGACGGGAAGGCCATCGGGGGACAAGGCAGACAGGGCAGGGCGGCCTCCCTCCGGGCCTCGTGGGCCTTCGGCCGTCGGCCGTCGCGCCATCCAACTTACGCCGACTTTCAAGTTGATTTTGGAGCAAATGTATACAGTTTACAGGCTGACGGCGTCCTTGGTCCCGGAGGACAGGCCGGAGGACAGGCAGCGGCCCGGCTAGCAGTATCGAGGAGAGGGAGGCGAGGCGTCCCCAGGACACCGGGCGGGATGAGCCCCCGAGATGCCAAGAGGGCAGGTGACAATTGTCGGAGGAGTTTCATCGCTCGGCTTTTACCTGCTCCCAGCTTCTCTGAACAGTTGTCCTTCGGGGCCCAAACTTTCCCTGTTTAGTCTCAGCCCGAAAAGTGAGTTGGCAGGAAGTTTGAGCAAAATCGTCTCGGGCATCCAGGAGTTACGCACGCAGGCAGTGAAATGACATTGTTTCCGCCTTCAAAATAAATAAGAGAGTGTTTGGTCACAGAGGGCTCTGCGGCGAGAACTCAGAAATGCCTGAACCTCCAGACGGCACAGTCCCGCATCCCTGGGAAGCAGACACATCTCAGAGACCTGGGGGAAGATGGTCTGAATGCAGAAGGTGCAGCAGCATGAAGGGTGGAGGGGAAGCAAACAGTTCTATTAGCAGCCTGAACCTTTTTCCATTTAGGCTGCATGATTACCAGGTCCGGCCTGGAAACCCCTCCTCTTATTCCCATGCTCTTCTGCTCAGCCACCGAAGAGAACAAAATTCCCTTGGCTAGGCCTCCAGAGTACTCCAGGACCTAATCGTGCGGTTCCAAATGAACAAAGCTTTGTACTTTCCCTTCTGGTCTCTCTCTTCTCACAAATAAATGGATGTTTTAAACACAGCACCTTCAAACACAAAGTAGTAAAATGCTCTAGATCCAGAGAAACAGCATTTGCAAAAGAAGATGCACAAAACTATTTGTACATACTGTGCAGAAGCCAGGAAAAAGCACAAGGTCCATCTACCGGGCACAATTCTACCTCTGATGTCTCTCTCTCTCTCTTTTTTTTTAAGATTTTATTTATTTATTTATTCATGAGAGACACAGAGAGAGGGAGAGAAGCAGAAACACAGGCAGAGGGAGAAGCAGGCTCCAAGCAGGGAGCCCGATGTGAGACTCGATCTCAGGTCTCCAGGATCACGCCCTGGGCCGAGGGCAGGTGCTAAACCGCTGAGCCACCCAGGGATCCCCTTCTGATGTGTCTTAATCAGTGAGTGCCTCATAGGTCCAAAGTGGCAGCAGTTGGTGTGGGTTATGTAGCTGAGGTGATGTCTTTTCTGGTCTCGGTTTTTGTTTGTTTGTTTGTTTTTTAACAGCGTGGCGCTCTATAATCTGGAAAATGGGCTCTCTAATGTCTGTTTCCCACTCTGTGCCTGTGAGGCACCACCGCTCACTTGAAAACATGCCTTCCTCTTTCTCATGCTGCCCTGCAGATGAGCTATAAAGTGGCAGAGAGGCAGGCACATGTGCATGCAGGAGAAATGTGCTTTAAACATCTCAATATATTACCTGTCTGGCTCTGGCATGCAGCAAGCATCTCCCCTGCTCTGCAGAAGCCTCCCTCCCGCCCTCCCACCCTTTGATATGCAAGGAGCTAAGGCCAAATCAGCCACTCTATAATTTCAATTGTAAGCATCTTTAGAGATGAGTGCTTTGGCAGAGAGGTGCCAGGGCCCCAAATTGGACTCCATAATGAAGCCCTCAAAGAGGAGCGATTTTGCAGAATTTAATGGGCTTTGGGGGACAGTTTTACAGGCTGGTTTCCAGGAGCACAAATATTCAAATTGCTCAGCCCCTATTTGAAGGCACATCTGAAGGTGCACCCTACAACCCGTGTGTGGCAGGCTCTTTTGAATCTTGTCCTTGAAACAAAAAAGAGGGAAGAGGAAAGAAAGAAATGCAGTGCCCCCTGGGACTTTGCCAGCAGAGACTCTGGGTAAGTGCGGAGTGACTGCAAAGCCCTGCCAGGAGTCCTTGGGGCTGGAGGGAGGAAGTGGATGAGAGGGACGGGAGATGAGAAGGGCCTTCAGCAGCCATCGGGGAGGCGGCGGCGGGGGAGAAGAAAGGGAGACACGCGCTAAAACAACAGGAACACAGGTGGAAACGGCCTTGTGGGAAATCAGCCTGTCAACAAACCGAGCTGCAGGCTAGAAACCGCTGCCTCCCCAGCCCCGGCTCCTGGGCAAGGAGATCGTTCTGTAAATAAATTAGCGGTGGCTTTGACTGCTAGGAAATTAATACTGACACCATGAAAGCTGCAAATGACTCCCTTTTATCAGGAGCAGAGGCGCTACACTTCGCAAAGGGATCTTTTTGCCATCCTGCCTTTTATTTTGCTTTGTTTTCTCGGGGAAAGTAAATTAGAGCCACTTACATCAGCAGCTCAGGTTAAAGAAAGGGGAAGAAGAAAGAGAGAGAGAAAAAATAGTTTCATTTCATGTTCCAGTGGTTTAGAACTTCATTTAGAGCTAATCACACCCCCGGCTTCCTCGAGCCGGTTCTGACAGCAGCGCAGCCCTCCGTCCATCGCCCATGCCCATCGCAAGACGAAGCCGCAGGCACCTGATCTTCGCAGGAAGCTCCCCCCAGGCTGCAGCGAGGGTCTCGAGCCTCCTGTCAACGGTTGGGCAAGTTCGGTTTCTAGAAAAGGCAATTAACTCCTGGTCAGGTAAACCAGGAACGAATTGTTCAGATCTACTCGGTGTGGGCTTCTTTGAGAGGGTCTGAGGCATTGCCTTCAACTTGAGCTCTTCCTCCAGAAAGATGGGGGCATTTCCCCCTTTCACAAGAAAGGAGTAGCTCCCAGCTAGTTAGAGGAGTAACCTCCCTTAAGAATGTGACCCAAGGGGCACCTGGGTGGCTCAGTGGTTGGGCATCTGCCTTTGGCTCAGGGTGTGATCCTGGGGTCCAGGGTTCGAGTCCCACATCGGGCTCCCGGTGAGGAGCCTGCTTCGCCCTCTGCCTGTGTCTCTGCCTCTCTCTGTGTCTCTCATGCATAAATAGATAAATCTTAAAAAAAAAAAAAAAAAGAATATGACCCAGTATGGGAAAGCAGAGAGGCCCTGGGACTATAGTCATGTTTCTGTTCTGGTGAGAAATCAGAATTTCTTCCTTTCTATCCCAGTTCTGCCTGTTGAGCATCCTTCTCCCCACACGAAATATACCCGGGGTTTTAAAGATTGGATACTTTTAGGAAAATTGGCGTCTTACAAATCCCTGTCATCCAATATCCTGTTAGTTAAAACTCTCCCTTAACAGTTTCTGTACTTTTATGGTAAACTCAAAATCGAGGGAAATAAAAAGGACTTTGAAGCCTCATAAATTCCGGACTATCAGAGATATAATTATTTGCTCTAAGTTTACAGGGAATTAATTACATGTTGTCTCTCTACGTCTTGGGAAAACAATAATCCATAAATAGTTCTGGTGACGACAGAATGGCCAGGACTCGAGATTAATGAAATGGGTCCAACACCAGCGGAAATCAGAGGCTTTATTGGACGTGAATGTGCAATACCTTTAGTTGGTATGGAGACAAGCTTACAGGACTCCTTTATGGCTTTGTTACAGCTGCACTCCCAAGTAGACAAGAAACAACTAAGTGTCAAAAGAAAACCCAGCCTTTGGACACCGAGCAGTAAGAAAGGAGTGGACACATAGGACTCGCCCTCAAAGCATCACAAATCAGTTCACTGAAGTGAAATGAAGGAGTTCTGACTGGCTGCACGGGCCCCTCAAACTTAAAGAATCAAGAAGCACCTGAGCCATAGCTGGTGCCAGACGAGACCCAACAGAAACAGGGCAAAGAGAGCGGATCTGTGCCAGGGATGCTGGCACATTCGTGGTGAGCCACAGTGACAACACAGAAAGTGACCCCGGTCACTTGCAGCAACAGAAGTGGCACAGCCCCATCTTGCCATCTCACCCAATCACACACTATAGAGCTCTAACTGACCAAGGGCCACATTATCCTATGGGGCCCTAGGACGTGTGTGTGTTGGGATCGAGTTGCCAGAAAGGTCTCTGGACAGTTGCTTCATGCGAAACAGACCAGTTTGCCAAGTGAGCAATTCTTGAATAACCAATTTGTCAAGTTATAAAGTACAGAATTCATATTGCATGAGATGATTTCCACAGCTTTGGAAGATTTGTTTTGTTCGAAGTTTTAGTTTCAGCAATTAGGAAAGTTGCCATAGATTGGTGAAAATTAACATTCACACAAAGCCACCATTTGGAAAACAAATCAAGCCCACAAAAATGAAAAAGGATGCAAATTAGCATGGAACATTTAAAAGGCATATATATCCTTTGTGTCTGAATGGTTGAGACATTTGAAATTTGAATTCTACACAAGATGCACACTTAATCAGCTACTTTAGCAAATCATTGAGTTAAGAGATGATGAAAACACAGTAGACTAACTCAGAAAAGGCTTTAGAAGAGACTCTCACTTTATCACTTATGTCAACCTGGACTCACACAATGCCCACTGCCACTAACACAGAATATAGAAGGAGTTTTCATTCTGAAAATTCAGAGGCCCCAAGGAACAGAATGACATGGACCATACTGAACCTTGGCTGGCCTCTGCTGAATGCCTATGACAACATGACTGGCTGACTCTTCCAGATCTGGTTTAAGGTATTTGAGAGTGTTTGGTTACTTGATAACTTGTCAGATTGGCTACTTACTGAATTTGCTTTTGGAAAGCGGACCTAGAATCGTGCTCAGTGGTCCTCAAATGCATAAGTGCCTATGTGGAACATAGCTGGCTGGCATAGGATGGTGTGTACAAGCAGCTGTTGAGTTTTAGAACCCACTCGCACTACCATGTGTCCTATCATCTCAACAAAGAACAGAAGAATACCAAAATTGTGCTGAACTTAAAAGGAGAAGAAATGCACAATTGGATACAGCTTGTAAAGTATGAAACTATTAATGGATAAGATAATATACCACACTTGTTCAACCACGATATGAGAACAGTAATTTAGGCACAGATGATTACACAGGATGCTTGATCTTCCAGGCTTTGGGCGAATAATACTCAAGCTGAGAAATATTTTCAACCAATACATAAAGGCGAAGGGCTGCTCTCCATTTTCTTCATGTTTTTTGACAAGCCCGGAGAGTCTCAGCTACTGGCTTTCCCAGAAGTGTCCATGGTTTCAACCACTCAACATGACAAAGACTGTCACCTGCCCATAGAGTACCTTTGTGTAAATTAGAAAATGACATCTCTTTCTTTAAGACACACAATTTCCATGAGTCAGAAAATGACACTATTACACTGATTCTGTTCCAAGTGGATACTTTACTGCCATCTGCAGTAAAGGAACTCCACGTCTTATAATTTTACCAATTTAGAGTCTCGAGTAGGCGAATTGTGTTCCTGTGGATATGGAATCCTTATATAGCGTGTAATCTGGACAACTATGTGGGGAATTGGGCCCAGGGGCAGAATATGGATTGGAAGATGGGATGCAGACACTGATTGATGAACCGTAATGGAGGAGAACAGTGTCTATAATTGGCCTGAGGACAGAGGAGGGGCTCCCACTGGAGAGGATATGTTTTACCTGTGATACTTACTATAAGTGCTTTCCCAGTGAGCACCACTGGCCCAAGACAGAGTTCAGACCTACCTCATTTCCCTTCAATCCTCTCCTGGATTACCCTCGTTCTGATGTCCTATTCTACTAATATTTCAGAGTCTGTTTTGACTTCCATTTTTCATGATTTCATTACTTCTACTCCAAAATGACCATTATCCCCTTCTAAGATATTCATAATATTTAGTATGCATAAGATATGCATTAGCAAGATTGTAGTAGACTTCTGGCATTCACATAGTGAAATTTCTGGTTCAACCATTTGCTGGTTTCTCCCAAACATCCAATTCAGATTTATTGGTCTTTTGGCCAAAGCAGAGATTTTAAACTGGAGCTCAGAAGGGCTCCTGTGAAGGAGCATCTATGGTACCTAGTGAGTGAGCTGAATCTTTTAAGTAGTATTCACTCAGTGTTGTTATTCTCATCCCATGCATTTTATGACAAAAATCTACATATTGGGAGATTCAAATATGTCTCTGGACCAATCCCTTTTGAATGTTAAGAGTCTACTCTACATTCAGTTTGGTTCTAACAATACACTATTTTATATTGTATGCCAAGCATTTATTTGTGTTAGTATTACCTTCCCCTTAGGGGCAGGAATCATGTCTTATATATTTATGTATTTATCCCAATACTTATCTCAATTCAGAGCATATAAAAATTATTTTCAATAAGAACTTAGTGAGCTAAGAATTCACTCTATGACAGTATTCTAAGCACACTTCACACAATATGAGAGAGACTGGTACCAAAATATCCGTGGCAGATCTCACAATGGATCTTGTTCCTGCAGTTGGCCATGACTTATAGGTGAGACAAAGCAGAATTGGATTTCATCAGGATACTCCAATATACTAATTTAGATGATATTATACAGGTAGTGAGGTTTAAAGTTTCCGTAAATTCTTACCCACCAGACTACACCCTCATTATTTTATACTTTTAGAAGAAGCCTGGGGGAATTTAACGGGATCCAAATAGTTACAGGTTCCTGGTGAATCACAAGATAATAAATGATGGGACCTCATTTTTGCTCCATTGATGTCTTGCACGATGCCTTTTGAGGAATCCTGGAGGGACAGCTTATAGCCCTTCCTTCCAGAAGGAGGAGTGATCAGAATATAAGGATGCAATCACGGGAATTTTGACATTGGATATGAGGCTCCAGAAAGGTACCTCCCAAGTTGTATTCCATGGGTCATTAGTCCCAGGAGATCGTCTTACTTGCCTCACTTTACTGTAAGTGTGGGAAACATATGTGATCATCTGGAGAATAACAATACATTTGACATAATAAAGGCTTAATTTGGCTTCATCTGGATTTTTCCAAATATATTTAAACAAGGAACTCCAACCCGTTTTTGGTAACACTCATTAGCATCCTCCAGAACTAGCGGTATATGGAATATGCATTGAGGAATAAAACTTTGGAAACAGGGGGAATGAAACCAGATAATTTGAAGACAGCTAGCAAAGACTTTAATGTACTTTTATTAGTTATGAGAAATTTATATGCCAAGCAATACATACCTATATATGATGTTTATACATAGTTGGCTGAGAAGAATTTGCAAAATAGAGGGTATAACCCACAAATAAACAATAAGGCAGCCTAAAGATAAGAATACTTTAAGCCTAAAGGGCAGCATCTAACTTTCCTTACACTTTAAGTGATAGAAACAAATGTCTTCATAAAAACATACCAGTGACACATTCAGTAAACCATCCAGCTGGTCCACTGCTTTCCTCTTCTGTAACATACTAGGATGGCCCAAATGATCCCTATTGTTGACCAGAAGGCAATCCATAAAGTCAGGCATACTACTTTGGAAAACCAGCATCCTAAGGATCTTCCTCAAACCCCAACCCCAGGTGTTCAATGTATACATATGCAATGTAACTTGTATTATAGGAAGGTGTATGTTTAATATATGGAAAACAACAACAGATCTGCAGACAAAGTATCATTGGAAATACGGAAAAGTCTAAAGTACAAAGTCAAGGGCCCCTTTAGAGTTGTTGAATAATTATATTGACGGGCCAACTTTCAAACAGAATTAGAGCAAGAGATAAAATTTCTGCGGCAACTTCCTTCTACATTGGAAAGTCTTTAATGTGATATACTTAGAAATCTGTGTTTTCCAGTCCTCAGCATGGTATGCTTAGAAATCTGTATTTTCCAGAATCTGGAACAGATTCACCTGATCACCAAGTCAGGAAAAAAGGAAAAACCTTTGACTGTGAAAGACAAGAAGTTAGTTGAGTCTAGAGACAACAAGACAAACAGATTAAATCTATTCCTCTGAAACATAGATATATAATTTCTCTCCAGAGAATACCAAAGACTGACAAAATAAACAAAGAAATAACATGTTTCTTAAGTTGTGAAATGTGACAGTCAATGACATATGGCAAAACAAAATGCAAGGAAACAATGTTACAAGTTTTCCAATGTTATAGCTATGGAAGAAGTGGAAGGCATGGCTCTCCTCTTTAAAAAAAAAAAAGTGGTAAAAAAGAAGTCATTCTCAAAAGTTCCTTTATAGGAGAGCTCTTCTTACTTTTTCTCTAGATAGTACTCTACAGTTTGGAGATAGGGAAGCAAGATTGACCAAGTCAACTATTTGGAATTTTCTAGGGTCTCCGTTTTGACTGCAAACATCCTCCTCCTAGTAACAAAACTGTTCAATAGAACCAGTATCACTTCCATTCTCAGGTCATGGTGTGGGTATGTGACACAGACCTGGCCAGCGAGAACATTCCTTTCTTCTCTAGCCATAGTGATTAGTTCAGGGATGCACACGAGACCTCTACTGTCCAATGAGAATCACATGTGGGGCATTTGCCAGAGTTAGTGGGAAAGCCATGCTCTTATTTCCTGGGGAGTTCTAAAGGGTGAAACCCTGGAGCAGCTGATAGCCACCTCTGCTAACACCTGGTAAAGTCTTATCTGAAAAAATCCAAGGGTGAAGAAAACAGAACTAAAAATTACAGAGATAGATTCTTGGTGTTATCTGAATACATGAGTCTGACCATGGTATATTTTCATCTACTTCGGTTAATAAATCCCCTTTTATGTTTACTCAGCTTGGGAGATTCCTCTTTCTTTCTCTCTCTCTTTTTTTCTTTTCCTCTTCTCTCCTCTTCTCCTTCTCTTCTTCCACTTCATTCTTTTCCATTAGCAACCTAACAATAAAGAAGCTAAGCCTAAACCAGTGATTATATTGATTGATTTGAACAAAAAGCGGGTGACTATGATTCACAAGCAACAAAGAAGGAATCTGTGCATGTAATAATGACTTTTAGGGTTGTGCTCAAGTAAACAAATTTGTAAGCATGATGAATAAATACATCATGGTCAACATATTATGCTATGTGGTAATTAGTCATGAATTTTAAGCAGCTTTTAAACTTCATCATAAGTACTTCCTATGTATTAAATACATATACATACATTTATATGTATATATATGCATTCCATATTATCTTTCTCACATAATAATAATAGCTAAGCATAGACAGAACTCAATCAAAGTATCAGTATTTCCATCTAGGTGTAAACTCAGAGAAGGCAGGATGAAATATGCCTTCTTTCCCACTGGATCCCCACTGTCCATCACAGAACCTGGCATATGGCTGGCTTTCCATTTGTGAAGGAAATAAACAATAGCACTTCCTCTATTTGCTTTGACATGTTCAGATTTATGGGTACTCAGATCCGAAAATGTTGCCAAGTTCACTATTCCTCAAGAGGGAAGAGAGAAATCAGTTGAAATATATTTTGATGTATATATTGGACAACAAACAGTTAACATCCTCAACAGATAAAGACTAAATGGACTAAGGAGTTTGTAAGCAACTTGGAATGCTGATAAGCGAAATTTCGTTTCAAGTGTGTTGAATAAAATATTAAATCTTCAGAGAGACCTACTTCTTTGAATTTTAGGGTTTGCTAAGATCTTAACCTAAAATTTCTCTCTCTAGTACTTGAAAAAAACAAATGCTTCCTATAATATGCCAGCCTTAGAAAAGATTGTTCAATAAATGAGAAATTGTTATTTATTGGAAAGCAAAAGGTTATATTCTTATCTTACTCTATTTACCAAGGCATCCTCTAGACAGATGAGGATTTTAAACATAAAAAATAAAGCAATAATTAAGAAATATAACTAAATATAAAGTTTACAACTAAATATAAACAGAATATAACTAAATAATTAAGAAATAGAACTAAATATAACTATATTCTTTGTAGGAAAATTTGGCTAGTACCCCTAAAATGGTATGAAGAAATCAACAATCAACAGGCTGGGAAATATACTTTAAATATGAAGTGGACACAGGGTTGATACTCTAAATATGTATTACGTACATGAACATGCAATTCATGAAAGAAGAAACATAAACGGCTGATACACATATGCAAACAATGTTCAAATCTTGCAGTAATAAAAATTACAAAAATAAATCAAGATATAATTTATTTGGCTCAGTCAGATGGAAAATATGAACAAGATTCATAATCCCCAATCTTGGCAAGGGAAATGGGCCTTTCCATAAAATTTGATTGGAGTACTGTTTCAGTACAACTTTTTCTGGAAGATGATATTAAGACATGTACTAAAAACTTTTTAAAAAGTTCACCATTACATTCCTCTTCACCAACAATTCTATTCAAGAAAAAAAATGGAGATGAGTATGATGATTCATATTTTAACAATTCACATAAAAAATCAAGCTAGAAACAACCACCATGCCCAAAAATAGGGGTCTGGTTAAGTAAATTATGTTCACAAGATTGAAGATGTTCTAGCAATGATATTATGTATTGACATGGGAAGACGGTTGTAGCATGTTGCTATGGAAGAAGCAGGTTCTAAAACAGAAAATATAGTACAATACAGTTTTTGTAAGAAAAAGAATACATATATTCAGATATGCATAATATTGAATACAAGAGCATAATCTAAAATATTAAGCATAATCACTTGAGGTTAAAGGGTTAGTGGGACTATGGACATTCTTTTCTTTGCACGTTTCTTTGTATTCAAAGATTTTTGATGGAATATGTATGCATAACATATATACAGAAACATACACACATGCAATTTGTATAGTCTGATGCATTTTCAAAAATTAAACAAACCTGTGGAATCAAGTCAAGAAATAGAATATTTCAGTATCTCCAGAATGCTCCCTCTTTCCCCATTAGTCACAGATAATTTTTCCAATTGATTATCATGACTTCCAAAAACATAGAATGGTTTTGCATGTTTTATATAAATGAAATCACAAAGTATATATTTTGCATCTAGCTTCTTTCATACATTATGTTTATAAGATATATCTGATTTATTGTGATAGCTATAGTTTGTTTATTCTCACTCTTGTGGAATATTCCATCATGTAGATATACCACAATTTATTTGTGCTTTCTACCTTTGATGGGGATTTGTGTAGTTCTCAGTTTGAGGCTGCTATAAATAGTGCTGCTATGAATATTCTAGAACATGTCTCCTTGTGAACATATGTATGCATATTTATTGGTTACATACCTAGGGATGGAATTGCTGTGTCTGAAGCATGGGATTCTCAGCTTTTATACCACCAGTTTTCTAGAGTAGTATACCAATTTACTCTCCCACTATTAGTACAGGAGAGGTATGCCCTCTTGTTTTCTCTATTTGCTCTGTCATCTAGCTCTTCAGGCAGTTGTGACACCAATAAGGGAGCAGCAGAAAAAGAAATCAAGGAATTGATCCCATTTACAATTGCACCAAAAACCATAAGATACCTAGGAATAAACTTAACCTAAGAGGTAAAAGATCTGTACTCTGAAAACTATAGAATACTTATGAAAGAAATCAAACATGACACAAAGAAATGGGAAAACATTCCATGCTCACGAGTTGGAAGAACAAATATTGTCAAAATGTCTATACTACCCAAAGCAACTTACACATTTAATGCAATCCCTATCCAAATGCCACCAGCATTTTTCACAGAGCTAGAAGAAAAAAAATCCTAAAATTTGTATGGAACCACAGAAAAATCTGAATAGCTGAAGTAATCTTGAAAAAGGAAAGCAAAGCTGAAAGCATCATAACTCCAGACTTCAAACTATTACAAAGCTATGGCACAAAAACTGACACATGGATCAATGGAACAGGATAGAAAACCCAGCAATGGATCCACAGCTATAAGGTCAACTAATCTTCGACAAAGCAGGAAAGAATATCCAATAGGAAAAAGACAATCTCTTCAACAAGTGGTGTTGGGAAAACTGGACAGCAACATGCAAATGAATGAAACCGGGCCACTTTCTCACACCATACACAAAAATAAATTCAAAATGAATGAAAGACCTTAATATGAGACAGGAAACCATCAAAATCCTAGAGGAGAATACAGAGAGCAACCTCTTTGACATGGGCCATAGCAACTTCCTACTAGATACATCTCCAGAGGCAAGAGAAACAAAAGCAAAAATGAACTATTGGGATTTCATCAAGATAAGAAGCTTCTGCACAGTGAAAGAAACAATGATCAAAACTAAATGGCAGCCTTTGGAATTGGAGAAGATATTTACAAATGCCATATCTGATAAAGGGAATTTAAGAAACAAAACAGATGAAAAAAAGAGGGGAAAAAAGAGAGAGAGGCCAACCATAAAACAGACTCCCAGCGACAGAGAACAAACTTAAGGTTACTGGAGGGACGTGGGTGGGGGATGGACTAGATGGGTGATGGGCATTAAGGAGGGCACTTGTCCTGATGGGCACTGGGTTTTGTATGGAAGTGATGAATCACTAAATTCTATTCCTGAAACTAATATTACACTGTATGTTAACTAACTAAAGTTTAAATAAAAACTTGAAACAAAGAAACACAAAATCAATTACCTCTATTTGTTTTTGACAAACAACCCTGTGGAAAAACTTATCCCGGAGCAAGCACTCAGGTTAAAAAAAAGACCACCTCCCATGTGAGGTCTTCCAGGGAACCACCAGACAGGTCAAATAATGAGAATGAGGTTTGAAGGAACTCCAGCGCCATATTGTCTCCTTCCGTTGCTGCCAGGGGGTTGGGTTTCACCATTATTATGAGCTGTGGGTTTTCAAGGCTCCCAAAGAGTTGGATGGGTTCATGTGGCAACCAAAAATGCCACAGAGCCTCTGTTCTTACTGAGCTGTAGTCACTTTTCGTTACTAAATGTTCTCTGGAGTACTATAAGCCCCTGGTTAATTCCCAGAGTTCTAAAACATTGGCTCCGACAATTTTTGTCAGTTTTCTCATTGCTTTTGTGGAGGAGATAATTTTTGGAAGTCTAAATACTTTTTACTTACTCTATCCTCCCCGACATTGCTCAGTATGCATTTTAAAAATTTAATCCTCACCACAATCCTATGAAACTCATAGAATGATTGGGCCATTTTACAGATTATAAAACTAAGACCTGAGATCAGATAACGTGCTCAGGGGTACAGTTAGTAAATGGAAATGCTGGGGCTCCAACTCTGGTTATTGAATCCTCCTGTTTGAACTCTAAACACTACATTCACTAGTGAGGGGTAGATGGGAGCAAACAAATTCCTCAAGCCTTGGCTGCCTGTCTTCTCAGGCCCACCATTTCAGGAAGTGCAGTGAGGCTTGGAGAGATACTGGCATTATTTTTCTTAATTATAAAAGGGAGATTATATTACCATTTCTCTTCCTAAAGCCTCTGAATCCAAAGATCTTACACAGAGAAATAATATACTCCGAAGTGTTAGAAAATTGCTATTATTATATAAGAGGCAGTATACTAGAAAATAATATTTTATGGCATTCTCAGAAAAATACCAAACAGGCCTAAACTATCATGTCCTTCCTGGGGGGGCTTCCTCCACAAGCAGGAAAGGCCCCTCACTGTGTGGGCTGAGTTCCAATGAGGAAAGCTTTCAGCTTACGTGACGACCAAATTGGTGTTTGTACCATTTATTCTCTCCCAACTCCATGATTAAATGAAAATGATAGCCAGGACTACCCCAACTTGAGGAATAATGTCCTTCTCTGAGTGCGCAACCCTTAGAAGGATTGTTTTGTTACTTCTGTCACCAGTGTGTGGAAACATGGAGCTCAATTTTTCAAGCGAGTGATGGAAATAGGACTAACAAGCGGTCCCAGATTCACTCATATGAAAACAATAACACATTCTGTGACTTGGAGGTCTGGAGGTTTATGTTGGCACCAATTGGAATGCTAATGTGCAAAGAATCTGGTCTCTCCTCTCAAACACTAACAAACACCAGTCATTTCCTACTGATTGGTTTCAACCTAACAAGCATTTTGTTGAGCCCAAAAGAATATTTCATTGTAGAGTATTTAGATTATGTTGATTACTCACTTATGAGCCATAAGTTGGTCAATGAAGAACAGATTGCTTCAACTTGGTATCCACCACCTACTTATCACAACCACCATGACCACCACCACCTAGGATTAATAGTCATAAACAGAACAAGATATCACATGAGAAGGAATCCAAAGTTTTCTCAAATGCTTCATGAGCTTTGGAGTATTAGAGATCACTCTGGGCATATGATAAAAGCTGTGAACATCTTCTCTTGTGAGATGGCCCGACCGATAGAATTACATGTTCATCTTGGAGCACAGGTTCTCTGACAGCTTATCCATCATTGAGAATTCATTCTATGGTGGACCTCTGTCCAGTGCGTTAATGCCTTGGTCGTATAGGTTCCCAAGTGCATTTAACAGAATAGTTTGGAACTTTCTTCCTGCCAATTTAGAATTCTGCTCTGACTTCAGAATTGGCACGTTCAGGTGAGCCTGGACCATCATTTCCGGAAGACTGTTCTTGATTGTGTGAGCAGATCTTTCTGGAGGGTATAAAGTGTCATAGAACAAATATGGCACCAGCAATGTCATTGCTTACTTAGATATGTCAAAGAGGTTTTCTTTAATAGTTATAATTTTATTTCATATTAGTATGTACAAAAAACATTGATGCAAATATTATGAAACAGGAAAACAAGTAACTTGAAGGTCATTTTAAGTATTAGTGAGCAAAGTAAAATTGTAACTATGCTACTATTTTAGTATTTACTCCTCTGCACTGTCAGTTATGAAAACATCATTTTCTTTTTTTTTTTCAGATTTTATTTACTTATTTGAGAGAGATAGCACACACAGGTTGGGAGCAGAGGCAGACAGAGGGAGAAATAGACTCTTCATGGAGCAGGGAGCCCTATGCAGGGCTTGATCCTAGGACCCCGGGATCATGACCTGAGCTGAAGGCAGATGCTTAATCAAACTGAGCCACCCAGGTGCCCCAAGGCACTATTGAGTATCAGTTAAGGAACAGGTCATGTGGTGGGCACTGGGTTAAAAGATGGTTGAGATTCTTCAGGAGTTCACAGTCCCAATGGGAACACAAATATGCAGCAAACAGTTCCACATGCTAGGGTTGGCCCAGGTAATAGTGGTGCTTATCTCTGGCAGCACAGATATGCATGGTCTGTCTGAGTGAAGAGAGAATGAGGAAGATGACAAGGGAGGAATCCAGGAAAGCCTTTGGGGGAGGGAGATGAAACAACAGACTCTTGAAGGAAAAACAAAGCATTGGGTATTCTAAAGAAAAGGACAGGATTCTGGAAGACAGAAAGCAGCAGGTACATAGGGGGTGCTGTAAGTTATGCAGTTTCACTGGAGAGTGACATATAATTGAGGACATGGGGAGAATGGGGCTGAGAAGGTAGGACTGCCAGCCCATGGAGGATCTTGTTCGCCTTTCAAAGAAGTAGGCCTTGGTCTCAGATGCCCTGGCAAGTCATGTGAACAGAATTGTGAGGTGAACAGGCCATATTTTAGCTGGTAGGGTCTGGCTACAGCAGGGACAGATTTAAGGCAGAAGTAGAAAGACCAGGAAGGAGGTTGTTGCACTTGTCAATGTAAAGGTGGCCCTGGGGAGATGGTGATTAGGGCAGAGGAAAAGGAAGCAGCTCAAGGAAAACTTGAGAGACAGGATTGCTAGGACTTGGTGGCTGATCACATGTGGGAGAGAGATGGTGGAGAGAGGATGAACAAATATGGTTCCATGAACTAAGAGTGATTACCTGACCCAAGGAACATCTGGTGTAGTCAGAAGATGCCACACTGTGTCTGAAGTGTACAGGGGAACACCCAGTAAGTATCTGAGAATGAAACTAAGAGAGTTCACCCAGTGGAAACGTGCAGAAAATTAGTCCTCAATATTTTGGAATTATAAGCTTCTGAAAGGGTATAAAAAAAAGATTGACTTACTCCCAGGAATGCACCAATGAGCACAGACACACACACACAATTTTACTTACCACTTCAAAGAGTCACCAAGCTCCAGTTCAAAGCTATGAAGAATGAGGCGAGCATTCTATGGCAGGAAGTGAGGAGTGTTGGATTTAAGTGTCTGGCTCCTGTATCAAGCAAGCATGACATCCCTAGATGGTACCATCTTCTCTAGGTGGCCCTGGCAAGGCCACCTGATCTTAGAACAGAGGAGAGAAATAAGGTAGGCTGCGTGATTGCCAGCACTCTCTCACTTATGGGGCCGACAACAGCTCAGAAGAGTCAAGAAATGAGAATCACTGACCCCAGAAAACCACCTCTGCTTCCCTCTCCTCTGTGGGTCTCTGCTCTGCCTCCCACCTCACACCTCTGGTCCTCTCATCGTAGCACTCACAATGACAAACTCATCTTCTAGATATGTGCCTGTTGTGGGAGTGGGAGAGGGCGGGAGGTAGAGGACAGAAACTGTCAAAATTCTTGGCCATCATATGACTGTAGAGAATAATTTTCCAAAGGAATTTTTATATTCATTATTTCTACTACTTTTATTACACATTCATAAATTTAAAGTCTTGCAAGTTGTGGGGGATCTGAATCAGGGAAGATGCAATGGGTATGCCTAAGGTCACAGAATAATTCCAGATGGAGTTCTGATCATTGGCAGGCCAATTTTCTAGCTATAAGATCATGGTACTTTAATCCAAAGATCCATGAAAACATATGAATAAAATGTGAGTCATAATTTTCTCTTATTCATATTAAAATTTTCTTGAAGTACTAAATAGTTACCACATTAATATAACAACTTGTAGCTTCCTGATGAAAAAGGAAGAGGGGGATCAAGAAACAAGTGCTTCTATGAGCTTATTATTGTTAACCAAGTTTGGGTTTTATTTATTTCATTATTTTTGTTGGGTTCTCTATGTTTTGCTTTAAGAAAGCACAGATATTCTTGATATATATTAATGTCCCTAAAAAATCCATTTGGTTAAGGGAGAGACTAAATTATACATATATACTTTCACTGAATATTGACACTTGTAATACCAGAATTTCACATTTTATAAATGATAAAAGATAAGATCAGTGAATTTAGACTTCATCCATGGTCACATGGCTTACATTATGTCATGATGAGAACATGTATCTGTTCCGTTTCAAAACAAATTCTTTCTCCTCGCTGCACTGTCCTATACGCTTTACTTTGTATATGGAAGCAAAGCTCAGAAAGGCTCAGGGTTGATCATCACCAAGTGAGAGTGATGTTGGCATTCACTTGGGTATCATAGCTGACAATTGCAGCCCTTTCTCCCTTTAGGATGGCTATGTTTCTTTCCTCCTTTCCTTTCTCTCCTTATGCTTCTGCTTCCTCACTCCATATTATCCATCTTCTCTCCCATTTTGGTTCTTGAACCTTCTAAAATAACATAGAGCTGAGGACTCAATCCTTTACAGAGTTGGTCATAGTCATTCTTTAGATCCAAATCTCTAACTCCATGGTACTGAGCGAACTAAGTGTAGTAGTTCAGGATGAGGGTTCTGGAGATAGATTCCTTTGGTTCCAATGCCATCCCTGACACTAGCTCAGTGGTCACATGCCAGGCCTTTAACCTTCTGCTTTCTCTCTTTCCCTCTCCCCTTCCATCCCTACCTCTTTCCCCTCCCTCCTCTCTTTCCCTCTCTCTCCTTTCCCCTCCTTCACTCTTTCCCTTTCTCTCTCTCTGTCTCCACCACTGAAGACACAGCAAGAAAGCAGTCATCTGGGGAAAAAAAGAAGAGAGCCCTTGCCAGAACTTAACCATGCTGATAATCTGATCTTGGACTTCCAGCCTCCAGATCTGTGAGAAAATAGATTTCTATTGTTTAAGCCACCCAGTTTATGATATTTTGTTATGACAGCCCATGCTAAGACATGTGATTTGAGGACTGCCATTTTAGACTTGGAAGTCTGAGAGGGCCTCTCTAAAAAAGCTGACATTTGAGTTAAGATCTGAATGTTGACAAAAAGGCAGTCAAGTGAAGATCTGGGATAAAGGAGTACATTTTTGAGTAAGGAGGTTGTGTAAGGAAGACTAGCTCTTTGTATACTCATGACACAGGAAAAAGGACATTGAGTCTCTTGTCCTCCATTCTTCCCTCCCAGGGTCTACCAGTAATGCCTCATACCCAGGACCTGGGGCCCTTTACTGATACCTGTGATCCCTATGGAACCATCCACATGGCCCCACCCTTCTCAGGAAAACTTCTGGGCTTGTTATTTTTCTGATTTCCTTTCTCCATCAAAACTTGCTTTTCCTGTGTTCTATTTCCTCAGCAACTGATATTGGCTGACATACCTAAGGGACATAAATTACTCCTCCCAGCTAACATCTACATTTCACAGGGACCTCTTAAAGGCAACCTGATTATAGATGAGTGGCAGAGATGTGGGAATCCAGGCATCATGGGGACCACTGAGGTGGGATTGTAGAGTAGATGCCCAGCATAGGGAGATACATATTTCCCTTTCAGGGCTGGATTTTCCTGTGTGCAGAAATTACTAGTATCTAGAATATCGAACTCCAAACTGACAGTTAAGGATAAGGATTTCTATATCAGTTCCAAATACAACTAGAAATGGAGCTAGGTTGCAATTTAGGCCAAATATTGACAATATCTCCAATAGATTACATCGCAGTACATGTATATAAGCTCTGGGCTGAATAATTCCTTGTCAAAGGATTTTAGATTAGTATCTGAATTTTAAATGTTGAACTACAAAGGAGCTGCTAAAACCTCAAGCAGCTAAAATCTAGTTCCCAATTCACAAGAAATTTGGTCAAGGAAGACATTAAATAGAGTGGTGTCACTAGTCAGAGTTGATGAAAAGCAAGCACAGAGATGGTACCTATCAAAAGGGAAATTAGAATAAATGAATATTAAAATATTTAAATCTATAATAATGTGTTCAAAACACAGTTCTGAGGAACATTATCATTGGAAGTGAGAAACCAGTGCTAAGTCACTTATAGTCTTTTCTAAGCAAGCTTCTTCTCCCATTTCAACTCATTAGGATAATATTAGCTTCAAGTGTAATGGTGTAATTTTAACTGTACTGTACACAAATTACTCTGGTTCTCGCTCTGACAAGGTTTAGCAATAATCCCTCTTGGCAGACCTTTAGCAATTACTAAAATGCTGGAAAAACAAAAAGGAATGAGGCATTTAGGGAAAAAAATATATTTAATCAAGAGAACCAGCAGATTATATTTACCTAAAGAGGAGACAAGAATGCTTCCAAATTATTCCAAGTTTAATGTCTACCTTTCTAAGAGTTACAAAAAGAAAAAATGTCAGAAAATCCCAGAGATTTTGTTATTTGTGAAATTCTCTGGATGCTATATTATCTTATAGAGTATAATATCATGAGACAGAGCACCAGTTGATAGATTTTTTATTTTTACTGTTAATCACCAGAAGGATAGACTTTTATTTTTTTTAAATTTTTTTTTAGAAGGATAGATACTAACCTAAATACACATACACATGCACACTCACAAACATATGCTTCTTTGAAGTTCTAAAGGTCAAGTTAATTTCTGTCAAGTAGTATAGATGAAACAAATACATCTCAATGAATACTATTTAGTTTTCTTGGTCAGAAAAATGGAGAATGGAGCCACCTGGAAAGTTTCTATGAGGATTAAATGAGGTAGTGAATTGTAAAGCACCTACTATAGTGCCTGCCACACAGGACTAGTAGAAAGCAGCCGTCATTATTACTGTTATAATTACTGTTAGCGACAAGGTAAATAAAACAACTCATATTTGAATGAAAATCCAGGATATCAAAGCACTTCCATAGACACTATTACATTTGAACTTCCAAGTCATCTGGTGAGAGAGATGAGAACCCTCATTCCTGCAGATGAGGACGTTTAGGCTCAGCGAAAATAAGCTACTTGCTCAAGATCACATACCTGGAAATGCAACCTAGATCTCCCAAATCCTAGTGATCCATAAAGCCTCTCTTTATTTCTCTTAACTCTTAATGCCCTGGACTTGCACCCTTCATCCAGTCATTCATTCAACAGATTATCAAGAGCTCACTTTATATCAGTATTTGTGGCCCAGTGTGGAAGCTACAGGAGGGAATAAAACAGATAAGGTACAGTGAGTGGTCATAGGCTTATAGTTTCCAGAGTTTGGGGCTAGGGAGTTGAGACAGAGAATGATTAATTAACATAATAAGTAAATTTCCTAGTACTATGGGCTAAATCATGTCCCCTACCTGCCCCTACACCCCAAGTTCATATATTTAGGCCCTAGTACCTGGTATATTCTGAGGAAAGTGACTGTTTTTGGAGATAAGCCTTAAAATAGGTGATTAAGCTAAAATGAGACTCTTGGGGCAGGCCTTAATCCTATCCTTTTGGTATACCTAAGGAAAAGAAATCTGGACTCAAGGAGAGAGACCAGAGGTGCAAGTACAGAGGAAAAACCATGTGAGGATACAGTGAGAAGATGGCCATCTACAGACTAAGGAGAGAGTTCTCAAAAGAACCAAATCTACAGACAACTTGATCTTGGACTGCTAGCCTCCAGAACAGTGAGTAAATTGGTTTTTGTTGTTTAAGTTATTCTGTTTGTGGTATTTTGTTATGGCAGCCTAGCAAATTAATGTATCCAGTGAGAGAAGTTGATAAGTCCTATGGAAAAAAAGTAAAGGAAGAGAATGCTAGGGATGATGACAGGCTTTGGAAGAGCACATTGCAATACTTAATAGGGTCTAATTTGGAAGAGAGGTTCTGAGCAAAGATTTGGCAAAAGTAAGGGTATTGAGTATGGAGACATTAGGGAGAAGGCTTTTCCAGGTAAAGAGGACCATTGGTACAAAGGCCAGAGGATGGGAGTATTTTAGCTATGTTAAGAAGTAACTGCTGAGAAGAGGGGACTGGAGAAGAATGAACGAGTGGAGTAGTAGGTGTGATTGGGAGCAATGGAAGGGACAGGTCAGGTAAGGCCTTGTAGGCTATGGCAAGAACTTTGATTCCTTATTTGCATGAAATGGAGTTGCTGGGTTCTGATTAAAGTGACATGATCTGGTATATTTTAAAAGAGTAATATTGGCTTCTGTATTAATAATAGATTTAGGTTATTGCAGTAATTTATCATAAAGATATGATGGTAAGTTCAAACTAGAGTGGTAGGCATGGAAAAGGTGATGAATAGTCAGGTTCTGAATCTATCGTGAAGGCGAGGCCAACAGATTTCCTAACAGATTAGACATGGAGTATGAGAGAAAGAGTAGAGTCAAGGATGACCCCCAGATTTTTCACCTGAACAAACAAAAAAGCATAGATAATCAACTTCTGAAATGGAAAGGCTGCAGGTAGAAGTGAGGAAAAAATAATGTAATTATTTTTATAATATAATGTAATGTAATGTAATTTTTGATGGGTTGAATTTTAAATACCACACATCCAAATGGAGATGCTAAATTAGCAGTCTAATATTGGAGTTCAAAGTTTAGTAAAAGCACTCTGCTGGGGATATAAGAGAATGAGTATAGTTAGAAACAAAACAAAAACAAAGACTGAGATTCAGGGAAACCTCCAATGAAGAAATAAGGGAAAAGAGGAAGAATCAGCAAAGAGAACTGAGAAGGAGTAATGGCATCTTTTATTATCCTAAGAAAAAATAATAATCAAATGAAGAAGTTGTTTTGAGGAGAAAAGATTGATCAACTGTGCTGAATGCTACCATTAAATCAAATAAGATAAGTTGTAAGAATCGACCTTTGGATTTAGTAAGGAAAGCACTGGTGACCTGACAAAAAAACTTTCTGTGGGATGGTAGGGGAGATAACTTGGTCTAAGTAGATTTATGAGAGGGAGAGGAGAGGAATTAAAGACTGAATATAAGTAACTACTTTAAGGAGCTTTGTTGCCAAGAGGAGAAACAAAAGGAGCCAGTGTTGGTGGGGAAAGTGGGAGTCAAAGCATATTTGATGTTTTCTTGGAGAATTTCCTTTTTCAAGAGAAACTAGGAGAAATAGCAGAATGTTCATATTCCTATAAGAATGATCCAGTGGAAAGAGAGAAACTGACACAGAGGAGAAAGATGAGCAACTAGTCGGGGTAACATCCTTGAGGAGGTGAGTGGGGATGACATCTAGTGCATCATTCCAGTTTTCAGCAGTAAGGAGCATAGTTGGTTTATGCTCCTACACAGCTTAGTGTATGTGGGGGTGGGAGCTCCTGATTGCTGCTATTTTTTCTCAGTGAGGGATAAAGCAGAGTCATCTGTCAAGAGGATGGAGAACAGGAAAGAGATGTCAAAGATCTGAAGCTAAAGAAGCTATGAAGGAATGACATATTGGTTTGTAAAACAAAGTGCCACAAACTGGATGGCCTAAACAACTGAAATGTATTGTTTCATGGTTCTGGAGGCAAGAAGTCCAAGATCAAGGTATTGGAAGGGTGGGTTCCTTCTGAGGCTGTGAGGGAGAATCTGTTCCATGCCTTTCCTTCCAGTTTCTGGTGCTATGCTGCCAACCTTTGGTGTTCCTTGACTTGTAGATGCATTGTTCCAATCTCTTAACTTCATCTTCACATGGTGTTCTCCCTGCATAAGTGTCTCTGTCCAAATTTCCCCTTTTCATAAGGACACCAGTCATGTTGGATTAGGGGCCATCCTCATGACCTCATCATAACTAATTACATCTGCAACAACCCTCTTCCTAAATAAGGTCATGTTCTGAGGTACTGAGGGCTAGGGCTTCAACACATGAATTTTAGGGGCACACACACAATTGAATCCATAACAACAATCAAGGAGATTGGCAGCAGAATAGATTAAAGTATAGTGAGCTTGCCTGGCAGCAAAAAGAATCACATAACATTTGTGGTCACAACTCCAGGAGACCTTCACCAACATTCAGTTGCATGGGTTCAAGTACCAAGTAGAAAGAGAACTGGATTTATCCAAAATTGTGGTTTTACATGATAATCTCAAGCAAGGGATGCAAGGATGTATGCCGGTTGGTGATTATTATGATTTACTCTGGAATTGAAGCTGGAGAGGGAGAGAAGAGAGGACTTGAAGGTGGAAGGGACAGAGAAGAAGTATTAGGATCAATGGATCAGGGGTTCTGGTGGGGTGGAAAGATGGCTGAAGTTGGGGCCCTTGAGGAAGTAAGCTAGAAAATTGCAAAGTAGTAAGAAGAGAGTAAGGTGCCTGGAAGTGAAATAGAATGGTGTTTGGTTTTTTCAGTGACAAAGTCTAAGCTATGACAAATATATGAGTGGTTGAGGTGGGGGAAAGGATAAGATTGTTAGGGGAGTGGAGGCCACAGTATTCAGAAGTCACTGTCTTGGAAGGGTCATCTCTGTGTTATGTTTTCGTTAATTAATTAATTCATTGCTTCACGCAAATACTTATGTGCTGGCCATAGGCAGAATGGAGTTCTATTGAGAGCAAGGCTCATAAAACTCAACAAAAGGCCACTGCTACACCTAGGTGTCCGTGCCTGAGTTTAGAAGATAGCCTTAGATTGACCTATGTTGTGATTGTGGGAGCAGAAAAAGAAAAAAAAAAAAAAAAAAAACTTCTTGAAGTTAACTTTGACACTCATTTAATACCCAAATAAACAATTAACCTAGAAGAAAATAAAAATTTTGTTCTCTAAACATCCTTCATTGCTTATTTTAAAAATTATTATTATTATTTGGTCTCCTCTGTAGCTTATATTCATTGTGTTGATATGTGTGCTTCCTGGGGATTCTAAACACTCCAAAATCTGAAGAGTAAGCAAAAATAGTGCTTCTGCTTAAACTCTTCACAGTTTATAGCCACATTTACATAACATTAAATAAGTCAACAAAGGCATCATTAGCTTCCATTAAAATATGAGCAAAGAAATTTAAACGAACAAGACAGGCTAATTGGTAAGTAATGTTGTGTATCAAAAATTATGACTGTAAGATACCCTAGTTAATGAGAAGCCCTACAATCATGTTTACTACATATTTAAAAATTAAATGAAGGTGAATAAAAGTTAACAAAAGAAGATTTTCCTTTTCTTCAATGCTATTATATCTGTTTTTCAGAGTTGAAAGTAATATGGATTATTTTAGCCATCTATCTCGATCAAACATCTCCTTATAATATACGTGATTTTTACCTTTTCTGTTCTTCTTGAGTTATAAATAGGAAAGCCATAGTCTGGGTAGAGGGAGAGGCAGAAGTCCGAATTATACCAGTGAGGGGGCCTTGGTCTGATCTTAGGCCTTGGTTGTTAGAGGCATTTCCTCCCACCCCTTTCTCTGTGTGGCTTGGACCTGTGTGACTGAGGGTCCTAACACCAGGTTCCTAGAAGGATAAAGGGGCTGAAACCTAAAGATGCTGACGCTTGATTGATTAAATCAGAATCTTGGAGAGGGGTTCTGGCATATGTGCTTTAGTAAAGCCTTCCCATTGATTCTAAAGAGCTGCCAACGTTGAAAACCACTCTACTAGCCCTCTCATTAATCAAATAGCAGCTACCATTTACTGAGTGGCCACTATATCTGGAGCTCTCTAATAGAAACTTGCACAGGTTAGGACTTTTTCTTTTTCTCAACCTTTTATAATGAAATTTTTTTCATACATCAAAGTTGAAATAATTTTAGAGTGAACTCTATTTACAGACCACCTAGATTACACCATTAATGTTTTACTATTTCTGGTTTTATCATATACCTATCCTTCTATCCATCAACACATCTGGGCTTTTTTTTACACATTTCAAATTATAGACATCTGTATAATTTCCATTAAACATGCATATCATTAATTAGAGTATAATACTTGCTTACTTTTTTTCTTTTGATGTAAACTTTCTGGGGAAAATGCATAAATCTTAAATGTGTATTCACTGAGCTTAGATAAATGTATAACTCAAACTGCTACCAAGATATAGAATATTAGGCAGCTTGGGATGCCTGGGTGGCTCAGCGGTTGAGTGCCTGCCTTCGGCCCAGGGTGTGATCCTGGAGTCCTAGGATTGAGTCCCACATCAGGCTTCCTGCAGGGAGCCTGCTTCTCCTTCTGCCTTTGTCTCTGCCTCTCTCTTTCTCTGTCTTTCATGAATAAATAAATACAATCTTAAAAAAAGAATATTAGGCAGTTTATTTTCTATTTTGTTAGATATAATCTTAAACATTGTGTTTGAAAAAGACAATATATAAAGGGCAGTACTTTATCTCAAATAAAGACCACGTGATGGTGGAAATTGCACACACTGAGGCATTAAATAGAAAATATCTGAGAGGAGAGGAAATGAAAGAGCCTCTGTGGCATCCTTCAGGTGGTTCAGACACACTACATGTTCAATCAGTTCACACTGCATGATCTATAGGCACGTTGTAGGTAGCATGTCTGGAGTGGAAGCTATCTTGCAGCTCAGAGTCCTATGTCCCATGTGTGTTTGTGTGTGTGTACATGTGAGTTGAAAGAAGGTAGTTTTGACACTTTTGTTCAAAACACTAATATTGCTTTAAAAATAGATAGCTTTCTTTATATGTTTTCCTCTGGCCAGCACAAATCTATAATAATGGATAAGACTAAAGACCCGAGAGAAGTTGCATCATAGGCTGCATCAATTGCCCTATGCTCTCACCCTAAATCTAGAGCTGCCCAGGTCCTCAGAGCCTCCTTACTTGGGATTGTCTATGGGGAGAGATTTCTAGAAAGCACAATATTACGGGAATCAAGGCCTTTAAATGCTAATGGCAAGAGGAAATGATCTTGCTTCTGAACTCTGAGAACAGAGATTGATTTAATAAACCATAAAGAGTTTTCGACAATGTATCCAACTTCAAGTAAAAAGACACATCATGCATTATAGCTCTTGGGCTCTCCATTTCTCTTCAATTTGGAAACCTGAGCTCAGAGACTGCCCTGACACCAGTGGAGCCTCTGTGTAGATATTCTCAAATGATGACCCTTCATTTTGTGGCCTCTGAATTACAAGTCCTCAGCCTAAAAATGTGTCTAAATTTGACCTTTTCCCATGCTGGAATGGTCTTCACCCTGTCTAACACATCTTTCTCCATTTAGATTGCTCCAGAAATATTAAATCCTTATAAAACTTAAATTATCCATTGGGTCATTCAAAGGGTATTGAATGACAGTGATTGACAACCTATTCTATGCTAGGAGTTGGGACCACAACAGTGAACAGAGTAGTTAGTGTTATTGCTCTTATGCAGCTGTGTCCTGCAAAAAAAGAGAATAGTATATAATCAAGGAAGCAATTGTTTTCTTGCAATTTGACAATAGTATGTGGAGGTCATCTAGGGAATTTTTACTTTATGGAGGTATCATTGACCTACAATATCCTTTTAGTTTCAGGTGTACATCCTATTGATTCAATATTTTTATACATAACAAAATGATCCCCACAACAGGTCTAGTTAGTGACTGTCACCACACAGAGTCATTATGATATCATTGACTACATTCCCTATGTTGCACATCACATCCTTATAACCTATTTATTTCATAACTTGAAGTTTGTACCTCTTAATCTGCTCCACTTATTTCACCTGCCCTCCCACTCTACTCTCCTCTGGTACCCAGCAGTTTGTTTCCTGCATCCATTAGTCTGTCTGTGCTTTATTTATGTGTTCTTCTTGCTTTCTAGATCCAATATATAAGTGAAATCATAGAGTCTTTGTTTTTATCTTACTTATTTCACTTGGCATAATACCCTCTAAATCGACCCATTTTGCTGCAAATGGCAAGATTTCATCCTTTTTTATGGCTGAGTAATATTATATATATAATTCATCATAACATATACATTAAATATACAAAGATATATATATCTTTATATCTCTATGTATCTTTTTTTAAATTTTATTTATTTATTATAGTCACAGAGAGAGAGAGAGAGAGAGAGGCAGAGACATAGGCAGAGGGAGAAGCAGGCTCCATGCACCGTGAGCCCGATGTGGGATTCGATTCCGGGTCTCCAGGATTGCACCCTGGGCCAAAGGCAGGCGCCAAACCGCTGCGCCACCCAGGGATCCCCTCTCTATATATCTTTATCCATTCATCCATCAATGGGCATATCTTGGCTATTGTAAATAATGCTTCAATGAACATTGGAGTGCATACATCTGTTCAAATTTGTGTTTTTGTTTTCTTCAGAAAAATACCCACAAGTGAAACTGCTGGATCGTATGGTAGTTCTATTTTTAATTTCCTGAGGAACTTCCATACTGCTTTCCATGGTGGCTGCACCAATCCAGGGAATCTTGTGAATATATAACATGAAGGCCTGACTTAGTCCATGAGGTCTTCTGGGGTTGAAGGAAAGGATTCCTCGAGGAAGTACAGCTCAGATAAGTCCTCAAGAATGAACTGAACACAGCTGGGTGAAGAGCAGAAGTGGGTGAATTTATAGCAGAAGCCTCAAATGGTGTAAAGGTCCAGAGGTAGCAAAGAACAAAGCAATTGTCATGAATTGAAAACCAGGAGGGAGGACATTGTGGCTGGAGTGCAATGAGACACAGTGACAGGAGTTGCGAGGTAGAAAGGGCCAAATGCAAGGCTGGAAGGCTGGTAGCCATAATAAAAGCATCAGTTTTATTCCAATTACAGTGGCAAGATATTCTTATAAGAATACAAGCGAAGACATTCTTGTATATCAGAGATTGACATAATCAGATTAAAAAAAATTTACTCTGGCTGTGTGTGGAGATCAGATTGGAGAGAACTAGTGTTGATATCCAGGAGGACTATTTTGGAGACTTGCAGTCATCCACTGGTGCAGATGATGACCTGGACTGGGGTGAGAGCCACAGAGATGAGGAAGTGTCTGAGATTAATAGCATCTTATTGGCCCCTGACGGCTCTTGTTTACCATGCCCACTTGACAGTGGGATTCCCAATGCTCTTACTCACAAAGCATCTACAGGTCTTACCAATAAATAAATACAAATTGGCATGCCTGGGAATTGTGTATGGCCCAAAAGACCAAGGAGAAAGCTTCTTTTACATTAGCCAGCTGCACTTTGGAATAATACACAGACCTCTGTGAATCATTTCATGGTTTATTAAACAAAATTCTGTTTGCAATTGGCAAGTTAGGAAAATAAACATCCATATTTGTTTTCACTTTCTATTTCTTTGGTTTGTCCAGAGACTCACAGCCCAAATCTTAGGGCTGTCCTTGGGGACTCAGGAAGCAGACCTGGATTTCCACTTTTGAATGTCACAGGGAAATCAGCCACAGATTGCCATTAACCCCTGTGAGCACAAAGGGGAATTCTTCATGTTGTTCCATCATCAGAGAGGGCATATGTGCTGCCTACCAGGGCCAGCAGGTACTTGCCTCTTATAGCGAATTACCTCTCCAGATGCTGCCCCTCGGATCATCTGTCCTTCCAAAACAGGGAGAATGCTCTCAGGCACCCACAGGCAGAAGAGCTTTGCCTTGCCTGAGAAATGGTACTCCACCAGTGTTTACCACAGTCTCATTCGAGATATGTGTGGGAGGGGAGATTTACTTGGCTTAATCCCGTTTGAGTGCTTGGTTTCTAGAAAGGACAAAAAAACCTAAGCATGCATCAGAATCCCATGGAGGACTTGTTAAAATATAGAGTGCTGAGCCCCACTCCCAGAGCTTCTGAGTCAGAGCTGGGGTGGGGCTTGAGAATTTTCATTTCTAACAAGTTTCCGGGTGATGATGAACGCTGAAGCTGTGAGAACCCCTGATCTATGCCATGTAGCCCCACAGATCAGCTGTCTTCAGTGAACACACTATTCATCAAATGCCTCCTGGATGCCTGGCCCAGCAACTGCCTCCAGGTCTTGAATATACAGTGTCATTGCCTTGGAGTTCTGGAGCTTCCTGTATATCCCAGGCTGACTTCAGCTGGGCTCCTGAGGCTTCACCTGTGCCTGCTCCACCATAGGTTTACCTATTACTTTCTACGGCAAAGGCCCTCGTGGATGGCAGGGTCGTTCTCGTTCCGTGTGCGGCACTTGGCACGTAGTAAAGGTCAATTTAAACAAAATCATCAACGAATGAATGAGCAGTTCAGGACGTATCCTCGACCCAGGGCAATCTGGCAGCATCGAGAATGTTCACCTCAAGCCGAATCCTATTTCTCTATTGACTCCATCATTCAATACCGTATTTAGAGCCTCTAATATGTGCTTTGTTTTATATGAGGTAAGGCATTGTCTCTGTGGGCAAGGATTCTAAACTCCAGTTATAACAAAGAAACTAGTCAAATACAACATCACAATATAAGGATAGCCTTTATTGTTGATTGACATATCTAAAGTCACTGAGCACTTTAGGCATCTGGAAGAAAAGGGCATTTTTGCTTAACGTACGTTAAGCAAATCTTTGACCTGCTATGTTCATGCAATTGGGGACTTCATTCGGTTATTCACTTACTGAAATGCTTATTAAAACAACTACGGTGTGTTACACCAGACTCAGGAGAATGTCAATATCGTGAAAACACTTAGGGTTTATTTCCTGTAATCTTTTTCCAGGTACAAGAACCCCCTCAGAAAGGTTCCCATCCTCGATGGCTGTCCAACAACTACTTGAATGCTTCTGATAACATGAGACTCACTACCTCATGTGGCAGCCAATCATTGAATTATTGCTGACCGTTAACGTTTCCTATGTCGAGATGAAATCTTTCTCCCTGAAGTTCCTCCGATTGGTCATATTTTGTCAACTCCCCCCGCCCCCAAAGTAACGGAGAATGTTTAATTTCACTTTCCTGACAATCCTGTTAGGTAGTGAAAGTGGATTATGGCACACTGGGCAGAACGCAGACCCTGGAGCTGGATGGTCCAGCTTTGAATCTTTGTTCCCAAATGTTCTAGCTGTATGACTTTGAGCAAGTTCTTTAACTTTACTGTAACCTGATTTTCTTTTCTATAATATGGGGATAATGTGACGCTTCAGATGGCTGTCTTGAAGGCTAAAAAATTTACTGCTTGCAGTGAATTTGGAACAGTGTCTGGCCTATAATTGTTAATAATATTAGTTGTTACTGTTACTTTATTATTTTTCTTTGTAAAGAAGTCTCTTGTCCTCTCAATTTTAGACGAAGCGTCCTTGTACCAGCCATGATATAACCCATGGCTGTTCTCATCTCCTTGGTCTTTTCCATAACCAAGTGTGTTAGATTCAGCGTGTTAGATCTCTCTTTCTATGGTGATCAGAGCACGACACGAGGGGCTGTTTGTCCAGCATAGGATAGGGAAGGACCATCATCCACAAATGCTTTGTGATAGTAGTAGTATTTATAATCACAAAAATATATATGAAGTATCTATTCTATTGAGATATTATGCTAGAACCTTTGACATCATTTCTCCTTTTTATGACAGTTGAGAAGTGGCACAGGTATGTGTCACTAATACACAGAGGAGCCAGAATCCAAAGAGCTCCTGGGGCTTTGGAGGGGGGCCCTCTTGTCATGCTCTGTGCTGCCACACTGTCTGTAGAGAGTTTCCAAGGAATGACAGGGCCTCTGACTTTGGCAGTCAGGGCAAAGCTATAAAATGAGTTGCAAGCCCTGCAGCGCTGGGTGGGGAGAGTGTTCAGATTACAGCCTTATTTATTCATTGCTGCAATAGCAGTGCTCTCTCTGATCTCTCTCCCTGAGTCTCTTGGGTTGGGCAAAGAAAATACTCGTGGGCAGAATATAATGAAGCCCTGAAACCACGCAGGGGACCAAGTCCGTTGCATTTCAAACACCAAAAAGATGAGAGAGTTAATATAAAGTATGTGGCACGTTGGGCGTTTCCTTCTCATGCCACCCAGGCATTAAGGGATCCACATTATAACTATTCTTACTATTACCGAATAGTTTGTAAAAATAACTATAACTCCTAGTCAGCACTGAATGTCATTAGCAGGGGCTGTTCGGGGGCTTAAAAGCAGCAGCAGCTGATGCTTATTGAGCCCTCGCCCTGTGCCAGCCTGTCCACTAAGTACTGAGGCGTCTTTCTCCCAAGATGGCATGTTCTAGCCCAGGGACAGAGTGACAATGCTATTTCCCTTTCTCAGAAGAGGATGCTCATGTTCAGGCTGGTTATGTGGCTTCTCTCAAAGACAGTTTCATTCTGGGTTGCTTGATCTCCTTTGTAGCCACCATTCTATCTTGGGGCTATTTGTACACAGTTCCCATTTTTCTTTGACTAAATGTCCAGGAGTAGCCTCTGTTCCACACTCATACCACTGTTACGACCATAATGAAGAAAGTGCCAGATGGAAGCCAGTAGGCAGGACTCTGGGGGCTGAGGGACCCTCCTGGGAGGCAGGACACAACCACCACCCCCTAAGCCACCGATGAGGCTCACAGAAAATTCTTGGAGGACTTGGCTTTCCCAGAGAAGGAGGAGACCAAATATTAGTAAGCATGGCTCCACAGTGACAGAAAGTATGTACTTTACAAAGTGTTGTTATGGACATTAAATTATGAAGTTCTCACAACTACCTTGTGAGGAGGATATGATGATCATAACTGTTTTCTAAGTGGAAACCTGAAAGGTGTGAGAACGGTTGTTAGAGGTTCCTCAGGGAGAACGGGGCAGGAGTAGGACCTGCGCTTTGGAATCTTTGCTATTTTTTTTCTTTCATTAATATCTTACTTTTTTAGCTTTTAATTTAAAATGGATATATGTGTGATAAAAGTTCAAACATGCTAGGAAAAAAAGGAATGACTATACATAAGCAAAGAGAAAAGAATGTAAAACCATCCAAATGGCCCATTCCAAGACAACCTCTATTAACGTTTTGGTCTATTTCCTCCCAGAGATGTTGTTTTTTCTTTCTTTCTTTTTTTTTTTTTTTCAAAATATGCACATACATACATATATACATACATATATTTTAAGGTAGAGATTTAGTACACATTAGTTTATGGCCCAGTTGTTATTTCCCCCACAATATATTATGCATGTGTTTCCATGTTAGCATGCATGATGTATATATAACCACATTTCAAGGCCCATTCTAACCCACTATTCCAATCTCTTCAAGTTCAACAAGCAAGCCCTACTCTTCCAGTTTATATTCTCTCTCCAAGACCATTCAGGGAGGGATGGGCCAAATAAAACAAGAACAAAATAAAAAGCAAAACTTCTCTTCCCAAAAGTCTTAGGAGGGACCCTACACCTCCTCCTGTCCCCACCCCAAATCCCACTTGAACACAAGACAGCCTAGAGTGTAGGGTAACTCCAAGCTGGAAAGTACTATGATTTCAGAGAAGCATCGTAAACTCAGTTCCAGCCCAGAAATCACAAAGGGTTTCCTATTGCCTTCATTGACACAGGGTTTCATGTTTGGTAAGACAAAGAAAAGGCTAGCATTACTGTATTTTGACCACTCTGATAAGGGTGAGGTCTGCAATCTTAACTAATGCCCCCAAGCCTTTGTAGTAGGCAAGGAGAGAATCCCACCTGCTGACTCGGACTCTCTGCAGAAGAGAAAATGCACCCAGCCATTGATGGAAGACCTTTCCCAAGCTCTCCCGTTACCCGGCATTGTCACAGTCATAACTAGATAACTCTCTCTGTGTGCACATCCAGGCTCCTGCTGCCCCAGGATCACATTTGTCATTAGACTACAGAATGCCTACTTTGGAGGTTTGTCATTCTCTGCCAGATCAGATGAAGTTTTCTCTTCGAAAAGTGAAAAATAAAGAAAATAAGAAACAGGAAAAAAAAAGAAGTGGGGAGAAGAGATCAGTGGGGTGAAGTATGTATGGGGAGTATTATAAGCAAATGAATGAGTCATAGATACTAGCTTAGTACTCTGTTGCAGTTTCCATTTCTAGGCAACACATTCATTTATCCCTATCCTTCTTTGCTTGTGTGAGAGAGAATTTCCAAGTGAAGTACCCTTCTACACTTTGAATCCATGCCAACAATCAAAGGTATACAACAGAACTGCTGAAAGCAAGAGAAGGGCTGATGGAATCTTAATAGCTCTGGGAACTCACTCACTCCTTCTTCTCCTTGGAGCCCTATTAATAGTGCAGTTGGTAACATCAAATGATTTTGATTCCCTTTCCACAACTGCTATTTTGGCTCCTTTGGCATCTTCAAACTATATTTCCCATGGTAATTATTACATTTCCTTTATTTCCAATGTCAGTTTATTTTCAAAGGAAAAAAAATCATATAACACCGCTAAAGAAGCCAAAATAGAACAATTTGCTATATAAAGCAAATATTTATTTGCATAATTGTGACTCCGATTTCTATATTAGCATAGCAGCAAAACCAACAGTGTTCGATTCAGAAGGACATAGTGTGCAAGACCTTATGCCTCTAAGCCAATGTCCCATTGCCAACGAGGACTTTCCCCTGGTATACCACTCCCTCTCACCTTGTTCCTTCAGGGAAAAATTTAACATGTTTTATCAACTAAGTTTTATCCTGATATTACATTTAGGAGAAAAATTTGGCATAAAGTTAAAAATGAACTGGAAACCAGAATGTGAGAGAGAACTTGTTGTTCTGAAAAATGGATCTCCATAAAGAATCTCAATTTATTCTAAGAGAGCTCAACTACCGACCCCAATAATTCTTGAAAAAAAAAAAACAGGTAAATCCAGAAAATTCTGCATTCATTTGGAGGAACTCTTATTATCTTATTGTCTAAGCCTTGCTACAACACAGAATTATGCAGGAGGTATATCCGTCCAACGTCCCTTGAATTGGGAATTGAGGAGCAGACTGCCTCAGAGCATAAAGTCTAAAGGTATACATATTAATTTATATGAAATTGAATAACCTTTGTAGCTAAAACATATAAAACATTTATTTCGTGTTAAGTCAATGTGCTGCAATAGATGATAATACCAGAAGGAATAAAAAAAAATACCAGAAGGAATGATTTTGTTTTTATATAGGAAAAAAGTATTCAAGATCATTTTATGGTAGTGAGCACACAAAAAACCCATACCACCTAAACTGAGAAGTGGTGTTTTCTCAATTATAGAATCTATACCTTTCTGATCTAGGTTCCTGGTCATTTATGGAAAAATAACTAATATCAGAGGTAAACCTGAGATTCTGTTTTTCAAGATATTCAAGCACACAGCCATGTAATTTGAAGAACTTAATTGTTTACAGCACAGAAGGTGTAGTCAGATCTGGGAGGAGATCCTGGCCTTGCCACTTATAGCTGTGTGACTTTGGGCATGTAACCTGACCTCGGGAAGCATCACTTCCCTCACCCGTAAAAGAGAGATCAGGAAAATATCCATCACCCAGGGTTGCTGTGACCATTAAAGAGATAAAATATATGAAGAACTTAGCAGGGTTCCTGGCACATAGTAAGTGTCAATCAGCAGTATTCATTGTTAATGTGTGTGCTAAATTGCAAAAAAGACTTACTTCTCAGTTCACTGTTTGGGAAGGGCACATCATAAATGAAAAATCTAGGGATGGGGTTGGGGAAGGGAGGTGCTATGTAAGAGGTGGGAGGAGTTGGCAATGCAGAAATCCATTTTAATTGCAATTTGAAACTAGAATCTTGACCTCGAAGAGTGGCAGCATGATCTTTTGTCATCAGAGACTCCATTAGTCAAAAGTGGGACTTGAAAGTAAGGTAGTTTCTTTCAAATTATCCACTAGCATACCATGGGGATCTTTTTCTCCTCCTCCAGAATCTTCTGCTAATGTTACGGAGTTTATGGTTCCCATAATGCACATGTACAGTATCTATTTCATTTAATTTGCTATTAACACTTATAGTTTCACTTACTTCAACACAGCTGGATAAAAAGAATTGAAATCAACCATCTATGGTGGAATTGGAATGTAGCTATTAGCAGTTTTATTTGAAAACCTACTGTACTCTCACCTATTTTGTGTCATGGCACAAATTCCATTCAAAAAAACAATTATTAAATCCAGATTTATGCCAAGCATAGTCCCTGTGCTTTCCCCAGCAAACCTATTTCTTGCCAGTTTTGCTGCACCCAGTGTCACCCAACGGTGAAAGAGATTTTTGTAAAACCAAACTCAGTAAACAACAATTTTTAAAAATCTCCATCTCTGTAAGTAAAAATGTAAACTTTAATTTTTCTTAACTTGAATAAGTGAAATAATTGGCAACTTCTTCTAGTGTTGGGTTTTATGGTGCTGGAAATTGCTATTATAATCAAAGTGCTTTTGGAGCTTTTGGAGTGCTTTTGGTATCTATATGAAAATGACTTATATAAATAAGTTCGAGTTGCCAAAAGGCATCTACCTAAGCTAGCTTAAACAAAGGAGAGTGGTCTATTTCTGCGTTGTACATGGACTGGAAATGGAAAACCATCCATTTGCAAGGCATCTATATGTACCATGTTTCTTCTTCTGGAAACTTGTCATCTTAAAACTTTTTTCATCTATGCAATTGATCAAACTTTCCATTTTTCTGAGCAGATTGGCTTTCTCTGCTAATTCTCTAGTTTGCAACTGGCTGAAAAAGGCCACTCATTCCAATCTGAATGTGACCCTCTAATTTAGGGACCAGTCATTGTCTGATCTCAGACAACAGGCCTCTTAGTGCAGATTTTTAAGAGAAAGAGAAAATGAGAGTATTAGTCATCATCTAATCCATGGACTGGATCCCTGGGGTCATAAGCCTACCCCCCATCTAACCAACGGTAATTGGGGAGAAGTAATATGGTACAGATCTGTTGGCTTAGACTCTGCACTCAAAGATATGTCATAATGAAGCCACTGAGTCAAATCTCTTGCTTCCTCTCTCAGTAGAAGTATACATCAGCAGTAAGAACTTGTGATGGGACTCTTCAAACTACTTTTCAAAGTTAAAACCAAAATAACCTGATGTTTCTTCCAAAGGCTTATATTTCAAATGCATCTAAAATTCTCCCACTCTTCCCATTCTGATTCTTTCTAAATTAAATTCTTTTAAACAGGTATCTTCTATTGGTTTGTACACACATAGTGAAATTATATCAATACTCATATGAAGAAAATTATTTTCTTGCACATGCCTGAAAATTTTCATTTAAATCCAGTTTTATTTTATACACTCTAAAGTTTTGGACAAGCTAATGAACATACAGCTTATATAACTGTTCAACCACTCATGCTCAATAAAAATTGCCAACACACACAATATCCCATTGTTTAGCATTTATTCTGAAAACTGTTCCAGAAATAATATTGTCAGGACTCTCCCTCTGAGATGGGGCCAAATAAGTCTTATACACCTTTCAATGTACAGCTAACTGCCTAGGGCTATATCAAGCTCATTGTTTATTCAGACAAAGCCTTTCACTTCCATAACTTTCTCCTTCCCTGTGCAGGAGGGAAAAACTGGGGGTTGAGGGGTGGGGGTAGGATGGGGTGGGACACAAGGCTCGTTTTGAAATGTATGAGAGTTGGATACTCCCAAAATTCCAGCAAGATTACACACACACAAAAATCTCATCTGGTAAATATTACATTCTGTTTTTGTCTTTGCTTTAGTTCTTACACAACTTGACAGTTTGTGGTATTGTGCCACATTTCAGAGCTAAGGTTTACAAACATCTGGCTCATGGGCAACATTCCATTCCCCACGGTCCCCCAGTGTCTCTGGGATAAAGTGTTTGCAACATACCAACTGAGGTGGAAAACAAGAGTTTTCCTAGAGAACAATGAGGGTAAGCAAGACATTTTGCTTCACAAGATTCCTCTCCAAGGGGCTGGACCTTGGAAATTTAACCCACTTGCTGCCGCCAGATGAACGTTGGAGACCTAAGAATCCTTGGACTCTTCTGCTGAGTGGCCAGTTAAGTGGATCTCTTTAAGTCCTTAGAGATATGAAACTCACTCAATAAATCAACAAAACAATGAAGTAATGCAAATTCTTCAGTCATTTTGAAGGAGTATTTGAATCCCCATCCCACCCTGGATTATCTAGGGTGGGATTATTTCTGTATATCCATTTAGGAATAAGAAAACATTTTCCTTTTCTTGTAGTTCATATGGAAAAAGGGGTAACAAGATCAATCATATTGGTTAAGGCATGTGGATTAATCCCTGGCACTTTATACGAGCTACTTAAGTTTTTCTTCTCATTGTTAGCATTTCTATGTTGGACATCAATGTATACAGAGGAAAATTATTTTTAAGTGTTCAGGCTTTTGGTGTTTAATTTTGATGTTTAATAATAATTTACATGCCATCTCTTTCTGTCTTTTTGTTATCTTTCCTTCCTGTTTAAATGCTATAATAGGATATCTGTATATTGTTCGAAGGAAGAAATTCTACTGTTACTATAATTCTTTTTTAATGAAAATGTCAACACTGAGGTCTGTTGGAGTGCTTACTAACAATTCTAGTTCGTAAGAAACAAACACCAAGTTCTCTAGATCATATAAGATACCCCAAAAGGATTGTCATCTTTCCCTGGGGGGATTACCTCATCAAATCTCCAGAACATGTGCAGTTACTAACCTGGGTTGGGGGAGTGCCATAGATTATTAGTAGGGTTCATTTAATCCCTGCAACTTTGTGCAAATTTGTGTGTATGCATGGGCATGCATTTTCTTAGGAAGAGATCTATAGTTTGCATCAGATCACAAAACATAAAAGGTTACTGACTGGTTGTATTGGGGGAATGAAGATAGTCAAACTAAGAAAGAGTTCTATGCAGAATTATGAAGGAAGCAAAGTCTCCTTCCTGTAGGTGTGCCCTTTCTTTACCTCAGTACTGGCCTTTAGCCCCCAGACACCAAGTACCCAAATGCGATCTTTCCCCACTTTTCTATGAAGTCTTCATCTTGATTCCTAATTCATTTGGAAAATGTACATGACAGAAAACGTCTATAAAAGGTTTCTTTCGGGGATCCCTGGGTGGCTTAGTGGTTTAGTGCCTGCCTTCGGCCCAGGGCCTGATCCTGGAGACCTGGAATCGAGTCCCACGTCCAGCTCCCTGAATGGAGTCTGCTTCCCCCTCTGCCTGTGTCTCTGCCTCTCTCTCTCTCTCTCTCTGTCTCTCATGAATAAATAAATAAAATCTTAAAAAAAAAAAAAAGGTTTCTTTCTGGAGACTGAAGTCTTCAACGGATGGAAAAAAACTAGGGAACCAGAGTTTCAGAACTCATCAGCTGGTGAGTGCTTCAGGCTTGTGTAGTTTCTGTTTACAACCAGCCAGTCCCAGAGTCACTAGAGAGATATGAAAATCGTCTTCCTCGAGGCAAATGTGGGAAGTGATTCCACTGGGATCATAGAGCCTTCAGTTAAGTCAACCACAAATAGCTCTTTAGATTCAGCTCTCTGTAACATCATACTGGTGGCCATGGGGGGGAGAAGAAGGCAGCTCTGGCCACAAAGATTTTGTCACTTTTGATGAAACAACATGAGTTGGTATCTCCAAACAATAAGAAAGGAACATATGGTTACCAAACACTTATTGATGTTGAGCCTGGTGCCAGACACCTGATGGTGTGGAGTAAGAGGTCAGGAACCTGGGAAGATTCTCACTCTACCACTTGATTAAAGAGGAACCTCAGGTATGTTACATAACAGCCCAAAGCCTTAAAGTTCTCATTTAAGGCTGTACCACAATGAACATGATGGTAATATTTTTCTCATAGGATCTTTATCAAGATTGATTTAAAAAAAAAAAACCCTATACATCAAGGGCATGGTATGGTCTCTGGTACACAGTAAGAACTGAATGAGTATTAGCTATAACTGATTCTCTCACTGAATGCCCATAACAACTCTAGGTGGTAGGTTGTGGACTTCCCATTTTCCAGATCGGGAGACTAATATTAGGAAGGGGAAAAAAATTTGACTGCCGCCACATGCCCTATAAGGGGCAGAGCCAATCTCTTTTAACTCTATGAGAAGTTTCTCCAATATACTACATGTATCACTGATCTGATGGGAAGTTAATTTTTTTTTAAAAGATTTTATTTATCTATTCATGAGAGATACAGAGAGAGAGAGGCAGAGACCCAGGCAGGGGGAGAGGCAGTCTCCATGCAGGGAGCCTGATGTGGGACTCCATCCCAGGTCTCCAGGATCATGTCCTGGGCCGAAGGCGGCGCTAAACCACTGAGCCACCCGGGCTGCCCGGGAAGTTTAATTTGGATGGTAAATAGGACAAATAGTTACACGTTTATTCTAACTATTACAGAAAAATATAACTACTAGTAATCTCATAAGTTGAGGATGAAACGAAGTATAAAAAATTAAGTTATTTTTAAATTACTAATAATGTAGATGAGACAAAGAAATGGAAACAGAGGAAGAGAGTGATTTCCTCATTAACAGTGAACAGGAGAAAGACTAAGAAAAAGATCAAAGGTATAAAGCTGAGATTGAGACATAAGGGCTGGACTATACATATATGTGTGTGTATATTTAATTCATCCTAGAATTTCACTATAACTTGCCAACACATCCTTGCTACAGCTGTTAGAGATCTGATTGTGGCATTTGCCTATGACTCAAGCTGCTAGTTTCTTCCAGGGAATACCGGCACTCCACATAACCCAACTACACCCAAGTAAGGAAATCACTATTACTGAGTCTGATGACAAGAAGGCTATCAAAAGGAGGCTGGGCTCAGAAAAGCCTCTGGAGATGCAAGGTAGAGACCATATGGAAAGAAAAGGAATGGTGGAGGTGCCTGGTTGGCTCAGTCAGTTAAGCGTCCGACCCTTGATTTTGGCTTAAATCATGATCTTAGGGTTGTGAGATCTAGCCCAGTTTTGGGCTCTACACTGGGCATAGAACCTGCTTAAGATTCTCTCTCTCCTTCTGCCTGCCATCTCCACTCCTGCTGCTCAAACTCTCTCAAAAAAGGGGGGAAAAAAGGAACGGTGTTCCTCATTTTAATTTTAATCACAATGTTCCCTTACTAAATCCATCAGACCCTCATAAAGTAGCACATGGTACCAATTTTAATGCTATGAAATATTACCAGTAAGTGATGTTTCCAACTTTACTATTGTTTTCTCATAAAATATCTTTCTCCTCCTTCTTCCAGTATTTTGCCTTGTACCCATAATTTCTGGGGCTGGAGAAACAAACTAAGAAGTAGAGTTGTTGATTTTACTTTCCTTACTTATCTTGCTTTCTCATTACAGACATTCGCTGACTTGACAATGGTTCAAGGTTCAACTTATGATGTTTTTTACTTTACAATGGTGTGAAAGTGATACGCAGTAAAAACTTTACGTCAAATTTTGACTTTTGATTTTTTTTCAGGACCAGTGAAATGTAGTATAATACTTTCTTGTGATACTGGGCAACAAGCTCAGCTCCCAGTGAGTTGTGTGATCATGAGAGCAAACAACCAACACTCTTACAACCATTCTGTATCCATACAACCACTCTGTTTTTCACCTTCAGTACAATATTCTATAAATTTCATGAGATATTCAACACTTTGTTATAGAATAGGCTTTGTGTCAGATGATTTTTTTCCAACTGTAGGCTAGTGTAAAGTATTCTGAGCACATTTAAAGTGGGCTAGACTAAGCTATGGTGTTCAGGAGGTTAGGTTTATTAAATGCATTTTAAACTTATGATAGTTTCAACTTACAATGGGTTTATTGAAATGTAACTCCATCATAAGTTGAGAAATATCTGGGAGCTACTTACACTCAAAAGAGAGAAAATGAGGGGGGAAAGTCCTTATAGAGAAGCCCAGTTAAGCCAACAAGACTGAGCAAATGATGCCATAAACATAGAGATGTTATATAGCAAAAAAAGAAAAAGAAAAGAAAAAAAGAAAAAAAATGCTTTTGAGAACCAGAGGGCAATAGGTTCCAATTTTATATGCATTTCTAGACTGAGTCACCTTGAGCAAGTCATTAAACTTTTTTGAGGGGCACCTGAGTGGCTCAGTGGTTGACCGTCTGCCTTTGGCTCAGGTCATGATCCTGGGGTCCTGGGTTCGAGTCCTGCATCAGGCTTAGGGGCAGGGAGCCCCCTTCTTTCTCTGCCTATGTCTCTGCCTCTCTCTGTGGCTCTCATGAATAAATAAATAAAATCTTAAAAAAGACTTTTTTGAGCTTAAGTTTCTTCATTTAAAAAATAAAGATACTAAATACCCATGTAGTCCCAAAGATTAACTAAGAGTTAGATAGGTAAAGAAACTAGTATACAATACTGTTCAAAATTTAGGCTATTTATCTTTTCTCTTTTGTCATGTCAGTGTCTTGTACTGTAAGAACTGTTATCCCGTCTCCATTTCCTGGTAGTAAATGCGCAGATTCTAATCTAATTCCAAATGTTTTCTTCCTGCATCAGGCACTCTGGCTAAGACCCATTTTCCAAACCTCTGTCTTTGTACTTCCTATCTGAACTGTCAACACAGGCCTGTGACACATTAGCCAAGATCTGCTTTCGTGCAAGAGCAAAGTCTTGCCATATCCAGAGAGATGAGCTTTTCCACTGGAGGTGCCAAAGGGCTGTGCACCTCCCATAAAACTCATCCATCCTTGGGAAAATCGTGGCTAACACACTTTATTGTAGTACTTTTATTTTCATTTCATGACAACAAAATTTATAATTTCTTTCAACATTCCTTTCCTTCTCTCTGAGCATGTTTTTTTTTTTTTGTTTTTTTTTGTTTTTTTTTTGTTTTTTTGGTCTTAGGATCAACAGAAGATCCCACACATCTAGCAAATAATTTCTGCATATATGAACATCAACTGGTGACCCGTCTCTTCCATTAGTGATCTGATAGTATTTAGAGTCTAGTAGAAGGTTTACGAAAATAAACCACTCCATCACCTTGGGCAAAGGCAGAGCTGGTATTTCAAGGGTAGGAGATACCAGGTAACATGAGAAGGGCCTAGTTGATTTATCTTCATCTCTACCTACACCATTGTAATCTAAGCCACTTTCATCTTTGCCTTGGTCATTAAAATAGTCACTTAAGCAGTCTCATCACATCTATTTTCGGGCATCTCTCCAATCCGTTTTCTAAGGTGCAGCCAAAGTACTTGTTTCAAATGCAAATGAAACACCAGCTCCCCACCTATTTAAAATCCTTCAATGAATTCCTTTTTCCAAATAGATAAGAATAAAATCTTTAACATGGTTTGAAAGACCATTCATTCATTTATAGCTATCCTGTTCCTTTCTTTCCTAGCCTACCACTCCCTCTCCATTCTTGCAATGTCAGATTGGGTTATGTAGAGTTTTTGGATTATGTAGAACACAGACTTAATACTCAAATTCAGGGCAGGTGTTTTTGTGATTATGCCCTCACATTTCTTTCTTTTAATCCTCTCCTATGTATGTTTATCTAAATTTGTAATTACTGTATGCAATCATTAGCATAATTATTTTATTAATTTCATTGGACTCTTAAACAAGAACTTTAACAAGTTCATTCATCATTGTATCTCCAGAGCCTTGTTCAGGGCTAGAGACATAGTAGTAATACTAACAAACAACAGGCATTATTAACCAGTTCTAAATACTTTACATGTTAGCTCCTAATATTCACAACAACCCATGAAGAAGAGGTTGTTATCCTCCTTTATCTAATGGAGAAACTAAGGTACAGAGAGCTTAAATAAGCTGCCTATAGTTACATAGGTGATGAATAGGACATGTGAGTCTTGAATCCTGGGAACTTGGTTTCATGCTCTTAACCATTATATGAATCTGCTTCTAAAGTAGTAGCAGGTGCTCTAGTTGTAGTAATTACTCAATAAATATTTATTAATTTAATAATGAATAATGAACAGATTGCTGCTTAAATGACCCAATGGGAGGCCTAACACCCTTGAGTTTGTTGAAGACTGGAGAGAAAGTCATCGACATGGCAACTCCGATGGTGCATAACATCAGCCTCATCTGGCAAACCAATGCAGCAGGGAATACCAAAGAAGCAACCTTCTTGAGCTGTGCTTGTTATACTGGAAGCTGCCTTGTCGTTCCTGCTGCTTGGAAATGCTGGCAGGCAACATTTCTGCTCCTGACTAAGCAAGAGCAAGTTTAAATATAGATGAGGGCTCTAAAAATGCTGCTGTTGAGGCTGTAACAGGTGACGCTAGACATTTTTTTTTTTTGTAGGTAAAGCACATTACAAAGCCTTTGAAAGTTGAGCCTGAACCATGACTACCCTTGAGTGTTTATCCCCAAGAGTTTTTAATGTGATGCCAGGGACCATTGTCATTTACTGAAGGATTTGTCTATTTGCTATGAATGTCAAGAGACTGAGAACTTGTCTATTTACCATGAATGTCAAGAGACTGACATTCATAAAGATGAACAAATACCTTTTACCTACAGAGGCTGTGCCTTCGAGGAGGTCATCTGGGGCTGACAGCAAGTGAACAGTATAGAGGAAATTCTAGGGGGATTCTTTTGTCCTCAAAGAACAAGGAAAATGGCAAAATAAGGATTTTGTTGACCTCTTAAAAAGATTTAACATTTGGAGAGTTACTTGCTCAACACTTGGTCAACAATATGGACAGGGGACATTTACACAGACTAGAGCAGAGCATGGGTCAGCAGAAGTCATAAACAAGGAGGAGAGAATGGCGGCTCTGTCCTCGGAGAGCTGATACTTTTGTTAGGAAGGTCAAATTCTCAATGTCTCAGCAATGCTTCCAAATCAACTAATGCAAGGAAAACGAAGAATGTATAAACCTGAATGGGACAATGTAAAAAGAATAGTGAGCAAATTGCACTGGAACCAGTTTAGACCTTCACTAGCCACTGTGCATGCTATGTTAGACTGGAGATAGAAACACAAATATGACTTTTCTATTCTGCAAGGAACTTAAAACTTAGGTGTGGAGACAGACATGTAATCCCAGGTGTGATAAGAGCTTAGCAGAAGAAACTCAGTGTTCTCAAAATCTAGAAAAGAGAGATTAACTTGGAGTGATATGGATCAGGGAAGTCTTCCCAGAGCTGTACCTTAGAGCATAAGAAATGTGTCAGTAGTGCTGGCGGGAGGAATATAGAGTGGAGAAGATATATTTCAAGTCACATGGGTAACTGGTTGAAATGCTAAGACTTGAACTGAGGTCTGTCTAGCTCCAAATGCCATATGTTTTCCAGTGCACTAGGCAGTCTTCCAAGACATTAAATATTTATTGAGTATGTGCTATATGTAGCTACTATACCATACGGTTTGGCTTCTACTCCCGAAAAGTACTAATCTTGACCCTTATTTACATAAGAGCTTAAATGATTGACCCAATATGATAACTTCAAGTGGTACTGTTTGTTGCTGAAGCCGAAAATCTACCATAAAGTAAGCACTCAGTAAATATTTGATGAGTATATTGGATTGACAAATAAATGAGTTTATACCCCCATGAATAGGTGATGAGAATATAGAGACAGAATAGAGTAGAGGTTGAAGGACTTGGAAGGATGAGTCTAGAATAGAGTTTTGAGGGAAAAGAGGGCCATGAAAGGCAGATAGAAATAAAAAAGAGTAAATACAAAGGTGAGGAGGAAAAAAATTACTAGGTTAGGCTTAATACTCTCATAGCTTCCATCAATGACAGCCATAATATCAGTACCACTGCCACGTCCAATATGGCCTACTGAATATCTGCTATGTGATGGATTTCACATTACTTCTTTTTGTACATCGGGCTAATCCTTACTATAGACCTGCATGTCAGGTGGTATAGTTTCCACCTTATAGTTGAGGATATGACATAAGAAAGGTCTGTAAATTGACAGCAAAAATTGGAAAATCCAAGTCCCTTTACCTAAAAAGTCCATATTTGTTTTAATATCCTCCTTTCCAATGAGCTAGTAACTCAACCCTTTTCTAATTTTAAAATATAGGTCTGGTCCTAAGTTTAGAAAATACCTACTCTTTTGTACATTCCAATCTAGACATGATGTAGAAATTTATCTGTCCATTTATCTAGGAATTTAATGTACTGTGCCTTGATTATAGGTTATATATCCTATGGATTCTGCTTCTCTGGATAACCCTAATACAATTCCTTCTAGCCTTGATCAGAAACTCTGATGTGGGATCGAGAAATGTGTGTTTTAACAAGATCTTTAGGTTTTTTTTTGTTTTTGTTTTTTTTTTAGATTTTATTCATTTGTCAGAGAGGGTGAGAAAGAAAGTGAGCACAAGCAGGTAGAGTGGCAGGAGAGGGTGTAGGACAAGCAAACTCTCCATTGAGCAGGGAGCCTGATGGGGGGCTCAATCTCAGGACCCTGGGATCAAAACCAGAACCGAAGTCAGATGCCTAACTGACTGAGCCACCCAGGTTCTCCAATCTTCAGGCAATTCTGAAGCATTCTGTAGTTTGGGAACCATTAATTTAGAATCTCAACATGAATGCTCACTAAGGGGAGAATGAGTACTTTAAAATATGGAACAAAGTTGGGAAGAAAAAAACAAGACCTTTAATTCTGAATCCACCAAGACAGTGAAGAAAATGTAAACACCACAGTGAAAACAGTAGTCAAAAGTCAATACGATAAGTGGGTTGTAAGACTTTCCTTCTAAAGCCAACAATGCAGTTTCTCCAAACACCAAGATTGAAGCAAATAAAAAATAAAACTATAAAATATGAAATATAATAAAGGAAAGTTGGTTTCTACACATAGTGTAACTAAATCTATTCAAAACAAACCTTTGATAATTGGCAGTTGGCACTGAAGATGTCTGTCAAAAGATTCCCACTAACATGCTAGTTAAAAATTGTATATAATATGCTCACATGTAAACTTGATATTTAGAAGCGTGAGAATATCAAGTGGAGCACAGTTTTTGAATCTCCCTCCCCATAAAGCTGGGCTGCTCAGAAGAGCTGAGATGGGCCCCAGAGAGGTTAGGGACATAGGGAGAAATCCCTTAGTCTTAATCCCCTCTCCATCCCTCCCCCCATGAAATCTGGCAGCAAAGGCTGAAGACAGATTCCTGTACCAGGCCATGGGAGCATCCAAAAGAAGCAAGAGGTTTGACTTCTGGTCTTAGAAGAATATGTAGTCAAATGGGGGAGATCAGGTCATTATTTTCAAAACCTCCCAAGGACATATCACTAGGGTAGCAAGTAACTGAAACTAATTCCTAGCTAGTTTAAGGTGTAAAGAGAATTTGGTGAGATATAGAGGTGTTGTATAGGAATCAAGGGCAGGAATTGATTGGACTTGGGGATGCAGCTAGAACCAGAAAGTTGAAAGGAATTCTATTTCTTTCTTTTTCTCTGTCTCTGTATGCCTGCTTTGTTCTTCACTTTCTCTGCCTCTGTTACACCTGGTTGAATTTGGTCACTCTCAGTTTGAGCCTACATGTTGACTTTTAGCCACACAGACAACCTGACTCTATTTTCTTGGTTCTAGTTATAGATTTCTAGGAAAGAGAATTACTTGACTCTGCTTGTGTCATGTCCAGCTTTGGCCCAAGTTGCCAGTGAGGGTATAGTCATACATTATAGAAATGGCTTCTGGGGTCCATGCGTGTAGAGTGGGGAAGGAAGCAGGCAGTTTCCAGAAATAATATGAAGTCGATGGCTCTATGGTTAGAAAGATATCTCAAGATTACTTTTGCCCTACCAGAGAAGTGTAGCACCAAAGCTAAACCAGTTATTTCTACCTGAAGACTTCTCAGGTAAGGTGTGGTTAATGGGGCTAATCTGGAAAGGCTGAAAGGGAGGACGTGTTTGTAGCATTTCTTGTAGTTATGGTTCTCAAGATAATGGTATATTAGGAAGAATTAAGAAGCAAATAAGTGGCGACAGACCAAAAGTCTGCAATCTTTGACTTACTTTAACTACTAAAATAGTATCACTATATTCAGGACACATGGTGAAATTTTATAGAAAATCTTTCAAAATACCATGGTACAACTCAAGAATACATGACACCATTGTTTTCATTTATTTGAGTATTAAAGCCAGAACCACACAATTCATTCCTAATGGTACTAAGGTCTTTGATATCCTTAGAGGCTAAAGTTTGCGAAAAATATAACAGGGTAGCTATCAAAATAGGAAATTTTCTTATTGAGGAAAAAAAAGATCTCTATCGTGATTAAACCAAGATTTTTGATACATTGGTAGGATTCAATGTATAAATTCATTGCATGGATAACCAAGATTTGCCTGGATTTTTCCACTGTTATACAGAAAGAAGACAAACTGAATGTAGTTTTCTTGGGGGAAAAAGTATATACATTTGAAAACTCTTCCATACTTCATTAAGTACTTAGCATGTCTGTTATCTATTGCTGAAAAAAAAAAGCATGTTAAAGTATATATGTAGAATTCATTTTCCTTTAAAATCTCACAAAGATCTGGATAAATAAATCTCTTTCATAATATATTTTCCTAATCATCCACATGACTTGAGTAATTCCAGGTTTTTCTCTCTTGTGACTCTTAGTTTTTTGTCCTATGATTTATGAATATGTCTATATAAAAAAGATTTAAATTGCTTCACTGAATAGTATAACCAATCACTCCCACAAACTATCTCATAAAAATGTACCTTGAAATAAGATTAAGAACTAATTCCCCTTTTCAAGGTTCAGATTCTAAGAAAGCAATCAGTTGGCCTGTAGGCATACAGAGGTGCTTCTGTCCCCCAAGATTGTTTCCCATTGACTCTATAATAGCTCCTGAACTCTCTGACTACAAATCAGGCTGGTAAAAAGAAAATTATCTGGATTGGATGGCAAATGAAACCATTCTAAATCAATAGCATCTTAGTTGCAATTACTTTGCTAGATTTTAATGTAGCCAAAACCAGAGTTTTAAAGGAATGAGATACAAGATCTGGTAACCTAGAATTTGGAGACTTCATGAGATTTGAAAAGAACACAGATTAGAGAATCGAAGGGCTTGTTTACTCAAATACTTTACAAAATTCTAGGGTTCATTCTACTGTGCATTTGTTCATCAAATAAATTAATTCACCAAAAATTTTTTAAAGATTTTATTTATGTATTCATGAGAGACATACAGAGAGAGACAGAGACATAGCAGCGGTAGAAGCAGGCTCTCTGGTGGGAGCCCTATGCAGGACTTGATTCCGGGATCATGCCCTGAGCTGAAAGGAGACACTCAACCACTGACCCACCCAGGCGTCCCTTAATTCAACAAATATTAATTGAGCGTGCACTGTAGATGTAACTCTATCTTAGGCAGTAGAACAAGAGAAACAAATTCAAGTTGGTGGCTGAGAACAACACACATTTCCTAATTTAAAATCCAGAATAACCCCAACAAGGCTGTTTCTTGGTGTAGGGAAGGTTATGTCATATACCAAAACAACTGGTGTCTCCTTGGGAGAACTTCACTGCTATCAAGAATGCTCTGAACTTGCAGAAACCCATCAATGAAGGGTTTAGCGCTTAGATGTTGGTTTATTTTGGATCATGGGCTTAATGAAATGGTTTTTCTTAAGGAAGCTTGTCTTAGATCCCAGCTGTTGCGATCAAAGCCATAGGGATAACAGGAGTCCACTTCCCTCTTCCTCTCTCTTTCTGATTTTAGGACATTATAAGAGCTTGGTAGGGATGCAGGGATGGGATCATGGGGGCTCAGCAAACTCAGCAGCAGCCTCCAGTGCTTTTCTGGTTTGTTGGTCCGAAAACTGCAACTCAGATTACCATGGTTTGGGAATTGAAATCCTGACATGAACAATTAAATTCTGTATTTATATTCCTAGCAATTTCATCTTGTCATTTGTGGTTTTCTTCAAATTACAAAACAATTAAATGAAGAATTTGGCAAAGAAATTGAACCAGATGCAAGTTTCTTGTCCTCCCTCCCACCTTCCCCCCTTTCCCTTTTAATGGCAGGAAAAAGAATGTAATTTAAGTCTTCCCAGCTCTTCAGCTGTGGAACAGCTGAACAGGCATCTTGAAGGAGAAAGTGTCTCTTTCACTAAAGAGTGTGATGTAGTGTTTTATCTGCAATGTGGAAGAGGAAAGCCCTTGAAGTACAGAATTCCCTAAGAGAAATGAAACACACACATCCTCCAACCACAGCATTTATTATCCTGACATTGCAATTTAGTAAACAAAAGACACAGAAAGTGTCATTCTGGTCTACCTTTTGGTAGAAAACATATATGAGGAGTTCCTTAAAAATGTAATCAAGCTGAAAGCTTGTTCTTAAACACAAATTAAGATCTAATAGCTGAACTGGTCTGAAATATGCCAAATGATATTGTCATATCCATTTAGAGGAATACTCAGAATTTTAATTATTTTCTCCAGCTGGATGATGCATAAGAGCCAATGCATTTCATACATCTCTCGCATTCTCTACATCCATCTCATCAGAGAGGTAGAGAACTTGTTTTTGATGGATTCAGATTTACCACATGCACAAACTCATTGTGCCTCCTAAATAACCTCCGTTTGTAGCACTGGCAAGGTATCTGATAAATAGGCCCAAATGCTCTTATAGAAATTTGGAGGACAGACTCCAGGCCATTTGGGAGCAGAGCATCTCCAATCAGGTAATCGAGTGCAGACAATCTGGAAGACAACATATATCAACAATCCCAGAAAGTTTGGCTGTATGATTCTAAAGTAAAACCCAAAGTGTCATGTTACATTTTATTCTGAAAGAGGCAACAGAGCCTCTGCATAATGATTTCCTATGCTGAATTAGACAGAGAAAGAACTTTTCCATTTTTCCTGACCTGTAACTTAATATCAGGCAAAAAGGCTATTAGGTGGAGGAAATGCTATTTGCTTGAGTGGTTCCATTTTTGTCACCACCACCTTTCCCCACCCCCTAACACACACACTGACTGAGAACAAAGAAAAGGAAACTTTCTGAATTTTGCTTCTCCATCTAAGAAAGAAGGCCAGGGGTTGGGGGGTGGGTGGGAGGTGGGGTAGGGGGTGGGAGGGGTGGGGGGGGGGGGCGCAGCACAGTCTTTGGAATCAGAGAAAGGAGGCTCCACTAATATTGACTGTGAAACTTTCTAGACATGTGATCGACAAGTTGTTTTCTCTATACTAAAAGGTTCCTATCCAAAATAACAAAAACAAAAACAAAGGAGAGCTACCAGGACTTATATCATGAGGTTATTGTATGGAAAATTCTAATGAAGCCATTTTCAGCAGAGAACTGAACTCTCTATCATCAATATTGGAATCTATACTCAGCTGAAGTCCCATCACCTCCCATGACTTCTTAATATTCGTTCTCCCTTTGCGCCCACGAGATTTAATATCATGCTTGTGCTTGGCACTTCTGTATTCACCAGAATTCTAATTGCTCTTTTTAGACTTATATTTTGTTTTCCTTTCCTAGGCTGAATAACCCTTAGTTTTAAAAAACATAATTTGTTCTTTACAACAGAAACAACACATGCTCCTAATTACAAATTTAGCAAATTCAGATAAGGAAAGTAAGTGAAAATCACCCATTGTCTCATGTCTGGATGATAACATTTCAGTGAATGTCCTTTCAGGGTTATTTGGCTGGGGTATTTTTGTTGTTTTTGTTTTTTGTTACATAGAATATCTGGCTCTCATACTGTAAAATAAATTTTCTCACCTGCTTACTCTCCATTCATATTGGGAACATTTTGTATGTTATTGAAATATTCTTTGAAACATTGTTTCTAAGGACTATTATTGTATGGATCTAAGATAATTTAATTAAACAATCTATATTATTGGACGTTAAGATTGTTTCCCAATTGTTGCTTTGTAAACCAAATTCTTTTTCTCCAAATTTTTATTTAAATTCCAGTTAGTTAACATACAGAGTAGTATGTTCTAGGTGTAGAGTTTAGTGATGTATCACTAACGTGCAACACCTAGTGCTCATCACAAGTGCCTTTCTTTTTTGTTTTGTTTTGTTTTGTTTTAAAGATTTGTTTATTTATTTTCGAGAGAGACAGAGAGCATGAGTGAGGATAGGGGCAGAAGGAGAAGGAAAGAAAGAGAATCTCGAGCAGATCTCCTGCTGAGTGGAAGGCCTGACCCAGACTCCATCTCACAGTCCTGAGACATGACCTGAGCCAAAATCAGAGTCAGACACTTAACCAACTGAGCCACGCGGGTGCCCCACAAGTGTCCTTTTTAATACTCATCACCCATTTAATCCATCCTCTGCCCACCTCCCCTTCAGTAACCCTGTTTGTTCCCTACAGTTAAGAGTCTGTTTCTTGGTTTGTCTCTTTTATTGCCTCCCTATGTTCATTTGTATTGTTTCTTAAATTCCACATATGAGTGAAATCATATATTTGTCTTTCTCTGACTGAAATATTTCACTTAGCATAATACCATCTATTGTCATTACAAATGGCAAGATTTCAATTTTTTTTGTGGCTGAGGATACATATATATGTATACACACACACACACACACACAGATGCATATAAACCACATCTTCTTTCTTCTTTACCCATTTATCAGTTGATATACATTTGGGCTCTTTCTTAATAAAACAAAATTTTTAATGCAAGATTTTTAAGAGGAAGAGGATGTCTTTTATTGATGTGAATGCTCTGTCTAGCATATCGCCATGGATCAACATGCTTGTTAAATTTAACATTTAACATGTTTGTTAAATATCTTCTGTGGATTTTTTTTGTATATATATATATATATATATTTTTTTTTATTGGAGTTCAGTCTTCTGTGGATCTTAAAGGCAGGTATGTTTGGGATTCAAAAATCTAGATAAGAATAGGCCTCAGAGATTGGGTTGTATCAGAGGCTCAGTCCAGAGGGCAGACATGGCTGCTTCATTCATATCTATACTAGAGAGCCACATATTTGTTTTGAAGACCATGAACTTTCTACATTTCTCTTTCTGCCCTCCTCTCCCTAGTAGATCTTCTATAAGCCTTCATCTCAATAGATTTCCAAAATACATAATTATCATATCTTAGCAGCCATCCTTTGGCTATGTGTATGTGTGTTTGTCTTTTCACTGAAGTATAATATACATATGAAAAGTGCACATGTAAGTGCACATATGTTTTCATAATCTGAACACACCTATGTAAGTAAGAACTTGGATCAAGCATTAGAACATTTTTGGATTCTTGGAAGCACCTTCCCCTTACATTCACTTCTACTCGTGACTCCAAAAGTAAATTACCACTATCCTGACTTCTAACAGTACAGACTTATTTTGACTGACTTTGTACTTTCTGTGGGTAGAATCTTCTATTTTGCCTGATTTCTTTGCCCAATATTAGGTGTGTGAAGTTCATACCTGCTGTTGTGTATAGTTATGGATTGTTCATTCTCATAGTCAATAAATTGTAGCTTTGTGTGACTTGACAATAGTTTCTCAACTTTTGTCTTTCACCAATAGAAACTTTCCTTTACATAAAACATCATTTCAGTTTCCATCATATGAAACACCAGATAAGAGAGGAACTGTAGAAATAGGGGCAGAGCCTAGATCACCCTCTATTCCCTCTCCTGACCCACTTCCTATTCTCTCTAATACATACTCAGGGCTATGATTATAACTGATTTTTATTTATACCTTACAATTTTCTCTATTTTCTAAATAAAGTTTTATATACATACACATGTGTGTATGTACGTGTGTATCCATATCAGCTTTATCCCATGAATATACCATCCATTTAAATGCTACTATGTGCAACTCTCAAAATTGTATATTTCTTCCTTTAGCTAGTTGAGCCATATCAGTTATGACAAAAACACATCCAGGTCTGGAACTGGAAAAGTCTAGGGTAGAGCGTTCACAGGGGGAAGCATCAACCAAGATGTTAATGTGGTTGTTTTGAGTATCTATAAGCCAATGTAAAATGCCATCTTTGAAAAGGAGAAAAATGGCATCCAAAGACAACTATAGTCAACATCACAGTTTCACCTGGCCTACCACTGGAGTCATAGGAACAGATCTGTTCTTGTAAAGGAGAGCTCTTCCATTTGGATGTGAGGAAAACAACCAAAAGTATAGTAACTGTCATTTCTTATAACCAAGTCATCATTTGCAATGGTCAAACTGGATGTGTTTTCTTTGGCATGGCCAGGCTAAACTTTTGTCATTCACTGAGCAGACATCCACCAAATTGGAAACATTGGGACAGGCAATTTCTCTGATGTTTTGGTTTCAACAGTACTGATCTATAATTATTTCTCCAAACAAAAAGAAAGTGTTTGACAGAGACATTTAAAGACCTAAAACAACTTTCTTATAGGAAACACATGCTTCTTCTTGAAATTAAAACACATCATTATGCTAATAGGAGGACACTCAGCAAGTGGAATTTGCTAGGGATTTGTTGGTGGAGGGGTGATGCTGAGGGGTGATGAGAAGGTAGGAGACAACTGACTTTTGTTAGCTGTCCTGAACAGATGCCAAGAGAGTGAAGTCCAACAACTGTGTCCTTAAAATGACCCCATTATACACACTGGGGAAGTATCTTTGTGCTTTTCATGGGACTGTACAAAGTTGAGCTTCAGAAAACACATTGAGAATGAATTTCTGGTTTGTATTAGTATCTTCTCACCTCATCCTGATATTGGATTATAGAGCTCTTTAGGCTTGAAGGCAAAAAGATACATATACAAGTATGATAGGTTCTTTGTAACTTCAATAGTAAAACTTGATATAAGGACATCAGTGCCATCCTTTTCTCAAAAAAGTTTGTCTTCTCTCTCATTTTCCCTCCATCTTCAAAACCAACCACCATCTCACTGATAAAAGGAAAGAAATGCCATGTCCTAATGTGCTTGGTAATTGGAGAGACTTGAATTTGGAAATGGGGCATTTATAAAGCACAGGAGGAGCCAGGAAAAAAACTTTTACAATTGAACACTTTTAGTGATTTACAGCCCTAAACTTCATAAAAACAAAGGATTTCCACAATGTCTCTGGACACCTCTGAATGACTGTACTCTGAAAAGGTAGTTTCATATTTGTAGGGAGAATAGCTGGGAATGCAAAGAAGAAAGTGCAGGGAGGAAAGTTTTGCCAAATTCATGTGTTCTTGATTTATTTTTTAATAAAAATTAAGAGGAATACTGCCAAGTGTTCTTCCGTCTATCTTTAACTCATACATTTCCTGTCACCATCATTCATCTTAGGAATGTCCCTCCCAACCTTATTTGACTCTACCTCCTTTTGTGTCATTGTTGGTCATGGCAAAAATCCGCAAGATCACCAGGGACCCAGAATTTGTTTTTGTTCATTTGTTTCGTTGGTTTATTTTTAATGTGTGTTTGCTTTGTTTTTGTTTGTTACAGGGAACATTCCCTGCCCTGTCTGTCCCCACCAAAATCTCTCAGTTTGTTTCCAGGAAATGTTCAAGTTTTCATTTCTACGGTCCTAATCTCCATATACTCACACTCTCACTTAGCATATTATGGCCCCACATTAAATTGTAAATGGTATTAGGAAGGCACATCACTTTAACCTCCTATCAATTACCACTGCCTCAGTATGAATCAGGCTATCTGCCTATTTCTAGAAAAATTAATCACTCTTTCCTGTGACGTTTGTCATATATTCCAGTTTTTCTAAGCACTTTCTAATTTCATGTAATTTACTCTTTTCAAAAGGATGATTCATTAAACTTTTACCTACTTATTTTATTTGTGTACATTCATAATATTTTACATAAATTGAAGTGTTTACCAAAAAAAAAAAATCTGTGTCAAAGCATATGTCTTGCATTTTCAATCTGAAAGTATAGTACAAGCCCAAGGAGTTTGCGTGTCACCTTTCTTCAGCAGTCACTGGGATGTGCTATAGTGGTTTGCACCTATGGCTAAACTCCCCTTCCTCCCATGATGTTGCCTCAAAGGCAGAGGTCACAACTGGTTCTTAATAAGTGTTTGCTTCATGATTAGTGGATTCCAAGTGAGCTACTAAGTTTGGATTTAAGAGACAAATGAACCCAACAATATGTGAAGTGGTCTGGATGTATGTGATCTAGAGAATTAGAATAGAGAATTACTAGAAAGTGGTCCCAAACAACTGACCATAGCAGGAGACTTCCAGAAGAGTAGTTCCCGACTGGTGATGATTTTGTCCCCTGTGGAACATTTGGCAATATCTGGAGACATTTTATGGTTTTCACAATTGAGGGTGTGCTAGTGGCATCTAGTAGGTAGGGTCCAGGGATGCTGTTTAACATCCTACAAGGCACAGAACAGTTATGAAGAATTATCTGACCCAAAATGTCAATATGGAGGTTGGCAGATCCTCTTTTGGACACTGAGTAAGTGGATTTGGGGAGGAAGGTTGGAGGTGGGCCAAAACAAGAAAATAATAAAATAACATGTACTGTGTATTCCAGGCTCTAGAATAGTGTTTTGTATAGATTATCTCTTTTAAGCCTGACAATAATTCCATGAGGTAGAAATTATTACTACCCTTTTTTATTATGTGAAAAAAACTGAGAATAAGCTACTTACTCAAGGTCATATAACCAGTAAAGCTGGCATTTGAACCCAGGGTCTCCATACTCTCCTAACCACTCCAATAAATGTTATGTCTATTGGAGTTACCTCTTAGATTCTCAACTCTATTTAGTGAAATTAAAGAAAACATGTAGATGCAATAACATATTAAAATGCAATAAGAATAAAACAAATTTAAAAAGCATCATGATAAGAAAAGAAAAAATTATAAAATGCCAGAGACACACATGTGTGTAGAAATCACACACTTGTACACTAAACTGAAGTTGGCCTTCGAAGTTGGCTTTGACTTTCCAAGTGGACTAATCAAAAAGGGAATTGCAGTCAGTTACAAAATGCATTGTTCATAAAATGAAAAGCCTACCAATCTTATAAAATTAAACATACTCTTACCAAAGAATCCAGCAAATGCATTCCTTGGTATTTACCCAAAGGAATTGAAAACTTATATCCACATAAACACCTGCATACAGATATTAACAGAAATTTTATTCATAATTGCCAAAACTTGGGAATAACCAAGATGTCTTTAGTAGGTGAACAGATAAATAAACTGTGGTGTTTATTTAGTGTTGAAAAGAAATGAAAAGGCATGGAGGAAATTTAAATGCATATCACTAAGTGAAAGAAGCCAATTTGAAGAGGCTACACACTGCATGATTCCCACACTCTGACACTCTATAGAACAAAAGCATGGAGACAATAAAAAGATCAGTGGTCCCAGGGATTGGCAGGGAGGAGAGGAATGAATCAGTGTAGCACAGAAGATTCTTAGAGCTGTGAAACTGTTCTGTAGGATACTCTAATGGTGGATATATTTCATTATGCATTTTTCCACATCCATAGGCTGTGAAACACCATGAATGAGCCCTAATGTACACTTGGAGCTCTGGGTGAGAATGATGTGTGAATGTAGCATCATCAAGTATAACAAATGTGCCACTCTGGTGAAGGATGTTGATAACAGAGGAGACTATGCACGTGTGGGGGCAAGAAGGACCTGGAAAATCTTAATACCTGCCTCTCAACTTTGCTGTGAACCTAAAAATGTCCCTAGAAAGTAAAGTTTATATGAAAATGAAAAACAAAACAAAATACCCCCCCCCCACCAAAAAAAAAAACCCCAAACCAAAACAAACAAACAAACCACCACGAAAAGATAAAACAAAACTAAACTCCACTAGTTACTCAGGAGGAGTCAATGTTACCAACACAGAGGACTGAGATATCTCTCTCAGCATCTTCTTCATAAGTAGGTCATTACTTGTATGTTCTAGAATATCTCCATAATAGATGATGAGTTTTGTTTGGCCATTTCTCTCAGCATTGCTCAGTGGAAGAATCCAAATCAGTTTGCTACAAGTGATAAATAACACATGGACCAAAGGAGAGCACTCCAAAGGGGCAAACCTATCATGGTCTGGCTGAATTTAGACCCTCAGACCAGAAGCATGGATTGGTTGCACCACCACGAATCAGTCCTCTTGGGATCCTCACTTTACCTTTGAGGACTCAGTTTCCATACATGTAAAATGGGAATGTTAGTGTGTATCTTGTGAGATAATGGTTTCTAACTTTTTAATTCACTCAGTAAATGTTAGCTGGATGCTTCCTCAATATTTGCCACTGTCTGGGGCCTGCAACTAAATGGCAGACAGGACGATGACAGATTCCATGCCTGTTCTCACAGAGTTACAGTGAAATGGTAAAGAGGGATTCACTGACAAGTACAACATAAAATCATATATCCAACAAGTATTTACTGAACACCTACAATGAGTTAGGGACTATTAGGCAATGGATATATTTATCATTCTGCTGTTGCTTTAAAATTGATCAATTTTCTTTTTTTGAATTCTGGCAGAGGAAGGCTGAGTGAAATAGCTTAGTAACTAAGTGGAGCAGACCTGAAATGGGGAGAACTTTAGGGCTGCTACTACTATTCTAGAAGTCTTTACCTTTACTCGAGGGGGTAACATTCATATTGCAGTCTAAGTGAGTGACATTGTTCTGAAGGTATGCAGGTGTCCAACCTACACTACTGGACTCCCTGGCACTTGAATCGATGTAGCTAACCATCTAACTCTAGACAACAAAAATCATTTGGGTTGGTTCTGAGAAAAACAGCATCAAGTTTGTACAATAGAGGATAAACATGCACTTTACAAAGTCATGGTATTCCTTAAAATGTGCAGTGTTGAATCTATCAAGATTCAAGATTCTAATTTGCTCAGTCAATATTACTAACCTCTCTGCCTTTCAGCGTTGGCAAAAGGTTGTCTTTCCTTGCTGATCACTGGAATATAATAGAGATTCATTTCTCTTCTGAAAGGAAGCTCTACCAAGAGAAAAGGGAAAGAGAATATGTTTTGTCACCTCTGAGCTAAAACTATTGTATTTCTCTAAAAGCAATCATCTGTAGACATTACAATAGCATGTGCAGGGCATTGCATAGCGTTTGTTTTAATCGGTGTGCTTTATCAATTCCACCCCAGATTGGATTCATTCTTCTCCAGAAATCTCACCAAATCGAGTTTGATTTTTCCTATGAAATGACATTTGGCTGCACAAACATGCTCGACCGTATTGAAGGACACAGTCAAGAACACCAGCAACTCAGTGATATAATCCCAGCCCGGATGAGAAACATCAGAAGCTTTCAAACTCCCTACGCTTTTCCCTCTCAAAGTTCAAAAGGTCTAATTCTTTCCCACTTAGGTCTTGTCCATTCCCAGATCTGAGCTGGGAAAGGAGAATGCAAGAGTTTATTTTAAATTATATTTGGCTTTAAAAACACTGTGTTTTCAGTTCTGAGAATGAACAAAAGGGAAGTGCAGTTATCTAAAGAGACATAGAAAAGACAGTGCTCTCAAAATCATGCCACGATCTGTACTTGTTTTGTCATCCTACTACTAACTCTACCTAGTGTACTGTTAGACAAGATACATTATCCAGAGCGCCTGCTTGACCTAGAGGGAATTTCTATCCTAAAACAGCAAATATTTATGTGGATCTAATTGATGTTCACATGAAGTTCAAAGAGTTTCAGAGATAAGATGTTTAAAGATATCCAACTATTCTCTTAAGGGCAGATACAGTTGATAATAATCTAGAGGATTCATTAATTTCATTGATAACACATATTTTAAAAAGTAAACATGAAGTTAGAGCTTGTCTTTTGTCCAAAGGCTGATAAGTAAAAATGTGTTCCAGTTTTTTTTTTTTTTAAGATTTTATTTGTTTATTCGTGAGAGACACACAGAGAGAGAGAGGCAGAGGGAGAAGCAGGCTCCTCATAGGAAGCCCGATGTGAGACTCAGTCCTGGGACTCCAGGATCACCCTCTGGGCCAAAGGCAGGCTTTAACCGTTGAGCCACCTAGGTGTCCCAGTGTGTTCTAGTTTTTATAGCAAGTTTAGACATCAGGGATTTTTATACATCTCATTGAGAAAACAAGTTCTATTCACACTTTTGAGAAGCAAGTTTTCTTATCAAGGGAGGCAAGACCGTAAGAAAAACCCCTAAAAACGGAAAGGACGGTAAATGCACAATGAATCAAATTGATTATTCTTTTTGTGCCATTATAAGCAGATGTTAGTTATAACCATGATCACAATGAGGTGACAGCTACTGCGTAAGATTTGAGATCACTTAGACCATGTTTTGTGATTTTTTTGAAAGAGGCATAAGATGACTATGACAACAGGCAATTATTAATTACTATTCATTTAATCAAGGAAAGATTCATGGAGAAGAAAAGTAGGCTTTTAGACCGTGTCCATTCATATCTATCTATTTTAAAAACAAGCATGAAACGTATTAAACTTAGCATTTTGTTTTGGTTGCCTAGTCAATCGTACTATCACACCATGCAATGGGCACTAAGAGTTTTCTTTTGAGCTATGCCTTCCAGAACAAGACCAGCAAAGAAATGGCCTTTGAAGAAGAGATCAAATGCTTCATCATTCCATGTGATTTGCTTTCAACATTGGCATTGAAACAACATGCAGAGGCATTTCTCTCCATATTTTAATAAGGGCACATTTTTAATTGTCTAAAAAGCTTCAGGGTAGTACCTGAAAATAGAATATCCCTAAGATGCTAAGATCTATTTCATATCAAATGACAGTTGTTTATTTATGACATCAATTTATTTTTCACTTTGCAATTACGTAAAAATAGCAATAACATAGCAAGTGAGATGATGCGATTGATCTGCATGCTGAATTATTCATTCGATTTCAGTTGTTGACTTCACATCAGACATCTCCTGATGTACGGTGCATAAATCATGATGAGTCTTTTGCCACAACCACTCAAAGAACCTATCTGATGCTTTTTGTATCCATTTATGCATATGGCCTGGAATTCCTGGTATCTCCTTAACTAGGTCCAAAGTGGTACCATATATCAAATGCTGAAGGATGGGACTCCAGCAAATGGTCTCCAGGAAGTGGCATTCTCTTCTGAGGAAGGTCAGTTAGCTGATACTGACCCCACCATTCTGCAATTTTCCAGATTTGCTATGTAATCATACTCATGGCACTAAAATCTCAGCAAGTTACCAAAGGCATTGGTGTGGAGTGATTTTGAACAGTTGGATTAAACACTAACCAGATTACGGTTGCTGGAATGGTCTCTACCAAGCACCAGACCAAATGCCCTGCCTTCACGTTGTGTGAACTTAAAAAGTACTTGATGAAAAACTTCTCTCATTATCTAGATTAAGTTAGGGTGCTTGCTCTATGATCTCATGATGCTTGTATTTCCCTTTATATCATGCATTCATGATACTTGAGCATTATTTCTAGCTTTGAATCATTTGTCCCGGAACTAAACACCACTATACTTTTAGTCTCCTCACCTAAATGAAGACATACAAAAGACACTTGATAAAAATATTAACTGAATAAGTAAAAGCCATTCTCATTACTCAGCTACAGCCTTCTGGGACAGTACAATTCTCTTCATAGATGAAAAGACATTTGCCAAATTTAAACAAATATGCTGTAAAACATCAAATACCACACTATCATCTGGTCCTCTACCACTTTTTAATCCTCTTAATACTCTCCTAGTTTGGCTAAAGTACTCACTTATCTTAGAAAATTTCACCCTGGTAAGAAACCACCATTTCCTAAAGAATCCTTCCATGGGAATACTGTGCCTCTGTCCTTGTTTCAGACAGCTGAATTTGCAATATAATAAACAGATCTATTAGCCTAAGATTTTTTTTTAAAGGCATATTTTCATGGTTTAACCCTCCCCAGCTCCCATTCCATGCCCAAATTCAAAGAGTGGTTGTTTTGGGATGGTAAGATAAGTGATTTAAAAAAATTTTTCCTCGTACTTTCCATATGAATTTAAGAGCAAGGATTTCTTACTTTTTGAAGCAGAGGAAAAAAAAAAACATATTACCAGACAAGGAATTACAAGATTAGCAAAGTCAGCAATACTTAGGCTCTGAACTAGACTTTATTTTATTATTTTATTATTTTTAAATTTTTAACGATTTATTTTTGTTTATTTATGATAGACAGAGAGAGAGGGAGAGAGAGAGAGAGAGAGGCAGAGACACAGGCAGAGGGAGAAGTAGGCTCCATGCAAGGAGCCCGACGCAGGACTCGATCCCGGGACTCCAGGATCACGCCCTGGGCCAAAGGCAGGCACGAAACCGCTGAGCCACCCAGGGATCCCCTGAACTAGATTTTAAAAAAAGAAAGATAAAAATAAAATAAAATAAAAATAAAGATAAAGATATAATCATATCTATTCAGTAATGTAAACCTCAGTCTATGAATTTCTCCTGCGTGCGTAGGGCAGCAGAGGCAATTTCAAAATTACTGTCTTAGATGTTGGTAAATTTCTGTCATTTGTTTAAATGGAGAATTTTAATATTCTTGTTCACCTAACTGTCTTCCTTCTGATACTAAGGACCTGGCATATAGTAGCTATTCAATAAACATTTGTTGAACTAAAACACAAGTGAATAAATTTCATCAGAAAACTGAGTTCTGGTCAACTATATTCGACAAAGCAGAAAAGACTATCCACTGGAAAAAGGACAGTCTCTTCAATAAATGGTGATGGGAAAATCGGACAGCCACGTGCAGAAGAATGAAACTAGACCATTCTCTTACAACCATACACAAAGATGAATTCAAAATGGACAAAAGATCTAAATGTGAGACAAGAATCCATCAAAATCCTAGAGGAAAATACAGGCAACACCTTTTTTTGAACTTGGCCACAGCAACTTCTTGCAAGATACATCTATGAAGGCAAGGGAAACAAAAGCAAAAATGGATTATTGGGATTTAATCAAGATAAAAAGCTTCTGCACAGCAAAAGAAACAGTCAACAAAGCTAAAAGACACCCTGCAGAATGGGAGAAGATATTTGGAAATGATCTATCAGATAAAGGGCTAGTATCCAAGATCTATAAAGAACTTATTAAACTCAACAGCAAAGAAACAAACAATCCAATCATGAAATGGGCAAAAGACATGAAGAGAAATCTCACAGAGGAAGACATAGACATGGCCAACATGCACATGAGAAAATGCTCTGCATCACTTGCCATCAGGGAAATACAAATCAAAACCCCAATGAGATACCACCTCACACCAGTGAGAATGGGGAAAATTAACAAGGCAGGAAACGGGATCCCTGGGTGGCGCAGCGGTTTGGCGCCTGCCTTTGGCCCAGGGCGCGATCCTGGAGACCCGGGATCGAATCCCACATCGGGCTCCCGGTGCATGGAGCCTGCTTCTCCCTCTGCCTGTCTCTCTTTCTCTCCCTCTCTCTGTGACTATCATAAATAAAATTTAAAAAAAAAAAAAAAAAACAAGGCAGGAAACAACAAATGTTGGAGAGGATGTGGAGACAGGGGAACCCTCTTGCACTGTTGGTGGGAATGTGAACTGGTGCAGCCACTCTGGAAAACTGTGTGGAATTTCCTCAAAGAGTCAAAAATAGACCTGCCCTACGACCCAGCAATTGCACTGTTGGGGATTTACCCCAAAGATATAGATGCAGTGAAACAGCAGGACACCTGCACCCCAGTGTTTCTAGCAGCAATGTCCACAATAGCCAAACTGTGGAAGGAGCCTCGGTGTCCATTGAAAGATGAGTGGATAAAGAAGATGTGGTTTATGTATACAATGGAATATGACTCAGCCATTAGAAATGACGAATACCCACCATTTGCTTCAACGTGGGTAGAACTGGAGGGTATTATGCTGAGTGACGTAAGTCAATCGGAGAAGGACATATATTATATGGTCTCATTCATTTGGAGAATATAAAAAATAGTGAAAGAGATCATAGGGGGAAAAGAGAGAAAATGAGTGGGAAATATCAGTGAGGGTGACAGTACATGAGAGACTCCTAACTCTGGGAAATGAACAAGAGATAGTGGAAGGGGAGGTGGGCGGGGGGTTGGGTGACTGGGTGACTGGCACTGAGGGGGGCACTTGGCGTGATGAGCTCTGGGTGTTATGCTATATGTTGGTAAATTGAACTCCAATTAAAAAAATAATTTAAAAAAAGAAAAGAAAACGGAGTTCTGAGAGGTTAAATTACTCAGAGACATCATAACTCAACTTACATTGTTGAATATTTCCTGAGCCCCTTGCCTTTACACCCAAGTGTGTACATGTCCCTACTCACTGAAACTTGATTTTCTACGGTGTACTGGGCAGATACATGGTATCAGAGTATTGCTGTCAGATGCAGCAAACTTACTCCCCCAGCCTGTCTCACCTTTACTTCTCGCCAAGCACTGGGCTCCAGATACCAGGAAAAGGGAAGGGGAATGTTGCCAAGTGCTAAGGGAAGTCTGATTTGCCTGGCTGCCAATGCCTGGGATTTGGCATGCTAAGGCATCTGTTGTGGTTGTGGATTTGGGTTGAGTGATTCCTGCTGAAAACACTGTGAATAATTCTAACAATGTCACTGCATGCTGTTGCCCTGGTCTTTCTCCTCTCTGGGTCATGTTTCTAGCCACAGATGATTAGTAACAAACACTAATCAGTAAACTGGTCAGAAAGACAAAGCCAAAGCTAAGGTCTGCCAAAAGTATGCTAATAGGATAGCGAGTTCTCATTTTGTTTTTCGGTAGAGGAGAGAGAATGGGAATTAAAAATGAAAAAGAATAGCAAGAAACTGATCTTCTGACAGGTTAAGCATCATCAACCTTCCTTGTTTTCTAGAGTTAGAAAAGAAAGTCTTAGAAAATTTGTGCCACATTATTTTTTCCACATGTGGGTATGTGATAGAGTTGGGATCTCCCAGAAGGCTTAAATTATGGTCTTGCTTCCTCATGCTTGGTGGCTTTCCATGTTGGTTTGTTGATAATATATGTTTAAACAAAACAAAACAAAACAAAACAAAACACATTATTGGTCTAAAAATACACCTGCACTTAATGGAGAACTTTCTCATATACATCCCCCATCTTCCCCAGGCATCAGGAGCAAAAACTGTCTTTTTGGGTTAACAGAGCCAGTGGGAAGGGTTGCAATGTTTATGTTTAGCCCCATCCAAATGTCATCTTATAAGAGGATCATGAAAAATGAGAAACTTTAGCTCTTTGCTTTTTTAATCCTATGGTATTCAAATAAGAATATTTCTTACTTCCATTGGCTCTCTTACCCCACAATTTTTGTCCACAAAAACCACTACATATGAACTTGATCTGTGTTTTGGCCATATTTCATCTTAAGAAGCAACAGCCCTCCCACATCCAAATTTATATTTCTTCTCTTTGCAAAAAAGTCATCATCATCATCATCATCATCATCATCATCTTTAACACCGAGTTCTTACTATATGCCAAGCACAAGATTAGATAATTTACACACATAATTTAATTTTTTAAAAACCTCTATGAAGTAGGTACTATCATTACATCCATTTTACAGATAAGGAAATCGAAGCTCAGAGAGGTTAAATCACTTTTTAATTGTCATGTGTCTTATGAAAAGCAGAGCTGAATGCCAGTGCAGGTATCTGATCCAGAACTCATGCTCTTAAACTCGGAAATATAATTAGAAGCTTGAGAAATCATAGCATTCCCAAGGAAGAGAGGACCTGAAAGTTCACATGTTCCTGAAATTCTTCACCTAAGTGGTGTATTAAATTCATGTGGGAAACTCTTTGGAAACTGGTGCTCTAATCTCATTTGAATCAGAATTTGAGGCAATGGGACATGGGTATTAGTATCTTAAGAAAAAAACTCAGATGATTCTAGTTGAAGCTGGGATTAAGATTTGGTTCCCAATTTTCACCAAAGACAGTGTCATCTGGACTGCTTTAAAAAAAATATATATATATATATAATAGCTTTATTGAGATGTAATTCACATATCATACAGTTCGTCCATTTAAAGTAAGTATACCATTTAATGGTTTCTAGTATATTCACAGAGTTGTGCAGTCATTTACCACAATCAACTTAGAACATTTTCATAACCCCAAAAGATATCCCATATCCACTAGCAGTTGCTCCCCACTTTCCTCCCATACCCCCTCAAGCCTAGGCAACCACTAATCTACTCACTATAGATTTGCCTATTTGGTGCATTTCATATAAATGAGATAAAATAATATGTGGTCTTTGTGACTGACTTTCTTCATTTAGCCTAATGTTTCTGGGGTTCATCCACTTTGTAGCATGTACTTTTTTCTTATGACTAAATAATATTCCACTATATTCAGTTACTTACCTGTGTTGTGTTTTGAAGAAGATAATATAGTCCTTAGACCTACCTTTTCAGAATCTTTGGGGTGGGGCCAGGTGTTCCAGTGGTCATTTGAATTTGAGGATTAATGACTTCTTATTCATCCACTTACACATTTGTGCACCCCTCCCAAATATTGTGCTGGAATATCACCCCTCTGAAGAACTTACTGCTGTTTGTTACTATTTCATCTGCGGCCAACACTGTCAGAAAGTTTTCCCATAGCCTAGGTCTAAAATATTCTTTCTTTAGAAAAAAGATCTTTTTCTTGCTCGTCTTGGTTTCCCTTATGGAACCACACACATATCTCTCATCATCTCTCATCAGATGATGATCCCTTTGATGGATGACCTTCTGATGGCTCTGAGGATGATCCCAAGACTTATTTTCCCCAAATTAAACATTGTTCATTCTTTTGAAGGATCTTAGGATGAGGTGGTTTCGAGCTTGTTCATCTTGTTGTATTCAGATTGAGCTATTCTTCAAACATAGTGTCATGAACAAATCATGAAATTCTGAATATGACCCAGGCTTACTTATGGGTTGAATGAAACCTAACATTTGTGACCCTAAAATAAGGGGCTTATAGGTGGCCAGGTCCAATTGCAGCATCACATGTGAAGCAACATAAGTTAGCAACAAAATCCACTAAAACATAAAAAATTCAAATCTTTAATGACTCTCAAAGGACATTTGTCTGTAAAACACACTGAAAATATTTTTTCCTCATTGATGTTATTCTATGTCCTGCACACTGCTGATCCCTAATCCCCCCAAATTCTTTCTCACTCTCAACTCCCAAATCAAGTACTTTTTTGATACCTAGCTGTGGGTGCAGGACTATGGTAGGGGTCATTCCCATCCATCCTTCCTTTCAGTCTTTTCTATTCTCCTGATTGAATCTTGTCCCTTTCCAAATCAGACTTCCATTCCTAGCTTCCCCCACCCCCGCCCCCACCTCCCATCCTGCATCAAGAGAGCCTCAGCCAAATTTGGAGCTCTCCTTAGAGAGCAAGGTGAGAGAAAAACTGAGTGTACAGACAGAATGCTCCACAGTGAGTGAGGAAAGAGAAGTGCTATGAACAAATACGGTTTTGTTCGTGTCACACAAAAGTGAGGAAGTAGTCTAATATAAGTTCAGTACACCAGGACATATCCATCCTCTCAGAATCTTCTAAAGCCCAGGTTCCCCAAAGTTTTCACATAGAACTCAGGGTTACGGGACTCTAATGAAGCTCTAAGGAGTTTTCTTTCTCTGTGCTCCTTAACTCTCATTAAAATTGTGTTATTCACAATTGAGATGGTTCCATTTCAACCTCATTTGAAATCCCTTTTCCTTCAAGGTACAATGTAAGCCCCTAATGATAGAGTTGTGTGCCTTCAAGACAAATATCAAAAAAGGCCTCCTGAACATGTATTTAAAACAAAACAAAACAGAAAACTAAATGAGTCCCCAGCAAGTATGCAATGCAGGAACATTTACATTTTGATTGCTACACTAAAGAGAAAAGAAGGCAATCCATTGTCTTATACAAATTCTGAGCCTACAAGAGAGAGTTGTGAATCATTTCTCTGTAACTAATTAATCAATTAATCTGGCAAAAAGTTGCCACCTGAAAATTCAAAGAGTTCCTCAAAGTGGGTGTTTGCAATATTTTTAAGTCTTTATATTATTTATTATATTATAATTTTTAGAATATGTATCTTAGTTAATTTAAAAATAATTTTTATTTTATAATAAAATAACTATAACATTTATTATATTATCAATTGGGCTTCTTGAGCATCCTCCATGTGTAAGGTATCTAAGTCAATTTTAGATAGTTTAGTGTTAGCATTTTGTAAATCTTTAATAAAGCATGCTTGGATTGGAGTAACTCTTCGGATCATTTTTGATCAATAAGCAGATAATTAATGTGACTTTTCTTAATAGGAAGGCAAAAATGACTTAGACAAGCTCCAAATGGCTGCTTGAATTTGGGGGCAAACAGAATTCTACACATGAATGAGTTAAGGCAAGATATACTCAAGTATATACAACAATATTTACTCAGGTTTCATGTTGTGAGAGGACTACTAAGAAAGATTTTCAGTAGCCAAATAAGGATTCAGAAATCAGGTTAAGCACCAGGAAAGCCTTTGGGAAGCCCACAATATTAAGTCCTCTACTTACATTTTCTCATTAGTCCTTATAACAACCTTATTAGGAAGATAATATATCTCTCAATCCTGATTCTGCCCCATACTAACTGTATGAATGTGAACATATTATTTCACTTTTCTATGCCTCTGTTCCTCATCTGTAAAAAGAACATAATAATAGCACCTCCTTCAAAGGCGGTCCAGACTTAATGTCCAGACTTAATGAATCGATTTATAGATATCTTTGGGAACTTAGCTAATGTTAATTAACACAGTAAGTGCTCAATTATTATTATTTCAGGAAGGATGGGTAGAAGAAGTAGTTAGGAAAGAAAGTATAGAAATGACATGGCCAAAAGCAAGAAAAAAAAGCACTGTGAATCAAAGAGAAATATCCCAGAAGGCCCTGCCAGATAATGATGAGAATGGGATTGGATAGGTAACATATGAACAGAGTAAAAAATGCCACAGGATGATTTTGCAGAGCAGTATAAAGATGAGTTAATAGTACTTAAGTTTTTATTTCTTTTATTTTTTATTTTTTTTTGTACTTAGGTTTTTAAATCAGAGTGGGATTACAGGACTTCAAACAAGAGACAAGTGCCAATGCTTTGCAGCCAAAGATTTCTAGGAGGACATGTATTTGAACAGGTTGGGTTTATTACTCTTGCCATGGGGGAGAATGCACACCATTGGGCACCATGGGGCATCTCAGTAAGAAGAGTTAGAAAGGACTTCATAGGATTTGGATCTGGAATTGAAAGAAAAGGGGTTTATTCTAGATCAGGTGCTGTCAGAAAGTGGATATAACTCTGTAATTGATTTTTTAAATAAACTTTATCCAGAAGGAAGGAAGACTTGAGTGAGGCTAAACTGATAATAGGTAAAGAAGTAGCTGTTATTCATACTAACTGAAGGAAGGAGGTTTTGGTATCTTTGTTGTTTGCACAGTGACCTGATTTTGAGTTTAGCCTAAATTATGGGGTGGCCTTATCTTTTGTCTCACTTCCTTCTGGTCACAGAGTGTGACCTTGTCTGGTGTTAATGTTTGGTGAGAATGTTTATGTCCAACAGAAGGATATCATGGCCTAGTGTTGAGTTCCAGGCCAGCTCCTAGCAACACAGAGTCCTAGTCATATATATATGGCTCAACCGCTGAGCCACCCAGGCGTCCCTCAGGTGATTCTAATGTGCAACAGATTTGAGGTCTAGTATCATAGGAGAACGGATCTATACTTCATGTGGAGTTAACAGTGCAAACTGTGACCTGGTTAACATCCCAATGTAGAGGGATGCCTGGGTGGCTCAATGGTTGGGTGTCTGCCTTCAGCTCAGGGAGTGATCCTGGGTCCAGGGATGGAGACCCCCCCCCCCGAACTCCCCACAGGAAGCCCGCTTCTCCCTCTGTGTCTCTGCCTCTCTCTCTCTCTCTCTGTGGCTCTCATGATAAATAAATAAAATCTTTAAAAAAAATCCCAATGTGGAGTTGGGGAGAGTTGAAGTGCTATTTTGCAATTTGAGGTTCTTTCTGGAGAAAGAATAAAAAACAAACAGATAAATGTGCAACTTCTTTCCCTCAAGAAGGCATACTAGCATTCAATATCCCCAATCTCCCTGAGCATCATGGTAGCCAAGAATAACTATGAGGACAAACACAGACTTCCTTAATTTGATTGTTAAATGATAAAACAAATGAGCTGCCTCTAAAAGCTTGAATTTTGTGAAGGAATGTGCTCATGCAATGGGTCTTTTCTCTTCCTCCTATTACCTGTGTTCAAACAGAGAGGTATTAGATAGTTTACCTAATCCTTCCTTTCAAGTAACTAGGGATGAAAATGCACTTTGGGATCTGAATTTCATCCTTAAGTGGCTTATGAGGGTAGCAGAACTTCAGAAATCAGTAGGAAAACTTATGGGGAGCAAACATAATTAAAACAAAATAAAGTGATGGTGGCAATAGCTCTGTTGTTAAAGTTGCTCTCCAAAATAGATACTTCTCAGTTTGAGCAATAATGCAGTGTGACAGCCATTAAAGGAGTATACCACAGAGGCTCATGCAAGTTGCAAAACAGTAAAAAGCCATCAAATACTAGTGGGGCTTAAAAAGTTGTGTTGGCTTTTATTTTATTATTTTTTCATTTTAAATTTTGTTTTATTTATTTGAGAGAGAGCGAGAGGAAGCATGAGCAGGGGGAGCGGCAGGCAGAGGGAGATGGAGAAGCAGGCACCCCACTAAGCAAGGGAGAGCAGGATCATGCATGACCTGAGCCGAAGGCAGATGCTTAACTGACTGAATCACCCAGGTGCCCTGAGTTAGCCTTTAAATAGCAGGTGTGTCTCACCCACAAGCAAAGGCAGGAAGCAAGCAGAGTGTGGGGATGTGATTGGGATTGGGAAGGCTGGCACCAGACAGGAAGGAACTGTAAATGATCACATCTCCATTCAGCTGATACATGTATGTCTCTTCCAGGAGAAAAGAAAAAATGTTCCATGGAAATTGCCTACTGCCTGTGTATAAGCCCAAACCTTGGCCCTGAAACTGTGAGCCAGCTAACTGGTGAGGAAATTGCATAGCACAGATTTCTCAAAGGGTCAGACACTACTGCTAATGGTCCATGAGAAATTGTTCAGGGATTCATGGATGGATATTTGCATTTTGGTTAGTTTTATGCTTATAGAAATGGGCCTTAAAAAATATACACTGAGTAACACCAACTGACAAATATTGTTGCTTAGAATGGGACTTGAGTAGATATTTAAATAAAGTTCTAAGTATGTGACCAAAATATGTAGGGTGAGAGCAGTTTGGGGAATAATTGTTTTGGGTAAGAATGAAAAGAACAGGTGATTTAGGCCACTGCTCCACCTCTCACTAGCTGAGTGGCTTTGGGCAAGTCAATCAACCTCTCTGAGGTTCAGTTTCCTGATGTGTACTGTTGGGTGGTGCGTCACATCCTTGGAAGCCAGAGGAGATTGAAAATGCTGGTCTTGATAAAGTTGATCTCACAGAACCAATTATCTGAGAACAGATTGGTTGTTATTTATAAAACACTGAATGAAATGAAAGCACATTCACAAAAGTTAGTTGGTAGTTCACGGCTACTTATTAAGAAGCCAGGAGGATTTAATACTGACCCAGCAGTACGGGTGGAGTGGGAGAACATGTATTCCTCGGACCTTTCACTTTCTGCCCATCTCTTCTTTATCACAAGATAATCCTCATGATGGGGCTGGGGGGTGGGTCATGCTTACAAATAAGCATATGTTAGCCTGGGACAGATTATTCCCCAAGGCAGAACTTTTTAGAGCAGCACAGCCATTATAGACATGGGCTATGGACACTGAGATTTGGGTTTGGATCTTTCTTTCTCAGTTATTATACTGCTATCAGGAACTGAAATAACAGAAACTGAGAGAACTCTAGGAAGGCTTAGTTGCCCCCTCTGTAAAATATAGATGGTCATACCTACCTCATAATACATTCATTTCTAAACTGTGAGTGAAGACCATGTTTGTTTTTGCTCATCATGACCGGGCCTCAACAAATATTTTCTGAATGAATGAATGAACAAGTGAATGAGAGACAGTGAGGGGTAGTATTAGGTAATGCCTGATATGTAGCTCTCAATACGTGGCAATAGTAATGAGTGTTAATATTTATCATGGATATCTGTTTTGGTAACGCCAAACCCATGGGCTTCTGAGGTGAAGCATGTATGCAGGCATAAGTCATCATTTTGTAACATCCCCACTCGTGACTATAGTGATTGGCTTGGAGATGAGCCAATGACCCAATCACAGCAGTGAGATATTGGCTAGGAGTTCTGGAAAGAGACCATCAACTTTTCCTTGTAGGAAGTGAGTCAGAGCAAACATAGGAACGTCACAGCCATTCCATGATTATGTGGAGCCTGACAAAAGAGCCAGCATTGAGGGACAGATCACTGGGAAATGGAGCGAGAGAACCAGGTTCCTGATGATACCCTTTGAGCTTTGTATCAAGCAATGGGTAAAGTCATACCTACCCTGGTCTATTTGATTACATAAACTTTATTGAAAGCTTCTTATTTCACTGCTTTTATACCAATTCGACTTATGTCAATTACAAAAAGAAAAGAATTTGGAAATAGCAACATTGTTATCATCATCATAAATAAAATAACAAAAAACCCTAGGATCATATGTCTGCAAATCAGTGACTTAACATTTTTATTTTTGCTTGAGCAAAATTTGAGGGAGGCCTTGGCTTCAAGTTTCTTCCCCTGAAGATAGAACATAGAACATAGAACACTCTTTCTTGAGTGGCTCATGTTGGTTCTTTCCTAATGTTTTGAGCAGTGGGGATATGGCTAACATAGTTATTTAGAAAGGGAAGTACACACAGTATGCTCTTCTTTTAAATGCTATAAAACATCCTGCATCCTTAGCAGAAATAGTTCAGCCACTCCCTTCCCTGGCAGTGATTGCTTTCAACATATCACTATAATTTTCTCCTCCCCAGTTGATCGGTATGGAACCACCTCCTCAAATCACAAGTGAATTACTCCTGAAAGTAGCATCTGGGCTCACAATTAAATTCGTTCACACATCAGAGACTGCCCATTACTGGACATTGGACACATGACATAATTTGAGAATTAATCAACCGATACCTCGAAAATGAAATTTGAAGCATCAAGATGAAAGACAATTCCAAATTTTCCTTTTCTTCACTTGAGGGGTTCCAGATAATGTTCTATGACCTAAGAACTTAGAAACTATTTCCACGATATTCATTTGTATCCCCCAAAAGAATTGCAGTAACTTGCTTTTGAAATTCATTTGCAATAGTTCTATTATGCAACTAACAATGTTGGGAATGTATAATCACTCAACAAGTATCGATTTTTTTTTTTTTTTTTACTAGGCACATCAAGAGGAAAAGGAAGGTGGGGACCTGGGTGGCTCAGTAGTTGAGCATCTGCCTTTGGTTCAGGTCATGATCCAGGGGTTCTGGGATCGAGTCCTGCATCAGGCTCCCTGCAGGAAGCCTGCTTCTCCCTCTGCCTATATCTCTGCCTCTCTCTGTGTCTCTCATGAATAAATAAATATTTTTTAAAAGTAAGAGGAAGGTACAAATAAGAATGAACCATGGTTCCTGCCTTCCAGAAGCTTACAGTCTAGGAGAAAAAAAAAAAAAAGAAAACAACAACACTAAGTGATGGGAAGGCCAGTTGAACTACAGGATGGCCACATAACCTATTTATGATAAAATTTTAAAGAGTGACCCTGCAACAATTAAATTCATTGGTTCTTAAATCCAACAGGTATGCATTTGAGATCCAGTTATTCCACTTGCTCGGGGTATCCTATCTAATCGAATCTTCAACTTTATTTTCTCATGTGTAGACTGGGTTAACAGTAAATACCAAGTGTACATGGTTGCTCGCTAAGGATGAAAATAGCTCACACATGGAATGCACTTAATGTCAGGCTTGGCATAGAGAGAACACTCATCATATTTTATAGTTTTATGATTTTTAAGAATATTCAGCATTACTACTGGATGGTAGATAAAAAGGGGCAAAACAAATACCTTTTGTTTTAAGCAAACATCTTGCACTGACTATAGTATGCATCAAAACAACAAAATGCAACAAGAATTTGACAACCATTAAGCTTATATAGTGGCATATGTTGCAAAGGCACAATGCTCTGTTGGACATATACTCTCTTGATGAAGAGAAGTCCTGAGTGTAAAGCACAGAAAGAATAAAGAAAGTTTGAAAAAAAAAAATTTCTTTAGCTACTAAAGGATCAGTTGTACTGACTAAATTCTTGTGTCACCCACAGAAAAGACAGAAAATAAAACTGCTAACATGAGGTCTGAGCTTGTCATAAATATGTCCTAATCCACAACTTTTTGAAAATTAACAATGAAAATAACAGCACCTAAGAATTATTAGGCATTCACTATATGCTAGGCTCATTGCTATGCATCTGGCATATATTAATAAGTAATAATAGTATTGATAGCTGCTAGCATTTGATGGCTTATTATGTACAGGCACATACTTTATCCTATTTAATCTTCACAACTTTCTGAGCTAGATTTTCTTTTCCTAATTTTCAGATGAGAAATCTAAAATTTCCCAAAGTTAGATAGCTTGGTCTAGGTCCACATAGATGGTAGGTGGCAGAACAGGAATTCCCTAGTCCTAGGTCTTATTTGCTAAACTATACTCACTGGGGCCACAGGGAGGGGATACAAAGTTTAATATGATGTTTAACAGTCTTTTAAATTTACTTTCAACATGAGACATTCGACTTACTCCCATAGGCACATGTAGGCACAGTGGTTGAATCCCACTCAGAAAGTACATCTGAATATGCATGAAAGTGACTTTTGTCCTGGAAGGCCTTTGATTCCAGTTGGGTTTATAAAGACAAAGTCACTCACCAGTGCTGTACCTTGCGCGTAGTGGCTTGTGACACCATATCCAAACGTGTGCCATGACCTACGATTGAGAATCACTAGTCCAAGTTGAAAACTGAAGAGTACTGTAGGAGAGTTAAGCCACCTCTTGCAAATCCACAACCCTGTCACCTCCGTCCAGCTGTCTCCTTTAGGGGCCCCGCTCCTTGCTGAGAAGTCTTTCTTCAAAAGACTGTGCTTGGGAGAGCGGGATGAAACGTCCCCCGGCTGCCTGTGTTTCAGCTAGCGTTAATGTGTAGGTGCCACTCCTGTAGCTGTTAACTTCGAATTTAGCTTGAATCGTGGGATTTGGGGGGGCATTTAACTTAATTACTGCTAGTTTTGAGATGTCTGTAAATAGGGTTGGCATGAATGCAACAGTATGGAAGACTACGAGATGGGGTCACTTATCTGTGTTCCTATGGAAACTATCTGAATATTTGTTTTATGTGGATTTTTATTCAATTTTCAAACATGCTACTAAGGAGTGCCCCTCAGCTGCCGAGCAAGCACTAGTAGCTTGTACGTTGGCAGAATGGGCCAAAAGCTTAGTGTTGTGACCTGTTTTGAAAATAAAGTATCTTGAAATAATAAAAAACAAAACAAAATAAAACTGGGTAGTCAACTGGGATTGGTATACCCAGTCCTCTTTGAGGATGTGGCAACAATGAGTGAGTGAGGAATCTAACGAAAAAAGATGAAGTAGTTTTCCCGAAGTGACATGTACTAGCTAAAAAATACAACAAGGAATCCTCTCCAGATCATTGGAAGATTTTAGACTATGGTCACGGTTCTCATCCCAACTTCTCTTCCAGGAAACCTATCTTTGGAGAATTATTATGCTATTAAAGTAAGGCACGTTTGGGGGATCCCTGCGTGGCGCAGTGGTTTGGCGCCTGCCTTTGGCCCAGGGCGCGATCCTGGAGACCCGGGATCGAATCCCACATCGGGCTCCTGGTGCATGGAGCCTGCTTCTCCCTCTGCCTGTGTCTCTGCCTCTCTCTCTCTCTCTGTGACTATCATAAATAAAAAAAAATAAAATAAAATAAAGTAAGGCACGTTTGGGAAGGTAGAGAGAATATGAGTTGAACCACAGGCACTCCAACCAGCCCATTATTTATTTTATGGCCATACTTTAGTGGGACTGGATGCCTTCATCTCATTTCTCAACTCTCTCCTTTCCACTCTACTTCCCAGTACTCTTGGGGTTTCATGATTTTAAGAGTTTAATGTTGGTCCATTTAAATTGGGAAGGCTGGGCCACTCACTCAGCATAAGGCTTTTATAATCTTAGTCACAAAGTGATAGAATGATTGAAAGCAAGACATAGTCCAGTTTCCTAAGGCTGTGATTTCCTCTTTCCAAATGATTTTGTAGCACTCTACCAGAGGAATATGTTATGTATCGATTCATCCTAGGAACTATCCTTCTGTAGTCAGTGAATCTGAATGGTTCAGGAGTTTGTCAATGGCCAATTCCTCTTATGCAAGAACCGACAACCTGGACAATGAAGAGACCTACATTTTAAATAAAAAGACATAGAAAATGTGGGAAAATTTTCCCCCACATCCTGGTTGAAGCTTTGATATTAATTTTATGCAAACTATATAATAGACATTCAACCAACATTTGTCTTTTGACTGTTCATAGAATGATGCCAGTCACTTGGGGGGAATTCAAAAGAAATGGGAAGCAGAGGTCACTTCCTCAAAGAATGTTTACTCTAATTGGAGAGAAGAGATGTGGAGACAGCACTCATTAGACAAGTGCATTTCAAAGCAAGCTGCTTATAGTTAAGTAGCAATTAGGTAACAGAGACAAGTCAGAAAAGGGAGCTATCCATGTGGGCTAGAGTGAGGGGGAAAGCGCCTACTACAAGGGAAAAATGCAGGATTTTGACAGAAACAAAGGATGATCAAGGAAGGGACTTTGAGACAAGAATAAACTTGAGTAAATAGTACCGTGTTATCAAGTGATATTTTGTAAAGCACTCATTACTCCCCTCCGACCTGTTCAATAGGGCCAGGGATTGGGAGGGAGTCTGAGAAGGACAGTTTTGCCCACTGTACAGAAATGGCTGAGAAATCAAGTGATTTCTGCAGAGTTCCATACCATATTAAACACATTCCCTGAGCTCAACTGACCTGTGATTTCCTCTTAAGCCATCAGCTTAAACGAATAGAAGAAGTTGGCCCCTTTTTACTCCTCTGGGGAGAACACGTGCCAAAAGCTGGTAAATGCCAAAAAATTGAAGATATTATGTTTAATGAAAAGATAATAGTACATTTTAATGAGTACTTCTAATTTTCTTGATTTTTCAAATGAGAAGACAGGCTTAAAGAGATTATTGTGTCACTTGTCTCATCTGGTGAATCAGGAGCTCCAAAACAGGGTTCTTCAGTTCTAAGGTCCAGGTTCTTAATCACTTCTATCAGATGTTCCAAGGGAGAATGATATTAGTAATATTAGTAATGCCAGTATCACCTGAGAATGCAAAATCCCTGGCACAACTCAAACTTACAGAATCAGAAGCTCAAGGGAGTGAGGCCTCACAATCTCTGTTTGAAAAAGCCCTGCATGTAATTCTAATGCAGGCTCAAGTTGGAGAACTATACTGCTTATACCATTTCTCTGACTATTGAGCTTAAACGAAGTACAGCATAAACAGGGAGAGCGAGGAAGAAAGATCTTTTAAACCGAACATCGATGGGAATATTTTTAGTATCTCTGAGCAGCTGATGAGTCTGCACCTGCTAAGGGGTCTACAAATGGAACTTCTGTTTGTGAATGAAGGCACAGGCTGGACATAGGGACCAATTTCTGGAATGAAAGCCATTACCTTCGAGTGAGTAATGGCTGCCAGGCAGAGGCTACAAGCCCAGCTCTACTATCAATGAGCACTGTGACCTTGGACAAATCCTTGGGCACTTGGGCCCTAATTTCCTCATCTGTTCCAGAAGTCCACTGGGTTACACAATTTGCGTTGTCCCTTTCTGTTCAAAAACCCTTGTCTCTAAGACAATTGCTGCAGAGCCAGGACAGAATTAGGCACTATATTGAGTGGCAGACTAAGAAGCCAGGAAGAGAAGATGACTCAGAAGGTTTAAAAGAGTCAGGAAACTTGATTATTAGAGACAGTGAGGGTGGAAGCTAGGAACATTTCAGACAGGAGGTTGGGGGGAGACCATGCCTTCCAGATGGAAGAGTTGGAAATTGGGGACAGGTGCCAGATGTACTTGTGAAGTTAACCTGAGGAGCTGGATTTGAATACCATAGAGACAAGTAAGCAAAACTCTCAGAGAGTTTTCACTTTGACAATGAGGTGGAGCCATCAAATGCACAGATTATTGTTTTTCCCTTAACTTAGCACAGGAGTTCTCAGCTAGGGGCAATTTTGTCCCTCAGGAGACATTTGGCAATGTCTGGAGCAGTTTTTGGCTGTCACAACTGAGTAGAAGTGTGTGTGTCGGGTGGGTACTAAGAGTCGGATAGGGAGAAACCAGGGATTCTGAGATGCTGCCAAACATCCTACAATTCACAGGACACCTCCTGCCTCCACGACAAGGGATTAAATGGCCCAAAATATCAACAGTGCCTAGGCTGAAAACCCCTTCCCCAGCAGAGGAGCCCTGGCCTGATGATACATATTAACTAGTTTATTAGATAACCAGAAGCAGCAGATAATGACTACCATGCTACATAGGGTTCTGAGCACCCTCCAAACCTGCTGTCACAGCAACCCTCTCTGCTTCCTTAAAAAAAAAAAAAAGAAAAAAAAAAGATTTTATTATTTATTTTTTATTTTTCAAAGATTTTGCTTATTTTGAGAGACACAGAGAGATATAGGCAGAGGGAGAAGCAGGCTTCCCATGGGGAACCAGATGTGGGACTCCATCCCAGGACCCTGGGGTCACATGCTGAGCCAAAGGCAGACGCTCAACCACTGAGCCACCCAGATGTCCCAAGATTTTATTTTTTAGAACAGTTTTAGTTTCACAGTAAAATAAAGCATAAAGTACAGATTTCCTCTATATGCTCTTGCCCCCACATATGCAGTTTTTCCTATTATCTGGGCTCACTTTTTGGTAGCTTTTTACCTGTAAGAAACAGACTTCTAGAGCCTTCAGTACTCAGCTAGCAAGGTGCAGCACTGGAATTTGGAGTGGGATCAGCAGAATTTGAGAGCCAATGCTTTCGTGCATGGCCTGGTTCTTTCCACCGCCCTGCTGCCTCCCTTGCTGCGTGACCCTGTCAGCTCTGCTGTGAGCACCTGAGGCAAAGAGGGGCAGGCCGGTTCTGTTTCCAAAGCCCTAGAACCCTTGCTTTCAGACCTCCCCTCCCCACACTGCCTGCTGTCTACTTCAGACTCTCACTCTTCTGTTATCAAAAGAATCGAGAAGAAGCTAAAGCGTTGGAAAGGGATCCCAAGAAAACAACTGTGCAAAAACCGTCTACACAAAAGTATTGTTTTCTCGGCACTTCATGCCTTTGCGGCCTTTCCTCGTTCTTTCCAGAGGAGTCTTGGGCATCAGCTGATGGGAGAGGTGAACCATGAAAAATGCTGGGTTCCAGTCAAAGTAATTCCATTAGGGGCAGAAATGGCTCTCTGAAACACCAGGGAGGGAAATCATTTGCAGCGTACCAACAGCTGGGCTCAAGTGACATCATCGCCAAAATCAAAGGAAATGAGCTAATCAGATATGCAGAAAAGCTCTTTTTGTTTGCTTGCTTAGAAAGTTACAATTTGCTTTTTCAAGCTAGAGGTGAAAAAAAAGATCTCTTTGAAAAATTTTGGCCCTGCTCTTTCGCTTCTTTACATTGTTTTCAGTTATCAGAGCAGACGTGAAAATAAAATGCTTGAAATGTTCTCAGGTCACTGCATATTAGGAGGAATTACCACAGGAATGTTATTTTCACAGATTCCTGCCACACATCTGATGGTCCTCAGCCCCCTGCCCTCCTCAAAGGAAAAAAAAAAAGGAGACAAAAGTTATCCATTGGTCTTTGTACACTACACCCCTTCCCATTTTGACCTCTTTCTGTTTCATTGCAAGCTCATCCAGTCCTGTGATTGAGTAAATGCATATTAAATTAAGGGTAGAAGGCTAGTGGTAAAATAGAATTAAACAGCATTAAATAAAGGAAGCCAAAGGCAAGGAATTCAAAGTGATCTATCCGATAAGGGCAAAGAGGGAAATCCTGCCGTTCCCCAAGGATAGAAGCAGGGGATGTGCCAGGCAGGCCTCAGGTTTTGGAACATTAGTATAGGCAGCAAGAACATGCAAGAAATGAAAGCCTTTGGGTTCCAGTAAAACCCATCTTCTGTTTTTCCTGGCCTCTCATCACAGTGCTAAGCTGGGAAAGCAGAGCAGGATATTATTGTCACATGTAGTGACTCAGCTTAGCTCTCACCTAAGAGTTATCCGAATACTCTCAAGAAGAAAGGCTATGAAGGCTGATGCTTTGCGGTGAAAAAGTGCATTGACGGAGTCCGTGTCTCCAGTTATAGGGTAGATGGAGCAGGGTTCAGTTAAAGTAAGGCATTCCCTTCTACTGAAGTCATCCCAGAACCAAGTGAGTTAGCCAGGCTTGGAGACGGTTCAGCTGTGAAGCGCAGTATGGTACCCCTAGTGGTGGCCATTTACAATAGGGCCTGGATGGACACCTGAAAGTGCTAGGACCCAAATGACATCTGTGCTCTGGTGGGCCTCACAAGCCCAGGCACTGTGGGTGGCAGGGAGGCTGCACAAAGCAGAGATCCTCTCTGTGCCTGCTAACACGGGGACTCTATTTAAGCTATTTAAGAGAAGAGACATTTTAGGCCAATCTATTACAAAGATAACTTTACAGTTCCTCTTTACCTCTCTGTTAAGAATATTTCCTTTATTTATTTATTTTTTGACGAAGAAAGGAAATAAAAATTTCTCTATAAAATGAGTCTCTGGAAGAAAACGCCTGTCTCTACAAATAGCCAACAAAAAAAACAAACAAACCAATTAAAAAGCAGGCAGAGAACTTGAGTAGACACTTCTCCAAAGAAAATATACAAATGGCCAATAAGTACATGAAAAGACGCTTCACATTACTAATCATTAGGGAAATGCAAATCAAAACTACAATGAGATACCACTTCACCCATTAAGATGGCTACCATCAAAGAACAGAAAATAACAAGGGTGTGTGAGAATGTGGAGAAATTAGAGTCCTTGTGATCTGTTGTTGGGGATGCTCATTGTGTAGCTACTGTGGAAAACAGTATCTCATAGTTCCTTAAAAAATTGAAAGCAGAATTACCATATGATCCAGCAATTCTGTTTCTTCTATATACCCCAAATAATTGAAAACAGGGTCTCAAAGAGATATTTGTACACCCATGTTCATAGTAGCTTTCTTTATAATAGCTAAAACGTGCAAGCAATCCAAGTATCTGCAAACAGATGAATGGAGAAATCAAATGTAATATATATATATATATATATATATATACATGTATAATATTCTTCATATAGTAGTATATTAGAATATACTAGAATATATTCTAGTAGAATATATATCAATATATATCAATATAGTAGAATCAATATAATAGAATATTCTTCAGTCTTAAAAAGAAAGGAAATTTGCATACATACTGCAACATGGATGGACCTTGAGGACAGTATGCTAAGTGAAATAAGCTAGTCACAGAAATACAAATACCTCACTTATCTGAGGTACCAGAGGTAGTCAAAATCAGAGAGACCAGAGGTAGAATGATGGTTGTCAGGTGCTATGGGGAGGGAGCAAAATGGGTACGAGGTGTCAGTTTTGCAAGATAAAGTGAATTCTGGAGATGGAGGGTGTTGATGGTTGCATGACAGTGTGAAAATGGACTTAATATCACTAAACTGTACACTCAAAAAGGGCTAAGCTGTTTTCTCAGGAGGTGGATTCCATGATTGTCCCCATTTTAGAGATGAGAAAACTGATACACAGAAATGAGGTCAACTTACCTTGGACACAAAGCTAATTATTGGCAGGGTGAGGATTCAAAGCCAGTCAGGTGTGCTCTGGAGAGGTCATGCTCTATAGCCACTGAGTCACACTATGAAATACAAGTAATGCTGAGGATTTGGTGGGAAGTCTACACTGGAATACTTTGATTAAACAACATACTTAGTGATAGAATGGGCTGATACTCAAGGAGGCATTGCCTTTTGAAAACAGAAAAGTCTACCTATTTGTTTAGTTGGACTTGTTCTTAGACAGTTCAACTTATTTTTATTTCTTCTAAAAAGTTGTTAAATACTCTGGCTGCTATGTTCAGTGGCTCTAGAAGCTATTTGGAGCCATAGATGGTAAAAGTTGAATGTTGATAAAAGATGCTATGCTACTTTATATGGCCCAGGAGCTGTTTTTCAGGACAGTGTTCTTGAATGCCCGAAGGGTTTAATTTTACTCCACTCTATTTTAATATTTGGCATATATAACCTAAATGGATAGGAATGGATTTGTTTGTTTTTGTGAGCTGTAGTATATTAGTGTGTGAGTGTGTGTATGTGTGTGATGGGGAGGAGGGTGCGAGCTTAGGTTGCAAGATCTGCTCATAAGAGTTTTCAACCCAGTCTACTTAGATAAATCTACTGAGGACTTCACACAAGGGATCCAGTGAAGGCCAAACAAATACAGTTCAGCAAACAAAAGTTGATCTTAAAGTAACATGGATTCTTCACTTGTATTTCTCGGAGTGAAGGGACTACCCGTTACACACCTGTCAAGAGCATAGTGTTGAGAGTGGGCACCGGACCCAGAATGCCTGGCTGTAAAGCCCTGTGCTGTCACCTACTAGATGAATAATTTGAAACAAAATTTTTAATGTGGTTAAAATAAGGGTTCATTTAGGATAAAACTACTGCACAGGATTGTTGGGGGATTAAAATGAAAGGAAATACAAGAAAGGTGCTTAGGGCACTGCCTGGTACATGGTAAGTGGTCGATAAATCTTAATTTAAGATTTTATCATCTCATTTCCTCTTGTTCTCTGCAAGCCATGCACTTCTAAACCTTACCCCAAATACCTTTTCTAGTCCTTTGACTCCTCCTCCTCTTGCTGCTTCCCTATCTTCAAAGCCAAAGAAACCATTTTAAAGAGGAAAAAAAAAAAAAGGTCAGAAAGAAATTGTGAACCAGAACTCTGGGCTTGAATGGGAGGATGTCTAGGAAAACGTACTTTTTCTTCATACACACATAAGGCACTGGACTCATCTCATTATCTTCACCACTGTTGGAAGCAAGCTCCAAAGAGCAATTAAGAATAGGAGCTTTGGAATCAAAGGACTCTGGGTTTGAATCCTTGCTTTGCTGAGACCACAGCAAGGTTCTAAAGTTGATAGAATCTCAGTTTCCTCTTCTATAAAGTGTGATTGGTGATGCCCTCCCCGTCGGGTTATGAGGAGGTTTAAATACTGCAATGCGCTGGCCTATAGGAAGTAATGGGGAGTAAGTGGAAGTCACAGTTATTATGTTTTGGTAGTTCTGCTAGGAGCCAAGATAGGATGGGAAGGGAACATCAAGGTAGAGACTGTCAAGCCCTATCTCAGGCTCCTAGTAAACCTATTTTCAGCACTGTCCCTAATACTGCAGCGCCTAGAACTTTGATTTTTAGCCTATCGACCCTTGCTGTTTTACCCAGAGTCCAAGAATCCAGCCTTTTCCGAAAAGCTAAGAAAGAAAAACAAAGCCTAATTTATAGGTTGTCACTTTCTGGGCACACAGAAAGCCCCTCAGAGGGCCCCTGAGCAGAGGACAGGGAACAGGGTGGGGGCTCGAGAGCGGAGAGGAGGGGGTGTGGGTCCCCAGGCCCCTACAGCAGGGCTGTCTTCCAAGTCTAATTGCAGCACATTCTTGAGATCTGCCGTCATTCACTGAGCCATGATGCAAATGCCTCAGCATTATGGGTGGAGAGGAGTTAGCGTATCTATGAAAGACACACAAAAACATATGCTGACCCCTTCAAACCTATGACCATATTCTAAGTGGAGCCAAACTAAATGAAATCAAGGTCTCTGTCCAGCATTTGAGAGCCAGTGAAAATAGGGACTCAGTGTTTCTCTAAATTCACAGAGTATATTACCTTAGTCATAAAATTGGGGACTTTCAAATCTAATTTGTTCAGCACTAGTGCTGTTGAAGGCTGGGCAGGGTTCCAAAAGAAATCACCTCCACGCAAACAGAGATTAGCAGCTCTCCACTGGAGACATATGGGAATGATTCCCTATAATCTCCAGTAATTGTGGCTGCATTACATTCAAATCCTGTTTTCAATTTTCTTAAACTTCTAGACTGATTGTGTTATTAAATCATGCTGGCTGATGTGTTTAATAAGGACCTATTAAATGTTTATAAAATTAGGGAAATAAATATGGGCTTTTAGTTGGATTGCCCAATGGATCTGGTAACCTATTGTTAAAATAACAGCCCTGCTGTTAAAACTGGGTCTCCTGACTACATACGTTGGGTACTCGCTTTAAAACACCATCCCAACATTCAAGCAGAGCTGTTTATTCTAACACTCCATTTGCAAAAGAATTTGGCTCCCCCTGCCCCCTTCCACTCCACAAAGAAAGAAGTATGCTCAAAGAAGACTAACTAAATGTAAGAGGTAGTGTCTTGGCTGACAAGAAATGTCACCTCCGCTCCCAATGAAGTAGTGATAATACCGATTTCCAGAGAAGACCCAGAGAGACCAGTTTTGTTGTTGTTGTTATTGTTCGAACATTTACCTGGCTGAATTTCAAGCTGGAAATTGCACTGAAGTTCTCCAAGGCCTTCAGCAGGAAGGAATGATCAGTCTTTAGGGGGGGGGCAGAAAAACTTGGCAAGGATTTATACAGCAGGGAGAAGAAATAAAATCCATTCTTCAAACAGAAGGGCTTACATAGGAATGATTTCCCTATCGAATCTTGGTGATCATAGATGATTTGAGTATAGTTCTCTGTGACATGGCTCAGGCTAGCTCAGTAGCCTCTCCCTCCTTGGCATTTGAAAACAAAGACTAGAAACACCTGCAGAGGAGAACCAGGCATGATTGGCTAATGCCTTCTTAAAACAGAAGGCGCATAGTACCCAGGACTGTGGGCTGCCAGGGCAGGGGAATTTGTATCCGGCTCTGTATTCAGTGCTGATTTGACCTGGGAAAAGTATTTCCTTATCTCTGAAACGGAGATGTTAACAGAATCCACCTCTAGGGGTTATCAGAAGGATTAAATAAGACTGTAATGGATGTCAACAGTGGTGTTCTGGCACATGGTAAGGGCCCAAACGTGGTTACTAAAAAAAATGAGAAGTGAAGAAGTGGAGGTCATGGTCCAATCTCTGATCTCTTTAGAGTGCTAAAAATAATTACTATACTATGTTAAAAATAAATATTAATACAACATTAGCTGTCTGAGTGTGCTCCTAAGTGTGGCATTAAACTCAGTACTGCCTGATTCTAGTCCAAAGCAATTCCCTAACACGGACACAAAACCATAACTTCAGTCCTCCCTGCCAAAACACTCTCGGCCACCTGGCCTCAACCACAGTTTCCTACACACTCGACCACAGCTCCAGTAATTCTGTTATCTTCAAGGCAAATGCAAACCCCACTTTCTTGGACAAATTAACCTTTGAGTTTCCCCTAAGGAGGAGGAGGGCCATTAAACAATCTTTCTGGCACTTAAAACAAAACAAAACAACAAACCACATCATTATCTTGGTATAAACACACCCCCTTAAAATATTCTAACAAGTATGTACTGGCTCCCCCCATTCGCCCACTGTTGCCACCCCCCATTCCAGAATATTGTAAAGTGATGTGAAAGCTGGCCTGGTTCACATTAGGGGCTCTGAAAGGTTGGAGGAGAATTGGATAGAAGGTTAATATTTGGCAGAACCTTGTAAATGACCTGATTGTTATTTTATATTGCCTACAGTCTCCAAATCACTGCTGCTTGCCAGAAAGGCCCCAAGTGTGGCCAGGTAGTTATACACAGCAGTGTCATAAGCCAGCTCTGTGGATGGACGCACTTACTCTGTGTGTGTTTGTGCGTGTATGTGGGTGTGTGTGTTTTCCGTGAGTGAGTGCACAGGCACCCGCTGTCTTTTCTTACACCCAGCCAAAATACAGCAGAGACCCAGCACAGCAATTATTTTACGGATTTTTTTTTTCGGTCTGCCCTCAGGGGACCTTCTTCCAGTTTAATTGTCTAAGGGGATTGTTTCCTTGTGGGATTTTATTTCAAAATGTTCCTGTTAAAAATTTCTCTCTGAGAGGGAAGGCAAGAGAGGATGGATTTTTTTTTTTTTTAAATCTGAAACACATAAACCCACAATCACATCAAAATTCACCAAACTCTGTATCCTGAAATTAATAGAGGTGTTTCATGATGCATAGATTTTTAAATTATTTGTCTAAAGATATGTTTAGAATTGATTATATTAAAGGTGTATAAATCTTAGGTTCCCTGCCCCCACTCCCGTGCCTTGGAAATGAATTCAAGCAAACCAACTGAATTTTAAGTTAAGACAAACAGGGGGAGAGATCATTTGTCTCCAGTTATACATGAAATAGCTTATAATAGCGGATGCTGAGTTCATGAAGTATATGTTCGACCCCCTTTGATATAAATTCCATCATCAGCTCACAAAGAAATTGTATTTATGCATAAGACAGTGCTCTCTAACATGAACTCCTATAAATTATGAGAATAGAAAATCCAAATTTATAAGATGCCATTTCTGGATTTATTTTTAATGCTCTCTCCTGCATATTACCAAACAAATGCCACATTAGCAGAGCATGAAAGGCTTTTTACTGGCATAAGCTCCAGTCATGAAATTCACAGCACAGGCTGGGGGATAAGGGATTGCGAATGAAGAAGCAAGGAGAAAGTATGAGAGGGACCCGCTTCTGAGTGCTTGGGGGGTCCAAAGGCCTGCTATTTGCTTCAGTGTAGACAAACCGGTCATTTTCCTTTGAAGGAGGAGGGTACATGTCTTGATCTATTAATAACAGTAAGCACAGGTGATTGTTTCTGTTTCCTATGAAATGAGAGTTTGTGTTTTCCTTCTAAACCCTACCCGGTAGGGTCAGATCCAATTCTCCTCTGCATCTTTCACTAATTCCTTCAATTATTCATTAACTCATTTTTTCATCAAGTATTTATCAGGTGCTTAATATGTATCAACCAGTCAGCTAAGGAACTGAGGACACAGTCCAGCAAGAAGAGCAATGGAGGGTAGCAGTTAAACACAAGCTCTGGAGTTGGTCTGCCTGAGTTATGCATGAAGAAATAATAATAATAATAATAATAATAACAACAACAACATTGGCTAACACATATTGAATGTTTACTTGGTGACTGGCACTATTCTGAGGTTTTATATGTGATAACTCATTTAATCTCATATCCCTATGAATCTAGATACTTTTACTTACTTTAATGGTGAGAAAATTGACGTATTATTAGCATCATCATTTGATAAATCTCTCACTCATTATATACAAAGGATGCATTAAGATACTGGGATTTAATTCTTTCGTGGAAACTACTTGAGGAAGGGCCAGATTCAAGCAGTTATCAAGTAGTAGAGATACCAACAAGATCACCTGACTTGTCCAAGGCAAACCACCAGAACAGTTGAATAAAAATTACTGCGGTCATTTTGTAGTTCAAGGGAGATTTGGAGGTCATGGGTGGGTGGGATTCAGTAATGAACTCTGAGGTCAGATGACAACCCAAGTCTCGATATGTAGCATATTGTCCCCTTGCTCAATTATTAGCCTCTCTTTAGGAAAGGCTTAAAGCCGTGCCTTGGAGCACTTAAGACTTTTGATTCTGTCCTCTTTTTAAAAAACCCAAAGGCTGTGAGGGCAGGATGCTAAAATGGCAAAATGCACAACACTCAAATGGCAACTACTCAGTAAGACCTGACTGTCCAAGGTGTGGGAACCAACCCTCTTCAGCCTTTGTTTTCAGGAATCAACTGTAGTTTGTTTACTGTCTTAGCTTCTGTCTCAGGCAAAGTTTATGGTGTAAGCAACAGAAACTGAACGAAGCTGACTTGTGCAATAAAAATAATTTATCAAAAGGATATAGGGAAAGAATGCCAGCGGGAACCAAGCTCAGAAACTACCAGCCTGGAAGGTGACCACAACCTGCCACAAAATGGTGTGAGCAGGACAGAGCTTCCTTCAGCATGGAGCACTGTCTGGAACTTGTATATCTGGACCAGGCTGTCTTGCAATCATCCTTCTTCTGCTTTCCCAGAAACTACATTTTGCTGCACCCACCATCACTGCCAAAATTTTCCAGGGTCCTGCATCTTTGTGGCTCTATGTCTGGGTACAAAACCAGAATAGATACATATGATTGACCAAGCTCAGGTGCATGCCCTCACTGTCAGGGAAGTCTTGAAAGCAAGTTTCTGGCATTTTTAAATTCTGTAGAGGAAGAAAGACTCAACCTGCCTCTAAATATCATAATGTATAGGGATTGCAAAATAACAGGGAGAAGGTTCAGCTGCTACCAGCCAAAAATAATGACGAAAGTCCACTCCATCTTTCCAGTTTGAAGAGTGATTCTCTAGGGATGATTTCACCTGCCCCCTCTTGGGGACATTTATAATGTCTAGAGACATTTTTGACTATCACAGCTAGGAGTGGGTTACTATCATCTAGTTGGTAGAAGGATTAATTCTCTACCATGAATAGGGTGGCCCCTGCTCCCAACCCAAACAAAGGATTAAATGGACCAAAATGTTAATAGTGCCAAGATGGAGAGGCCCTTTGTTAGCTCCGTGTGGTACGGACCCTCTCTTGTTTTCTTCCCAGTCATGTTCTGGCAACCATCAAAGGAAGAGCTCTATGTATTTAAATAGATAAACAAATGAAAAGATGCATTAATAGATGTTCTTCATTGTCCACTAGCTTTAATAGCAAAAGGACCAACTGATTGTTATTTATTTTAGTTTCTGACTTTTCCTGGCCACCATGGCTTCTAATGCATGGCTGTCCATGAAATAGAAACCTGATACATGTATGTCAAATGAATAACTCAGGGTAAAATACAGTGTCTAAACAATGCCTACAAAGCCCTCAAAGATCTGGTTTTTTAAAACTCTTCAATCTCCTCTTCTACTACTTTCTCCATTGCTCGAACTGCTTCTACCATGCTCGCTTCCTTGTTATTCTTCCCTACATGTCAGCCATGCTCCTTTTCCCTCTGTCTAGAACATTCTCTGTCCTCCCCACTTCCCAGATAGCTGCAAGGCTCACTCTCTCACCACCTACAAATCTTTTCTGAAATAATCTCTTGGCCTTTAGCTTACCCTGAGCAATCTAAGTAATGGTACACCTGCTACCCTACCCTTGGCATTCTTGACAATTTTACACTGCTCCTTGCTTTGTAAAAGGCTTTATATATAATTGATATGTATTTGTTATATATCAGTTTCATACATAATACATGATGTTTACATATAATTGAGATATAAATGGTATCCAAAGAACTGCACATAATGAATATGCACAATTTTATGAATTTGGACATATTCGAACACTCTGTGATACCAATAGCACAATCAAGGTAATAGACATATTCATCATCTCCAATAGTTTCCTTCTGTCCCTTTGGTTTTTGGTTTGTTTGTTTAGGTTGCAGTGTTTTTTTTTTTTTTAAGATTTTATTTATTTATTCATGGGAGACAAGAGAGAGAGAGAGAGAGAGAGAGAGAGAGAGAGGCAGACACAGGCAGAGGGAGAAGCAGGCTCCATGCAGGGAGACTGATGGGACTCGATCCCGGGTCTCCAGGATCAGGCCCTGGGCTGAAGGCAGCGCTAAACCGCTGAGCTACCGGGGCTGCCCTAGGTTGTGCTTTTTTGTGGCAAATATGTTTAGCATGAGATCTACCCTCTTAACATATTACAGAATTTACTAATATGTTACGTTTGTATCTTATTATCTATCTTCCTCCCGTTAGAGTGGCACTTTTTGTATATCTTGTCCACAATGAATACTAAGTGCCTATAATGGTGTCTGATACATAGTAGTTGCTCAATAAATGTTTGATGAATGAACAAACAACCAAATCAACTCTAAGATGTGGGACAGATTGAAAATATAAATAGTACCTCCAAAAGATTTTTTTTTTTAAAGTTCATAAAATGACAGATCCACGGTGGTGCAACAGATGCATGGGACTTCTGGGTGTTTGGCAAAGTTTAAAACTGATCCTGGAAACAAAGCACTGCCCTGGCAAGTGCAGCTTCCTAAGGCTTACTGTGTATCAGGCAGGGTCCCAGGGGGCTCCAAAAATAGCCTCTACATCCCATAAGTCTATGAGGGAAATGCTAGTATCCAAATTTTATAAATGAGGAAATGGGGCTCAGAGAGATTAAGTAGCTTTCCTAACGGCAACAGAGCTGGAAAATAACAAAACCAGGAGACAGATCTGAGTTTCTGTTTCCAAAGCTCATGACCCTAAACTCTACCTGGAAGAGCTTTGAGCCCCACCTGATGGGGCAGTTCTATGGTGCTAGATCTCCAGAGCCTGCACCAAGTGCCCATATGGAATGAAGAATTTTCAGATTAACAGGCAAAAAGGGAAGCAAAATCATAGTGTCACCACAAAGGGTTCTCTCCAAACCATCATTTAATTTTCTGGCTACTTAATAATATATACCAGTGTACTATGTATATGTAATTATTTCATGTTAATCATCAGATTAGCACCTCTTTAAAACCCAGTGCATCCTTTAGACCAGAAGACTTGTCCCAATTTTACAGATAAGGAAACTGAGGCATAGAAAGATATAGTGACTTGTACCAATATGGCCAGGAGTGGAATTCAGTGTTCTTTCAGTGTTTACATGCATATAGATGTGTATATATGTGCATGCATGTGTGTGTGTGCGTGTGTGTGTGTGTGTGCAGGCTCCAGATGCTAACATCAAGAACAGCACCTATTGACCACTCCCAGCCATTAGGCTCTCTCAGAATCCAGATACATCTGGAATTCAAGAAGAAAGGAAGGTGCTGAGACACATGCTAAATGAGATGAGTCTGAACATCTGGTCTCTAGACTTGACCTTTCCTCACTTCTCAAAAGAGGAGTTTGGTCACGTGGTTCCCAAAGTAGCATGACTCCCTGGTATTAATGTAACCTCTGGGTTCCTGCAATGAATGTTTGTTTGTGTGTTCTCTCCCTTTAACCAATCAATTCCTATTTATCCTTAATGTCCCGGCTTGAATTTTACCTCCTCAGGAGGGTTCTACTCTCTCAGAGGGCCCTGAACTTGTCTTTCATGGCATTTAGCACAGCAGCTTAAAATTGTCCTTTAATTTGTATATTGTTTGATCAAAGCCTATCTCTCCCTGGTGGGCTGTAACTTCCATGAACATAGGAGCCTTGTGACTTCCCTCACTGCCCTGCACCCAGGGCTGAGCCCTGAAACATGAGAGGTTGCTCCACCACTGTGTTGATTGAATGAATGTAGGATAGGAGCTGGTCTTGAGCTTGGTTTCTACTAACAGAAATTTGTATGACGAGTAGCACCTTGTAGAGATCAGTAAACCAGCAACTGTTCTCTCTTCATAGCAATGTTTTAAGAGTAACCATATTTATTTTTGACTTTTGACTAGCTGTTTTAATGCTTATAATGGACTGAAAAATTTACATCAGTAAGATGTAAATATCAGACCACTTAGATTTTTTTCATTCTGTGGCAGCCCAGCTTTTGTCTCATTACCTGAGCTATACAAGACGTGGCCAAAAGCCCTTGGGGTGGTTTTAAAAATTAAGAATGCTTATCCAAATGAACTGAGTAAAACTTCACCTTGTAAGGTTTCTTGCAAGTGCCTATTTTTAAAGCCACTTTAGGTAACCATGTGGGAAACTCCATCTCATGACCTTATGATTCCCTGTTTTAAAGCAAAGTGTTCTATTCAGGTTGGCCACTTTCTTTCTTCAACATACTTAATGCCAGATGACTTCCAGTCCAATTCAAAAGTTAAATCTGTATTACAATATGAAGACTGACTGCCATCAAAACTTCTCAAAATATCCTTGGAACTTGAGTGTTCTAGTAATGGCAGCCTCATTGTGATAAATATATAGCCTTTCAAGCTGATCAACTTGGAACACGGTCATGTTTATGTGGTTTGTTTTTTAGGACAGCCAAATTGCTTCATGTGGTCATAACTCAAAATTTCTTCAGGTTAGATTACTAAGATAAAACCAGTTTTTACATAGCCATTTTCATAGTATTTGATTAAACTTCTTGATATTACTCACGGAAGATGAAACAGTAAATGATACTATTTGTTGACATACTTTTAGCCCGCTAGGCTGTAACATCAGAAGAGTAGAGATCATGTCTCTGTATCCTCAACAACAAGCACAGTGCATAGAGGCAGGACAAATGGTGCCAACACATTCTAGTTTGCCCAAGACAGTCTTCATTTACTCTGGCTTGTCCCGGTATGATTTTTAATAGCATCCCCTTACTCTTGAAAATGCCATAGAATGGGAGATAAATTACACAGCAATGAATGTTTTTGACTGTATCATGAGTGAAATAATGTATGAATAACTAAACAAACGAGACCCACATCTCTCATACATCTGAGATATGTGATGAAGCACATAAGTTGGCTTTCTGAAAACAAAGCAAATAAGCCCTAATTTGTAGTACGTGCTGATTTCTGTAGTGCCAATATTCTCACTATGTCTGATTCTAAGATACCAATGTTGTATCACTGATTGTGGGGTTGGGAAGAGTGGTGTGAGCTGGTCTGAACTGGCTTCAGCACACCAGTGTTCCAGGAATACTCCATCACTGGTGTAGTGTGGAGATACCAAACTGAACATGGGTGTGTGGTTTGTTCTAGGGATGATAGTAAGCAAAACATAACAAATGGTATGACATGGGTACCAGTCTATCAGAATGGATGCTGGTCTAATCACTGCAGACATGGACTGTAAATGAATAGGATCAACCAGAGCATCTTGGTCCTGGCCCTATGGGGACTACAGCCACCACCTTGACCTCATATGCCCTGCACACTCACTTACCAAACTTACTGACTTAGTTTGTCAAAGGCAGACCAAGGACAATAGCAATATGACTTCCAGGTCCTGTAACAATCTTTTGGTGTTTCCTGGAATTTTGAACAGAGCGGACTAGTCCTCCCCTGTGTGTGGTGTACTCTCCAAAGCTGTGAGTGGATCACAAAGCATCACAGATCCATGCTGGGAACTCCTGCTGGCCTGCCCTACTGGAGAATATTCCACAGTTTCTCTGTTACCTTGATGTGGAATTGAACTGTAGAGGAGTTAGACAACATAAGCTAAAAGTATTCTCAACCTCCCTTTGATTTAGGTAGGAAAAAAAAATTTTTTTAAGATAAAATAAAACATACTCCCAGGCCATCAAGACCACAGTTCTTAGAAGATGTGGGCAAACTTTCAACTCTGCCAAGAAATAGATAAGTGCTCTAGGAGATGAACACAGACAAACTGTTAGAGGAAAATGAGGACAAATCAAAACTCTTCCTTGGCATCTGTTTTAATCCATTTGGGCTGCTATAAAAGAATAACACAAGTTGAGTGGCTTATAAACAACAGAGATTTATTTCTGACAGTTCTCAAGCTGAGAAGTCCAAGATCAAGGCGCCAGCAGATTCAGTGTCTGATGAGAGCCTGATGCCTGGTTTGTAGACAAGTATCTTCTGGCTATGTCCTCACAAGATGAAAGGTGCGAGAAAGCTCTCTGGGTCTCTTTTATAAGGGCACTAATCCCATTTGTGAAGGCTCCACCCTCATGACCTAATCACTTCCCAAAGGCCTCACCTCTAAACACCATCATATTGGGAATTAGGTTTCAACGTAGTGTATGTAAACATTCAATATATGACAGCATCTTGAAGGGTAGAAGGAAGAAGCTGAGTGAAGCTGCTGCTTTGATGCTGAAATGAAACCCATTTTCTCTCAGAAAACAAAGATGAGCAGGCTACATTCTTGAAGGTTATTGAACTCCTTAGACAATTGATTCCTGGCAATCAATGTCTTCATATGATGGTTAGAACATGTTCAGTAGATACGAGGGGGTAGATGAAAGTGTTGCTAGTTTGGAGAAGATCTATATATACATGGAATTGACTGCCACCTCCATTGTAGGATTTGAAGGCATTGAGCGCTCTCAAATCACACATAAGGGGTGACTTCATGGGTATGCAACCTGTGCAGTTATACAGGATCCTATACCAAGAAAAGCCTCACCTTTGGTTTAATGTTCTGTTGTTGCCATCTTGAAATTCTCAGTAACTTTCGAATAAGAGATCCAGGATTTTCACTTTGCACCAGGCACTGCAAATTAATTTTTATCTTCCCAAAGTGCCATTAAAGGAGATAAAGTTTTAATTTCTCAGACTGTATATCCTGAAGACAGAATTGCCATCAACATGTGCCATGAGCCACCAAGGGATGAAGGGAAAAACAACAGAAATATGTATAACTTAATCAGCAAGGATAACAGGTTTTTCCACCTGTTAACAAAAATACATCGTATCAAAACAATTAACCCCTATCACTAATCAGAAGGCATGGTTGGAAGAGGCAATAGTGGGGCACAGAAAAAGTGGGGCAGCACATAGAAGGAGTCATTTGTGGAAGGAAGCTGAAAATATAAAATAAAGAAGCAAAGACTAATTTCCTAAATTTGCAAATGTTGTTTCTGTATTGTCACCCATAATTCCCTGAATTTGCTTCCTCTCTCTTTTTCTCCTCCCTCCCTCTAGTCTTTATGTAATCATCAATAAATCTTTATGGTAGATAATGAAATGCATAAGAAGAGAGATAATGGTAAAGTACTCTGTGAGTTCAGAAGAGGGAGACATCACTCTTAGTGTGTGGGAAGATACATTTGGAGGAGTCAGCACTGCAGCTGGTCCTTGGGAGACGGGAGTGACTTGGATACAAGGTGATAGAAAGGTTTTCTAAGGAGAGAGGACAGTGGGAACAAAGGCATGAAATGAGAAAGCCTGGGGGTGATTATAAAGAACAGTGCATTGCTTTGTTCGGCTGGAGCACAAGGTTCATGACGAGGAGCAGTGGGAGGTAGAGCTTTCATTTCTCCCTCTATTGATTCTTTTCCTAAATATTTCAGATGAACAGAAGCCACAGTTTAGAGAAGGGGATGCTTAGCCAAGTAACTGGTCCTTAGCGACTAGTCTTATCTCTACCTTGTGCTGTGACATATTGCAAATTCCCAATTTGGAAAATGTATCTGTCAGGACAGACTTGGATGTACCGTAGCAATAAACAAATCCCTAAGTTCAGTGGCTTAAAAATGTTAACAAAGGCTTCTTTCTTGTTCCATGCTCCAAGTCCACAGCAGATCAGCTGGAGACTGCTTTGCTCCATGCTCTCCTCAGTCAGGGATTCGGGCTGATGAAGGCCCTACCATCTGGAGCTTTGCTGGCTGCTCTGGAAAGGGATGAGAAGAGCAAAACATATACTAGCCCTCAAAGGCTTTTGCCCAAAGAAGGCTCATGTCAGCTCCACTCACATTTCATTGGTTAATGTGTCTTATGACCACATCCAACTGAAAGAAGCCAGAGAAGATGCAATCCTATCATATACTTAGTAAAAGAAACATTAGGATTGTCTGATGAATGGCACCAATGAATACCACGGAGAACCTCAAGGTGACTTGTTCCAAGACACCCAAACATTTGCTTCAGTCTATATATTATATGATTGGATGAATAGTTTTTACAGTTTCACATTTTGGTGCTTTGGCAATTAAAATTGATAGACTTATTTATACAATTGAAACTTTTTAACTAATTTTTTTAAAGCTCCTTACCATTTTTTCTTTTTCAAATTCAAGTTACCTGAGAACTGCAGACATTCTGATCATTCTGGCCCTACTTTGTTTCTCATATAGATGTCTCCAGCCTGAACTACATGATCAAGTATTACTCATGTATTACCCTGGAATTTCTCTAGTTTGGGGATGAAAGATGCATTACCACTTCCTCCTTCTTCTTCCAAGACACACATCACTCAGCAATCATGGTCCCCTTTTCCATTGAACCAAATTTGAATTCTTATTAATAGAGTGTTCCAACTGATCAGAGTTTTAAATGAAATAAAACCAATTTATCATCCTCCTGTAATGGGGCACAGGGGTAAATATTATCTAAAAACCCAGACTACTGTCCAAGAAATCAATAGCATATTAATGGGAAGGACTTAATTTTTTAACATATATGTTGATTTGTTTGTTCTCTCATTTATTCAGCAAGAATTTACTGAGAAACTACTATATGCCAGGTACTGTTCTAGGTATTGGGGATGGTGATGGGTGAAATAAGCCTGGTCCTTTCCCCAGTGGAACTAATGTTCTAATACTGCTAAATATGTCCATGAGTTTATGTGTACAAGTGCAGGAGCAAGAGACAGAAAGGAACTGTATTGCAAGGTAGAGCAGAAAACTTTCAAGTTGAAGTAAATGGAATTTGAAAGGCCAGAGGAGGACTGAAAACCTGAGTGCTCCATGGGGTAAAGCTAAAGAGGAAAAAAATAATCTCTAATTTTTAGCAGTAACAAAAACTGTCCTCATTCACCCTAGAGTTCAAATCAATTGATTAACACTTACTTACATATTTGCTAAGACTTGATTGGTTATCCTTCCTAGAGGTAACTTTTTACAGATTCATTCACTCATTTATTTGCTTGTTCATCTATGTCACAGTAAGTGATTCCATAGAAGGTGAAATACAAGAAAGATAAAAAGTCTATCTTCAAGGAATGCCCAGGCTTAAGCTTAGGGGTTTGGATAGGGCTAGCAGAGGCTGACTGTGAAGGAAATAAATACAAGACAGAGCAACAGGAAAGGTTATGGTGCCACAGAAGAAGGGGTCATCATCTTTGGCTGCACAGGGATTGCTTTGAAGAGGGCTGGAGGAAAGGGAGTAGAATTTCCCTGGAGGAAGAGGAGGCCAAGGACAATTTGAGCAGACAGAGGGGTACAGCAGGATGGAAAGAAACAGATTGGAATGAGTCTGGGGAATTTGACAGGAATCAGTAGCTTTGGAATGTTGAGGGCAAGAAGATGAGATTGGGAAGAAGCCACGGCAATAAATGAAGTTCTTGAGATGGGGTTTCAGGGAGGAAACCATGAGCTTCTCCTGACATCCCTGAAACCAGCACCCCAGGTTGCTACTCACTCTGTCATCACATAGAACCACCCCAATGCTGATGGTGCACTTGTTCCCCTTGCTCTACTGTTGGAGTCAGTCTTCCTCCTTGCTTTATAGTCCTCTGTCTGAAATATAGAAGAATGTGACCTTTGCAAGAGAACAGTATGCTCTTTCAATAAACAAACAAACAAACCAACAAACCCGACTGCATTAACGGATATGCTCTCAGTTGGTGGTATGAAAATTTTAATCTTTTTAAATTTAAGCCAACAGACCTCCATAGGTCTTCAGAACACCCGTATCCCCCAGGTCATTTGTGGTTAGAAGCCCAGAGTTTTAAGTGTGTAGAACTTCACCTTTTTATCACTGTGAGAGTTGGGCTTAACCTTGGGTCATGTTATCTTCAAGTATTTTAACACATCTTTGTGCAGTTGGATGCTAAAGGTTGTCCTTATATGCTCCTCTTTGTAAGTGCAGAGCCCCCTTGAACTACCTAAGGACACAATGGGGTTTCATTATAACAAGGCTGTTTGTAGCATGTGCCTACTTCATTTCCCCATTTCTTTGGGGATTGGCTTTCTTTGTTTTTGGGCTCATCTATGTGGTGAAGCAATGCTATGTAATCACTATAACATTTCTTCTTCCTAGAGTGCAGAGAGACCCCATTTCCCTGTCTCTGCTGTAGTTATGTTTGGGCCATCTCATTTAATCCAGGCCAATGGAATGCATATGGAAATGATGTAAGGCCTGACCCTTAAAAACATCCTTGTGATCCTCCAGCTCTCTCTTCTCCTGCCACAGCAAGCTGGAGGCCATGTGTTCATGTGGCATTCCTACATGCGTGAATGAGAAATACGCTCACAGTGTTAAGCCGCTGAAATTTGGGGTTTGTCTATTGTGGTAGGTGGCACTAATTTCCCTAACACTACCTGGAGGAAAACCTGATGTTCCCCAGCTGGTAGGATTCTATTTCCTTTGTTTAAGAAACCAACTCCACTGAGACCTTAATCTTAATTCTACTTTCCTAGGGGAGAGAGGCTTCCATTAGCTGAAGTCAGGGCAGAAAGCCCATTGCAGAAATATGGCTTCTCCCACAAGAGACATGCAGATTGGGTGCCTGGGTGGCTCAGTCAGTTCAGTGTATGTCTTTAGCCCAGGTCATATTCCCAGGGTCCTGGGATCGAGTCCTGAGCCGGGCTCTCTGCTCAACAGGGAATCTGCTTCTCCCTCTCCCTCTGTGTCCCTCCTGCGTGCTCCGGCTCACTCACTCTCTCCTCTCTCTCTAATAAATACATGATTTTTTTTTTTTAAAGAAGCATATGGACTGAGGGGGTGAGAGAGTCCATTCTTAGCAAATGGACGATTTTACATAGGTGGGTCTGACAAACAACTCAGTAGATAACTATGCTTAGAATCTTCCCAATAATCCCTGGGTAGCGCAGCGGTTTGGTGCCTGCCTTTGGCCCTGGAGACCCGGGATCGAATCCCACGTGGGGCTCCCGGTGCATGGAGCCTGCTTCTCCCTCTGCCTGTGTCTCTGCCTCTCTCTCTCTCTCTCTGTGTGACTATCATAAAAAAAAAAAAAAAAAAAAAGAATCTTCCCAATATAGGGGAAGGCATTAGGAGGGCATTAGGAGACAGAGACCTTAGACTGAGCATTTTTGGAAGGTTCTAAGCTCCATTCTGCCAGCATTGGCCTCTGAATCTTTCCTGTTAATACTGAGACATAAACAGAGTTCAAAGGAACCATTCCTTTCAGAAGGTCCTTCACCCCATCCCAGATTCCCTGTCTTGGTTGTCAAGGAAGCTTCTAGCTGTGAAAGGGCCAACCTGGGAATCAAACCATGAAGCTGCAAGTCATTTTCCATAAGCCACTGAACAGCTGTCAGACGTTAATGAATTTGACTCAGTACCACCCAGGAGCTGAATTTTGTGGACAAGAAGTGAAAAGCTTCCAAGTCTATGACAGAGCTGGTCACACCCTCTGTTCCTTGGAAAGGAGGTAAATCTTCTCAGGGAAGATGAAGGCTTGCCACTAGAGTACCCTTGGCCACTGGGGCAGATGCACCATCCATCCCTCAGTGCTGTTTTGTAAATGCCTCCTGCCTGTGGGGCTGTGATGCTTTGTAAAGACAAATGAGTGACAAATGAGTGCATCACCCTCTGCTGACAGCTGCCTACAGAGGCAAGCAGGTCTGATTTGCAAGTGGTTCATTTACAGGTAGAATAACCCTCCAACCCTTTTTTAATATCCTGGACTTAAATGCCAACCATGGAGAGGGTGGTGGGAGTGAATGATAGCTTAGAAATGTGTGCGTGGGGGTGCCTGGTTGGCTAAGAATTCGACCCTTGACTGTTGGTTTCAGCTCGGGTCATGATCTCAGGGTCTCGAGGTCAAGCCCCTCATTGGGCTTGTGCTTAGCGGGATGTCTGCTTCCCCCATCCCTCTCCCTCTGCTCCTCCCCCTGCTTGTGTACTCTCTATCTCTCAAACAAATAAAATATTTTTAAAAACCTACATGTGGGTGTATCTGTGTGTGTCCGCGCACATGCATGCGTGTTTATTTTTCACAAGAGGGAGGAGTTGGTAGCTGGCAAGACCAGCAAAGCTCTTTAAGAAACCAGTGGATACTCCAGGAAGGGAGGGGCAGACTGGTTTAGAACATGAAGTTTTCCTGGAGGAAGTGAAAAGAACCTCCCCTGGGAGGACTAGGACAAGACTATAATATAACACAGAGTCTGATGAGAGATGGGTGGTTGACAACAATGCTGCTGTTTCTACTTCCAAAACATAGTTGGAATCCAGCCAGTCTCCATATCCACTGCCACCTCTTTCAGGCCTCCAGGCTATTGTGACAATCTCCTGACTAGTCTTCTTACTTTCCTTTTTGCCCCCTTCTAATCCATTCTCACTAGCAGCCCAAGTAATCTATTTAAAATTGGAGCATGAGCCTCCCTTGCCTAAAATTCTCCCAAGACTTGAAGAAAGCCTGTTCCTTATTTCAGGCACGATTGGGTTGAACCTCGTTTGCCTCCTTATCCTTGTGTCTTGTTCCATTCTCTCTCTCTTCTCTCTCCCTCACCGCGCTCCAATCTTCAGTTCCTTGTAGTCACTAAATGCATTCCCTTCGTCCGACTACAGCATAGGCTGTGCATCATCTTGCACAATTCAGGTCCTCTTTGCTCACTCTTCTGTTTGACCACCAACATCACCTCCTCAGGGATGCAAATATAGATCTTAGTTCTGTCCCTTGCCAGCACTGAGACCTCAGGTGGGTGGCCTCCTCTCCAAGCCTCCATCCTTCCTGGTCATGGGGATAAGAATGATACCCCCCTGTTACACTTAGTATGAGGACAACACTGTGCAGGAGAAATTTCTCAGCTGGTGCCTGGCACATAGCAAAGTGCTCAAAAAAAGTGAGTTGCTATTGTTAATAATATTCATAGTATTGCTATTATTATTATTATTATTATTATTATTATTATTATGTAATTCCATTTACCCAAGACCCCAAATCCTCCCTGGAGAAGACTTGAACAGGCCTTTCTCATGGTGTGTATGTGTATTTTTTTTTTATCATGGTGGTACATAACCCCAGCCTTCTGTTCTATTCATTTTACACCAGACAGCATTTTACCACAAAAAGCGGCTGTTGTTTCTCTAACGGCAGTCACACACTTAATGCTTCAATTTCCACATTTTATTTTATATGTAATTTAAAGCCCATGGTGCCTTAATTGTAAAATAGGCCTTATTAAAATAATAGCTTGAAAACCAGTGGGGCTCCCTGTGCCGAGCAATGAGGGTTTTTAGCTTAACGGCTGTTTACTAGGATTTAAAAAGAGACACAACCCAAATAAAGCTGTAAAGACATTTCCAGCGTGAGTGATGGGCTGAGGACCAGCTGATAATTAAGCTCCCCCTCCCCCTCACATTTTTTTCTTCTTTTGGTTGCTGTCTGGAGCTTTCCTTAGAAATCCAAAGCACACCCTTTGCTGCTTTTATGATTGATGAGGCGGTGAGGATACTTCAGTACGAGTAAGCAACGTGGTGCTTTGATTAATGATGCTGGTGGGACTCCCAGAAGACCAAACAGAATAACACTGTTATCAGGAAAGCAGCTGAAGCTGCTGAGAGGGACAGCGGCAACCAAGCCTGTGTAGACGGGAAGGCCATCCATAGGTAGGTAGGGTCTTTAATTCAGCTCAAACCCAACCTGTCCTCCTAAAGGGCCAGTAGCCAGAGAAGAGGAGACTGAATGGCATGATTTTCCATTGAATCCACAAAATTGGCATTGAGCACAGTCAGGTTCCTTGGAAATCTCAGAGTATGATACACACATGAGCTGGTAGGAGTCTCAGGCTCTTTTATAGTCATGATGGATTTTTTCAATGTGATCTTTCTCAGACAGCAACATTCAGATGAAGAGATTTCATTGTATAAGAAAAATAATAGCGTTTATCCATTGAACACTGACTTGGACTTACACTGAATCCTCATAATACCATGAGATGGGGATTACTATTATTCTTCTTACTTTATTGCTAAGGAAACCTGGACTCAGAGAGACTTTATATAGTACAGGTCCACACAGCTCTTGAGCCGTGAGCCAGGACTCAAATCCAAGATGACCCCATGTCTAAGCCTATGATCTTGGCCACCTACCAATCTTAGGCTTCCAAGAAGAGATGGGGGATGGGGGTATTGGGAAGACACCTGACCAGGTTTCAGAACATCTAAGTTTCAGGTCCTACTTATGCTGCTCACTGTGTGACCTTGGATAAGATGCTTACCTCTCTGTGTCCAAGTGTCCTTGAATAGGAAATAGATACATCCACCCTCCCTCACAAGGTGTTTGTGAGGATCAAATAAATTAACATTTACAAATGCTTTTTGCAAGGTAAGAACCCCAATGGACTATTTATTATAGCAAAGCTGTCAAGTGAACCCACACAGGAAAGCATTTATAAGCAAAGCAACACTGAAAGAGCCAAGCAAATTAAGATGCCTGGTTCCAGAGGAACCCAATATAATTTTCTAACTCCTAGATGTATGACTTTGGGTAGGTCACATGATCTCTCCGAATCTCAATTTTCTATCCCGTAAAATCAGATAATACCCATCTCTCAGTATTGCTGTGAGAATTCCATGACATTATTCCCATAAAACAACTTAAACACTGCCTGGCACATGTGCCCCCTGATTGTTAGCTAGTGTTATTATTTCCTTCCCTTCAAGCCACAGTCCACTCCTCATTACTCAGTCAGGTAGGGCTGCGCCTGACTTTCTGGTCGTCTCTCCGAACCTTTGTGGCGTTATAGACTGAAAAAGGAAATATGAGTCAAAGAGTGCCCCGAGGCTCCAACACTGTGGTTTTGAAAGTCAATATGCCTGTCGATAGCAGAACTCATGGCCTCTCCAGGGACTGCCATGCTGGTGCTGCTGAGCTCCACCAGCCCTGCAATGAGAAGCTTTCTGATGGTGGGAAATGCAGCCCAGAGAAAGGGCTGTGTCATTGTCAGGCTAGAGCTTTTGCAGCCTCCGTGGTTAATAGGGATTTGAGCACAAGGTGAGCAAGACAGGCCCAGTTGCCCCCCACCCCGCCAACACCCACATAGTGGTCAGAGGTGCCACCCCTCATTTCTGCACGGACCTTTACATTTTGCAAAGTGATTTCAGGTCTCACATGCTGGACGATGAGTGGAAAAACCAGGGAAAGCCACCTCGCACCCTCTCCAGACCGACCTGGATCCATATTGCCAAGCTCGAGTTCAAAGAGTAGTGTCAACTTTCACACAACATGACACCAAACAGCCCTGGGTTTGAATCATGGTTCTGCCATTTCTGAGTTCCATCATCTTGGGCATATTCCTTAACTTCTCAACTATCTTTTTCTTCTATAAGAAAGCAGCTAAGTGCAGCGGTGCAGGAGGCAGCTCTCACATCAGAGTGCCTGGGTTCAAATTCAGGGTCTGGGGACACCTGAGTGGCTCAGCATTTGAGCGTCTGCCTTTGGCTCAGGGTGTGATCCTGCGGTCCTGGGATCGAGTTCCTCATGGGAATACCCAGGGGGACCCTACTTCTCCCTCTGCCTATGTCTCTACCTGTCTCTCTCTATCTGTGTCTCTCATGAATACATAAATTAAGTCTTAAAAAAAAATCCAGGGTTTGATGCATCCTAACTGTGTATTCTCAGATCGTATACTGCTTTCACTGCCTATAAAATGAGAATACAAGGTCCACTGTGAGGATGAAATGAAATTAAAAATCTACGTAAAATCCTTAAAGTAGTAGCAAGCACTAAACACCTGTGGGCTGTTGTTTTTGTCTGGATGAACCAACTCTGCTAGAGTGAAAAATAAACCTGGAGAGCTCAATGGATTAGCATAATAAAAGTTTATTTCTCACTCAGGCAGGGGGAGGGATTTCTTCTCCATCAGGCAACTCAGGGCCCCTGGATCTTTCCCTCTGCAGACATTGCCCTGTCCATCTGTGGCTTCCCAGTTTGCCATGGTAGAGAAAAAGAAGGCGAAGGAGGCATATGGCTCTTACCTCCCTCGGCACAGACGTGACTCTTGGTGCTCCCACTCACAGCGCTTCAGCCAGAGCTGGTTCTATCGCCCCAGTCTCATTGCGAGGGAAGCAGTCATTACCGTAAAATAGGCTAAGTGCCTAAATCACAATGTCCTTGTAAAAAGATTAAGTGACAATATGTATGGAATGATTAGCACACTTCTTGGCTCATGGTTAGTGCCTGTTGTGCACCCTGGTGATAGTACTTTGAATTTGGTGCCCGTCTGACTTGATTTAGTGCAATTCTGACTTGGATTAAACCACTGGTCATTCCTTCTCAGGGTCCATTGTCAGTACCAGATTCTCTTAGTAGCCATGTTTTTCTCTTACCTTTGTCACTGTGTCCCTACCTGTCCTCAGCATTTTTTCCTCTTTCAGCACTCCCAGGGTGCCCAGCACCCTCAATGGGATCCCTTGATGCTTCTTGTTGTGGCATTCCACCACAGAACAACTTCAATGCTACATGACAATTTTTGATGTTCAAAGTGCTCTCCTCGTATTGATTGTGACACTCTGCCAATTCATACGGGAAGATTTGATTGAGTGCTCACTATCTGCCAGGAATTGGATCGCGCAGTAATGGTCACTGACCCTTAGAGGTCAATCAGAATTCTCAGCCTTGTTTCATATGAGCTAACTGAAGCTCAGAGAGGTTAGGGGACTGCCTCAAGCCACACAGCCTGTATGACATGAAGGCTGACTGAACGCAGGATGACTCCCTATCAAGAGCCCTTCCTACTGTCTTCCCAGGGCTCTGCTATTAGCTTCTGTGTATTTTCAGAAGGACTTATACACATTGTGGCCTTTCCTAAGCCTTCTTTATGTCTTTTTCCTTCAACAACTTAAACTTGAAGAATTTATTAATTTGAGCTAAACCCCTGCAGAAAACAGTAGCTTGACCTATCATTCTTCTCTGGGACATTATACGGCTGAAGATCACTGTCTTAGCCCAGAGCCTACGCACCATTAATGGTGGAAGTCAAGCACTCATTCAAGTACCATGAACACCATTCAGGGATAGACATTGAGCAGTGTCCCTGAATCACTGTGTGTAAGCAACAGACTTTCATCCAAATAATGAGGCTGATCTTTCCTGCCTCAATGGAAATATCCAAAAAGTGAAGACTCAGGTGATCACTGAGCTCAAGGAGCTTATACTTTAAATGAGGACCCAGGGCCAATATGCACAAAAAGAGCATCACATGGATTCTCTCTCATGAATATTATTTTTTATGTTTTATAGCTCCATTCCCAGAGTGTAGATTCCCATGCCAGGTATTTTAGAAATATTATCTTAGAATCTCATAACCAGCATGATGTCAGGATTAGTTATCCTTATTTTCCCATGTAGAGGAGGACACCAAAGCTCAGAGAGGTTAAAGTGACTTGTCCAAGTCACACGGCAAATGTCGGAATTAGAAATTTAACTCCTAAATCTATCACTTTCCATTCCACCATACAACAGCAGGATGCCATGGAAGGGATTAGCCCAGGAGTATCTAAAGGGTGGGTTGCTTTTCTTAGGGATGTCTCCAGCATCCTGAAATATCAATATGGTATCTCAAAGGTTAATGGAGACATAGAAGAGGGAAAGCCAGTTAGGTAGGACTCTGCTTCTACCAGAGAAATTTCACTGTTGTATTTTCCACACTGGGTTTTCTCATACATATTTTGTTGGAAAATATGTATCCTACAGCATGGGACAGAGAAAAAGAAAGTAAAAAAAAATGAAATAGAATTTAAAAAGAGGACTGAGAACAATAGTTTTAACACCATGGCCTCAATTTTAAGGACTAGACACATTAAGGTCCAGGAGATGAAAAGATTTTCCTAATGATCAAAGAGTTCTAGGTGACAGACTGTAGTTTTGAGCAGGTCTTGGCAACTTTTTTTCTGTAAAGGGCAAGATGATAAATATATTTCAGGCTTTGCAGACATGCAATCTCTTCACAACTACTCAACTCTGCTATTGTAGGGAGAAAACAGACCCAGACAATGGATAAACACATGAACATGGCTGTGTTCCAATAAACTTTATTTACAGAACAAGCTGAGAGCTGGGTTTGGCCCTCGGGCCATAGTTTATGGACCCCTGGTTTAGAACAAAGGATTCTTGACTATTTATGTAGCACTTTTTCTACAAAAACAAAGCTTCTTCCTTAATGACAGATGAATTGTACACCCCTGTTGTTTTCTTAATGTTGAGGAAAAATTGAAGATCAAAGTTGGAAAGTGCATGAGGATTTTATAAAACAAAGCATGGGTAAACAATAAGATAGACATTAGACATGTTAGCCTGGTTGGGGGCAGAGCTCCCAGGATAAGGAATAAAAGGGAATCATAAATAAGTGATTTAAAGAAAGAGCCTTGCCCTGATGATGATATTAATGTGTCATGAACTGAAAAGTGTGACTAACTCAGCTCTCTGCAATCAAGGTCCAAAATAAATTAATATATTTTGGTGTTGTACAACATTGTAAATGTACTAAATGCCACTGAATTGTATGCCTTAAAGTGGTCAGTTTTGTATTATATGAATTTCACTTCAAATTTTTTTTTCAAAGATAAATTAATTAAAGTAAACAAAAAATGTGAAAATGAAATGGCATGGTTCTATGTGGTTGAGCCTTCACCTTGCTTCAGGCCCTGGGGCTTCCCTTAGATGGGTGAGGAAATCTTCTGCTATATCATGTGGTGGCATGATATGATTTTTTATTTTCCTGACTTGGTGTCACATAGATCTGTTTTTCTTCCTAGTTTCTTTGGTCTGCTCTTTCCTCACCAGTAAGATGCAGGTCAGCATGTGTACCATCTAGGGGTGATGTGGCCATTACATGAAATTCTGATAAAAACAGTTAAATCTAGCAATTGTTCAATAAATACAGCTTTTAATCTAGCTCTTTCTTTCTTTTTTAAAACTGGGAGAGTAGGAGTTAACCATTTTAAAAGATAATGGAGAGAATAGTGTCCTATTAAAGGGAACAGCATATAGAAAGGCATGATGGACTCCAGGAAAAGAGGAAGCTGCTTTGACTCAAATGGAGGGTGATGAAATATGGAAGCTACAGAGAAAAGCACAGACTGGATTGTGAAGGACCTGGTAAATAGGGTTTATTGGCTTGGTTGTTAATCAGGGTCATGAACAAGGTGGCTTACTTTTAAAGGGTCACTGCAGCATTAATATAGAAGCAGAGGGAGGAAAGTCGGTGACAAGTGTATAACCCAGGAAAGAGATGAGAGGGAACGAACATGGATGAAGTAAGGGGCATGGAGGGGATGAGTTGAAGATGTTGTGCAAGTTCTTACCTTGGACCCCGGAGAGATTGTGACAGCTGTCACTAAGATGGAGAACACAAGAGAAAGAGCAGATTTACAGGAGAAGATGATGAGTTCAGATTCAGAACATTACATCTGAAAGATCTTAATGTCTTTGTTTTTGAGAAATCTTTGTCTTTCATCTCTTTCTTCTTATATTCATTCATTCATTCATTCATTCATTCATTCATTTGTTTCTTAATTTGTTCATCATTTATGGAGCTCTTTGTATGTTACAGGCAGTATAAACTATACTCATTTTTTTTATTGCTGTGTAACAAACTACCCTCTAAATTTATAACTTAAAACAACAAACATTTATTATCTAGTAATTCCTATGGGTCAGGAATTCAAAGAATTATCGGGTGGTTTTGGCTCAGGATCCCTAAAGAGGTGGCTATAAGACATAGACTAGAGCTACAATCATCTGAAGACTTGACTGGTGCTGGTGGATCTCTTTCCAATATGAAACCGTCACATGGCTATTGGCAAGAGGCTTTGGTTCTTGCCAAGTGGGTCTCTATAAAGTGCTCTCATGAGGCAAACATTGGCTTCCACCAGAGCAAATGATCACAGGGAGAGAGAGAAAGAAATCAGATCTAATTCTTCAAATAAAATATTGGCAGACTCACCTTATTCTAAGAAACAAATCACTAAGTCAAGATCACACTCAATGAGAAGGTATTACACAAAAGCATGAATACCAGGAGGTAGGATTATTGAGAATCATCTTGCAGGCTACAATAGCGCCTTAGCATCAGCCCTGGGATTGAAGTGATGAGCTAAAGAGCCACTAACATATAGTCTAGCAGAAGAGACAGATATATATATTAAATTATTATGAACATAAAATATAACAGCCCATTAACAACCTATTAGGATAAGACAATGAAGGAAAAGATACAGTAAGTTATGAGAGGTATGTACCTGGAGCACTCAACTCAAGAAGGAATAGAGGGATAAGAAATCATTTGTGAAGAAAATACACTTTTGTTGAGGCTTAAAGAATGTATAGTAGCTAGTTAGATAAAAAAAAAAAAAAAAAAAAGATGATGGTTGCCATGAAATGTTAAGCATAGTATTACAGTATACCCAGTAATCCTACTCCTAGGTATATACCCAAGAGATGAAAACATATATCCACATAAAATCTGTGAATGTATGTGTGTGTGTGTGTATATATATATATAAATGTTCATAGTAGCATTATTCATGATAGCCAAAAAGGGGAAACAATTCAAAAGTCCATAAACCAATGAATAGAAAAACAAAACGTGGTATATCCATATAATGAAATATTTGACAATAAGAAAGAACAAAATTCTGATACATGGTACAATTTGACTGGATCTTAAAAACAGCATGGTAAATTAAAAAAAAAAACATCATGGTAAATAAAAGAAGGTAGAAACAGAAGACCACATATTATATAATTCCATCTGTATGAAATATCCACAATAGGAGACAGAATGGAGCCACAAAGTAAATCAGTGAGTCCCTAAGGCTGGAGGTGGAGACAGACTGGGGGGTTATGGGAAGCAACTCTTAATGGGCAGGGGATTTATTGGCGGGGGGTGATACAAATGTTATAAAATAGGAGTGCCTGGGTGGCTCAGTCAGTTAAGCGTCTGCCTTCGACTCAGGTCATGATCCCAGGGACCTGGAATCAAGCCCATGTTGGGCTTCCTGTCAGTGGAAAGTCTGCCTCTCCTCCCTCTGCTCCTTCCCCCTTGTGCTCTCTCTTTCTCTTGCTCACTCTATCAAATAAACTTAAAAAAAATATTTTTTAAAATGTTGCAAAATACATTGTGGTGATGTTTGCACAACTCTGTGACTATATCAGAAACCACTGAATTGTACCCAGTAAATGGGTGAATCTGTGATGTATGAATTATTTCTCAATAAAGATGTTTTAAAAAAAAAGATGATCGGAAAGGCACTGCAGCAAGAGAATCACCAGTAGTGGAAGAAGACACGGTGCGTGGGAGAAACTCAGTGTGTCTGGAGCACAGAGAGGGAGGAGAGAAGTGGTATCAGATGAGTCAGGGATTAGACCCTACAGGCCTTAGTGACTCAAGAAAGGAAATTGGCCTTTATCCAGGGCAGTGGGAAGCCCCTGAAAGCTTTTAAGCAGGGAGTTACATGATCATATTGAAGGTTTTCAAATTTTATATAATAAGTGCTTAATAAACTAAAGCTAATATTTACATTGTGGATAGATTAACAGGATAGGCAGAGGTACTGAATACCTTATTTTTCATCATTTTCCCCTGGGGAATGTATCTCCCAAAGTTTTGGGGTAGTGCTTGAGCCCTTTGTCATTATGAGTGTCCTGCTTGTTTTCACATGCTTTTCATGCACTCCCTTGCATCCTAAATGGCTCCATATTGCTCAATGTGGGGAGACAGGTAGCTGTGGCCACCCTTGGGTGCTGACCCAATGTTCCCACGTTGCAGAGTCCCTGGGACTCAGGGCTTCAGTGAGCTCTTTATCCTCCTCCAGATGGCCAAGTGAAAGAAATATCTGGTAAAATGTTAATTCCACCTCATTTAATGCGGTTTACATAGGTGTGGTGCAGTTGAGGCCTCTACAGGAAAAGCTGATTTCAAGTTCTGGCACAATGATTAGCTGATTCACAAAAGATGTGAGTCTCCGTTTCTTCCCTGCACATCTGTCCTGTCTGCTTTTAATTTGGAAGCACCAGTTTTAATTTAGCGGCAGGACTGTAAACTCCATTTCTGTGAACACAGAATGACATACTTTGTGGAACGGGGGGCCTCTCGCCAAGCTCTGACTCTTAAGTAATTGATGGCTAGTGACTCGCTGAGAAACGCTCCAATGCGAACACTTTCCATGGCAAAAACCCTGTCATATCAGCTGGATTGCAATTGAACCTTCTGGGCCACTGCCCATCTAAATACAGGCCATGATTTTTAACCAAGGCCTCCGGAGCCCAAAGGGAGCCTCTAGCTTCATTCTAAACATTGAAGCTCTATCCAACCCATAACTTCCCTGTGTCCCTCACACTTTGTTGGAAGCTATGGCCCAATGCAAAGATTTCCTCATCTTTGGAAGTCAACCATATCAGGAAGGAGGCTTCAGTGTTAGGGGTTGTTTTGTTCTGGTGAAAAGGACACTCTTTTCATCACATTTGAAAACCAATTTTTAAAAATCTCACTCATATCCAATATTTTGTGTGTGTGACAGAGAAAAAACAGGCCTGGAGTTACATCACCCCTGTGGTTTAAGAAATCTTTTTCATAATATGTACACTGTTTGAGGGCTGGGATTTTTGGAAAGGGAAGGAAGGGATAGAGCAAGAGGGATGGAGAAATAAGACAGAAACATAAATTGTCCTCCAAGTAAGATGGAATGGATAAGCAAAGGAAATAAAATTGGCAAAACTTCCATGCATTCAGAATCCTCTAAATAGAGAGATAGCTGGTGCAAAACTCTACAATACCTGTTTGCTCAATTAAAATTTTTTCTTTAAATCTATCTTTCTTAGATCACCATTAAATACCTATCACTTATCACGATGTCTGGCATAAAGTAGATTTAAATACATATTTCTGAATATGCAAGTGAAGAAATGAGTACTGAGTGCTTACCATGTGCCCAGCACTTGCTGTGGGTCACAAGGCCTGGGGGACCCAGCTAATGGACCTTATAGGCAGCCAGGTGTACGATAATGGTAAGGGGCCAGGCCTTGGAGTGAGCTAGTCCTAACTCTGAGTTTAGGTCCTCTGCCACTTACTAGCTGTGTGGACGTGGGGAAAACTATTGGAGCTGCCTAATTCTGAGTTTCCTAAAATTGAAATGGGCACAATAATAGGACCATCTGTGGTTGGTGGGAGGAGGTAAAGGGTGGAAGGTACTTACAAAAGTGCCTGGAACATAGGAAATGCTCAGTAATAGTTATATATTACTCAACCATTATATAGTTTGGAAATGGCACATGGCAGACTCACACAATCATTCTTGCCTTGGCTCTCCCCAGAATGTTCTTGAATTGCTACCTTTGTTTCGCATCCAGTTGGTTGCCAACTCCTTTCCAAAGCCATAGTGAGACCAGTACTGCACACTCTTGTTGGTTTTACTTAAGTGTGAAGAATCCCATTGTCCTGAAACGAATGAGGGTTTTGTGAAAATCGTTTCTTCGTGGAGGACAGTGGCACTCAACTCCAGAACAAACAAGAACATCCCAGATGGTTTGCAAAGTATTTTAGATTTTGCCAAGCATGTTTTCCTCTAATTTTAAATTCCCTATGTTTAAGTGAAATGTAATCAACATATTTCTGGTCAAGTACATTTTGGGGAAGGAAGCGCAGAAAGCATATGGGAAAATCCTGCCATCAGCAACGAGAGAGGATGCAGTATCTCAGGGGTGTGAGCATCTGGGTGCACCGACAGGGCAGGGTCTGGACGAGGAGAAGGAGAGGAGAACACTCCTGACCCTCCTCCCCCAGTCATCACTCACAGTACTCTCTCCCCCACTCCGATGTTCATGCGAGGCTTGTTCTATTTGAGTTAGATTGTGGGGTGGGGGGTGGGGTCAATGAACTTCCTTTGTAAAGGTCCAGGTAGTCAATGTTTTTGGCTTTGTGGGATGCATGGTCTGTTGCAATTACTGAACTCTGCTATTGTAGCACAAAACTACTCATAGATAATACACAAACAAAAGGGCAGGGTTGTGTTGTCCTAATGAAACTTTATTAAACAACAACAAAAACCATTAGGGCCAAATTTTCCCAGTTGGCAGTTGTATACTGGTCCCTGGACTGGCTTATGCAAGTGAAGACGAACCACCCTGAGACAGATTCTCCAGGACTAGATAACTCAGGACTAACCAATGAAGAGGCTGGCCCCAACTAAACAGCAATTCAGTGGCAAGATATCAAGGGGCCTACAGGTATACCTTTCAGGAAGGTTCATATCCTGGTCCCATCAATTATTAGCCTGTGTGATTAAGACAAGTTATTGAATCTCTATAAGCCTTGGCTTGCTCATCTGTAAAATGGATACAATAATATTGCTAATGTTATGAAATATTATAGCATTATTAATTAATATTATTTAATCTTCTCATTGAACAAGGTATGCTGTCTAAAGATTCCATGCAATATCTGGCATCTTGTAAAAGCTGCTATCCGGAGTGGATGAAGCACAGATTTTGGAGCCTGTGGTCCTTGAGGCCTGCTGTTGCTTAGTCATCTAGACCAGGGGTCAGCAGTCTTTTTCTGTAAAGTGCTAAGAATAAATACTTAAAGCTTTGCAAGCCAAAGGTAGTTTCTGTCATATACTGTTTTAACTTTATAACTAATTTAAAAATGTAAAAATCATTCTATCATTCTCAGCTTATATACGATACAAAACCAGGCTATGGGTCACATTTGGCCTGAGGGCCATTGTCTGGTGACCTCTGCTCTAGACTACAGCTGCCCATTAGAAATAGAGTGTGAGTCATATTTGTGGGGCACTTATATCATTTAAAATTTTCTAGTAGCCACATTAGAAAAAGTTTCTAAAAAAGTAAATTTTAATAATACATTTTGTTTGGCCATTTAAACTATTCCTTCCATAAGTAATTAATTAAAAATCATTAGTGTGAAATTTTACTTTTTTGTCTTTTATCTTTTTGCACTTTGAAGTCTGTGTGTACATTACATTTACAGCACATCTCAACTGCTGAAAAGCCACATGTGGCTGGTGACTACTGGGTTGTCCAGGGCAGCCCCATATCTCAATAATTCTTTCCAAAATGAGCATATAATAGCATTTGCCTTTTAGGGTCATTGGGAAGATTTAAAGAGATAATGCACGGAAGGCACAGAGCACACTGCCTGGTACAGAGTAATCTTTAAATGCCAGCTCATCGTGGCTAATAAGAATCACTGTGCATTGCAATAATGCTAATGATTATTTTGAGGGACTGCCTGTATCTATTTCTTCCTTCTGGGAAAAGTTTGTCAATCCTGGTGATCAGAGGCCTTTCACAGGACTCTTCTCCCCAAGTTTGCCTTATCATTTCTTCCAGGAGCCCCTAAAGATTCTGGCTTGTTCCTCCGAAAATGGCAGCTTTCCTGAGGCCGAGGACACAGGCAAGAGTCGGGAGTCAAACACGGAGTTTAAGGAATGAGCCGCAGCCCACAACTTCTCTGGGACACTGCGATGGTGAGCACCGCCCAGTCTTTCTGAACACATGCTCTTAGGCCGGTGCTCCAGGAGAGCCCCCGGCTCCATCTAATAGCATGTGGTGCGTGTCTGTGTTTCCACTCTATCCTGTACCATTTCTTATTCTAATTCCTTTTTTTTTTTTTCTGCCATGTAGATGCTTTGCCAGCATTCCCTACAGGTTGGCAGGAGGAGCAGACCCATAGGTTTTCAGAGAGAGACTTTTTGAGAAGCTCAGGAAGTCTTGCATGTGAGCCAGGCACTCTAGGGCTGTTGCTCTGTGCCCTGAAAAGCTGGGAATTGCTGAACATCCCCATCTGACCTGGTACTTGCCTAGTCAAAAAGCAGGGCACTCCAGTCTGTGCTTCTCATGTTAGGATGCACATCTGACTCTCAGTGGGAAAGCATCATTATACACCAGAGGGTGACCCGGGTTTCTGGGGAAAGCCAAATCAGATGGATGGGGAGAATGTTCCTAGACTTAATACAGCAAAAATTCTTTCTGCTTGAGGTCGTCTAGTATAACTTCCTTGAAGAGGTGGTTTTTATATTGAACAACTCCAGGTCAGGGGTGGAATGACATCACCCACTCATGAAACCCAATCCTCTGCAAAAAGTCCCTCACTTAGCATTTTAAAGAACAAGATCTTTGGAACCTAATCCTTGCTCTGCCACTTACCAGCTGTGTGACCTTGAGCTAATTACTTAACCTCTCTGAGCCTCAGTTTCCTCATCTTTAAATGTGGATAACCATATTCTGGATTGGTTTACAACTGTATAATGGATTGTGGGCAGGACTCAATTAGCTGCCATTAGTTATGGGGCAGGTTTAATTAGCTCAGAGCTTGGCATATAATAGGCACAAATAAAGTGGTAATTAATTATTACTCTCTTTTTTCAAGTGAGGTGACTGGCTACTTTGACCAAACTCCTTTCTTCTCTCTCCCATGCTGTGCCCTGGCCTTTCTCTTGCATCCAGCAAGGTTCAAAATGCTGCCTTGTGGATATAAGCTCACTAGCCCTGAGCCTTCACATAAGGTGAGTGATGAATGGAAACAAATAGGCCAAGGAGCTTGACTGGGAAGTTAGTGGAGAAGACCAAATGCATTTTCCTTTGTCATATGACTTGTTTTTTGAATAGGAGAGCCTTCTTCCACCTTGCCCTACAGGCTGCAAGTAAACACCCAGGTCTCTGACAGGAGCATTCACATGGTTGGGGTACCAAATTTTGCTACTCCTATCAGGAAATGCTGTAGTGCTTAAGCAGGTGTAGTAGTACTGATCTCCAGGAAACAAGAGGATTTCTGAATCTCTCTTAGATTCATTGATACTGTTATTCAAAACGAACCACTTGGAGAAATGAACATACACAGTACACATTGACTTACTTTGTGACATTCATACATGTGGTCTAATCTTGATGCAAAAGATTGCAGCTGATTTGTATGAATACAAATTTTACCTTACCAATCCTCTTACTCTACAAAAAAGGGCAGCATTTGTTACAATTATCATTACTATTAAAAGTGAGAATAAAAGCAATATTAATGAACCGATAGATTTCCTTCCATGCTGTATCATGACTTTTATAAAGGCAAATCCAGAGGTGTCTGGGTGACTCCTTGGGTTGTGTCCAACTTGTGATTTTGGCTCAGGTCATGATCTCAGGGGTGATGGGATGGTGTCCTGCGTCAGGCTCCAAGCTCGGTGGGGAGTCTGCTTGGGATTGTCTCTCTCTCCTCTCCCCCTTTACCCTTCCCACACTCTTGCAATCTCTCTCTCTAAAAATAAATAAATAAATCTTTTTTAAAAAAGGCAAGCCCATGTATCTTTGAGCCCATAGAAAGCCAAATCTTGAATTAACAAGCATTTCAGTAGAATTTGAGGAATGTAATACTGTTCTGACTCCTCTCTGCTCCTAAAATATCCTTTACTCTAATCTAAGGGTTGGCAATTTTTTACCATAAAATGCCAGATAGTGATTATTTTAGGCATGGCAGCCTATCTGGTTGTCATTGTGGGGACAGAGCTGTCTTAGATGGTACATAAATTAATAGCCATGGTTGTGTTCCAATAAAACTTTATTTACAAAAATATAGAACAGGCTGATTCTGACATGTGGGTCCATAGTTGGCTGACTTCTGTTCTAGTCAAACAAATAATGAAAAAAAAAATCTCTGAAAAAAATCTCAACAAATTTATTTCCATTATCTCTGTGTAAGGTAAACTCATGATAATAATAATGTGGGAAGAGCACTGTCCGAGCTGTTCAAATATTAAATGGCCCTCCTATGCATGAGCCACTGTTGCTTTCTTTCTTTTTTTTTTCAGGTAACATGAATATGAGTGTTCCAAAATCAGAATGGGAGATGTTGGGAAGGCTATTATTGAACTGAATAAAAGTAGTGTTAGTTTATTTATCCAATTAATTCATTCAATACAAATTTACTGGAAATCTATGGTATGCCAGATATTAAAAAGAAAGCACTTTTAGTCATCAGTGACCAGGCAGTAAGAGAGGCTTTTGGTTTTGTTCATTTTAAGACATTTCCAATACTGCTGAAATCAGACTATGAAAGAAATTCTCTGTCCTGTTTAGGCAAAAAACATAATAGTAATTCTAATCCTGGCTTTCCATAATGAGAGCCCTAAAGTATACATGGGGATAATTAAAAACAAAAAAATTAAAAATAATAAAAAAGCTGGTTATACTAGTGTTGTAACTTGGGCACTGACACCATATGACATAATTGGTGCTCGCCTCCAAGCTTCATCTGAATCCAGCATTCTAAAGCCCTTTCGTAACAGCCAAGAACATCTGCTCTAAAGAGGAGCTCTACACCCAGGCAGGCAGGAAGAATAGTACAGAAGGGTGTGTTTTCCTTAAAGTGCAATAATATGTTATGAAAGTATCAAATATCTACAGTCGTGACAATAATTATATAAACATAGACTCCAGGACTGGAGGAATAAAGATATATCAATTAAAAAAAAAAAACTCACAGGAGAAGCAGCATTAGATATTGGGATAGGGGTTCAGTTACTTTTCTAGGGTTGGAGTTGAACATATTTGAAAGGAGTGAAGATGATCCTAGTGATGTTTTTATTATTATTTCTTTTCCTTCAAGACTTCCTCACTTCAAGCAAGAATTATTTATTAACAAGTGGAAATCATTACTTTGGGATTTTATTCATCACAACATTATACGGAAAAAAATAGGCTCCCAAGCTGACTGAATGTCATCATGTGCTTTCCCCACTTTTTCTAAATTGAGCTCATCCATAAATTTTTAGAAATAGCATCTTTAAAACCCACCAACAAATTTTTCATGGCAGAGAATGCCCTTCTTGTTCTGACACAACCATTTGAAGATTTTTCCACTCCCTTCCTAATCAAGAAAGAGAGAGAGAGAAGCAAACAGTGAGAAAACATTCTGAAACAGGAATTAGGTTACCCACGATTTCTTCAAAATTGCAATTGTTTGTGGATTCATATGGTCTCTGGAGGATGGAGCAAGATGTATTTCATCAAAGTGTTGAAGCCCATTCTGAATGAGATTGATATACTGCATATGTGTGTCCGAGTGTGCCAGGTCAATCACTGTGTGCCTGGCTCCCTCTCCAAGGTTAATGAGATAAACTGGACTCTTGGGGAGGGGGACTGTCTATTTAGCACAGTCAACACGGCCAATTTTTAATGTTGAGAAGTTCAGAAGATGGAAGCGTGTTTGCAGTGCCTGGATTCTCTCAATGGAAGGGCTTATCAGTGGAAGTTAAAATGGCAGCTGAAAGTTCCAATTTCTTTCCCTTTTTTCCCCAGTGTTTTTTTGGTAAGGATTGTTCAAGGGTGGTGGAGGGATGAGCCATAGCAACTTAAAAAGTGTTAACTATCTCGAAGACAAAAACATTAGGTCTTAGCTTATGCATCAAATTTGCTAGTGCATACATTCCCAAATTTCAAACATGTTCATCTCATTTTTGTGATTTTTGTCAAATTTGTGTATCACTTGACTATTATTTACTTAATATTTTTCTTTAAAATGCTTCCTTTTCCCTCACTTAGATAAAGTTGCATAGAAATAAAACTTTATATTACTGCTACTAATGGAAAAACATTACCACTTGCCATTAAGGAGTTTACCACAAAAACATACGAGCAAGGAAAACTAAACCACGCTATTAAAATCTAGCTAAATACATTTGCCTGCTCAAAGCTCCATGCCTGAGCTCTCTCTTTAAGGGAGATTAGCAAGTGTTAAAGAAACTCTGAGGCAGGCTAGCACCTAAGACTTGCTTCGTGTAGGAATCAGAAAGAGTGACTGCGAAAGGAAAAAGGATGAACCATCTTACTATGTTGTTCAACATCCCTTACTGTCTACTTCCTAAAGTGAACCCCAGGACACTAGGCATGCCTCTCATCTCATCAGCTACACACCCCACAATTTGGGAACCTTGTTAGCGGTCTGAATGCTTTCAAACACCTTTTTTAGGGGATCCCTGGGTGGTGCAGCGGTTTAGTGCTTGCCTTTGGCTCAGGGCGTGATCCTGGAGACCCGGGATTGAATCCCACGTCGGGCTCCCGGTGCATGGAGCCTGCTTCTCCCTCTGCCTCTCTCTCTCTCTGTGTGACTATCATAAATAAATAAAATTAAAAAAAAAAACTTAAACACCTTTTTTAGGCTTCAGAAAGTGCTTCCACATACAATGTTCTATTTGGTTTTAATGACAACTCAGGTGATGTAGACAGAGCCATAATTATGACTTTTATTCTATTGGAAACAAAAGCACAAAACAAGGATATTTTCAGATTCACATAGCAAGTCCATGGCAAAGCCCTCTCTAGAAATTGGTTTGTTTTTTGAAAAATACATTTTGAAGGTTATTGATAAATTCTCCATTATATCTTTTATAATGAATCGTGAGGCTTCTATCAAGTTTTTTTTAAGTCACCTTTTCCCCTCAAACAAAAGATATTTAAAAACAAACTCACTGGGGATCCCTGGGTGGCACAGCGGTTTGGCGCCTGCCTTTGGCCCAGGGCGCGATCCTGGAGACCCGGGATCGAATCCCACATCGGGCTCCCGGTGCATGGAGCCTGCTTCTCCCTCTGCCTATGTCTCTGCCCCTCTCTCTCTCTCTCTCTCTGTGTGACTATCATAAATAAATAAAAATTAAAAAAAAAAAAAAAAAAAAAAAAAACAAACTCACTTATTGACTCAACACTCAACCTTCTGTGTTCATCAATGCAAAAGTTATGACAGGCCTCCAAATTCTTCTCATATCAGCATTTTACACAGAAATGGAAATAGAAAAATGAGCACCTATTAACTATTTGGAGCAGCAGCATTCAGGCCTCTGGACTCTTCCCTGAGTCTAGTGGTTTCCAAAGGCAACTTTCACAAATGGTTGTATTTCTCATCCATGTACCACAGAAAACTAGCTATTGCCACCAAGAGAGACTGAAATGTATGGGTCTTGTGTATACAGTAGGTATTACAGGACAATCATCTGGTTGCAGGGTTGGATTTTATGAAATTCCCTGAGGTCTCCAAGCTTTGATTCACATTATGTCTCTACTGCAATAGCAATTCAACCATTTGGAGCCTGGTTGGTTTTTATTTACTGGAATGAGTGCTGAACAAACCGATCGATCACCAATCCAATTTGGTTATCTTGTATTACTGAAATAACTCTGCCAAGTAAAATAACCAATCCTAGTTATGATGATGGTAGAGTTGGAGTGCTTACAGAGCAGAGGAGATGAACCGTTAACTTGATCAGCTGTATAAACAAAGTTTCTGACCAGTGGAAAATGTTAGTCAATATCCAAGGCAAGGGAAGGGCTTTAGATGAAAAATCAGAGAGGCTGCTAATGGAATATAACGTGTCCCTAGACCCGGAGGGGAAAATAGACAGAAGGCTCCTTCCAATAGTTGGTTTAAGGATCAGTAAAAGCCTTTGAGTTTGATGCGGCATCAGGGGGAAACACAATGGAGGGCATGCATCAGGGTGAGGTATTTTCTCATCTGCCTGTCCAGCTCCTGAAATTGTGTTGATTCTGAGTCTGAGTCATTAGGTTAGAAAGATGTGTTGTTCATTGCTGGAGCCATATCAGATTTAGCAAGGAAAGTACAAAATGTAATAAACATGTAATAAACATCTTTCTGAATCCTGTTATTTTAGAGATGTCCAAAAACTGTGAGGACTTGAGTAGTTCTAACAAAGTTACTCACATTATATACACCAATCTAATTCAGTTGGAAAATTCTACACATCTGAATGATTCTACTACAGAAGGCTACGGACAATTTCGGAGTAAGTTCTGTTGTTATGAAAATACCAGGTTTATTTGACAATACACATTTAGCATAAGCGTGGGTTGCTATATGTGTTCACAACAAATTATTTATAGACAAGACTGTAAGCTCTTTGAGAGTAGGGGCTCTGTCTGCCTCTTTCTGTGTCACTGAATCTCACACAGTCCCGTCACATGATAGTCAGTTCAGTGAATTTGTATTGAATGAATTTGTATATAATGAATGATATTGTGGATTGCATATTAACCTGACAAATCTTTCCTTAGCCCTCTTGTCCAAAGAACTAAATTAAGAGATAAACTAGACATAAAATAATGGCCTCACAGTAGGTGAAGATTAGTCTAACAGGGAAGTTACTACAATCAATCACTTCCAAGTTGAGCCCATGAATTAGCCCTGAGCCCACACAGCTCAGAGTTGGCATTGTATTATTCAAATTTTTTAAAAACTCAATTTTGTATCAAAAGCTTTAAAGAACCTCTATTATTTACTCCAAAAGGTCTGAATATGTGATGAAACCTCTGCCAATACTTTTAAAATTAAAACCTAAATTAAAAGAAAAAGAAAAATTTTAAATAAAAAATATTTTTCAAGTTAAAAATATTTTGACCAGTAATAATAGCACACATGTATGACAACTATTCCCCCAAGTCCTTCTCTCCCTCTTTTTCTTTTCTAAACATTCTTTCAGATACACAGAAAATGTGGCTTTTCTATCCCCTACTGACTCTTGCTCTTTATGATATAGTTTAAATTAGTTCTTTCTTTAATTTTACTAACTAGATTCTCGACAACAGAAAAAGATTCTGGATGCTAACTTGGCAATAAATAATCCTTTCCTGCTCAGAAAAATTGGGGAAAAGGCAAAATTGTGTCTCATGCATAAATAATTTTTGTTCTTGTAACACAAGTAATATGGCTAATTGCATCCTGGGGGTTTCTTGGACCTGAAATAACATGAAGAGCCATGCAGCCTGAAACTTCATGAAGTTCTGGTTTCAGTAAGTCATGACGGGCACACATGTGCATACCACTAAGTCACTAAGCCACAACATTCTGTTTTGACATAGGAACTAGTAGAGACAGGAGGATCAGCAGTAGGAAAAAGGCCTGGAGAATGGACCGTGGAGATGAGGGGCTCTCACTGGACCACAGAAGCCTTTCCTGAATCTCCCAATAGAGCTTATATGAGGCCAGGGCAGACTTGCTTTTGGCATATGCCTTCTGGTCCTATGTTTATCTCACTCTAGGCTTGGGGTTTTCACACATCCACTCTGGCTCATTCCCTAGCACTAAAAAAACAACAGAAATTACTAAAGCTTTTGCTGTAAGAGATTTAAACATTATTACTCTCTGTTTTCATTTTTCAGCTTAAAATCTACATTTGCTATATGATCTTAAAGACTGATGAATCAAAGCAAGTTGCAACATTATTTTGGCTTTCTCAGACTCTTGTTTTTCTCTGACAATAAATCTGGGTGCTGTGAGTTCTACTTTGTGTCCACTCTGGCTGGGTGCAGATGCTGCTGCTCTATCTAGAATCAGTTCCTTTAAGAAAAGTTGCTCTTAATGGGGGCGGGGTGGGGAGCGGATTTGCCCCTTCAGAGAACAAGTATCAATGACTGAAGACACTTTTGGTTGTTACAACTGAGAGGCAATGTTATGAGCATCAAGTGGGTAAAAGCCCAGGAGGCTTCTAAACATCCTACGATGTGCAGGACTGTCCCCCCAATGACAAAGAATGATCCTACCTTGAAAGTCAATAGTGATGATAGATGGAGAAATCTTGCTTTAACAATATTTGATTCAGTAGCATCATGCATATACTTTCCGGGCTCTGGGTGTAGCCACACATGCCTTATGGGAAGAACCAAGTTCTACTTTCAGCTCTGATAGTGGGGGTCACCTCTAATAAGAAAGTTTTTCTTCAAGTTTTGAAGTAAACCACATTTTTCTCATCTGCCATTAGTACCTGAAATTTCTACTGTTGGTCACTCTTTTCATATACGAAACCCTTTGTGAAATTTCAGTAGGCCACGCATTTATTCACACATAATGTAGTTTTTAAATTCTTACCATGTGTTGGCCAGTGCTATTCAGGAGTAATCACCTATCTTAATGTGAACTCATTTGCCTCATTAGCTGTTGTAAAAGCAACCATTTCTGAAGTTAAACAACTTAGAGCATCCTACTTAGAGATGCCCATATGAGAAGCAGCTCCATTTCAAGTACATTATGGAACAGGAAATATCTGCCCTTTAGGTTAGTGCTGTCCTAAGATGCGGATAAGAAGAATCCTGCCTTGAGCTTTAGAAGGTGCCCCTGGACCTTGTCCACAGGGCCACAGGAATGTATCCATCCAAAGCTTATGTCATGTCTCCTTCTAGACCACATTTTGGGTACCAAGGACGTTGGAATTGTCTGTCCAAATGACTCTGAACCCACCTTCAGGACTTGAATAAGCTTGTTCTAGCCAGTTCTCTTGTGGGAGCAGATGTACAGACGTAGGCATCATGAGGCCTAAGCAGGAGCAGCTGTTGGGGTAATGACTCAGACTAGGGTATCTATGGTGGATATGAGGCACCCACAATGTGGAACAGCATTGGGTGTGTGAAGACAAGAGAGGGGGATGGGAAACCAGGCACCAGGAGTCAGGTCTTGCCTTTCCATGGTTTGGTGCTAACTACAAGGAGTCCAAGAATTCTAAACTAGAACATAAGATGTTATAAAGAAACATATGTCGAATTATGAGGGGAAAGTATTTTATTCAATAGTTAGCTGGATTATAACTGAAATGTTTGGTTATATGGTACTTGGATCTTCATTTTAACACTTGCCCCAAGTCCCTTAATTTGAGAGGGGGTTGAGGGGAGAGGACTGTTTATTTTCTCTATGCAGAACTCCTCAGGATTCAGGGCATACTTCTCCCAGGTGGGAATCACTAAGACTGCTCTCGAAACCTTAGTTTCAGCTGCTTCCCAAAAAGACTGCCAATCTTTTGTGGACTTTATTTTATGCAGCCTCCACAACAAGTCAGCCCATCTTAAACTTATTGGCATTTTCATGTGATGGGGCAATAGATCAACAAGAAGAAAATTATGTTTCTATAATTACTTTGCTGAGTCAGAGCCAACAGAAGGAAAGAACCAGAGGACAGGTAAAACGCTTGTAGGAATAGGGAGAGGAAAGAGGTCCAGAGAAAAGATGCTTAGCGGGAAGGGGGCGCTCTGAGCAGTTAGGGTGACAAAATCGGACATTTAACAAAAGGGGATAGGAAGTAGGGAGAAGGCTTTGAAGAAAGGATGTGCACCTAATGCAAAGAAAAAGAGGGAAAAAAGGGGAAAAAAAACCAAACTACCTTTCTTTTCCTCCCATTCTGTTTATTGTTTCAGAGAGCTGCAAAAGGAGAACATTGAACTTCTGGTTCCATTTTGCAGCAATTTTGACATTGTGCAGGCTCCTGAACATCACGTCTGAGAAATGGGGTCCTCCTCCTGTCCCAGCTCTATCCTGAGATCCTGGAAAGGGGGTAGGATCCAGGAGGATGCTATGCTTGCATCCGATATGGCCTAAATCCCCAGGACGTGTCTCCTGCCTTCCTTCACAGGGGGAGGCACTGACTTAGTTCCAAGGAGAGGGTTACAAACTGTGGTTCCCACACACCCTGTTCCTTGTCACTCAGATGGAAGGTTCAGACCAGAGGGCCAAGCGGAGAGAGGCGGGAGTGAGGGCCTCTGTTTAAAATGAACAAAGGCCTAGTTTCAAGATACTTGGGGACCTGTTCTGTAGGAACAAGACGACGCCCAGAGGCTGGCAATTACTGGAGCGCTCCTGAAGCACATGCATGCCATGGAGTCACTCACTGGGGCTCCCAGCCCCCGGTGAGGTCCTGGGAGCCAATTCCACAGCCAGCCAAAGGCAAGACTTGGCAGCCTGTGTGATTAATTGCCTTTGTTTCCTCACAAAGGGAGTGCACCCCCTAGAATCAGGCAGTAGGAGGGGAGTGGCCTCCACCAGGAGGTTCCCCCTTCCTCCCTCAAGTCCAGGGTGTGCCTGGGAAGGAGCTTCTGTGCTTTGCTCTGGGAAAAAAAAAAAAAAAAAGGTATCTTTCCAAGAGAAAATTATACAGCTCAGAAAGTTAGTCATTAATGTAATGGTCTGAATCTACAATGAGAAAAAGATTGAAGCTGACATGATTTTTATCTTTGATATTATAGCTTCTGAAGTTGAGAAGTAATTACGTATGTTAATATTACATCCATCCGATATTCAGTGAATTTTTTTTTTTTACAACTCTTTCTTAATTAATCTTCCCTCCCCAACCCCCCCCCCCCCAACCTCTGTTCACAGTGCTGGCAAACCGTCCTGCAATTGATCTGGGCTGATGCAAAAAGAACACAGCGAGGAATCAGGAAGATCTAGGTTTGAATATAGACCGATGTCTGATCTTGGGCACACAGTAGATAAATAATACAAATAATAATCGGTGCCGACTGAAAATGCATTGTCGTACCAGGCACTATGTGAAGGCTTCACACACACATTATTTCGTGGAATCCTCACAAAACCTTATGGGATGTGAGTTCCTCTCAGGTGCATTTTGGAGATGAGGAAACAGGCTTGTCAGGGTAGAGCCCGAGCTCATGGCTGGAGTGGCTTGTGCACAGCAGACCAGGTCTCTGAAGATACCGTCACCTTTCAGCTCTGTACTCTGGGATCTTGTGCTGAACATAGAGGTGGGGGGAATTGGGGGTGGAAACAGTTACCCCCACTGCCTCAGATCATCCTCCTTTCTCCATCACACACCTTATATTTTAACAGGCTAGGGCTACCACATGTTCCAGGCTTCTATCCTACCTCTAACCCCCCAAGGACCGAGTAACCGAAAGCATCAGAAAAGCAATAACGAATCTCTCTCTGCTCTTCCCTCCTCAGCAGAGGCCAGGAGTCCCAGAGTGCTGGAGAGAATTACAAAAGCAAGGAAGCCGCAGCCACTGCCCTTCAGCTTAAAATACAGGCACATTAAAGAGACACCACGTGCAAATCACAAAGAACCTGGCCACTGTCCTCACTGTTTCAATTCTCCGGCAGACCTGGGGCCCTGAGATGCCGATTGCTGAATCTCACATTCCTGGAGGATCTTTGAGTGTCTGCCCTTTGATGTTTGACAATAAGAACAGAGTTATGAAGATAGATTACATATATATGTGATTGCCAGTACAGGGTCCAGAAGTCATTTAATATTGTCATTATCCCTGTCGCTGTTATTGGATCTTGAAGTTGAAGATGATTTGGATAAAAGGAGAAGAGGAGCTTCAGGGAGATGGAACAGAGGAAGGAAAGGCTTATAAGCATAAGGATTTGTTAGAGGATACCTGTACAAATTATAGGTACAATTTTCAAATTTATCATTTTATCCAACAAAAATTTATTGAGCACCTACTATTCTCTAGATCCTGTGTTAAGCTCTGAGCAGGAAGATAAAACAAGAGTCCTACACTCAAAAGGCATAATAATAATCCTGGGAAGACAGACATTGCATAAAGTCAGCAAACGAATTAATGTGATTACAAAGTGTGAGCAATAAGCGCCATAACTTAGGTTTATGAGAAAATGACAAGGGAGCAATTTATAATGGGTGTACCTTTAGGTAGGTCGAGGATGACACTCCTGAGCGGGGGTCTTAGGAGCTGAAACCTGAAGGGAGAACAAGAATTGGTGAGGCAAATGAAAAAAAAAAAAAAAGTCGGTGAGGCAATGAATTGGGGAAGAGTGTTCAATTTCTAGGGAACAGCCTGTGCAGAGTTGCTAGGTCAGGAAAGTCAGGCCACAGAAGGGTGGGGAAGGGATGGGTGGTCCTCTGTTCGACCCTCGGCAGGCTCAGGCACCAAACAAAGCCTATCACCTCCTCCTTACCTTAGTTCTGCTCCTCACCCCAGCACCTCCCTATGCCACACACCACAGCTCTGTGGATTTGGCCTTCTCTTCCCTGCAGACAACAAGCGTGTTAAGAGGCTTGGGGTCTTTGACATACTTAGGGGGCCACACGAACACAAGCTCCCTAAGATAGATGCCAATTTCTCTACTTATTGCAAACTGCAAAAAGCACAGCGCAGAGGAAGCTCCCTTCAGATTCCTGCAGACCCGCTGCTGGTTCTGACTGACTTGCTTGGCACTGGAGGAGGTCTATCTGCATTTGGTATTGATCTTTAATTGCCAGCACTGGTCATCACTGGCTCTTGCTCTCTTTTCTGTGGCTATTAGAAGGAAGCAGACATGTCCAGTGGACAAGGGAGGCGAGTTATTAAAATGTTTTGATATATTGTCAACAGCACATACAAAGGCAATAGTCACTTTTCCAAATTATCTATTTGTAAACCTGGATTTTCTTTATAAACAATTTGGAGACAATCTCTTTCTCTCTCTTACTTTTGGGAAAATGCTTTAAAGGATTACATAACTCCAAAATCCTTATCTTCAATGGGTGGGGGGCACTTATGCTTAAGTGACATAGTGTCTTGTGAACAGGCAAGTGGGGAGTTGGAACATGTGGTAGAGTGGTGAAGAGTGGCTATTTTGCTCTGAAGAGCTGGGTGAGGAATGGCACACTGGGGAGGCCCTGCAGGGTGTGGGCAACCATGAGGACCCCAAACAAGGGCAACAGCGTGACATTTAACTTTTGATCACCCAAATACATCTGTAGCACTTCTGTTTTTATTACACAAGAAAAGCTCAAACATACCCAATTTTAAAAGATTTTGATAACCAGGAGTAGTCAGAGTAAAATGTGAAATTATCTCTCTTCCTGCTTCACTCCCATTATGCCCATTCCTCACCTGAGAGAATCATAGCCAGCACCTGTTTATTCAAGTTCATACCTGCATATGCACATACACATGTACGTCATGAATACAACTCTCCTTTTATCAGTTGAAATACCTGGGAGAGTTTGCTGAGTCCATGGAGATGTATCAGATGCTTTGTAGCAGCTACTCAGAACAGAGGCATCCCCCTAGTGCTGGGAGCATTACTGGGATCAGACCCAGGCAGAGATCTGAAACAAGGATAGAACCAGGAGAGGTGGCAGGGCTTCACCAGTGAGTGACAGGAATTCATGTTCTTTACATTTATTTCCATTTTTATTAGACGAAGCTATATTACAGTAACAAGCTCCATTTTTGTCAGCAAGCTAAGAGCTTTGCATACACTATTCTTTAAACATTTACAACCACCCTGCAACCTAGGGACTATTATTCCCATTTCGTAGGTGGCAAAACTGAGGTTCATTTCAGAAATCAAGGAACCTCCCTAAAGTCATGCAGCTAACAAATAATGGGGACATTAGTGTCAGATAAATCTTTCTAACCCTGATGTCCATGCCTTAACCATTACACTTTATCCCTACTCTATAATCATATCCAGGGCATAGGAACGTTTTTAAAAAGTGGCTTTTCATTTTGGTCCCCAAAGACTATTTCGAGCAGGTGAACCATGTCTGTCTACAGCCACAAAACTGACTGGTTTATTCCCATGCCGGCAAGGCTCACAGTCCTTTGCTTTCTGCAAACTCTGAGGACTTGCACAGCTGTCCTTATGGTCCCTGACCCTGGTGACTCCACAGGGAGGTGTCCGGCTGTCTAGCAAACACCAGGCAGGCAGCTTCCTTGCTGGGAAAAGTGATCTGAGATGAGGTGGTGGCGGTCAGCATGTGGATGAGGGGTAACATGCCTTCCAAATGCAGTTATTGGAAACTGCACTCATTAGAATACTGTAATTGGTTCCTGCAGGGCATTGGAGGTTAGTGACACAGAGGAGACAAAAGAGGAGGGGCTGTGAGGGAGTGTACTCTAAGGATTTTATTTCCTTTTTTACCTTTTCTCCTCCAGGAGGGAGCTTCAACTGGTCAGCCTCACAGTCAGGCTCCGTGTATGGCAGATGTGAAGCCTTCTGCGACCTGTACTCACCACCCCGCTTCCCTCTTGCTCTCATCCACCTTTCAACAGGAGCCTGCCTATTGGCCTCGTCCCACCTCTTCTGCCTAGAGAAGAAAGCTACTGATTAACAAATTTACAGAAAGATGTTGGAAATTGATGTGACGCCCCTCACAGACTGAATGAGGCAGATAGGATTTTTCAAAGAACCCCATGTAAAAGGCAGTTGCTTAGCCCAAAGTCAGAGGGACCAAATGGGGGGGATCTGTAGGTACTGGTGAAATGGCAAGTCATCAATTAGGTAATAGATAACACTTTCTGCTGCCCACATATAGAGCTGGACATTGGCATGAGGGTGCCAGAATGTTCCCACTTACTTGGGGTGAAGAAAGGAGAGGAGATATCTCTCTAGCCTTAGGGTTGGATCCTTTTTTGGAACACTAGTAGGTCAACATGAAAGGTGATCTCCTGATACTCCATTTAGCACTCCCAGGGTATCCAACCCTGCCTTTCTAAAAAATCTGATGGGGGGAATTATGGGTTTTATACCCAGAAGCCAGGAAATTTCTGAGGGGATTGATCTGGGTGTGGTTCCATGGTTTTAGGCACAGTAAATTCATCAAGTGATTCATGTAAGATTACTGCATGTTACATTTCGCATATATCTCAATTTTACAAAGTAAAAAGTAAATATTTGTCCATTGCCAAAAACATCAGTTCTCAAAATCTTATTTGTACACCAATATTTTCCTGAAACTCTATTAGCTGATAATCATCTATCTCTTCTCTCTACCTAACCAAATCCTGGGTTTTATTAAGGGCCAGGTGAAGACAAGCTTTCTAAAGAAAATGTAACCTTAATTGCCCAAACCACATTGATCCATGCTTTCTGAACTCCTTACAGGACCTACTCTCAGAACTGGGGGCAGGTCTAGGGTTATGGGGTCTGAGGTTTACACAATATGAGTATTTCTTTATAAGATAAAGGATACAAAATCACGAATACAAATCAGATTACAAAATTAGGTTATGAAAAGGACACTGGAAATTTCAGGTCCCCTTTTTTCTTGGGAGTTCTTTAAACAATTTATCAACAGTGTTCATGTAAGAAAGCTACCGGTTTGTAACTTGGCTTCCGATCTGTACCTAGAGCTCTCATCAGCTCCTGACCACCCTTAGAATGTATATGGATCAGGCAAGTGAGAAGCTCAGGCTTCATCACTTTGCAGTAAATCTGGTCCAGATCAGCACATACACGTGGGCATTTCACTTCAGCCCGGTCTGAGTAGAAACTTCTCTGTTTTGTGCACACACATTCTGCCACCCTGGATGACTGTAAAATCCTGCAGGACAAAACCACAGCAAAAGCACACTGCCTTCAAAACTCTCAGAATCTATACACCAGTGTCTTTTTTGGAAAGGCTCTCCATGCTGTTGAAATAAATGTTTGGGAAGAGGGAAAAGGATTCCCAAAGACAGGTGGTAGTGATAATGGGGAATGATAAGTCATTAGTTGGAGTAAGTGGATCCTTTCTGTGCCCCCACTATCCAGGTCCTGAATATTTGCCCAGCCTTCCACTGAGCCAAACATCTTTTAAAAATCGGTTTGACTGAAAATTAACCTCAGGCCACATGGAAAGTAAGAGATGGTCTGGCTTGGCTCAGACAGGTAAAGTCATTTCCCTGGGCTGCCTGCACTTGTGCATGACATGAAGGATTCCATAGAGAAGAAGGAAGAGAAAATAATGGAGAGAGAGAAGGAAGTGGAAGAGGGAGAAAGAAGATGAGGAAGAAAGGAAGGGTCTTGTAAAAACAAAAAAGTAGGAGATTAATGGAAAAAGAATACTTAATAAAGCTCTCTTGGGCTCACACTCTGTCTCTTTTTCTTTCTTCCTTTTTTTTTTTTTTTCTTTTTTGAGGCTGCTGTATTAAATTAAAGTCATACATAGGTTTCAAAGGAAATCACATTTCTGCAGTCTGGTGAGCCCACCTGACAATGCACGCTAACAGAATTGTAAATGTAAAGGGTAATGCTTGTCAGTGCCTGACAGTTCTAAATGGCCTTTTAGTTCAGTACGCAGAGCTGTCATAAAAAAACATAAAAATGCATATGCAGACAGCTGAAACTGCTATGCACATCATTATCTGCAAATGGTATAAGTATCCTGAACAAAAGGCCTTCCAGTTTAAGGACATGCATAAGACATTTCTCTGCCTCCAGCTTTAAAACAAAGTGCTGTCAAGAAAACAAGATTCCCAGTGCCAGAACTGAGGTTTTTCTGTCAATCAGTGAGGTGCTACATTTGTACATATTTTTCTGACCCTGCATATGAGAAGAGCATTCTTAACAGATGTGTATTTAACTTCTGGCAGCTACATCTGTTTCTTCTGCACCTTCCTTCTTATTTCTTTATCATTGTTCTAACAGACCGCTGCACAGAGGTGTCTTCTTGTGTACTTACTCATCCTATCCTGTCTTTGCTCTTTTCTTCTCGTTTCCTCTATATCGTCTTTTCTTTAAAGCTTTTCTTTCTTTCTTTTCTTCTTTCCCCCCACCTCCCCATCATTCAGGAAAGCCCAAGGAGTCCAAGTTTGGGACTGTGGTGATGAAATTGGTGGAGGTATTTGTCTTTCCTTCCCTAAGCAGGGATATTGTCTGCCTTTAGGATTGCAAGTTGCTTGAGGGCAAAGATGATTTTTGTAACGTAATCATTCTGAAACCTAGTTGTCAGAATCATATGAAAAACTTTGCAAAATTCTCATTTCCTGAATCCCCACAAATGATCCTCTGAATCAGATTTTCTAGGGTTTGGAGCCAGGGCATTTGTATTTTTAACAAACGTCCTGGTGCTTGCCGTTTTTCATTCATTCAAGTGATCATCAGACCAAAATTTATTGGACATCTACCTTGTGGCAGTCAATGTTCTAAGCACTGGGCATGTCCTAGTGGATGGAAAGGCAAACTCCCTGACCTCCAACAATTTGCATTCTATTCAGTGAGACAGACCAATAAACTCATAAATAAACAAATGAACATGTTTGGTACGTAGAGTGACAAATATCTGAAGAACATGAAATGGACAATGGAATGGAGAGTAGCATGAACCAGGGTGAAGGATTCCCATGTGCACATAAGATAACTCTTCCTGAGGTGCTGACAGAGGATCTGAGAATTGCATGGTGAGGAGTCAGCCAGGAGAATATCTGAGGAAAAACATTACCTCATTTTATTCTTTCAGCAAAAAAGTATTACCGAAGTAGCCAAACTGAGATTTACACCTCTGTGCTAAGTGAGATGTGGCAAATCAAGCCCAAGTCTCACCCTTGTTTCCACACCTATCTTAATCCTGCCCAAACTTTGGACTCACCCTGAAATATAAACTTTCCCTCTGTCATCTCAGAGGCATCCATCAATGCATCCATCCAATGTCTGTTCATCAAACATATGGGGAGGATATATTCCAATACAGGTATGTGTAGAAAATTCTACAATAAGTTCCCTAATTGAGTCCGATTTGATCTCTATTACTTCTGAATTCTCAGAATGTAGACCACAAAAACGAATCTCTAATCAGATCGCATACATGGACAAATCTAAATAAGACTATAAACTTCTTAGGTTGGGGCCGTATTTCACAACTTCACTGTTTCTGGCCCACTGGGGACACCCTTCAATCTTTTTCATGAGCTTTTGAGTGTTAAGTTGAAGCCTCAAAATCTCCAGATGAATTTCAAGGAGAGATAATGACCTTTAATAATGATTTTCCCCCAATGACCAATCACCACTCCATTGTTGGAGTTTAACTGAAGTGCAGGACTTGGAAGACAATATAGCCAACTGACAGAAAAGGTGGACCCTGGAGTAAGAGACCCACTAGCTATGATAGTGGACAAATCTTGAAGCTTTGGTGATAACAAAAATGGTGATACTTAAAAATGGTGATAACAATAGGGCTTACATGAGATAGCTATTGCAAAGATTAAATAAAATAAAGTATGTATGATGCTTAATACACTGTGGCATATAGTAGACACTTAATAAACATTATCAATTGTATTTATTATGATTATTACTTTCCACTGTGCTATTAAGATAAGACACTGCCATGTGACAAACTGGACCTATCATCAGAGTTCTGAACATTGTTGTTTTCCCTTACCTTGAAAGATATAGAAAGTCCAATCTCTCCCAAAGCCAACATGCCCAGTTACCCTCTGGAGCCCTCTCTAAGGAAGGCATCATTTTTTATACTATACTTTCCTATTGTATTTTCTTCTAATAGAACTTAGGTCTTCTAGCTATTATAAAAAATAATGTTCTCTTGCTCCATCTCCTGGGGTTTCACTCTTGCTAAGAGCAATCGCTTTTTATTGAATGTGCAATTTTATTGCTATGGAAAATATAGTGATTAATGAGACCCTGTGACCAAGGTTAGTTGGGACAGGCTTGGACTTGTTAGCATCATGTCCTTATTTTTCACAGTACCAAAGTTGGCTACAGTGGGAACTGCATTATCAAACACATTAGTAACTTTTTAGAGGGGATAGAGTTAATGAAAAGAACTGCTTTGTTGTGTACAATTAGAAAAAGATTTAGAAATGAAGTAAGCTTAGAAATCTAAGGTGGTGGAATATATAGTAAATATGATTTTTAAAAAGATTTATTCATTAATTTAAGAGAGAGAGAGCACAGGTAGGAGAGGCAGAGGGAGAGGGAGAGAGAATCTCAAGCAGATTCTGTGCTGAGCATGAAGCTGGACCGAGGGCTCAAGTTATATATATATATATATATATATATATATATAACTTTTAGATTTAAAAAGGACATCAAGAGTCACCAGTATAATCTTTGTAGGGAGAAATCCATCCCACGGTATTCCCATAGTTGATTTGAATTATCTCACAAACTACAGAGGCAGTCCTACTGGAAAAGTTCTACACTTTAATCTGACGTCTAAATCTAGCTCCTGGTAACTTTTAGTCTGGTCTTTTTAGAACAATGAAGAATAAGACTACCTCATTTTTTCATAAAATGTTAGAGTTGAAAAAGCCGTAGACATTTCATTACTGAGACTTCCCATTTTGCAATTAAGAAAACCGAGTGCTTCTTTTTCCACAGGCTTCCCCTCTGGGTGCGTGAAGAGTTAACATTTTCCTTATAGCATGAGCGGAGTTTGAAGTGTTTGTGAAACACTGGAACTCAGAGGACAGGTTTGGGATACAGCAATAAAGCTAATAGTCATGGCATGTGTCTTGGTAGCTAAGCTCATGGAAATTAAGGAGATTATCCAAGAGAAAGAGATAAATTGAGAAAATAAGAGGGTAGAAGGAAATTCTGAGGATCTTCCATTTTTGTGTCATGGTGGAAGTTAGTTTTGCTACCTGTAATAATAATTTAAATCAGCTATAACAGAGACCCCACATGGCCCAGTCTGTTCAGTATGTACTCAAGATATAATTGTTTAATTCCAAAAATCTTAAGAAATAATATTAACTTCTTAACTGTGAGTTTCTTCTTTAAAGGGAGTAGCATTTCAAATGCTTCTCAAAAGTTCTGTTCAGTTGGGGCACCCAGGTGGCTCAGTTTGTTAAGTGTCTGACTCTTGATTTTGGCTCAAGTCATGATCTCAGGATTGTGAGATTGAACCCCAAGTCAGGCTTCACACTGAGCATGGAGCCTGTTCAAGATTCTCTTTCCCTCTTCCTCTGCCCCTCCCCCTTCAATGTGCTCTTGCTCTCTTACTTCCCCTCTCTCTCTACTAAAAAAAAAATATGTGCAGAGAATCTCTCCTTTTTTGAGGTGTCCAACTCAGGACAGCTGCTAAAATCTGTCCTTGCTGACTTCCTACACTCTTACCTTCTCTACAGTTCTTTTTTCACCACAATGTGGCTTTCTCCCCAAAAATCTCTTTTCCCAAAGTCCTGGTGCTTCTCTAAAGCTGAATGTGCCAGCTGAGATTTCTGCTTTAAGGCATATTGGGCCACCTAAGGATGGTGGGTGACTTGAAAGCCCCACAACACCTATCTTCCCTCACTACACCCCGAGGGAAAGCATGGAGAATCTCATTTCTTCCACCTTCCCCCAGACATGTATCTCTTTTCATTTTCTCATTTGTTTCCTTATTTAAAATTCTTATGAATCATTTCTGATATGTCAATTCTTTATAACATCGTATCAATTGTCCCCTCTAGTTTTCTGCATCTGAAAATTTCATAAGCGTGTATTTATGAAAATACTTGCTAACATGTTCAATGAAACCAAATCAATAGTAGAATCAAGTGGCATGCTAACAGAGACCATTTTCTAGTTTGACTGGGATAGTTTTCACTTGGATAGCATTGGAGTGTACTAAATGACTGCACATATTGGGCTTCATTATTGATATGTGTGTAGTGATTTGTCCAAAGCCCAAAGTAAGATGGATTTCAAACTCATGGCCACTAATTCAAGACCACTAATTGTGCAATAATTTTAAAATGTATCAGAATCAATATTTGGTATGCAGTCCACCAATTTTTCCAAAAGGTAATTCTGACAAAACTTTACTAAAATTCAGGTCAACTTGATTTGTGTCCCATGGTCTCTCCATGTGGTAATATATTTTTTTTTCCTTAAAGGAAGTAAGTTAGTCTTTTCTGCTTCCTTCTTAGTGAACCCATGTTTGCTCTTATAATTCACCACATTCTTTGTTCAGGCTCTAAAGCTTCTCTAGTCAACAGTCTGTCCTAGAATTTGGTTGAGTGTGGTTAAAACTAAGTTCCTATCTATAGTTCCCAGAATTTGTTGTTTAAAAAAATCATTAAAATGTTTATTTGCCTTTAGCATTCTGACATGGATCTCATTCCTGAAACAGCCTCAAAGATTATAAACAGCTTTGCTTAACAACATAATGTGGGATCCATGTCCTATAGTCCACACCCACATCCATGGTGATATCCTGCTCCTCTCTAGTCCCTTCCCTAACAGTCTGGGGAGAAATACATTTCTCTTCTCACACAGAAAACCAGCCATCTGTCATCTTTCTTTTCACCTGCTGAATTGTAGCAATTCTCTTCCTCTTCCTCATGATGCCCCAAATGTGTCTACAAGACAAGTCCTTCTATTTATTGAAGAATCTGCAGCCAGAAGGACTCTGCTGACCACAAGGCCAGCCCCCATCCAACTATGAACTAGGAAGGACAAGATGCAGAGACGAGAACTATGTACAGAATTGTAAGTTCTGGTCTCAGCTGCAGTATTAAAGTTGTACATGGGCAGTTTATTGAACCCTTCTCTGCTGCTGTTTATCTCAACATTAGAGCCAAGACTACCTTCCCCACTGAATTCACAAGATGGTTGAGAAAATCAACAGAAGAAAATGCTAAAGAAAAAAACATAAAATTCTTTTTTGATGATTAAGGTTAAAAAATTCAACCTCAGAGTTCAAGCTGGGGCTTGGGCTGTGCCCACTGGCCTTGCCCATTCTCTGCCTTGATTTTGGCATCCCTGCCTTCATTTGGCTCTCTCCTATTTCCAACCTCAATCAATCTTCTCCCACCCTCTCAACCCCAGAATTTCTCCAATTACTGGTTCCTCATCCCAGCACACTGCCCTGTGCATTCTCAGCAAGATGATTACTGACTAATTGGGTAAACGATCCAAACTTATGAGGAAATGGGTCATAATGTGTTCCCTCTCCAGGCAACAAAACAGCGATCCCTGGACCACCATGGAAGTTATGTTCCTGAAAATTACCAGGATTGGCAAAACCATGCTTACCAATGTCAGGGTCTTCTAACAAAGAGGAGATTGGAAGGCAGTGGTATTACAAATAAATGTTTTAATACATATTTTTGAAATGCAAAACAGAAAAGATTCTAGAAAATGTCTACTTCAGACCACATTTATCTATGTTTATAATCTGCTTCTAATATCTTCTTACTTGAGTATTTAGGAAAAATTGACATCAAATTCTAAGGCAGGTTCTTCCTCTAGTTTTCTATTACACAAAATCTAGATTGTCTAAAATTGTGGTCACTAACTGAATGCCTATCTATTGAATCTGGTCCAAGATATATGTTCTTTTTCTCACACGGTATTTAAAAATTTTTCAATTTGAATGAATTTAGGCAGAGTTAATTGCCACAGTCTGTACCACTTTCTATTTACCAATGCTGACACTTATGTATTATCATAAAGAATATAGAATAAGAAGAAGAAGGCATAGGTGCTAGTTTAACTGAAGCATAAACTTGAGGTATAATGTTGTTCCAGTTCTCCCATGTGCTAGCACTATGAACCTGGTCTCATCCCTTCTCTCTCATCCTCAGTTCCTTCTGAGTGACGGAGATACCATGATCTTCTCTCCAAGACTGATGTGAGGGTCACATAAAATAATGTATATGAATACAATTCATGTATTGCAAACAACACTGTAAATGTATAGTGTTTTTAAGTAACAGCCCCTGTCTAGTACAAGACAATTCTCCCTCCATACACACTTACTCAGATACCCTGCATCCTTCCACCATCTGCCAACCAAACTTTGTAAGTTGATGAAATACAGAAGAAGACAAAGGGTCATTTACCTTGGTAGTTAATGCCCTATATGGATTCTGTTTATATAGGACTGTCTACAATTTTTCAGTCTAAAAATTACTCTGCACAGTTGCTTAATGGCCCTTTTATCTTCTCTTTAATCACATCTAGGACTTCTCACCATTCCCCCATTAAAGTTCTCATTTGTCTCTTTGATCATCCTCTTGATCCTTATTTGTATGCAGAACTGTACATGACACACACTATGTTTCTGGGTTAGCTAGTAGCAATTGAGGCCAAATGTACCAAAGAGCCAAGCAAAAGGCAGAAAAATCTTATTATTCCAACTACATAAAACATGCATGACATGTGTGTATGTATGTACATGTACGTACCTGAACATTTAATACATATACTAAGATATATAGGGATAGAACAATAGTAAAAATGGCAAATGCATTGCTATGTTGAAGGCACTATCACAAGACCAATGGCTCCCAATCTGGCTTAAGGAGCTTTAAAAAAATACATACAGATACCTGGACACTAACACCAGAGATTCTGATGTAATTTGTCAGGGTGGTAACTAAAGACTGGTTGTTTCAAAAACTCCTCTCGCCCAAGTGAATCTAGTGAGTAGCCACTAGTAGTAGTACTGGGAACATTACAATAGCAACAAATCTTGGACCCAGTCTTGTTTTGAATGCAGCTGAGTCTTGCCATGTATTGCTCAATGAAAGTTCCTTCTTTTTTATATAGAGGCATTTTGCTCTGGCATTACAGGTACTAATAGTCTGCTCCCTCTAAAAATTCTGCTCCCAGAAATCAGTCTTAGAGAAATGCAACCATAATGTGTAAAGACAAAGATCCAAGGAGACACTGTGAGTAACAATGAACAACTGAAAGCAGTCCAAATGCTCATCGATATAGGATCAGTTAAATAATAATAATAAGGCTCAGTCAATACAATGAAATGTATTTGATATGCCTTGAAAAGAATGGCCTAAGTTTAGAAGTCTACTCTGCCAGAAAAAAAAAAAAATACCCAGAATACATTTATTAAATGAAAAAAAGCAAGTTGTAGGATAGTATGTATAAAAATACATCTTTGTACCAAACTCTCACCTTCAAATGAGATGACTGACACAAAACTGTAGAATATTGGTATGTGGATCTTGAATTAATTGAGAAAAATTCTGCTCAAACATCAAGCTATTTAATGGTTCCGTGTGGGAGTGAGATGAGATGGGTGGGGGGAAAGGGAGGCTTCTACTTTTCACTTTATATTCCCCTTTATTATTTAAATGCTTATAAACAGACTATATTGTGTTTATAATTTTTAAAAGAGAGGAAAATTATTTGCCAGTGACACCCACTCCCTCACACACATTGCCTTCCAAATGTTAATCTGGCTGATTAAAAAAAAAAGATGATGGACACTATACTGGCTGCACTTCTCTGCAGATCAAAAACACCCTGCATCTTTTCCATTCAACATTCCATTAACGTGTACCAGAGCCAAGTCCTATGTGTGGGAAAGTGTGTCTTTGTGTGTGTGGATCCCGTTGTAGTTACAACGGCCCCTCCCTTTGGTAACAATTTAACACCCACATGCATCCTCAGGAAGGTCAAAAGGGAAAGGCAAGAATAAAAAAAACATGTTTTAGAAATGTTAACTAGCTCCCACTTCCAAAATTCTTTCCCTCACATTAAAAAACGACATCATGCATGTTTCCATGAGTGTCTGGTGGCTTTAATAAAACGAGTGGTGATACCGTCCATAGAAGAAGTGGGAAGCTGGCAGCATGCTTTTCATCGGAAATGAAGCGCTGTGCTGGGAAATAACACTGGATTTTACAACATAAATTTAAAAGTCATCATGCTTAATTCTGTATCCTTTTCATAATTCATGCAGGAGGCTTGTGGCCATTTTGAAATGTTAGAGTCCTAGGGAAAGAAAAATCATGGAATTTCCATATTCATGGAAAATCAGGACCTTCTCAGATGACTGAAAGAAATAAAAAATCCATTCACAAAAGAAAAACTAGGTAATTTCCTGTAATTTTATATTTGAAATTTCAACTTGAATCTTCAGTACTGAGTGGCAAAGCACAAATTCTAATCATCAGCATGTTTTAAGGTGTTTCAAATGAGAGAAACAAACTTGGGGGATTCATGACAATATTTCAGAAGTATTTCTGAATGTGCTGTGGCATAGTGCTCTTCGTTAGCCTGTTTTGATCAATTATCTCCCTCTGAAGGAATGAATAAGTAAAATATAATACAGTCATATACTATATGAAGCCTCACTTCAGAATCCTTGGACAAGGTAGATTTTAATACCAGCTTTACCCTCAAATCCCTTTGTGATCTCAAGCCATGTTACTAAAACTTTCTGTGATAATAGTATTATCAACCCTAAAACATGAATGAAAATACCTGCCCATCTGATAAGGCTGATAAGTGAAAGGATACATAGTAACCTACGTTTAAAAGCTAAGGGACTCTTAACAGACACAACATCATATAAATAGAAACGATGTAAACTAAAACCGAAATATGTCAGGTAACTTCCACAACCTTGTTTTTTCGTCTGTAAAATGAGATGACTAATGAACAATTAGTTCAACAAATATTTAGTGCCCCCAAATGCCAGGCACTGTTTTAGTGGCTAGGAAGGATAACTGTTCCTTTGTGTCTACTCACAGGGATATCATGTATCAGTAAAGCAATATCCATCAGATACCACAAAGTCTGGTATCCTCTTATGAGATTATTATTCACGTATTTTTCCTTTGTTTAAAAATAAGTTTATTGAGCATCTGTAATGTTAAAAGTGACGAATCAGAAAAATCCTGCCTCTGAGAGCTTAAAGTCTACTGTGGTTACTGAATATACTGATAGTGCTAGAATTGTCTTTAGGGCTGCTTGGGTGGTTCAGTCAGTTAAGTGTCTGACTCTTGATTTTGGCTCAGGTCACGATCTCAGGGTCGTAAGATGGAGCCCTGCATCAGGCTCCATGCTCAGTGGGGAGTCTGCTTGAGATTCTCTCTCCCTCTACCCCTCCCCTGTTTGTGTGTACTTTCTCTTATTCTCTCTCTCTCTCTCTCTCTCTCTCTCATAAATAAAATATTTAAAAAAATAATTGTCTTTAAAAAGTAACGACACAAGCAAGATGAGTGGCAACCCAGCTTCTTGAGTGATTCCGAGGATGTGTGGCTCAGGAAGGATTCCTGTGGGAAACTGGTTTGGGTTGATGTGATGTTGCTGCAGAGGGGCTCACTAGCTCACCAGTACTGCATCTTTCCAACAGGTGTGTACTGAGCCCTTACTCTATGCCAGACACTAAGTCATACTCTGTCTTGGGATATATTCTCCAAGAAAACACACATAGTTCTTGCTTATATAGAATTTAGCTTTCATACAGTTTCTCCTAGCTTCCAACTGTGGGCTTCCTACCTGGATATACAAATATTACTCCTCAAGATGGGGTAGACCCAGTGGTGTGCTGTTAAACCAGCTTCAAGAGGGAAGAGAGGGAAGAGGCCCTAATTTGAAACATTTGCCAGTTCCCAAGGTATATATACTCTCGCTGTGGATAATTTTAAGCTACCAGTGGTTTGACTAAGGCTTGAACAGTTTCTGAATACTTAATCATTAGTTTTCATAGGCTACTACAAGTCTGGTCTAGCATACTATTGGAGGGTTTTTGTTTCTTTTTTAGCCTAAGAAATGGCAACATTTTTAGATTCCCAATGACTATCCACCAAATGGCCCTTTATTCAAGTCTAAATTCTTCCTCAGGAATCTACAAAGTCCTTCCAGGATTTTTTCCAAAACCCACAGGCCAATAACTAGGATGATTGCAGATTGGCTCCTCACCCTGCAATCAGAAATACCCAAATAGGCTAGAGTGTTCTTGGGAATGCTGAAATACCATCTTATGAAACAAAAGCTTAAGATTCAAATACAAAACAAAAACAAACAAACAAATTTAGGGGTGCTTGGCTGGCTCAGTTGGTAGAGCATGTGACCTTTGATCTTGGGTTCTTGATCACCCAAGATCTGGCTGATCAAGAGCTTATTTAAACAAACCAACCAACCAACCAATTTTACTTGACTCTTTCAACCTTATGGGGTGATTTCTAAGTTTAAAAAAAAAAAACAAAAAAACTCAAGTGGCTAGAAAATAATTAATGTCATAGTAAGAAAGACAAAACCAAGGTAAAAAAAGAGAAAGACCCTGTCCATAGTCCTTCACTTTGTAAACACCTCTCACACATAGAACACATGATAGTTCAAGGGAACAAACTTTCCATATAAGTGTTGGGTGGAGCCCAGAGTCCTTACTTAAATAGAAAGCTATTTATTATTTTATAAAATACTTCATGCGAAAGTACATGCTCAATTAAACTTTGCTTAACACGAAGGGCAATGCACAAGTATTTGAGGAAAAGCTACACAGGCAAGACAGTGCCCCTTGAGAAGTACAAAATACATTCTCCACCCTCTGAAAGCTAGCATCTGGTTGCATTGAGGTTGTATTATATACTTACAAAAGGGTGGCGTGAGGAGCAAAATCAGGTTTGCTGCAGACTAATGATTTTCAAGTGACATGTTGAGGAAGGCTGATGAATTCCAAACACCTCTGTTTCCCAGGCTGTTTACTATCTGGTCTACTTACACAATCTCCCAGTCCCTTCCTTACTCTCCACTGCAGTCATAATAAATTTCTCTCAGTTCCTCAAACAAGGCATGTTCTCTCTTCTCTATAGGCCTTCACATATTCTGTTTCTTCTTCTTAAAAGAGGCCTAGCCACATACCATTCCCCATTCCCCATATCATCTACATGTGGCTAACTTGGAACCATAGTTTAGATCTCAACCTAAGCACTGCTTTTTGGTTTCATTTCTTCCAAAAAGCCTTTTCTGACCGATCTGTATCGAGTGTTCCTCCCTTGGACTTCAAGGTACTGTGTGATTTCAATCATCCCTGGCTATGTATTCCACCTAATTCTAATTTCCTATTTACTTTCTTATCCTCTGTGAGAGCTCATTTGTACCATATACTGTGATAAATATTTTGCATGCATTATTTCATTTGAGACAATCCTTTTAATATGACTATTTTGCAGAAGAAAGAACTGAGGCTCAAAGAAGTTAAGTAATTATCTGTGGTAACACTTTGAGCATATCAGTCAAGATTCTTGATTGCAGAACACAGAAGCCATTATAGCTGGTTCAAGCAGGAAAGTTTATATAAAGATACTGTGTAGCTTGTAGAAGCTCCTAGAGGACCAGCGCATTGGGTATGGAGGGTACAGAGAATCTGCATACTACGAATTGGATATAAACAAACCACATTGCCTGTCAACCAGTGTATCTGACACTAGAGACTGGATACTGGAAATGGTACCACGGCTGTCTGAGAAGGACAGAAGCTTCTTTCACAATGAAAATCTGCTCTCCCTGAACACAGTCACTACCTCCCATTGCTCAGGGCTGCCTTCAAGTCTTGAGTGGATGCCCTAACTGCAGTGGAGTCTATGCAATGCCATTCTTAGCTTCTCAGCCTCCATGATATAATGTCAAACTAGCAGGACATTGAAATGGGCACCGACTGCACCAACTTATAGTAGCAGCTATTTGCTTTACCCAGAGCATAGAGGAGCTGGAATTTAAACCTTGCCTTCAAAGTCCATGAATGGAATTGCTACCCTGCTCCATATAGGTAGGTGTCCATGTAGGGCTCCGTGTCTCTCAGGCCCACAGATCTTGGGATGTGTGATTTTTCCAGGTATATTAGCAGAAGAGCACTTAAGATTTAGATCTTTGGACTCCTCACAGATCTCTTTTGTCTATCCAGAGGATACAAATAAAACCTCTACCGAATGATAGAGGAAGGAGCCATCACCCTGGGCTCAGGTAGCCTGAAAAGGCTCTGAGGAAGCAATAGAGCACAATTTCCAGAAATGGCTAGGATGAAAATGAATCAAGGTTGATGATAGTGGCTATTATTCATTGGTTAGGCATCTGACATTTATTAACTCTGGTTCTCTTAGCAACCTTGCGAGGAAAACAGTATTTACCCTTCTTTTTAGATGAAGGCTTGGCTTTACGGTGAAGACCCTTGATCAAAAGGTTACGCATACAGTAAGTGCCAGAGACAGAACTCGAAGGCAGGTCTCTCTGCTGCCAACACTGTAGTTTTCTAGGTGTTGATAATGACAAAGAGCACCGGTTCTAGAGTCAGACTCAAGGATTCAAATCCCAACTTATTAGCAGTATGGCCTTGGCTAATTCATTTAAGCTTGCCGGGCGTTGACAACCTCATCTGTAAAATAAAGATATTTGTATGTGCCCGATGGGGTTATTGAGACAATCAAAAGAGGAAATCTTATGTGAAGTGCTTGGTCTGTAGCCGGGCTAAATAAGATATTAGCTGCTGGTATTATTTTTGTTGCTATGCTATTATTATTTATTACTATTATCCTGTGCTGTTGCCTCTCTGAAGAATGATATCCTAGGAGGGAAAATTGTACGTTGAATAAAAATGCTAGACATGTGCATTTGCATGGCTCATTCATGGGGCCATGAGATCCTCCCTCTTCCTGGAGTGAAGAGTTCCTGCAAGGGAGTAGTGGGTGATGAGGCTGCAGAGCTGCATTGCGCTGAAAGCTTTGAATTCCCTAGGAGATGGGCTCAATTGGGCCCTGGCAGAGACCTGCCTTGGGGGTGGTAGTCACAGAACTATTCCCAGCCGCTGTGCTTCACATCCTCACCCCAACACAAAAGGGAAAGATGAGTGACACCTCAAACAACTTTGGAGAGTCTAACAACAATTTTCAACTTCAAACAGGCCACACATAAAAGTTGAAGACTTTTGCTACAAACCCAACCACTGGGAAATCACTGCCTGGATGACATTAATTCCCCAGTTACTGTGAAGCCCTTACTGAAAATGCAACTTTTTTTATTCCAAGTCCTTTAACATTTCAATCTAGGGCATGGGCAATGTGGAGCAAATCCAGGTCAGGTCCTGCTTTAATCCCCAAAGTGAGTATCAGTGTTAACTCCACAAGGAATTCAGGCCCAGAGGTGAGGGCAGGGAGAGACGAAGGGCAACAGGAAATCATTCAGATCCTACTAGAACTGCCTTTCTCTATGTCAGCCTTAATATACAATGGGTCACTATGATCATCTCTGGTATTGTTTGTTTGTTTTAATTTTTAAATCCCACATTACATTTTTATAGCATTTTAGAGTCTGTAAAGCTGATCTATATATGCTGTCTTTTTGTATTTCACTTGATTTGTTAGGATTGGATAAGTTCAGTTTCAGAATGACAAGGTTAGGAAGAGCAGGAACCTCAGAGATAATTCTAGTTTTGTTTTAGGATAAGCCATCACATGAGAAAGTGTCGATCATGGACTTACTGCCAGGCACTGTCAGAATTTGGGATAGCTTCCAGGTCACCAGATTTCTAGATTGAAAAATTGAAAACATTCATTGGATATTATTGCAATGGTATGTGGCATTGGGACTGGGGTAAAGGCAAAATCCTAGTTTTAGAGATTCTAGTCTAGTGGAAAAACAATCTGCTACTTAGGCAGTTATATCAGTAAAGAGATAAACAGATGAGGTACAGTTCAGTATAGATTGAGGTAGAAATATCTATGCTCAGGGTTTCAAACTGGCACAGAAATTTTCAGAGCCACTTTTTAAAAAAATATTTATGCAAAGTAGAAAAGTACAAAGAAAAAAGTAGAATTCACTTAGATGCCTCTACTCAGATAATATAATGTTTTTTTTAAGATTTTATTTATTTATTCATGACAGACACACACAGAGAGAGAGAGGCAGAGACACAGGCAGAGGGGGGAGCAGGCTCCATGCAGGGAGCCCGACATGGGACTCAATCCCGGATCTCCAGGATCACACCCGAGGCCAAAGGCAGTGCTAAACCACTGGGCCACCGGGGCTGCCCGACATAATATAGTTAAAATCCTGTTTAACATCCTTCCAGATCTCTCTCTGTAGCCATCTGATTCTGCATAATTATAAATATGGTTACAGCTATAGATACATATTCATGTATGCAATCATAGTTTGCATGCTCATTTGTAAACTAATTTTTTATTTTACAGTGTGACATGAACAAATGTAATTATCAATAAACATAGAATTACTACATCATTTTTAAAAGTTGAATACTATTTTACTGTATGGATATACCATATTTAACCAGCACCCTATTGATGGTCATTCAGGTGGTTTGTAATTCTTTGTCATTATAAACAATGACTCGATGTGGGACCTTACCTGTGCATCTTGCAAACTTAGGTGAATGTCTCTTTAGGATAAATTCCCAGAAAATGGGATTGCTCTGCATGATCTGCACTGCTGATTTAATACAAACTGCCAAATTGCCTGAGGAGTTACTTTCCACATTTTAGGTGCTAAACATCCAGTTGTGGTAGTGCCCTCCCTACCCCTAAGCTCACTGTTAGCTCCTCAGATTCTGCAAGAAAGGCCAGGGTAGGGAAAATGTTGGACAAGAAACAATCTGGCCCTGAAAGATCCTCTAGGCATATTATCTTGTGCAAGCCGCACATCATTCTTAAGAAGTTGGTCATCCTGCTTACTTTATATCCACCGACTTGGAAGGCTCAGAAGCGGAATACATTTCTTGAAGAGAGAAGTTCAGCATTGAAACTTGAACAATCATAGGGCCACAAAATGCTCTAAGCACCTGGAGAATGAGTAATAAAAGTTGGGCAAAGAGGCCAAGCTTTATCTACTTTGAATGTTTGCCTTCAGTGTCACTGTTCCTTTGTCCTATTCCTAACACTCTATAGAAACCAATGCTAAAGATAGGTGCGGTGCCAACCCTTCCTTCATAAATGTCAGCACCTGCTTGGGGCTCCTAAGATTGGCCCTTATCTTTCCCACTGGGCTGGTTTTTTCAAGCATTTAAGTCTGAAAAACAAGTGAGTTTCCCACTTCTCTAAGATCTTAAAATAGGAAACATCAGCCAGAAGCTATGAGAGGAAGCGAGCCAAGGTGTATGTTTGCTGGAAATAAACTGGTAGGCCCTTCAGGGCAAGAGGGAATAGACTCAGGGGCATTTCTTCACCATCTGTTTCAGCCTCCAATGTGTCTTGATAGATGGCTTTTGCTTATTACTCATTACTCACCTCATCTTTCTCCCTGAGCTCTGTTCCTTGAAATATGGTTCTCTCATTTGAATAGCAATGACTAAGTACATTGGAACTTACTTAAATACATTCTAAAAACATTAAATCGGGAACACACAATTCAGCAACGTACCAATTGCCAAACTCTAGTAAAAGTTGAAGTGATTAAAACAATTTAATGCATGAAACATGCATTCAGGAAGGCAAAGAGAAAGAGTAAGTTTTTCCAGTGCAACGTCAGCCCAGTGATATTTCGGAAGAAGTGGGTGGAGGCCATTGCCAAGAGAAAGTGAAATAATTGATGAAGACCCAAAGGAAAATGCCCTTGATCTTGAAGTTATTACTTCATTTCATGAAATACCTTAAAAGTCAATGACATACTATAAAGTCAGAAAGTCAATTGTTTTCCCCCCTTGGATACAATTCCAATATGTGCATATAAACATGTCAGGCAGTCCTCTAGGAAAAAAAAAAAAAAAAAACACAACAACAACAACTATAGCTTGGGGTCTTGGTCATGTTTTCAAATAGCCTTATTATTCCCGTTATGAAGTGGACACTCAGGTATTTGGCCTGCGATTTTTATCCACACCCAAGTGACTGGGTGATTTATAACTTGCTATCCACATTCTCATAGCTGGTTGGTCAATTTTAAAGCCTCAGACTAGGCTTGATGTTTACTGTATCAGGAAAAGAAACACACACAGAGCAAATTCAGGTCATAGACTAACCACTATCTCAAGTGTCTTTGCACTGGAAGCAGATTCTAGTTATAACTGTTTCCCTCTCTCTTTCTGCCTTTCTTCTTTGCTTCCTTCCTTTTCTCATTTTTCATCCTTTCCTTTCTCCTCCTCTCTATTATTTTTGATATTCATAATTGGGGAAATAAATGATTGACTTCATCTTGCCTTATTCCAACTGATTTTATCCTCTTTGGTTTTGGAAATAGTACTTGACATCTTAGGAGAAAATGTTTCCTGTGTGACAACTGATCCTGATACTTCCTGCTTCTTGATAAGCCAGAATAAGCAACCAGGGAGCAGCAAGAAGTAGAAAAATGAAATTGAAATCTTGTGCAATTCTCTAAACAGAAAAAAGAATCCACTTATTTATTCATAAATAAGTAAATATTATTAAGATCCTGTGAAAATAGGCCTTATTACTCATCCTGGGGCTATAGCAATGGACAAGAGAGGGGTGATTACTGAATTCATTGAGCTTAGAGTCAGTTGATCAACATTTACCTTGAGAAACAATGGTGTGGATATGGTCTATTACCATCCCAAGCATTTATTTCTCTATGCATGTCACCATAGGGCCCATGGAAATTAACATCATCTCTAGCTGAAGAGGTAGACCTTGATTGGCCTAAATCATCAATTCATATAATCTCATCTCTATTGTTACAGCTATTGTATCAGGGATGGGTGCACAAATTGTTGTTCCAATCAAACTGAGGACTCTCTTAATGATTAAGGAAAGAGAACTAACTCCCTTCTCTTTCCCTCCACTGCTCTCCATCTCACCCTTGTTGGACATGAATAAGGAGGCAATCAGCTATTCTGTGGCTATTACGTGGGCCAGACCTACGGGAACACGAAAAGCAAATTGGAGAACAGATGGAAATCAGATCCTTGGTAATACGAGTAATTTACTAGATCAAACCCTACCTGAAACTTCTTGAGTTTCAACTACACCCTTTATCCATATGCCAGTTTCAGTTGGATATCCTACTTAGAGATGAAAGAAAGAATACTAATACACACAGTGATGTCTTAGTTATTCAACAACTTCAAGGAGTACTCTACTCACAAATGTTCCACCCAACTGAAGCTAGACACAGTGTATATAAAATCTATTTTGACTTATGCTTTCTCTAATGGGAATTGTTGTAAAGTATATTATACATTTCCTCACCTTAACAATTATACTGAATAGAGGATGTGAAAAGTGCTCTTATAATCCTAAATATTTCCTCCATGTTTGAAGTACTCCAACACCCTTAAAAACTATTAACATGGATTAGATTGTTGTCCACATGCCAAATTTATCTGAATATTGTCCTTTTTAAAAGGCTACTTTTTGTAATTTTGCAGTTATAATTCTAGCTTCCAGCTTCCTTTCTGTGTAATAGCTATTTTTTTAAAGTAAAGTATTGCTTATAAAACTGTTATAAGCTAGGAAGCCAAGGTAACAAATCTGCTACAATTGTGTCTAAAATAAGAGTGAAGGGACACTAAGTAAATGCCTTGGGGGTTGGTGGAGCAAGTCTCCTGTGAATCACAGTTCCTAATATTGGTGGAACTCTAAGTTTCCCTATGAAAAACCTCAGAAGCCTCACAGAGGGGGTAAGGAGTCAACATAGTTGTGGGGTTCTGGAACTTCCAAACCTGCTTCATCTCCATTTTTGTCTCCGTTTAGTCCATTTTTGTCTCTTACAAAACAGATAATTAGGGTTCTGGAAAAGTTTTTACTTGAAAAAAAGGATTCAATTCTTTAAGAATAAAAATGAAAACTATTCCTCTATACTAGTTTATATGATTGAATACCATTTTGCCATTCTACTTATTCTTTTCAGGTAAAAATATTTTCCACTAGTGGATAAACTCTTGGATGTGGAAACTTATCTGTATAGTGCTAAGGAGTACAAGAGATAACAAGGATTGCAACCATTGCCTTGTAGACTCCAATAGCTTAGTTTTACAAACATTGTTTATTCAAATATCACTTCAACAAAATTCATATTGCAAGGTCAACATTTTACCAGATTCCATTAAATCTAAGATGGCATCAGTTTTAAGATACATTATTGTATGTAGCACTAAGAAAGAAAGAACTGCAATTAGAACATAAAGTACACATGCCTTTCTTTTAAGATTTTTTTTTTTATTCATGAGAGACACAGAGAGGCAGAGACATAGACAGAAGGAGAAGCAGGCTCCTCGCAGGGAGCCTGATGCAGGACTTGATCCCTGGACCCGAGATCACACCCTGAGCCAAAGGCAGATGATCAACCACTGAGCCACCCAGGTGTCCCTACACATGCCTTTTATGCACCATTTCACATGCAACAGCTCTGCACAGTCTTTGGCCCATTTTTATCTTGCTTTCTGCCCCAGAATTTCTCTCTCTGACACTGCCATGTGGGCTATCTGCACGTGGTACTGGCACACCTGCAACAAAAGAAGTGGACAGGTCATGCCCTGTGGGGCAACCTGCAACCAAATATACACAATATCCTCAGGCAGATAATTCTGAGCCAAATTTTATAAGGCTCTTCACAGAAGGTCCAGGATGAATTACTAATTGCCTATAGCCATGGCCATTCAAAAGTAGTATCTTGCATTGACATTCCCTCTTGCTCTGTTCACACACTCACTACTGGCCCTAGAAATCTATTCCCATATTAAACTACCTGCATGCAGTTGCTACAGACAGTAAGTCTCAGGCAGGTGCTATGAATAGTAAGATACATCCCAATTTAAGTTGTGAAAATATTTGTATCTTAGAATCATGAAATATGATAATTTATGAGAGTAAGACACAAATTTGCTAAGTAAAGAAATTGATATAAAAAACAAGCGCCTCATTCCAAAATAAATATATAAATTTAATAAGCCTGCAATTATTTTTACATGTGGTTCTGCTTTAGTGCCTCCTGTTCTGTGTCTCTATCTACAGCCCTGGGCAATATTCCCTGCTCAGCCCAATAAGCATGCTTTGCTCCTATAAACTCCTCAGCTATCCAAGAGAGATTGAATTATGTTTACTTCACTCTCTGCAGAAAGACAGAAAAGGCCATTACAGACTTTCACAATATTTCTTCAAACCTACTCCTATTTGGTTTAATAAATGGCACCTCCACTCACCTAGGTACTCATGATAGAAACTGGAAATCATCATTAATACTTATTTTCAAGGCATGATACTACTAGATTCATTAATAAGTTATGTTGAACCCAGTCTCCTTAAAATTTCTCAAAACTGTATATTTCACCCTAGCCTCGCTCCTACCACCTATTTCTCCTATTCCAGGCCACCATTATCTTTTACCTGGACATTCATTTTATCTGAACTGGTTTCCACTTCCACTTTATCTACTTCAATCCATTTCCCATTATATTCCATCCATTCATCTATACATTCATCCATCCATCCTCCAACTTTTATCAACTATTTATTGAATGTCTATGTGCTGGACACTGTATTAGGATTTGAGAATTCAATGTTATACAAGAAAAATATCTTCTTTGTCTTCATGAATCTTACATACAAGTTTGAAAATCAGAGCATTAAAAAAAAAACCCACCAGTAATCTGAACATTTTCTTCTCTTTGGTGATACCTAATATTCTCCAAGTATGTTTCAAAATCTTTTGCAAGCTTTATAAGGTTCCTCATGATCTGGTCTGTGATTTCCATGCCTTTAATCTCAAGTCTTGCTATGCCTCCTACCTTGAATCTCCTCCCCACACATACATGCACACATTCTCTGGACTCTAAATACACTGGCTTCCTATCAGGTCCTATGGCACCAAATTCCTTCCTATCTTAAATCATCACACTTCCTCCTCTCCCCCTGGGATAGTCTTCCCTTTTTTCTTTCCCCAGTTAATTCTAATCCCCTTCATTGGGAAAGTCTTCCATGAAAATTACACTAGGCTGAATTCCACTGTTTTAAGAGCTCACTATATGCTACTGTATTCATTAAATATTTAATAAAATAATAATTTTTAAAAATTTAATGTCTATGCTCTTTATTAGACTACTAGCCTACGTATAGCAGGGCCTTGCCCTTCATTGTATACCCAATGATTAGATCAGTGCTTGTCATATAGAAAATGCTCCAAAATAGTTGTTAAATGAATTTTAGAAAGGTACTCATTATACTGAAGTAAAATGAATATTGGGCAATGATTCAGGAGGCCATGGAACTATACTTTATCCTTATCTTTGTGAGCTTTCTGTTTTCTCTTTTTTACACAGATTCTTTATTTCTTTATTCCTGTTTTCTTCCTCTTTGGGATTCCACAAGTCTTTTTTTTATTTACTATTTTCTCCTCTGTTAGTTTCTAGTTATATATTCTTGTAATTGTTTTAGCAATTATCCAAGAAATTTCAATATGCAATCCTGACTTTAAAAGTCTATGTTAGTTATTTTACCACTTCCTACATAACAAAAGAAACATTTCAGCTTCACAACTTTTTTTTTTTTTGCTCTTCCAGCCTTTGTTCAATTGTTGACATATTTTTTTACTTCTATGATATTATAAACTCCACAAGATAATTTTATTATTGCTCTAAACAATTAATATTTGTTCACATTAACTCATCTATTTACCCTCTCTGGTGTTTTTTATTTCTTCCTGCTTCCATTAGGGATCATTTTCCTTCAGCCTGAAGATATTCCTACAATATTTCCTGGAATGTATATTTGCTTGCAATGGATTCTCTCACATTTGGTTTATCTAAAAAAGTCTTTCTCATTTAATTTTGAAGTATATTTTTGTTAGGTATAGAGATATAGATTGGTAATTTCTCCCCTCTCATCACTTTAATGATGTGATTCCATTGTCTTCTGACTCCAATAACTTAAAGTTAGTTATTTGTCTTACTGTTTCTTTTTTGAAGGTAATGTGTCTTTTCCTTCTGGCTGTTTTTAAGACTTTGTCTTTTAATTTTTAATTGTTTAAATAAAAAGTGTCTATGTAGTTCATTGCTTTTATCTTACTTGAAGTTTATTGAGTGTCTCAAATCTGTGAGTTAACAGTTTTCATCGATTTGGGATATTCTTGACTGTTATCTATTTAAACATTTCCTTCTGCCTTACTGTTTTCTCTCTTTTTAGAACTTTAACTACAGGTATTATATCTTTTGATTGTTTTCCATATTCTTCTTTTTGATTCTGTTCTTTCTCTGTTTATGCCTTAATTTGGATATTCTCCATTTACTAGTTGTGAGCTTACTAATTATATCTTTTACTATCCTAGACAGTCATTTGAATAATTGGGCTTTGCAGCCCTAGGATGTCCATTTAATTCTTTTATATATTATAATTATTGGCTGAAATTCTAAAATTTCCCATCTTTTTATCTATTTTATCAATTTCCCCCAGTATTTTCCTTAGCACACCAATCATAGTCATTTTAAAGTCCTTATACATACCCTATAATATCTAGATTTCTGCAGGTCTGTTTCTTTTTTTTTTTTTTTTTAAGATTTTATTTATTTATTCATGAGAGACACAGAGAGAGATTGGCAGAGGCATAGGCAGAGAAAGAGAAGCAAGCTCCATGCAGGGAGCCTGATGTGGGACTCGATCCTAAGACTCCAGGACCATGCCCTGAATGGAAGGCAAGCACTAAACCGCTGAGCCATCCAGGGATCCCCTGCAGGTCTGTTTCTATTTTTTTTTTTTTTCTTGATTATTACTCACACTTTTCTGCTCCTCTTGTGTCTAGTAATTTTTATTCTATACTGAACATTGAGATAAAAGAACCATTAGTTCTCCATATAATACTTTCTATCAGTAGGAGTTTCCCCTTTCCTGTTAGATACAGTGAGGAGCTAATCACTATAATCTCATCAAGTAGTGGCTGGGTCATGACTGGATTCCAGTTTTAGCAAGATTCATTCCATCTTGCTTCTTCAGGCTTGGCCCACCCAGGCTTTTGATTATTTCAATTTTCTCAACTCTGAAAGCATAAGCTTTGCACATTTTGAATTCAGTTCTTTAATTCCATACTTTACGCAAGTTAAATATTTGGCAAATATCTTGAGGAGGAGATTGGTCATGTATTTAGGTTTCCTCATTCTAATTGGACTTTTTCCCCACCTAAATGATTTAGGGGTGACCAATTCATTCTGGTTTTCCTGGAACTCTCTTGGTTTTAAAACTTCTTCCCACATTCTGGGAGACTCCTGAGTCCAAGAAAAATGGAATTCATTCAACTAGCTACACATATGTGCACTACAAGAGTGTGGATGTTTTCACTTTTCCTTTCTTACCCAGGGACTCAGTCTCCTATACCCTCCTAGAACTCAGCAAATTTCCCATGTTTGGGGCTCTCCTATTTTCTGGTTTATCATGCCAGCTCTTGACTGCCAAAACCTCTGCCGATTTATCTTTCCTCTATAAAATCTCTCAATTGGTTCAAGTCCAATTCTTAGACCAATCCTAGAATTTGCAAATGTCTCCAATTAAGAAAACTACCAGAGATCATTGAATTTCCTATTTAGGGTTCTTCCTTCTCTGGAATTTTAATTTAGTTCCCATTTCTTTGTTCCTATAGATCTCTATTGTTTTTTAAAAGTTTATTTTTGTAAACTGGTTATTACAATGGGAATTTTTGCCTGCCATATCCTATTATAGCCAACCTTGAAGCATGAATCCATAGATTATGCCTCTTAATATGTAAACTTTTTGAGGTAGATGCTGTTATTATTTCCACTTTATAAAGAGAGCAGGGAGGTTAAATGAGTTTCATAGGATCATGTAGCTTGTAAGAGTATATCCAGAACTAAAACTAAGACGGTCAAGCCCCAATGATTTTATTCTATAAATTATAATAATATCCTTTTTAAAACTGGGAAACTGAGGTTTGGAAAACTTAACTGATTTGCCCGAGGCCTCAGGGGAAGCTTGAAACAGAGCTAGGATTAAACCCCAGAGCACCTGACTCTTGATCCAGAGCTCATTTCAGAGCCACATACTATGACTTTGAGTATCACACATATATAAGGAAACTGGTACTACTCTAGATATAGGTATTATGCAAAGAAAAAAATATATGCAATGAAATTCATACATCATTAATTGTCAGCCTGTATGTGCAGAACTTCACTCATTTATACTGTGTACACACTATGACATTTTATCCAAGGGCTCATATCACATAAATATAACTTCAACAAAAATTCTGTTAAAAATGCATGTTCTTTAGAAATATCAATAAATAAAATATAGTTTTCAAGTATGCTAGCTGCAATGGCTTTTTAACAAGTGGAGTTGCTTTTCCTCATAAAAAAAACACAGGGGAAGTGGAGCTCTTCTAAAGCAAAGTTACTAAGAATGCTGTTTTGAAATGGTAGTAGGAAGAAGGGGAGAATCTAAAGGAATTCTTTAAGAGTATTATTTCTTTCAATTAAGCTGGTCTGGTTCCTTTCCTGAGAGTATATTTGTCCCCCTAATAAAAGAAATATCACCATGGTGACTGAAGAAACTTTTTGTGGAGGTAGAAAAAGACAATGCCAAAATGATGGAATTTGAGTAAGAACAGAAAATAATCACTTGCATCCAAACAACTCTCCTGTTTTGGCTTATTATGTTCTCCTAAGAGTCCACTATTAGGCTTTCTCCTTTGGACTAGTGCCTGATATTGGTAGAGTTCCTTTTAAAATGGAAATATTTCCTAGAGTGAGTACATGAATAGGAATTTACTATACGCAGAGGCTAAGTTAGGTCGTCCTAGGGAGGAGGTCCTGATGAACAAAAGGACAGTGTTGTCAACCAAGGCAACAATATTAGAACCTAAAGAGCAGGGGTGACTGATTCTCCCCACACTCCTTCCCAGCCTCCGTTGCCCTATTGTGATACCAAAGGAACACTTAGCCTTGAGTAGTTCCTCTATATGATTTATGTCATCCCATAGCCCATCTACCCAAGAATTATAGGAGTAGCTCACATTAATTGTTTAGATTCATCATAATCATGCACCATGTTAGGAACTCAAGTCTGGAATATAAGGCCATCTAGTTAGTGATACAAATTCACACTTGACCATCTATTCATTTCTTCAGCAAGTATTCATGGAATACCAAATACATAACAGGTATTATTTTAGGAGTTTAGAATATAGAGATGAAAATGACAGGCATGAGTAATTTCCAGAAGCCCCTATAACTAGGAATGGTAGAGAATATGTGATGGCCAGAATATATATATATATATATATATATAATATATATATATATATACACACACACATACATATATACTCAAAATATGTATATGTATATATATGTATATATATACAAAATATTATAAACAAAATATTGTATTGTATAAACAAAATATTGTATACAAAATATGTATATATATACCAAATATTATAAACAAAATAAATGTATCTACTAGCATCCAATCTGTCACAAATTTTTCTCTGAATTCTATGATATCCTTAGAGCATTTCTAAAACCTCAGCAAAGAAGTGAACGGTGGGTGCTTTGCATGCCCTAAGGCTACTAGCATTATTCTAAATCGATGTGTTCCAATGTCCCTTTTTCTCCAAGGAAGCTTCAAATACCTTGGCAGCTGTATTCTGGAAGCAGAAACCTGGCTCCCTATTCCCAGGTATGTGCCATTGTGTCATTCAATCTCTATCTTAACATGGTTCCAATGTAGTACTCATTAGTAAGTCAAAGAAAAAAAAAAAGGACAGGGAAGCAATATGCAGGGAGGAGCAAGTTGCAGGTAATGCAAGCAACTGAGGCAGAACAGTGTGTAGTACTTGATGAATTATTGGGTATTCAGAAGCCTCTGTGACCTTTGAGAAGCATTCACCAAATTTCGAATATTCAGAGATATGCAATATACTGACTTCCTTTTGTAAGACATTGTAAAGGTCAAGACGTTCTCTAAGTTTATAACAGAAGGGACTCTTCTTCCCTGATGGTCACTTCTCACTAGAATTAACCATTCACCATCAAAGATCAGCACCAACATGTCCTTGTACCTCACCAAGAAAGCTTGGAGGTACTGAATTTCATTTTCTTCTGTTTTCATGCCTTCTGAGTGTGGATCTCCATTTGTGTAGAGCCAATGAGTGGTAAATATCAAGTCCTTAGCTTTCTCAGACCTGTGGGACTAGTGTGGAAAAAACAAAAACAAAAACAAAAGGCCCTCCATAGTTTTATGCTCCTTTCTTAAGCTGACCTATCCTCTGTTTAGAGTTATATCACCAGGTATACAGCGAAGTAATAAAACATGGCAGAGCACAGTACAAGGTTAAGATGTCATACATCCACATTGGGATGTGTTTTAACATGGTTCCATGAGACTCAGAATCAGCCTCAAACTTCAAACCTGAGTCCCCTGCTGTGTAAATTATCATCCTAGCATTTTGTAAAAGGATTCAATTTTCCCTAGGAATATATACACAGTGTAGCAGTTTATACTACAAACTGCTAGTATCCAGTATCAAACTGTTTTAATTTAGTCTCAACTTAATAATTTGCTAAAGTAATCTTTAGCTTTCCTTTAAAGGAAATCACCTTAGTATGCCTCAGCTTCTCCATCTATAAAATGGAAATCAATAATAATGCCTATCTCATACAGTTGCTTTAAAGGTTAAACGGGAGGGGGCATCTGGGTGGCTTAGTTAAGTGTCTGCCTTTGGCTCAGGTCATGATGTGAGGGTCCTGGGATCGAGTCCCATATCAGGCTCCCTGCTCAACAAGGAGTCCTCTCTCTGCCCCTCCCTCTTGCTCATGCACTCTCTCTCTCTCTCTCTGTCTCTCTCACACTCTCAAATAAATAAATAAAACCTTTAAAAAAGATTAAATAGAAATGAGCTTGAAAACTTTGCACAGGGACTAGCAGATAGTAAACACTAAGGCATGTTTGCCACTATATTTACATATGTGCATATGCACACACATAGCTATATCCTGCAGAAGAAAAACTCAAGAAGTTTGATCAAGAACTTGAGTAATACACTATACACAAGTATATATAGCATATATTTGTATGTGTATATGAATACATACACACATATATTTTTTAACTCAAGTCTTTGACTTCCTTCCCTAACCAGCATGACAAGACATGCTTACCCTGCTTCACCACCCTGCACCAAACACAGCATGGCCCTAGGGCAAAATTTTTCTTTCTTTAAAGATTTTATTTATTTATTCATGAGAGACACAGAAAGAGAGAGGCAGAGACATAGGCAGAGGGAGAAGCAGGCTCCCTGTGGGGAACCCAAGATGGGACCCGAGCCCAGGACTCTGGGATCACAACCTGAGCCAAAGGCAGATGCTCAACTACTGAGCCACACAGGCATCTCTGGCCCTAGGGCAAGTTAAACGCCTGGCATCCCAGTCAAAGAAAGCCAGTTGAATGCAGAAGCAATGGGTCTATGAATTTCTCTTCTACTTTCTGCATCTGAATCTTTTGCCTGTTGGATTATCCCTTATTTTATCTAATTTATTTAATTTGCTCCTAGCTTGGGCATTTGTTTCTCTCTTCCAGAACTTGTGGTGTTATCTGCTTTAATGATAACACATACTCTTTCCTGCTGATTTTCCACATACTCTTTCTATATATGGCACCCAATCATACATTCCTATTAACAATCCTCCCTCAAGTCCATTGGGGTTCTGTGTCTGCTAAGTGTCTGAAAAATGGACCCCAATGAGCTCTCAGCTTTGTCTGAGCTCTGTTCTCCACATCCCCTTTGCTTCCTCCCTCAGTGTTCTTCCCACAGTATCCCAGGCTTCTCTCTCTGTGTACATCTGTCATCAACTTTTTTGGTCTCACAATTGTTCTGTCTTTTCTCAGTAAACTTGTGGCTCATTATAAAATTAGCATTCTCTAAACCCACAAGCATGAATGTCCATGTGAACACCCACATATCCAGACACACTCAGAACTCTATTTTAGAAGACAACTAGGTACAGCACATATTAAACAAGGAAAGAATCCCAAACTGTTTTTTCTTTCCATGCTGAAGAATCTACAGATAGGTGAAGCCAAATCAGAAAGTGGCGACTTTAACACTTATTTTGATCATAGACCCCTTTAACAATATTATGCAACTTATGAACCTATGTCTTCAAGAAAGTGCACATATTCATGAGACTTTTCATGTAATTTCAGTGGAGGTGGGTAAGTTTAAGGCTCATATGTCTTTAGACCCCAGATTGAGAATCACTGCTATAAAGAGATACATTAGATGCAAAAGGGGGCACCTGGGTGGCTCAGGTGGTTAAGCCTCTACCTTTGGCTCAGGTCATGACCTCGGGGTCCTGGTATCAAGCCCCTAATCAGACTCCCTGCTCAGTGGGGAGTCTGCTTCTCCCTCTTCCTCTGCCCCTCCCCCGCTCATTCTCTCTCTTTCTCTCAAATAAATAAATATTTTTTTAAAAAAAGAGATGCGTTAGGTACAATAATAAGTAAGTAAGAAAATGATTAAATAAATACATAAATAAATGGTTCCATTTATTGCATCCCCACTATATAATGCAATGCTTTGGATTTTCTCAATATCCCTGTAAGTTGGCTATTACTATTTCCGTTTTGCAAATAAAGAAACTAGGGCTCAAGGAAATTAAACAATTGATCTAAAGCCATTCAGGTAGCAAATAACAGAGCTGGGATTGGTCAAAGCCTGGCCTTTCTCTCTGGTCCACACTGCCCTCTGATCTTTGGAGCTTATGCAGCCTCCGGGTTGGTACTATGAACTATCTAAGCCCACTGTACACTGAATGGCATCACAGTGAGGTCCCTGCGCATTTATAGAGTTGATTCAAATTACAAGCCTTAGTTTAATGCCACAAGGATGACTAAAATTAGCTGCAGATGGTTCCCTTACTAGCTGTAGTCATTAGCTCTGACATGCCACTCAGATCAGTGTTGTATGTTGTCTCCAGAGCATCTTAGACAATGCAATTCCCATGCATCGAACCCTCCACATAATTTACGCAGGAACAGCCCCGCATCTTGGTTTGAGTTTTCCATAGACTTGTCTCAATAGAGTTGGAAGGCTTTGATGCAGTACTTAATTTTCAATGCCTATTGTCTTTTTTAAAAAGAGCACGCCAAGTGTAGCCCGACACGCCTTTGAAGTTGTCATCATGTCAGCATTCTGACATGTAATGACCATAGGATTTGCCTTCCAATTTTAACTATTTCTACTTGAGGAAGGAAATTTACACAGTGGGAAAATATGTGGCCCTTTGCTTTGTTTCCTTTCCTTCTGGGGGAAAGTTATTCATGTGCGTCTTGAATACAATAAGAAATAGCACACGCTACTATCAGGATGTTCTCGGAAATATTATCTTGAGCTTTTATTCTCATAGCTGGATTCCACTGTAATTCTCACGTGGCAGGAGTAAACTATTAATAGGATTCCAACTTTTTTTTTTTTTTTTTTTTTTTTTTTACTAGTAGACCCCGGAGAAGTCTCCTTTGCCATGTGAGTGAAGGGCAGATTGGATCTTGACACGACACATTGATTTAGTTTCCAAAACAGTAACTTTACTAAATAAATCATTTCAGCGCTTGATTGTTATTTATACATGCAAATCTGGTTTTCATTTGTTGGACCCGGACAGGAGGAAAGCTAATAATCTCATCAAAAACTGAATATTTTCCATTTTGGAAAGGGCACAAAGTTCATAATCACATGACCTGAACTCTGCCATTGGCGGGTAAACCAAACGCCTCCCTAATATGTCCTACAGACACATAGCACTGAGATAGGAGGACTCTGGGGAGTTTGCAAGCATGAGTCTCAACTGAGGCCAATGACTACTTGGCCTTCCTCTTAGCATCATGTTATTTGTTTCTAATGGTGATATACTGAAAGGAAGAGAGTGGAAAAAGGTGAGAACAAAAACAGAGAGAGTTTAAAATCTTGTGCATTTAGTTAATAGCATGAGCTTCAAAATATATTAGAGGAATTGAATTTGTAAATTGGGTTTCTCTCACAGTAGAAAAACCTGATTATATCTGGAAGAGGTTCCAACTTTATAAGCAGGGATATAAAGGTTTTAGAAAGATACATGTAGTCTCCAATAGTTCCCACACTGTCATGAAAGTCTACCAACAATCCTTTGTTTTAAAAAAAATTTCTTTTATAATTCTCTTTTAATGTGCAAATAAAATAGCCAGTTCCATACAACTTTGATGATAGGATGGGTTCTCTGTCCATTACATTTCCTTTGATTCTTCTTTTCTTAATCTTGATAGGAAGAAGGCCATCTAACATAATAATGCATCATTTGTGCTATGAGGGAATAAGAGAGAAGGTCATAAGTTTATTGATACCCAGTCATTACTCAGATACTCTGAAAATCCAGAGGCTTATTGGCTTAAGGAAGAAAGATACAAATTGGAAATAGGACTGTCTTTATGACAAGGGGTACTGGGATATGCCTGGGAACCCTAGTGTAAAAAGGATGGAGGGATAGAGAAAGAACAAAGAAACATACCAAAGTGCCCATGAAAGGCAACTTGAAAGCAATAAGAAAGATACCTTTGCACCCTCCTCTGAATTCCAAACATATGTGTAATCGGTTGTACGTAATATCTTTGTGTCTTTCCTGTTGGTGGACCCATCCTACATGCCTTCCAGCTGTTATAGGGTGTGAAAGCAGTGTTACTTTTTGTAGCATGTGGCTTTTCTTCCCAGACAGTTTTCACCTCAGAGGCTAAAGCTCAGAAAAGAGAGAGAAAAGAAGAGCCATAAAGAAGTTGTGAAGGAAGCCGACATTCCTTGTCTAAATCAAACTTTGGCCCAGGTCTGGCCTCATTTGGAAATTTGAGCAAAGATCATTCTTTTCCAAAAAAGGATTATTTTTTTTCCTCCTGGAGAAGTTCTTGGTGGGCTGATTCTAGGCATTTTGGGCAACTTTACACCTTTAGAAAATCCAGTAGACATCAGACTGTGTAACTATAGCTCCTAGGTGTTCACAAAGCTTCTAGATTTGTGAGATGGTTACATGTCCCCTGCATGAAGATTTTTGGTTTTTGCAGGTAACTGAAGAAGGCAGGGTAACTTTTGTATTAAGACCAAAGATAGCAGATACTTAACAGCCCTCTTCAGCAGTGAGATTTAGGACTCAGAGCAGTGTCCTCTCATCTTCCTTACATTTGTGTGGTCTCTCTCTCTCTCTCTTTTTTGCTTGATTTTATATTGCTACTTTCAGTTTAATTTGTGCCAGTTCTAAGAGGATTATGCTTTTAGTACTATCCTTGTGATGATTAATGTGTACTAATTGTTTTACCTTTGAATCAGGACTCTTTGGAGCTGTCTAGGCAAAATCTCCCTTTTGTAGGAGGCAGGGCTGATGAGCAGGAATCCCAGGGGGACCTCTGCATTGCTTCAGGTTGATGTAAGGAGAGAGATTAAAGAAAGTGCGGAAAGTAGCTTCCTTTTTGATTGCGCCCCAATGGAAATCATGTTGTCCCACACATTGTATTAACTATTCTGGTGACTTAAAAAATAGAATCAGTCTAAGCAGTTAAAGAGGCCCTAATGAGAACTTTTACAGCTATGGGGCTTGCTTTTGTCATATTAGAGAAAGCAAGGCTGTGATTTGTCACTAATTTTCATTCCTGTTGCCTGGCTCAGCCAAGAGACCAGTGACCTAATGAGCAATGTAAATCAAATCTCCTCTGTCCATGGATTCTCAGGTGAATGAAGACCATGAAGGTATGAGACAGGAAAAAAAACCTGAGGAACAATGACAATGGAATAATAACATAGCCTGAGTTGCTCCTTGTTAGGAATAAACCCAGAGATCAACTTTTTCAAGCTTTTGTCCAAGCTTCAAGTCCCTACAGACATTAAGTGGCAAATAGTCTGAATTTTTAGAAGGCATATTTAAATTTACTTCAAAGATCTTTGTCATTCCACAAACATTTCCTAAAACTGTTCCCAACTTTCATGTAAACTGTTACCATTGAAGAAAAGGAAGAAAAGGAAGAAGAAAAGAAGACAGGGGAGAGAAAGGAAGAATGGCAAAAATGAGCAATTTTGCAATTTCATAAGGTTCTCTTTTAACAGCATAATTACAATTTTAGTTGTCACTCAGACAGTTTGAATGACATAGTCTAGCCAGTTGCTTTTGAAGCTGGCAGCATGTCAGGAATACCTGGGGAACTTTGTGAAAGGTAAAGGTCCCTGGGCTCCAAACCTATCCATACCCTATTTCCTACTCATTTACACCTTCCAATATAGGCATAGCATGGGGCCTAAGAATTTTTCATTTATTTTTATGTTTTAAAGGGCCCAAGGTAATTTCTAATATAGAGTGGTCCAAGGAGTAGATAACCAGTGGAAAAGTTGAATCATCTTCAAATACATTCAGCTCAATGAGGGTGTTCTAAGATCTGCTGCAATGTGCCTGTGTTGGGCTTGGTAATAGATATAAAAGAAGCAGAAATAAAGTTTGGAAAAGTCTTCCTGTGTGCTTCTCTTCACAATCAAGGAAAAATATCTCTAAAATATTCCCATGGACATCATGGAAGCTGTGGAAGAAGCAAAGATATCTCAGATGTATCTGTGGTTCTCTTAATTTAGGTATTTTAGTTGTGGGGAAAATGTTATTCACAAGACAAGGCTGGATACATTGTTTATGGATCTGCTAAGAGAACAGGGGCCTGTGAACTTAGTATGGCAAAAAATGCACTAATGCACCTTTTGAGAGTAGACAGAGTAGATGGAAGCCAGAAAGTAGGGTGACCAGTTGTCCTAGTTTTCCTGGGACTTCCCTGGTTTTAAAATGAAACACTGGAGCTGTCTTGGTTTTTAAACTGAATATCTTACATCCTGGGAGTCTCCTTAGTCGCAAGTAAATCAGGATAGCTGGTCACCCTACACAAGACCATCCAGCTTAACATGGTCAAAAATGGGTCATTTCTGTGACACAACCAGCCAAGTCACACCAACAATCATCTGTGCTTATCTTTTACTAAGATTAGCTGGCTGTTGTTTTGATGCTACTAATTGATCAGTACAGAACAAATGATCAAATATCCTGAGGAGAACTTACTGAGAGTGCTAGAAGCCCTAGGCCAGAGCTCAGATGTTGCTCTAAACATGTATGATCTCAAGCATCATCAGTGGGATCAAATTCCATCCTCTGACATAATATTAGTTCAAACATGTAAGCACTGACATTCAAATTTTTAATAATATACATGAAGGCACATTGTAGTTTTTAAAACTTCAGACAAATGATTAATTGGACAGATCATAATATCAAACCATAGTAGAAGGAGAATGCTTTTACTGGAATAGACTAGAACACAAGGATCACAGTTTGTAAGTTGAATACATCAGGACTGCAGGCCCAGAACTTAAATAACAAGGTTTCCCTAAACACATTCCTGGAGCTAGCATCCTCTTTAGTTTAAAAAGTCCTAGTCTTGGTCAGGTCCCCAGCATGAGAGGACAAATCATTGTTGAATGCCAACCATTGGATCCCTACTACCTTTTCCTGGAGACTGATATAGTAATGTCATGTTATTAATAGCCAGAGAAACACAGGAACACAAAAAATTGCCCCCTACTGCTTGGGCAAGTTTACTTTGCCTAATAAAAGCAATAGTCGCCCAAGTGGAAGCTCTCTTTGCCTCTTCTTCTGCCCTTTTGCTTTGGAAGTTCTTCCGTGAGAATGCAGTGATGACTGTGGCCACCATCTTGAACCAAGAAGAGAGATGATGTTGAGGATCACAAACTAGGCGTAGAAAGGGTCTGGGTCTTTGATAACAAGGTTAGGTAGTTGACCCTGATCACCCCTGGATTTATTTCTAAGTGAGGTAACAAATATCCTAATATTTAAAGCATGGTTACTCAAAATGTCAATCATAAAATAGTGCCATTCCATAAACTAATTTTTACTGGTTCATGTGAAGTGCAGAATATGAGAGCATTTGTAAATTTCACAGTTTAATCTAGTAATTTTATGTCTATTGAACCTAACAAAGAATTTTGAACGTATATATATCTTTTTATTTTGTCTTCTGTTAATTTATTTTATCATTCATATTTTATAAAAGTATCAACCCATGATATATGGGAAATTAGAGGAAGAAGCAAACCATTTATTTGTCTCAAATAGTTTGAGAAGCATCACTCAAAGCCAGGTTTCAGAAAACTATGAGGGCCAATTTAGCCCAATGCTCTTTTTTTATACATAGAGTTTTATTGGAACACAGTCACACCTTTCTTTTCTTATTATCTATGGATATGTCCATTCTACAAGGGTGGAGTTAGTTGATCCTGACAGACCTTATAGCCTACAGAGTTTAAAATATTTACTATCTGGGGTGCCTGTCTGGCTTAGTTGGAAAAGCATGCAACTCTTGATCTCAAAGTCATGAGTTCAAGCCCATCGGGTATAGAGATTAAATAAATAAACTTTAAAAAATGCTATGAAATATTTACTGTCTGGCTCTTTACTGAAAGAGTTTGTAAGTCCTTGCTTTAACATTCTCAGTTGCATATTCTTCTGGGTTCAATTGAAGTTTATGTAATTTACATATAGAGTTGACCATGAATAACAACATGGGGTTGGGGTGCTGATCCCCTACACAGTCAAAAAACTGGGTATAACTTTTGACCACCCCAAAACTTTACTAATAGCCTACTATTGACCAGAAGCCTTTCCCATAACAGAAACATTCAATTAACACATAGTTTGTATGTTATATGCATTATATACAGTATTCTTACAATAAAGCTTGCTAGAAAAAAAAGATTTTATTAAGAAAATCACAAGCCAAAGAAAATACATTTACAGTACTGTATTGTATTTATTGAAAACAATCCACACATAAGTGGACTCATGCAGTGCAAATCCATATTGTTTGTCAATGATAGTTCATTAACTTCTCTAGGTCCCAATGTGCTCATCTATAAAATGGGATAAAAATCACATCGACCTGTTGAGAGTTTTGAACGAAATAATTCATATAAGGTTCTCAGGAAGGTGTGTGTCTTCTAATAAGCATATAACATATAAAAGTTCTCTTGTTTCCCTGGCATCGCTCTTCAATTAAGAAGCTACTGGGTCAAAGATCAAAAGTTTCTGTTTACAAATCACAGGATATAGTAACCTGTTGATATTGCATGACTACTCTCTACTGCCTGTTGGGAAGACTTCGTCAACAGCCAGGAAGTTTGACCCAGAGGTTAAGAATAATACATGGACCATAACCAATGACTACATTTTAGGGATAAACTATAAGCATAAGCCTTTTTATTATTGCCTGGTTCAAGTTTCTGAGGACCTACTATAATAAAAAAAAAAAAAAAAAAACCTTCCAAGCAAAGAAGGAAAATGGATTGAAAGCTCCACTTTTACTTTTTAATATTTAATGGAGGATGATTCCCTATGTCCCCATGTGCTGTATTTCAAGGCTACACATTCTTGAACTCTTACTGGTAACAGGAAACTAATGTGATTTTTTTCTTTTTAGGAAAAGCTAACAATGATTTCAGAAGTGTGTGTTTGTTATCAGATTTAGGGCACTTGTCACATTTTGGCCTGAAGGCAAGCCAAGGGAGGGCTTGAAAAAATATCCAAGAAACGTCTTCATTGCTCTTTCTCTCTTCTAATTAAAATGCAGTTCGTCTTACAAATTCCAGAGCATTTTGGATTTGTGGTTGCAAGCATGAGGTCATTTTTCCTGCCTATATGACCACAGTGCATTTTTAAAGTCTTCAGTGTTTGGTAACAACAGACAAATAACTGGAAACCTGAGATCCAAGCTGGAGTTCTTTCCAGGGTGTTCCCATCATTCCTCAGCATGGGGTAAAAACGAGTCCACCTCACTGGGCTAGTGCCAGGATCCATGGATGCCCTGTACTGTGTGGCTGAAGTGTAGCCCCCACCCAAAGAAGCCAGCCAACCAGGCAATACAGAGGTGAGGAATATGGCCCTGGCGTCTCTGGGGACAGAATCTGCATTCTGGTCTGTCAACTTTGCCAGTGATATATGGCCAGTAAGTGCTTCAACCTCGTGAATGTCTTCTTCCTCATCTGCAAAAAGAGCGACTTTGTAGGATGGTTGTGAAGATCAAATAAGATTAAATATCAAATGCTTAGTGCAGTCCCCATGATGTAGAAAAGTGTAGAGAATCTACTTAGCTCTCTTTTCTTTATTTGTAGCTATTTATCCTTCTTTCAAAACTCAGTCCAAGAATCTCAGGGAGAAGCTGATCCTATCCTCCAAGTTTCAAACATGGTTCTGGTTTGACTAACTACTCTTTATAATTAGATGCCAGTGATTGGATGAAAACCCCAGATTTATGGAAAATCAGCCAATCAGTGCATGCTATTATTCCAGAGAAAAGCATATGACCCATGTTGGTCCAAAGAGGACTGGTAGGAAGAGACATTTTTCCTTTCCTTGCTGGATGTGAGCAGAGAAGCCCCTAAGGTCAGCTATTGCAGTCATTTTGTGACCACAAAGGAGGCTACTCTGAGAAAGCTGAGTTACAGAGTAACTAGAAACAAGAACATCGGGCTGGAGCTCTGATTGCATCACTCCTACAACCCCTCCTGTCTTTGGATTTCCTGTTAAATGACGTAATAGTTTATCATTTACACTAGTTTGAGCCAGGTTTTGGTCACATGCAGTAAAATCATCTGATAAGTCTTCAGTAAGTTTTGGTTATTATCTGTGCCCAGTAAACCACCTGCTGTGGATCTCAAGAAACTTGGGAAAGAATTAGGATATGATACAATTTTTTGACATCTATTTATTGAGCAGCTAATGCAAGCTTGGCATTTCACATGTTTCTTTGGGCCCTTCTAATACCTTGCTGAAATTGTTATATTACTATGAGTAAAATGAGGCACAGAGAGATTAAGTGATTTCCCTAGGTTGAAGAGCCAACATTTAGCAAAGTCAAGATTCAAACCCAGGTCTGTCTGGATCCATAGTCTGTGTTTCTGCCACAACACCAGTCCTGCTACCTCCTATGCTGCCTCCCTCTGCCCAGATCTTTGTTTCTTTGTTATAAAATCACCCTCTTCACCAGAACTAATCCATATCTGCATGAAAGATGGGGAGAGGCTGCGGGCTGTTCTCTCCAATATCAGATGGCAAGTATTGAGTGCCTCATTAGACATAGAGTAGTACAGAAGAGCCCTTGCTTTAAAACCAAACAAAACTCTGGGAAACGAACTAGGGGTGGTAGAAGGGGAGGAGGGCGGGGGGTGGGAGTGAATGGGTGATGGGCACTGGGGGTTATTCTGTATGTTAGTAAATTGAACACCAATAAAAAATAAATTAAAAAAAATAAAAATAAAAAAAAATAAAACCAAACAAAACAAATTAAAAACCTCAGGAGATGTTCATCTACTACATCAGATAAATTAGGAAATGCATTCAAATTCTCCCAGAAGTCTCTACCCAAAAAAGAAAAAAAAAAAAAAAAAAGATAAATGTTAACAATAATTTAATGAGAAAGCCTTCTAATTAAAAGTTTCCTGCCAGGGAAGCAACCCTGTTGTCCCCTAGCTGTACACACTTAGACTCACCACTTTTGCCCTGGGCCAGTGGTTCTCAAATTTTAGCATGTACCAGAGTCATCTGGAAGACTTGTTACAACACAGATTGCTGAGCCCCACGGCAGTGTCTGGTACAGTAGGTAGGAGATGGAGTCAGAGAATTAGCTTCTGTACCAAGTTCCTAGATGAGATGATACGGCTGCTGGTGGTCTGGTGACTGCACTTCGAGAAATGTTGGCCTAGGCTAGCTATGTTGTGTTGACAGAAACTAATACGTGGTCAGCCTCTCTTCCGCATTGACCTTCAAGGGCGGTAGAACTCCTGCCTCATTCTGGGGGCCAATTGCTTACAGATTCGATAACTGAATTTTTCTGTTCATCCCCCTAATGCCTCAGGCACTGACTGACTGAATAACAACCTAATAGGCCATTCCCTCTGAAGCCTGGATCTTCCTTGACTTTCATGAGTCCTCCCCAGGTCAGAGATGGGTGTCCTTGATTCCCAGTCTCCGTTGCCAACAGTTTGACTTTGCTGATGCCGGTAGCAGTCTGGCACCTTTATTTAAAATGATAACATTGGCATCAACAATTTTGAGAGCTTCTGCTTATTGAGTACTAGCTAAGAGTCTCCTCTGGCTGCTGTCAGGCTCCACTCCATCTCTATTAGTGGTCACGCACCACCCCATTCACTCCAGACTCCATGACCCCTGGTCTGCCTGGCTCTTTGGCATGTTCCTCTCTGAGGTCACCCTCTCTGGCTGATCCTCTTCATCTCAGGATCCACCTGGGCCAAGTCCTAGTCCAGATAAAGATGCTTATCTCTGAGATTTTTGTCTGTAAAACAAACAAACAAACAAACAACTGCCTGATTTATCAAAGTGTCTACTTAATTTCCAAAAAGCGAAGTACACATTCACTGCCATGGCAAGGGCTTGCCTGCCTTCCCTCAACAAATTAAGACTGTACACTTTTGGCTTACATTTATCGAGGAAATAACTTTGTTTCCCAAAGTGTGGGCCATGTGCCACCAGCGGTTTGTGGATGTTTTTATGTGGCACGATGACATGACATTACTTACACTGTATTACACATTGAGAAAATTGCTTCCTTTTCAATTCTCTTTGAAACCAATTGACAGAGTCAGGGGAAAAGTCTCAGTTTGGTATGTGTGCATCTTTTTTATTCCATCTCTTGCTAATCTCTCTTTTTATGTAATGGAGAGGAGACCACAGGCTAAGAACTCCAGTGGACCACAATGATTACCAAGTATGTAATAACACTGTTTTGTTACCATTCTGTTTATATGTATATCTTCAACTTATGACAGGTAATACTGACATTCATTTATAGTGATGACTTAAAGTTCTATTTACAAATAAATGTGTTTAAGAAAAAGAGGGTTTTTTTAAACAAAAATATTACATAAACTAGGATATGGTGTCACATGAGTTTGGTATAAATCATTAGGGTTGTGTAACAGTGAATTTTACATGTCAACTTGACTGGGCTACAAGGTATCCAGACATTTGATCAAACATACTTTGGGTGTGTCTATGAGGATATTTCTGGATTAGATTAACATTTGAATTGGTGGATTTGGTAAGTAGATTTCTCCTCCAAATGTGGGCAGGGCTCATCCAGTCAATGGAAGGCCTGAATGGAACAAAAGGGCTGAGTAAGAGGGAACTCCTCCTGCCTGACTGTGGAGCTGGGAACATAGGTCTTCTCTGGCCTTCAGACTCGGACTGAGTCATCAGCTCTTCCTAGGTCTCTAGCCTGCCAGCTTTCAGACTAGAATTTACATGGTTGGAAATCTTGGTTCTCAGGCTTCAGACCGGGACTGGAACACTGGCCCTCCTGTATCTCTAGCTTGGCAACTGCAGATCCTGAGACTTCTTGGCCTCCATATTCACCCCTAATTCTTCAAAATAGATACTGTTTCTTTGGAGAACCCTGCCTAATCCATGAGTAGCAGAAACTTAAGAAACATTGATAACAGAAATGTGTTGTGCTTTGTACCAACCCACAGTGAGTAGGACAGATCTTGATATAGGTTTCCTTTTTTTTTCACCACTAGTGGGAACAAATTGCAAGGAATAATTATACATTAGACAAGTTTTGGGGAGCCTAATCAACAAAATATACTTTTGAGAAGAAGCTGCCTCTCTGTTAAATGGTGCCTTTGCAAATAAGGTCATTTTCCTCAGCAAAGACCTGCCTGCCTCCTCCCTCTCATCTCCTGCCAAGCTCCTCACAGGTCCCCATACCTCCACCATATTGGCCTTCCTCTAGTTCCTCAATATATCTTATCCCTTCTGCCTGCAAGCCTTTGCAAACACTAGTCCCTCTCTCCGGGATGCACTTCTCCTTTCCCACCTCTTCCCTTTTCCCTTGACCAAGACAGCCATTGATTTAGATGTCTTAAATGTTGCTTTTTCCAGAGAAGCCTTGTATGACCTCTAGATCAAGTGAGCATCCACCCTTATGGCACCCCATCCTTCTCCTCTGAATCATTCTTCACAACTGTAATTAAATAACCATTTAGGTGTCGATTTATCTAATATCCTTCTCCCCTGCCGGACTGTAAGCTGGTGAGAGCAGGGAACTTGTGTCATCGTTGGTTCTCAATAAATATTTTTGTAAATGACTTAATCATGACCCATCATAGAGTATTATGTAGGTACCAGGAACCTAGAAAAAACTTAAGTGACTAATTGGAAAGACTACACCATTTTTATTCTTACAGATTGAAGTCAGTCAGGTACCTCTGACTACTAGCTATACCAAGTGGCCAAAATTATCTGTGCATCAAGTGAATCAAATTACCCAAGCATGCAAACCTGGCCCTCCAAATTTATTGCTTATAAAAACAAGAGATTGGGAACATTGGTTGAAGCCAGATGTTCTGTGGGCTGGAGCTCATTGTCCTAACACTGCAGATTCCCATAACTAAAACTGTGTGTATTTGAGATGCTGGGACATAAGATCCAACTCAGAAAATATTTTTGAAATAATGTTGTTCAATTACATAATCCTTGTTATGTTATTGAATTGAACACTCTCTTATATACACTATTATAAAAACATTATGCTTGGGTCTCAAGTTCTGGAATATTCAATTACAATAGCTTTTTTCCACATTTGTATTCTCTTTATTTTATTTAATTGCCTGAACATTTTCAGCAGATTTATTGTATATGACAGTGAGCAACCTGAGCCTGTGTAAGAACTAGCCATGCTATTTCCTGCACCCCACCCACCATCTCTTAATATCACTCTGTCCTGCCTTTTCAAATCCTTGCTAGCAAAGGCCCTATCCTCTGCTCTGAGTGTGGACTGTCAGAAAGGCAAGGGATTAGAAGAAATTGCCTACTTGTGGACCCCATTTCTTCATCTCTGAACTGACTTGAACCTTGGCTGATACCAGTTTAGTCATTCCAATATAAATCAATCAGTAACATATGGAATACACAAAATGATCTCCATTTCCAAGATGCTCCATCAATGGATAATAAGTGAATGATCACTGAGTGTTTAGCTTTGTATCTGTGTAACAGGATGATTCTGATTTATGTGTGTATGTCTGTGTTTCCTGCTCCATTTTTGTCATTTGACTAGTAACTTGAAGCCGCATGGGATAAAGAACCTTGATAAATAAGTGTGATTTTATGGGTCATCTGTAGCTCTCCATATCCCTTTGTGGACATATTGCCCAAGTCAGAAGATTCAGGATTGAAGGCATGACTATATCAAAGATGTAAGTGGTAGAAACAAAGTGGCAAAGAGATCTGGGTAATATGAAGACACAGAGACCAGCAGGAGTCCCATGCTAATGCCCAGTGAGCATATCATAAGGGTTCTAGGGTCTAGACCCTCCTTCCTCCTTACCCAGTTTGACTGGTCACCTGCTTGGGAGTTTTGTCCAAGTTGCACATTATTTAGTAATAATTTACTGAGCACTTTCTATGTGGCAAATACTATGCCCAGTGCTTTAATCCTTATTTCAATGAATCCTCCCAATAGCACATGAGTTAGGCATTATTATTCTTTTCATTTTACAGATTTGGAAACTGAGACCCAAAGAGATGAATTAACTAGTAATTTAAGAATTGAAATGATAATCATTTTAACTCCAGAGTCAAGTCACTTAATCATTGTGTTATATGGAACATTTAGCTATATTCTGTTCTCATTTATGGTACTGAATTTGTGCAGTGACCCTGAGATTGGTCTGTCCCTCTACAATTGGATGAAGTGATTTTCTTAGAAAGTTTTAAATGTGCACCGTTGTTTTGAGAAGAAAGTATTTGATAGAGAAACTTAGAAGTGTGTTTTTGGGGAAAAAACAATGGAGTGATCAAATGCTGAATGGAAAAGTTTGTATTAAAAGGCAAAGGTACCTAAAGTTGCCTCTTTCCAAGGGAAAAGAGACATTAAAAGGAGTGCAGGGAGAGAGCTTCCTGCTGGAGGCTAATTGGCAGTCTGTCTGGAAGGATGCCAGAAATGTCATCTTGTTTCCAGCCAGGGGTATTGATTTTAATACTAATGGAGATTTGAACTGGACCTTGAGTAGTTTACAAAAGTTCCCCTCTCTGGTCAGGAAGCCATGGACTTGGCATTCAAGAGAGTTTGGGATACGCTCAGTAGTTGTGTAGCAAGCTCTTGTTCTGCTAGCCTGTCACCATGGTGCTTCTCAACATCTTTTCTCTCTCCACTCTTGCACATGGAAGCATCATCCTGTTATAGAGAAATGCATTTACAGCTGAAATTACTGAAGTGGCCCATTATGTTTATCAAGACAGGAAAAAAAAAAAAAAAAAAGGCTGCTGTTTGTCCCAGCTGCCTGAAGAACAGCTTTCCTGCAAATGGATGGGTACTGAGCCATGTCTTTTTTTTTCCCCTCTCCTCTTAAAAATTAAGTTCATGTAGGAATACCCTTCATGACTGTGACTTCAGGAAAAAAAAAAAAGGCACTTGGCAGGACAAAAGGTCAGAGCATTCCAGAACACTGAGATTTCCACATAGCTGCATTTTGAGGTTGCATTTCAAAGCTCCCGCCACATGTGCTCCTTTCTCACAGCTGAGGGTATGGGGGAGATCAATAATCCCAAGGGAAGGTTCTTCAGAGATGAATTCACACCAAACAGGGATGGGATTGAAAAAAGGGAAAAGCAGGCTGATTCCACTGACAACAGCTAATTGTTGTGACTAATTCAGCTTTTGGAAGGTAGAACTCCATGGAGTGTGTGAGCTGCAACGTGGTTCCTGTTTTAATTAGTGGCACCACGGGGAGAAGATGGGCTTATAATTGAGTAGTTTGCTGATCGGTCAACTTCAACCCGTAATCAGACATGCTGAGAAGTGGACATTAACCGGAGCTTTGACTAGCAGGAAGTCTGCCCCATTAGCATGGCTGGTGTCAAATCAGGTTGCTGTCTTTTTTCTAAATTCTTTTAGATGCCAAACAAAATATTTTCTAGATTTCTTCTTCACTCATTCTCCATCTACCTACTCTCCTGTTCCAGTTCTCCTTAGCAAATCTCTGCTCAGGCATACTAATGTAAGTCAGTTGATCGACACTTCTACTGTTTGACTTTCCTTTCAAGCTACAATGCGAAACATTTGTTGTTGGGTTCTCCCTCTTCCAAGCCAACACGGCAACTATCACTATACCCAATCTCCTCCCTTCCTGAGTGCACTTTAGGATTTGTTTTGAGAAATTATCTCTCGCCCACTCTTTGGAATCTTCATGAGACTCTGAGTTAAGAGCTACACTTTCCCTTCTTTTCCTCTCACACCCACCCCACCAGGAGAGAACTAGGTTTATGATCCAAATCAGGCCACTTAGACTCTTTTTCCCAAGGTTTTAAATCTTGAGGAAAATGACAGAAGAGTGAAATAGTTGAAGCTAAATATTATAGGGACAAACTATGATCAGACTGTTCATGTTTTTGTTGTTACCTAGACCCCTAAGCTGTTAGATTCCTGTTTCCTATCCTGATTCTCAAGCCTTTCCCAAAATCCATGAGCCCTCCACTCTCCTATGTTACATTCCTTTGGGCTTAAATTAAGTGCAGTGAGTTTCTGTGGCCTACAATTAAGTTCAAATGAGAGGGTATCCAAGAGAAAGCATCCAAATATACAGCTTGATTCTCCATCTTCCTTTTCCTGCTCCCAGTAGGAAAAGTTGTAGAAGGAAAACAAATGATACTCACAGTATATGAAAGGATAAATAAATAAATGAGAAAAAATGAAGCATTATTACTAACGAGTCTGGGTTTAGGGCCTGGCGTGAGTATCTTCATCCCAGATGTTCTCATGGGATCTACTTGGAAGCTGCATTCCCATGAGATTCTCACTGAAGTTTGGAACATGAGAGTGATTTGTCTGGCTCCTCTTCCTGTTCAAATTTTCTGACAAGGGCCCCCACACTCACTCATGCCCTCAACCATTTGGGGTTGACGGCTGATACATACATAAACGTCATACAGCATCTAGTGCAGGAAGGAGAAGTGCTACCTACCCTCTGTTTCCTGGCCATATTCTGGGCATGGTTTGTATTAGCTTGCCTTAAAGAAGGCGAGTCTTGGCATGCCTTCAGATGGGTGTGTTGTACATGTGTGTGTACTCTGTTGCCAAGCTACCCCAGGAACAACACATCCTTGCAGCACTAATCTCCTGCCCGGTGTGTACTTGATGCCTCTGTTGGGGGGAAAATACCCACCTGGCCTTGTGGACACTCTAATGTGTTTTCACCTTTAGGTACAAATCAGGCCTCTGTCTTCAGCAAGAGTCTCTAAGGTTTAGAAGTTCTGACAGCCACAATTCCCACTCTATAGATTCCAAACTGTGTGTTCAGAATTCTAAGCAGTGAGCTGCAGCATTTCCCTAGCTGACTAGGATTTATACCTCTCACTAGTTATGAACATAAAAGTGCAAAAAATATACATAAAGAGGGAGTTCACCATAGCTAGAGAGGGGCCAGGGGGAGGAAATCCACAAAATCAGGTCAGCTTAAACTGGACCAGCTTGGCCAACGCACTTTCATAACCACATCAATTCAGGGCTTTCACGGGGTTGATTTTCTTTCAGCCCAATCCACTAAGGAGTTGCTTGCGAGTTCTGTGGATTTTCTGCACAATTACAGATTATTGCCATGGCAACAACAGAAACATGTGACAATTTTGCTACCTCAGAGACCAGGAACAGCCACTTACAGGCACCACACATCATCTTGTAATGGGACTCTGTGCCGTTGGCCTCACATTGTTTTAAGGCTAATCACTGCTTTTTCACAGACGGAGTTTTTCCCCCACCCACTAGATTTTCATGATCTTTTAAAACAGTTTGGATTTGCTCTAAAGCAGTTCCACATTTGCCTGTGTTTATTTGGTCATAAAAAAGGTATTATTTGGGGGGTGGCGGAAGGAAAAAGAGGGGTAAAACTTGATGAGTGGAGGCAGATGGGAGGCAATAGGCAGAGGAGAAACGAGTTTGCTAAGCAGATGGTTTTCTTGCCACCGTGTCACTGAGTTGAAACCCATGACAGTACTGAGATCCTGGGTCGGCCCCATACAAGGCCACCCTGGGAACAAATAAAACTTGCTTTCTTTCAAATGAGCTCAACTATTTTGTCCACTTTGCAGACACAATGAGAAATGGGGCCATTGATAATTAAGTTAGAGATGTGATTGAGAAGGGGGACCAGGTAATATTTTCTCTCTGGCAAAACAATCAATTTATGTTTCAGAAACTTGTGCACATAGCCAAACCCCAGCCTCCTTCTGCCAAGCATTCCCCCCTTAATTTTTTAACCTCTGGGCATTTCAAGGAAAATTGAATCCACATGTTTTCAGATTCATTTGCAAATGCAGTTTGCTCAGAGCTGTTTGATGACCAGTATGCCCTTTGAGTGTTTTTATGAGCTTAAACTTATTTTCCCCCCAAGCCTCTTGCTTCTGAACCAGGAAGTGGCATTTGGAGTTTGAGGCAAAATTCAGAAACTATCGTTTTCTAAAGCAGTCACCAGGTTCTCGGGTCTCTTTCTGGACTCTGGTAAAGCTAAGTAAAGGTTTTCACATAGTGCACAAGAATAATTGAGGGTAACTTACTGTTTTTACAGCCGAAAAGCAGATCTGATATGGATGCGATCCAACTCCTCAATCAGATGGCTTCCCCATCTTTCTTTATTACTGATGACATTTGTATGGAAGCAGATGCTTTCTTTCCCAGGGATGTGCCTCCACCTGCAACATAATTCCCTGATTGGAATAATGCTTCAGAGGCAGAGTATTTGAAGGGTCCCTTTCATTATGGACCCTGGAATTGGGGAATGATGTGGGTATTCTTTTCTGACTCAGCCATATGATCCAAAGCAAAATTCTGACTTCCAGAAAGGTGTAAGTGTTATATGTGTGTGTTCTGGATATTTTGAAAAAATACTTAATAAGGGAGAAGAGTAGTTGGGAAAGATCTACAGAGCAGGGAAAATGTCTCTAAGCCTGAGATTTTTCTGAGCTATCAAGTTTCCTTTGAGGATGTTCAGATGGATTCCACCTACATTCCAGGACACTTTTGTTAATGAGGAAATTAGTCTGCGGAGTTCTCTGGATAAATATTTGTGAGCAAATAGCATTCTTCCAGGAAGCTCATTTAATATAGTGTCTATTTTTTCTTCCTTCTTTATTTCCTTTACCAGACTTATGATCCCAGAGAAAGTTGCATTAAATTCACATGCCCTATTTTTAACTTTCATCTGGACTTCCTTTTTTTTTTTTTCCCTTTAAGCATGAGAATCAAGCAAATAATAACCCTTTGTATTGCATCCAGTGGGAGGTCACAAGCTCAGGGAATTTTCTTAAGTTCCCGGGAGAAGTAAGGCCATAAAAAATTTGTGTGCGTGGCCTTCATACTGTGCCATTTTGGCTGTCAGTTCTGCTATGTATTTTCACTCCCATTCTACAGACAAAAGCAGATACACCGATTGTTTCAGTTTTTGTAGAGAAACTGCCTATAAATTCACAGCTTTGCTTCATCCTTGGCCCACCCAAATCAACAGGCTTTAGTGAACAGTAGAGCTTGCTGGCCTTCCTGTGGTCAGCCACAGCCCATAGCAGAGAGCATCAGCAAACACAACATTAGATGCTCTTGTTTTTAAATTATTTCATTCCCTGCCCCTCCCCCCCCCCCCCCAGAACATGTTCCTTGGAGTTTATTGCAGAGAAGAGGAGAAGGAGAGGAAAACATAAGCTTGTTGGTAGCTTACCATCAGATATAGCAGGAGCCTCAAACTTTAATGTCCATAGACAGGGATACCTGTCCTTTCTCAGCTCAATTCATGAATATTAGTTACTCAACTCAGATTGATTTTTAGTCATATTAGATGACAGGCTCAGGGAAGACAGACTTTTTTTAATGGAAAGTCATACATTTATATTTTGATGAAATCTCCTGATTTTAAAATATTGGGACTATCTTCAAAACTATAAAAATGTATGATGGACTAAAGACACTAGATATATGGAAGGGTTTATGCCTCTTCTAGGTGCCAAACTCAGTGGAGCAGCCAAATAGATGGAATTGCATTGAACACTGTTGATTTCCTGGCCATTTTTGAAACTTCTAGTCTCAGTGTCCAACTGTGATGGAAGGTTGTGAGTCAAGTGAACTGTGGTTGTGTTCAAGACGTTGGGGGAAGAATGGGAAATGGGTAGAGAGAAGGGGCAGGAGGTAATCAGCATCCTTTTCATGGTTTCCATCTTAAGTTTGACAATTCATTCCCATATTCGGTCAATAATATTCACTAAGTACCCTCCATGAATCAACATCATACTGGACATTATCTGTGTGGTGATGTACAAATTAGTCATCACTGCTATCTTCAGAGAAATGCCTGGTGGGGGGACATAGACATTAGTCAAATAATTGCACAAATGAATGCAAACTGCCCAACGTAATACATCTTCCAAAGAAGAGGTGTGGACTATGATAATATGTAATTAGAGGATTCAATCTGGTCAAGGTAGTGAAGAAGAGAGTAGGTTGACTAATGGCCTTAAGTAGGAGCTACCTAGGCCCAGGAGGAGGGAAGCAGCCTGGAAGTGAAAGCAACAGCCCAGTTGCAAGCAGCCAACAAAGACCCCATGGCAGAGGGGTGGATAATGAAAGGCTAGTGTGGCTGGAATGCAGAAAGCAGAAGTGGGCAGACCCAACCTTGCAAGGCTTCCTCGGTGGTATTAAGGAGTGTGACTGATCCTAGATCCAGGCAAATGCAATGGAGTGCTTTTAAGCAGGGGGGTACAGGATCAGGTTTCTATTTTGAAAAGATCATTCTGATCACAGACTGGAAGGAAAAGTGTAGGCAGGAAGACAAATTAGGAAGTTGCACTGGTCCAGGAGAGATGACAGCAGTTTGGATTAAGGTGGCAACTGGAATTATAGAGGGAAGTGAATCAATTAGAGAGAGAGTAGGTTCATATATGTGACAGGACTTGGTGGTGCATGTGATGATTAATCTCATGTGTCAGGTTTGCTAGGCTTAGATTATTAATGAAATAATTAAGCACTAATGTAGGTGTTGCTGTGAGGGTATTTTGTAGATGTTGCTACCATCTATAGTGAGTTGAGTTTAAGTACAGAAGATTACTACCAGATAATGTGAGTGAGCATTATCTAATCAGGTGGAGACCTTAAGAGGAAAACCGAGATTCTCCAAAGAAAAACTTGTGCCTTAAGACTGTACCATCAATTTTTGCCTGAGTTTCTAGTTTGCTGACCCACCTTATAGATTTCAGATTTGCCAGTCCCATGATCATGTGAGCCACCTCTGGTTCTATTTCTCTGGAGAACCCTGATCTGGTGCCTATTAGAGACTCTCCATGCCATTCCTGAGATATTCTTGTTCCTTCTGGAGAAGGATCTGATGCAAATTATATCAAATCCATTGCTGTAAAGAAATGACATGGTATTGTACACACATTTCTGTAATATGAATAATGGTGGAATATGGAAATATTTCTTCAGAAGAAGTCCAGGAGTTTGAGAGAAGAGAGAGAACCAAATCCTTTAAAACAAAATTTGGGAAGACCACAAATCTTACAGAATATGAAAAAAGTCTTTCTTTGACAAACAGGTTCTTTCATCCCAAAACTTTCTGAGTCTTTAAGGAGAAGGATAAACATTGATAAAAGCAAATGCTTTCTTATGGACAATTGCTTGAGCTCCAATTGGCTGAGCCTGGCACTGGCTACAGCTGAGCTGTGTTTTCCCAGGTCCTGGACAGAGGGAGTTCATGGCTTGATGACGCTGAGGTCCTGGGTGAGAAAGGGTGAGGAAACTGATACTCAGCACCAAGTAAATCAGTCCAGAAAGTCCAGAGGAAGAGCAATAAAGTGGTGGCCTCCAGTTTCCATTACTGTGAGCCCTTTAACCCCTGGAGCCAAACAAAAAAGTAAATAAAGTCCCAGAATAGAACTAGTTTTAAAAATAAAAAAGGAAAAGCTTTCTTTTCTTCTCTGCCTTCTTACCTCATTCCCCCTTCCCTTCTGTGGCTCAGGTTCTGGTCCAAGCCTTGTCAGGAGGGAGACAAGTTTGCTATTTACAAGAGCTGGCAATGTTGAGAAAGAATCTGAATTCTTTGGTGCTCCTGCTAAGCAGCCCTTTCAACATGGTAGCCTGGTGGGCCTCTTACTCAATCACTGTATCCTGGTAATCCAGCAGTTGTTAAGGGAGAGGGAAGAGAGAAAATAAAGGCAGGGATAGGTTCAATATGAAGCCACTTCCCTCAGAGAGTATAAAGAGAGAGGGAGGCAAGGAACTAGTGCATATGGCTTGGCCAATGTTTGCTGGATCTTTTTTCCCCCCTTTTTAGATCAATAAAATAGTCCAGAGATCAGAGACAGAAGACCTCATCCAGAATCTGAATCCCCCTAAGGTCTGTCAAATAGATGGAAAAGTATACTCAGTCCATTAATACAGTATGCAGGTTATCAGGGAAGTCAATTAAACTCAGTGTCTCAGTTTCTCCCTCTATTAAAACAAAAAGGAATGCACAGAAGGCAATAGAATTATAATGTTGGAAGTGATTTTAGTTCAATTATGTGAACTCCCACCTGATGGAGGAATCGTCTCTCCATCACCTCCTTTGACCACTGGTAACCCAGATGTTCCTTTTAACATGCTCACTGGTACAGGGTGGATGGAAGAAACTTAATCCAGAGCTCATCCATTCCACTGTCATACAGCTCTGGGCTTTGCAAACTTATTCTCTCTATAGTGCCAAAAGTTCTCTTCACTAAGATCCACCGAGGAGGAGAGAAGCACTCTTGGTGGTTCTTAGCTCCAACATCGTTTATTATAAGAGCTGCCAATGTACTGGGCATCTTGTTATCAAAAACCCTGTCCTCTAATACAACTTGCCAAAAAGTAATCCATCAAGTATAACTATATAAAGGATATATGTACATATATGTCCCATAAATACACACAGAAAATATCTCAGGAGCAAAGTGAAAGCATAAAACCAGCTGGCAGAAATGGCCCAACTTAAACAGGGCATTAAGTGGTATTAACAGACTAGTTCTAGAAATGATCAGAAATTCCCAGACGGATCAAAGATTGATATCAAAGACTCAGAGATACCTCAAGGCCAGCATCTCTGGAGAGGATTGAGCTGATTGGAACTGAAGCTCTATCTCTTCCCTGTGCATTTGAGTGAACACTTTAAATCTCCAAAGATTGAACTATAAAGAGAAATTAGTTTATTAATAATTCACAGACTTCAAGGAAAAAAAATGTCAAAAGCATATGCTCAGGAACAAAGCTGATTTTATTTTTCCTGTTTAGAATAGAGCTATCTGTAGAGAACTTGAAGTGCCAGGCTCAAAAAATTGAATTTGGTCTTTTTTTTTTTCCCCCTTGTCTTCATGTTTTTAAAGAAATGTTTCTAATAAAATATATGTGAGCGTTTAGTCTGATTTCCCTCTGCATACTTCAAGTTTTTCAAATCCTATGAGGTTTGCGGGGAGTGTCAAGAGCAGAATACTTTATTCAAGACTTTAATAGTTTGAGATATTTTCATGGTGAAGTTATTAGCCAAGAATACTTAATTGAAGTTTTTGAATTCAAGGCAAGATACTCAAGAATGGGCATAAAAGAAAGAAAGGTTAATAAAAATCTGGATTTAAAAATGACTCAACAAACTCAACTAGATGATCAAGTCATTCTGAGAGAACCTCTTCTTCATATGGGGAGAAGGGTGTATGCTTCCAGAAGTCTACTAGCCTAAGATGTTCTTGATGGCAAGAATTCTACCTCATTTCTCTTGGCATCTCCAGGTTCAGTTGTGAGCCAGCAACCAAACTGCCTCAGTTTCTCCAGTGTAGCTGACAATAGGCTGGCATGAAGAAACACAGATTGGAACAAGAATAAGCATGTTTTATCTCTTCCTGGAAAAGTCAGCATTCATGCATAGAATGGCTTTGACCTTCCTCAAAAGAAAAGCTATGTTCTGGTAGAGGTGCATGTGCTAACTACTTCTGCCTCTCCTACCTCCTCCAAGACATTGCTCTTGCAATTATCCCCCGTCTCTTTGGTGGGGTTCCCCCAACCAGTGGATCATCATCTTGACCTCAATATTCTTACTCCTATAACCATTTTTTTTGGCTTCCCTATAAAATAAAACCCATTAAAAAAATTATCTCATATTACTATTTTATTTCCTAACATTTTGTTCCTTCTTGAACCCATTCTAATCAAGTTCTTGTTCTCCACACTCTACTGAAACAAATAATCTGTCATCTGATATTATATTATATATTTATGCTTTGATATGTTAATCATCCATTTTCCTTATTAAAATATAATCTCCATGAAAAAAGATCTGTTTTTTCTCATTATTGCACATTATTTTTCATTACTATATCACCAGCATAGGGCTAACACACAGTATGTTCTCAAAAATATTGATTGTATAAATGAATAAATTAAAAAGAAATCATGTTCTTTTATATGAATCCCATGTACAATTTCGGCTATAGCCCCTGTGATGGATAAACAGTATGTTAATAAATAAAAGTCACTTCCAAACAAATCTCTCTTTAAACAATCACTCTTTGAAAAATGACTGCTGGAGAAATTCTCCTCTTTGGAAATAAAAATTCAAAAATCTTAACATGGAGGACAATATGAATGTATAGCAGGCAGTAAAGAAATGCCCTTGTAGTATATGACAATAACCTGATATATTGCTATAGAATTTTTTTGCTAAGTAGTATAATTTGGAACAAAGAGAATGCATCTTGGATCTTAACTAAGTTGCTTCAAATGTACAGCCAACTGAAGGAACAGCCCCAGATTTTGTACTTTAGGGTGATGGTGAAGCAGTTGCCTGTTCTCAGCATGGAAACACTTCTTAGGATCATCAGATTAATTGTTACTCTCTTGTGATAACAATTTTTTGAATCCAATTTTAATTCCTTATCTTTTTTGCTTTAGGTCAGGGATGGCAAATGAAACATATCTCTTTTGCCAAATCTGATTGAGTCACTCATCAAATACTTAGTTCAGCAAGTATTTATTGCATTTCTATAAGCAAAAGGCAATGTCCTAGGGGCAGGGAATAAAATGGTGAACAAACAGACAAAAGTCCTGCCCTAATGGAGTATACATTCTAGTAGTTGGTGGTTGCCAAATTAGCGGGAAGGTTTTTTCATCTATTAGCAATCTCTGCCTTAGGTGCAGAGAGAAGGGTGGTAGCACCAATGCTACCCTGGGATTTACTGTTCTGATTTTAGATTTTATTTATAATGTCCACTTAGCTTTCTAGCTCAAGCCACCCATCTCTAGAAATGACTTAACTCTCATAGGCTCAGCCATACTATAGACCATAAGTCTAAAATTTAGTGACTGCTAATTGGAGCATACATAAGGACCAAGTTAGTGGCTTTTCATCGAATCGAATTTACTGCTAAGCTCAGCTTGACATTTTACTTGGTCCCAATAACTATGTTCTTGCTTAATTCTTTATGATTAGTTAATGGCCTTATGCCCCAAAGCTTTCTTTTTATCTACTTCTCAGTTCCCATGTTGGCTCCCCTGTTTGTCCACTTATTTATTTATCCATTCAAGAAATATTTACTCAGCAGTTACTATATGCCACTTACTGCTCTAGGTACCTGGAAGGCAGTGCTGAAAAGAACAGATACACTCCCTGTTCTCAAAGAAATTTATATTCTAGAAATAAGCTAGGAATAAACAAATTTATGAGATAATTCCAGATTATCCATGTGACTAAAGTAATAATAAAGTAATTTAGTAGAGTGATTGAGAAACATGATCTTAGGAGGTGATATTGAAGATGGAACCTGAAAGATGAAAAGGAGTCAAACACAGGCAGGTGGGGCATCTTGTATGGTAAGTCCAAATGTCCTGAGACAGAAACTAGCAGTGGCCTGTTCCAAAATCATTGTGGCTGGAGAATAAGGAATGGGGCGGGGTGGGGGGGGTGCCGTAATGAGAGATGGGGTGGATAAACAGGCAAGAGCCAGATCAGAGCAACTTCTAGAGTATGGTAAAGATGGTGTTCGCCTACCTTCCTGGAATTTTTTCTCACTTCCTACTGCCAGACTTTCCAGGCACCACCATCAACTATCTCCCAAAGTATCTAGCCAGTGGTACCTAGGATCAAACAGGTGACCATGGCTCAGCATTGAGAACTCTCAGTGTCTCTGGCCACATCCTTGTGAGTCTGGTCAGGAGCCTATGCCATGCATGTTCTGATCTAACCCAATTCCAACTAAACTCTGCTGCAGATTCCATTGCTTAAAGCTGTCTTTGCACTTCACTCTAATCAGGCTTCCAGATTTCACCAGATTAAAACCATCAGCTGCAAGGAAAAGAGATGCCTAGAGAGGATTTGTTTCTGACAATCACCTCAAGCACTCTATGACAAAGCAGCCTCAGTTCTAAAGTGGTCCCAAAGCATAGGCCCCAGGGGCAGTGCTACAGCAAGGCACTAATTACTCTTTCTGAGAAATTGCCTTATTTCAAAGATTTAGTGCCCAAGGGCATTGACTATCAAAACTCAACTTAAAGAGGCTTCTTAACAGGGGTAGCTTATTCAGTGACTTAAGGGCTCTATTAAAACCCCTGCCCCCAAATTTCCTCACCACTTGTCATTTGACCTGATATTCTATTGTCATAGAGTCAGTCCTTTCCATCTTCAAGATTTCCTAGTTTATTAAATAGAAATATTCTCAGAAGAGTCAACATCTCAAGCCACTACTGATTTCGCCTCAGTTACATCTCTTGCTCAAAATTGTCTTGTGAAGCTACCTACTCCACGTCTTCAATTCCTGCTGTTATCTGAACTTCTGATACCCTATCCATCTAGTCATTTTTAACTTACGGTTTTGCCAATATCTGGTGTTATGTATTTAAATATTATTCCCAAAGTACAGGTGAGAAAAATCTAAGCTATGAATTCCATTCTTTAACTCTTTGGTGGTAGCTAAGTCAGGACTCGTAGAGTTTAGTTTCAATATCAACATCACTTTGCAAATGTGATGAGGCAGATGAAGGAATTGCCAGGGAGTACTAAGGATTTTTAAACAGAGCTCTTCTGTTTCTTTGATGCCATGGATGTGCTAGAATCATAAATAGCAAGCTAGATCCAGATACATTATATCCCATATGCAGTGCCTAAAATGATTGCTTTCAAACACTGTCTTCAGGACAGAAGGTTGAAAGGTCTGCCGCAGTACCATAATAGACTAAGTCTTTAAAAGAGTGTTTTTTATGCTGGTCTTCATTGGATAAGTGATTTGGGAAGTGTCTTATGAGAATATCCTATGGTTTCTACAATGATCCGAATTTGCCATAACACTAAAGAGAGAACAATATAAGTAGATTAACACAGAGATGGGAAGAATGTAAGTTCCAACCCTTGAAGTAGCCGGCCAATAAAGAGGCTCTTAAAACAATAGAATGATATGTAATTCCAACATGAAATTGATTCTGGTATTTTCAAATTAAAAAAAAAAAACATAAAAAGACGAAGATAAAAGTATGGAGATAAAAGACGATAGGAGAAAAACATGCAAAACAGGAATCTGTGCAGATGATGACAAGATTGTGAAGTCCTCCTCAGCAGCTAAAAGGTCAGATATTTATGAATTTTTATATATTAAAAATTGATACCAGCATGACCTCATTAAGGAGCTAATATTAGTAGAAAAGGATAGGTCAGTGTCAAAAACAATGCCCGATTTCCAGCACATTGTATCTGCCTTAGTCAACTTTTGTCAACTTCAACAAAACACTAACAGAGGCAGGATACAGGCTGTCATTTCCAATTAACACAACCTCTGGTTTGTCCATGTTTACTGTCAAGAAATTATGACATATCCACAAAGAGATAGCCATTAGACACCAGTGTCCCATTCACACCTGTCTCCCACACACCCGAACCTGATTACTTATTAATGTTACCATCCCAGTTTTGGTCACAGTTTTTCACTTTTTTTTTTTTCCATGTAATGCCAGCATGGCCACCTTTGTAAGTATACAAGGGAGGTGACACAATAAGTCCTTTACCTAATCAAAGGCATAAAGTTAGCCAGAATAAAAGGAAACACTCCAAAAAGTGTGTGCTCTCTGGTGATCCAAAAACATGATCCTGGCCAAAAACCAACTCATCAAGGATGAGCTTGGCTTTTCATATGGATCTATGTTGACTCCTAATGTACTCTGCCGACTGAAAGCCCATGTTAGCCAGCAAATGATTACTCAGTATTGGGACGTGCAGGACACATGGCAGATATCATCCCCCCCCCCCGCACCTCCCACCACAAGATGATTGTTTGTTATCTGTCTTGCAAAATAAACTAAGGCAGAATGGTCCTGGGGCTCCACATATGAAGACCGTCAACACTGAAATGAAGGTTATCTTCTGACAAGCTCTTCTTTTTTATACCTCTTTAGTAACCAGAACTGGATCAATTCCCAAAGTTCAGTGCAGTTTTCAGAGTTTACAGGCATTCCATAGTTTCTAAGGAACAGAATATAAAAATCTGGTAGGGTGAACCAAACTAATAAAATTGAAAATGCAAAATACCACCACCACTCCCCTTATACTGATTCTAGCAATTGGGGGTTTTCCAGATCCATTAACAGAAGTGTGTAATCATTTTTTAACCAGAGGTCAGTCTTAAAAGTCTCCTTGCTGCTTCAGACCTACGCTCAGAAATTTGAAAGATGGGAAGATTTGGCTTGGCTCATCCTATTTAATTTGCACTATGCCTGGATCTGTCAGGTTCTAAAGAAAGATACAGCCCAGGAGATTTGGGAACTTCCTAATGTGAGTCAAGTTGGCAGCCCGCACACTTGGCTTCCACTGATTACAGCTTCAGTTTCTGACCCCCAGGAGGCCAAACCAGCCAGAGAGAAATGTGTATAGTAAATGTTGAGACCTAGGTCCATAATGAAAGTGCCCCCCTTTCATTATACGGATTCCTGTCTTCTGGCAAAGTCCACTTTTTAGAGCCAATGCCTTCTCTATGGTGTAGAATTGAAGAGAAATATAAAAATCCCACATCAACCCAAATGCCCAACAATAGGAGAATTGTCAAACAATGTGGCATCCATAAGACTGAGTATTGGCAGAACCTATAAATCATTTTTTGGATATTATTTAATTATGTGGAAAAATGCTCAAAATACTAAGTTAGAAAGCAGAATACAATACTGTAATTTATAGTATAGTCACAAAAAAGTACAAAATGGTTATGAGTGTATGGTGAGATTTAATTTAAATTAAATTTTCTAATATTTTTTACATGAGATGGGATAATAATTATTAAGGTATGTGTGGCAGGAGAAACTCCATCCATTCATCCTCCCGCGCTCTCTGAGAAAGAACTGAAGCTGCTTAGACAGATTATCTCTAGAAGATGTACTCAAGCCACAGCAGAACTACCTTCCCATGGTGGGAAAAGCAAGGGGAGTGGGAAGCTGATGGGTGGAACCATCATCAATGGGATGAATGTCCTGTTGGGGAAGGGCTTTTGGGAGGTAATAAAAGGAGAGAGGGGTAGGTGAGAAATGGCGACCCTGAATATTCTCTGGTACCAGAGAAGAAATAAAGAAAAGAAGAAATTTTTAAGTAAGAGTTCACATGTTGTAAGTTCTTTGATGGCTTTCCACATATGACAGAAATGTAGATGAAGATGGCTATTTCTGACGGGACCACTCATGTTTCTTTAAATATGACCCTGTCCTGTGGAAGGGGATATCACAACTTCATATAAGTTATGTAAGTTTTCTAAAATTTCCATAATGCATAAATTTTACTTATACTCAGCAAAACAAGTAAATCAATAAATAAAAGCTGGGTCCTCCCAAGAATTCACCTGGCTACTGAACTATGGCTATTCTCCTTGGCTATAGCAAGTTATTAAGTGTCTTTACCTTTCAATCATAAGGCAAGAGTGACAATTTGTTATTTTTCTAATCAACTACTTAACTCAATAAATATTTGTTGAGCATCACCTCTGTGCTAAACACAGTGAAGCATACTTGGCATATAGTACTGAGCAAACCAGCCATAGCCCCTGACCTTAACAAGGGTCAGAATGGAAGAAAGAGGCTAAAAGAGCATCTTTGGGACCATCTGGGTAATGCTCCAAACCAGCCCTTGATACTGCAAATCCCATTCCTGAATGTTCCTTGAAAAGTGAGAGACAAAGCCAAGGTATAAAGTCCATTCTTAATTAAGCATTGTTATGAATCAATTTTAGTATGAAGCCAGTGATATATTAAAAAAATCAAAAAGAAGAAAAGCAAAAGTTCAAGATGGTTCTCTTGAAGGATAAGGTTGTTATTCATTGTGCTGCAGTGCCAGAAAGTGGAGGGCTGATGAGGTAAACTGGGAGTGGGGAAAGAATCCCAGCCTTCTAGGCTATGTAATTTGGAGGCTATTAAAATCCTCTCACCCTTTCTTTTAATGTATTTGTTACAGAGGAGCAGTTGCCCAGAGTTTGTCAGTAACAGCTCAGCATATGCAGAAAATCAATCCCAAACAAAGTTCAAAGAAATCCTTTCAAAGCTCTGTTCGAGGTGACAAATGGTTGCTAATGAGCGATGGAGGCCCTCTCCTCATTTGACTGACAGGTGAAAGGATAGCTGACTGGGGAAGGACCACCTGCTCACTCCTGGCCCAATTAAGACCTCCAACTGTTTACAGTAACATGAGATTCACATTAATTGATTCCCCTTCTTAATCTGTCCCAGAAAAAAAAAAAAAATCCAATGTGAGATGGAAACTCTGAGGAATGATCATAAAATAAACTGACATGGATTGTTTCAACATTTCCATAGCCCTAAGCTGCCAATGGCTCCTCCTTCCTCTTCAATCACAGTCCTCCCTACTTCCTTTTGAACTGTGCTCTCTACCACCTACCCAACCACCTTTAACAGAAGGAGAGACATGCCAAAGTTTGATTCAATTCCTGCCAGAGTTTCCTGTCCTAACTGATGCAGGTCAGCTAATGCACTTGATGGGTGCTTGAAGCTCCTACATAGAACCAAAGTTCTTGGGCGGGGATCCCTGGGTGGCGCAGCGGTTTGGCGCCTGCCTTTGGCCCAGGGCGCGATCCTGGAGACCCGGGATCGAGTCCCACGTCGGGCTCCCGGTGCATGGAGCCTGCTTCTCCCTCTGCCTGTGTCTCTGCCTCTCTCTCTCTCTCTGTGACTATCATAAATAAATAAAAATTTAAAAAAAAAAAAAAGAACCAAAGTTCTTGCCCCAGACAAAATCATGGCCATGAAACTGACTGTGAACTTCCCAGACATTCTTCTATTGGATTTGAGTTGACCTCCTTAACTTGGAGAAGAACATTTCTTCATGTTTTGTGTTTCTAAAACTCCACTCTGAGTCTGGACAGAATTTTTTATTTTTTACATTGTATTTATAAGTGAAATTGGCTTTGCAATTCCCTATTTTTTTCTTTTATGATGGACTTCCTTGGTTGTTGGGAATAACTGCATATATCCACCAAAGGACGTGCACAAAAATACTCATGACAGCCTCATTTATGATTGCCCAAACTGTAAATAACCCAAATATCAACTAAAAATAGAATGAGTAAATACATAATGGCATATTCATACAATGAAATACTACATGGCAATGGAAAAATAATAAACTTCTGTTTTTTGCAAAAACATAGAAAAGGATATCAAGGACAAATTGTTGAGTGGAAAACAAACAAACAAACATCCAGACAGAATAGTAATTACCTGAGGGAACTGACTGGGAGGAGAAACCTAACTAAGTTACTAGGGATTTCCTATACCTTGATCTGGATCTGTTTACCCAAAGACAAACATATATAAAAATTCATTGAGCTGTAGCTAAAATTTGTTCACTTTACTGAATGTAAGTTGCACTTTAAGAAATGTAACCATCCGGGGATCCCTGGGTGGCTCAGCGGTTTGGCTCCTGTCTTCTGCCCAGGGCGTGATTCTGGAGACCCAGAATCGAGTCCTACGTCAGGCTCCCTGCATGGGGCCTGCTTCTCCCTCTGCCTGTGTCTCTGCCTCCCTCTCTCTCTCCCTCTATCTCTCTCTCTCTCTCTCATGAATAAATTAATAAAATTTTTTTTTTAATTTATTCACGATAGTCACAGAGAGAGAGAGAGAGAGAGGCAGAGACACAGGCAGAGGGAGAAGCAGGCTCCATGCACCGGGAGCCCGACGTGGGACTCGATCCCGGGTCTCCAGGATCGCGCCCTGGGCCAAAGGCAGGCGCCAAACCGCTGCGCCACCCAGGGATCCCTAAAATATTTTTTTTTAAAGAAAAAAGAAATGTAACCATCAAACAAATTTCGCTGTTTCACAGTTTATTGGGGGCTGAGTGGGGATAGGGGATTTCACTGAAATAATCCTGTTTGAGGACCATGAACTTCCTTTGACTGGCAAATGTAGGGGGTTTTCCATAGATTAGTAGTAATGACAATAACAATAGCTATTTCAAAGGTCTTTATAGTACAAGAGTGATGTAGAAACCATGTTTCATTCATTTTTATTCCATAATTTCTATACATAGTTTCAGCAAAACTAAAGGGTTTATGGTAGATGGAATAATAACCACATCCCTGCCCTAAAATACCCATATCCTAATCCCTGGAACCTGTGAATGTTACTTTACATAGCAAAAAGGACATTTAAGATGTGCTTAAATGAAGGATTTTTGAGATAAGGATATTATCCTGGATTTTCCCAATGTAAACACATGGGTCTTTATGAGAGGGAGGCAGACAGGAGATTTGACTATAGTAGAGGAGAAAGCAATGTGACCATAGGAGCTGCAACTGGGATGGTGCAGCCAGAAGCCAAGAAATGCCAGCAGTCTCTAGAAGCGGAAAAGGCAAGGAATGTACTTACCCTGGAGCCTCCAAAAGGAACTAACCCTGTTGACACTTTGCTTTACACTTGTAAGACTCATTTTTTACTTCTTTCCTTCAGAACTGTAAGAGAATAAATTTGTATTGTTTTAAGCCATTAAAGTTGTGGTAATATGTTATGGTAGCAATAGGAAACTAACATAGTACTCAAGATCACAGTGCCTGTAGTGCAACTTGACCTTCGATCCTTTAATTTCAAATTCAGTCTTCTTCCACCACTTCCATCACACCAAGCACATGACACAGAGTAAGCCAGAATCCAGAGGCCTAAAGGTATAGCAACAGAGTGTGGCATCAGCATGGATAGGAAGCAAGTGGACTCCACCAAGTCATCTTTGGGCTTTCTTTGGGCATAACCAGAACCTTCCAGGTAAGAGTTGGTAAAATAGTCGTGCTACTAAAACCCAGCTTTCAAGCAGTGGAAGAAGTTGACAAAAGAGCTGCCAAAATACTTTCAGTGAGTGTCATTCCTAGATGGGTCTAGAAACCTCCTGGCCAAGACAGCCACATATTTTTGTGTTTTTTTTTTGAGTTATGTCTATGGCATACAACTCAAACACCAAAGTCAATTTTCCAACTGTGGTTTTGAGTTATCTGGTTTGGCCACCTATGAAGATCCAATTTTCTGGTGGAATGTCAAGTCTCCCAAACACTCTGTGGTAATTGGAGCACTTTATTCATTCATTCACTCACTCATTCAATACTTACTGAGCTGTTGCTCTGTGCCAGATAAACAGGAAGGAGAAGGGAATTGGAAAAAGTGAATTCCTACTCTCAGAAAATGCTTACTGTCTGCTGAGATGTTTCTAGAGATTGTGGCTGAATGGGTCAAAAAAAAAAAGAAAAAAACAGTAGTCAGAGTGCCACTGGTCCTTTAAAGTAAACCATTTCTCACTGAGACATTGGATAATACAAAAAAGTCAGTGTGTTGAGTAACAACTTGGTCTTCTGTGCTCTGTGTTAATTGGTAATTGCAGGTGGTAAGTGCTCAGTAATATGTATCGAAGGGAAGGAAGAAGGGAAGGAAGAAGGAAAAGGGAGGAAGGGACAACGTAGAGGAGCAATGTTCTGGGAAGGCCACCACCACATATACTACTGTCACATTGGTCTTCTGGTTTCACACTATTCTTCTACCAATCTGTGAGTGAGGTCACATTTTATTCATCTCTGTAACCCCAACACCTAGCATTTAATAAAAATAATTTTGGATCAATGAATAATTCATAAGACACTGTGAGATAATTCCAAACTAAGCAGCCACTCAACCTACTTGACCTCCTTGTAGCCCCATAGTCCAGGTCAGCTCCTACTACTTTTACCAAGCATAGCATCACCCCTGGGACTAGGGAATACATGAATATTATCTTTAGATCAGCAGACAACTATGTCCCATAGCCAAAGCAGATAGAGTGCAAAAGAAAACCAATGAATGAATGAGGATAAGCTTGCTCCAGGTAAATACAGCATCACTTGGTCATTTTAAATTGCCAACATAAATATTTATGGGGGAGAGGTCAGGTAACAAAACCAACTGGAAGCTAGTGATGAAATCTGTTTCTTTCTAGTTTCAGAACAGAGAAAAGCAGCCCTGGATCTCTGTGATGCCCTCCATCATTTAAAAGAATTAATCATTTCACACCAGACGGAGACCAACAGTGAAGTTCGTTGAGGGAAGTTGGGAAACCTGAGGAAAACAAGGTTTTCCAGCTGCCACTGAGTTTCTGAGTTCCTCAGAGGAGCTCTCAGCTCTGTTTATCTGTTTCACATCTCCTTGTGTGTGATTTTTCAAGCTCTTCACTGTGAACTGGGGACTGACTGGGAGGTGCGACTTTCCTATCAGTTCCTCCTCTCAGGAGAAATTGGAAATATGTCCTCTTGAAGCTGCCTGAAAATTTCTTCAGATGGAAGATTAACTGTCTCGCTGCCTCATCATGTATTCAGTGGACGAGTGTCATGCTCCTCTTCCCTGCCCCAGCTCTTCTGTCGTTTGTCAGTGAGGGATTCCAGGGTGTGAGGGTGGAGAGAGGGGGCTGGCCTCAGCCTCAGTTGGCTCCCAAGAGCTATTCCTGGCCAGTAGCCTCCCAGAACAAAGGCATTCTGGCCAGGCCCTGCAGCAGCCTGGGTAATGTAAATAGGTGTTTGGCCTTCAGGTAGTGTGGGAATCGTATCTGCAGGTTTGCATTTTCCATCATTAAAAACTTCATAAGAAAATTGGCCAAGATATAAAACAAAGCCACAACTGTTTCTTTAGCCCAAAGACAAGAATGGTCACCTGCATTTGCTTAAAAGAGGAGCCAGGATTGCCCTAAGCAAGCTCTGAGAAGCATAATATTTTCTTTGCAACCACCATACTGGCTCCGCTAGCTTCCCCTCGCTCCTATGGCTTCCAGCTTCCATCTGACCAGAAGCCAATCATGACAGTCAACTTTGGCTGATCCTTCTCCTCCAGACATGTTTTCTCTGATATGCACAGGCTCTGTCCCTCACTTCTTCAGACTTCTGCTTAAACTTCCTCCCTGTCTGCGGCCTCTCCCGTTATCCTACTTAAAATAGGATAGCACCTAAAATATCTAAACTAGCCCCTCTCTCACTTTCTGGCTCTCTTTTCCAGCTTTCCTTTCCTTCATAGCATTCAGCACCACCCAACACGTGGTGTATTTTTTTGTTTGTTGTCTGTTTTCACCCACTAGACCGTAATCTACTGGAATGCAAGGACATAGCTTTCTTTAGATCACTTATGTATGTAGCCCAGCACCTTGAACAGTCCTTGTGCAGTTGATGATAAAAGTATTTTTTGGAACAAATGAATGAATGAACACATGGCTCTGCCAGAGTAAGGCTCTTATTTTTACAAGGAACTTCCGTTGACAGCCAGATTGTCCTATATACACTGATATCGAAAAGATGGAAATGGGGGGATCCTTAGGTGGCTCAGCGGTTTAGCGCCTGCCTTTGGCCCAGGATGTGGTCCTGGAGTTCCAGGATCAAGTCCCACATCAGGGTCCCTGCATGGGACCTGCTTCTCCCTCTGCCTGTGTCTCTGCCTTTCTGTCTGTGTCTCTCATGAATAAATAAATTAAAAAATCTAAAGAAAAAAAAAAAGAAAGAAAGAAAGAAAGAAAGAAAGAAAGAAAGAAAGAAAGAAAGAAAGAAAAGAAAAGATGGAAATGGACCTGAAATGCACTTAGCTTCTTAATAACCCATTTTAAACCTATCACCCATGAACCTAATTCCTGTTAGCCTCTTATATAATCAGTCATCAGTAATATTTATTGGTTTGCTAGAATACATAGGTAGTAAGCTTTGTGTGAGTAGAGAAATGATGGACAGTCCCCGCCCTCAGGAGACCGGAGGCCTGGCAGCAAAGACAAAAATTGAAATAAGCAAGTAGCAATGAACCCTCTTGAGGGTTATAATGGGGGAGTACAGGGAGCTACAGGGACACAGTGCCTGAGGTCTACTGCTCCGGGGCCTATCCCCTTTTCAGATGTCAGAAAATAACTGTCCTCTCTGAGTACTATAATCCGTTTTCCATGAATATGATATAGTGCTTGATTCAAACAAAACCATAGTGCTTTACGTTAGCCCTTAAGAAGCGCCATAGAATCAAGAGTATTGAGATATAGCAGGCCAATTCCAGGGAAGAAAACTGGAAATGATGTTTCTGGCATACCAGCATGTGCTAAACCCAGGCTAGTAGTCTCCTTATCTCTTTCCTTCCATCTTTCTCTCGATCTTACTGTCCATGTATATCCATATTTGTATATACATGTATAGGCCCACTGAATTGTCACAATAATCCTCCTGAGGTAGATGCTAAAGGCTCAACCTTCAAAGTGCAGGGCTTGAAGTTCAGAGAGGTTGTGTAACTTGTTCAGAGTGACGCAGCTACTGATTGGCTCTCCTGAGATGTGAAGCCAGCTGGAAATGGCTCTCAGAGCAGGTCTTTCTAGATTCCTCTTATCCTGTGCCCTAGGCTCACACTTCTGCTGCCATTGCAGTGGGTGCCCTCCTGGTGTCCGCCAGTATGCAGCCTTAAGGGTTTTGCATGTGGTGAATATTGCTTATAATCCCTATGTGCTGACAATGTATTGGTCTTACAGGAAAAAAAAAGCTCTGCCAGTTAAATGGGGCAAGGAGAAGGTCAAAGGCACGTCCATATAAAGATAACCATGGCTTCTGGTCCTGGCAAGGAATGAAGGCTGATTATCAGATCATCCTGGACATTCTGCAGGGATGTCCTCTGGTGACTAAGGTGGAGAATGAAGAATACAATCGACTCTTTTGTAAATGTCAGCACTGACTTTCTGGGTGAGTTGGGCAAATCATTTAATGCCACATACTTCCCTTCTTCATTGGGAAGATGAGGCAGAAATAATACTCAGCAGCCCCACACAGGGACAAAGATTCATATAAAAGTCAAGCTCCTAAAATGAAGCGACACAGGCATGAACACAGGATTTTTTATTACTACAGGTAGAGGTTCATGGAGGGAAATGAAAAAGGGGAGGGCCTTTAAATTTTCTGTGACAGGATTCAGCTGCCCTCAACCATCACTGCCAGGCAAAATCTTGTACTCTATCCACTTCTTCCCCCTCTATGAGGGAATAATCAGGGGGATCCACCTGCAATGTCGCTTTCATCCATCTTGGTATTTGCCATCTAACGAGCTCACCTTGGAAAACAGAAACTAATAACAATTGCAATAACAGTAATGATCAACCCTACATTTGTGAAGCATTCTGTAGGCTACAAGTACTTTCATACCTATTGTTAATCTGAATTTTGCAATTCAGTAACAGGCTATTAGCTCTTCCATTTTACAGATGAGAAACTGAGGCTGAGAGAGCTAGAAACTTGACTTAATGGTAAAGACTCAAAAGCAGTTATTCTTACTTCTCATTCAGTGATCCTTCCACACATTTGGAGTCCATAATGATGAGCCACATCATATGTTAAACATAATAGCCCCCAAAAAGTCCAAGTTGTGAAATGGTCACCTTGAGAACACAACCTTTCCTACATAGTGCTGTTACTCAATTGATTTTCATTTTCAAAGACTGCACGACTTCTTTTATTTTCACAAAAGTCCAGGATGAGTATGCCAGCACATCACTCATTTGAGTTTCCCTCCTTGTCAGTTGGGCTGAGAGTTGGGAATCATGTTCTTGGTATTTTTCTCCAGAAATGAAATTAACAGAGTCTGACTGTCAAACACTTGGCTCCCTTTGCATGACTTTTGGATGGAAGAGAAACATTTGAACAGAGGTAAAGGAAGGAGCTGGCACAGTTTGGGGCCTGAAACGATGGAATAGCCATTCACAGATAGCTGCAGTCAGTGCGTTCAAAAATCACATTGAGGACCTATATAGATCATCTGAGAAATTAACCCCTGAACCAATTAACTGCACTGGTATTCCACTGGGGTCTCTTTCAAACAGGTTATCCTACATGACCGGAATAATTGATATCTACAGCTATAACAATTTCGGTATGCACATGGCATCTGTACTTTATGTGCTTGGATTTTGAGAGGATCAGGAGGTTGTGAAAAGCAATCACGAGAAGTGACTCCACTCAGTTTAATCTTAAAAAGTACCATTTTTTGTGGGCTTATTCTTTCTTTTAGAATCCTCAAGCACACTGACCATCCATAAGCCATCATCCTGATATTCAGAGCTCACAAAGTCAATGCTTTAATTGTGCAATGACAAATGACAATCTAATAGTGCCCAGAAAAATTCTGGGTTGACCCTTGAATCACCAAAGGAAAATCTGACAGTTGTTATTCTTGTACAAAATAGACTTATTGTGTCTATCCTTTGCATTGTCCATCCACTGGTGATGTACATGTTAACTTTCCACGTATCCCTACCAGAGCTGGCTTCAAAAGTGTGCAACCTGTGCAAGTCACATTGGGCCCCACACTTAGAAGGCTCTCACATTTTGTTTAATATTCTGCTGTTACTGTCTTGAAAGTTTTAAGAATTTTTAAACTGACTACTTTTGCATTTTTATTTTCACCGGCTTCTGCAAATTATGAAGCTGGTCCTGATCCCAAGAATGTAAGCTCCATTGTAAGCCGAGATTCTTGTCTGTTTTGTTCACAGATAGTCTCTAGAATGATGCTTGGCATTGTTCTTAATAAATATTTGTTGAATGAATGAATGAGTAAATGAATGAGTACCAAGATACTCAATTAATGAAAATCTCCCACTCCCAGGCCACGCCAAGGAACACAGTTGCTCTTATTTATCATTTCTGTGCCTTGAGTTCTGAGTCCAAGCATTCCAAAGTTAGGTTATAGGCCTAAATAATTGTTTAAGGATGGAGAGCTGGCAAGAAAGGGAGAAAGAGCAGGCCCAAAGAGAGATATAGCCAAGCCTACTAAGAGACACTGCCCAAAGATGCTGAGAGAAGAGGCACGTTGTGCTCCTGATCCAGAGAGCAGAGGAACAGTCAAGTCCCGCCTCTCAATTCACCAAGGGGAATTTTCACTAATGCAAGCCAGACTGCTGGGAGAGTTTTCTGACTTGCAAGCTCAGTCCTGCTCCAAGCCCCTCAGGTCTTGTTGGAGAAGAGCAGCCCAGCTGTAGGCCCAGAAACACCCTAGGCCTGTCAATGGATTTCCCCGGCTGCTAAGTCAAGGCACTGAGCTCCAGCAATGGGGTTGTGGATGCAAAAGCTACTCTCCTGAATTGTGCAGACACTGTCAGTGAAGACCAAGAAAGGAAAGAGAAGCTGGGGCCTGAGGAATTTACTTCTACCCAGAGCTGCCTTATAGAAGCACAGGTAATTGAAGAACAGGTGGATACACATTAGTATTGTTCACACAGAGTGTACAAGACTACACTAGTCCAGTAGATAGTTTAATATGGTTGAAGCCAATTTTCATAGATTTTATTGGTCAGTTTCAGGCTTTGAGGATATAATTGCCATGTTGATATACCCTTATTAATTTTTTAAAAATCTTACATGCGCCTTATTTTTTAACGTTTTTATTCCAGTTTAAACTTTTAAAGTTTTTATTCCAGTTAATTAACATACAATACAATCTTAGTTTCAGGTGTACAAGGTAGTAATTCAAAACTTCCATATGTTACCCAGTGCTCATCACCGGTGTCCTCCTTAATCCCCATCACCTATTTCACCTAACAAACCATCAGTTTGTTCTCTACTGTTACGGGACTATTTCTTGGTTTGTCCCTTTCTCTTTTCTTCTTTTCCCTTTGTTCATTGGTTTTGTTTCTTAAATTCCATGTAGGAGTGAAATCATATAGTATTTGTCTTTCTCTGACTGACTTAGTTCACTTAGTATTATATTCTCTAGCTCCAACCACATCATTGCAAATGGCAAGATTTCACTTATTTTTTTGTGGCTGAGTAATATTTCATGGCAGATAGATAAATAGATAGATAGATAGATAGATAGATAGATAGATAGATGATAGATAGATAGATAGATAGATAGATAGATAGATAGATAGAGATATAGGCCTCATTAACTTTCTGTTTGAGGATATCATGGTAATAAGCAGATCTCTTTCCATGAAGTCCTTCATGATTAATCCTAGAGAAAGGAGGATACTGAGAAACAACCAATTTGGGCAATGGTTGTATTCTTGAGACTCTATCACTCTCACTATTTATTGGAAATGATAAGTTATGAGCAGAAAATCAAGTTATCTGAGGTCTTTGGGGAAAGTAGACAACTTGAATCATAAGGAAAGACAAACAAGAAAAGTAAAGCCAGCAAATAGTAGTCCTCTAGATTACATGGAGAAAAAGCACAAAATGGGAAAGAGAAAAAAAAAAAATCTGCACAATGTCCAAATTTGAGGTGCTGCCAAAGTTTGCAAAGTATCATTTCATTTAGAAATGCTATGATTTAATGGCAAAGGAGGACATTTTTTTGGAACGTCTAGCGTAACAAACACTTTTCTCTCCACTTAACAGCACTCCCCTGGCTTCATCTTGTGGAGAAAATAATAATTTGGATGTTTTGAATTATAGCAGTAATTCTAAAGGCACTCTAGGCCCACCCAAATTCCCAGTGTTGAACGTGGTGTCAGGGCTCAGTAAGAATGCAGCAAGATTCCGGCAGGCAACTTGGTTTTAGGGCATGGTTCAGGGTTTGCTGCAGTCAGAAGGAGTGAGCAGAACTTTTTTTGTAGAACTTTACCCCTGTCAGTGCCCCTTTACCAGGGCAAATAATCCAAGACAGGGCTCTCTCAGCTGAGAAATCCCAGGGCTTTGGACCACGAGCAAGACCCAGAGGGAAGAACGTGAGTCTGAGCATCTGGAGGTCTTGGATCTGCTCCTAGCTCTGCCACTAATGAGCCCAGTGACCTTGGGTAAAATTTCTATTCTCTCTGGGCCTCCCTCTTTCATCAGTACAATCTTTGACTTTTAGAACTACAAAGACCCTTAGAGATCATCCAGGTCTGTATTTTCCAAACTGTGGTTATTTGCAGTCTGCCTGCATGATTTGTGCTTTTTCTATGTACCAACTTTTATTATTTATGCTTTACTTCCATAAATCTAATTTAAAAGAAAACAGTATCAGTTAAAATATACAGAAGGTAACTGTTAACTATAAAATTAAATTTATACAAAGTCATATTATTAAATTTTGGCCAGATAAGTGTTGCTTTGTCTAAAAAGGACAATAGCAACAAAACCAAAAATAACATGCAGTATTTATTGAGAACTTGGTATGTGCCAGGCCTTGCTCTGAATGCTTTACATACATATAATATTTCATTTAATTATCACAACTCTATGATTAGTACCTAGTTTCACCTTGTCTCCCCCATTTTATAGATGAGACAACTAAGGCAGAAAGATAAACATGGGAGCTACTCTCTCTTTCTTAAAATGCTGTGTTAGTATGCACACAGGCATGAATCTAAGACCTTCTCCTCACATAATCAGAAGGATTAAAAGAGAACTTTAAAGGAAATTAATGTTTTTATTATGAGATTCAGTCTTGTTTTATGCCATTAGTTTGTGCCACACACTTAAAATCAATCTATGCCTTAGGTAATAGCTATCCCATAATTCTGGTAGAGAATGATCTAATCATAGAATATTTTGAGAAATGGAAGAGTTTCTCACAGCCATACTATTATTGGCCTTTGTAATATTGATTTCATTACTTCCACTGTTGGCATTTGTTGTTTTTTCTCTACTCTGCCTAAATGATTCCTACTGGTATTTCAAGGAGTACCTCATCATCAATCCTCCCTTGACTTCCACCCAACCCCTCTGGAGTCTTAAGTCACCTCCTCTTTGGTGTTCCCTTTGTATCCTACATACATTTTAGTTATAGGAGCTGCCTTACACTTGATGACCTCTACCTTTAACATAGTTGGTTGTTTGGCATAGAGAGTCAAGCCTGTGGTAAATAAGTCCATAAATTATAAAAATTCAAAACCTAATATTAAAATAAATGAGTTAAAAATGATTTTGCAAAGCACTCATTACATAAAAATAAAACACTGAACACAAATGCTATGTTCTAAAAGTTCTTTTGGAGAACAGTTTCATTATGGGTTAGAATGGATGAGGCTTCTCAAAATAAGAATCCAATGAGCCTGAATTGGAAAAGGTTTCCCTTTCTGGTTACTCTCCTTGGAGGTGCTCTTCCTTGCTGCCATGACCTGCATGGCATTGACAACTAGGGTCATCAGTCTCAAAAACCCTATGTTTCAGTATGTGCCAATGCTTCTGAAAGCACTTAAAGATGTCAAGGACAAACAGCTTCTTAGTCTTCTTTGGCTAATGTTTCTGCTTGTATTTCCTCCTACTCCAACTCTCCACTTTCCACTCAATGATCTCTTTGCTCTCCCATTTCAACCAGAGTGCCCTGAATTGCCTTAGACCATGACCAATATTAACTGTCAAAACGCTGTCTTTGGCAGCCATTGTACAACCCAAAACACCAGTTTTGGTTGTCTCTGAGAGAGTGATATTTAAGCTAAAAGTGTCATGAAAGCCAAACTCCCAAGTTAAGCCACCGTAGGTCCAGGATCACCTATAATTTCTTTACATGTCTCTCTCCCTAACTTGATAAGAAGTTCTTTGAAAGGAGGGATTGTGTCACATTATTTTGTGCATCCCAAAGTTTTTAATGCATTATAGACATATTGAATTATTCAATTAATTAATTACTAGCCCAATTAATGCATTTCAACAATTTTCCAAGAATTGGAACCCATGATCACATGGCCACCACTGAAGAGAGAGAAAGGGAGGGAGAGAGGGAAGAGGAAGAATAGGGGGAGGTAGCAAGAGAGAGAGAGAGAGAGAATGCTTTAATGAGGTTTCTCAATGCAGTTTAGATTACTCTAACCCTTAAAAAGTCTTTCCTTATATTGAATTGAAATTTTTCTCTCTGTGACTTCCACCAGCCATTCCTAGTTCTATCCAATACAGTGGCATAATAAAAGGAGTTGATGCCTCTTCAATTGAAGAGTTTTTGTATGTTAGGAGATTGTACCTATTTTTGGTTGTTTCATCCTTTTGAACAACATCACTTATTCCCTCAAATTTTATGATTCTCAGATCTCTTGCCGTCCTTGTAGAAGCCAGAGTAACCCAGATTATGGATGTAGTCCACCTGCTTTCAAATCCAGGCTCCATAGCTCACTTTTGGTGTGATCTCTGAGTCTCAGAGTCCTCAAGTATGGAATGGAAGTGATTATTATTATAATAATAGCACCTTGTATGTCTACTGTGGGGATTAAATTAGATGATACATACAACAGGCATGATATAGTGACAAACATCTAATAAACACTCAAAAATGTTATATATTAATACTCTAGGTAGCATCTAACCCAGGGGGCCCATGGCTCCCTTAGAATGGAATTATTCCTGTTAATAAACCTTATTGGTTTCACTTTTAGAGCAGCTACATCCCCTGATGGCTCATCTTGGGCTTGTGGTCAGTCAAAATCTTCAGCTCCCTCTTTCTCTCTCCTTCTCTCTCTCTCTTTAATATAAACTGCTGTCAAACCTACTCTCTCACATCTTATACTTTAAAAATCAATTTTATGAAACTAAAAGCAGAACATATATTCATCCTTATTAAATTTTCTGTAGATCAGTTTGGCCTATCATTCTAACATGTCAAGATAAGTTTAAGTCTTGATTCTGTCATCTGACCTATTAGTCACCCTTCTCAACCCTGTGTCATCTCCAGATGTGATAATTATCTCTTTTCTCTTCACTGAGGTCACTGATAAAATCCTGAACAACTTCAAGGCCAACAGCAGAGTCCTATGGTACTGTTGACATTCTTTGGGCAGCAGGCCAAAATTCTCATTTTATGGATGAGGAGAATAAGATTCAAGAGGGCTAAGTAATTTGCCCATCCTCATACAATACAGCCAGTTGACTATTTCCCAAAGTGTATACCCAGGTAAAACATCCTCCTGAGAGATCTTCCCTCACAAAGGGTTTCCACAGCCAAATAAGTTTGGAAAATTATGCATACTCTGTTTCCTTCTTAGAGATTTGCAATACCCAATAGCACACTAAAGATTTTGTGATGTCTTACAGTCAAGAATTCCATTTTATTTGTTTAGTATAAACAGGTTTATACTTGTGTAGCTCAGTATTTTCCAAATATATTTGGCCACAAAATCCTATTTTCAGGTAATAGCTCTTATCCCATAGAATCAGTGTCCCATAGTTAGCTCTGAGCAGACACATCTAGAACACAAGCCAGTGTTTCTCACTTGTCACGAGATTAAATTCTGAATTCCCCATGTTTAGAGAGTTCTGTGATTTCTAAATGGAAAATAAGATGGGAAAGAGCTTTGGAAAGGAAGAGTTAATATAAATGAGAGTGTAGTAAGATGAAGAAGGCAAGAATCGAAGTTGTGGGGAGCCCTCCCCTGGCTTCTGTGTCTCCCAAGCTCTCCAGCTTTGAAGAGAGGAGCCCACAGCTGAGTGCTCCTAGTAAGATCCCCACCCCCTGCCTCCTGCCTATGCCCATCACAGTTTTCCATCATGCTCTGTCTTGAAACCATCAAGGCTTGTCTCATTATGCTTTTACCCCTGGTCATGTCAGTCATCCCAAGAAACCAGGGACTCCCAGGGGGCTCAGTTGCCAGTTTTTCAAGAGAAGTCCCTGATTTAAAGTTGCAATTCCTCCATCTGGCATCCCCTCCCCTTCCCTGCTTTATTTTTCTCTACAGCATTTACCAACATCTGAAATAAAATATATTTCATTTCTTTGTCTGTTTGTTTTTTCATTGTATGCAACCTTCTACTAGAGAATAAGCTCTATGCTGGCAGGGATATTTATTTTGTCCGTTGCTTTATTCTCTGTACTTAGAATGGTATGTAGTTGATAGTTGGTGCTCAATAAATATAGAAAATACTATTCAGCTCAAACCAGGGGGCCTAAATGAATTATAGCCTCTCAAAGGGCAAGGATCACATCTTGGGTTTGCCTTGACTTATTTATGATGTGATACCATCTGCTGAGTGGGTCTTTATTACACTAGAAATGAATATTATTACTCAGATAGATATCAATATACAGGGAGAGGCTATTAGTCTCAGAAACCACATTCTCTCTCTTCTGGTGACCTCATCCACCAGGCCTAGCATGGGCATGACTCATAAATCCACAACACCACCTCTGACCCTCATCCATGCCATAGCCTACCTTTTGTGTGGTTTACTGGACATTTCCATCATGCTTGGCAGCTCAAACTCTTCAGTCCTTAGCCAGAAACATTATCCTCTTTCTGACAAAAATTAGTAAAGAAATAACAACAAAAACAACCTTCTTCAACTTTATTATTTAGGTATCTATTTATATTGGTTGCACTAAAAAAAATAATAATAATAATAATTACAAAAATTGACAAAAGCCATGACATTTTTTTCTGACTTCTCCTTCTTCCTTACAGTCTATATCTAAAACATCCCTTCTAGCTCTGCCTTCTGCCTCATGCCTACCCTAATATCAGGTTTCCATCATTTTTTCCTAGGTAATTGAACTATTCCTCTCTGCTGCCTTGTTTCCAATGTCTTTCATTTCTAATCCAGTGTTTTTCAAGCAGTGGAGTGTGCCCATTAGTGGATTATGAAATCATTTAGTGTGTCATAACCAGCATTTAGCAAATAAAATGAATAGAACAGAACAGAACAAAATAGAACACAATAGAACAGGGGGAAAAAATCAGACTGTTTGTAAACATTTTGCTGAAGGTGTATGCACATGCCTTGAGGCATCATTATGTAAATATGTTTCTCACAATAGCTTAAAAGCCATTGTTCTAATCTAATGTAGTCCAAAACAGAGATTTCTGTTACATCACCCTCTACCTAAATCTTGCAGTGACTTCATAGTGCCCTCTGAATTAAGTCCAAATTTACTCAGCATTCAGTGGTTTCCAAATTCAATCTCTAACCTTTCTTTGTAGCTTATTTTCCAACACTTCCATACTCACATCTAGAATGCCCATGGTGTGCTGGAATACCCATTATTTCTCAAATATGCCCTGATATTCCTAATGCCATGATTTTTACATGCTGTTCTTTCTTTTGGAGCAATGATTTGCAACCAGAGAAGAACGATTTTGCTCCCTGGGGAAATTTGAAAATGCCTGGAGACAATTTTGTTTTCACAACTGGGAAGGGGTAGGGTGCTATTGGCATCTAGTGGGTTGAGGTCAGGGGTGCTGCTAAATATCCTAAAATGTAGAGAACAGTCCCCCACTACAAAGAATTCTCAAGTCTCAAACGTCAGTACTATTAAGGCTGAGAAAGCCTGTTCTAGAGAAGAGGATTTCAAATGGTGGCTGCACTTAAATCACTTGAGAAACTTACAAACATGGAGTTTGGGGCTCTGTAGATCTGAGGGGGGCCCAAGAATGTGCATTTCTAACAAGTTCCTCTGAGATGCTGAAGCTGCTGGTCAGAGACCATTGTCCAGACTAAAGGGACCTCTGTTTTCACCACGGCTTAATTAACATTACCCAACTGAGGCTTAGAGATCGTCCCCTTTGCAGAGCCTCTCCTGGTTATCAGCTCAGTTTCTTTGACTCCTGCAGCAGCTGGTCTCTGTCTTCAATGTCTCTCTCTCACTCACTGGAGCTTTATCTCCCTAGTGCTTCATTCACCCAGCCCCATAGAGATGTGCTTCCCGGGCCAAGACTTACACTCACCTTCCACCTCTTATTTCTCCAAAGCACTTTGGGCAGCCTCTCTGCCTGAACAAATTCCATCCTCCAAAACACAACCATGGCATGCATCTCCCCAGCCAGTTGTCTGCAAGCCTCTTTCTGTCCGCTCACCCTCCACATTGGGGATTTTCAAAGTGTTAAGGAAAGCACTGGAGCATGAAAGGTTATGTAAGTCCTTTTCAGGCACTTAGGTGGGAAACTGAGTAACCAAAGGACAAAATGACTGAAGTGACAAAAAACAATAAAAAGGGTAAAGGTCACCTATAAAGAGAATGAGTGCATTGCGACCTCATTTTTGTTCTTCACTATTTTGCCCAGAATCAGCACTGTCTACCACCTTCATGCTGGGCAGTGAAAAAGAACATGAAGAACAAAAAGAGAGATAAGCGACAGTCATTCTCTTAGCATACCTTGGAGACTTACATGCATCAAACATGAAATAATTGCATTCTGAATGTGAGCCTTTGCCTAGTCAATTTCCTGTATAGTTATAACTCCACTGTAGGTTAGTTTCATTTGGATCCCCCATGTATGATTTTTTTAAATGTAATTTTGCTTTAATCATATCATCAAAATATGTGATTTTTAAACATTCTGTTCTCCCCCAAAGAAGTATCCCCGCAGTGGATATTTTGAATCCCTTTTTGCCAGGAAAACACTGTCACACTTTAAATTAAGTGTCATGAGCAAGAATTTAATTTAGACCTAATAAGACAGTTATTATATGTTAAATACCATATGGTTATTAAAAACATATTTATTGAGGTTTAACAAGTATGTCAAGACCAAACTCCATAAACAGCAGGAATTGTTAACAGGATGCAGTTATGGATTCTCAAATCAGGCAATGTATCTTGTGAATGGATATACTTTATATCAGACCATTAAAAATAATAATAAAGAATCTCCAAGGGCCTCCATCTGAGAGGGCAAAAGCGACAGTGAATTTGTGTACTGCTCACTCACCCCTGGAGACCTAGGTTCAGTTCCTATTTGAAATGAGCATGAAAAATGAGCTTGGGGGTCTTCCCTTCATCCTCATTTGTGCTCTGTGCAAAGCCAACTGTATCATTTGGCATGATTGATGAGGGCCATTTATGGTAGCTTACTGGGGGAGGGGGAGAAGAGTTTAGGAGGAGTCACTTGGAAGAAGTCAGGGGGGTGAGGACTTGTGGAGACCTAGGCCAGGTTTCTGATGCTTACCAATTCTCATTTCACTTGAAAACTTTAAAATGTGTGTGTGTGTACGTGTGTGTGCATGTTTACATTCATTCAATTGCATATGCGTAATATCATATAGGAAGTGCTTAAGAATGGAGATAATCACCCCAAATTAGTGTTTGAAAATATTGCTTTTCTATGTCACATACCAGGTGTGATGTCCTCTAAATTTGCTACATTGCTTAAAAGAAAACTGGGCTGGAAGGAAGAAGCCTTCTCACCTTATGGCCCAGCTCTCCTCCAGCTGAAATGGCAGGGATCCACCGAGGCCTGTGTTTATGGCTCCATGTGTGGACACTATGGCAATGCCCCTAAGACAATGGCGCCTGTTCAGCAGGATGACTTCACAGGAGGCTACGGCCAAGGGACTTCAGATGGGCCATGAGTAAGAACCAGCAAAAACTAATATCCTTAACAGTTAGCAAACATGTCGAAGGAAATTATTCATAAATATTTGAAGAGCAATGAGGTCCAAGTTTGGAGTGAGCAGCTGTTGGTCTCCAGGTTTTCCCTAGCATATTAGCCCCTTCTTAAGAGAGTCAATGTTGTGCTCTTAGTAAGATTTCAAATGCCAAGCCCCAGAATTCCCTCAACTGCTTTTCACACAAAAGGTTCCTGGATGGCTCCATGTAGTTCTTTAGTTATGCAGCTACCAGCCAGGTCTCTAGGTGGTGACCTAGAAAAGATATTTGTGTGGAATATTCAGCTGTCTTTAGAGCCATGTTTGGAATTCTTTCCACCCCTCTCTGAGACTCGTGTGGTGTGTATGTGTCTATGTGTGTGTGTGTGTGTGTGTGTGTGTGAGAGAGAGAGAGAGAGAGAGAGAGAGAGAAAAGAAAGAGAGAGAGAGAGAAAAAGGTAGGGGGATTTGGGAAGAGAATATATAATCGTCAGGTCGGCACAATGAGCAGGCTCAACTGCATGAGGATAATTATGTTTTACAGTTTTGCTAAACACAAGAAAGTATTTTCTCAGGCCATTTAATTGAAACAACATCATGGGTTATACCTTCATTGTAATAAAACTCCACTGTGTGTCCAAGTGCCAGGGGATTTATTAACTTGCTCCGAGCTCTGAGAATCAGCAGGCAGGGTCAGACGCAGCTAGTGATGATGACATCATCGGTTTTGGCAGCTCTTTTCAACTGGTGTTGAGTGAGGTAATGTCCCCAAAATTAAAACTGACAGCAAGATTAATGATGATAGATTCACTGACTTTTTTCATGATTTAAATTGGTGTTCTGTTTCTTCCATTCTGGACAGCCAGGAGAGCTTCGTGCCATTAGCTTGGCATATCAGCAAAGCCAGATAACAGGAGCCCCTTCTCCCTGCCGCCGGGGGGACAGGCTGGAACTTCAGGACTGGAGGTGATTTAGAGATGAAGCCAAAGGAAGACACACCTTGAAGTGTTTCACAGAGATTAGCACAGCGAGATATGCTGCTTTTATCAGATCAGCAAATACATGCATTATATTTGTTATTTTGGTGTAAGGAAGTTTATGTGCTTTGCGAGGAGTTGCTGTGTGCGAGGAATATCTCATCAAATCTTGTTACTGAGTCAGAATTTTCAGTCCCTGTAACTGGACCTGGGCCGATCTTGCCCTTTTCTTTCTGTACTGATAAGATTTGCTGAGGATACTGGAATAGAAGCATGAAGAAAATTCTAAGGCAGAAGATTAGAAGATGTACAAACTGCATGAAAAAGATCCATTTATGAGCCACTTTAGAGACTCTAGTACCCTACAAACAACTATCATTTTAATTAACTATTCTATCCCCACTCTACTATAAACTTCTTAAGGGCAGAAATTATTTCCATCTTTGTAATTCCAATGACTATAGCACCATATAGCAGGCACTAAAAAATACTTTTCAAATATATGTTACTTTAAGCAGATACTTTAAGGATTTCTCATAAGAAATTGAGACTCTTAACTAGGTTTATGGAGTATACTTTCAAATAATGAAAACACTTTTCTTTGAAAACATGGTCAAATTTATCATAATCACTAGTCCATGTGGACATGTCTCACTAGTCTGAAATAATGTGATTTATTGTTTCAGAAAAAGAAAAAAAGAGAATGAAAGAAAAGAAAAAAGGAAAAATCCAAAATGACATATGATGATATAATAAATAGCCATACAGCAGAATGGCAGAATTGGGAAAAGTCCTCAATGTAATCTCACTGTGTGATGTTTTCTTCCAAAATGAAATCCATTTGTAGGTTTGGGGATTATCTCACAATCTTGTTTAGATTTGACCCTGTTGGGAGTGGGGGGTTGCAGTTGGAAAGGAAATGTCCTTCTGTCTTAAAAAAGGGAATGTAGGGTCCACTTGGCAGTGGATGAGGATATGGGAATTCACTGTGGCTCCTTCTGATAAATCCCATTTCTAGAACATTCACTGTATCGAGTCAGGAGACATTGCAGTTAGTCCTTGTCCCACCCCTAATTAGCTGTAACATTTTAGGTAAGTCATTCATGTCAGGGGGCCTCTGTTTCCCCATCGATCCATTGGTATAAGGTCAATAAGCACTAAGTAATGCCCTTTGCAGGCCAGTCATTCTCTGGTGCTAGAGGTTTAATTGGTCTTGAAAGGGGCACACCCAGACAGATCAAGTGGACTATACTAATTCCTTACTCCAGCTGTTCAAATAAAGTCAAGCTACCCCCCCCCCCCCAGTGTTGAGGGTACTGGTTGGGATAAAAAGATAGGTTTCCCCCACCCTCTGTTCTTTTGGCAACCTAAGCTCCAAACATTTTGTTTCTAAGCAGGTTCCAACACTTTCCCACATTTCTCTTACCATATTTCTCCATTAATTTTTTTTCCTCTCCTCACCCAAATGTGTCATCTCTTCATACAGAACATCAGATTGTGGAAGGAAGGTTTGGAGGGAGTGTCAGGTTTCATTGATAAGTACAGGGGATGAGATCCTACTAATGCCCCTTTTTTCTCCACCTATGATATTTCTTTTTGGGAAAAAATTACTATAGTTGACACCTTTTGGAGTGTTTATCCAGCTTATAATGGTCCCCTTTACTAAGCACTGCCTTCTGATCCACAAGGGTAAGGCTGGGACTTCAGCAACCAAGTCCATGCTAAATAGTGACTACCTCTCTGGCCATGACTGACCGAAACACAATGGGCAGCTGAACTATGCTGGGCAGGTGGAAAATCTTCATTGTTTGGAGGCTGGAATCCTCTCCACTCTGCAATGCAAAGCTTTTTGTGAATCACTGCCTAACTTCTCACCCTACTTAGACTTAATTGGACAAGATGAAGAGAGGTTAACATGAAGAGGGTGCCCAACCACTGTGTGGAGTGAAAAGGGATAATACGTGAAGTATGAGTACAAGTTCAGTGAGGCAAGCTTTCAGATCCCCTCGGATGGGAGACTGAAATGTTGTCCCAGGACACCTAGCACTGGCTTTGCTTTTTTCACCCAGCCTCAAGATGAGGATGCAGCCTTGCTGATGAGTTTGGTTCAGGAACCAGGAGAGCTCATTCTTTGTAAACAGTCTCTTACACTGGAAGTTCTTATCCTGGCTGTCTCTTAGAATCAATCACCTGGGTAGCATTTCCAAAGTGCCAAAACTTGAACTCCTATTCCAGGGATTTTTATCAATTAGTCTAGAGGGAGAGAGGAGAGATTGGAAAAGTTTGTTTTGTTTTAAATATTTTATTGAAATTCAATTTGCCAACATATAGTATAACATCCTGTGCTCATCCCATCAAGTGCCCCCCTCAGTGCCTGTCACCCAGTTACCTCATCCCTCTACCCTCCTCTCCTTCTGCAAACCTTTGTTTGTTTCCCAGAGTTAGGAGTCTCTCATGGTTTGTCTCCCTCTCTGATTTTTCCCCACCCAGTTCCCCTCCTTTTCCTCATAGTCCCTTCACTATTTCTTATATTTCACGTATGAGTGAAACCGTATGATGATTGTCTTTCTCCAATTGACTTATTTCACTCAGCATAATACTGTCCAGTTCCACTCACGTCGAAGCAGATGGTAGGTATTCGTCCTTTCTGATGGCTAAGTAGTTGGAATTTTTTTTTTTCAAATCTACCCAAGTGATGCTAATATGCAGCCAAGGTCAGGAGTCATTTTCCTAAATTAAAGACCTAGACTGTTAATTTGAAATCTTCCATGATGATGATATAAGTCTGAATGTTAAAGGGCAGTGGTGGAACCAGAACTGAGCATCCATCCTTCTTCTAGAAGGTCCCTAACATTTCATAGAGTATTGGTGACAGTAGTGTGCCCTATAGAGGACCCAAGGGCCCAGGGAAAAGTCACACCATGATATGCTATCTCTGCCTCTGCTCTTTGCAGTCACCTACACTGAGTCCTCCATCTCAGGTCAAAATTGGGAAAAAAAATTTTCCTACCAATCCGATAAACCTACCACTACTGTATTAATCAGCTAGATAGAAATGTTAAGAGTGATTGCTAATTTATATTTATAATACAGAACACAGGATGCCAGCAGTCAGAAGAATGAACAAGGAGAAGGTGGTTGATACCACTGTGTGACTTCTTAAAGCACAATTTTAGTTGGAGTACCATGAAGCAAGAAGCACTCTGCCCTAATCTAAGGATAAAGACTCAGCTTACCACACTAACTCTAGGGTGACCAACTGTCCAGGTTTGTCCTCCTTTTAGCACTAAAATACCTTGCCCCAGGGAACTACTCAGTCCTGAGAAAACAGCTGGTCATCATCTCCTATCCAGATTGGCAAAGGACCAACCATGGAAGGCTCCTCTCAAACATTTCACTGATGGACGTGATTGCCCATTTCTATCAATGCTGAGCATGATTTTCATGCTGCCTGTTCCAAAACCTCCGACAAATGAGGGGTGACATTAGGGTGAGGGTAATAAATCTCTTCTGAAGCTGAACATTTTCCATCCAAAGCCATGATAATAATAGAGCTCAGATTCTAGAATTTATTCCTAAAACTACCCAACCTCCCCAGGGGATTTGGAATTGGGATCTAGAGACTGTTAATCTCTTCCAGTGACTGAGGGGTAACATGTATGCAGGGGAGTTATTGGCAGCCAGGTGATGCAAAAGCAACTATTGAAGAGAGGAAGCCAGTCTGCAATGAGAAAAGGTTAAAAAGGCACCTAGGCATAAGCAGAGGGGAGAGGAAGAAAAAGAAAGCTTCTTGGGGTTCTGCATGGGTCACTATTTTTTGCTTCTATTCCCTTTCTGATCTCCATCAGAACTCCTGTTCTTTAGTTTCATAAAATCCTCACCACCCCTTGCGTTTTTTAGCCACAGCCTAGAAAAATTCACCCAAATTGTCTTAAGCAAGAGAGTTTATTGTTTTGTATTTGTGAACAATTCGGGGTTTATCAGTTCAGGTGTTGCTTGATCAAGGCCTCAAGCAATGAATTATTTCTCTTTCTCCATTGTTCAGTTCTAGTTCCCTAGTAGAACTTCTTCTCAGCTCTCTGGCAGGTTCACCACTCACACTCATAATATGTCTTCCAAGATCTTCCAACACTATTCCCTGATGAATTCATTCTCAGTGGTGAAAGTGAGACCCTTTTAACAAGATTGCCCCCAGAAGTCTTCTGCTTCTCAGTGGCTCAAACTGGTCATACTTATCCAATACCTGGGGTCTGGAAGAATGTGTTGCTCTGGCTGGCAGACCTGAATTACATGGCTAGGCTTGTGCCAAAAGAAAAGCCAGCTCTGCTGAAGGCCATGCACTGAGTTAGGAAAGAAGCAATCTACCAGAAGGTATTGATTTATGATTATCATATGTAAGGATATGTATGGATAGATAAAAATTAATAAGAGGTATTCCCTATTTTTATTAAAAGATTTTTCTCCATGCTAGATTAAATAGGTTTGTTAGAATTGAAAAAAATCCTAACAATTATAATATAGCTTATAGTTAGAACACAACATTCCAGAACTCTTTTCCCTTCCTATGATTTCAAATAGTCCTATCATGGGAGTAGATAGCAGGACCACAGCCATATTGGTATTTTGTCCAAATAGAGGACAAAGCTACTCAAGTACAAAAATTTGGGTTTTTGAGCTTCTAAATATCCCAAAAATAGCAGTATTGGGCAGCCCCGGTGGCTCAGTGCTTTAGCGCCGCCTTCCGCCCAGGGCCTACTCCTGGAGACTTGAGATCGAGTCCCACGTTGGGCTCCCTGCATGGAGCCTGCTTCTCCCTCTGCCTGTGTCTCTGCCTCTCTCTCTCCCTCTCTCCCTCTTTCTGTCTCTAATAAATAAATTAAAAAATGGCAGTATTATGGAAAGACTTTTTTTTTTTCAAAAGTGTTTGTTGTGCAAATACAAAAGCCACATGTTTGTCCAGAATACTGATTAATCTCTTAGTACCAGCTAAAATCTCGAAATCTGAGACTTTTTGAGAAAAGCTACTTCATTAATAACAATAATCACAATATAAGGCATTAGCAATACAGACAAATGAATCTCTTCAATATCATAAACCTCAAAGCTTGTATTTGTTTTGTTTGTATTTGTAGGCAAATCAAATCTTTCTGACTCCGTTACCACTGGGTCTTATCTGAAAAGACCCAATGAATACTCACAAATCAATCCATAGAAATAAGAAAACATCAAAAAGGGGAACTTGGGCCTTTTGTTCCATCTGTCAATCTAATGTCTCTTTACATTATGACTCCTCATTCTCTACAGAAATTTGGACTTCAAGCCCCACAGCTAGACTCCAAGGAAAATTTCCAGAATTGCCTTCCTACTTCACCTTCCAACTTCAGCATAAACTCTTCTTTCCAGCAGCACATAGTCACTCACTGGTCCCAATACTTATTCTGAGGTTCCCCATTCTGTGCCTTTTTTTTTTTTCACATGCCCTCCTTTTTCTGGAATGCCATTCTCTACCTTTGTTATTAATATCCATTCTCCATGAGCCAACTCAAATGCTTCTCTGCCACTAAGCCCTTTGTAGGCTCTAGTTTGGAATTAATTCATCCCTCTACCTAAAAGCCTTCAATGGCTTCCCACTGCATTGAGAAAAGAATTTTGGATTCTCTAATTAAACGTATAAGGCTTTAATTATCTGCCTGGCTATCTTCTCATCTCATCTCAAGCTATATGCTAGCCACCCTAGATCCTCTTCTCTTTCCAGGATTTCTCTAGTTTTCTCTAGTCATAGATCCTTTACACATTCTATTCCCTCTATTTGGATTGTTCTTCCCTGGGTTTTTCTCAAAGCTGTCTCCTTTCTTCTCAGTAGTTAAGTCTCTGAGATTACTTCTTTGAAGATCTTTCTCTGCCTACTTAGGGCTACCATCTGTCCTAACCTCAAACTACCACTCTTGACAATAGAGATATGTTCCCTATCTTCTTATGCTTTTTCTGATTGTATAATTATGTATTTGTTTAATTGTTTAATGTTTCTCCCTCCCACCAAATGTAATTTGTAATAGGTCAGGGACTTAATTTATTTCACTCATTTAACTTAGACCTGACATTTAGCATGGTGCCTTCACATTGTAAGAAACATTCAATATTTATTGAACAAATGAGTGTATCACTCCCTCTTTTATGCACTTATAACATACTTGTATCATAATCTGCTTTATACAATAGATGTTTATATTAATCTTGCATCTCATACTTAGATCAGATTTTGAGAGATGGATCATGAATAAATGAGATCATAATTGCAAAGCACCAGGCCCAATATAGATCCTCAATCAGCTGTTGCTCTCATGGAGTTGAATATCACAGACTTCAGAGTTGGTCAGTCTTGGGTTTTTATAAGATCCCATCACTTTCCAAGTCTGTAACCTTGGTCAGGTTTGCTCAACCTCTCTAGACCTAAGTTTGTTCATTTGTAAATTATTAGTAATAATACATACTTTATCAGATGGTTGTAATAATAATATAAATACAATGTCTGGAAAGTAAAATGGTGGCTATCATTATTATTTTATTCACATTGAGAAAAAGACAAGCCACCTCGGACATCCAGGAGCTGGCCTAGTACTGTCAGCTAGGCTATGGTGTTTTCCTAGTAAATATAAATATTATCATAGAGCAACAACTTTAGCCAAGACCATTCTGGTGACCATGATGGATGAAGATAAAAATAAGACCACTTTGTAGTGATATCTGAATACTGCTTCTTAACCAATTCAGCCTTAGCATTGTCTGGCATTCCCTACATCTATATAAGACTTATTTAGAAACTTATCCTCTATCTAATGTCTCCTTCTAAATAAGATTTCTTTGGGGATCCCTGGGTGGCTTAGTGGTTTAGCACCTGCCTTCAGCTCGGGGGTGGTCCTGGAGTCCCAGGATTGAGCCCCGCATCAGGCTCCCTGCATGGAGCCTGCTTCTCCCTCTGCTTGTGTCTCTGCCTCTCTCTCTCTCTCCCCCCCCTCCTCCGTGTGTGTGTGTGTGTGTGTGTGTGTGTGTGTGTGTGTCATGAATAAATAAATAAAATATTTAAAAACAAAAAAGATTTCTTTAGATACTCTATCAGAGGATTATCCTTACTTTCTGACAGTACCCATCCAGAGCAAAACCCTGCTTCCTTAAACCCTCCCCCAAATCATCTACCACAAGCTCAAATCCTACAATAAGTTCTTTCTAATGCCTTCTTACTGAGATGCCCCAATGGTTGCTCATGAAATGCATTCTCTGCCGCCATAATGATTAATAAATCCAACTTGTTCAACTACAAGTGTGCTCCTGGTGGTCTTTGGCTGAAGACCACTGATAATGGTAATAATGAGAACATCGGCCACCATTTATTGAACATTTACCAAACACCAAGACCTTTTCGATGCAATTTATATGTGTTTACTTGCTCAATCCTTAAGCCAACTTTAGAATGCAACCATGATTATTAGCACCATAATATTTGAGGAAACTTAGCTTTAGAGAGGTTAAAAATTTCTCTGAAGTCAGATAGCTAATGAGTGGTAGAACTGGTATAAAAGCCACAGTAGTCTGACCTTTACCCACCATTGGTTACTGAGCTATCCTGGCAACCTATCACTGTGTCTTGAATAAAGACAGCACTTCAAGTTTAGAAAGAATATGAAGTCACCACAATGTGCAAGGCACAGAGAACTTAGCATATGAGAGAATTCCTTCAATATGTTTCATTGGCAATGTAGCAAACAGCACTGTGGGGGCTGCAAAAAAGAATAAATCATAGCCCCTGACCTCAAGGAACTTACAAGCTAAATGAGGAGACAAGACTTAAACACACAAAAATTTAAATAACAATACAAGCTGCAATACAAGAGACACATTAAGACAGAAGAATGCATGATTCAGTGCTAAATGAGGTGTGCAGATGGTACTGAAAGAGAGCTCACCGTGGGCTGCAGGCTCGACCCACATACTCTAACTCAACTCAAAACCACAGACAGGAAATTGACTAGGGAGCTGCTTTGTTAGGGAGAGAGATGAGAGAGAGAGAGAGAGAGAGAGAGAGAGAGAGAGAGAGAACAAAGCTTTAATGGAATAGAAGCTATTAAAATTATACTTGCAGGATATACAGCTAAATGACTTTAAAATTTTGCTTTTTGGTAATTTGTTTTTGAGGTATTATAAAGCAATCTCTAAAAGGGAGCTTTTTGGTTATTTCCAATGGATTCCATATCAGGAATGCTTGGGAAGGATATAAAGGTCATTCCTATTTGGGAGAACTGTATCCTGGCCCAACCCTGTCTGGACTCTCTGCTATGGGTTACCCTTGGGTTTGTGCCATTGCACTCTGGTGCCATAGAAAGCTGTTTAATGACACTCTGCACACAATATCCTGGAAGCATTCTCAGCCACAGAGAGCCACATTAAGACTGGGGTTATTTCTGTAAGGGGGTAGCCAAGCTCTTGAAGTATCCTACAAGGATTTATGGAACCTCCTAGCACTTATAGACCTAGAAGAGATAGAAATCAAGTACTTTGAATCAAGTGCTTTCGAATGTCTGAGCAAAAGCTTTGATATCAACTTGGGCAGTGACACGGGGCAGATTATGAAACCTCTCATCTGCAAGTGGAATTTAATAACAGTATCCAACTCATGAGCGACTATGGGATTACATGACATAATGCTTTCAGAGGGCTTAAGGTATCCAACATATAGAGTACATTCTCGAAATGCATTAGCAATCAATATTACTGTCATTTTTTCCACACTAATACTATCTTAGAAACTTGGAAAGATACAAAAGAAGCATGAAATATAGTCTTCCTGGATACTCCTAGAGCTGCTGAATTGGGGATTAACCCTTCCTGAATTGGGCAAGACATTCAATTTTTAAATTTAGTGACCATCCTATTTTACATAGGTTTAGGAACTCAACCACTTGAGTTTGACTCCTAGCTCACCACTTAAACCGTTTCTGACTCAGTTTACTTAAAAAAGCAATTATAATTTTTTTTGAAAGTTTTATTTATTCATGAGACACAGAGAGAGAGGCAGAGACACAGGCAGAGGGAGAAGCAGGCTTCCTGCAGGGAGCCTGATGTAGGACTTGATCCTGGATCCTGGGGATCATGCCCTGAGCTGAAGGCAGATGCTCAACCACTGAGGCACCTGGGCATCCCTACAGAAGCAATTAGAGTAATAATGGTTCCTACATCTTAGGACTGTTGTAGGGAGTCCAAGAAAAATGTATACAGAACCCCAAAGACAGTGTCTGGGACATCACTGGTTCTCAATGAATGTTGAATCTTTTTTTAAAAATTTTTTTAAATTTTTATTTATGATAGTCACACAGAGAGAGAGAGAGGCAGAGACACAGGCAGAGGGAGAAGCAGGCTCCATGCACCCATGCCCGACGTGGGATTTGATCCTGGGTCTCCAGGATCACGCCCTGGGCCAAAGGCAGGTGCAAAACCGCTGCACCACCCAGGGATCCCAAATGTTGAATCTCTTGAAGTAGAGAGAAAATCTGGGATATTTCTAATGATGGCGACGATGATGACAATGATGATGACAAACAACATTCATGATCTCCAAAATGTCCCAGGCAACTCAACTTTCTGGGCTTTATTTTAAAACAAATTGTCCTCCATTGACAAAGACAAAGTTTTTGGGCCCACTCTAAATTGTTATGTGGGCATAATGAACACTGCCGACCACTCCTATATTATAACATATGGCCTACATTTGCAGGTTTGCTGGCTGAGGTCAATACTAGTCCTTAGCAAGAAGAAAGAGAAGAGGAGTAAGAGGAGGGTGAAGAAGAGGAAGAAGGAAGAAGAGAGGAGGGCTGGTGGGGAAAGAAGGAGTAAGGAAGAGAGAAAGATAAAGAAGGAGAATGAGAAGGGAAAGTAGGTCAAGTTACCAGTGTCTGTTAGAACTGAAATCATAGCTGAATCCTGGTTGAGTGATTTGGGCAAATTTTTAACCCTCATTTTTTACCCCCAGTATCAGCACTAATGTCTCTTTCTTAAGAATGATGTTGCATTAAAAGGAAGAATATATATCCTTAGAAAACTATAAGCATATTATCACTATATGTGTTCTCTCCCATATGCAAAACAACTGACCAAAGCCCACAGCCAGGATAGCATTACATCAGGTAAAAGATTTCACATTATTCTTTTATCCTCTTTCTTTGTCTAAAAATATAATCTTAGGCTCAGTTGGTTAAGTTTCTGCCTTTGGCTCAGGTCGTGATCGCAGGGTCCTGAGGTTGAGTCCCACATCAGACTCCCTACTTAGTGGGGAGTCTTTTTCTCCCTCTCCCTCTGCCCTTCCTCCCTACTCACGCTCTCTTTCTCTCTCAAATAAATAAAATCTTTTAAAAATTAAAAAAAAAATCAAAATGTAATCTTGAGTTCAGATTTAAGAGGAGAACACAACTGTGTTCTGTCTTGGGTTTGAGTGTGAAGACCACACAAAGGCAATAGAAAAGCCTTTGGACACAGTTGAGATTTGGACTCTAGTACTGGTACTGACTGCATTCACCTCTGGAGCTGGGTCCTAGTTTTCATCACTGTGAAGTGGGTGTTAGGGATAAAGACTGGACTACACCATATATTAAGTTCCCTCCAGCCATAATCCTCTGGGATTCTAATCTGGAGCTAGTAAAAGTAGTACCTCTCAAAGAGTAACTTATGTGAGTTAGTATTACTGGGTTTTTAGTGAAAAATGTATATTCTGGGATTTCCACCTGGGTTTACAGAAATCAGAATCCTGGGGTGGAAGTACAAAGTGAAGGCTAAGAATGAATGTATGTGTGTATGTATGTGTGTGTGTGTGTTATCTTCTTAGAGATCCACTGCCCTGCACTGCAGAGGAGATAGACTTTGGCCAGATAATCGAAGTAAGAGAAGGGAAATGGTAAATGGGAGAGAAGCCCATGTCTGCTTAGGTAGATCACTGTGAATTGAACAACATGTAGAACATGCTGGGCACTTAACCCATTAAGATTACTGAAGATGCCAAGAAGAAATATTTATAGGTAGTTTTTAACATAGTCTATAAAAAAGGAGGTTGATTCAAACATAAATTACCTACCACATCATTTTTAACCTCTAAATCTTTCTCTAATGGCTTGAAAGGCAGCTTATTAAAGCAAAGTGAGTGTTTAAGTACTATATATATACTGGTTAGTTTATAAACATCTAAAAGGCAGACAAAGTTACTACAACTGACAGGTTTGCTAACAAAAAAAAAAAAAAAAGCAAAAAAAAAAAAAAATTAAGGAAATGTCACCCTGGGAAAAGGCTTAATTATCATGGGGTACAATTTTCTTTCCTCCCCTTAGTCTCTGCCTTCTAGGTTGGTTCCATTCTCTGAATGAATCTTCCCTGTGGTAGCCAGAAGGTAGCCTGAAGCTCTAAGGATACATCACAATATGTTAACAACCCTAAAGGGAAAACCAAATGCCTCTATCCAGGCCCGGGAGCAACTTGGGTGAGGCTCTCATTGGATTAGCTTGAATCACATGACTGCTCCAGAGCCAGCAACTGTGAACTAAGGACTGACGTATCTGACTAGTTGTTTATGTCACATTCCCACTCCTGGATTGAGGGGCAGGTTCACCACATTCAAAATACACAGTTAAGGGGTGCCTGGGTGGCTTAGGTGGTTAAGCCTCCAACTCTTGATTTTAGCTCACGTCATGATCTCAGGGTGCTGAGATAGAGCCTTGCATCAGGCTCCATGCTAAGTGTGGAGCCTCCTTGCCCCTCTCCCTCCCCCTGCTTGTGTGTATGTGTGCACACTCTCGCTCTCTCTCTCTCAAATAAATAAGTAATTAAAATCTTTAAAAAAACAAAAACACAAACACAGAGATTGAGAATGGAACAGCATTGGTTTTCCCAAGCAAAATTAGGGTGATGTTACCAGGGAAAAAAAAAAAAAACAAACAAATCATGTGCTGGATAGGCAAAACAACAGACATCCCTTGCAAAATTCTAAAGTAGCAACTATATGGAGTGAATATACATATTTAAAATAGTGTGGTAAATTATGCCTCACCCAGTGTATATTTGTGTGCTGTGTATGTGCATGTTTTCTTTTTGTTATATGTATGATCCTGTACACACTTCTCACATGCATAAGTATCTTAATGGTCATGGAAAATTAGATTACAAATAGTGGTGGAAAAAATGAACAAAGTTTTGATCATTGTTTAATTTACTAAAAGAACAGCTCCACCTAAGATTCTTCCTGCCTGTTGCCAACAGTGACAAAGTAGTTGGAGATACTGCAAATATGCTTCTGAGAACCTTCTGCAGCTGTTGCAAAAATGGGGCTGAAAGCTCAAGGAATGTAATCACCAGGAAAACATTTTCTATGTCTCTTTAGAATCCTTCTAAGAGACACCTTTGGGTTTTCTCACCTCTGAAATCTTATTACCTAACACACTGGTCAATGCATAATGGATATTCAATGAATATTTATTGAATGAATATTTATATGAATGAATTAATGAATGATTTCATTTTTAGAACTGGGTTTTAGCCAGAAACAGATTTTCCAAATTACTTAATCTGTGGGGCTATTTTATGGAACAGGATGGTCATTTTAAAAACATATATTTTTTTTGAAAGTTGCATTGGTTTTTGCCCTTCTTTATCATTTACAAAGGAATAAGCCAAATTTTGGTACTTAACAAAATAAATTGACCAGGAAATGGTAGAATGTTTTTATTCAGAAACTGAATTTTATATGATTTCCAGATGCTAAAAAGTCTGGCACTATTCAACATTGCCTACAATGTAGAAGACCAAAGATAATGAAAAGCAAAACTAGAGGGTAAGGGTACTCTGACTTTAATTATCTATTCATTATATGAGAAATTGATTTAAAATTTACCCAACAATTAAAATCTCTCAAGCCAGATATGCAGAAACAGAGCTGAGTTAGGAGTTCAGAAAAATGTTTAGTTTTCAGATATATCAAGAGCTATATCTTATTCCTCAGAGTTTTGGAAGGAAACGGAACCCAATAATATATAAAGCCCCATCCCTAACCAGGGTATCTCCAGTTGCATCAAAGTTTGAAAGGAGTCATGAAATATGCAAACTTTTCTTAAAATCACTAATATTTGCTTTTATTTTAAAAAGAATCCTAGGCCATGAGCTACTTAAGCTAAGAAATCAAACTAAGAATGACAGAAACTCCAGTTACTTATTGCTGCATAATGAACTAACCCAAAACCGAAGGGCATAAAGCAACTATCTTATTATGCTCACACATACTGTGTGTCAAGAATTCCCAGACAAGGCACAGTGGAGATGTCTTATCTCTGCCGGATGATGTCTGGGATCTCAATTGGGATCATTCAAATAGCTGGAGGTGACTAGAACAGTTGTGGACTAGAATTATCTGGAAACTTCATCATTCACATGTTGAAGTCCTCTAGGCTGCATGACTTGAAGGCTGATCTCAGCCAACACTATTGACCAGAGACCATACACATGGCATCTCTATAAACCTTGGGCTTTCTCGTAGCATGGTAGCATCGAGGTCGTCAGACTTCTTACATGGAGGATCAGAGTTCTAAGAGTGAACACAATGGAGTCCACGTGATTTGTTATGATTCATCCTCAGAAATCACATCCCATTACTTCTATTATAATCTGTTGATCAAGTCATAAGCCCACTCAGATCCAAAAGTTAACATCGAACCACTTCTTGAAGGAAAGAGTGTCAAAGAATTTATAGCCAGCCATGCTTCGAAACTTCCATAACAGAATTTTCAGAAGAAGCTCCAGGATGTAACTTTGCTTTATAAATGGCTACTGAATACTTTTTCTGTGCTAAGTATGGTTGGAAGACTTAAAATGAGTAAGACATATTCTGTGTTACCTTCATGACATCTACAGTTTAAGAATAAGTAGGTAACATAGACAGTTCTGTTTATTTATTTTAATACCTTCTCTGACTTCTGAGACTAATGAAGATCTTGTTTCTGCCTAAATAGTTGAGAGTCAGCCCTTTGAAAGCCGCCAGTTATAATGTGGGAGGAACTGGCATGGGTTATGTCATGTAATATTCATTGAAACGGTTTATGATATACATACTATTATTTAACTCCCTTTTACAGTTTCAACAGAACTTCTAAGACATTAAGATTTTTACTCAGTCACACAGACAGTAAGAGACAGAACGCAGAAGCAAATCCAATTCTGTTGACCCCAGTATTTGATCTCTACCACAACCATTCCACTATCCTGGGCTTTGCTAGATCCAGTTGGCTAACAAATGTCTTCACCAGATAATATCTGTTAGATCACCACAGAATATTTCCATGTTGTTTTAACTCAATATTTTTTTTAGGAAAGCACGTTTTGACTAGGCACAGATATAAGTTGAAAGTGGAAAATACCAGAAGCTCCTCTAGAAACTCTATCATACACTTATCGGATCCTGTTTCAACTAGAATTCTTTCTATCTCAAGCAACAAAAATTTCAATTCAGATGTACTTAAAAGATAGTCATAAATTGAACCCTTTTCAGGTAGGCTTCAGGGAGTTTGGAGTGTTACCATCAGGGATCCTTGCTCTTTATGTCTGATTGGCCATCCTAGGTGGTAATTTAATCTTCAGGTTAGAAGCAAAATGACATTTCCAGTTATTATTTAAGACACAACATCCAGAAAAAGGAGACAGGCCATTTTTTTCATACCTTTATTTCTTATAAAGAGGGAAACTTTTACCATAGGCTCCTCTGCAATTTTTCCTTCTTGCCTCATTGGACAGGATTGGGTAGTGTGCCTTTCTTGGAACCAATCACAGACAAGGGGAATTTGACTAATTAAAAAAAACCAGGCCCTTTCTAAAAGCTAGAGATGGGGTCACATTTTTTTTTAAGATTTTTATTTATTTATTTGAGAAAGAGAGAACCAGAGTGCATTTCAGTTCAAAAATGCTAGAGAGAAATGTAATGAGGCTGAGACTACGTGAAACAGTTGAAGCAGGGTAGCATTTTAGGGATCATCATCTGAGCTGAAGGTAGATGCTTAATCAACTGAGCCACCTAGGCACGGGGTGGAGGGGAGGGCGCTATGTGTGTCACCTTTTTAAAGGCTTCAAGTGAAGAGGTTGATACCTGAACAAAGTCAGGGTTTCTATAGAAAGGAGAAAGTGGGAATGGGTTAGTCAGTGGGCAACAAATGTCTATCACACTCTTCTCTGGTCTGCTATAGTGATTCCAACCCATGTCACCCGGTACTGTTCTTTTTTTTCTCTTTTTGCTTCAGGTAATGGTAATTTCTTCATTCTCCCAATAAACTCTGAAGGATGTAAATTTCTAAGATGGTAAAGCTCATCTCAGACCATGAAATAAATTATTAATCACTGGGATGAAAGACTGAGTTTTGGAAAAGGTGAATATTATTTGTTGAGGAGACAAGCCAATGCAAATATTCTTAAAGTATATTCCATAGTATATTACTTTAAAAAGTGGGCATATGTGTGTATGTGTGTGTGTGTGTGTGTGTGTGTGTTTAGAGGATAAAGTAGATGGAAGTGGAAAAGAAGGTTCTATGCCTTTAAAAAAAAGTCTGAAAATGATGCACTCTTTCCCTATTTGACATAGTTACAGTGTGAATTAACATATTAAAAAACTGTGAGAAATCCTGCAGCAGAACAATCTAGTGTTTAGCCTAGTATTCCCTATCTCTTTTTAGACTGGAACACTTCTGAGCATTTCTATTAAAATCCTGAAGAACATATATGCTATGATTACACTTTGAGATACACTAATAATACCTTCTCTTGACTTGTGACATAAGATTTCAGTATTCTTACATTAATATCAGGTATAGAGACATCAAGAGTATTATAGCTTTAAAATCCTACCACCAAATTATTTTTTCTTAGAATTCAACTCAATTCAAATAAGTCATGTCTAAATATGTAACTATGCTGTACATATACAGATACATAATGCATATCTTTATCTATCTATCTATCTATCTATCTATCTATCTATCTATCTATCATCTATCTAAGTTTGACTGAAGCCAACCAGGGAAAGGAGTGAATTTAGATGGGGAGTAATGATTTCTATCTGCAGTATGCTGGGTTTTAGGTGTCCCTAGGATATTCAAGTGGAAAATTTGAACAAATATTTGGAAATGGGCAGAAACCTGGAATTTAGGAGATCTAGGTTTCAGTTCAAAAATGCTAGAGAGATGTAGTGATGCTGAGACTAAGTAAGCAGAAGTAGTAGGATAGTATGTTATTCATCTAGTGGAGATTTCAGAGGGCATAGTAGGAAAGGCTGAAAGAAAAGAGGTATGTTGTCCAGGCATAATGCATGAAGCAAGAGTACATGAAAGGAGAGATATAACAGAGGAGCTAACATATCTTGACATAACCAAAGATTACAAGAGATGTGGGATGTGTTGGGTCTAGTTGGCTGCAAGCTTTCCAAGGTAATGAGGCACTACATCCTCTGGTGGCCAGTGGAAGGTGGCAAAGGTTATGATAATATAAGAAACACTACTTATTTCTATGTGCCATCCACAACCTGAATAAATTGCTCACCAGTGGGTACAGAAATCTTTCTTGGTCCTTTGTTGGTTGTCTCCTTACACATCCATTCTTCCTTTCTTCTCCATCCCAACATTCTCAAGGGAACCAACTCTACCTCGACCTTCAGCAGTGGAAAATGTGACCAAGGCTAAATCAATTAGAGCACCAGATTTGCTTGGCCACAGTGGTTAGTTCAGTTACAAATATATAACTTAAGCTTGTCTGATAATAGCAGTTTTCTAGACTTTGCTGTGAACACTGGGACAAAAATATATTCTTATTCCTGTAGCAAGTGACTAATGAATAGATAAGCCAGAAGCTACTGGCTCCATCTTTAGAATATGAAAGGACACAATCTTAGGACTAAGATGTCACAGTGGAAGGTACACCAGAAATACAGAAAGAAACAATGACTCTGTTGACATTGAATTGTTGGATCAATCCTCACCTGAAACCTTACTCTGGATTTTTCATATGCATGAACCAATAATGTGCCCTTACTATTTAGGTTAAATTGAGTCAATATTTGATTAATTTCAAACAAAATTAATTGAAATATGATACAGAGAGATTCTAATTCCTGGTGGAGTCAGCTGTATACTGATTACACGGATGTGGAAGGGAGACTTTGAGCCAGAGGCCCTGGACATGCAGGATCCTGAGAGTTTTCATTAGACCCTTTGTCTTGATTTGCTTGACTACTATCTCAAAGTCGAGTTTAAATTTTAGAAAAGTTTGCATGACATTATTAGGTATCGAGTATGTTTGTCAGTTTAAAGATGCTTTCAAAAAAGTTCTTATAAGAAAGAGCAATAAGTCTTTAAAAATAGTAATTTGGTGGAGACTCAACATCAATCACTTGTTGCTATCATGAGCTATGCTTTCTTATTGGAGTCATATTCCAGATGAAGTTGATATTGAGCCACTGACATTTATGAACTTATTGCTTTGACATTTATAAACTTACTGCTTTTTGACATTTATAAACACATTGCTTATAAATTTGTTAATGAATTTATTAGTTAACAGAAATCCACTGCTCACTGGAGTAGCAAAGTTTAACATCAGGGCTGACATCATTACATGTAACCTATTTCCTCCATAAAGTAGAAAGTATATTCAGGGAGAATGCCAATTAGGATAAAAAACTATTTAGTGAACCATCACACATTCCTTTAAGGAAAGAGACAGCAGCACAAGCACTAGCTCCAGCTTTAAATGGGTTTAGTACAAAAGTTGTTCTACTGGACCAGGGGTCATCAAATTTGATCTGTGACCTGTCTTTGTAAACAAAGTTTATTAGAACACTCATTCATTTACATATGTCTATGGCTGCTTTTATACTATGATAGCAGATTTGAGTAGTTGTGAAAGAGACTGAATGGCCCACAAAGCCTACATATATCATTTGTCTCTTTACAGAAAAAGCTTGTGGATCCCTGTAATTAGACTAGGAGTGCCTTGTACGTAGAACTATATGATTTTCATCTTTGTATAATCATCTTTGTATATCAGATGCTTGTTATGTGTCAATCACTGTGACACTGTGCTTATTGGCTGAAATCCTAAACAACTCAATGGATTAGGTATTCTCATCTTGCTTCTATAAAATTCAAAGAGGCAAAGCAATTTTCTTGAAGACACACAGCCATTAAATCCCAGATCTGTGAGTCAAACCCAGATGTACGCGTCTGACCTAAAGTTCATGCTCTTAACTACTGCATATCCTACACTTTTTCCTCCATCCTTCTACACAGTTCCAGCTTCATAAAAGGAACTCATAAAAGGAACTCATTGTTTGACATTGAATTGAAATGGAATCAGAATTATTACTCTAAAAGTATTTGTTTACTTTATTTAAACCTTAATAGATCACCTGCCAGGGATACTCTCTTAACTGAGCATGAATGGTCTAGAGAAAATTGACAAGAAGGAAGTGTTATTTCCAACATGAAGGAAGAGTTTCATTTTCCCTTTTCCACACATAGGCTTTCTTGTCAGTTTTGGTCTTCAGTAGGAAGCACTAACAAATCAATGAAGTTCACCAGAAGAAAGAAACAAATTGAATTGTTACTTGGATTATATACTTGATTTATGAAAGAGAGGTTGAAAAGGCCTACCATCACTTCAAATGGGATAACTTCCAATTTTCTTGCAGCCTTTGAGCTGTTACCTGAACCAACTGGAAATGCTCTATTGCTCCAGGTTCTCTACAGGTCAAGACCCTATTATATTACTAATGACTGATTAACATTTGCAATGCTTCTTACTGTTATTACCCAGCCTATAGACTGTTGAGTCATGGGGATTGCTATATTATGGATTGTAACTACACCTCTCTCTTCTCACTTTTCTCATTACAAGCTTTCTCAAGCATGGTATTTACAGATAAAGTGATTGTGTCTAACACAGACGAAATGCAAAGATAGAAAGTTGACTCAGGCATGATGGAGAAGACTCCTTTTTCCAAATCATATAACCAAAAAGAGGTAGTTATTGCTATGGAAAGAATGAAAAAAGAAACTTTTCTGTGCCAGAGAATGCTTTCAAGTATATTTTGTTTATTTTCATAGAACATTTTTCTTCAGAAAAGTATAAAACTCTGAGGTAAAGGCCTTAAAATTGCTAATGAAATTTTAAATGGAAACCACCATTCCATATGCACCACAGTACCACTTTCCAAGGAAACTTTGTTGTGCCAGAGGCTAGTATTGTTTTCTGTTTTTAAGTATGCAGTGGTATTATCAGGAGTGCCTTAAAGCATTATGGGTGCTACTGGAGGAATGTTCTGGGAAGCAGATGGGAAAGATGGTTGCAAGGACTCATGTCGGTGGGTGTCTTGGTGTTACTGTCAATTTCTGCTTAGTCCCAGCTAACATGTTGGCTCTTTATCTTTTTTTTCTTGTCTAAAGGCAGAAGCTAGTAGTGGTGACTGCAAAGTTTTCAGTTCCCCAAACACATCTTACTTCAGGGATTCATCTTAGAAACAATTTTCTTCAGCTGTCATTGTTCTCTTCTGGATAACTTCAAATAAACCTGGCTAAGCTTTTCTCATTCATTTTAGGAAATGAAAACATTTTTTCTATTGAGGCAAAAGTTCCAGAAATTACAGTTTAGTTATCACATAAATAAAATTCCCCATCTTCTGTAGGTCTTCTCCAATAAGTTTAGCCAGCCTTGATTTCTTCTCTTTCCAGATGACCGAGACCATTATTTCTTACATCTTTACTTCTCAAACTATTGTTCTTGGATCACCTGAATCACAAGCACTCCTGGAGGAGTGTGTTGTAAATGCAATCTCTAGACTTTATCTCAGTCATCCTGAATCATAATGTCTGTGGTTAGGCACAGGTATTCCTAACAAGCTCCCAGATGATCCTTCTACTCACTAAAGTTGAAAAATAATGGTTGCATTGAATTTGTTTAGACAATGGGTGATTCCCAAATTAGCCCTTTACATATCTTGTAGGCAAAAATGTTGCAATCAGATGAGCAAGTTGTGTCCAGCACAAGAATATCCAGTCAAATGGAAAGAGAATAAAATTAAGATGTGCACCTTGGCACAAGATTATGCTCATCAGGGGAAGATATGGATTTTTTTTTCCAATTTGCACAAATGTCCCCTGTGCTAATTGGTTGCCCAAAGGTTACATCTGTCAGGAGGGGCATCTTTTTCTAATTTACACAAGGACACTGTGTGGGCTGGCAGTGCCCTACTTGTAGGTCTGATTTATAGGGCTCATGGGACAAGCATCATGTGGTAAGTTCTTTGTTCCCTCTCCCATGGTACCTCACACACCATTAAAACTCAATATTTGTAGAATCAAATTGAAAATGCTAATAACATATTAATGCTAGAAAAAGAAAGACAGTTTTATCACTCAAACAACAATAGTTTCCTTCATTTCTCTCTTTTCCGGAGTTCAGCAAAATCAGCAGAATTTTCCATTGCAGACCACAAATTGAACATACAATCTGTGTGGGGGGCAAAATGAAACTCTTCTCTTCCTTCCTAGTGGAAATAAAACTCTTTGGCAGTAATTCTTGGATTGTTTTCTTTGGAAATTGCATTCATGTGATTTTTCAAGATGTTTCCCGGGCTTTGTTGAAATTTGATCCATGTAACAAGAAACACATAACTCAATTCATGTTAAAATTCTCAGGGTTACTTAAGAATAATTATGAGTTGTCCATGTGTGCTAGAAAAACAGTCCAGACTTCCTTAAGAATGGGAAGATTATTTGTCTCTCTGGGGTAATGTTTCTCCAGATTAAGCACACCCAATGCAAGAGTTTGCTCAAGAGGTGGCCCCAAATTTTTCACTGTAAAGCAACAGACAGGCTTTGCTAGTTTTACCCTAAAGCCATTCTCAGAGGTGATTTATCATGTATGAAGCAAGGATTTCTGAACCTCTATAGAAGATGATAATATTAACTTGCCTAAAGAGAATAAGACTTGGGCCAAACTCTGGGATGCAATGGTTGGATTTGATCTAAAACACAAATTTCCTGAATTCTGTTTGTTGAGTAACCTTTCCTTCACTTTCACCCTTCTTTTTACTAACCCCTCTAAGCCACAGCAAAAATCAAACAAAGCCCCCATGAATCTCCCTTGCACTTGCACAACTCCCCTGACAAGAAATGGACACTCCAGAGCATTCATTGACTCAGACTCAAAGCAAAGGTGAAGTAAATGGAGATGGGGGTGGGGGTGGGTGGTGTTTCAGTACAGAGGACCTGACACCTGTCCTTTTGCCAGTGTTGAAGAGAGAGCTGATCCTTATTCACCCACTTTTCTTACTGGAGCCTCTTTGATACCCATTAGGGAACTTAATTGTAAAAATATAGGAGTGTCTCACAGAACCTGAAGTCTTCAGGAAAAGCTGGAGCTGGGAATTTGAGGCCATCAGGGACACCATGATATTTATTCACCATCTGTTATCTTTGTTTGTCTCACTCAGTGCATTCTATCCTTTTATCCCTGGTCTACATGAGGAGTGCAGTGTTCTTCCATTTAAATTTCTTCTGTTTAAGAGACCAGTCAGACTTGCTTTTCTTCATCCGAATTCCCAATTACTTAGGGTGGGAGGCTGTTGCACTCATCTTGGATCTGGTAACTTTTCTGGTTCAATTGTCTATTTCCAGGAACAGTATCAAGCTGACCAACGTGAGTTTAAGGAGGTCTTCTCTGTGTCCTGGTTTGTGGAGAGGAATGTCCCAGAGGAAGCAAAATTGCTCAGAAAATATAAAAGGGATCCTATAGAATCCTTTCACCTATAATCCTACAAACAAAGGAGAGCTTTAAGGTCATTTTTCCCAACTACTTTCCCATGGCAGGTATCTGTTCTACAACATTGCTGACTAATAATAATCCTTCAGCTTTGCCTGACTACCTCACCCCGCAAAGATGGAGACCTTCCTCCTTCTGAGGCAGTCAGCATTGTTAACACTTTTTTCTTAGGTTTCAGCAAAAATTCTTCCAGTAATGCCCACACATAGATATTAGTTCTAACCAGCATGCATCTCTAACATTAGAATGAACTTGCGTACCTACAAGTACATATACATATACTTACACATTTTTTAAATGAAAGAGCCTGAATAGAAGTTAACAAGAGGAAGGTTGGTGTAAGACAAGGAGCATGGGCTCTGGTGATAATAGACAATCAGTTTTCAAATAACTATCGATCGGCCATGCAACCTTCAATAAGTCATTGAATGTCTATTTCCTCAACTGTAAAATGGTCCTAGTGTCATGAAAATTAAATAAAATAAAGTGCATAGAGCATTCACTTTAGTACCTGGCATAGAGTTGTATCTTTGTTTTAGCTGCCATTATTTTATTTTAGTATTACTTATTTATATAAATACAATAAAATCATGTATTTTCTAAGCCCTATATCATTCTACAACTGATGGTTCTCAATTCGGCCTGAAAGCTGCTCCTCAAAAGTTGATCATGCCAATGGGTCAAAAAAAAAAAAAAAAGAAAGAAAGAAAGAATGATAGCATCAGAGTGTTCTACATTCATAGCCTGGAACTTGTTTCTGGCAAGAAGGCTAGAGAACATCTCCAGATCACAGGGGTGACAGCCATTCTATTTGTTATTTAACATGAAGCTGAAGGCTTCTTGCTCAAGCTGTAAAGATGGGGAGTACATGGAGAGCATTCTGTATCTATAGTTTACTGAATTGAAATACAGAAGTTGATATTTTTATGACTTTCATAATCTTTTCAAGTAAGTAGGATAGCCAGAGCCAAAGTGTTTTGAGTCCACTCTTACCTCTTGGACTTAGTGTAAGATATGGAGAGAAAGGGAAAAGAAAGCTGAAATGATTGAAACTACCTAGGGATACATTTGCTAAACCCTTGCCCTGAGAAGCTGGAGTGCCAAAAGGTGACAGGCTACCTAATGCATGGGTACAGCATGACTCTTCAGACTGCAGATGCCTTCAAAACAAGGGATATCAAGGAAGTAGTGAGGTAACACCTAAAAGGATTATCATTTCATTTCTTCATTTGTGTGAATACCAAAGTATGCTGAATATTTCTATACTAAAAAATATATATAGCTTCTATATATTATATATAATATTTATAGCAAATTCTGAATTTGATTACAATAAGCATAAACACAAATGTAAATATAAGACAAACACTGTTTAATTTTTTCCACTTTGTCTCTCATTTACACCTACCTGATGAATAGGTGCAATAATTAGCTACATTTTTTATGTAATTAGGAAAAAAAATAAGAAATCAGACCAAGAACTAATAAACATTCCTGTAATTTTAAGCAATAGACTCTTACATACATGAGCAATTGATTTTAGACAAGACCATTAAATAGGGAAAGAATAATCTTTTCAGCAAATGGCTCTGGAATAACTAGATATTCAAATGCAAAAGAATGAAACTAGACCTTTATTTTATACCACATACAAAAATTAACTCAAAATTATCAAAGCCCTAAATGCAATAATTAAAAATGTAAAACTCTTAGGAGAAAGTATAAAAGAAAATCTTTATGACACTGGACTTGGGAATGATTTATTGCATATGAAACCAAAAGCACAGACAACAGAAGAAAAATAGATTAAATTGAATTTCATCAAGATTAAAAAATGTTTGTGCATCAGAGGACACTATCAAGATAGCGAAAACACAATCCACAGAATGGGAGACATGCTGCCATGTTTGAGGAATCCAGTGAGGCTATATCATTGGTTTATTGGGAAGAGAGGCTGAAGTCTAGGTCTAGTTAGGAAGGGCTTTGAACACCAGTCAAAGAGAAATAATGACTTGTAAATATACAACATTTCTAGGCCCACCTTTGCATGCCATGCTGTATTATTGTTCTCCAGAGAAATAAAACCAGAAGGAAAGTAGGAGGTATAGATCTTCACAAATACACACACACGCATACACATATACAACCTATTGGTTTTGTTTTATATATGGAGATAAACAGACACAGACAAAAAGAGAGACAAAGAGGAGAGAAAAGAAAAAAAAAAAGAAAAAAAAAAGAGGAGAGAAAAGAGAGATACTTATTATAAGTGATTTGCTCCCACAATTAGGAGGAAAGGCAAGTCACAAGATCTATAAGTTGGGTTGGCAAGCTGGAGGCCCAGGAAAGCCATATGACCAGAAAGAAAGGAAGCAGAAAACTTGTGAATACCCCTAAATCATCCTACCATGAGTTCTGCACCCAATTCCATCATGTATGGGGAGTTTTCCCTCACCAACAAGCAATTCTCCATCACCAGCTGGGTGTCCTACAATTCAACTCAATTCTGACACTATTAATTTGGAGATAGTATCAGATCCCACAGGTTAAGGGCTCAGTCCCACAAGACTGCCCCCACTTGAGATGCCAGTAGCAAGTCCAGGTTGTAGCCTATACTTCTGACCAACTGGCTATAAATCAGAGGTTCCTATAACCTCCTTCTTGGGTTTGATGATTTGCTACAGTAGCTCCCAGAACTCAGGAAACCCATTCACTTACTCAATTATTGGTTTATTATAAAAGGATATAACTCAGGAAGGGCCAGATGGAAGAGATACATTCAACAAGATATGGGTAAAGGGCAAAGAGTTTTCATGACCTCTCCAAGCCACTGTCACCAAATATGTTTATCAACCAGGAAGCTCTTCAAACTCCATCCTTTTGTGTTTCTATGGAGGCTTCATCACACAGGAATAATTGATTAAATCATTGGCCATTGGCCCAGAGATCAGGGGAGTTGAACTGAAAGTCCTAACCCTCTAATCATATGATTGGTTCTTCTAGCAACCAGCTCCCATTCTTAGGTGCTTCCCAAAAGTCACTTCATTAACATGAAGAAGACATCTTGGTTGCTCTCATCCCTCCAGAAATTCCAAGAGTTTTAGAAGCTCTGTGCCAGAAATGAGGATGAAGACCAAATATATATTTATTGTTATAAAATCACAATATCTCAGCCACATATGTTAATAAATGTGTTACCCACCAAGGAAATATCTCTAAGCAGAGCAGTTGACCATAAGTGATTAAAAAAAAAAAGAGCCACAGAGATTGACAGAAAGCTGAATAGTAAGAGACCTTAAGCAACATCCAGTGACCCCCTCTGGAACAGGCACTACATCTTTCCTTATCATTTCTACAACATCATTTATAACAAAAATGAATGAGAAACCATGTCCACGACCATGGTGTTTTCTTCGCAGAACTGTGCCTTATGTCGTTGCCTGTGCCAGTCAGTCAGTGGTGGTTCCAAATTTCCTGTAAAGGAGGGGCCTAGAGGACAAAGACAAATGCTGTGAGATTTGTCTTAAGACTGGATTTGCTTAGCAAGTTTGTTGTTTTTACTTAGAATCATGTTTATTTGAGATGGCTCCTGGTAGAGAGACTGCTGATGAATATCACAGGGAGATAAAAACCCTGTGAGTCCCTTCTTTGTGCACTGTCCCCAGCCCGTGGCTATTGCAGGGAATCAAATAAATGTGTGCTGCTCTGCCTCTTCAGACCAGAAGACATAAACTAGTAGAATTCTGGGGTGGCCATCCATTCTGGTTGGCCTGGGACTGGGTGATTTTTCAAGATGAAAAACAAGAACAGTGCCAGGCAAACTAAGACAGCTGATACCCAGCATATAGCCCTCAGACATATTCTATTTTGTCACTTGGTGTTTTAATTCCTTTTAAAATTTGAGTTAGAATCTTTAAAACTCGGGTTTCCTAAAGACAACCAGGTACATACTTCTTTTAACAATTCAGAAGATCTGGGCATTGGAACTATGTTGCTGCAGGGTGGCAAATAATCAGGGCCAAGTGGTGGCAGCTCTCTCCGGAATACAGACACGTGCCTTCCATGTCTTCACAGTTGCCACTCAGCTATTTTCATTCATTTATACTACCTACCTGGCCATGAGGCTGCACATTAGAAATATCTGAGTGGCCTATACAATCCCAACATTTAGTTGCACCTCATACCAATTACATAAGAATTTCTGAGGGCAAGACCCTGTCATCTATATACATACATCTTAATATATGTACATCTTACATAATTGTGCATCTTAAATGTACAATTCAGTGACATTACACACATTCACACTGTTGTGCAATCATCATCAGCCTCTATATGCAGAACTTTTTCATCATTATAAACATAAACTACTATACCCATTAAATAATAACTCCTCATTCTTCCTCCCTACCCGGCCTTTGGTAACCACCATCCTAGTTTCTTTCTTTCTCTAAATTTGTCTATTCTAGGTAGCTCATATTAAGTGAAATCATAAAATAATTGTCCTTTTGTGTTTGGCTCATTTCACTTCACTGAATGTTTTTCATAATCATCCATGGTGTAACATATACCAGAATTTCCTTTCTTTTTAAGACTGAATATTATTTCATTGTATGTATATACCATATTTTATTTATCCATTCATCCATGGGTAGACATTTGGATTGTTTACATATTTGGACTATTGTGAATAATGCCACTCTGGACATTGCTATGTGAGTGTCTGTTTGAGTCCCTGCGTTCAATTATTTTGGATATGTACCAAGGAGTAGAATTGTTGGATCATATGATAATTCTACTCTTAATAGTATCTGTATTTTTAAGTCCTATAGGTGATTCCAGTGTAAAGACAAGGTTGTAAACTTCTGCATTAGAGCTTGTAACCTCTCAAGAATCCTTACCCTCTCATTCCAATATGGGGATGGGGGTGGCAGGCAAGGATCAAGTGGGCAGCTTAGTTGATTTAGCCACAAGACAATTAAAACTAAAAACAGCTTTGAGTACACAGAACCTTTCTGTCTTCTCAAAACTCAAGCCTCTGAAAACAATTCTCTGCAGCCCTTTATTGGACATTTCTATCAGCCTTAGAGGAGAGCTATCTTCAAAGAATATTTTAAATTTCATTATATATACAGCTTTAAAATATTAATTCAATCTGTAGAATTTTATAAAAATGTACTGGATTGGAAAATGACACAAAAATAATATCCACTGGTTTTCTTTTATAATATCATCCAACTAAAGTGACACATTTTGGAGCAGCATAGTTATTAAAATGCAGCCTTATGCTGGTATGAATGTCACTTATTTTTAAAAGGAAAGTAATTTTACATGATTTTCTCTCTTATTTTTTGTCCTGATGATACTGAGAGATCTGTGATTCAGGGACTCCATCAAATGGTCTTGTTCTTTCTACCATGCTACTTTAAATGAAGACTGAAAGCTTTTAGAATCTTTCTTCCCAGGGGAATTTATGAAATGTCAAAACGGTCACATCAGCCACTTGGACTAGCCTGGGAATGAAGATTTAATTTGGTCATGGGAATAGCAGATAAATATTTCCTTGAAGTTCTTTCACCCTCCTGGTCTTTCTCCTCTGAAAACATTCCATCATGCTGTATCATTGTCCAAAATGGAACACTCACTGAACTGAACTCAATTTATCAGGGATATCATTTAGGGCTCTTAGTGTCCCAAGTGGAAGAAAACCAAACTTAAGAGACTTAACACGGAAGAGAGGTATGAGTTTGTATTATCTAAAAGAAATTGGATGGGCTTCAGATGAAGCTTGATCCAGAAGTTCAGACAATGCTATCAAGTTTTCAATTCCCCTTTGTCTCTCTGTACTATATCCAGTGTTAGTTTCATCCTCAGGTGGCCATCCAGGTCTGGAGTCTCCAGTTATGCTATCAAAAGACCTGTACAGTTCTGTATTTCTCATGTTTATACCACATTGTCTGGAGTGAGCCATGAGGCTCCAGTAAAGCTAATAAGGGCCCATTTGTAAAGTTAGTAGAGGTACCAATCCCACTCAAATCATATGGCTGAGAATGGGAAAGAGCTATTTTCCTATAGAAAATTCAGCATTCTGTTTCTGGGACAAGGGAGTGAATCCATTATGAGCAGCAAAAAAACACGTGTCGATTATTCCAGGTGTCTTCTGATCAATGCAGAGCAACTATGCCTCTTACCTCCCTTGTTCTAGAACAGTGCTATCTAACAGAACTTTCTGCAATGATGGAAATGTTCTATATCAATGTTTATACAGTAGCCACCTAACCACACATGACTATTGAATACCTGAAATGTGGTTAATGTGACTGAGACATTGAGTTTCTTATATTATTTAAATTAAACTTAATTTAATTTAAATAGCCATGCCTGGCTAGGGGCTGCTCTATTGTGCAGTGCAATTCTAGAGACTTTTATTTCCATTAAAGTAACTGAAGATCACATTTGTATTTTTGGCAGGCACATAGTATTATTTATAGTACATAATGGAGCTTATTATCAACAAAATTCCATAGCTTTTTTTCTATTTATGAGTCCACTGAGTCATGTCTTTGTCATTCTGTACATTTGCAATTAATAATTTAGACATAAATGAAAGATTTTATATTTATGCCAGATTGAATTATGGATGGGCATCCCCACCCTTAAATGTTTTATCTCGATTTTTTTTCCATGATATTATTTGGTCTACTAACCTCATGATGATCTCTGTCATAAAGGGAATCTACCCTATGGTAGGGCTTTTTTTATTTTTTAATCTGAGGATTATAAATGGCTTTCAAGAGTCTGCGACACTTCTGAAATTACATGTAGATTTTTGTGTGCTGCCACTGTTGCTTCTGCTGCTGCTGCTTCTTTTTCTTTTTTGTTATTTAAAGAAAGAGTTTAATGCATTCTTTAAAGTTTCAAAGTTTAAAATCAATAATCAAGAATTTGCATGTTTACACAAATTATTAAACCAAGGCAATTATTTGTGGCCTACTGTTAAAAATGGCTTTTCAGATTAATACCAGTGTTTTCCCCAGACTCTGTCTCTAGTTCCTTAGGTCAGAAAAATAGTGAGGGTTGTTTTGGGTGGGGGGGGGCGGGGGGGGTGGCTAGCTTTAGTTGCCCTGCTCTGTGCCAAAGCTGCTGCCTGCTATAAGGCAAAACCAAAAACTCAGAAACTTTAAGTTTTAACTCCAAAACTGACTTCCAAAATCTGCCAATTATTGTTCACTCTTCATAGAACTTAGGTGGGTGATTTTGTATTTTGTCCATAGTTTATAGTGATTTATGTTAGAGGGTATTTCTTATAAATCATTATATATTATTCATTATCTTATTATGTCATTCTCAATACATGGTATATAATTAACCAGACCTATATATACATTTAGAATTTTACCAGTTTTTTTTTGGCAGTGCAATCATCGCTATAGTGAACATCCTTATTTGTGCCTGAGAACATATTCAAGTAGATAATTAGAAGTAGAGTTTAGGTTATAGAGTAGGTACATTTAGATTGTAATACATGGTGGCTGGAAGTCCGGAAACATAAATAATATTTTATTATAAATAATATCATCATATCAATAAAACATTTGACATATATTAATATGCATAGTAAACATCCAAAATGTATCACATGCATCCAAAGTACCTAAATGTTTCCAGACAATGGTGGCCACCCAGTAGATACTACCAAAATGCTTTTTAAAATGTCTATGAGTGCTAAATACAGTGCCCTGGTATAAAGTAACTAAGGAAACCCTGACTTTTCTTTCTAGAAGATTCAAAGAAAGGCATTTCTATCTGTAGTATGTTAAAGATGGCCATCAAAAGCCATGATGCCAAAGCAACTGGAAACACATGGATAATGTCAGGCACTTGGCTTCTTTGGTGCTACAGCTCTCATCTTAAAATGGGCTCAGAAAGTTAGGGTTGGCATCTCAGTTTTGCCTTGTCTCATGCTGTGAAGACTTTGGGGAAACATTGTATTTGCACAACCCTGGAGCAAGGAAGTTTGCATAAATGAACAGTACACGAGCAAGGTGATGAAAAGGAGTCTGATCTCAGCTCTCCACCCCCTAATGTATGCCAGCTCTGCTCTCAACAAATAGCAGACTTCCCAAAGAGCAAACGTTAAGGATTATTAAACCTTCATTTCTTAATTTCCATTTTGATTCAAAAATCACAGGAGGCTATGATCTTACTTTATGATTCCTTTTTTCCCATGCAGCTGGAATGGGGAATCTGACATTTATTAGCTGGTAAAAGTAGGGTTTTTCTTTATGGCATTAAATATTCTTTTTCATGATGGTGTTTTACTTTACAAATGGCAAATAGATTATGATGTGACCTGCGTAGAAATGTTTTCAAAGCAGGTTTGAGAATTCTGAAAAATTCTCCTTATTATGTAATGAGTTGAAATCCCACTATCTTATTTGACACACTCTGCTGGCATCACCCATCATATTGGCAAGAGAAAGTTAACTGAACGTGGGAAAAAACTTGGTGATTCTACTTCATATTTAGCAAAGTTGTTTTTCTAATGAATTCTAAGAACATACCAAAGATCCATGGCTATAAAACTTTTCCATATTTCTTTGCAATCAGGTGTTCATTTATGAAATACCTACTAAACATCCATGTCGTACTAATCATCAGTCCAAACTCTATGAGGAATACTAAAACATGAAATATCCTTAGACCAGGTGACAGCAGGGTCCTAACTTAGTTTCTTGCCCAGTATGTGTTCAGATATCAGGCTTTTTGTGTAGGTCCAACTGATGGTATTAGCATATATTTTTTAAAAAATACAGTTTCTACACTCACAGAGTTTACAGTCTAGGAGAGAAGGTAAATGTTAAATAAAAAATTACAAGTGTGTAAATTCACAGTGAAGTAAAAGTTCTAACCTTGCTTTATAACTTAAAACCAGTTGGGGATCCCTGGGTGGCGCAGCGGTTTGGCGCCTGCCTTTGGCCCAGGGCGCGATCCTGGAGACCCGGGATCGAATCCCACATCGGGCTCCCGGTGCATGGAGCCTGCTTCTCCCTCTGCCTGTGTCTCTGCCTCTCTCTCTCTCTCTCTATGTGACTATCATAAATAAATAAAATTAAAAAAAAAAAAAAAAAAAAAACCAGTTGAACTCTTGTCCCCCTCCCCGCCATCAGACAGCCAGCATCTAGTTAGAATGAGTTCTTTGCTTTTCATTTCCCCCCTCTTTGTTTCATTCTTTCTCCTACTTATCTCAACGTCCTTTACATGTACTATTTATTTCCTATGCATCCAGCATTTTGTTACAGCAGGAAATGTCAATGGAAGCAAGATACAAAGTGAGAGAACTATGTCCACTGGTGCCCCCAACACTCCCCCCAAAGCACCTGATGGTCCAAGGGCAAGCTTTCCCTTCAGAGCTCCTGCATGGTGAGTATGCCTTTTCCTTCTCCGACTGATCAGATTCCTAAGAATGCCCAGGCTCATAAATCAGAGGGTTGTCCCATGGCAAACAATTTACTGGGACTTAGGGATAGCTGGACAGTATTTCCCAGGAATGAAGGTTGGCTAAATGGCCAGAGTTTATTAAGGCTCTCTGTACGCTGCTTAAGACAGAATTCAGTCAACTGCCTCGGGTGGCTTTCACTCAATCTTAACTTCCAAGAACCACAGAGATGAAGTAAATGAGCCACAGGAATAGGGATTTCTTCCAGGCTGGAGATATTACAATCCTTCTCTGAATATAAGAGTTCGCTTAAAAGGGCAGCATTCACTATTGAGGGGATAACTCCGAAGAGGTCCTGTGGTTATAATGGTTTTATGATTATTTTGGATCTCTGCAAAGACTCCTGTGTTTGGGTAACTGATTCCATGTTGGAGAGATCACACAAACATTCCTTAACATTAGTCTGTGGCTTTGTTAGACAGAATTAAAAGAGCTCTGTGTCCATTCTAGTCCCCAGTCATACCCCAAAGCTGTCATTCAGATGACTGTGGATTCTTTCAGAATTAAACTCTGGGTCTTCTGTATTTTTTTAAACTCATTTATGTAAAAAGTTTGAGGGGAGTCTACACTATATTGGAAAAAGAAGGCATTTAAATCAGATTGCTATCCTCCAAAACCCTCTATATAAAGAAGTGATATTTGTTAGTTAAAATGCACACACACACATATATAAATACATACAATCATACACATATACAAACAAACAAAGAAATAAATTGGAAAAATACCCACCCCTTTTTTACTACTGTCAATTGATCAGGAAATATTGCCCAAGCATCCATCCTTTATAGGTGAAGTCTATCTTGTATGTTGAAAATAAAAGCTTTTTAAGTCAGGTCACAGTCTTCTAAAAGCCTTTGGATGAAGAGAGGAGATCTGTTAATTAAAATACCTAATACAGGGATCCCTGGGTGGTGCAGCGGTTTAGCGCCTGCCTTTGACCCAGGGCGCGATCCTGGAGACCCGGGATCGAATCCCACGTCAGGCTCCCGGTGCATGGAGCCTGCTTCTCCCTCTGCCTGTGTTTCTGCCTCTCTCTCTCTCTCTCTGTGACTATCATAAATAAAATAAAAATATATATATAAAAAATAAAATAAAATAAAATACCTAATACATACATATGTACATACACATAACATACAAACAGGTTAGAAAAATATCAAGGATGATAAAAAGGAAAATATTCAACAAATATTTATGAAATAATAGGAGTACTAGTGCCAATATAGAGCTTTTTTGTAGTGAGGTAGACAGATAATAAGCAAGGAAATATATAATTTCAGGTAATAGAAAATTCTATAAAGAAAAAATAAAGCAGGATAGGTAAGGTAAAATTACGGAAGTAGTGTCATATATATGATGAATGTTGTCAGGAAAAAGGTGATATTTGATATTAGACCATGTGAAAATAAGTACAGGAAGTAGCCATGAATCCAGATCATTCAGTGACCTGCAGATGACAGAAAAGACAGATTTTCATTCTAAGTGGGATAGAGGAGACATTTGGAGAGCCTTGGCCCTAGGACTGACATGATCTAAGATAAGAACAAACTGCAAAGGGGTTAAGGGCTGAATCAGGAAACAAGATAGAAGGCTAATGGTGGTAAGCATGGCATGAATGATGGCTTGGACTTGAGGTGGCAATGGAGATGATAAGAAGTGAACAAATGATAAAGTCATTTTGAAGCCAGAATTAATAGAAATTGTCAAAAGATCAGAAGTGAGGTGTGAGATAAGGAAAGAGGTTAAGGGTGACACTAGGGTTTCTGGGCTGAGCAATTAGAAGAATCACTAGATGAAATAATTACAGAAAGTTTAGCTTGTTAAGAGGATGTTTTAATCTTAATGCAAAACCATATTTTTCCACTAGAATGGATAAAATTCAAGACTGACAACATCAAATATTTGGGAGGGTGTAAAGCAATTAGATTATTATGCATTGCTGATGGGAGTGTAGAATGGTATAATCACTTTGGAAATCACTCTAGTACTTTCTTATAAAGTTAAACTTACACCTACTCTGACCCAGAAATTTATTCATAGGTATATAACCAGAAGAAACAAAAACTTAAGCTTCAAAAAGATGCATATAAGAATGTTCATAGCAGCTTTCCCTATAATAGCCTTAGAATAGAAACAACCCAAATTTCCATTAATAGGAGAATAGAAACAGTATGTTATAATTATAAAATGTAGTATCATTCAGCAATTTAAAGGAATGAACCACTGCTACACATAGCAACATGGATAAATCTCCAAAACATTTTTCTGAGCAAAAGAATTTAAATACAAAATAATATATATTGGTTGGTTCCATTTAAATTAAGGTCTAGAGCAGGAAAAGCTAACTTATGATGATAACTAAAAAGAACATGTGCTTCTGGGCTTGTGAGATGGCAGGAGGTTTTTCTGAAATACAGCTTTCTGGAATGATAGAAATATTCTATATCCTGATAGGGATATGGTTTATATCAGTGAATGTATTTGTTAAAACTGGTCAAACAGTACAACTAGGTATACACTTCATTTCACTAAATGATTGTTATACCTCAACTAAAAAATGTTTACATAAAAAGAAAAAAACTTTAAATAAATAATAAAATATTAAAAAATATATACCCAATAATATATGCTACTTATGTATAAAAAAACGTAAAACTTCATATATTTCTATCAATACAAATATGTATATGTATACAATTAAAAGTAGCATTTTTACATTAAAAAGAATCTGACTTAGTAGCTTTTCCTGATAATAAGCAACAATTGCATTATCTTGTTAAAATTTTGTGACAGCCTTATGAAGTGATTTGCTTTATTTTCCCCACTTTGCACATAAAGCAACTATTAGAAAGTAACATGAGTTGGCCCACAGATATATTGACCAGTTGAGTTGGAACTTGAAGCCATGTTCATAATTTCTCCAGTTTGTACCTTCAAATACTGAATTACATTTTCCTCCACAGCTAGGGCACAGGTACTCTCTAAGGAATCCTTGGTTTTCTCTAGAACCTCAAACAATCTCTCCACTTACTCCATCCTTGTTCTGTTCTGGGGCATCCAGTTTCCATCCTATCACCTTATACCTGGCTTCAACCTTCCTTCCCAGCTCCTACAGGTGGATGTTTCATTTACAATGTCTACTTGCTCTTTGATTTTATGTTTAGATATTGTCTTTTGGCTCTCATTTGGACAAACACTCTGAGGCCTTCAGGTTATTCCTGCTCCTTCAGTGCAAAATACCACGCTCCCAGAACCCTCATCTAAATCCAGATTTTCCAGTCTGGGTCTTTGGATAATTCTTCTAACCTTGTAACTAAAACCTACTCCCATCCAATGTGGAAATGTTGAACAAGACTTCTTGCTGAATTTGTTTGATGAGCCTGGACATCTACCTCCTTTCCACCAAGAAACTCTAAATTATTTTTTTGATCCATAGAATGGAGATAATTTTACTATTCACAAATAGAAAATTCAAATGTATTGGATATGAGGACAATCTTTATCTACCAGTGTTTTAAAAGTCTGACTCAAAGATTCTGAAAATTCAACTACTTTATGTCTTCCAAAATTCAAAAATGATTTCAAAAGTTAAGGCTAGATCAGGCAAGACAGCAAGAGAAATAAGTAATAGGTTAGAAAGTAAAACAAACAACCTTTCAGCAAACTATGCCTTTTAACCCAGGGAAATCCTCTGATGCCTCAGAGAACACAGGTCAATGTATCGGTCTTCCATTTTATTAAATTATTAGTATTAAAAAATAATTCTGAGCAAGCAACAAAACGTAGCACAGTGCTTTCTACAAATAAAACTTAATTTGCTATCTCAAGAGCTTCTGGCTTTTATCACCAAAGGTTGGAGTGTGATGTGTTCAGAAAGAAACTTTTTTTTATCTAGAGGAAACATGGCCAACATTAGTTCCAAATATTTTATTTCAAACATAAAGCATAAAACCAATACTAATAAACAACAGGCTCTTATGCCAACATTGGTGCATGTTTTTGTTATTGCATTATATTCTATGAGAGTTATTTTGCATAATTAAATAGAAAAAAAAAACCTTGAACTTGGAATTATAAAACCGTCACCACAAACCAACAATTCCACTTGATGTGTATTAAGTCATTAAATTTATTGTAAAAAAAAAATAGAAAAAACAGAGAAAAAATCTTTTCCTTGTAAATCATTAAAAATTCATGAGGGTTGAAAGCAGAGCAAACAGCCCATACATTTGCTTAGGGAACTACTGCAGAAGAAGGCACTGCAATTCAGAACTGAAAATGAGCTTTTCTTGAAATCAAAATGGCCTGTTATCAAAATGACTACCACGTGGGCTATCAGGAAGAAAGGACTTATAAATTCTGAGAATGTAAATGTTGGTCCCGCTATCCAGATAAAGAATGCTTGGGATGGGGATGGAGGATGGGCCGATCATTGTCTAAGGAGTCTCACAGTTGAACAGTTCAAAAGAATGAACTATCATGGGATTTGTGAAGGAAGGAGATCCAGAAAATACAGGCTGAGTTAGGACCTGGCTTCTGGACAAGAGTCAATCCAGTCTGCATCACATTCTCCAATAGCTGAGACAATGGTTTTGCAGCCAGTTATTTAGACATCAGAAATGATATCAGTTTATTCATTTGGAGGGTTACCACAACTCTTGTTACAATCTAGTCTGTCCAGCATTATGAATTTGCTCTAAAAAGCTTTTTCTTAAAGTGTTGTAACTGGGAGGCATTCATGAAATGGGCAGAAGTAGAGAGAAAGGGATCCAAGTTGCCAGGAACAGATACCCATTCAAACTGGCTCAGATAAAAGTATATCTCTACTGAAGGGAAAGTCAAAGTTACCCAAAGATTGGAAACTGAGTTCAGTTAGACCACTTGGGATCTATATTAGAAAGTGGAGCATAGTAGCTCCTCACTCTGCCTCTCATGGAGTCACATTGAACCTTTTGGGAGAAGAAGCTAGAAGTACCTTTCTATTTACTTACCTGTTTTCTCTGGTGCTCACCGGATATCTGGTCTGTTTTTCTTAATCTGTGCCAACTTTCCAGTTAACTGATGGCTTTCCTCCCCCTTACTAATTTGTTTGTGGTGTTAGATGCCATGGCCTAATGGTGGCCCCAACTTTACATGACCTCCCATCTCACTGACTGCCTCTTTCACTTTTGATTCTTTTTTTTTTTTTTTTTTTTTTTTTTTTAAGGGAAGTTACTGATCTAGTTCAGGTTGCATATTTATTCCTGGTCTTATCAGTAATGGTCAGAGAAATTGGTCAGCTTCCCAACCATCAGGGTGGGAACAGATTCTCTGAAAAAGGGATGAGGACACAGCAAGCAAATTGACTAGAGCATCCACAATCATACAAGCTATAAGATTAGCCCTTAAATAGGTAGGAATTGAACCTACAGAACAGGGTTGTGGATATCACTTAAATAATTGCCATAGTTCTCCAATTCTAAAATGAATATATTTTTCACATTTTAACTTTTTTTTCAAATTGAGATGTAGATTGCAATCAATCTGTACATTTAATGCAGTATAATAGCTGCTATTAAATTGATGATGTATCATAAGTTCAAGTTTCTTCAAGAATTGAGGAAACATAGAAAGCATGATTCTACTGGCTCTTATTTTTTTCAAAAGCTAAAAATCAAATCTTTTCATATAAAATTACTATTAAGCACTGTCTCCCTAATTGTTCTGTATTTGTCTCATTTTCATTTGAAAGATGACAATCTCATCATTTCAACAGGTAATTCTCCAAGCCCATCATGTTATCCTGTCCTCTGATATTATGCCTAAATCATCTCTCTTTGGATTAACTCATTATTTCAATTAAAGTCCTTGATATACATCAAAGACGTGCCCTTATTTGTGACAGAGCCATAAAAAATGTGTTGCTTTAATTCCTTCTATAAATCATTTTCTCTACTCCATTCCCTTAATTATGCGCTGTTTTTCTCTGGAATTTTTCCAATGTCCAGGATCTTTTTTTTTTAACCTAGAAGTGTTTCCAAAATTTAAGTAAGGAATGCCAATATAGTCTAACAAGACTCCCCTTCCTCTTTTGTGATGTTGCCTTACAAGCAGTTCCTTTCCCCCTGCCAGATGATTCAATGTAGAAATAATTACTCTCTAGATTCATCCAGCATGCTTACTTGTAGGGCATTTGCCCACCAGTAAAGACTAGTCATTTTGGGTTATTTTTACACAGAAAACTAATCTCTTACTTTCTTTTCCAATGGAATCCCCCCCCCCCCCCTTTTTTTTAAACACTTGAGTTATTTAGCCTGGGAGTTAGCAACAGTTGCTGCAAACTGGTGTCATCAGGTAGTGGAATGATATGACACAAACACCACTCCCCTCTAATGTAAGTTTTAGTTCAGGTTGTGACATGGACAATAACCCATGGCTTTAGAAAAGGAGCTAATATCACTGGTCTAGTAAATGGTTTAAAAGACCAGCGGGGGGTCAGCCCAGGTGGCTCAGCGGCTTAACACTGCCTTCAGCCCAGGGCGTGATCCCGGAGACCCAGGCTCAAGTCCCACATCAGGCTCCCTACGTGGAGCCTGCTTCTCCCTCTACCTGTGTCTCTGCCTTTCTCTGTCTCTGTGTCTCTCATAAATAAATAAATAAATAAATAAATAAATAAATAAATAAAATCTTAAAAAAAAAGAAGAAGAAAAGCAGGGTTAGGCAATTCCTAATCATCCTTTAGCTCCAACATTATCATTTCTTAATGGCCTGGTTAATATTTTTCTGAGTGCTCATAGGCTCAAGATCACACTGAATCCTAGACCTATACCTGTAATACCACACCAACCCTGCATTCATTCCCATATTCTACATCTCTTCCTAAAGAGACTATCCAGGCTCTATCAAAGTCCCATTCCCCACCAAATATGCATCAGACTCACCTACACACATACACATTTTGCTTTGAAAGTAAAACTTTATGGAATCCAGTCCTGTTCTGGAGATCAGCTCTTTATCATTTTTTTCCCTGATGGATACACACACCAAAAAAGAAACGATGTCCTCATTTTTCACTTGATAAGAAGATTGCACACTGCCTTCCCTTCTGATAACCTAAAGAATGAACTATTTGTCTGGAATGATTCATGCTATATTCCAATAATCTGGTTATAAAGCTGGTTAATATACCATAAACTTACCTTAATAGACCATGGCCTGCCCTTTGAATTCCTTTTTTTGTGTTTTTGTTTGAGTACATCCTTCCTTCAGGCCTAACCTCCTTAAAATGCAAAAGCCATACCTGGACTGAATAGTCATTAATATGTGACCTTCTCCTGGTTTTGATGTCTATAACCCCATTTATCTGGATTCTGGGGTCATTTTAGATCACAGTTCTGCTTGCTAAATAAGAAATCATTGCCAAAAATCGAGTAGGCATGATACCAACTCTAATCTCCTAGGAGACATACTCTCTTGACCTGCTGATTCATACAGTGTGTGTTAAGCTCAAATTACACGAGAAATCCCTTGCTGCCTTTTGTCAATAGTTATTTTTGCAAGGTCCTCATTACTTTCTAATTGACCAAATTTGTTTTCTTGATTTCTCTCATTAAAGACAGTTTTAGAAGTAATTTCAATTGTGTAGCTTTTCCAAAGACTTTCTTCCTCCAGGCCTGCCCTCATTCCTAAATAGGCCTTTATTTTACCTTTGGTATCTCTCTCTCTCTCTCTCTCTCTCTCTCTCCTCTCTCTCTATTTCTCTATCTATGTCTAATGGATTTTGAAAAGTGACTAGTAGCTGGATGTGAATAACATTTATAACCCTGGGTATGACCAACATTCTATCCTCTCCCCCACCCTAAGTAGAGAATCCCTACCCCCAAGAATAATATGCATGGAATAACTTGTCTGGGTTAGCAGAAACCCAGCATCTCCATTTCTTGATTATTCTAAGATGAGGTTATGCTTGGTCTTTCTTGCCCAGTCAAAGCAGAACTCTGATGTGCCTTCCTGATTCTAGACAACTCTCCTGCTCCTGCAAAGTGCTGGTTGTTCAAGAATGAACTATACTCTGTGGGGCTTCGGGTGCTCTATCCTTGCAAGTGCAAATTTCTACTGAAGATCCAATAGGGCTTCAATGGTACACTTGGTTTGTTCCATGGTAAAACTTCCCTGGGCTCCCAAATTAGTTTATATGTTTGTATGTGTGTGTGTAGGTGTGCTTTAATTTGCTGAAAAAGCTGCTTCCCAAGCAACAATGTTGAACCCAGAAGATCTGAATCAGAGCACATTCCAATTCACTGCTGTTGAGCCCAGAAGATCCATCTCCGTTATTATTATAACAAGGGTCTAAAGTCTAGATCAGAGTATTTCAACCCTCGAAGTTATGTATTTCAGGAGTCTCAAGTCCTCTCACCAAGTGAGTCTGACAAAGCTACTCAGATTATTCCAACAGATTCAGGCAGCCTAGAATTTTTTTTTTAAAAAGGAGGAGAGGCTCAGTTCTGACTCTAATAGAAGGTCCCCAGGCTCCTATGCAAATGACTCCTCTCTTCTTTGCGCTTGCTTAGCCATAGTTTCTTTGGCCAGATACCTTGGTACACACTCTAAATGTTCTCCACAGACATTAAAGCATTTTGCTAATGGCTTCTTTCAGTGTCTCCCTCTGAGATTCTATCCACACCTGGTTGACTATTTTAACTGTCTGCTTGGCTAGCCAGCTTGGCCCAACAACCACAATGTGGGTGTGGGTGTTTTTCATTTAATAAACTGCTTTTACTGTTTTTACTGGCTTGATCAGTCAAGCAGATTAAAATAAGTTACATGTGCTTTTAAAAAAATTAAACCATTTTTGGCACTTTGATCAATGGTTTGATGAAATTTGATTTCTACTTGAGTTTGACACAAGTTAAAGCTCAAAATTTCTTTCACCTATGGGTTTCTATGCAAAACTCACTGGACTACTCAACCCAGCATTGGTTCTCACTCAGTTCATCAGTTTTCTCTTCTGTTACTTGAGCATAAAATCCAATGATCCCCAGTCACTGCTTAAGATAAAGGTGGTTGAACATAGTGGAATCCCCAGGTGTCCTTATCCTGCTTTGCTCCTCACTAGCTACATGATCTTGGGCAAATTACTTCACCTTCTTCGTGCCCTAACCCTCAACTGTGAAATAATAGCATTAATAGAACTTCCTGGGGATCCCTGGGTGGCTCAGCGGTTTTGCACTGTCTTTGGCCCAGGGCCTGATCCTGGAGTAACAGGATTGAGTCCCGCACTGGGCTCCTTGGATGGATCCTGCTTCTTCCTCTGCCTGTGTCTCTGCCTCTCTCTCTGTGTCTCTCATGAATAAATAAATAAATTATTTTTTAAAAACTTGCCTGATAGGGCTGTTATGAGGAATAAATTAGATAATGCATGAAATATCACAGTCAACAATAAACAGTAACAATGGCTAACATTTATAGAGCATTTCCTGGAATCAAACCCTAAACTAACAGCCTCTTAGATGATCATGTTTAATGGCATCTATTATTATGATTTGTTCAAGTTATTTAAATTTCACAAATATTTGGTCATTACTCAGTGATTAGGGCTTTTTTGGATATAAAGATTACCAAGATAACATCTCACAATTAGCTTATATTCTAAAGGAAGGACTAACACAAAGACATACACAAAAAACATGTTGAATGGTGAGTCCATGAGAGATCTGCAAAGTGTTATGGTGACATAAACAAGGAAAGATGACTTCCCCAGTGGTTTGGGTGTTATCAGGAGGCCTTCTTAAAGCAGGTGATATTTAAATGATGGGTTTGTTTAAACAAGCAACAGTAAAAACAAGAATAAGAAATCAGCAGTAATAATGGCAGCTAACACTTGTAGAGTGCCTCTTGCATTCTAGATGCTATGAGAAACAACTGATTTACATTATTTCATTTAATCAAACCCATGAATTAGGTATTATTAATCATTAATTCACTCCTTGGATTAGGTATTATTATCATCCCTCATATTTTTCTCAAGGCTAAGAGAAAGAAAATAATTTTCCCAAAGACATATATCCTGTAAGGTCAAGTCAGGATTTGAATCCAGAGCCTGTGGTCCTAACTACCATGAAAAGACTACTTCCAGGTACTTGGGAAGGGAGTGGCAGTAAAACTGGCAAGACCAGTTTATACAAGAAAAGGGTTGCTCAAGGGCACTGGGTAGTTACATTTAGCTGCTGGAGGGGATGAGGGAAAAGCAGGGGTAAGAGAGAAGGACAAGCACATCAGCTAAAGTCCCCCACACAGAGAGGGCCTTCAGGAAAGCTGCAAGCAGAGGAAATCGAAGTCACAGATGTACTTGAGGAAGACTAATTTGTAAACAGGATTCACTAAAGCTGAACTGACAAGACTTAGTGACTGGCTGGATTCAGGGAGATGAAGATTAAGGCAGAGTTGATGATTCCCAAATTTTCATCAGGACATAATATGGGGGAAACATGTTGATAATTAGCCTGTGTCAATCACGGTAAGATTTTCCATTTCTCTCATGCTCTTCTCAGGTTGCATAAAAACATTGGGGTCACTATCTTTTTCTCTCATTAAAGAAGGTTAAGATTCTTCCAGAGAATCTCCCTATGGAACTAGGGAAGAGGGAAAGCTTCCCAATATCTTTTCTGGAAATCCTATGTCTATGCAGTTTCCCTAACCATAAGCATAGCACACATTATGGTGACTGGATTATCCAGTTACCTTTTGCATCCTTGCTATCCTTTACCTTGAAGGTAAAATAGAAATGCATGGCACAGGGGGCCAGAATTTGGAAGTTATCCTTGTCACTTCCAATTTACATCAGTTTGGGGCAAGTCACTGATTTCTGTGCACCAAATTATCTCACTTAATCGTAACCAATCCTTGAGACAAGCATGGTTAATCCCATTTTGCAGAGTAGTAGACTGAGGTTCAGAGACATTAAGCAATTTGCCAGGAGTGAAGCTTCAGTTTGAACTCACATCTATCGGGATCCCTGGGTGGCGCAGCGGTTTGTCGCCTGCCTTTGGCCTAGGGCGTGATCCTGGAGACCCGGGATCGAATCCCACGTCGGGCTCCCGGTGCATGGAGCCTGCTTCTCCCTCTGCCTATGTCTCTGCCTCTCTCTCTCTCTGTGTGACTATCATAAATAAATAAAAATTTAAAAAAATAAATAAATAAAAAGAACTCACATCTATCAAGTTCAGAAGTATGGGCTTATCACTTCAGTGAAGTCTCAAAAAAAAAAAGGCATTAATTTCTTTGTAATAATGAAGAGTCTCTATTTTAAGTTTTCTAAGGTATTATGTGCATCTTCTCAGGTAACCTTCCAGTTCTACCTAATCTTTTAACATGGAAGTTTCCAGAGCAATTTTCCCAAACATCTTAGGTTTGCCAAAAGGGGCTCTTGCATAATTCCAACCCCTGCCCAAACTCTTAATGATGTTATTTTATACCATATGCATTGAAGTTGACCTGAGTCAGCCATTTTTCTCACTTTTGTTTTTTTGTTTTTTTTTTCCCCTCCTCTTGCCCCCTTCTTTTCAAGTCAATATTCGTTTTAAATGCAAGAAGTCAGCCTCCTTTTTTTAGCTGACAAGGCTAGTTGTTCACACACCTTTCGGGTGCATAACTGACAAGTGTCCACTTATTTGTGGGGCTGACTGTAAACAATCTTTCTAGATATTCAAAGAAAAAACAGGCAGGAGAAACTAACAATTTGCTGAGCAAAGGATGTGGTGATTTTTAGAGCCAAAATGATCCCCAAATGTCCTCTGGATTAGGAAGGGTGGGATTGGCAGCCTCCAGGCATCCCAATTCCAACCCTGTGTCCTCTTTCTTGGTTGTTTTCTGCAGTGAAAATAATCTGCACATTTAGGACAGAAAGAACCCCTCTTCCAGATACAATGCTTTATCTAACCCAAATACTACTGCTGTTTCCCTCCTGGTTCATTTACTAATTCTCTCTGAGAAAAATGCATTCCCTGTGACATTTTGATTCTGAATCACTAGGGAGCTTTAAAAAATGCCAGTACATTAGCCCTACTCAAGACTAGTTAAGTTAGTGTCTGTGGAGGTAGGTCCAGGGCATTCATGCTTTGGGCAATGTGCAAGTTGAGAACTTTGTATAATATCCTTCAGTTTGGACTTGTCTGATGTTTTTCTCATGGTTGGACTGCTGTTAGGGGTTTGAAGAGGAAGACCACAGAAGCAAATGCCCTTCTCATGATAGGGTATTGCTGTTCTCATCACAACTTTGGGCTCTGCTATAATAGAACTATGCTAAAATGGCAGTTCTGGAGTCAGATGGTGTGACCTCATACCCTGGCCCCACTACCCACACACACATGACCTCAGGCAAGTCTATTTTTCTTTCCAAGTCTCAGATGCTTTATCTGTAGACTGGCGTAACAATCCTTATGCATTTATAGCATTTATAATCATGGCTGGCACATGACAAATGATAATCATTATTATTGTTAATTACTATTAATCATTATCTTGGACAAAGTTCTGCCATGTTTCCCTAGATATGGAGCTGAACTAGATGATATTTAAGGTACCTATAAGTTATAATCTTGGATTCTGGATGTATCTATTCAGATGGTTTGTAAATGAAAAGAAGATAGACTCATCAATGCATGCTGCTTTATAACTCCACATCCTAATTCTCTAAATACCCTTTGTAACTGAAAGCTGAATTAGCAGTTCTATCAATATAGGTGAAGTTCCTCTGTATCTCAGAAGCAGCTACAATATATAGGAAAACACTAGATATTGAATTAGAAAATGAGTCCAATTAAGGATGGAAGTTGACATTATTAGTTAAGATGGAGTCTGCTAGTTAACTTGGGTTGAAGTTGTGTTTCCGTGGTAGAGATGGTTTACCTTGACCCAGCCATGCAACCTTGAATGGACCCCATGGGGACAATTATGGTAGATGGAGGGCTGAGTGAGGGGTAAGAGTTGGGATGATGGAGATGAGCAGAGTGGGGCAGAGCAGAGTAGGGAAAAGAATCACCTTTAGCAGCCCTTGGCAATTCCATTCTAGCAGATAGAAATTGACTAGCATAGCTCCGGGGTTCTCCCTAATATGTGGTTAGCAGTTCAATTGCAGGATTAACCCCAGATTTCTCACCTGTAAAGTGAGGATAATAATTCCCAACTCCTGTAATTACTGAGCAAATTTAACAAGACCATACATTTTAAAAAGCTTTATAAATAAAAAAATGCTATTCAGATGTATTGTTATTTATGAATATCTAAAATGGAAAACAGTGAGTAGTAAGTGGAGGTGGGGTTATCATGTTTATACAAAACATATACAAAGGTCAATGATGTGGTCCAATGCATGAGTGTGGCAGAAGAGAACCTTGCTTTCTACCATGTTTAGGAAATCTTGGGACCACTGGGACAAACCCTTTACTAACTCAGGAAATAGAAGATGAATAGGGGTCTAGATTCAGCAAGGCTGGTAACTAATCACAAACTTGCTTCTCTCAGATAAGAGCCTCTGTTAATTAACATTTTAAATTTTAATGTGTCAATAATTTAGGATCCAGTTGCTTGGGTTATGATTTTGTTTCTTTCTCCAATGAAGAATAATTTTGCAAGGGTAAAATCACTGGGCAGGACATTCCTGTAAAGTTCATTAGGAAGGAAAGTTGAGGTTAATTTGTCTCAGATGTCCATTGTTTTGTTGCAAAGGCTGGATTCTGATTTTTATTTTAATACTAGTGCTATATGATTCAGGGTGATGAATCTGATCCTCAAATTGCTTGAAATTGGTACTATCTCTGAAAACAGTAAAATGCAAATAAGAGGTTTCGCTGTTCAATTATTGCCCAGGTTAGTGCATTTAGATTGCACCTAAAATTAACCAGTGTAGTCATTTGGAAGGTGACAATATCAATGAGCTCTTTGTTTCATCTAGGTCGGTTAACTATAGCTCGTGAGCCAAATCCAGCCCTCTGCCTGTCTATAAATAAAAGTTTTATTGGAACAGATTTATGCCCTTTGTTTACTTGTTGTCTAAGGCTGCTTTTGCACTACAACAGCAAAGTTGAGTAATTGTGGCAAGACTGCACGACTCTCAAGCCCTAAAATATTTGCGGTCTGACCCTTTACAGAAAAAGTTTACCAACAGAAAACTTTAGATAATTTCAGGTGTTTTAAAGCAGTTTTATTTTTCGTAGTTATAGGTTTATCTTAATATATACTAGAAAAAAAGAGAAAACTGCCAAATATGTATTTTGGCATATTTTGTTGTTTTGGACAAACTAAAGAATAGAGAGAGAAAAAACTTCAAGTTAATATAAGGAAAAATACTAAATTAATAATACAATTAAAAAATTATGGTTATAGGTAAAATTCTGATATTTGAAAAACACAGACACAATAAGCACTAAAATTTTTTATTTGATTTTTATATTTCCCTGATTCTAAAAATTTGGCCTAAGAGAGATTTTTAACAAATACATTTTTAACATATACTGTACTTTAGTCTTAAAATAATTGGGGGCAGTAATTAAACAGGTAATAATAACGACTTTATACATATGAAGATGAGACATAGATGAACTCTTCATTTGTAATCACACAGTCATAAGCAAATCTCTTTTGGAGGGAAGAGACAGAATAGAGTTTTCTGGGGAAAAAAACCTTAATTCTATACTTCAGCTCATCAGAAAATGATCTTGACTTACTGGAAAGATCCATAAGGCCTGATATCAGAGAGTTCTTTAGCTCTGTCATGTGACCATGGACACAAGATTCAAACTGATCTGGCCTCGCCACCTATGGTCAGATACAAAGGCTCAAATAAAAACCACAATGAGATCTCACCTCACACATGTCAGAATAGCTAAAATCAAAAACATAAGAAATAACAAGCATTGACAAGAATGTGGAGAAAAAGGTATGCTCATGCTCTGTTGGTAGAAATGCAAACTGGTGCAGGCACTGCCGAAAATAGTATGGAAGTTCCTCAAAAATTACAAATGGAATTACCACATCATCCAGTAATTCCACTACGGGTGTTTACCAAAAGAATATAAAAACACTAATTAGAAAACATATATGTACCCTTATGTTTATTGCAGCATTATTTGCAACGGCCAAAATATAGAAGCAACCCAAGCATCCATCAATACATATATGTGTGTGTGTGTATATATATATATGTATATATAAATTATGTATAATGGAATATTACTCAGTCATAAAAAGAATGAGATCTTGCCATTTGCAACTACATGGATGGATCTAGAGAGTATAGTGCTAAACAAAATAAGCCAGTCAGAGAAAGACAAATATCTTTCAATTTTCACTCATATGTGGAATTTAGAATTTGTAGAGAACAAACTGGTGGTTTCCAGAGGGGAGGAGGGAAGGAAAATGAGTGAAATGGGTGAAGGGGACTGAGAGTACACTCATGAGGTGCCTGGGTGGCTCAGTTATATGTCTACCTTAGGCTTAGGTAGTGATCTCAGGGTCCTGGGATTGAGCCATGCATCAGACTTCCTGCTCAGGTGGGAGTCTGCTTCTCTCTCCACCCCTCCCCACTGCTTGTGCACTCTCTCTCCCTCTCTCTCTCTCAAATAAATAAATACAATCTTTAAAAAAAAGAGTATATTTATGGTGATGAGCCCTGAGTAATGTATAGAAGTGTTGAATCATTGTATTGTACACCTAAAAGTAATATAACACTGTATGTTAATTATACTGAAATTAAAAATAATAACACATTAATATTTCAATGTATACACTAGTATATATTTGTAGGGTTTGATTTTTTTAGTAATTTGGTGACCAAATAATCTTAAGAAAGAAAACTGATTTCAACAGATTTGAACCTGTTCAAATTTACTGCAGGATTTTTCAAGATCTGCATAGAAATGGAGGACACAACTTTGCTCAAACCTACCAGACCAAACAACTCTTTTCCCATGGAGTATTTTGAAAAATACCACTTTTAAGGATCTAGACAAAGGTGGTCATAATCAGAATGGACATCAATATGATTCAGAGTCTAGAATTTATTTCATTTTCATATTTTTTTGGAATTCCTCCCTTTTGGGTATATCAATTTAATGGAGACAAGTTTCATGATAGTGGCTGGTACAACTTAAAACCATGGAAGAACTTGTGTGAAAGAATATTTTGGAACTTTGGGATGCTCAGATGGCTCAGAGGTTCAGATGCCTTCCAACCAGGGCATGATCCTGGAGTCCTGGGATCGAGTCCCACGTTGGGCTCCCTGCATGGAGCCTGCTTCTCTCTCTGCCTATGTCTCTGCCTCTCTCTCTTTCTCTGTGTCTCTCATGAATAAATAAATTAAAATTTTTAAAAAAGAATCTTTTGGAACTTTGAAAAACAGTCTGTGCTAAAACTTATAGGAGGCTGATTAAAAATAAATACCAACATTCTTTAAAATGTACATTATCTTTTTGTAAGAAATTCTATTTTTACAAATTTATCCTTTGGAAAAATCAGAGATATGTGCATAAGGAATTTACTGAGAATGATTTATAATACTAAAAAATTGGAAACAATTTAAATGTTCAATAATAGAAGATTGTTAGGAGGGCTTAAATATATTGGAATATTAAGCAATAAAAATTATATTACAAAAGAGTACTTATTGACATAGTAAATTGTTCATGATATATATCTGAGAGTAAAATACTATTAAATAGTATTCACAGTATCCTACTTTTATCTTTTATAAAATTATATAAATGAATATACATAAAGAACATTAAAAACACAGGAAGTATAAATAGTGGGATTATTTTGGGTGATGGAATTCTAGAAGAAGCTTTCCTTCTTTGTGCTGAAATGTTTCCCAACTTCCCTGCACTGAGCTTATATAGGGGGAAAAAAGACTCAATTATAGCAGAAAATCCTATAGAAAACAGACAGCTTTCTCCTTATATAACTTTTTCCGAAAGAATTTATGACATGACACATTTTGCAAATACACTAAACCATGTATTGCTAGAAGCAGATAGGATTTTTTCCCAGGTGCAAGTTTGGTTAAGGATGATACCAGAACCCTGGAGACTTCAAGCACTCTTCTTATTTCATTCTGTTCAGAAACATGTCAATGTGAGGAATGGCTGTGCCAGCATCGCAAGAAATGACCTGTGGTTTATAATCCAGGTGAACAATTTCCCTGCAGCACATCAAAGCCTTGACTCAGCTTACCCTGTATATCTGTTCCACTTATATATAGTCAAGATCTCCATGGTCTTGTCACTTTCTTCCCCATCCCTGTTCCTTCTAACCCAATAATGCCAAAAGTAAAGTATCTGAGTCAGAGCTGATGGGGTAGGGAGTTCCTTAAACTGGAGAGTGTTCCAACCAGGACAGTTGCTTCTACATAAGGTAGTTAGCTCTTTCTTCACCTTCTTGAAAAGAATTAAACCAACATGCACAAATCTCTGTCCATGGAATCTTTAAAAATTCTCCCAGTGTCACGTATTATATAAATTTGTGTTCCTGCTGCATGCCACTGTCCTAAGGTACTCTGCCATGAATTCACTGTGTGAACTTGGGTGGAAGTCTCCCAATTCTGGATCTCAATTCCCTTACCTATTTAATAAAGTGACCTTACTTACTCAACAAACATTTACTGCGTTTTCTACTCTGGGGTTAAAATCCATAAGCCAGATAGAGCCCTACTCTTCATGGAGCCTACAATTCGGTAAAATGGGCACGTTTATACATGCGTATGTCCCTTATACATATGTGGGATTTTTTCTAGCAAATCCAAAGGAATGTGGAAAGTATTTCAGAGGAGAAAGTATAGAGATTCTTCTGGATCCACAGAAGGGGTATCTAAGCCGGACTCATAAAGCTAAGGACAACTTCCTAGAGCTAGTGACATCTAAGAAAAGAGATCCAGAAGACATACCGAAATATGAGTAAGAGTTAGTGAAAGAGAAATAATGGAAGGAAGGAAGCCCACCCAAATCTCAACAACTAAAGGGTGAGTGAGTAATTCAAGAAATTAAAGGAAATTCATATGGCAAAAATGAGGGTGCAAGATGGAAAAAGAGCAAGATGGAGCAAGCCATGTTCAAGAATTTAGATCAGCACTGTCCAAGATACATAATGTTAGTTGTGAGCTGCCTATGTAATTTTAAATCTTTTAGTAGCTGCATTTTAAAAAGTAAAAAAGAGCTGAAGTTAAATTTAACAATATATTTTAGTTAACCCAATATATCTCAAATATTATTTCAATATGTAATCAATACAAAATTATTAATATAATATTTTATATCCTTTTTCCCTACTAAATCATTGTTGGTTTTTTAAAAGATTTTATTTATTTATTCATGGGAGACACAGAGAAAGTCATAGAGACATAGGCAGAGGGAAACGTAGGCTCCCTGCAGGGAGCCCAATCCAGGACTTGATCCTGGAACTCTGGGATCAAGACCTGAGACAAAGGCAGATGCTCAACTACTGAGCTACCCAGGTGCCCCACCTACTAAATCTTTGAAATATGACGTTTACATTTATAGCTCATTTCAATTCAAATTCATCACATCTCAACTGCTCAATAGACACGTGTGGCTGGTGACTATTATAATGGATTACACAGGTGTAGACTTTATCTTTATGCAAAGCCACCATGAAGCTATAATGAGGGATGGGATATGAAATCACCCAGGCTGTTCTGTGGATAATGGGAAAAAATGGAAAGTAGGGAAACCAGAAAGGAGGATATCATAGAATCTATAGGAGACATTAGGGTAATGGCAGGGAGAATAAATAGACCTCAGTGGAGTCATTTAGGAGATAAACTTAACCATTTGGACATACACATTAGCTTATGGAGCACATCTACTCAAGAGATACTTCACAAGGCATCAAGATGTATTCACTTTTTCTTCTCTGACCTCTTCAAGGTGGAAGCCCCAGACCTGTGTGAAAAGTCACGAAAGCCAAATGGGTTTCCTAGGAGTCATGCAAGGAATGGTTTGGGTGAATAGTTTGTACGCTGTTTCGACCCTTCTCTGTTCAGAGTGAGATAGAAGAATCATCTAGAAAGCTTGAGTGTCTTGAGTGTTGTTGCTCCCCCCCACCCCCATTGCCACTGTTGCTGACACACTAAATCTAGAGACAGAGGAGGAGAGGAAGAGACAGATGGAGAAAACTGCTTTTTAAGGATGATTATAGTCAGAAAAGGGCTTGAAAAGACATTCTTGGGCCCCATATTTCTTTTGCCACCAGTAACTTCCAAATCAAATGAGCTCAAGCTGCAGATCAAAATGAGATTTTTCTTATTGACTTCCCTGAAAGCTTAGCAGGCTCTGCAAATCGAGTCATGTGTATCCTGCATCATCATCAACCATTGCCGATTGCAGGGATGTCGGAACTGGGCTGATGTTGGCAAATATGTCACTGATGCATGAGGCCAGGGAAAATCCAGCTCTTATTGGCCTGGCAGTGCTGACCTGGTTTGTCCATAAATGAAGAGCAAATGCAATTTGCAAAACACATAGAACTGATAAGGGGTTACAACAAGGTGGGGCTGAAGTCACATTTCTAAGAACAGGCATGCTTGAAAAGAAGACAAAGGATTTCAAGCTCAAAATTGGACAGGCAGTGTTTCTTAAAGTCTGTTCTGTATACCACCTTTCTTATAATCACCCGAGGAGTTTGTTAAAAATACACATACCTGGGTCTAACTCCAGGCCTGCTGAAAGAGAGTGTCTGGGGGCTGGGCCTGGGGCACTCCATGTTTAACAAGCTCCTGGAACATTCTTATTCTTGTTAAAGATTAAGAATTCCTTGAGGAAAGAAAATAGGACAAGAGTATTTCTATTTGTTTTTTGGAAAAAGCACTGAACTTAGAATCAGTCTACCTGGTCCCTCAACCAGACTCTGCTGCCAACTGGCTGGATGACATCATGGTAAGGGGAAAGAACACAGGATGTGAAATCAGAAGGGACACAAGCCTACCTCCTTTGCAAGAACTGTGTTATGATGGTTAATAGCTGAGCTAAGCCTCGCTGTCACCACTGGAAAATATAGACATGGGCTCAGGTGACCCTGAAAAATCAAGCTATGACATTCTAGCTCTGACATTCTATTTCTTTAAATCATCTAACCTCAATTTCTTCGTCTGTAAAATGGGCTCCATTAGGCTATGCTATTTTGGGAATCCAGTGAAACTCTGTTTATATGTACATATTTTTTAAATTTCAAAAAGTTGACACAAATATGAACTGGTAGTATGAACCCTTAATAGAATTATCGCTACTGAGAATTTTATTTGTCTTTAGATTATTTCTATACTGAAAACGTCCCCTTAAAAGCACAGTATTTTATTATTTTAACAAAGCATGAAACAAAGTACAAAAGGATAATTTTGCTTATTTTTAAAAAGATTTTATTTATTTATTTATTTATTCATGAGAGACACAAGGAGAGAGAGAGGCAGAGACACAGGCAGAGGGAGAAGCAGGCCCCATGCAGGGAGCCAGATGCAGGACCTGATCCCAGGATCCCAGGATCACGCCCTGAGCCAATGGCAGGCGCTAAACCACTAAGCCACCCAGGGATCCCCTAATTTTGCTTATTTATTATGAATTACACTAATATGAAATGGGCCAAATTAACCTCTGCTGATTGTCTCTTTAACACTACCACTAGCCTTGCAGAGGACAAAGGGACTCACCCCAAGATAGTTGAGGTTTTCTATGTATACAAAAAACACCCTCATTAATGGCTGTTCCTTAACTTGGCATTCAAGTTTACAAATAATTTGGCCACTATCTCTTTATATGTAGCCAACACTAGCAAAATTTGATTATTTGATGAAATGTCTTGTGCTTTTCTACTTTACAACTTTGCATTTATTTCATTCCATATCCCTGGATTAAAATGTCTCACTTCTCACCAAACATCCTCCTGTCAGACTCCTACCTATAAAAATATCATGGATTTATGCAAATATTTAACTTGAGATGTTGAGTTTGAGGCTGCGTATAAAAGTAAAACAAGGGCAGCCCCGGTGGTGCAGCGGTTTGGTGTCTCCTGCAGCCTGGGGTGTGATCCTGGAGACCCGGGATCGAGTCCCACATCGGGCTTCCTGCATGGTGTCTGCTTCTGTCTCTGCCTGTGTCTCTGCCTTTCTCTCTCTCTGAGTAGATAAATAAATCTTTAAAAAAAAAAAACCATAAAAGTAGAACAAATACACAAAAACACAGTTGATGACCAAAATATCCAATGGTGAGGGATTGATTAAATAATAGAGTTATACTATAGGATACTATACACCAGTCATATACTGTTGTAAAAAATATTTAATTGCATTGAAGGATGGTCATGATATACGGTTAAGTGAAAGTACTATTTAAAAAACCATCAGTAGGTACAATATAGAACATATAAAGAGGACACACTGTGTTGGTCAGTCTCTAATTTTTTATCATATTATAGGAAATTTATTGTATAGCACATAAAGAAGAAAGGAAGAGCAAGAAAAATCTCAGCATTGACACAGCCAGACTTCATAGGGAACTGAACCCCCTACTGACTGTTTCAAAACTGTGATAATGTTCTGAAAGAGGTAGTCAGATAGTCCAGGGATTGATATAATGAATGCAGCTTCTCTCAGCCTCTGCTGATCTCTCAGTGTCTTTCTACTGTCATTTGTGTGTCTCAAATTCAAAACATGAATGGGAGGGTCTGACTCACTCACTTAGTCATCACCCAATATGGAGCCCCTGCACTGGGAAGAGCTATCAGGTGAGGCCATTTCATGGCTAGTGGTCTGCTCAGCCAATAGACAGGTGCCTGTAGCCTTGATCCAATTATTCATGTGCAGGGTGGCATGATCACATAACACAAACCTGGAATGTACATGCCAGGTGCTGCTATGGCTGCGGTTCTCAGAAGCTTCTGAAAGCATGGAAGGCACTCAAAGACTCATGTCTCCCCTCCAGTACATCCATCAAATAATACTGGTTGCCTGAATAGTGAGGGAGAAATGAATCTGTTAGGATTAGATCTGGCTCCCTGTGACAGAAAACCAAAAATTACAATAATTTAAACATGTAGGGGTGCATTCATTCAAGTGGAAGAAATCAGGATTGGTATAATTCTCAAAGTCATTAGGAATTCAGGAGCATTCCAACTTTTCTACTCCTTATCTTAGCACATAGTACAGAAGTCATTATTTTTAGTTACTAATAGCCTTTTCTTCTATCATTTCAAGCACATGGTAGGATTGCACTTCCCTCCTCCTTTGAATTTTGGAGAGACACATAACTTGCTTTACAAATGAACTGTGAGGAGAAGTGGCATGTATTCCTTGCATGCAGAAGCTTTAAGGGCTAGTGCACAATTCTTTACATATGCCCTTCCACATACTGTTGTGATTTTTTAAAAGCACAAGTCAAGAGGAGGCTTCCTCCACCAGCCAGTGACAGCCCACTGTCAGCCCTTCAGTCTTTGCTGAAGTCTATTAGACATTTATGTGTGGAAGAAGTATAAAGCCACTGAGATTTGGGGATTGTTCTTATTGTAGCATAAACGAGTCTATTCTGACTAATATATATGGAAGTCCTCAAAGTGAATTCCTGGTCTACCTTGACTGCTGGAGATTTAACCATCACTTTTATATTCCAGGTGTCAAGAAAGAAAAATGGGTCAGGGCAAGAAGGCCTAATCTCCCAGTGAAGTCATTTCTCTTAAGGATCCTTCCTGGAGGTTCCACACCTTTTCACTTATATCTCATTGGCCAGAATTTAATTTCATGGATAATATGTCTGTCACAATTATTTCTGGGTAGTATAGTCTTTTTGGGGGGATACATTGCCACCTTGAATGTAATCAAGGCTATGTAATTAGAAGGAGAGAAAAGATATTGGGGTAATTGCATCTAACACAAAACATGACTCACTTTCTTCTTCTTTTATGATTTTATTTACTTATTTGAGAGAGAGAGATAAGGAGAAAGAGAGAGAGCAAGGGGAAGGAGTAGAGAGTGAGGGACAGGGAAGGGGAAAGAATCTCTGGTAGACTCTGCACTGAGCACAGAGCCCAACGTGGGGCTCGATCTCACAATCCTGAGATCATGACCTGAGTCAAAACTAAGAGTCAGATGCTCAACAAAATGAGCCACACAAGCATATATATCTCACTTTCCTCTTTTATTTACATTTCCCTATTTTTTTTCTATAAGACCTGTGGTAATTTCGTATGAGAAAAAAAAAATATTGGCAACCTCTCATTTATCCATTAGTACAGCTCAAAAACCACCTGCTTCATGAAGGCATCCTTTATCAACCCAGTAGAAGCCCAGTCTCCCTCCCATGAGTTCTCCCTAAATCTAAATCTTGCTTGTGCTATCCCTCTTTTTTTCACATTTGCCTTCGTCTTCTTTTCTTTTAAGATTGTATTTTAATTGTTAGAGAGAGAGAGAGAGAGAGAGAGAGAGAACCAGTGAGCACAAGCAGGTGGAGTGGCAGGCAGAGGGAGAGGAAGAAGCAGACTTTCCACTGAGCAGGGAGCCTGATGTAAGGCTCCATCCCAGGACCCTGGGATCATGACGTGAGCCAAAGGCAAATGCCCACTTGACTGAGCTACCCAGGCATCTCTCACATTTGCCTTTGTATCATAGCTACCATCATGAGTGCATGCCAAATTCCCTACCTGATCATAGTTTCCTTGAGGGCGGGGTCCAGTTCTTATTCTCTTCCATCTTCCAAGATGTTTCATGGATGGTAGGTGTTCTATATTGGAAAACGTGGAAAAAAAGAAGGAAAGAAGGCTTGTCAAATACTATTTATTTTCTTTTAAATCCCAAATTGGAACAGAAATGAGCTAATCCTTTCTCCAGAGTAGCCTCATTAAGGAAGTACCTCAGTGCAAATCACCAAGTTCAAGTCAAAAAGAATTTAGACAGGAAGTGAACTCCACAGACATGCAAGAAGGAAAATGAACTGGTTGAATTTAGGTATGATCAAACTTAGGAAGCACATGGGTAGGTTGTGTTGACAGCTAAATGTCATACAGTATAGTACATGAATGTCCTCTAGAGGATCCTGTAGTTTCCCTCCACACTGCCCATGCCTCCTGGTCACTTTGCATGTGAAACCTTTTTATAATTAAGTGCATGGTATTTGTCAGTGACTAAAGACTCTGATATTTTACCTAAGTAAATGTTCATACAAAACTCTAATATACAACAAAGAGTACTGTGGGAAGAAGCTGATGTACTGGCATTATCATCTGGGCAAAAATGTTTTAAGGGATGCTCACAGATTAGAAGAAAAAATATTGTTAAAATGTCTATACTACCCAAAGCAATCCTCATATTTAATACAATTCCTATCAACATACCACTAGGAGGAATGCCTGGGTGGTTCAGTGGTTGAGCATCTACCTTCAGCTCAGGGCGTGATTCCAAAGTTACAGAATCAAGCCCTGCTTCAGACTCTCCACAGGGAGCCTGCTTCTCCCTCTGCCTTTGTCTCTGCCTCTCTCTTTCTGTATCTCTCAGGAATAAATAAATTAAAAAAGAATTCCACCAGCATTTTTCGCAAAGCTAGAACAAACAATCCTAAAATTCGTATGGAACCACAAAAGACCTCAAATAGCCAAAGCCATATTAAAAAAGAAAAGCAAAGCTGAAGGCACAATTCCAGACTTCAAGCTATTCCACAAAACTGTAGTCATCAAGACAGTATGGTTCTGGCACAAAAAAAGACACATAAATCAGTGGAACAGAACAGAGAACCCAGAAATAGACCCACAACTATATGGTCAACTAATCTTCGACAAAGCAGGAAAGAATATCCAATGGAAAAAAGACAGTCTCTTCAACAAATGGTGTTGGGAAAATCGAACAGTAACATAAAAAGAATGAAACTGGACCACTTTCTCATACCATGCACAAAATAAATTAAAATGGATGAAAGACATAAATGTGAGACAGGAAACCATCAAAATCCTAGAGGAGAACTTAGGCAGCAACCTCTTTGACCTCAGCTGTAGCAATTTCTTACTAGACATGTCTCCAGAGGCAAGGAAAACAAAAGCAAATATTAATTATTGGAACTTCATCAAGATAAAAGGCTTTGACACAGTGAAGGAAACAAGCAACAAAACTAAAAGGTAACTTTTGGAATAGGAGAAGATATTTGTGAATGACATATTTGATAAAGAGTTTCCAAAATCTCTAAAGAACTAATCAAACTCAACAGCCCCAAAATAAATAACTCAGTTAAGAAATGAGCAAAAGAATGAAAGGACATTTTTCCAATGAAGACATACAGATAGACAACAGACACATGAAAAGATGCTCAACATCACTCATCATTAGGGAAATACAAATCAAAACCATAAGACACCACCTCACACCTGTCAGAATGGCTAAAATTAACAACACAGGGAACTAGAATTGTTGGCCAGGATGTGGATAAAAGGGAACCCTCTTACATTGTTGGAATGCAAACTGGTACAGCCACTCTGGAAAACAGATGGACATTCCTCAGAAAGTTAAAAATAGCACTACCCTATGACCCAACAATTGCACTACTAGGTACTTACCCAAAGGATACAAAAATACTGATTCGAAGGAGCACGTGTACCCTGATGTTATAGTAGCAGCATCAACAATACCCAAATTATGGAAAGCGCCCAAATATCCATCAACTGATAAATAGATAAATAAGTTGGGTATATATATACAAGGGAATGTTATTTAGGCATAAAAAAAATTCTTGCCATTTGCAATGATGTGTATGAAACTAGAGGGTATTATGTTAAGTGAAATTACTTGGTAAATATTCAAAGTTTCTCAAGATCTCCAGTGTCCAAGTCCAAAGTTCTAAGTTTGGTTTTTTTTTATCTTTTTTTTAAGATTTTTATTTATTTATTCATGAGAGACACACAGAGAGAGAGAGGCAGAGACATAGGAAGAGGGAGAAGCAGGTTCCCTGCAGAGAACCTGAGGTGGGACTCCATCCCAGATCTCCAGGATCATGCCCTGGGAGGAAGGTGGCGCTAAACTGCTAAGCCACCCCGGCTGCCCTCTAAGTTCAGTTCTGAGGTTTCAATGAACAAGTCCAGGTCTCTGGACCCTGGTCTTCTTTATCATTTTTTTTCTCCAAATTTTTATTTAAATTCCAAATAGTTAACATACAGTATAATATTAGTTGGGAAATCAGAAACTTCTTTCCTGAGGACATGATACCTGAGTTGAGGCATGAACAATAAGGAGACCAAGAATTCTGTAGTGAGCAGTGAGCATAAGCAAAAGCATAAATGCAAGAAGCAGCAGGGTGTACAGGAGAACAAGGGGGTGGCTAGAGAACACAGGGAGGAAAACAGAGGAGCTAGAGATAAGCCTGGAAAGGCAAGTCAGGGAGATTATGGGAAGGGCCTAGAGACCATGCTGAGTCTGCCTGTGATGTGGAATCAGCAAGTGCTTAAGCAGAGATGTACAATTGTTTGGCCTTTGCCATCTCATGACTGGCACTAGTTAGTTGCTTAGGCCAAAAATCTGAGTCAACCTTATACTTTTCATTATTCATCATTGCTTGTATATCACATCCATTAAACAATCCTATAGATTCTACCTCTAATATCTGGCCACTTGTCTTCCCCATGCCTGCCTCCACCCTCCTCATAGCTCCCACCACCTGTCACCTGAGATGGTCTCCTAACAGCTCCCTGCTTCCAGTCTTACATATCATCTCTTCTCCCCACTGCAGAGCCATCTTTCCTAAACAAGAATCAAAATCTATCTCTTCTCTACTTCCAACTTTTTGAAACAATCCAAGCTCCTCATCATGCCCTACAATAATCTATGTGATCTGGCCTCTGCATACCCTTTGAGCTTATTTCCTTGTACTTTCTCCCGTGCCCACCTCAGCCTATCCATGCTAGAGGCCTTGCTGCTCTCTCAACAAGGAAAGCTTATGACTATCCCACCACTTTTGCCCTTGAGCTTTTCTCTCAGATTTTCCCATGATGCTCTCTCTTTCATTCAGATTTTCCTCAGATGACTCCCCCTCATAGAGTCTTTATCTAAAAGACCACTTTTCCCATTCCTCCTCCCCACAACTAATCTCTGTCTTCTTGTCTTGTGTCACTCTTTTTTAAAATACTTATCAAAATCTTGTTTCTGTGTTACTCTTATTCTCTATCTCTTCTTCTAGAATCTTACATTTATTTGTTACTCCCTCATTCTCTATCTACCTTTCTAGAATACTCTATTCAAAAGAGAGCAACAAATATGTCTGTCTAGTTCACTCTATCCCTATATCCTAGAACCACAATCTGAGCTCATAAGAGGAGTTAAAAAAATATTTGTGAAGCTAGAGGATACAGAAAATGAGCATGTTTGAGGCAAGATTATTTTGTAGACTGGTTGAGGTATCTAAGAATTGGTTTCCATAGCTGGATTCAATCTTTCCTTAATCTTCTGCACCCATGTTTCTCCCTCATCCCCATGTTTCCTCCCAGATCCTGAGACCACTTTCTAAGGTCTTTAAAAAGAAGAGCTTTACCTGTATGAATCCCACCTACAAAATAGGAGTATTGAGACTCCCTTAAAAATTAGTTGAAAAGATCAAATAAGAGAATGTAAGTGAAAACTACTACCTAGAACTTGATGACAAATTTAGACTCCAGGGAATAGATTATTACAAGAAGCTTGAATTCAATGCATACACAAATACTATTATATAATATTCTGATATGTAATATTTATTTAATTTCATGTTTAAAATTTTTCTGCTAGACTATAGAGACCAATTTCTATTCTTTCTTGTACTTCCCTAGACCCCCCACCCCAATGCCTAACACAGTATCTGCTGTCCATTGATTTCACAGAAAACAAACAGCTTTTGCTCCAGAATTAGGCACATCTGGAATTCTCTGCTTGCTAGAACAATGAACTACCAGGATACACTGATTCCCTAACTGAATGACCTCTAAGATCTGATTACTCCTCCCTATCTTGCTGGTCTTCTTTTCCCAGGCATCCCTTCTTGTGACTATAATAATTTTTTAAATCTTTCATCTTGTCTACTACTTTCTAGAATATATGATTGTAGGGGTATGCATGTCTAGCTATCCATACCCATGTTGACGCTTTCCTAGGCTGAAGTCAAATTCATGTACACTCTTATTTTCCAATGTACACACGTACATGAACCCTTTTTAAAAAGTTAGAACAAAATATCTGCATACAACGTGTGAATTGTTGATTTTTTAACTTCATAGAGCACATAAATTATTTTTTATCATGACTTATATACAGAAGACAATTTTTTCATAGTATGCTACCCCTGAATTTACTTAATAGGCCTTCTACCAATGTATTTTGGTTATTTCTAGATTCACTATTCAAAGATCAGGAGACTACATGTGTGTGGACATGACTGTTGAGTGACTTTGTACACAAAGACTGGCAAATGTATGCTACAAATTTTTATTTATGTTATCCAAAGTTGCACCAGTTTATATTCCAAGCAATTGCATATGCATATCTGTTTCCCTGGTGTTATCAAGTTTTTTATCTTCATGAATCTGTCAAGTGAAAAATGAAATCTAATTTTTGAAAATTTGTACTTCTTTAATTGTAAGGCTAAGCATTTTCTTAAATGCTAAAGACATTTATGTTTCTCTTTCTTTGAACCTATTGTTAATATTTTTGGTTCATTTTTCTTTTGATTGATGATTTTGTTTCTTTATTTGCAAACACTGAAGAATTAAGGAGATATAGTATAGTATTTTTTTCCATGTTGAATTTTAAACACTTTATGTGGTCAAATTTGTCAGTCTTTGTGTGTGTGTGTGTGTGTGTATGGTTTTGTGGATTTATTTCTTCTTTAGAAGTATCGTTTGCACTTCAAGATTACAAAAGCATTCCACTACATTTTCTTTTAGTTATTTGTATGTTTTATTTCTTTCCTTTTTATAATTAATCCATTAGTCCATATGGAACTGTGTTAGTTTTCCATTGCTGGATAACAAATTACCACAAACTTAGCAGCTTAAAACAACACACATTTATTATCTTACAGCTTCTGTGGATCAGGAGTTGGGCATTATTTAACTGGATTATTTGTTTAGAGTTTATAGCCTCTGATGAAGGTTTTGGCCAGAAACCAAAACCTGTGTTCTGTGTTCTCATCAGAAGCTCAACTGGGGAAAGATTCACTTGCAAGCCCCCTCAGACTATTGTCCAAATTCATTTCCTGATGCTATAGGATTCATGGCATCCTCTCTCATCAAAGTAAAAAAGAGAGAGACTCTAGCAAGAGGAGCATTACATCATTATGTAATTACACATTCGTGATCACATACAATCCATCTTTATCACATTCCAATGGTTAGAAGAAAGCCACTGATCCTTCCAAAGGGATTACCCAAAGGTATGAGTACCAAGAGACAAGGATCTTAAGGACCATTCCAATCTCTGTGCTCCACAAATTTATTTTGGTGAAAGGAGTGAGATAGGGATATACATTTCTTTACATGGTTACCCAAGGTCTTAATATCACTTATTAAATTATCTAACTTTCCCTTAACTAATTAGAAGTTTTACTTATTTCTGTTTTCCTCAACAGATAAAGTTTATATATCTCAAACTAGGTCATTTCTCCTTTTCTCATCTTATGTGTAGCATCTGCCATATAGGAAATACAGTTTGTCAATTCCACAATTAGTTTATTGAGCATAAAAAGAGCACATTTCAGGTTCTCTCCCCAAAGGCAGTCATCATTGTCAGTTTCTATGATGTTCTTTCATGTGTATGTAAAACTATATCTTTATTCATATTTATTTCCATATCCATGTCTATCTAGCTATATATAAAGATTAAAATAATAAAATGAAGAAAGTCCATTCATCATCCTCACAAGAGGTGCTTATTTGCAACAGAGCCCAGACAACCTCAAGCAAATCCAAGTATATGCTAGGAAACACTAAATCAGTTAGTAAAGCCAATAGCTGACACTAATCATGCTCATAAATGAGCCAAACTCAGGATCATGACAAGGAAGTGGGCATGACTGGGACATTTCTGAGGATATAAGCATATCCCAAAGAAGACTACATAGATAACAAAGAAGGAGAGAATGGTAGGAAAACCCAGCTGCTAGCAAGTTCCATGCACTTGAATTGCCATTGTATCCACTTGGTGCTTTGTGGATAAGATCCTATTGAGTTTGATAATAAAAATTAATAATTTCTGTGACTATGTTCTGTTTCATACTAAAATCTGTGACCATCCATTGAAGCCAACATAATTGTCCATCAGAAGCATGTGGTGGAAAGATGATGAAGCACCTACTAGCTACGGCATTTCCTAAAAATTGTCCACCCTCTTTACTATTATGACAACTCATTCCTACCCTACTACTACCTTTTTGGAAGAGGCAATTTCCTATGAATTAGAATTTGTTGTTGTTGTTGTTGTTGTTTTTGGGTTTTTTTAGATTTTATTATTTATTTATTTATTTATTTTTATTCATGAGAGAGAGAGAGAGGCAGAGACACAGGCAGAGGGAGAAAGTAGGCTTCAAGCAGGGACCCCAAGTTGGACTCGATCCCAGGTCTCCAGGATCATGCCCTGGACGGAAGACCCCACCAAACCACTGAGCCAGCGGGGCTGCCCAAGATTTTATTTATTTACCCATGAGAAACAGAGAAAGAGAGAGAGGCAGAGACACAGGTGGAGGGAGAAGCAGGCTCCATGAAGGGAGCCAGACATGGGACTCGATCCAGGGTCTCCAGGATCATGCCCTGGCCCGAAGGTGGCACTAAACTTCTGAGCCACCCAAGCTGCCCAGTTGTTTTTTTAGAATTGCATTTATTTTGAATGGAAAATATATACATGTGGTAAAAAATTCAAATGTTACCAAATACACATGAAAGAAAAAGTACATTTCCCCCATTTCTGTCCTTAGTTCTCCAGGCTCCAGCTTCTTCCAAGAGAGAGTTGCCAATGTTAATTTTTCATTTCACATTCTTCCAGAGATTGTATCTTACATATCATTATATATTTTATTTAAATAGGGCATAATTTATATATCATATGTATTTATATGGTATGTATAGTATGTATATATCATGCTTTAAAAAATAAAACAGCAGCATGCTTTACACAATTTTCTGCACTCTTTTTTTTTACTTAATGATGTATTTTAGCATGTGTTTCATGTTAGTACTGTAGATAGAGTTCCCTCATTTTTAATAGCTACATAGTATTGTTTGGCTGTAATATAATTTATGTAGCCATCTCTTATTAGTAAATATCTAGTCTCCCATCTTTTGTTTTTAGAATAATTCTTTAATAAATAACTTCATACTTTATAATACCATTTTAATTCACAGTCCTTTTGAAGATCAGTAAGAGATTATTTATAACATAATTTACATTGTTTCTACCGTTGATCTCCATCTATCAAAAAGTTGTACTATAGTAGTTGTCAAACAGAGGTCTCTATTGATAGCCACTGGCTAAAAGTAACATAAAGACATGTCGTGTTTTTGTCCAGATGATAATTTTTCATAATGGAATGAATTTTCAGCACTAAAATTGTCAGAACTGGGATGTGATTTTGAGAAAAAACACCAAAATTGAGATTTAGGGTGCTTTTAAATAACTAAATATTTACGAAGCTGCCCTCACATTCTTGACCAACAATAGCTGGTCAGAGCTAAATAAAAGCTATTCAATTCAGTTGTGGCATGGACTTCTTCAGTCTACCATATAACCAAGATCAGAACCAAGATTGCTCCACATCTCTGAGGTTGCGCTAATTGTCATTTATCATCATACATTCTTTATTTTCCCTTCCAGAACAGAGTTAAGAAAAAAGTGAAACACTTTTTTATTCAAATGTCTTCTCATAGTTGTAAAAAAATAGACCCATAGTCACCCCTATTCCCTATTGCCTCACACCCAGATGCTCCCTCACTCATTTACATAACTACCATGGCCTCTCCAAAATATCTGAGTTTGTAATCCCGTGTTTAAAATAAACAGACTTTCCCCAGGGTCAAACATATTTTCAGAAACAGTCCAATAAAGATCTATTATCTATCTCTTCTTTTTATTTAAACCCTCCTTCCATTTGTCAACTTTTTGGACAGGTTTGACCTAGAAAGGATTATTTATTTTTTAATACCATTTCTTTAAAAAAAAAAAAAAAAACCTCAGACTGTCCAATGGACTTTGCAGCTACAGTGGCCAATCCATTAATTCTGGAGGAAGAAGAGCAGCTGGCAAAACTAATCAGTGTTGGACATTTGCATTTTTTCCCTTTTTAATGGTCTCCCCTGGTGCTGGGAGATTGGTTTTCTGTGTTGGAAGAAGAGCATAGAGAGCAGCTGCTGCCTCCCAGTCTACTGCGTAGTAAAGGAAAGAGCGTGGTGCAGAATTCATCTACCAAATATCCCAACAGGTTAACCAGTTCTGGAGCGAGGAAGTCACAGCTTGCTTTTGAAGGTTCTTTGTATTGAGTATAAAAGATTTTATGTTTAAGGGAATAAGATGTCTCTCTTCAAATTCTCTCTCTGTATATATACTCTAGGCAGTAAGATGATGCTTCTAAGGCTTGAGAATCTTCTATTGATGAGAGGCTGCCAAAAAAAAAAATTAAATACAAGTAGGAACTTGAAAAAATAAGTATAAGCATGTTCCTAAAATCAGGCAGAAATGTGACGCTCACTGTAAATTATTGAGTGCTTCCTATTGAGTGCTTCCAGGCATTATCAATGCTGTACATGCATTATCTCATTTAATTTTCTCAATACTCAAAGACATGTGCTATTGTTAACCCTGTTTTATAGTTGGAGAAACTAAAAATCAAAAAAGCATAGGGGTTTTTACAAGGGCTCTAAACTTGTAAAAGGCAGACTTGATATTCATCTAGGTCTTTCTGACTTGTACCCTTAGCTAAACCCTTATTTGCTTCCTCCACAGAACAAGCAGTCTATAAGGCGGTTGGTGGAGTATTTTCAGTGAGGACCACCGAGTATATTCCCTTTGGAATCTATAATGCTGCTCTGGATAATCACTCAAGGAAGAACATTTTCATTCTACTCTTTATGGGATTTTTTTCCTTCCCTATCTTCTTCATAAGAATCAATCTGTCATTGGCCCCTTTCTCGTCAAACAATTCACAACTGAAGTAGCTACACTATGACCTCACTTCTATTCTGAAAGATTATTTCTTTTATTGGCCACTTCTCTTCCTGGCATTCCTAAGTGCTCCTTGATGCCCTAAAAAGTTAAATCACTATTTACTAGCTCTTGTTACTGACAGCAAACCACTCACTGCAACTACTTGGTCAAGCCATACCTAACCAAGGTCAGCTGTCCCCTAACCCATGAAACTTCAAGCTTCATACCCTGTTTCTCTCTAAATAGATCTGTAGTGATACTATTTTTTTCAAATAGTTACTTACAATTTGCATGCAATAAAATACACTCTTTGTGGTATATAGTACTATGTGTTTTAATAAAGCCATATAGGTGTATACCCACTACAACAATCAAGATAAAAGCACTTCCATCCTCCCCCCACAAATTCTCTCATGCCAACCCATTGTTGTCACCCACTCCTAACTCCTAAATTCTGACACAGATCATTCTCTGTTCCTATTAATTTACCTTTTTCTATAATGTCATATAAAATGCAATCATATCATGTGTATTCCTTCAAGTCTTCTTTCACTTAGCATAATGCATTTGAAATTCATCCATGTTTTTGTGTGTCTCACTAATACATTCTTTTTTTTCTGATGAATAATATTCTGTTGTAGAGATGTTCTACAGTTTGTTAATCCATTTACCAGCTGAGGGGCATTTAGATTGTTTCCAGTTTTTGATGACTATGAATAAAACTGCTATCAACCTTTGTGTACAGTACTTTTGTGAATACGGATTTTTATTTCAGTTATGTAAATACCTAGGAATAGAATTGCTGGGTCATACAGTAAATTTAATTTTATGAGAAACTGCCAAACTATTTTCCAATGTGACTGTAACATGTGCATTTTTGCTAGCAACATATGATAGTTCCAGCTATTCCACATCCTTGTCAGCACTTGATATTGTCCAGGTTTTTTGTTTGTTTTTAGCTATTCCAACAGGAGTGTAGCAGTGTGTACAAGGCAAGAATTGTGTATCTCATCATGGTTCTAATGTAATTCTCTGATGATTAATGTTGAATATCTTTTCATATGCTGAGTTGCCATCCAAATATCATCTCTGGTGAGATGTCTCTCAAAACTTCTATACATTTTAAAAATTAGGTTGTGTGGTTTTTGGTGATATTTTCATAACATAAAGATTAACTCATTTTATATTGATCTTCCTTTAAAACTTAAATATCCCAGAAAGGTAATACATTAAGTTTCTACAGATCACTGATACCTTAGTATAGATTAGTTCCATCCATTCACTCAAAGACATAAGCACTTACTTACAGGTCTTTATACTAGATACTGTGAATACAAAAATAAGCAAACTTAGTCAGCTTTCAAGGAGAATTGTTTAACCAGATTGCTATCCATGCAGCCAAATAAAACCAGCCTTGAGGTAAAGGGAATTTTATGGCATACAGTTGAAATTAGCATGGCAATTTTAGAGCAGGGGCTCTTGCAGTAATATCCCTATATCAACAGCATTAAAATTACCTGGAAATTTGTTAGAAATCTACTGAATCAGAAAGTCTGGGGAGGGACTTAATAATAAATGTATTAAAAGCACTCTAGGTTATTTTGATGTACATTCAAATTTGAGAGCAAGGAGAATTGCTGAAGATACGTAGAGGAGGAGATGGGTGGTGAAAATTTTTCTTCATGCTCATTTTATATCCATGTACTTTTGAGTAGTTTTGTCTTCTATTATACTATAGTGTTTAGACTTGAAAATTTGGTGGGTAAAAAATCCCCCATATACTTCAGAGTTAGCATCATACTCATCAGAGAGTTACTTCATCCTGTGTGTTAATTCTGAATGTACTCAGTTGGTCACTCTTAGAATGGTGAGCTCTCTCCTCACCATCTCTGTCATTTCTAGCTCTGGTCAACAGCAGCAAGAGGAAAAAAAAAAGCAGTGCATCCTGAGTGAACAAATACATAGCAGTAGGTCCAACCCAGTTTTAACAGATCAATCATTTTGCCACAACATTTCTCTCCTGATTCCAAGAAATTTTCCCTCTCTCTTTTTGTTGTTGACATTGCTTCTCTTTTAGAAAATTTTGAGCACGAGGAAGTTCTTCAAGGAGTTACTAATTCTTGCCTTGTACACACTGCTACAGAAAGGTTTCAAGGGAATAAACTCTTTTCAGAAGAAAAAAGTAAGTCAAAGGCAGGTTATCTTTTTGAAACACATAACCTAATTCCAGTTTTACTTATTCTCTACTATATAAATTTGCTATTTTCCCAAATGATAGCTATTCACTCAACCTGTGCTGTATGAAAAACTTCCAAAATATGTCAACCAAAATCTTGTATATACGTATTCATGGAAGCATTATACAAATAGTCAAAAAGTGAAATCACCAAGTGATAGATGAATAAAACCAAGTAGTGTAACTATTTAATGAAATATTTGGCCTGGAAAATGGGTAACGTACTGACACATGCTACAATGTGGAAGAATCTTAAAAACTTACTAAGCAAAAGAAGTCAGATACAAAAAGCCACAGACTGTATGATTCCGTCTATGTAAATGTCCAGAATAGGCACATTTTTAGAAGCAGAGAGCAGATTAGTGGTTGCCAGGAGTCAGAGGGAGAGGGGAACAAGGAGGTATTGGAGTTTCTTTTCATAGTAATAAAAATGAAAATGTTCTTTAGATAGTGATGATGGCTGCATGACTCTATGAATGTACTTAAAACCACAAAAGTATATACTCTAAAAGGGTGACATTTTTGGTTTTTGAATTATACCTCAATAACACTGTAATTTTTTTAACAAAAGAAAAAAGTTGAGAGATTGAGTCTCTTCTTATAGAACAATTTCTCAGGTTGGGTAAGTTCTGTGCAGTAGAGTGGGAGATCATGACGGATCTTGAATGATCGTATAGAGAGAACTAAACAACTACAGGATTAGACCTGCATTTATGATTTATTCTAGAGGTAGGAAGACTTATGTAGAAACTAGTTTACAGGTTGCAGTATGTTAGAAGACCACTAAAGACATTATGCAGCCTTTAGTGTTTTAAATTAAGACATTCTTAAAATGTCCACATTCTGTGAGAATCTTAAAAAGTAACCTCCTTTTTACCATCCTCTGACAAAGTATAAATAAAATTCTACCACAGAGTAGAATTTTTAGCCAATCTCTCTATCCTCACTTACCATCCTACTTGCTTTTGGTTTTTTAACTGAATTGATCAATAGCTTTGATATTATTAGAAATGGATACACTTTTATTTTATTTTATTTAAAGATTTCGTTTATTTATTCATGAGAGACACACAGAGAGAGAGGCAGAGACATAGGCAGAGGGAGAGGCAGGCTCCTCAGGGAGCCTGATATAGGACTCCATCCCAGGATCCCGGCATCACTCCCTGAGCTGAAGGCAGGCACTCAATCACTGAGCCACCCAGGCATCCCAGATATGGATACATTTTAAATAGAAGTTTGCTTTCTAAATTATTCCTCTGGTAAAGGGACCAAGCTGCATATATGTACTTCATAAGAGACAACACAGAGGGAAAATTTGGTGAAGAGGTCATAGGGATAAAATATTAAAGAAAAACATTAGAAGAAGATCAGCTAAAAATTTCACCCCAGATTAAAAGTAAAGCATATTTAGGGATGCCTGGGTGGCTCAGCAGTTGAGCATCTGCCTTCAGCTCAGGGTGTGATCCCAGGGTTCTGGGATCAAGTCCTGCATCGGGCTCCCTGAGGGGCCTGCCTCTCCCTCTGCTTATGTTTCTGCTTCTGCCTCTCTCTGTGTATCTTTCATGAATAAATAAATAAAATCTTTAAAATAAATAAATAAAAGTATAGCATATTTAAATTACGATTTAGAGTAAAAGCACAACCTGAAAGTTCAAAAACAGGACAATGGTTTTAAAAATTATGGTATATTCATGTGGAGATTATAAAGATATTAAAAATAAAACTTCATATTTAATAACATAAATGACTATAATCCCAAAGAAGTTCAATTATTAATATAATGTGATCCTAAGTATGTATATGTATATGCATATATATAAAATCTTCTTATATAATTTTCATATACACATCTGTATTAAACATATAGTTTTTGACATAAAATACAGATATACATATATAAACATATTTTCTATTATATATGAAATAAAGTTTTACACATTTATGTTTATAAAATATACTTAAAATAATAATTTTATATATATATCATTAAAATGTTAATAGGGATAAGATTATGGGTCATTTTTATTCTTTTTATTATAAGTCCTGAGGAGCTAGCATGATGGATATGCCAATAGCTTGGAAATTCGAGCAACAAAACTGCCCTCTGATGTAGTCACTTTGGAAAATATGTTGGATGCTTCTTAAGAAGTTAAATGTAAATTTACCATATAACCCAGCAATTCCACTCATTGGTATCTGCCCAAGAGAAATGGCAACATGTGGCCACACAAAGACCTACCATAAATGTTCACAGCAGCATTATTCATAATAGCTAAAAAATGGAAACAACTCAAATATCCATCAACAAAATATGGCATATCCATACAATAGAACATATAAAAAGGAATGCATAATGATACATGCTACAAAATGGATAGATCTCCAAAACATTATTGTAACCTCTAAAAGAAGCCAGACACAAAAGACCATAATACTATAGGATTTTATTTATTTGAAATGGGGATGGGAACAGAGATTATGTAAACAGGCATTATGGACCTTATTGAGCTGATGAATGTGTTATGACAAGCACAACCTCGTAAACTTCCTAAAATTCTCTCACCTGTACACTTAAAATGAGTAAGTTTTATGATAGGTAAAGTATACATCAATAATTTTTTTAAAAAATAGAGCCCTTTGAAAGATGAGCTTTAAGTGAGCAGTTAGCAGACCTGGGCAGAGATCTACAAAACCACCTTTAGAAGATAGAATGGCTCCCAATCCAACACGACTTGACTATAACCTAACAGTGTAGTAAGAAATCTACATAAGGATGTGTCATGAAATGGAGGGTAGGAAGTAATGGGACTATTGATAAAGGGGAGAGATGGCCTTGGCTTCTCTCCATTCTTCCATTCTCCATTCTTCTCTCCATTCTTCTTCCATTACTCTTATAATGAGGGATGTAGAGAGGAGAGGAAAGGGGTAGTACTGAAAAGATAGCTCAGTTAGTTAAATGAGTTCCCCTGCACTGATTCCAGGCACCTAGTCCAAGAAAACAGTTGTTGGTTAGCTTGTCCTGCAGCCTTACTACAAGGTAAGAATGAACTGAAAGGTGAGTACAACTCCTTCTAGACTGTGGCCTTGCTCTTGTAAGCTAACAATCTTAATATCCTGGGTACCATAGCAGTTACTACAAATCCAATTAATGTTAATTCATTCCTATAAAAACAGGCCTCTGAGCGTATAAAGCAGAGAGCCTGAGTTTGGAGGGTAGTGAGTTTTCCAGAATAAATGTCTCCCAGGAGAACTGGTCTGAGTGACTGGAGACCTCCTGAGTTGGTAGCCTCTATCTTGATGTATATGCCTAGCCCAAGTGCCTAGCACTTGAGACAGCCCAGCGCAAGACAGTAGAGCATATGATAAGAACATAGACTTTGGAATCAGACTGCCTTGGTTCAAAGTCTGTGCTAACTCCTTAGCAGACTTTGGAAAAGCTACTTAACTTAAATCTTTCAATTTTCTCATCTACAAAACACAGATAACAACAGTATCTTCTTAACATGATTGTTAAAATGAATAAATGCAATCATATACATAGAGCATTTAGCACAGAGCTTGTCACCTGGTAAACACTCAAACGTTATTACTCCTTACTTGGCATACTTTTTACATTTTTCTGTTTTTAATCATTTTCTTAAATGAATATATGTCATTTCAGTTCATAATCAGAAAATGATGTTATTCAAAAACTTGAAATGAATGTAATTTCTGTTCAACCAGAAAAAAAGAAAAAAGAAAAAAAGAAGAGTAAAGAACAGAGATGGAGGAAGGAAGAAGAAAAGAAAGAAACATCCAGAAATGCTAATGAGGGACATTTTAGAAGGACATAATACTGAAATCCAGGCCTTTCTGTCTAATACAAGCCATCTGGTAACTGCATCTGACTAAGCCTTACCAAGATTTTTCTTATGAGAATTCATTTGCCACTGTTTATTCCACACTTGATCTCTGAGGGCAAATAGGTAGATTTACTCCTCACAGAGCAGGGATAAACAGTGGAAGGAGATAAGAAGGAACAACGCAGTGACAAAAGTAAGGAGTGATTAAAGGTGAGAGGCAGCAAAGACCCCTTCCCCACATTCCTCTCAATTCTCTCAGAGTTAGAATCTAAGTCTGTGGTTTTAGACAAAGCTCACACACAATTTAAACCACAGATGTAGTTCCCTTCCCTAGTCCCAAAGGCTCCCAATCAGCCCTCGGCCTTGTGTAGGGAGCTGCTAAACTCCTACCCACTACTTAATTAATTTTCTGAAAAAATGATTGGCTGACATGACAGCAATAAACATCAAATTCCATTAATTAATACTGAGACATCAGTGTCTGTGTTGTTTCTCAATTACACATTCAGATGCAGCCCCCTTTGTGCTGGTACTATTTAGTCATGAAGCCCCAGAAAAGTCCATTACAATGGAAGGGCGACCAAAGGTGTGTGGGAGATGGCATCCACATACACCAAAATAATCAATTTGGAGGAATTCATACTCCAAAGTGCACTCGCCAGAGAAAGGTTTTTGGGACCGGATGAAAGGATTTAAATGTGGTTAGGTGAGGCATTTTCATTTTGCTGATGGCCTGGAAGGGAACTATCAGCTTGATGAACACAGAGCTTCCCCTGGGTTCTAAGACACACTCTTTACGCTGGCTTTCCCAGTCTTCTTCCCTGGCTCCTTTCCTCATTGTTCTCTCTCTCATTCCTTTTTTTTTTTTTCCCCTAACTACAGTCATCTTCAATTTCATGTTAATTCAGAAGAGAGTCAAAGGGGAACAAAAAGCAATCTTTGCTTCTTCTACTCAAGTCAAAGCCCTAAAGGGACCATGGCTCCCATTGAGGCACATGCCTTAGGGCCTGGAGACAAAGCAAACTGTTCTCATGAACACTCAGAGGTTAGATCCTGGAGATAAAGCAATGTGATTAAATCTTGATAGATTTTTGTTTTAAGAACAGAAGAAGGAGGGGGGAGCTCTTGTTTGCCTGGTTACAAAGAGTGCCGTTGGCAATCCCTGCTTAATCAGGATCTTGATGAGCATATTTTCCCTCCCAGGACTGAGACACCAAGGAAGAGTCTATTTGAAGCAGCCTCCGGCCCATTCCCATGTGGTTGCTCCATCCCTGCCACTTCACTGGACCCTTCCCTGAGAAACAGCTGTTTCATTATTCTAGCAATCTTATGAAAATTGTTTGTGACTTCAGTTTGAAGATTATGAAAATAAAGCCTGAGCCCCACCCAGCCCCGGAGGGCAACATGCAAAGTTGATCATTGCTAAATGTCTTCCATACCTTTATAGGAAAGTATTATTCCCTTATTAATAAATTAATAATCTTTAATAATCTTTCCACTTTAAGAATAGAGAAACAAAAACCCAAAAAGTGAAGACATCTGCCCAAGATCACTCCCCAAATGGGTTACAGGTCCCTAACATATACACAGTGTTCAGAACTGGGAGATAATGGCATGGGATTGGCTAAAGGGACAGCATCCTTGCTGGATGCTTGGTATGGGCCTCAAGAGTCCAGATTTTGAGGTTGGTAATGTTAAGATAGGGAGGATTTATTATTATTATTTATCTCATGTAACCATATTTCAAAAGGTTGGAAAGAAGGTGAGTGCTCAGGACTAAAAAGTACAGAGGTGCACAGACAGAAATTAAATAGTAGAGATCACAATGGCATGATTTCAGGGGTGCCTGGGTGGCTCAATCAGCTAAAACATTCAACTCCTGTTCAGCTCAGTTCATGATCCCAGGGTTGTGAGATCAAGCCCTGCATTGGGCTCTGAGCTCAGTGGGAAGTCTGCTTAAGATTCTCTCTCTCCTTCTGCCCCTCCCCACCCCTTTAAAACAAAAGCCAAAACAAAAACAATGGTATGATTTCAGGTTCAGATGTACTCTAGATACAAAAAAGAAAAAGAAAAGAAAAGCTTTTAATCTGATATAAAAGATTGGAATTAATGCTGAGGAAGGAGTCAAAATATTTAATTCTATTCCCAGGTCCCATCATCACCTTGCACAGTAATCTTGATGGTTTCATTTAACCTGTCTGGTCCGTATTTCTTTCATTCATTTTAAGTGCTTGGTTATACCTGCTCTACTGTCAGGGTTGGCATGATTAGGAACGAAATAGCATTTGTCTAGCAGAAGGTTCCAAACAAACTTCAAATGGACCCAGATATGTGGTAGCAGCTGGATGCCTACCAGAGAATAATGGCTAACCTTAATAAGCTTTTTTAAAGATTTTATTCATTTACTTATTTGAGAAAGAGAGAGAGAGTGAGCACAAGTCAGGGGGAGGGAGAGAAAGAGAAGCAGACTCCCCACTGAGCAAGAGGCTCTATCCCAGAACCCTGGGGTCATGACCTGAGCTAAAGGCAGATACTTAACTGACTAAAGCACCCAGGCACCCCTAAAGCTAATAAGTTTTTAGTACATCTCAGGCACTAGATTACCTTGCAAACTATCCCCATTCAATTTTCAAATACTGTGTGAATTAAATACTAGCATTGCTCTAGTTTAAAAGATGATGAAGCTAAGGCTCAGAGATGTTAAGATACTTGCCTGAGGGCCACACAATTAGTAGATGGCAAAGCCAAGATTCAAAGCTAAATTTGTCTAATTTCAGAGCTTGAGCATTCACATGCTCAGCAATTAATTCTATATGGCAAAAGTACTTTAGTATAATTCAGAAAAGCTGTAGCATACCTCCATCGAACACAACATAAAAAACATGAAGTTGGAACACATTCATGCAAAAGGAATAGAATTTCTAGTCCTGAAAACCCCTATCAGAATGGGCTCAGTGGCAGATGGAAAGGCTTGTCCAACAAGGCAGGACTTGGGGTAGACACAGTCCTGAAACAGCCTTCCTGCTCCACAAATCAGTAGTGGCTCCCTCCACTTAAGTTCATTCCAAACAAATCCATTAAAAGCTTCATATTAATGAATATTTTATACAGTTATGACATAGCGAGTCCCATTCAGAAGAGGCTCTTACTAAAGGCTGACACGATGAACAACTAAAATAGCCAACTAATCATCAAGGCCAACGGAAATCTGGTCAAGGGACACAATAATTTTATACAAAGAAAAAAATAAAAGTCGTATAGTCCCTTCTTGCTGATTTAAGAAGACTTTTTGAGAAATTCTACTTACCATGTTCAAATATCGCCATCCATCAGCAAAAGACATCTATTTGGATAATTAATTTGTTTTTCTTCATAGTTTCTGAGGAAAGCCAATGTAGTAGTTGTTTGTTTCTTTTAAATTAGGTCTCTTTCTGGATCCTTAGCAAACATACAAGCAAACATATATACATGCACACACACAAAAATACATGAATAAGTCTTAAACTACTTCCTTTAGAGATAGAAAGTGAAGAGAATCCTAAGTGAAAAACTCAGTGGCTTCCCATGTTACTATGCACTCCTCCAAGTCTTGCACCTCTCTCAGGAAAACACTGCTCAAAGATTTTGGAGGAAAAAGAGCAGAACCTATAACAGAGAAAGCAAACCAGTGGCCTGTGTGTACAATACAACTTGCAGATGTGTTCTCTTTGCTTTGCCAGTATTGGCTTGCCTACTGTTTTTAAGAAATCTGAATTCATTGTGAACATTTAAAAATCTGGATATTTCACAAGTGTTTCTGAGTTTCTGACTTCTCTTGAACAATTAGGAGATCTGGCATGATAGGACCTACATTCCTGTACAGTGACAGCCAGCTGGAGCTGAGTTGTAACTCATAGAGGGGCCAGTCACTCCAGTTCCCAGAATCCATCATGTTTCCATGTCAGAAAGACAAGTATTTTGCCATTTGTTATTATCCTTGTGGATTTTTTCCCCTTAGATTTGACCAGAACAACAGAAGGCACATAGACCAGTGGAACAGAAGACAGAGTCCAGATATAACCCATGCATATATGTTCAACTGATTATTGACAAGGGCATCAAAAACACACAATGTGGGGGGCACCTGGGTGGCTCAGTAGTTGAGTGTCTGCCTTTGGCTCAGGTCATGATTCCAGAGTCCTGGGATAGAGTCCCTGCAGGGAGCCTGCTTCTTCCTTTGCCTATGTCTCTGCCTCTCTCTATGCATCTCTCATGAATAAATAAATAAACTTTTTTTAAAAAAAGAACACACAATGGGGAAAGGACAGTCTCTTCAATAAATGGTGTTGTGAAAACCAGATATCCATATACAAAATAAGGAACTGGACCACTATCTTTTACCACTCACAAAAATTACTTGAAATTGGTAAAAGACTGAACTGTGAGACCTGAAACTATAAGACTCCAAGAAGAAAACATAGGGGAAAAGATTATTGACATTGGTATTGTCAATGATTTCTTAGATAAGACACCAAACTAAAATAAACAAGTGAGATTACATTAAACTAAAAGGCTTCTGCACAGCAAAGGACAATTAATAAATTGAAATGGCAACCTATGGAATGAGAGGAAATATTCACAGACCAAATATCTGATATAGGTTTCATATCCAAAATATACAAAGAAGTAGTACAATTCAATAGCAAAAAAGTTAATAATACAATTTAAAAATAGGCAAAGGACCTAAATAGGCATTTTACCAAAGAAGACATACAAATGGCCAATAGATATATGAAAAGATGTTCAACATCACTAATCAGAGAAATGTAAATCAAAATCACAATATCACCTCACATCTGTTAGAGTGACATCTATCAAAGACAAGAGAGAACAAATGTTGGCAAGGATATAGAGAAAAGGGAACCCTTATACAATGTTGTGGGAATGTAAAATGGTAGAAGCATTATAGAAGACAGTATGGCACTACCTCAAAAAATTACAAATTGAACTACCATATGATCCAACAATCTTACTTCCTGGTACATATCTGAAGGAACTGAAATCAATATCCTAAAGAAATATCTATACACCCATGTTCATTATAGTGTTATTCACATTTACAAGATAATGAAAATGACCTAAGTATCTGTCAACAGATAAATTGATAAAAAAGATGCAGTAAATATAAATAAATAAATATATATATACACAAATATATATATATATATATATATATATATACACAAAATGGAACAATACTCCTTGAGAAAGAAGGACGTTCCTCCATTTGCAACAACATGGATAGACTTTGAGGGTATTTTGCTAAGTAAGACAGAGAAAGACAAATACTATATGTTATCACTTACATGTGGATCTTATAAAATATAAAATATATATAAAAATATAAAAATAAAACATATGTCAAACTTGTAAAAACAAAGTAGAATGGTGTTTAGGTGTTGGGGGTAGGAAAACTTGGGAGACGTTGCTTAAGAATAGAAACTTGCATCTAGTAGATAAATAAATTCTATAGATTTAATATACAGCATAGTGATTATAGTCAACAATGCTGTATAATAAACTCCAAACTTGCTAAGAGCCTAGATCTTAATTGTTCCCACCACAAAAAAGAAATAATTATGTGATGTGATAGAGGTGTTAGCTAACACTAATGCTAGTGTAATTATACTGCAGTATGCAAATGTATCAAACCAATATGCTGCTTACCTTATACCTTTACAATGTTATGTGTCAATTACATCTTAATTAAAAATTCAATTAGTTAATTTAAAAATAAAAGGAAGTCATACCCATATCTCTGTCTAAAGTAGGAAAATGAATGGCAGACTGAGATAGCTGCATATTGGAAGAAAAATGGAAGAAAACTTAAAGCCTAGCTCTTTGTAGGAGTGAAGGCTATGCATTTTTTGATACACAAAAAACAGGCTGGTTTAACTGAGGGTTCTTACTGGCTCCTGTAGTCATTTGAGCTTGACATCATTGCTGAAAGTCACTGAAGATCTCTGGAAATAGGTCTTTCCCCTGGTTATTTTCATTCCCATAGCTCCAGCTGCCTTCCTTAGTAGTTGGCACAGTGCCAGGCATTTTGTAGGTGCCGAAAAATAAAATGTACTATGAACTAAAATTACATTGCATTCTTTTCCCCTTTCCTATTAGTTTTCTGTGTACCAACTCCCCCACACCACCACCACCATCCTCTCTTCTTGCTGATTTAAGAATCCTTTTAGAGCCCTCTTTGCTCTAAAACTTTATTTCAGGACCAATCATACCAAAGGACCTGGTAATGGAATCTCATAGAGACTTTAGTGATTATTTGATAAAGTATTCACTTGGGGACCAGCCAAACTTAGATTCAAACTCCACCTTTACCACTTACCGCCTTAGCTTGGGTTTTCCAATAGCAGAGCTTGAACTGAAGATGTATGTGTAGATAATTTATTGGAGAATGTGACCCCCTAAATGAGAGGCAGAGAAGTCAACAGGGAAGGAGGGAAAACCAATACAAGAAACCATTAACTGCCGTAGGCAAGTGCTTACTTCAAGCAGGACCTTCGGAGGAATTTTATGGAATGTGCATCAAAACTGTCAGACAGAGACAAAGGCCTTTATTCATTGACTCCTGCCCCCATTAGTGGAGGGTTGCCCCATGATGTGTTAATATCCCCAAGCCACCAAAGGAAGTCAGGGAGAAGTGTATGAGGTAAAGTGGTAGCCTTGGTTGGTATCAGTGGCAAAGCCAAGAAGATGTAAGATGGTGTATACAGGGTATCCTATATAATGACTGTGGTCAACTACCTCATTTCTGGAAACTTCAGTTTCCCCTTCTATAAAGTAGGCCAACATTAGTGCTTCCCTTTTAGGAATGTAGAGGAAGTATAATGAAATAATCCCTGTAAAGCTCATAGCAAAATGTCCAGCATGTACATGCTAATGAATGGCCATTTCTAATATAAATTATTACCTCCAGAACTGTGCAGCATGGAAGACCTTTATCTGACAGCTCTGTAGCAACAATCAATGAAACCAAACAATGATAGTTGCAATCTCAGTATTCACTTAGTGAGGGACTAAAATTGGTTGCTGCTCAGCCAATTCCATCCCATAAACATGTATTCTTTTGCCCTCTACCTTACCCACATGACAAATATATATTTACATTTATATTCAACAGAAATGGAGACCCACATTTAAAAATCAGAAAAATTCATATAAAATTCAGATTTCCAGCTCACTCTTGAAAAATAGAAAAATCTGACCCTACTGAGTGGGCAGCATTGTCACTGTCAGCTGAAGCTGAGTAGTGATGACCCTTTCAAATGGGTCATGTTTTCTCCAATTTGCCACTATCCTCTCCAAGTCCATTTCACTTTTCACAACCTGCTACCCCTGTGGACATTTGCATTTGAAACTCCTGGACTGATACTTAACCTAGAAAGGTGGGGTTCCTGGAAACCCTGCTAGGACCCAAGGATGAAAAGTGCCAGAAATGACAAGGCCTTTGTTTTTCAGTGAGACAGCTGAGGAGCCACCCCCGAGGTTGTAGAACTCCATGTCTCTGTGATGGAGAGCTAAGTGAATCCTGCTGAGGTGAGAGTGTGTGGTTGCAGTGAGTCTGGCTATTACCAACCTGAGGCTGAGGTCACCCCAGCTGCTCCCAGCGCCTGCAACTCTGTTTATTTCATTCTGGTTCATACCAGAGATTTATTTTTATGAACAGTGAACATTTTTTGCAACATTCCCTCATTTAACCTTCATTATCAAAGTCTCTGCCCAAAGCCCATATAAGCACCATTATTGCCCATATAACATTTTCCAACATAAACCATTTAAGGCATTTTTTTCCCATTTTTATTTATTTCTCTTCCGTTACATTTCATTTGAAATGTGCATGGAGGAGAATGTGTCTTGTTTTTATGTTGTCTCATATAGACCATAAGCCCTAATGGTGGGGGCTGCCTATTTTGGAGGTTAATAAGCAATGGGGACATTCATCATATGGAACAAACAACCAGGATATGCTGGCCTCTTAAAAAAGTACTAGAAAGGAGTTTTGTGTGACTGAGGAAATTGAAAGGAAAATAAGCCAGCTTCTTTGTCTTTTCTGAAAGTCAAGAAAAGAAGAAACATGATGGCTCCAAAAAAGGAAGCCAAGAAGATTAAAAGAACAGTGTTATTATATTACTCTTCAAATCACCCATTAATATGCAAATTCTATGTGGAGAGTGATAGTATGTGTATCCTTGAGTCTCCAGTACTGGCCAGGGTCTGGTTCAAAGTGGGTAATTTAGCAAAAGTTTGCACTTGATTCTAAGAAACTCAACTGACTTAAGCAAAAATGGTAATATATTAACTTATAGAGTTGAAAACTTCAAGATCTGTAGACACGTTTGCATCCAAAGACTAAGCATCTTTAGGATTCAGCTCCTACCACCCACCCACCTCCCATCCTCTCTAAACACTCAATCTACCTCCCCTCTATTGATTTTACCATAAGCAGGCTCTCTTCTGTTGATAGTCTGCTGTTCACCGGAAACTTTAGGCCTAATTAAACTTATAAGCTCTGTAACTCTGGTAATAAGAAAAAGAGAGAGAGAGAGAAGAAAGAAAGAAGGAAGGAAAGAGGGAAAGAAGGAAAAGTAGGAAGGAAGTGAAGAAGAGGGAGGGAAGGAAAAGATAGAGAGGGAAAGAAGGCAAAGAAGAAAAGAGAAAACAAAGTAAGGAGAATGAAAAAACAAGCCTCTCTTCCCCAGAAGTTCCATCAGTTTGGATCTCTGAGCAAATCACTATGGTCAGAGGTAAGAATTACCTAGATCAGAGGTCCTATCCTTGAGGACTGAGATTGGCCAAGGTAGCATGCATGCTGGGTGAGCATAAACAGTAAATGTCCACCACAGAAGGCATGGGTGATGTTGCAATGGAGAGAACCACAGGAGTCAGGAGCCCTGGCCACTTCCTTCCAGCTCTGGAATAACCAGTGGGGAAGTCTTGCATTTGCAATTTAATTCATAGCCATGAACCTATACTGCATTTTACTACCTGTGGAGACTATGCTAAAGCATGAGAAAGCAAAGTTGAAAAGCTATTGGCAATCATCAACAATCTACTAACTGGTGGGACCTACAGCTACAAAAACAAATCATTAGGAAACCTTGTGTTAGAAAAAAAGAAGTAGAAGTATGTGCAAAGTGGAGAGGTTTATCTTTGAATTCCCCTGGAAGCAGAACCTGAGATTAGGATCTCAGTGCAAATGACGGACATTTGGAAGGCAATCTAGAAAGCCAGGGTAGAGTGATGGGGAAGTGATCTGATAAAGAAAATATGCCAGTATAGGGGGGATTATTATACTATATTATATATAATATCACCTATAATAAATATGTATAATATCACCTATAATAAATAATACATTAGAGTTACCACCTATTATATAATAATATATATTATATGTATAGGTGGTAACTTGGAGGGTTACCACATCCATTGTGAGCAAGTGGAACATAATTAGCTGGAAACCCTGAAGGTGAGTATAGGTATGAACACATACCTCAGAATTATTTAATAAGCAAGGTGGGAGCTGATGGTGAAGAAACTAGGGTACTTATTTATGAAAGCCTGTCTACTACAGGCAAAGATTGCTGGAGTATGGGGCAGTAATTCCCCCAGGCATTTCTGGCCTGTCGTATGAGTGGACAGAGTGAGCTTCGAAGGCCAGGGAAAGCCCTCAGGTAAAGGAGTGCATCCTGGGTTGGCAGTTAGGTCAACAGCACTGAGATGGTGGGACTGGAGGCTACAGGTGTAGCAGGGGCAATATCCCATCTTTGGGTAGAAGTCATTTTGCTGCTCTTTCCTAAAATAAGGAAATTGAACCAGAAAATCTCCGAGGGCCTAATCAGCTCTAAAATCCTAAGATACAAGAGTTAGTCTAACAATCTTCTATTTTGTACTTCTATGTCAGCATATCTTAGGCTGGTTTTAGGCTTTTTTTTTTTTTTTTTTTGTAATATTTCATTTATTTATTCATGAGAGACACACACAGAGAAAGAGAAAGGCAGAGATACAGGCAGAGGGAGAAGCAGGCTCCAAGCAGGGAGCCCAATGTGAGACTTGATCCCAGGACTCCAGGATCAAGCCCTGGGCCAAAGCCAGGCTCTAAACAGCTAAGCCACCCAGGGATCCGCTCAGGCTGGTTTTAAAACAATTTAAAAATGGGGAAAATTAACAAGGCAGGAAACAACAAATGTTGGAGAGGATGCGGAGAAAAGGGAACCCTCTTACACTGTTAGTGGGAATGTGAACTGGTGCAGCCACTCTGGAAAACTGTGTGGAGGTTCCTCAAAGAGTTAAAAATAGACCTGCCCTACGACCCAGCAATTGCACTGCTGGGGATTTATCCCAAAGATTCAGATGCAATGAAACGCCGGGACACCTGCACCCCGATGTTTCTAGCAGCAATGTCCACAATAGCCAAACTGTGGAAGGAGCCTCGGTGTCCATCGAAAGATGAGTGGATAAAGAAGATGTGGTCTATGTATACAATGGAATACTACTCAGCCATTAGAAACGACAAATACCCACCATTTGCTTCAACGTGGATGGAACTGGAGGGTATTATGCTGAGTGAAGTAAGTCAGTCGGAGAAGGACAAACATTATATGTTCTCATTCATTTGGGGAATATAAATAATAGTGAAAGGGAATATAAGGGAAGGGAGAAGAAATGTGAGGGAAATATCAGAAAGGGAGACAGAACATAAAGACTGCTAACTCTGGGAAACGAACTAGGGGTGATGGAAGGGGAAGAGGGCGGGGAGGGTGGGAGTAAATGGGTGACGGGCACTGAGGGGGGACTTGATGGGATGAGCACTGGGTGTTATTCTGTATGTTGGTAAATTGAACACCAATAAAAAATAAATTTATTATTAAAAAAATAATTTAAAAAATGTATGGGAAATGGGTGGGTTGGTAGGAGGTGGAGGAACCTGGGAGAGTGATAAAGTTAATAATCTCATTGTCAAAAAGTCTAGGACTTCACATAAGAATGTAGTCCTCAAAATAGCTTAACTTGCTTAGAGAAGATTTGCTTACATTGAACGCTGCGATCTTGCCCCTGTACTTTCAAGGTAGGATCACAGATTGCAGGCCATCTTAAGAGGACTCTCAAAGCTGTGGATTCATAGAGAAGATAAGTTGAGATCAAAGTGTGGTTATGAACTCCTGGTTCTTCAGGCTTGTAAGTGCTCTTCCCTCTGCATGGACAGAGACAAGAACCAAGAAGCAGATGTAGCAAACAAGGCTTTATAAAAGAAATGTTTTTTTTCTATGTCCAGAGTCTTAGATTGTATACCACATTCACATTTCCAAAGCTTGTTCCTAACCCAGGGAGATTGGTGATATTTGTTTATTATTTCTGGCATTTCTTGCCCTTGGAAGTGTTTTAGTGGCTGTTATGTCACAGAGCCCCCAAACACTTTTGCAATAGGTCCGTGGCTCTGTGGCTCTCCGTTCTAACAAAACCGTTTCCCAGAAATCTGTCTGTAAAACCCAAACCCCTGTGAACCTACACTGGGCCCTGTATTGGAGCATGCGAGTTCCAAGACACAGGTTTATCTTCGCATTTCTTAAGATGTGCTCTGGTAAATTAGATCCCTTCTCCATTTTTTCCCTCCTTTTCTTTTTCCATTCCATAGAACACCACTATTGTTGCTTTTAAATGAAGCTTAAGAATTGCATTTGATTGCGAAGGATGGAGCATTTAAAGTGGTAAGTGTGGGGATGGAAAAAATGAAAATCACATAATCCAATAAACCACGACAATGGAGGGGAAACTCTTCCTGAAGCACTCTTGACAATAAATGTTTCTAAATGCCTATGTGATCAACTCAGAAAGAATCGCATTTCTCTCTTGGTCCTCAGTATGCACACAATAGTGGATAGCTCACAGTTGTTTTCCTCCCTCCATTTAGGTAATTTTCTTTGGAAAGGATTTAATTTAGCAGATTTGGGGAGTGACTTGAGCATTGCTGAGCACTGTATATTTTATTGGGAATAGAGAAAGGACACTCTTTTCTTATAGGGAAAATGCTATTAATATTCCTATTTTCCAGATTAGGAAACTGATCATATCTTCTTCTTTTCTTATATCCTAGGAAAGAAATACTAAAAACTGTGACCCTAATTACTACTTCCACTATTATTAATAATGACAAGTACTCATAACGCACCAGTTCACTTAATTTAATTTCACTAGTTAATAAGTATTATAAGTATTATTGAACATCCTAAGTTTAACATAGTGCTAGACATTACTGATAAAAATAAGAGAAACAAGAAATTACATTTAAATATACCCAAATAGTGTAAAGGCTCAAGATAAAACCTTGGGAGCAATTATATACAGTGAGTTTCCTTAAACAAAATACTATTGTTTCCCAACACGATATCTGGAAGGAAAAACAGAGAATAAACTCTATGGTATTCTTAACAGAGTTTTTACCCAATCTTGACATGCTTTTAAAACTAAAATGTTTGAATAAAATTCTTAATGGACTCAGAATAAAAGTAGCACATATGTATAAAACATCTGTTAATAGAGGTTCATAAGAAAGAGATGCTTTTTTAAAACCAAACGAATAAAAATAAAAAAAATTGAACAAAATTGAGCAAAAGAATTTTTTTCTTTGATTTCTTTTAATTAGGAATAAGTTCTAATTTGGTGATATTTCATGCTGATATTGCAAATAAACTTTATAAAATAAACATGCACACACATAGACACACAATTATTTTCCAGAACTTACAGACATATTGATGCTTTCCTGATTCATGTTTTAAATGATGTCATGATATTAATTTAGCTATATGAAATATAAAAATTTCTTCATGGAAAAGGCATTGTTTTTTTGACATGTAAAGAGTTTTCATAAACCACTAAGAACAAGCTTAATAAACAACACAACAAGAAGAACAATAAAGCAATCTAATATAAATAACACACAACCCAATAGAAAATGGGCAGGAGATAAAACAAAAAGTCCACAATAAAAGAAATACTTTGCACAACTTATACCAAACAATAAGACACCAATTTGGCCTCTCAGTTAAAATTTGGAAGACACTATCAAGGAATATATATTTCATTGGCCCCCAGATCACAATAAACATTGGAGGTAGTTCAAATGTTGGTCTCAATGCTCTTTATAAAGAGTGCAATTGTTTTTTCCCTTTATTCTTCTTTTATCCCCAGGCTGTGACTTTCTTTACTTTGTCCTCTTCATATTTTCCCTCCAGCAACAATTTTGGTTATGTCTGCACAGAATTCCTAATCCAAATAGTTGAATCAAAAATTGTTATAGAAAAAAAATTGTTTTAGATTGTGTATATAACAATAGAGAAGAAAAGTTCCATGCATCTAGATTCCTATGTAGAGAAAGTTACAACTGGCAGTCTCATAAGGGTATTCCTTATTAAGACCTTAGGTTTTTTGGTTTTTTTAAAGACTTATTTATTTGAAAGAGAGACAGCACACACGTGCAAGTGGGGGGAGGAACATAGGGAGAGAATCTTCAAGCAGATTTACTGCTGAGCCCAGAGCCCTGCACCAGTGGCTCCATCTCACAACCCATGGGATCATGACCCATAAGATCATTACCTGAGCCAAAACCAAGAGTTAGATGCTCAAGGGACTGAGTCACCCAGGTGCCCCTAAACCTTAGGTTTTAAATACAGTATTTCCATAGTTATTGACATTCTTTGAAAAGAGCTGTCCAGAGGAGATTAAGAACACTATCTTTTCCTTCTAAACACCAGCCAATAGGGAACAAAAAGAGAAGAGGGAGGCTATTTAATGAATTTGATTTCCAACTTAGATAAATTTCAATTTTTTTATTTTGAAATAAAAAAGTGAGTTAGCTAATCTATGAAATTTTCAATACAATAACCTTTTTTAAAAATTTAATGTAAAATTTTTAAATATAAATAATAATTCTCTTTAATGATCCTTTACATAACTTATCGCATTTAATTCTCAGAATAATCCTATGACATAGTGCTATTACTATTTCCAGTGTACAGATGAAGAGGCTGATATTTAGAGATTAAAGAACTTGTCCAAAATCATATTAGGAGTAATGGCAGAGCTTTGATTCAAACCCAGGCAGTCTCTTTCTAAAATCTGGATTCTTTAACACTGTAATTTTTTAAGATTTTATTTATTTATTTATTCATGAGAGACACAGAGGGAGGGGCAGAGACATAGGCAGAGGGGGAAGCAGGTTTCCTGCAGGGAGCTTGATATGGGACTTGAACCCAGGACCCGCGGGATCACGACCTGAGCAAAGGCAGACCCTCAGCCACTGAACCACACAGTGGCTTAAACTCTGTCACTCTATCTATAAACTATTGCTGCATCTAGAAAATAATTTTGTTTGCCCTCAGGGTATGGATCAGAATACATTTCCATAAAGATGAATTTTTTTTTCTTAGACTCTACTGCTCCTTTGGGTGATCCTGGTATTCAGTTATGTTTTAGAGAGGGCAAAGGGCATCTGCTCTGTGCTTTCCTCACCTCTAAGTTCTCCCAGTAGATTAGCTCCAAATGCTTCTTTGGTTGGATGTGCTCCAAAATGTTCTCTTTCATCTCTGCTTTAGAATGCTAATCAGCCTGAATCATCAAGCAGAATTCCCTATTAAAACAAAACAAAATAAAACAACAACAACAACAACAACAAAAAAAAAAACACAAAAGTAGACTAAGTCCAGTGATACATCAGAGGTTTGGCTAAGACCACAAGGAAAGAACCAAAAGTCTACCATGTGCCATGATCTCTTCACAGATATTCTCTATCTAGCCTAAGAATATACAATAAAATCAGGTGGGGAAATTTTCAGAGAGAGTGATTTTAGCTTTATCTGGACTAAGCTTTTGACAATTGGAGTTCCCTCAGGAAGAAGTGAGAGCCCTTGTCACTGGACATATGCAGTAGAGGATGAATAATTAGTGAATAAAGTGTAAAGGGGAAGTGTAAAGGGCAGAAGTGTAAAGGGGTCTCAAAACTCAGATGAAGAATTAAACCAGTTCAGAAGTCTTCAACTTTGCATTCTCATACATTGCTAAGACCACAACTATGCATATGGTACATCACAGGTAATGTGCTACTACTAATATAGAAAAATATTTGTAATTTATTTTTTAAATACATAAATTAAAGTGTCTCTGTGTCTGTTTCTTGATAATAAGCAATCAAAACTATTAGACAGCTATAGAATAGCTAAGATATTGGAAAAAAGAATTGCACATACCCACAAACCAAATTATCTTTGTAGTGAGTAAACTTGATGGACCTACATCAATGGGAGATTCTTATCCTGTTCACATTGTTCTTCCCATTATTGTGACAGAATGGAAGTAGAAAATCATTATATGCTTGGCCTTTAATATTTCCTTCAAGCTTAGACACTATGATTCTGCGATTCTAAAGGACAAGGGAATAATAGCACAGAGCAGAACTTTTCTAGCCTCAGATCTAAATTGGGTTGTTAAAGGGCACAATTAACAGGTCATATTGCTAAGACTAAGTCTCTGCAACTTATGGCACTAGAATGGTAGGCTGGAACACTTGGTTCTCTCTGAGGTGTTGCATGGGGTAAGACAATAGAGGTATATCACTTCTCAAAGAAGTCAGGCCACCTGTATGAGACTCAAGCAGAAAAATACAGAGGGAGTGGGGGACGGGGGTTACTCTCCTAGCATTGATAGCTGGGGATGAAGTAAGGATCTATCTGAGGAAATTGTCTTAAACAACCACAAGGTTATGAGTATATATGTGTATTGGAGGAAGGAGTAGAGAGATCTAGATAAACTTGAAAAAATGAAGTGCCTGGCCATGAGGCTAGGGTCCTGGGCTCATGCAATTACTATGGCATCTGGGGCCTGGGGCACAGCACATTTACTGTAGCATTGGCACCAAAATCTGAGGTGTAGGCATGTGTAGATCACTCCCAAAACTAGGATCTGGGTCTCTGAGGCTCACCATGGTGACTTGAGGGTGGGGGAGACAGGATGCAGCAATGGGTATGTGCCCAGGGATGACAGGGAGTACTACTAGCCTGGGTCCAGGGAGTGTGTCACAGCAACAGCCTAACCCCCTGGGGATAGCAGGTCTAAGTCCCAGTTCAGGCCCCAGGGGACAGAGTGTAGAGCAGCAGCAGCCCAGCTCTTCTGACGGTGGGTCACATCTGTGACTTCGGACCCATGGGGCAGAGTTCAGAGCACCAGCTGCACAGCCTCAGTGGTGGAGGTCACTAGGCAGGGTGTAGAACAATGGCAACTCTAATTCTGTAGATGGCAGGCACTATGGTACCCCAGTCAAGAAGAGTAGACCGCAGCAACAACTTGTGCCATTTGGGGCAGGTGTCAGCACAGAAACACCTCCAGCCACAGGAAAGAAATGTAATGGCAGGGACTCCAAGCAGTTCTATCAGTTAAGTTCAGCATCAGTGAAGACTGCAGGGGTCCTTAGTAGCAAAGGATGCAGATGTTCAGGAAGGTGACAGGGATTTCTGGGATCCCCTTGTTTGCCTTTTCCTATGGGGTGAATTCCCTCTGAAGGGATCTTAACACTCAGCTGCTCTAGACTGGGAGTTGCCATAATGTAAGTAAGTACTTCCTATACCCCTCTATACCACAATGCTCAGTTTTCATATTTTCTAGAATTTCTGCTGTTTTTTCACTGTAGTCCAGAGCTCTCCCAGAGCTATTTTTGTCAGTTTCTAGTTATTTCTTATTTTAGTTGTATTCACGGGAGAGAATTTGAACCTTCCGGTCCACCACCTTGCTGACATCTCGCCTTGCAAAATTTCAAATGTATACAATTTTTAAATGTCAATTATATCTCACAGAGTTGAAGGAAAAAATATTTTCTTTAGGCAGAAAAGCATATCAGAGTACAACTTGGAATTACACAAAGAAATGATGAATATGGGAAATGAGATAAATGAAGGTAAAATTGAATTCATTTTTTCTTACTTTTAATTGTTCTAAAAGATAACTGATAAAGAAAAAATAGTAGCAGTACACTGTGCAATTATAGTGTACATAAAAGTAAAAGCACAAGTGATGGGAAGGAGAAATATTGGAATATATTGTTACAAAATTCTTACACTGGGACGCCTGAGTGGCTCAGTGGTTGAGCATCTGCCTTTGGCTCAGGGCATGATCCCAGGATACTGGGATCAAGTCCCATATCACGCTCCCCTCATGGAGCCTAATTCTCCCTCTGCCTATGTCTCTGCCTCTCTCGATCTGTCTCCCATGAATAAATAAATAAAATCTTTTTAAAAAATCCTTACACTACACATGAAGTGATATATTATTTGAAGCTAGACTCTAAGTAAATATGTATATTTTAAGCCAAAGAGCATCCACTAAAATTATTTTAAGAGGGAGGCATTATACACAAGTCAATAGAAAAGATAAAATGAAATAATTTTAAAATGTTTTATTAACAACAGAAAAGATATTAAGTGGGGAGGGACAAAGAACTAAAGAATAGAAAACAGGCTAACAAGATGATAGGTTTTAATGCAGTCTTACACATATCATCTAAACACAACAAGTAAAAGACAAGAATTGTCACACTGGGTAAAAAAAACAAAGGTCTTTTTTTATATAAGAAATTCTCTTTAAATATAAAGGCACAGAGGGGTGCCTGGGTGACTCCATTGGTTAAGAATCTGCCTTCTTGAGCCCTGCATCAGCAGAGGGAGAAGCAGGCTCCCTGCAGGGAGCCTGATGTGCGACTTGATCCCAGGACTCCAGGATCACTCCCTGAGCCAAAGATGCTCAACTGCTGAGCCACCCAGGCACCTCCTAAAATATTTTAAACTGTATCAAATACAAAACAACATATTAAAATTTGTGAGATGCAGCTAAATAGTGCCAATGGGCAATTAATAGTATTTAATGCTTTTTGAAGAAAAGAATCAAATCATTCAAGTCACTACCTTAAGAAACTAGAAAAAGAACAAACTTAAAGTAAACCAAAAGAAGGAACTAAATATAAGAGCAAAAATCAATGAAATCAAGTAGAGGAAAACAGTAGAAAAAAAATCAATAAAACCAAAAGGTGGTCTTTTCAAAAACTCAATAAAAATTCATACGTCTTTAGCCAAACTAACCTAAATAAAACACAAATTATCAATATCAGGAACAAAAGAGGGATTATCACAGTCTAACCTACAGACATAAAAAAGTAAAGAGATACTTGTGATGAGCATTGGGTGTTGCCTGTAAGTGCTAAATCACTAAATTCTACACCTGAAACTAATATTACACTGTATGTTAACTAAGTGGAATTTAAACAAAAACTTAATTTAAACCAAAAAGCAAGTTAATACTACAAACAATTCCATATCCATAAATTTCAAATGAATCTATTCCTTGAAAGATATAAATCATCAAAACAGAAAGAAAATGATAACCTGAAAAGTCCTATATCTATTCAAGAAATTGAATTCATAATTCTAATTCTTCCAAAAAAGAAAACTGGGCCCAGATCGTTGCACTGTCAACTTCTACCAAATACTTAAAGAAAAAATATAGAAGATATTAACTGACTAGAAAAAGAAAATATTGTTTCAATGTCAATTCTCCTCCAATTTTATCTTTAGATTCATTGCAATCCCTATAAAAATCCAAGCAGTTTTTTTTTCAGAAATACTTTTAAAATGATAGCTAATTCTAAAATCTAAGAATGTATATAACAAGCAATGAACTAAAACAAGCAAAATATTTTTAAGAAATAAGAATAAAGTTGGAGGACTCACATTACCCATTTTTGAAGTACAAATCTACTGTAAATCAAGATTATATAATATTGGTGGATGATAGAACAAAAATCAATGAACATAACAGAGAGCCCAGAAACAAACCCACAGATATAGAATCAAGTGACTTTTAATAAAGTTGCAAAGGCAGTTATAAAGTTAGGATAGTCTTTTCAACAAATGATTCTTAAATAATTGTATGTCCAAAAAAAAGTGAACTCTGACCTTTACATCATACCTTATACAAAAATTAACTCAAAATGTATCATGTTCCTAAATGTAAAATGTAAAACTTTGAAATTTCTATTAAAAAGTAGAAGAAAATATGTGTGATACTGGGGTAGGCAAAAGTGTTTAGGTATAACAACATAAGCATAATCCATAAAAGAAAAAAATAAGTTGAACTTTATTAAAATTTACTCTTGCTATGTGAAAGAAACTTAAGAGAATGAAAAAACAGGCCAAAGACTACACATGTCTGCAGCTCACATTTCTGACAAAGGACTTGGAACCAGAATATATAAAGAACTCCTAAGATTCAATAATAAGAAATAATCAATCTAATTTAAAATATGGGTGATAGATCTGAGCAGACACTTCAGTGCAGGAGATAGATGGTAAATAAGCACAGTAAAAATTGTCTGACATCACTAACTATTAAGGAAGTACAAACTAAAACCACAATGAGATTTAATAATTCAAATACTTAGTAGAATGGCTAAAACAAACAAGCAACAACAACAAATACAATACCAAGTTTAGGCAATGATGTGGAGCAACTAGAACTCTCATATATTGTTGGTGGGAATACAAAATGTAAAGGGCATTTGGGAAAGTTTCTTAAGTTTGGAGTTTTCTTACAAAGTTTGGAGGTTTCTTACAAAGGTAAACATAAAACTACCATACTTCATGTAAATGTAAAAGAAAAAAAAAAAAAACCCAGGATGTGGCAGGAAAGATGGAACTCAGTCTGTGGCAAATAAATTTAAATGGATTTCAAATGAATCACATAACCACACTGAAGTGTTTGGAGACAAATGTAGCTGGCCTAAGTAACTCTAGAAAACAACGTTTTAAGAAGGTAGTATTATTAGGCTAAAGACAGAAAGAATTATACACGAATACTATAATTTAGCCACAAATTTATATAGGACAGGAACAAAGGTAGAAATTCTGAATCGCTGTATTTGTGTATAAGGTTGAACAAATATATACATGGTGTAAGTAATGAGAGTCAAGTTTCTTACTGTCATAGAAAGTAGTTAAAAATAAGGAAAGAGGGAAGACATAGAATGAACCCTACAGGGCTGGATTAAAGTTGAAGATATCAATATGGAATAGATAGATAAATAACTATAGGTCTGTATGTACACATGAATTAGTACACATACATATATTTCCTAACTCCATCTACTGAGAGAACCTAGAAAGAGTGAGACTTCAGTAGCAATAATCATACCTAGCACCCAGGCCCTCTATACATTCTCCAATAAAAGGAACCAGGCTTCTTGGAGACCTGGTTGGTTTCTGGGCTGAAGTAGAGAAATACGCACCATAGACTTTGAGTATCTTATGGTGCCAGAAAGTAGGAGAGCACTTCAATGGTGCTCAAAACAAGTGCTCAAAAACAAAACAAACAACAACAATAAAAATCCAAATGATAGCATATGGAAATAACACAGAAGCCAATCTGGAAATGCTGCCAATGACCAAAATTCAAACCATAAAGCAACAAAATAAATAATACTGGATTATAATCCAAGTAACAAAAATGTACACAAGCATATTAAATAAATAAATGCATGAAGGAGAAGTGAAAACTTTTCCTTACAGAAGAATTCCAACTGATGCATATAAAAGGAATGAGATATTTGAAATAGAAAATCACCATTGAAGGGATCCCTGGGTGGCGCAGCGGTTTGGCGCCTGCCTTTGGCCCAGGGCGCGATCCTGGAGACCCGGGATCAAATCCCACGTCGGGCTCCCGGTGCATGGACCCTGCTTCTCCCTCTGCCTGTATCTCTGCCTCATTCTCTCTCTCTCTCTGTGAGTATCACAAATAAATAAAAATTTTAAAAAAAGAAAAAAAAAAAAAAAAAGAAAATCACCATTGAAGTATCACAGTAATAATTGCTGCAGGCAAGGTCCACCAATGGATGCTTATATCGGTGAGTAGAAATTTAGGCAGAAACAGAATATCTGTATAATCCCAAAGTATCTCTTCAAAAATATTTAGTAACTTCAAAAGGGAAAATATTAGGTTTACAGTGGAAAGTTCAGCCAGCCAGCCAGACAACAGATGTTAGCTAAGCACTCAAGGTTAACATCACCAATAACACACATTAATACCATGTATCCCTAATATGTGCCTGGAATAGGGCACATCACCTCTGCTGTATTCTTCCCAATAATATCTAATTTCAATATAATCAAGAGAAAACATTAGACAAATTCAAATTGTAGAATATTCTACAAAATAATTTGCAAGTACTCTTCAAATGTGTCAAGGTTATGAAAGTCTAGGAAAGATAGAGGAACAGTTACAGATTGGAAATGACTAAGGAAACCTAAAGCTAAATGCAGTGTGAAATCCTGGGACAGAAAAAGGACATTGGTGAAAAAACTAGTAAAATCTAAATAAGTTCCGCACTTTGGTTAATAGTATTGTACCAAAATTAGTTTCTTGGTTACGTTAGCTGTTAGTGTAAGTGTACACTGCATGAAAGCTATAGGTACTATTCTTTGCAGCTCTTCTACAAATCTAAAATCATTTCAAATTAAAAATAATTTTCCAAAAGTAAACAAGTGTTTATTTATATGGTTACAAAACTAACTTTTATATCTAGAAGCAAAGCCCTGTTCTCTGCTTTCCAGGTTACTAGAAATTCACACCAAATTCATCTTTCACACCAAAAGCTTGTCATTAAAAGTGAAAAAAAAAAGTTGTCCCCTATAACAATTGTTTCCTATTCATTCTCTTTCACAGGTTGTTATGATTTTATCCTTGTTCATGAATCATAAGGACAAAAAATCAAGGGAGAAAGAAATCATTAAGAGGGTGAGGGTAAGTGAGGAAAATTCTGTTTGCTGGAAAAATTCCAAGCTGGTAAAGCCCTATTTTTAATGTTTGTTATTACTCACTTACATATGTATGTTTGTATGTACATACAGTCACCTGAGCCTGATGAGAGCCATGGATCACTGGATTAAATATTGCTTGCTCTCACTGCTTTTGGACTCTCTCTGATATCTGTGATCAATGCACTGCTGCACTTGGACCTTTTTCAAATTCCCACTCATTTTAACTGTTTCCCTGTGCCAAGGGAGGAAAATTTGAGGGAATAATGGAAATAACTTCACATGGTTTCCTCAATGGGTTTCAAGAACAGACCCAGCCCGAGCTTCCAAATGGAGAAGGCAGGCCAAGGCATGTTGAGCTCCATGGAATCAAACGATTTTTGGGAGCTATAGGGGCCCATATCAGGTCACCTATCTTCCTAAAGGGCTTGCCCTTCTATAAATTTTTCTCCTTGAACAGTATCAGTATCAACATCCCATCAATTAAATTTGGAGAAATAGCGTGTTTTGGAGGGTAAGGGAAGAGATGCTTTTTATCATCAGGTTGCCTTATAAAGTAGAATTTGGCAGTTACCTGGGAGGACATGATTCTGACACTGTTTCCTTGGCTACAAAAAGGGAGAGAAAGCTGCCCTCCTCCATATCTTAGACTTGTTGTAAGGAAACAATGGAATAACTAAAACTAAAATGACACGAAAAAAATGTAGACCAGTTTTCATTGAAATGTTGGGATTCTCTCTTTCCATTCTCATTGCCCTTAGGGTAAAATGAATATTCTTTGAAAGTGTTTAACAAAGCCCTTCATATCTAACTCCATCCCTCCCCATTTCTCTAGACTCTCCTCTCTTCATATTCCTTATCTAGTCACACAGGACAGAGCCCCATTCTCTTACCTACATTATTGCCTTTAACTTCTCCTCCTTCCTGGAATGGTTCTCTTTGTTCTTATCCATTCCTGACTCCACTTCTACTGAGTAATTATTACTTATCTTTCAGGTTTCAACTTAGATAGTTATTTCTTCCAGAAAGCCATTGCCCAAATCCCATTCTCCTCTCAAATACCCAGAACCTAGTCCAATTAGTCTGTTTTAATATATATATCCCCTACCAATACATAAATTCCTAGAATGAAAGAATTTTCCTTTTTTACTATTACGTGTCTCCTAATAGGGTCTAGCACACGGTAGCTTCTCAATAAATGCTTGTTTAATGACATAAATTCCTAGAATGAAAGAATTTTCCTTTTTTACTATTACATGTCTCCTAATAGGGTCTAGCACACGGTAGCTTCTCAATAAATGCCTGTTTAATGAATGGATGAATGAATGAATGAATAAATGAATAATTGACAAATAAATGCATGCTTTCAATACAAATTCTTTGACATAGGTCCTATTTGGGGGACTGAGATGTTGGGGAAAGCTTCCCAAAAACTAAACTAATGGAATAATTAATGAATATGTAAGAGAAAATTGTGTAGTGGAAATAGTCCTTTTAAACAAGGAAGACTCTAAAACTTAAATCTTGGGCTTACTATTATTATTGTTATTATTTTAGATATAATAGTATAGTAGCTTACATTTATTTACTCTAACCACATGCTCTGCAATTGGCTAAGTGCTTTGTACATATTACCATTTTTAATCTCCCCCATAATCGTATGAAGTCAATATAGGTTTTAGCCCCTTTTGCAGATAAGAAAACAAAATCAGAGAGGTTAGGTTGCTTATCCAAAGAGAGCAGAGTCAAAATTTATATCCAAGAATGCTGGAACCCAGAGCCTGAATTGTTAGAAGCTACATTCTCTCAACTCACCAAGTACCTGTCCTACCTCCCTCCCCAGACAACCAATCTCCAAGGTTTTTAGGTCCCCAAAGTACAGCAAAACTAGTTTAACTCCAATCCTGGCTGAATTCTTGAGTTGGGGCTCGGCATTATTCCCCATCATCTTCTCACTTACTAATAAGTCTACCCTATCTAGTGGTTCTGATTGCAGTTTCTCTCTGCTCAAACCCGGGGCAACTATTTCTCTCACGGATCCCTATCTGAACTGCTAAGTTTATGCTCTAATACAATTATGTAGCTCTCACTCCCCTACAGATCCTCTTTTTTCTTCATTTGCTTCCAATAAAGAGACATTATTTGTTTGGGAGCTTTCCAGAGTAACATGAATCCATCTTTTGAAAACTAGGCCCTGCATCTGGAAAATCGAATGATGCTTTGGTGTTGGTTTAGCAAGAAAGTCGGTCTGTGGAAACAGCATTGTTATTTTATTATCTTTAATGCTTTTAAGCCATATTAAGCAGATTTAATTTCCAAAGATGTCTTTTGTTGCCACCACCCCTTTTTTTAGACAAGTCAGTTTCTACTTTCAAACTGGTTGCTTTCAAATATGCTACTGAGCATTGATTTGGCCACTTAGCTGAATTAGCCAAATGGTCCATCTGTACCTTCCTGCCCTTCCCCAGCAAAACAGGTGTTGCCTTTAACATAATGAGAAGGATTTTTCTTATCAGACTACTTCTTATCATAAAATTAAATACAGGCACATCTCAGAAACTCAAATCCATCATATAAATAAAAAAGCATACTCCCTCTGTCCACAAACCGCAGTTCTCTTAAGAAAGAGATGTCTGACACCTCCTAATCCATGAACCAGAGAGATTTTGATCACCCTAGCCTTCCCAGTATGGTTCTTTATTCTTTGCATCAATACATGCTCTAACTGGAGAGGCTCACAGTGCCAGCATGTGATAGTTTCAGTAATTATTTCATCTGCAGACCAAGAGACTGCTCTGTTTCTTCACACCCCAGGTAAGATTCTGAATCTTGGAAAAGCTGAAAACAGCTGGTGGCTGGTTATTCACTTGTGTTTCCTATCCTTGAATAAATCAAATAAGAAAACACTGCAAAGATAAGACTTCTTTATTTTAAAGAAGAAAATTAAAAAGAATTTATTCTTATATTTAAAATTCATATACTAAGATACCAAATCAGACAGTGAAGGACATCACCATGATTATAGAGCTAAATAACAATGGAGTGAAGGGCAGACTAAAAAGACTGCCATGAATTTCCTCACCTCAATTGAATTTGTTAATCAAAAACTAAATTTGCTTGCAGAATGTGTCCTTTAGCATAAACATAAAGTTAATTGTTTAAAAAATAATCAACAAGGATTTATGGAACTGAGAGTAAACTCTGCCCATTCTATTAAGTTGATTGTAGATCATAAAAGGGGATTATAAGGACACCTGGGTGGCTCAGTCGGCTGGGCCTCCAACTCTTGGTTTCAGCTCAGGTCATGATTTTGGGGTCCTGGAATCAAGCCCTGTGAGGGGCTCCCCACTCAGTGGGAAGTCTTCTTGTCTCCCTCTCCCTCTGCCCTTCCCCCTGCTCACATGCTCCCTCTCTGAAATACATAAATAAATCTTTTTAAAAATTTTTAAAAAGAGGATTTTAAAATATAAAGAACCTAAGGTCTGATGCTAGAAATGATCCACTATTATTTCATGTCATTTGTCAACTAGCTGGAAGATGAGATCTGTCTTTTTCATTAAATTATACAAACGTCTGCAGTGGGATCTTAATATAGAAGAACTCCTCACCCAGTGCTGATGAGGATGATCTATAGGGTTAAAAGAAAGAGCTTCAGTTTTACTTTTTCTCTTTTTCTTCTATTATAATCCATTCTACTCAAGAATTCAATTGTTCAATCATTGCACACCAGCAAATGACAGTGTTAGATGTGCATAAAAGGACCCCAAGCAGCTTCAAATAACAAAGCTTTCCATTTATTTGTATGTTAACTAAACACATATTTATTACCAATAGCAAAAGCACCACACAGTTATTAAATCTACCATGTGTAAATATATTCAGGGAAAACTCTTTTTTTTTTTTAATTTTTTCCTTCATACCTGATTATGTTTAACACTATTATTTCAGTATTTGCTCCTGGTTGGAGATTTGAGACATGGTCCCTGACTTTGAGAACCATCTAGCATCCCTACTTGGAAACTCCTGCAAATATCTAGCCAAGAAAAATCCAAATGGTTTAAGGACAAATAATAAAAAAGGAATAAGTACAGCATTGATGCAAGTATACTGTGGGGAAAAAAGTGAAGACGGGCAGCAAAATTCACCAATAGATAAAAACACTCACTGGAAAAGTGTTTTAAAAAAAACAGATTTTGTTTAAAGTGACTAGAGTTCATTTCATGAATTTAAAAACAATAATGAGGCAATCATGCCTACAAAGGAATACTACAAAGCAGAGACACAGAATGCCAGATGATGGGTGATAAGACTATAGAAGATGAAACATGAACTGGGAAAGTTCAATAAGAAATACAAAGAAAAATTAGACTAAAATCCATCTACCATTGAACAAGCAAATGGGAGAAAAGACACTGCAGGATGTTCAGTAAGGGAAATAATAGATAGCAACAAGAAGGACACACAATATAGAATAGAGTTTAAAAGGATTAATGATTAAAGATAGATTTTAAAAAAGATAAGAAAATGCAGCAATCATGTAATTGGAGTCCATAGTCAATAAAACAAAAGCAATGGACCAGAACACATATGGAAAATAAGATCTAAGAAAACTTTATTTTTTAGAGGTGATTGAATTTACCCACTGAAAGATGGTAGCATGTACCAGAAAAAATTGATACGAGAAGATAAACAATGATAATATCTGAGAAATTCTTGAATTTTAAAGACAAAGAAAGAATCCTCTGGAGTCAGTAAAACACATTAAATCACTTATAAGGTGGAGAAAAATACTCTCAGATTTTTCTACTTCACTATTCAGTAGCAAGAGACAATGAGAAATACCTATATCATTGTTTGCAAACTTTACCTCAAAAAAAAAAAAAGGTAAACAAATATTGAACTCTGGTTAATAATATGCATGCTGAAGTATTTGGGGGACAGTTTGTACTGATATTACTTATTTTTAAATGCATGGAAAAATAAAATGGATTGAAGAATGAACATAGTGATGGATAGATGGCTAAGTATGTGATAAAGCAAATACAATAAAATAGTAATTGTAAAATTCAGATGGTGAGAATAAAATATTTATTGTAAAGCCCTTTAGCTTTTCTCAAAATTTGAGTTGTGAATCCTTAGCCTCAAATACTTCTATCAATAAGAAAAAGAATGAAAACAAAAGAATTTTACGTGATTTTAAGTTATAAATAAAACAATAAACCAAAAGCAAACAGCACGAGAAGCTAAGACAAATGAAACTAGAAAGTAATGAGTTATATAACAAAAGAATAAGATAACTAATGACAAAGGCAAAAGCAAGTTATTTTTTAACTTTGAATTTTGCAATACTTTTTGGTATGCAGAAAAATTACAAAATCAGTACATAGAGATCCTGTATGCCTATTATTCCACTTCCCCAATGTTAACATATTGCATAACTGTAATGCAACTATTGAAACCAGACAATTAAACAAATGCAATACCATTAACTAATCTACATACTTTATTCAAACTTGTCAGTTTTCCCACAAATATCTTTTTTCTGGCCCAGGATGCATTCCACAATTTCACATTGCATTTAGTTGTTTAGTCTCCTCCAATATGTGATAATTCCTAGTCTTTTCTTAACTTCATGACCTTGACATTTTTGATGAGTATTTGTTAGCTATTTTCTGGAACATCCTCCAATTTGGGTTTCTCTGGTATTTTCTCATAATTAGATTCAAGTTTGTATCTTTGGCAAGAATATACCCGATGTCTGTATGTCTCATTACTGATGATGTTAACTTGGTAAGGAGGTATATGCTATGTTTCTGCATTGTAAAGCTACTATTTTTTTCCCTTTGTAGCTAATAAATATCTTGTGGGGAAACACTTTGAGACCATGTAAATATCTTATTTCTCATAATACTTTCACTGATTAATTTCAGTACCCATTGATGGTTCTTGACTATAATTATTGTAGTCTCTGGCTAATAGTGCTTTCTATTTTTATCATTCCTTCTATATTTATTGATACAATACTACTATAAGGAAGAGCTGTGCCTCTCCCTAATTTATTCATTCAATCATCTACTTATATCAAAAGGGACCCATGGATAATTTATTCTATTTTACAGATTATATGCAATCTATCATTATTAATTTTCTTGTCCAAATTGTCTCGGTTTTGGACACTGGGAGCTTCTTCAAGTTGTTTCCAGTGTCCTTTCAAATGTGTCTCCATCAATTAAAAATATTTCCTTACTTCTGGAGCCACAATTTTCCCTAGGCTTATCTTGTATATTTTCTATGCTACATCCTTGAAATCTTCTATTTCTTAAAGAAGCTCTGGTTCCCACTGTTGGAGAATGTTCTGTGGAAAGCACAGCTGAAGTGCTAGGTGTGCTCATTGCTTCTGGAGTGTCTAGCTCCTCTCTGTGGACACACCTAGGAAATATATGTACGTATACTAACACTTGCGTACACACACATATCTATGCTTACTTCTGTATCTACCTATCTGTATATATTAAAAACTATTAGTTCAAATTGATATCTCTAATTTTAACCTAGCGCCACATGGCCTTCTCCCTTTCCTTATTTTAACTTGTTTTTCTGGAATTCTTTCATTATCTATATATACTACATGTATTAATTTGTTCAATTCTAGTACACACATAGTTTCAGGCTTGCTCACCATATCCCAGTGAGAACCACATTTAGTGCCTAGCATACAGTATTTGTGTACAGTTCTTTTTGCCTTTAGCCTTACAGTGTAAACATACTGTTTCCAAAGTTACTTAGGTTTGTTCTTTTCTTCCCCATGCCCCTCAGTGTGGTTGTTATTCATATGTAATACAGTTAGTTTCATTTGTGATTTTTATATTCTATTTTGGATTCCACCCATATTCTGGTGGATACAATTTTTTTTCAGTATGTTAAGTATTACAATGTTTCTAAGCATCAGAGCTATACAAAAACATTCTTAGTAATGTATTGTTCCCACTCAGCTCTCTTACCCCATTGTCATTGCCTCATTCTTTTCCCTCCATTACTACCTATCCCTGTGGATAACCAATCTAAGCTTAGCTTTATGGTGGGCCCTTCTTGTATTTCTTCTGCCCAGATAAAAAGACACATGTATTTTAAAATATCCTTTCCTTTCTTACCTGAAGAGTATACGTATTCTTTTGACCTTTCAAAACCTGGTTATTTTGAAACTAAAATAAAAGATAAACCACCTAGCCTAAACAAGAAAAAGAGAAAAACAAATTTTTAAATAAAATTATAAAAGGTAATAATTACAAAATAAAAGTAAGAAACATTTGCTTTGGGTGCCTGGGTGGCTCAGTGGTTGAGCATCTGCCTTTGGCTCAGGTTGTGATCTTGGGGTCCTAGGATCAAGTCCCGCCTCAGGCTCCCTGTGGGGAGCCTGCTTCTCCCTCTGCCTATGTCTCTGCCTCTCTCTGTGTCTCTTATGAATAAATAAAATCTTTATTTAAAAAAATTTTGCTCAAATCTATGTCAAAAAAAGTTTGAAAACATATATGAAATAGATAATATTCTTGGAACATATATTTTACTAAAGCAGACTCTAGAAAGGATAGAGAAATGTAAACTCTGATTTTCAAAGAAGACATAGAGAAATTAGTTTGGTTATAATCATTCTCCACTCCTGCATCTCTATATGTCTAAATGATTTCACAGGGGAATTCTTCTGATCTTAAAAAAGTAAATAATTCTAACACTACCTAAAATGAAACGAAAACCTGGCAAATATTAAGCATGTGCACCTATAGACACACATACACATACGCAAATAAGAAAACTATAGGCCAAACTCACTTATTAATATTGAAGTTTATTAAACAAATATTAACAAACACAATCTAATAGCATATTAAAAAAATACACCTGACCAAGTGGGGTTTATTCTAATAATAACAGGAATTTTCAATATTAAGATATCTATTGGGATACCTGCATGCCCCAGTCAATTAAGCATTCATCTCTTGATTTTGGCTCAGCATGCTCTCAGGACTATGAGATTGAGCCCTGCATCAGGCTCCATGCCCAGTGTGGAGCCTGCTTAAGATTCTCTCTCTCTCCCTCTCCTCTACCTCCCCTCCCTAAGAAAATGATATCTATTAATATGATCTATCATATTAACATAGATTAAAGTATACAAATCTTTTGTGATCATCTCAATGGATGCTGAAATGTCATTCAAAAACTTTGATCATTCTTAACAAAAATATCCAATAGGATTAAAAAAATCTTTCCTCAAGCCAATGATCACTGGAAAGCATGAGAGTCATTTTGCTCAACAAATGTTCTATTGACATTTTACCCCTGAGTCACTCACATACTAAATTCCAGAAGCAACTTTCCTGAATTATTATAGAAACAAAATATATACCGACATTCCCTAAGGTCATTCTACATTCCCAAAGGTCCCTCTCCGGAATTCATATTACCCTAATGTGAGAACCACTGAACAGTAAGTATTTCCACTACAATGTCAGTCAAGACAAGCATACAGTACCATTACACTATTCTTTAATATTGTATAGGAAGTACCAGAAAACACAGTTACAAAAGAGAAAGAAAATAAATGTATGAAAATTAGAACTGAGATTAATCTACTACTTTTTTTAAGTTAACACTTGCATACCTGAAAAGACCTAAGAAAATTATTAAAAATGACTATAAAATAACCATTGAGTGAAATAATAAGATTGAAATTTTGTGTAGAGAAATCAATAATCTATATGTATAACCATATGCATAAACAAAAACTAGTTAAAATATACGATGAGAAAAGAGCATATTTATACTGGCACAACATAAATAAAATTATTGGGGATAAATTAACTAAAAAATATGACACTAAGTAAAAAGAAACTTTAAAACAGAGATGAAGGGTACAAAATAACATTAAAATAAATTAAAACACCATATTATTGGGCAGAAAGACTCAAATAATAAAGATAACAATTCTTCTTTGTTAATTTATAAATGTACTGTAATCCCAATTTTTTTAAAAAGGGTTTTTTTTATAGGGATAGTTTGGTAGCTCCCCCTTGCCCTCTCTCTATATGTATGTGTGTGTATACATAAGATGACGGGTAAAAGTTTGGAGGAAAAGGAAGGGTAGAACCTTTCAAGAGCAATGAGAAGATTCTATCCTTATCAAATATTAAAATATAAATACTCCGTCTCAGCATAGTGCTATTTAAGTGCTGAAAGAAGAAAATCACCAATCTAGAACTCTGTAGCCAACATAATTATCCTTCAAAAGTGAAGAAATAAAAACTTTTTCAAACAAACAAAAATTGAGGGAATTAAACCTGGCTTGCAAAAAACATCAAAAGAAGTTCTTTAGGAAAAATAAATATGATATGAAACTCTGATGAACATTTAAAAAGGAGCATTAGAGAAGAAATAAAGAAGGTAAAATAAAATCTTTTACTTGTTCTTAATTCATCTAATAGATAATAATTTGTTCAAAATAATAATAGCAATATATATTCAATGATTCTAATTTGTAGATAAATGAAATAAATGACAGCAATGTCATAAGGTATAAGAGGGAAGAATTGAGAATACTGTGTTATAAAGGAACCTTATTACCCATGAAGCAACATATTTAATTTTTATATATGTAGCATATAAAAAAGATATATATATGTCCATGACATAGTGTCTATATATAAATAAACTTCAATATATTATGTATTGCAAACTTAGGGAAACCACTAAAGGAATTTTAAAAGCAAGTATGATGGATATACTAAGAAAGCAAAGAAAATGAAATTATATGAAATGATAAAAACAGTGAAGAAAAGGAGTGGAAAACAAAAAAGATACAAATATATCAATAATCACTTTATATCATTAAAGATTTTTTTGTATTTATTATTTTTGAGAGAGAGAGAGAGAGCACATGTGCGCACAAATGAGGAGAGGGACAGAGGAGAAAGGAGAGAGAGAATCTCAAGCAGATTTCACACTAAGCACAGAGCCCAACACAGGGCTCGATCTCATGATCCTGAGATCATAACCTGAGCTGAAATCAGGGGTCAGATGCTTAACAGACTGAGCCACTCAGGTGCCCCTCAATAATCACTTTAAATGTGAATGGTATAAATACACCCAAAAAAAGACAAAGACTGTTGGAGAAGAGTTTAAAGAAAAAAAAAAAAAAACAGGACCCAATTATATGCTGTCTACGAGAAATCTACACTAAGCATAAGACATAGATAAACCAAGGGATAAAGAAAGACAAAACATGTTAATACTAATCAAGGGAAAGCTAGGGTAACTATATTAATTTCAGAAAGTAGACTTCAGAGCAAGGAATATTATCAGTGATAAAGAAGGTATCAGATAATGATAAAGAGGTCAATGCTCCAGGAAGACATAACAATCCTTACTGTGTATGTGCCTAAAAATAGTGTCAAAATATAATATGTAAAAAGTGATAGACCTGCAAGAAGAAATAGACATATCTGCTATCATATCTGAAGACTTCAACACCCCTCTCAGTAATTGACAGATCCAGCAGGTAGAGTATCTGTGAACGTATAGTTGAACTGAATAGGACCATCATTCAACTGGGATCAAAACTGTCTTTGTTTCCCGATGCCCTGAGTATTTATGTAGAAAACCTCAAAGAATCATTGGAAAAAAATCTGGACCTAGTAAGTGATTACAACAAGGTTGCAGGATACAAAGTTAATATACAAAAGTCAACCACTTTGCTATATTCCAGCGATGAATAATTGGAATTTAAAATTTAAAACACAGCACCACTTACATTAGCACCCCATTAAAATGAAATGTTTAGGTATAAATACAACAAAATATATACAAGATCTATATAAGGAAAATTCCAAAACTGATGAAAGAAATTAAATATCTAAGTAAATAGATATTCCACATTCATATATAGAAAGACTCGACATTATTAAGATGTCAATTCTTCTCAAATTGATCTAGAAATTCATTGCAATCCCAATAAAATCCTAGTAAATTACTTTGTGTATATCAACAAAGTGTTTTTAAATTTTATATAAAAAAGGTAAAAGACCCAGAATAGCCAACCCAACACTGAAGAATAATAGTCAGAGGAGTAACTCTACCTCAATTTAAAACTTAATTACAAAGTTAGAGTAATTAAGACAGTGTGGTATTGGCAAAAAATAAGTAGATCATAGAAAATAATAGAGATCCCAGAAAGAGACTCATACAAATATAGTCAACTGATCATGATAAAAGAGGAAAGGTTAATTCAATAATGAAAGAATTATTTTTTAAAACAAATCATGTTGGAACAAATGGATATTCACACACGAAGAAATAGGTCTGGTCCTTGTACTTTTCATACAAATTAACTCAAAATGGATCATCTTAGACCTAAATGTAAATTACAAAACTATAAAATTTCTAGGTGAAAACAGAAAAAAATCTAGGTGACTTTGGGTTCAGTGATGAGTTTTTAGATATAACACAAAAAATACAATCCATGAAAGAAAAAGTGTAAGTTAGACTTCATTAAGATTAAATCTTCTGCTCTGCAAAAGACTTTCATGAAAATGAAATGGCAAGTTACAGAGAAAATATTTGCTAAACATATTCAATAAAAAAATTGTATGCAAAATACAAAAAAAAAAAAAAAAAAAAAAAAACCCTCCGTGTATCTGGGTGGCTCAGTCAATTAAATGTCTGACTCTTGATTTTGGCTCCGGTCATGATCTCAGGGTCCTGAGACTGAGCCTCACATCACATACTGGTTCATTAATTTTAATAAATGTAATACCCTAATGTATAATGTTAATAATAGGGAAATGTGGGGGAGAACAGAGGGAGCATATGGGGACTCTGTGCTCTCTGTATCTCAGTAGTTTGACTCAAATTTTCTATCAACCGAAAGCCATTCTAAAAATAAAGTCTATTAACTAAATTTTTAAAAGTAATGATGAAGCTAAGCTCTCTGTATATTTATATGAAAAGACTTATCAAAAAAAAAAAACAAAACGAAAAGACTTATCAGATGCATGAGTGAGAGAAAATAGCAAGAGCAGAATAGTGTATGAAATACGTTACCTTTAATGTAAAAGATAAGGGAAGAAATGAGAAAATACATTCATATTTGTTTATGTGTAAAAAGCTTCAGAAGAATATCTATGAGATTAACACCTGTAATTACCTGTGGTTTACAGCTGAGTTGAAGGCTAGTATTAAGACAGCAACATTTAGATCTGTCACATGACGGTAGCATTTTTTAATTTTTTTAAATATGATTTAAAAAAATGAACCTCTCTGAAGGTTTATCTCTGCTCTACAGGAAACCTAAACGTGAACATCCCAGAACAAATACAGTATTTTCATTCAAAACTCTGAATAACCCTCTAGAATTTACCCTAAAGAGACTTTCACGTCTGCATAGTACACTCAAAGAAACTACAAAGATATTTATCACAGCATTATTTGTAATAGCCAAAATTTTGGATACATCTAAATATACATTGACAAGAGGAATTGGTTAAGAGAAGTATAGCAGAGACGTATTGGAAATTGCAAAGGACCAATTAAAAAGAATAAAGTAGACTTACATGCACTGATGTGGAAAATGTCCTTGACATATTGTTAAGGTACGAATAAAGATGCATAAAAATGTGGACAGAAATTTTTCAAATAAAATTTTGTTTGTAAATGCAATAAATAAAGATCTGGAAGGATATACAACCAACTGAAAACAGTGCTTACCTCAGGGGAAGTATGTGCGATTTTAAAGGTAAAAAGGGAAAGGTTTACTTTTTACTCTTTCTACTTCCTATTGTTTGACTTTTTTCCCCATGTATTGCTTTTTATACATGAATAAAAATATAAAGATTTTTAAAAACCCAGTGGAGTGTTCATGTCCAGCAGCAGCAGCCATCTCAGGGGCTGTTTGCCATTACTCTGTTCATTTCTTTTATACCAGGAAGGGCTAAAGGAACCTCAGTGTTCTCCATAGCATTGTTAACCGGGGCACTGAATCTAACTTGCTATACCCTGTAATTGGATCCTTCCAGTAAAGCTGCCTCAATAAAATGTCCCAAGTGCTGCAGCCAAGTGTTTAGGAGGCACATAGGACCCTGGTGGCAGCTTTGGGGGTGGAGAAGGGGGCCTGGGTCTGGGGCCTGAGTCTAAAATGCTGTAGGAGGCATGCATTAATGTCCCAGCAAGCTTAACTAGCAACAGAAGAGCACGTCTGCATTTTCCATGCAGGCTTAGGGAGCCTTGTTTGCAAGGTTCAGGATCCCTGGTGAGCAGTTTTCTATGGCTTCAGTTACAGCACAATTGCAAAAATATTAATGCAATGAGACTTTTGTATAACTACCTTAGGAAAGGGAAAAATTAGCTCTGTGGTTTCTCCAGCAGGCATTCATAACTGCTAATAATGAACATATTTCAAGAAGGAAGGGATTGTTGAGAATTGTCCCCTAAATCTCACCTTGCACAATACCTACAATGATGGACAGAGAAAGGCCTACAACTTCCTGTCTCCTTGGTCCAGAATCATGATGTAGGTTTCATCCACATGATCTTCCCTTTTATTCTTTCATCTCCAGGAGCCACAAATTCCCTTATGATCTAAGGAATAAGTTCTACACCTTGGTCATTTTTGTTTTAGGGCTTCAAAGTCTCATAGCTGAATCCAGATGTGGCCTTTTAAATCATGCCAGCTTAGAGTCCCAGAGTGATGTGCTTAACATTTGTCTGCCTCACTCCCCCTTGTTCACACAAAGGGAATAGAGGTCTTCAAGGATGAAGGATCAGGCACAAAGTTAGCACTGAATTCAGGTCTCTGGAATTTTATTTCCAGATTTCTGAGGTCATGAGTTCATTCCTTCATACTTTCATTCATTTCTTCGTTCAGTAAACACTTATTGAACAAATATTATACACAGAAGAAAGATAACATTATAGTTAAAAGTGCCAACTTTGCAACCATATGGTGTTGGTTGTCACCTGAGCTCCAATACTTTTTAGCTGTGTGACCTGTATTTATTTTTTTAAAAGATTTTATTTATTTATTTATTTATTTATTTATTTATTTATTTATTCATGAGAGACCCAGAGAGTGAGAGAGGCAGAGGCACAGGCAGAGGGGGAAGCAGGTTCCATGCAGGGAGCACGATGTGGGACTCCATCCCGGGACTGTGGGATCACACCCTGAGCCGAAGGCAGATGCTCAACCACTGAGCCACCCAGGCATCCTTGTGTGACCTTTATTAAGTCATATAGCCTCTTTGTATCTGCTTCCCCATATTTAAGTGGGAATAATGGTGGAACCTCACAAGATTGTTGAGAACACATGTAGGGGGCTTAAAATAACTTCTAGAATAAAAATGGTAGCTACTACTTGTATTGTTACTATAACTCCTATTCTTACCACTTTTATCATTATGTACCAAGCATTGTACTGTGAACTTTGGACATAATGATAAAAAAAAAAAAAACCAATATGGGATTTGCTTTCTCAAAATTTACAGATTAGTGGTGGCCTAAACATCCTTCATATATAGGGAACCACAAAACAAACTGTGAGATTGCCATTGTGACTGGTGCTTCCAATGAGATATGCTAGGGTGTGGTGCCTGGGACCAGGGACAGGAGAGAGTGGAGGGGAAGAGAGCTTGGATTTAACCTAGTCAGAATAATCAGATAAAGCTTATCCAGGGAAACAGTGTAGTTCTGAAGTGTAAAGAAGGATTTTACTAGGCAAAATGGGAAAAGAAGAGTCTGAGTAAAGGAAAAGAATGTGCAAAGGCCCTCTGGCAGCTATCTGGAACTACAAAAATGCACACGTGGTTGGAGCATAGATATCAAAGATGGGACAAGATGAAGTTGAATCCTTATAAGCATCACATCTCCTGGGGCCTGGTAAGCACTTTAATGGTTTCATTATTATCCTACATACAATAGGAAGCTACTGAAGAGTTTTCAGCCTGGGAGTGCCATGATTTCCATTTTGAAAAAATCACTCTACCTGCTAAATAAAGAATGGTTTGAAGGAATGATCCTTCTTGAGTATCTATTGTCTGTCTTTGTTGGCACTCATTTCACTGTATATAAATGGAGAAGAGTGTGCATCCCAGAGACAAAGTCAGTGATCTTTATAAAAGTGGAAACCAGAGAGATATCTAGAGAGGTTGAGTGTAGAAAGTGGGATAGGAGAATGCAAATTTAGCCCTGCTTGACAACTTAGGGAACTGCACACCTCCTTCTCTAAATGGTCACCACATCAAACAGGGATGGGAGTAATTTGTTGAAAGCAATGGAAACTGGTTCTGGACACCTATAGCAAAAAAGGGATTTGTTGGAAGGTGTAGAGGTATTCTAGAATCAAAGGAAGGTTGCAAAACCAGGCTCAAAACAACTAGAACCCAAGTGGCTTAAAGCATCTTGGTAGAGGAGCCAATGGAGAAGAAATTTCCACCTCTTTCTCTCTCCAAAAAGAAATTGGAATGGATGCTAAACAGCCAAAAAATAACAGACACCCACTAGAGTATTGGTTCATGGAAGGATCTTCATCTCCCACACCTAATCATCTCTACCAGGCTCCCTTCCATGAATCCCCTCAAACATGCTTTTACCACCCCATCAGATTCCATGCCATCTGATCCACCTTCCTAAATGATACCGTGAAGGAATGCCTCCATACTCCACCCTCCAGTCATGGGCTCCCACCTGGTCTCCAAATTTCCATGTTTGCTGCTTGCTGATGAACAACCTTCTCTATCTTGGATTTTTAAAGACAGTAATTTGTTTGCTGGCTACTTTCAGGGATATGTAGTAGAGTAAGAGAAAGAGCACTGGGTTTGAATACAAAGAACAGGATGCGGCCTTCTGCTCACCGTGTGATCTTAAATAAATTGCTTTCCCTCTGTGAACCTCAATTCCTTCATCCCTGAAATGGGGGCAGTAACAACAACTACCTCACAGATTCTGAGACAATCAAAAGAAATAGTTAATGTGAAAACATTTTAAAACCAGTGGTTCTCAACCCTTACTACACTTCAGAATCTCCTGTTGTTTGTTTCTTGAAAGACAGATACTTTTCCCAGATCTGCTGTATCAGAATATTCAGGGATAGATCCTAGGTAGCTGTATTTCTAAGAAGTTTCAAACGTGGTTCAAATGTGCAGCCAAGGTTGAAAAATATTATGAATACACATTTTAAGACATACACACTCCTGTCCAACAACACTGACACTTCTGTAGTCTGGCCACAATGCTCTAATCCTTCTCCCTGCTTTTATTCTTAGGCCTCTCCCCATCACCCTTGCACTGAAACTGTTCCAGGACCCTTCAATCATTGTCGATGAGACATCAATATTTTCTCTTCAATACTCCCAAGTGCCTCTCATTGCTCTTAGGTTAAGAAATAGACTCTTGAACATGAATGACCAAAGGCCCTACATGATTTGCTCTGTTGACCTCTGCCCTCAACCCTTTCCTCTCTCCCTTCTCTCACTAAACTCTGGCCCACAGTTCTTCCTGGTTCTCTAACACACCAAGTTCCATTTCCATGGGGTCCTTTGCACTTGCTCATCCTCCTGTCCAGAATGTTTTCACCTTTGATTGGCTGGCTTTTTCTTAACATTCAGGGCACAGGGAGAGCTTCCAGACTAACCAAGTTCAATTACTCCTTCTCCATCTGCCACCCTCCATCAAAGCACTTGATTGGTGTTCTTCAAGTCACTTACCATTCTCTGAAATTATTAATTTATTTGTTTTCTTAATTTTATCCATGTTCCCTAGCTAGACTCTATAAGGGAGAACTATTGTAAGTCAAGGTGACTGTTTTATCCCTAGTGCTAAAGGATTGCCTGGTACATAGTAGGTACTCAGTAAATTAGTTCAGTGAATGAATAAATAAATGTACATTATCTCAGGCAAAGGGGGCTCATGCTTTGTCATCCTCAATACTTTATCAGAGGTGTGAAATGACCAGAATTTTTGCTGTAGTTCATCTCCCAATTGCTGAATTGCAATTCCCAAAATTCACAAGCAAGTAGTACCAGGTGACCACAGACTCAAAAAGGTATCATAAATTGCTTAATACGTTTTCTTCTGGGGCTTAGGCAATGAACTCGATATTTACTGTTTGGCAAAGCCTCTCTGTTTTTCTTTGTTGGTAGGTGTAAGTTGATTTTTGCAGCCAAAAACACCTCTTTCTGGCTGGCTTCCCCATTTTTCTCCCTTTTACTAGCATACCCTGGAGTAGTATAACCAAGCTGAGGTGAGTTATGTGCAGGGAAATGGGCCTTAATGAATAGAAAATCCATGGAATTCATTTGATGTTAGCACATTAACACTCTCTTTGCCAAGTCTTCCAAATTTCAGCTTTGTCTCACAAAAAAATAAAATAAAATAAAATAAAATAAAATAAAAATAGTGGAGAAGGGAATATCTCTTTCAAAGACCATGATCTTTGGAATTACATAAGCAATTCTATACATTTTTTAAAAAATGAAATGTGCTACAAAAGCAATGATCACCAACAAACTCCAGATTTAAATATCAACAAACCCCATTGGTACAATATATCAGTTAGGAGCTTCGGTGATGACATTAGTCTTACTTGGTGCTATGGCTTACTGGCTGTGAATCTGGAGCAAGGAACTTAACCTCCCTAAGTCTCAGATTCCTCATCTGTAAAATAAGGGCAACAACAGCACTTAAATCATATTGTTAACCAACCGTTGCTGAATGAGAGGAGATAGATATATGTCAAGTGCCTAGCACAGCACAGGCACAGAGTCACCATTCTATGCACATTCACTAAAAACTACATAAATCAATGCCATTCCACCCTCCCCATGTTTTAGTCTCCACTTCCCACAGTGTCCTTTAAAGCTATGCTCCCCTTTAGGAATGCTGAGTAATGGGATCGATTTGCACAAAATGATGGGTGTGGTTGTGGTTGTTCTTCAGTTTTCCTAAGTCCATTCTCCTGGAAAATGACAAACACCTCTGTATTAGAAATGCCCTGATAAACTCTAGGTCACAGTCTCTTGCCCATCAAAAAGAGATAATAGGCTGAATGTGGAGTGCAAACATTCTTGAGAGTCTGGTCCTTTGCCATATCCTTCACACAGGTAGGTCCTGGACATATTACACTAAATAAGCCATGAACGCTGCCTCCATGGGTCTCACAGGCTCACTTCAAGTGTCAACTCTACCACTCACTAGCAAAAACACAAGCAAGTTACTTGCCTTGCTCAACTTAAGCTTTCTTCTTTATAAAATGTAGAAAGTGGTATCTGGAATCCCATACTGTCAGTACTAAATGAGACTTAACCAAGATAAGGTTTCTCTAACGGTCAGAAATCAACTCTGGCTAACTTAAGTGGAAACGTACTTTTACAAAGGTGTCAGGTGACTCAAAGTATCAGCATCAAACTCAAAAACGAAGAAAACAAGCTATATCCAAGAGATCTACAGCTGCTTTCAAAAGAAACACCCCATGGAGAATACAACCACTGCTAGAAATCAGTGCCATCACTACAGAAAGTTGCAGCTGTTGCCACTAGATCCACCACTATGAATAATTCTATCTAAATTACATACCCAGCTCACAAGCCAAAGGGCCAGGCAGGAACATCCAGTTGGCTGAATCTAGATCATCAGCCCTCTGCTTAGTTGCCAAGTGTTGCTGAGAAAGGAACTAGATCCTATCAGCTTCCAACTTGGGAGGCAGAGCACTACCTTTCTCCAGGAGTAGGAAAGATCTCTACAGAGGAGAGATATTTGGGTGCTGAGCATTCTTCCAAATGGTGAATACCCCCTTGAAGACTATAAAAGTACTGTGTACACAATTGACGGTTATATCTCTGAATCATGCTGACTGGACAGAGTTCAACTGCCTGTGAGTGGGGTTGATTAGGACTTATAGACCTAAGGAGCACATTCATTGTGTTTTTAGAGAAAGAAGGATGAATTATCCATATATGAAAGAGATTTACTGTAAGAGCCCATGGGCATTTCCTAGAAAAATTCCAATAGTTTCATGCTGCTAGGACAAGTCATTTGTGTAACTTCTACAGGGGAAATGGCTTATTGCTTTATTCACTAATATCAACCTGTCATCTCGTTACTATTGATTAGCACTGAATGGCCGACGGCATGTTGGCAGAGAGCTGGTTCCTCCAAAATTGGCCCTGACCTGCAAATCCTCCCACCCAGCGCCAGGTACTTTCTGAAAGCCCTAAAAAATTCTCCAGCCAGTGGTTTCTTCCCCTATTTCCTCCTCTGCCTCAGGAAAAGAAAGGAAGGAAAGAAAGGAGGGAAAGAAGAAAAGTAGGGAGAGAGGCAGGGAGGAATGAACAATATATATAAATTAAGGGAGAAAAGTATTTTAACATTTCTGTGACCTGTCTTAAAGGCTACCTTCACTCAGTAAATATATTTATTATGCAATTCTGGAAATTTTTAGAGGGAGGACAGGAGAGGGGAGAAATAATATCTAGCTTTGGAGCCTGGGTTTTGCTTGGAGTCCCCCACCACCCTGGCACTCTCCCAAAAGCACGTTTCCTCCCCACCATCTCAATCTTCCCACCTACCCCTATATCCCTTTATAATAAGCAGCCTAGAGTGCTGTCATTTAATACACATACACAGGGCTCCCCAGAGCTTGGAAACTCTCGTGCAACTGTCTCCTTGATAGGCATCTAAGAAACAAATGAGGAGAAAGGATGTCTAAAGGCTCCATTAACATTGTTAGGTTAGAAACGTTGACAATAAGTCGATTCTTTTTGACATGACTGTCCTGGTAATGAAGGGACATTTCTCATGACTCTTCCTAATGTAAGATAAGATATGGATGGCCTCTGATTTTTTTGACACATGTCCAGTGTATCAAAGGGGTAAGAACTGGTATAAAAAAAAAATAGGTTGCTTCAGTGGCACATTAATAGGAGTGCTGGTTGGGAGATTAATGATAATACTACCTTGAGCCTGAGTGTTCTGGCAAGCTTACCTGGGAATGAAAGCTAGGATTCGGACAAGAGAGGCTAGAAAACCCAGGGACCTCCATCTAACATCCAGATGGAGTTCCCTCATTTGTTCATAATCCTAGAAAAACCACCAAGAGGAGAGAAATTGCTCATGCTCTAGAACATCATTTTTCATCTGCCTCTGGCTGGGTTCTGAGTAGGAATAACTGTATGGGCCTGGTTCAGACTTGTTAAAAAAAAAAAAAAAGGATCTGCAGGGATTGGTAGTAGACAAGAATTAAGCTATGTATGTGAGATAGGCTGCTAGCACAGGAAAATCTGACCCCTCAGAAGGCAACAGAATGGAGAAACAGTCAAGGGTGGTGGAAAGATAGCTCTTTCAGCATCTAGTTATCTCCAGATACTCAGTCCTGCCTAGAGAGCTCAATGAGGTCTTAGGAGGGTCACATTTGATTGAAAAGAAAACAAAATAAAATCCAACCTCTGTGCTCCCAATTCTCCTTACCCTACTTTTTTTTCTTTCTCCATGGCACTTACCAACTTCTGACATATCATTTACTATTATGTTATCTTAGGCTTAGCTCTGCCTCACAGCATGGATCTTTGTTTTGTGTGTTCCAAATGACCATAACAGTGTTGACACATGGTGGGGACTCAGTAAATACTTGTTGAATAAATGATGGTTTCAAGAACATTGCCAAAAGTCAAATATTTCTGTTCTTAAAAAAGATCGCATAGTCCAGATATCTTGGTTAGTAGAGCATTAGACTATTAAAAAAAAAATCAAACAAATGAAAAACCACAGCACCTCTATAAAATAAAACTAGTCAATTCAATTTTGGCAACTTAATCATGCTGTTTGAGAGAATGCATCATTATTATTATTACTAAATAAATAAATAATTATCAAAAAGATTCAAGGGGATAAGCAAGTACTTTGGAAAAGGTGAGCATTCCATAGAAGGCTACTAAAATCAAAAGGTTGATTTCTGAAAAGGTGCTTATTCACTCTCATGCATGTATTCCCCTTTTGATAATAATACAAACAGTTCTAGTACTAGTAAAAATAATAACCACCAATGTTTATCAAGACCTGACAATGTCCCAATCATGGGACACAACTATTTTGATCCATTATTGCACTTAATTACTGTAGCAACATACTGGAGCACATGACAAGATTATCATTCCTGTTTCACAGAGAGATTGAATAACTCTCAAGATCATACAGTTCATGTATGGCAATGCTAGGCATTAAACCCAACTGTTTCTCATTCTGAGCTGCAACTTTAGGCCTGTGTCATACTGTCATTTTTTTTCTTTTCCTTTTATTCACTCCCTTTTCCTCTAGCCCATACCAGTAAAAGGAAAAAATAAGGAAGGGGAAGGAATAATTTTTTTTCTAGGAATGGGGAAAGCAGAGAAAGTGGATACATTATAGAGAATCCAAATATATACTTTCAGTCAATCTTCCCTAGAATACAAGATATTATAGATGCGGTTAGGAGATTTATATGAACTCAAATATGCTTATGTGATTCGCCCTTTCTTTAATCAGTTTAATCTCAGAGGATTAACAAGACACTTCTTACCAAATAGCATGTCCCACCTATGACCTGTGTACCTCATCTACCTCCCTTCTCATGCTGGCTTTTAGTTCAGTCAGAGTCCCACCTACAGCCTCACAGGGCAGATGGTGCCAGATGGTTAACTTACAAGTTCTGCCACTGAACTGCTGAGCTATTGCCAAACTACCCTCCTTTGAGACTTTGAGGAACTCATATTTGAGAGTTACTCAAAGATGCCTCAGGTGTCCCCAGGGAATAGGCTTCGATGGGGCAGGGTACCTTTACCCACAAGGCCTCTGCTTTGTTTATAGAGATTCATCAGTAATAACAGAGAAAAGTATGAAATCACAAGATAGAGAAGCACAATTTACTAGAAAGAGCCCTTGGCTAACAGTTAAGGAAATCAGGTCCTGGTTCTCCTCTTGCTATGGCAAGGGACAAATCATTTAACCCTCTGGGACTCAGTTTCCTTGTCTGCAAAATAAGAAGACTTTGTATTAATATTGGTTAATTAGTGTGACAAATGTACAATAGTAATGTCAACAATAGGGAAAACTTGGGATCCCTGGGTGGCGCAGCGGTTTAGCGCCTGCCTTTGGCCCAGGGCACGATCCTGGAGACCTGGAATCGAATCTCACATCGGGCTCCCGGTGCATGGAGCCTGCTTCTCCCTCTGCCTATGTCTCTGCCTCTCTCTCTCTGTGTGTGACTATCATAAAAAAAAAAAAAAAAAAACAATAGGGAAAACTATGGACCGATTGTATAGGAACTCTGTAATTCCTGCAACTTCTATATAAATGTAAAATTCTAAGTTTATTAAATAAGTTTAAATAGAATTTATAAGATCTCCTCCAGCTTAAAAAATTGCACTTGATATTATGCTTTAAAGAAAGCTACTTTGGTAATTTATCATTTATGGACTTTCAACTCCACCTAGAAATTCAGAGGAAAACTCTAATTTCTGAAACAGTTTCAAATATTGGTTTATCTTATAAAATTAAGTTCATCTGGATCCTGGGGTTTCCTACTCTGGGTTTCTTCAGCCACCTTCCTTTCCTGGTCCTCCTTCTCCACACTGGTCTTCTAGCTGTCTTCCCAGTTTCAATTCCTTCAGTACTACATCAAAAATAAACCATTTTCTATGTACCTACCACTGGTTCATGATATGAACCACAACTATGTACGGTTAGATAGAGAGTTATAGACAAAGATGTACATATAAAGAGATGCAGATACCTCTATAGATAAATACATGTATAGATACATAGATCTTTACCTTCATTGTCCTAATGCTATTCCCTTAAAGTCCTGCTGGTACCAAAATGAAGCAGATAGTTGGAAGACTTGACTCAGTTTAATAAGAGAAGTCTCAAATAAATAAATAAATAAATAAATAAGACAAGTCTCAGTTATCAAAAATAAACTTCTCCCTATCAAATTTCAGCCATTGGATTTTACTGTCATCTTTTGTGTTCTTTCCGAATCCCCCATCAGCGTGCAACCGGATTTTGTTGGTTCCCAATTCCCCACTTAAGAAGTCCTCGTTTAAAACATTACTGACATTCACAGACAATTTTAATATCTATTGGGGTTTTGAGGGTGGAAAGAAGAGTATGTTGGCTCTACCATTTCATTTCACTGAACAGCCCTTCTCGGCAGGGCTTCCAGCTCCCCTTCCCAACCCCCAAATTCTTTAAAGATAGTTAATGACAATGCATAGGCTTCCAAAATCCCCCAAATACAATCAATGCTGTGGGGCTTAGGACAATCTATAAATTGGGTGTTTGAAATCAAACTGCACAGCTATCGCTGACTAGAGTAGCCCTAATGAAATCTTAGCTATTTGACCTGCTAACTTGAAAGGCGTTTAGAAAAAAGAAAATCCATTAATCAATTTGTTTCTTGAGGCAACTTAGCAACAGGGCTCCCAGTGGTGGATTGGGTGCGTTTGCTAATAAGCAAGTTGGACTGAATGTATACTTAGTTGCATCAACTTAATTTAACTTTTAGGATATTGATTTTCATTAGGAAAATTCAATGCAACCTTCCCACCTGTATCTGAAAAAGATAGAGGTATTTTTTTTTCCTTTTGAGACATGCTATATTTCACATATATTTCATGCTATATACAGAATATCTCCAGAAGCCCATTACAACATGGGAACATTTGTGGAATTGTGTCTGGCCCCCAGAACTCTCCTTGTTGGGAAACCAGGACAGAATGATTTCAAGCCCCATACTTCAAAGATCTATCCTCAACTATTTTTGTTTTAATCTGTACTCACTACGAAGCTTTCTCATTGCATCTTCTATATGTCCCCACTATCCAAGGATATTTTGATTTAGCTTTCATTTATTTGTTCATTCATTCATTCACTCATTCACTTGTTTGACAAATATTTATTTATTTATTTATATTTATTTTTTTAAAGATTTTTTTTACCCATTCATGAGAGACACACAGAGAGAGAGGCAGAGACAGAGGCAGAAGGAGAAGCAGGCTCCATGCAGGGAACCCAATGTGGGACTCCATCCCAGGACCCTGGGATCATGCCCTGAGCCAAAGGCAGACATTCAACCACTGAATGAGCTACTGAGGCACCCCAAGAAATATTTATTTAGCACTTTCTATATCCAAGTACTATGCTAGGTGCTAGGGATACTTTGGTAAGGAAAAGATCTTTGTGGAGCTTAGAATCCAGTGAGGAAGACAGATAATTAACAAGTGAATAAATACAGAATTGCCTTACACAGTTGCTATACATAAGTATGGTAAATGCTGTAGTGGAAACCAAAAAGGAGCATAACACAGAATAACAGGAGTAAACCAGCTTAGATATAATGGTCAAGGAACAATAAAAACTAGTATTTATTGAATGTTATTCTGAATATTTTACAATATTTTCTTATTTAAACCTCCAAACAATCCTATGGGATAGATATCATAAAAACCCACGGTTTTTAAAAGAGGAAACTAACAGATAGGTTAAGGAATTTGTCCAAGATCACAGAGCTAGCAGTTAGCAGATTTGAATTTTAATCCTGGCAGGACTGCTCCAGACTCTACACTCAACCACACCATCCTGTCTCCCTGGAGAAATGTTATTTATGCTGACACCTGAAAGCTTTCAATGAGGTGTTCATACAAGAAGGGCAGAGCATTCAGTGAAATGAGAGCAGTGTGCATGAAGATCCAGAGGCAACAAAGCAGTTGACATTCAAGAAGGCAGGCAAAGCCGCAGCATAATTGGTAAGAAATGAACTTTATTTTCTGTATGTGCATTGTAAAAACATTTTAATGTTTTCTTAAAACTGTGTATGAGTCCCAAACCAGAGATTCTGGAACACCCAGATGAAAGTTGTCATAAGTAGGCTCATTAGACCACTGATAGGATAATACTGGACTCCAAATCTTATCAGTACATGCAGAGCTTCTCTAACTGCAGAGTAGCCCTTTTAACCATTTTATTTGGTTTCCAAAGTCTGTGTAATACCTACCCATGGAACCAAATTTGAACTTCTTCAGGAGAAGTCACCATCACAGTCATCTTTGGCCTCAGTCCCTCAGAACAGTGTACCACATAAAGAAGTTGCTCAGTAAAGGGGGAGTAAATGACTAGTGAATGAATAAATGATAGTGCCCTGGATATAGCATGAATCAAACATTCGAGAAAACCTGAAGGGAAGAGTAAAGACAAGTAGGGAAGCGCTTATTATATCTCAGTGTTGGGGACTGGCGCTCAGGGCAGAGTCACCAGCAGGAGCTGGGTGGGGGATGAAATTATTCAAAGTTCAAGGTAAACATCCCCACACCTATCCGTGGGCTGAAATTATAGGAGTACCGCCTTGGTTTTTGGTTTCCTTCTGCCTGGAGAGAAGTGTGTTTATGGACCTATTCAGCTGCTGGGAGTTCCAGTGGGAGATGACTTCAGAAGTGTGATATTTAAGAGCAGGAGGAAGGAACGGCTCCATAAGGATGCCGGGCCTCTATTTATTCCACTCCGTATGCCAGGCTCCAAGCCTTCTCGGCTGATTCCCATTTGTCTTTCTCCTGTGGAATATTTCAGATTTACAGTGCCATCTGTTGAGGAGCACAGGCCCAGGACGTCACGGTTCAGCCTGCAGCCCTTCTGCTGCCCAAGGCGGGGAGGCGGCCCCAGAGCACAGCGGCTGGTGCCAGGCTCGTGACTTCCCTGCCCGAGCCAGGCTGAGTGATGGATTAGGGCCCCCACCGAACCCCCTCCTCTTATTTCTGCATCTGGATTAGTGGCCTAGGCCCGTTTCTGGTCCTCCTTGTTCATCTGCACCTTATATTCATTCTATCTCTCTCTCCTTCTCTCTTCATCTCTCCCTCTCTCACTCATTGTCTCCTGGCTCGGATCTGGGCTCCCTGGGCCTTTGCTCTACTGCACTGTACATTAACTCCTCTCTATTCTGGCAATTTCAGAAACTGCCTTTGCCAGGGCTCTAAGGGGTGGCTGCTGAACTCTGCGACTCTGACTAAGGAATACTGTCACAAAATTGCTAGCTATCATTCAGACATCAAAGGGCACAATGTTTCAAACATTTGGACGCTGTTTTGGAGGATTTGGGGTATATCCATTTGTCCCATTTCACCCAGGAAAGCCTCTTTATTTCCAAAGCAAAACTATCTGCCTGGAATTGACACATAAAAATGTACCCCAGCTCCTTTTCCATGGCAGGCACTGGTGCAATCAACAGGCCACATGCATGCCCTAGAATTTGCAATTGGGCCATCTCCAGCATCCCAGACTGAAGAAGTAACAGGCGGAAATGCAGGATTGATGGGCAGAAACCTGCTCTGTCATTCAACTTGCATCACCTCCTGCCTGAACAGCACATTCATCTTTTCAGAGTGCCTACTTTTGCCCATGCTTCTTCTAACAGGATCCCATAATAACCCTGGGAAACACATGGGTCTCATCACTCCCGTTCTCATTTGGCTGATGAGATTCAAGGATACGTGGTTTGGATACGTGATTTGCCCAAGGTCATACTTTTTTTTTTTTTTTTTTTTTTTGGTGGCACATCTTCCAACTCATAATCCACCGCTCTCCCTCAGTACCAGATTGCACTCCTCATTTCTGCTTTTCTTAACCATAAAATAGTTTGCTTACACTGGTACTACCTGATATATAACCAAATGCTTGATTTTAGAGTTTGCCTTTGGAGATCTCAGATCCTTAGTTCAGGAGTATTTGAGTAAGTTTAGTAATTCGTACATGACCAGGTTAGAATCATGTGAGCATGGACTGGCCCAGTTTCCCTTAAACTCCCTAAGCAAATATGTGTGCCAGTAAGAATAGCAGTAATAGCAAACATTGAATAAGCATTAACCCTAGGCCAAGAACCCTCCTGCTTTCCATGAGCTTAAATTTCACCATGACTCTACATGGTGGGTAATACTCTCTTTACCATGTTACAGAGAAGAGAACTAAGGCAAATAGGTCAAGTAGTTTGCATAAAATCATACAGTTAGTTTATGGTTGAAGCAGGATTCAAATTTAACCACAGAGGCCATTCTCCTAATCACATTCACTACAAATTAAGTAAGATTGTCAATGGAACAAAGGGAAATTGAGGGAGCAGATATTTAGACAACAAAGGAAAAAAATGTCAAGAACTCTTAAATCACAGTCTTCTGTATATGATGGAGTATGTATAAAAAATTCTCTGCTTTTAAAGCTGGCCCTGAAAAACCATATCTGATATCTCTTAAGTCAGAGAATATTACAGAAATTCCATGCTAAAAATAAGAAAAAGGAGATTAGGGGATTTTTTTGTTGTTGTTGTTTTCCCCCCTAATCTGGCTAGTATTACTGAATTACTGTGTTGTTTATTCTCTACTTGGACTCCCACCACACTGTCACCCTGCCTGTCATCCAATGTGTATTATACATTTTATAGCAGCCATGCAATAATAGATAAATCCCATCACAGCCTATTTATAGGATACTTCAGCCCCCTCTTCATCTGCATGTTCAAGATTACAACTTTATCAGTGCAAATAAAACATCATGTGCTAAAAAAGCCATGAGATGTGATCAAAAGCCAATGGGCCAGAAAAGGCAAATATGGCAAAACAAGTTGCTTACTTCCATGAAAACTAATAAAATTTTAAGATGTAACAAAGTCAGCAATTTCTTTTACTGGCAGCAGAGATTATCTCTCCTGTTCCCTGGCACGATAGACTCAACTACATGAAAGCTCAACTCCGAGACATACAGCTGTGTCTGAAAACAGTGGAGCTGGGGTGGAGGAAAGGGCAACCAACCACAGCTCAACAGAAAACCTTCAAAATTCCTAACAATTTACCAGAAATATTGCAAATAAATTCATCATCAGCCTAGTCCTAAGCTTAACAGTTTCTTTCCAAATATATACTTTACACATTTTTGATGAGATGTGAATTAATATCCTCTTTTTTTTCCCTTATTATTGACTAATGAAGACTTAATTCAAGCCAATGCCTATGAAAATATTGGGGAAAACCATTGAAAAGGTTTGTAATATCATGTTCAGATCTTTGCAAAATTTCTATTTTATTTTCAGATTTGCTTCTCTTTAAAGTGAAAACAGTTAAGGCAGAGAAAAGCAGGTACTGTGAGATTACTTTTTTTTAACCTATTCAACTTTTTATACTAAATATCTTTGGGGGAAAGGAATGGCTCTAAGGATAGAGGGCCCATTGGGGTATGTAGAGTGATTCCAAGGTAGGGGAAGATAAAGTATCTTTCCAGAGTAGATAAAGAAAATGGTGCCAACCAATTCTCAGGAGCCTGAATTCCAAACACAATATGATATTATCTGTGGCCCCTCCTATGAGGCCCAACTTCCCAATTAAGGAAAAAGGGAATGGAAGAGACTTATTAAGCAAGGTGACTCAAAATCCAATTTTGATGACTTAAACATAAGGGCATTAGCAAGCTGTGGATTAAATTTCCTTTAACATACACCTAAGTTTAGTAACACTAGGAAAAGGAGATTAAGAAAACAAAATGTGCTTTACATTTCCTTCTCCCAATGCTTGAGTAAAAAGTGTCTGAAGACATTTAAAAATCAGAAACCAAAAATTTACAAACCTCAAACAGATTTTGTTCTTACAACATCTGAAAGCTAAAGACAGAAGCATGAGAGGGAGAGAGAGAGAGAGAGAGGGAGAAAAGGAAAGAAACTTAGAGCTCCACTGAAATCCTACCTTGCATTGTGAGAGCAAAGGAATTCTGACACAGTATATTGTTTTTCTCTGTCATCACCACAAATCTGTATTTCAAGCTAGGAACTAACATATTGTTTCCATTGAGTGGGATTAGCAAAATTTGTTTCCAGGAAAACTTTAAAACTAGCCCCAAGTTTCAGTCTCCATCAGTTAGGTCATAAAGAGCAGCAATCAATTCCAAACTTTGATGGCTGTTCATGGTGTCATTTGCTGCTTCACATCTGTTTAACTCGGAAGTGACGTTCCCAATTGAGTGTGTTTTCGGCAAGTTCTCCATGAAATTACTTCAGTTTTATGTATAGATCATTGTGTACATTTCATAAATTCATATAGAACTAAAATAAATAGACATTTTCAAGCTTCACAGTTTCCAATCTGATATTTTTCCAAATACAGGAGAAAAAGAAATGGGTGGGTAGGGGGAGAGAGAAATGATTGAACATTGTGTCTTTGAAGAAAATATGGCAAAAAGTGGAAAGGATTATTTTGAAGCTGTAAAAGTTCTGGACAGATTCCCTTTACAGATCATTATAGCATAAAGTATTATTGTTCTTTTTACAGAGACTGGCTCGTTTTACTCTCTCCTATAGATGGCTCGGCTGTTATATTCCAGAAGTCCCCAGTTTCACAGCTTCCTTGGCCAGCAAGGGCAGATGCTATAATTCTTCGTTGCTTTCCTAAACACAAAGGTAGGACTGTCAGCCTTTCACCAACAGATGGGAGGCTTGTCTTCACTCACGGGTATTACCATTTCTGCCCAACAGTGAATTGATTCTTACCCCACTCCAGAGCCGAGCCTGGTGTGGTGGGAATTCCAGGTCAGAGGTAAAAGCAAATGTTTCTGGAGACACAGGAGAAGGGAGGGGGAATTTAATCTCAATCCTCCTGATTTAGAGTTCTGGGGTAAATGCCGCTATAACAAGGCTCCAAACCAACAACAGGATGACATAAGCTCTTCCATTTCTAACCCAGTTACCCACCAGAACCCAAAGCATCCTGAAGCTCATGATGTATAAATTTAATTTCTCTTTTATGGCCAGAGCAGTATTTTCCATGATTTATAAATCATTTGGTCGGTGATTTCTTTGAAATCTTTGCCTCATTTATGCTCTTGACCTCTTGACCTCCTGATACATTTATTTATGCCAGAGATCTCTCTGCAGTGGTGCAGTTTAATGTCATTTGCCCGAGACTGGGTGGCTGAGAGGCAAAGAAACAAAGACAAACGCTTACTGAGGTTTGTGATGCAAAAACGTGTGTTTAAAAAGAAGGATAAACAAAGGAAAATGTGAACACTTAAAACATATTATTCCTGCACTATTGATTCATTGCAGGAACCCTCTATTTATTGAATACTTTATGGGTATCTGATTATATGGCAGTTGATGGGGCAATGAGAGAATACTGATCCTCACAGCAAAAATATTTGCTGTAAATGTCATGACATGCCTTGTCTATAATATGATTCTTTCCAGATGGTTATTTTTCAAGTTTCAGAAATGGAAAAATATGCCTTAAGACAAGTATACATAAAAATGATGCCTTTCTTCTTTGTCTCTTTTTGATTTTCATTTATTAATCTCTGCTGTTTACTACGAAGCAATGCGCTAAAGAAATCTGGTCAGAATGACATCTGATTAATTGGGCAGGGCACTTCCTACATAGCTCTTTGCTGATAACCCAGCTGTCCAAGAACCATTTCATTATAAGAGATGCAGAGGCAGGCGACAGTCACAAAACCACTGGGAAGCCGGGTCTGTTCTAACAGATTGGCACAATTTGTATCACTGGTGCTCAGAACCTACAGGGCTTGCATAGCCCAGAGCCAAGGACAGGCTCTGCCTCTCGGGACAACCTGTATTTCTCGCTGCCATTTACTCGTTATTGAAACGTTGCGAAGAAAATGGCTCCTCTTCAACACTCCCTAATCCATTTACCTGATGCGGAATTAGTTACTCTGATTTTATATATATATAGTGAAACATGACGCACACATACACACACATAACCAGATATTGTTTTACAGACATATTCTAGAGGTAAAAACACAATATTCTGGTAGCTGTTACAGCTGGTGTTAACAACGCACTAATGTTGAACAACTGATTTTCGATGTTTTAGAAAGCTAAGTGTTTTAGCTCCTCTGGCTGCTCCATTTTACTGAGAAAGTCTGTCATTTGCACATTCAATTACGTAAATTCAACCGCTGTCTATGGTCTTGGTGGAAAAAATAATGAGAGGGAAAGATATAACCATGTAAACAGTGTGTGTGATTTTTGCCCTCCATTCCTCTCAAAAGACACAAGTACCACAGTGACTGAATCAGGCGGCCTGAATCCGAGGGTCTCCTACCTCTGGTTTTGGTTTCCTGGTGTCGCTCCCACTGTGAGGCTTTTGCCACACTGAACCTGCCTGGCTCAAGGATAAAGCTGACTACATCTTTTTTTTTTTTTTTTTCCCCCACCATATATGCTGATGGCACGCATGAGTGCTTTAAAATGGGGCTAACTGCAGCCCGGGTCACAGCTAGGAATCCTGTGTGAACGGGCAGAGTGGAAGGTACCGAGAGATGTCAAGTAACCAAACCAGATAGTAAAAAGTCCCAAGGTGAATCGGAGGCACCAAAGAAGAATCGAGTTCAAGCAATCGGAGGCACAAAGGTCAAGGTCAGTGGAAGGTGACAAAATGTTCGCACCAGTGATTTCGGGGTAGGAATTGTTTTCTTCTTTATAGATTTCTCCATTTTACAATGTGTCTGCAATAAGCGTGGGTTAGTTTATGACGAGAAGAAAATACTGTGAAGACACTAACCATGGAAATGAGAGTGGAAAGAGAGAGAGAGAGACTGGAATAACACAGCCTGGACCTGGATAGTACAAGGGCTGGGAAGTCACAGAACAGGCACTGAAAGCCTAAGTTCATTTCTCTCCTATTTTTCTCTTCCTCCTCTCTTCCCCTTTTTTTCTTTACAAAAAAAAAAAAAATTACCATCTCTTTCTTTTTTGCTGTTTACAAATGAGTTTGCCTGCCCTGGCTTCTAAACCTTACTAGGGCTCCCTGCCTTTTGTATCTAGGAAAATGGGGGTGGAGGAGGGGCAGGTATTGGGAAGGGGAGGGGACATGGTGGTCACCTGACTTTCCTCTGGCAGTTCCAGGAACCCAGGTCTTGGCTCCATCACAGTGGTCTCAGAGGCAGAGCAGAACTGAGTCTCCTCTCTCTCTAGCCTAGAACACCCAAAGTGGAAGAGGTCTTCCCCTTGATTATGCACAGAAGTTTTGAGACCAGTCTCCAGCTTCTAATGCGATTTCATTTATAGTTCAAGAAGAACAAAAGAAAGCTGCAACAGAGAAAAACTTGCCTCTACCCCTAGAATAGACTCAGATGCTTCTTCTGGGAGTCCCTGATGGAGATATCCCCCGGCCTGGCCTTGACTCAGTGTAGCCAAAGCCATCTCCCTTCCTTAAAGTCCAGGTCCCACAGCCATGTCTGCCAAGGAAATAAGAAGTGTCTTCTTCAACTCAGACCATAATCTTCATTCCTGGTAGATCCACTCTTTGGCAGAGTGATTGACAGAGGCTAGACCATTTCTACCCAGAGTAAACCTTGCCCTCAACCACAAGAATGTGGTCCCACTCTTTGGTCCCAGCATGAAATTAATGTAAGAGAACAATAATCCCGAATCAGAACATTTCTCAAAGTCTGGATTGCCAGATCTCAAACAGATCATCAAAAGTTTAGTCCGGCCCCCTACTTCGACCCAGTCTGATCACCCCAGAATGAAATGAAAGATCTCATTTGCTTATTCTGGAAATCACTTTCCCGGGAGGCAGCAGTTCAAGTAGTAATCTTCAGGCCACCCCAGACACAAGTAACCATATCTAACAGCACTGTGCACTCTAAACCACCCAGAAAAAAGAAACATGAAGAGCTCTGGCTCATACATACATGGGCAACAAATGTACATGACTATACAGGGCGTTCAGTTACTCACTCAAGAGTATCTCTATGATTTTACAAGCCCCTCCTATAAGAGCTGGTCTCGCTTTACATTTAAGTAACACAGAGACAATTCAGTGATTCTCCTAGAACAAAAAAAAAACCAGTCTGACTCAGACAAGTTCAGAAAGCTTTCTTATAAGACAGAAAATCTTTGCAGCTTCTAAATGACAGGATTTTTTTTTTCACCTTTTACTCATAAATGTTTCAAAATCTTCAGACACATTTTTAGTTAGGTCACCCTGCAACACTCATATAATTTTTACATAGCTATGATCATATTCCAGATAAAATATTGCATTTGACCTTTCTTCATATGATGCATACATATTTTCATGTCTCATCTATGTTGTTTAGAATTAAAATGGTGATGTGAGTGTTCTAATAATAGTGATATTAATAGTGAAGAAAGCAGACTCTCCGAGTAGAAAGAGTAGAAGTCAATGCAACCTTAAGCAAAATCTGTACGTATGTCAGTTATTTTCAGAGCTAGTCTCATCCCTTCTGAAGCCTTCCTGTGTTCCAGGAATCTCCATCCCCAGCATTTGGTGCAATGCCTAGAGCAAAGCAGGTACTGGATGAGTCTTTGTTGGGTAAATGAGCAATTGAATAAAGAAGTGAATGAGGGGGCACCTGGGTATTTCAGCTGGTTAAGTGTCTGCCTTTGGCTCAGGTCCTGCTCCTGGGGGACCTGTTTCTCCCTCCTCCTCTGCCCCTCCCCTGCTTGTGTTTTCTCTCTGTCAAATAAATAAATAAAATCTTAAAACAAACAAAAAAAAAGTGAATGAGGACTCTTCCCCTCTGCAATGGCCACTCTGACTTGTCTTCTCTGCAGCATCTCATGCCTTATTACCATTGAAGCTCCTCTCGTGGTCAATGTAGCCCCACTCTGTGTTCTCTGCAATTTAAAACTCTTGCCTAATAAAAGTAAATTTTACAAACTCATCATTTTAGGAAGTACACTGGATCCCTAAGGAGGACCTCCACCAAATAAGCCAATGCTTTTTAAAGAATCGGTGGCTTGCTAGACCTGGGAAATGGTGGCCTGAAACATATTAGAGTCAAAGTTGTTCCAGGTCTGTGTTTTGCATTTTCTGTTCTCCATGCTTTTGTTCAATATTGTCCTGGTTTCTTAGGAGACGCGATCTCTCAAAATAATGAAGAGTGGCATGAAAGCCTCACTGAAAGCCCAAAAAAACTGTGCCATAAAAACACAGTGGTTAGGGATCCCTGGGTGGCGCAGCGGTTTAGCGCCTGCCTTTGGCCCAGGGCGCGATCCTGGAGACTCGGGATCGAATCCCACGTCGGCCTCCGGTGCATGGAGCCTGCTTCTCCCTCTGCCTGTGTTTCTGCCTCTCTCTCTCTCTCTCTCTCTCTCTCTCTGTGTGTGTGTGACTATCATAAATAAATAAAAATTAAAAAAAAACAAAACAAAACACAGTGGTTAGAGGCATAGACTTTGGGACCCAAAGGACCTTGGTTCAATTTCTAGGAAACGAGTCTCACTGTCTTCATCTGTAAAATAGGAATAAATAAGATAATATGTGCAAAGTGCAAGTACTGCCTGTCATGTATGGAGAACCCAATATACATTAGCTCTTTAAAAAAATAATAATAATAATGTAGGCCAAACAGCAAATAAGAGGTGATTGTTTTCAAGTACTTCAGTAAAGCAGTGAAGAAGTTATTTGGGGGGTAGACATAGCCTTTGCTACAGCTCAAACCATACAATTTACATCATGGATATCAAATATACCATATCCTGTCACTATTCTCTCCTCCTGTGCCTATGACAGACATCATTAATCAAACCCAGACTTGGCCTCAGTCATCTTCCCAAAGCTGATTCTGCTGATCAGTAAGTATAGTCATAAGAAAGGAAGTCTATTTGCCATTTCATGTTCATTTGGTTCCCTCCTCTGAGTGTGCCAATGTTAGCCCAGGGAAGAACAGTCTTTAATCAGACAATTGTATAAAATTTTTTTTAAAAAACAAAGCATTAGGCTCAACCACTCAGTTGTAAGCTTCCATTCACCTCAGATTATAAAGTTTTTGAGCACTAATGCTGAAAGCTAACAAACTCTTGTTTTTATCCCCAATGCAGAACATTAATTCCTTACACTGAGGAGGTCTTCAATGAATTGCTGTTGGATTTCATGCTGTTTCAACCCTGAAGGTGGAGTGTATAAATTCACCCCTGCTCAAACTTAATTCCCTTTGTTTTCCTTTCTCTTCATTGCTTCTCTGAACATCCTCTTTGTCATTAGCTAATTTCCCAAATGAAAACTAAGTTTCAGGAACTGTGTATGTTTTCAGGCTGGACAATGCCTTTTTGAAGAACAACCTGACATTTCATTAGACCATTCTCTGTCCCGAGATGGGGAGCAAGTAAAATAATAAGCCAGTTCATTCTTTAACAATCATAACAGTGAAATAGCTTAAATTACAGAAGAATTAAGTGTCTAAGGGACTTTTTTTTTAATTGATATTAGAGGTCACAATTCAAGGTCTTTTCTTCAGGTTATAAAGGAGTCATTTAGCTGAGCTTGTGTTTTCTTTGTCAATTTTATGCCAAATAAATGCATAGTCTTAAGGCAAGGTGGGATGGGACAAGATGATAAACACAGCTTCCAGAATTCTTCTTAAGAACCTCCATCTTACCTCTGCATCCTGGCATGCCAAAGCATGTGCTGGTACTTCACAGCTGTGTTTATACAAGAAGAGTGAACTGGAGAGTTACGTATCCGAGCAGTGAAACCGTTCCAATCTGGCTAATTGGGGTTCCTAACTTATCTTTCCTCACTAATATTTATTTTGGGGGAGGCTGAACACTTTTGAAAATGGCTGTAATTATATTATCCCTATAAACACAGCCTAGGTGACCTGTTTTGACCATGCCTCAAGACTAATCAGTTATTTTCTTTCTTCTCACCTTTGTTTCTTTCATTGAGTACAAAAATATAAACTAGTTTCAGATTTCCATAGTGATAGAAAAGTTCCATCCTTCTTTCTCAAATACTTGTACATTTCTAAGCAGCAGGTAACAGACATCTGGGCAGAGTTCAGGTCTTGGGACAATAGTTCTTACTTGGAGTTTTGCGTATTCTCTTCTTGCAGCAAAAGGGGGAAAAATTAAAATGCTTAAACATTTCTAGACAATGCTTCGGTCTATCTGCTGCATCCTGCCATCACTTGTAAGTGAACCACAGAACACGCATTCTGAATATAAAATTGCAGGGGAACCATGCTGGCTTTGATGAATGCAGTCCTGTGCTTTAGCAACCCCATATAACAGGCCAACAAATTATGTTCCCTCTCCCCCTCTGTGCCTTGCACAGTCCCAGGAGGATTGCACCGTCGTCAGCTGAAAATCCCCAGAGTAGCTAGCTGGGAAGCACGGGGAATGGCATAGCAAAGAATAGCAAGAATATTGATTGTAGGGCCACCTCTCTAATTAAGGAAACACGAGGGTTGTGATTCCGGGGAGCTTACTGCACCAATTTCCCAAATCAACCTGACGTACTTGCTTTTCCATCTGATGTCCCCTGAGGGTCTACCAAAGGCTTTGTATTCATTGTAAGAGAAACAAGCACTGCAACTGCATGAGGTCAGTTTTCCATTTTGACTTCTGAGTATGGATGCTACGTACTAAGACCCAATGTTTCAAATTGTTGTTCCCAAGGCCTGGGCAGGACAAGCTTGAGTGAAGGGACAGTATCAGGTCTACCTAGTGTGGATCTTTATGTTGCCTACATGTCTCACTATAGGAAGACCACCACCATCTGGCTTGAAAAAAAAAAAAAAAAAAAGAAGAAGAAGAAGAGATGATTACAATCTAAGACATAGGACTAGCAATATAGCATAGAGGTTAACAGTAGTCTCTGGAGTCCAAGAGTGGCATGTTGCAATGCCAGCTGTTCCACTTACTAGCAAATTTCTTAAATTCTCTGCTCTCTACTGTGCTCATATGTTAAGTCAAGATAATAATAGTATCTGCTTAAAATTGGGTTCCTGAGAATTTAATAATATAATTCATGTGAAATGCTTATATTATCATCTAGTGAATAGTAAGTGCCCAAAATCAAGTTAGTTGATAACTAACTCATCATTGAGTGTATTGGGCAAGAGGATAAAAGTTCTCTAATGAGATCAATCATGAGCTTAGTCTCACTAAACTGGAGAATTAAATTGCTGAGGAGTGTTAGAAATGAGGTTTATTTGGCCTGCAATTATACATTATGGCTGAGGAATCTTAAAATACTCCAATCTTACCCCCAAACTGCAGGCATCCTCCCAAGTGCCTCATTCAGGGGATTTATTTGTTCAAGGATTATGGCAGATAGAAATCAAAGTAACACTATCACTAGAGACTCTGTCTCCAAATCTCAATGCAGAGAATTTGAGCGGACTGGACTGGTTCATGTGGAACACTGCTTCTGTCTAGTTAGACAATCAATCTATAATACCTGCCAGCTCCAAAATGAGTAAATTCAGATATCCATGGGCTACAAAAGAGAGCATGTTCACTTGCAATGCCCAACATCAAGCTGGCCTGGGCTGTGGTCAGTGAAGTAGCTAAATTTTGTGCTAAATAATTCTTTGTCTGTCCTGTGGGCTGTCTTGTCCATTGTGGGATTTTCAGCAGCATCCTTGGACTCTACCCACTGCATACCAGTAGCACAACTCCCCCACCCCGAGTTGTGACAACCAAAGATGTCTTCAGACATTGTCAAGTACCTCCTCAGAGGCAAAATCTACCCCTGGTTGGGAATTACTGCATTAGGTTATGCCGTTATAGCAAACAATTGCCAAATCACAACCAGTGATCTTTATTTCTTGCTCACACTACATGTCTGTTGTAGGTAGGCTGGGAGCTCTGTTTCCGTATCAGGCTAATGGGGCAGCCACCATCTGGAGCATTGCTATTCAGCAGGGCTGAGGGAAAGACAGAGTTCTTTGTAAATCATGCACTAGAAAACAAGTTTCCCACCCAGAAATGACACATCTGCCTTCCACTCACATTTCATCAGCCAAAACAAGTCACATGGCCACACATAGCTCCAAGGGCCAGGAAGGTGCCATCCCATTAGTCCAGGAGCAGAAATATTTGGTGAGCAGTTCTTGTGACAATCATAGCTAGCATGTGAAAAAAGTTCAAAGCTTCCTCCTACGTTAATTTCTTTATTAACTTTCCTAGTTCCTTGCTTCTATCTTGTTTCTCATTGTTTTTCGAATTTAAATTAGATGTTTGCTTACTAATTTTTAGCCTTTCTTCTTTTCTATTTAAGCAAATATAGCTTTGAATTTGCTTCTAGCATCATCTTTGTTATATCCCACAAATTTTTTTTTAAAGATTTTATTTATTTATTCATGATAGTCACAGAGAGAGAGAGAGAGAGAGGCAGAGACACAGGCAGAGGGAGAAGCAGGCTCCATGCAGGGACCCTGACGCGGGATTCGATCCCAGGTCTCCAGGATCGCGCCCTGGGCCAAAGGCAGGCGCTAAACCGCTGCGCCACCCAGGGATCCCTATCCCACAAATTTTAATATGTCATGTTTTTGATATTGTTCAGATCCAAGAATTTTCTAATTTTCACTATAATTTACCTCCTGACACAAATTATTTAGAATTTTTCTTTCTTAGTTTTATATATAAAATATGTTGGGGAACGATTCATTTTTATATGTCTTAAATATGTTAAGAAAATAGGGTCTATATGATTCAACATCCACGATGCTGATTTTTTTCTTTTTTTTAATGCTGATTTTTAAAAATTTGTTTGGTTTATGGCCTAGTGAAGAGTCAATTTCCACAAATGTTATATGTATCTTTGAAAATGAGTATATTTTCCTCTTTAGGTTATAGAACTATACATGACATGTAAATCAATGTTAATTTTATTATTCAAATAGTTTCTATTCTTACCAATATTTTATCTGCTTGATCTGTCAGTTTTTGAAAAAAGTTATATTTAAATTCTCATTATGATGTTTGTCAGTTTCTCTCTGTAATTCTTTCAGTTTTTACTTTCTATAATTTGAAACTATATTATACACAGAAATTTAAGAACATTATCTTTCCCTGATGAGTTGAAATATTCTCATTTAAATGGTAACACTATCTTCAGTAATGATTCTGCCTTAAACTCTATTTTATCAGATATTAACACAGCTATACAATCTTTCTTTTGGTTGCCTGATATGTCTTTTTCTATTGTTTTATTTTCAACCTTTCTATGCCCTCATAATTGTAGGTAGATCTCTTTTAAACAACAAATAGTTGGGTTTGTGTATGTGTGGATTTATTTTTTCTCCTTTTTTGCCTTCTTTTCAAAGGCTTGTATTATATCATTCAATATTTTTTTTCTGAGAATATCTTCCTTCCTTCCAAAGTCCATACTGTCAAAGTGATTTTGTTAGGAATTGTTGGTAACTTATAAATACTTTCAGTTTTTGTCTGTTTTGCAAGTTTCCCCAACCATTCTTAAAAGATGGTTTAATTGGATATATAATTTTAGGTTGATATATTTCTACTTTCAGTCTTTGAAGATATTCCAGACTCTACTGTTGCTACTGAAAGCCAGTACTCATTGTTTAATTATTTTTCATTTGTTGAAATTATAACTAAGTATATAAATGATATGGACATCTTTTTCTGTTTGCTTCTAAGATTTTTTTACTATTATGTGTCTGGTTATAGATTTATTTTTATTTATCTTGCTCATTGTTCTTTCTTAATCTGCAAAATTTTATTAACTCTAGAAAAATTAGTCATTATCTCCTCAAATATTGCCCTCTTATTCCTTCTTCTGGAACTCTGTTTAGACATAGTTTAGACGCTTAATCTATGACTCTATTTCTCTTAACATTTTCCACTTCTTTCTCTATGTTTTGTCCTGTGTAATTTCTTCAGGTTTATCTTCTAATCCACAAAGTTGCTTTTTAATTGCATCTAATCTGCAGTCTGACTCACCCATTAAATTGTTTATTTTAATAATTCTATTTTTTAAATTCTATTTGCTTTCTTTTTCAAATTCCCCCAAGAGTTTTATAGTCTCTTATATATTTACTCTCAGCATAATTCTCTCTCATGGAAGATTAGCATAAAAACCAGATATATGTAAAATATCTCATAATAACAACAGCAATCAATACATAATGCTCCTTATATAAATACCTGTAAAGCAAATCCCCCCTGAGTTGAAATTTAGGGAATAAAAGAGGTTTTCTCTTATGATGCTGTATTTCACTGGATAATAATAGCTATGCAGACACATTCTCCTTTGGTCCTAAGTGTTTGAAAGCTTAGAACCTATATTTATCCCCAAGTGCAATGGCTTTCCTCAGCCTACACTTTTTGATTCAACCATTTCCCTTTCCATCTTACCTTAAAAAACTAAAACAAACAAAAAAATGTGTACCCACGTATCCACTTCTATTATATCTGTACTTTCTATTAAGAGCCTACTCAGATCTTTGGAAAGTATATGAGGCAAAAATAATCATAGTAACAAATATCCCTAAGCCTCATTTTCATTATCTGTCAAAGAAAAGGTTGCGCTAGATGGTTGTTTATGGATTTAAAATCTCTAATAGCTTGGCACGAAGAATGAAACTTCTAGCAAAATACAGTTGAAAACTTATGCTAAGTCCTCTAAATGAAGACTTTCAACATAAACTATTAAGAACATCTTAGTAGAGCAATATATCTTAAGTTTATTTGGAAGAATCATTTAAATAACCCAGCTTCAAACACTCTGCAACTACATCAAGAGACAGAATCTTTCTCTCCACCCCTTGAATCTACTCTGGCTTTGTGACTTGTTTAATTGTTAAACAAGTAGAATGCAGCAGAAATAACATATCTATTCTAAGTATAGGCCATAAGAGGATTCTCATCTGTTCTCATCCTTTTGGAATAATCCCATCACCATGCAAAGAAGCCCAAGCTAGCCTCCTTGGGGACGAGAAACCACATGGAGACCCATCCAACAGCCAGTACCAACCCCCAGTATATAAATAAAGCCATATTGGATCACTAGCCCATCCAAAGCCACCAGCTGATATGTGACCACAAGAAAAGTCCAGTTAAGGCCAGCAAAATAACCCAGTCCAAGTGGCTGAACCATGGAATCATAATCTAATAAATAACTAATGTTTTAAACCACTGAGTTTTGGGTGGTTTGTTACACAGCAATAGCTAAGTGATACCGCTATTATCTCCCTATTATTTCATTTCATGTTCTTCACAATACTGTGAAATAAGCAAGACACATAATATATCCTCATTAACAAAATAAGAAAACAGACTCTATTACTTTACTGTCACAGCGGACTTTGAAACGGATGTGTGGAAAATGACTCAAACAGATACGGAAACAGTACAGCTTATTTTTATCCTTATTTTCATTTTCAAAAAAGGAAACAAGTGGAACTTTACTAATGTCAATATTCAGCAAATGAGCAACATGTATATAATTTATCACAATTGTGCATACATTAGAGATGCATGCTCAAAGATGTTTTGTTGATAATGATGTGACATGAAAAAGTTTGTAAACAACTGCATCAAGTAAAATGATAGAAGAGAATAGTTTAGCATACAGGTCTGTGAACACTACGATCCCTACCTGGACTACTGGACTTCCAAACCAAAAGAACAGGAAGAATTGAGTAGAATTTAGAAATGAATAGAAGATTTGCTATAGCAAATGAAAGAAGTTCCAATGACTAATTGCTTTCCTTTGAGGAATTAGGCATGATAGTTAAAAATTCAAATTATATAGTTTTCTAAAGCATAAATAAAATATCTCAGTGTGGAAGGAATGCATTTTTTAAAAACAGAATAGATTAATTTAAATTATACCCTGGTGGGCATTTCATAATTAGGTTTATATATGATTGCATCTGGAAAACATCATTCTTCTCAATAGGAAAATTATGCAATATGTATTGTATTGTGGGAGAATCACATGAAATTATTTTGTTTCTCCCATCAGCATGAAAGTCCCAACTTGCTTCAAGAATAATTATGAAATTATCCTATCATACATGTTATATGGAATAAAAAAATATCATTGGTCCCCAAATTCCATATCCAGCAGATGGGAACAAATTGTTTTTTGGAATTCAATTGATAATTCACTGAACTTCAACCATGTTGTCTAAACAATGTCAACGAGGAAAGACATTGGAATCCAGTTATGTGATCAGCTAGCCAAGCATTTTTACATGTCTGTGTTTATCAGGAATTATGAAGATTAACTGATTGAATACATAATAATGACACATAAAAAAGTGCTCAATACAGGTTACAAATTATGAGAACAGGAATGGGAATAAATATGTAATCTTTGGGGAATCTTTGGATTGGTCTATCTCTTTTGTCTTCATACATACACCAGTAGTTCCAGGTAGGAGCCATTATCAGCCTGGGTGCCTTAGGACTGACCATCATCCAAGGCAATCTTCCCAGAATCCCTAATTTTACAGATGAGGAAGCAAGCTTACAGAAATTAAATGACTTGTCCATGAAAACTCACATCAGTGTCTAAAGGTCTTCTAAGCCTTTGCTCCTTCTATATATCAGGCTACCTGCAGCCATCATTCTAGGACAGATGCAATTTTATATTAGAGCTTACGTGAATCTCAGAAGTAACCTCACAGACCCTTTGGAGTCCTCTCCCTTCATCCAGGTTCCAGAATGAGGGACCTGCCAATTTATAACCAATGTGCCCTGACCCCAAAGCCCTGAAATGACATGACTGCCTTGTTCATACATATATAAACACACTCAAGTGGCTTTACAAAAGACCCCACTAAAGCTTCACCAAGCAATACCTTCACCTATAATAAATGTAGCAAATACACCATCAGTTCACACACACTGTAAAGGGCAGGCAAAATAAACCATCTTTCAGAGTTCAGGCCAGTTTGGGCTTTCCTTTAGTACAGTGACTCTCGACTAGGGGTGATTTCCCCCCAAGGGGACACTTGACAATATCTAGGGACAAATAGGAAGGAAGAGGAGCGCTAATGGCTTCTAGTGGATAGAGGTTAGGTGTGCAGCTAAACATCCTACAAAGCACAGGACAACCCCTCTACAGAAAGATAATAATCCAATCCCAAAGCTAGCTATTGTTGTTAAGAAACTCTGCTTTAGTTAACTATAAAATCAAGGTGCCTTCTGTAATAGCATAAACACTTCTGGCTGACATTAGGCAACTCGCTTTACCTCTCACAGCTTCTTTTTGATTTTTCAATAAAATAGGCATAATAAATATACTTATCTTACAAAATCTTTGTGAATATTGAACAAGAAGATCTATGTTAAAGCCCCAGTACAATGCCCGTCTTGCAATAAACAGTTGACTCATTCATTCAGTAAATATATATTGAACCACAAGATGCAGTGGACATAGAAGCGTGTGAAAACACTTACTATCTCTGTGTTCAGGGAGCTACAGTTTAGAGAGGGAGACATACATGAATCAAAGAGTCACACAAACAATAAAAATTAGCTATCATTATTGTTATTGTTATTAGTAAGAGAATTTCCTCCTTTTGTGGACTTCCCCATCCTTGTACTCCCAAGCCTTTTCTGTGATGTATTTCTGATATAATCCAAGAAGGGCTAATACAAAAGGTGAGTGGGCTAAAAATCTTCCATGCCCACACTGGGATGGAAGAGCAGAAAAGCTCTTTGCTCATCTGTCAGCTTTTCGACCTCTGAGAGAAGCTGCCCCCAACTTCTAATTGCCTGCTCCAAACTCCACAGTGTCTGGGGAAGAGGCACGTGATCCACAGGCAGCCCTGCCACCGTGCTGCGTTGCTATAGTAAGGATGCCCTTTATTGATCAGACTTGCCTGGAGTCATGTAACTCCCCAGCCTGCTGCTGGGCTCCCCAAGGGGCAGTTGGCAGGCTGCAGTGTCTCTCTGGACCAAGGCTGATCCCCAGCCCTGCCCTCTCTCCCACCCTGGACACATGAAGGCTGCCCACAAAAGCACCTAATGCTTCTTTGTAGTGTCTTGTCATTCACACACTAATTTGAAGTCACAGATCAAAACTGGATAGAGACACCAGGGAAAAGAGATTTGAAGATTCCCTGCCTTCCCTAAAGCAACACTGCAGTCCTGTATCAGCAGCCAACAAACCTCATTGTTTTCCCCAGAGAATCTCTCTCCTACCCTTTAATTTCACCACTTTCCAGAGTCTCTCCATCTTACCAACATTTTTATTACAGGAAGTTTGACACTGTATCTTAGAAGAAGTGCAATATGTCTGCTACCGATTAGAAAGTTGATGCCCTGGGAGGTTAATGGACTTGCTCAAAGGTCACAATATGGTTAGTAACTACACAACCCAGAGACACACCCAGTTTCTCTAGCACCCTCAGAGAATGAGGCAGCCAGAAGGTGTTTCCACATAGACTTTCCTTGTTTTTCCCCCAGCTTTTTAAAAGCCAAGTGTAATAGTTTCTTCCTAGAAATATTTGCATAGAAATATAGATGAGGGGTCATTATTTCTAAAATAAGGCATTAAAGTTTTCTTGCTTTCTCGAGAACTCCAAATCTCATTGAATATTCATGTTTATCTATTGAACACCCAACCTCCCCCCTCCATCACCACCACCACTCACATGTATTGGTGATCTGAGTTCACTGTGGGTACTTGGTGAGGACACTCAGGCAGTGTGGTCACATAACTAAATAAAAATTTTATACCAAGTCAGCAACACAGCCAGAATTTTGGGTTTTGTTGATGCAAAATTCTTTCAGCCAAAGAAGAAAAATATACAGAAAGTATTCTGAAGTGCTCTATCCCATACCCGTTGCAGACATTACTAATCAATCACAGCACCTTTCCCTTGTAAGCATAGATTCAATCTCAGAATCCTTCTTAAGACCACAGTCCAAACAACTGTTACTCATCAACAAGTTCAACATAATATGTGGTGACATGGAAAAAATCTCTTCAAGCAGAGTTCTGATTTCACATGAGACTTAAAGATGAAATGAAGACAGAAAAGAGAAGAGTCAGAGGAAGAGCATTCCAGTTAGAGGGAACAGCACATGAAAAAGTGACATATGTGAAATGATATACATTCAAAGAACTGAAAGAAGGAATTCTGGTTGCACTGCAATGAGCAAGGAGAGGAGTACTAGGAAATAAAAGTGAACTAGGTAGGAATTCAGGGCATCATCCTCAACAATCCAATCACCTCCTACTACCACAGTGTGAATTAATTTACTACATTAATATGTAGAGGATAGTACAAAGATGACAAAAAGTACAAGAAACGTCCCCAAGGAATACAATGTGAAGAGAGGATCTGGACACCAAAAGGAAGATAGTAGCACTGGGCATCATGCCATAAAGAAAGAATCACAGCTAGGTGAGAGTGAGGACAATCAACTCTTATCAGTCAGGATTCAATTGGAGAACCAGAACCAGGAGACGGGATGTGTACATGTGTATATATGTATATGTACATATTATAGGAGGTATTACAGGAATTTAACTTTACACAATTGCAGTAGCTTATTAAACAGATTCTGTAAAGCTGTGGTCCTCATATCTCATGCTGGATCATGGAGCTTGCAGGGCCAGGCCATGGGAAAGGGAAGATGGGTGTAAAGTGAACAAAGACAAGCTGGAAGCCACTGCGTGAGCTGGAACCCACAAGGAAGAACTGGAGCCCATCTAAGTTCTCATTGCTTCTGACTAGATAGTGTGGATTTCCTGCAGGAGCCAAGGTCTTTAATCATGGATCTAAACACACACATTGCCCCAGAGATAGAAAAACTGAAGGAAGGTCCCTGAGAAGAAGGAACAGTTGGAGAACTACCTAACTGCTGCCTATTGCAAAGGAGGTGATCCTTTAGATAAGGCACAATGTATGAGAGCTACAGAATGACTACTGCTTCACCTCCAATCTCCAAATCAACCTTTCTGTGGCCCACCCTAACTGTAAACATACCAAGAAGAGGACTTGGAGACACAAGGTTCAGCCTAGCAAGTTACTATATTACAAAGCCATCCATCAACTGAAAGATATACTAGTAATGCCAGTTCTTACCTACTCACCGGCACCTCCTTCTACTCTTCCCCCCTCTACAATCCCACACATCCATGGCCATCTCTAGATATAGATGATTGGACTAGGAATGACACTTGACCCAAAGAAAATCAATCCATGGGCTCACTGAACCATTAGTTATTCTCTCTCCATCTTTCTGTCTCTGTCTCTGTCTCCCCCATTTGAACCAAGAGGCATAGAGACACTCCATTGGTTAGATGTCTGAAGGGGTTGGTAGGGTCAAGGACAACAGAGACTGAGGAGAAGTTGACAGGTCCTTTCAGACCCTGTTCAAGCAGGGAGAGCTGGAGCAGAGAGACCAGTAATAATTAGAGATTCTGTGACACTTGAGAAACACAAAGACCCCTCAGTTCCTGGCTTTCTCTGAGTGGCCCAACTGTACTTTGCTTTCTGAGTAAACACATGATGGCCAACTACAATAAAAACTCCACTTTCCCCTTTTCTTTTGTCAGTAGGGCTGTTTCTGGGTTTTGCAGATAATCTGTCCCCTAAGTCAGACAGTGGAAGTTGAAGTCAATCTGTACCTGCTTCCCAAACCTCCCTAGTTACCATATTCAGTGACCCAGATGGCACAAGTTAGAAGTGCTTCAATTTACACTCACAAAGACATTCCATGAAGTCACAGTAATTTGGAGGGAATGGCAAAAAAAGTGAGAGCCGAAGGAGTCACAGAAACATCTCCCTCCTGTGCTGAGTGCTGGGCACATCACATCATGTCAGCAGAGGCTTCATAAGGTAGTGAGAGGGGGGCAATTTTATCTCACTGCTACTCCTAAAATGCACACTTGAGAGATGGCGCTCTTCCCAGAGCTGTCAATCTTCCAACATTCACGATCCTGAAAATCGATTTAATAGAACATTTTAAAGTAACTTTTTCAAAACTTTATGCCAAAAGAAAAAAAGAAAAAGAAAGAGCAAAGTGTTAATTGCACTTTAGAGCTTCAGGTGCTTTTCAGTCCAGGATCTCAAAGTATTTGATGAACTCTTATTTCACACAACCTTGCTTCACCCCTTAGTGGGAACAGATCAGTATTGTTGAGTTCATTTTACAATATGGAGAAACTGAGGTCCTACTCAAAAAAGATGAGAATGTCACTGCTTCCAATTTTTAACTTTAAGAGGAATTAAGGGAGAATATGGCTCATTTAGATTATAACTGTCTCAGATTGAAATACCACGTCACCCATATTTCAGTTGCAAATACTCCACTCAAGATGTCAGTTTCACTGGCCAGTATGCCTTTGCCACAAGACTGGAAATATGCAGGCAGCTGATAGCTCACATCCCTACAATTCTATAAGCAAAAGTGGAAAGAAAATACATTTATCATTCAAATTTCTTTTTTCTAAAAATCTCAAGGAAGAATTCTGACTGAGTGGTTTGAGTTTGCATGCCCACACCTGAACCAATTGTTGAGGTCAGAAAGATGGATACTGTGATTGGCCAGACCTACATCACATGGGTCACCCTCCATGCCCAATGAGAGCATGAAATACCACCCAAAAAAGAGGATCAGCCAAGATATAACCAGCAGAGGAAATGTGGCCCGAGCAGCCATCTCAAATCGTGTCCTCAATAAAGCTTTTACCTCAGCAAAAAGAGATAGCTAATTATACACATTTTTTCTTCTCCCTATCTTAGGCCCTCTAAGATACAGAGGACTTGCCACTAAATCTTTGTGTGTGCACACATTTGATTCCTTAGGGAAAAATCTGAGCAGTGGCACACTTGGGTCAAATGGTGCTCACATTTTTTGAAGGTTTTGATCCTATTTGCTGACCTGCTTTTCAGAAAGGGGGCACAAATTTACATTCCCACCAGTATGTGAATGTATTATCATTTTTCTTTTTATCTGCTTCCTAAGGAAAAGGCAAACATACCATTAAATGGCCAATAGGAACAAGTGAAACAAAAGAGAAGGAAAGGATCCAAATAAATCACCAGTTAGACTATCAAGATCTGAACAACTGAGAAATGTTTGTCCTGACGAGGTATGAATGAAATCAGGCGAAAGACAGATGATGCTGGATCCTATCTATGAGCAAGGGCCGTGACCTTTCAGAATCAGGCAGAAATGTGAACAAGAAGTGTCCCTCATGTCAGGCAGCTGAGCATTTACAAGTAGCTGGCCATGCATAGCTTACGTCCCCAGTCTCCTCTGACAAGAAAGCCAGATGAACTCCTGGCAGCATGCAGATGGGATTACATTTCTCAAGGATCACAGCCCTTTGAAGCCAAGGCAACATACCTGTCAGAGGCAGACTCTGCCCCAATGAACTGTGGGCTAATTGCCATTGCCAAAAATAATCTCCACAGATTACAGCAAACGTCATAAATAACAAGGGGCTCTGTGACAGTGCATTATGACAAGGTCTCAATCGCTCTTATCTTTTACTAGAGTGGAGCTTGTGCATTCGTGTTACTAATGAATCTTTTTCATTTGTGCAAGTGATGTTTCCATTTGACAATGACATGAACATAAAGTGGAGGTTAATTTACTCCATTGCGAGAGGTTCATTATTTAACCTGACGTTGAGGGCAAAACAATGTAGCTTAATAGATGACAAATAGAAATTAGTTGTGATGAATTTTGCCATTTAATTCTAGCAGGCTCACTGAATGTTTGCCATAAACATGGCAAGAAAGCCAGAGTTAACCTCTCTGGGTGGGGTTTGCTCACTCAGCTATTGTATCATCCAAGGATCAAGAAACTTCCATTGGTAGGATCCACTGGAAACAATGTCCAGTTATACAAAAGATTTTGGAGGCTAATAGTGATACACTGTCATTGGGTCAAGTTTTATTGGATTGCTTTCCTTCAACACCAGATAAACAATTGACTTACAATGCTAGATACTAGAAGTCGTATTGAACTTTGATAGCTGTTAGCATTGGCATCTAACACCCTATATTTGTGCCTTTTTGTTCTTGCACATGAAGGTAGTTGAGCAATAATAGGAGTGAGCTATAATTCTACAATAAAACAGAACTTGTATTTGAATTCCAGGCCAACCAGTCACTAGATGTGTTTAGGTTATTCAGCTTTTCCTAGTCTCAGTTTCCTCAACCATAGAATGGGAATGATAATAGTATTTACCTCATACTATAGATCAGATGGGATTCTGAGGAGGGAGAGATGTACATAACTTGAAATTTTTATGGAGTCAATGTTTTTGAATAATCATTAGAAATTCACTCATTGATTCTGATTTCTTTTTCCTCCTTCAAGACATACTATCTATAAGAAATCCATGATATGTCATTTACACCATCATATAATCAGTGTGCTCCATGGCCCAAAGGTATCTGCATTTGTACATGCCTTTTCACTGTAAAGACTGTCCCCAGGTTAAGGAATTTTATGTTCAATAGATCGGATAAAGAAGGAGAGAAAGGAGATCATTTTAGCAAAAAGGACTGCCTATACAAAGGCTCTGTAATAAGTAAGTGTGGGAAATGAAGAAATCCAGTATGTTCAGAGTAGGAGAAATAGGCAGGACCAAGATTTTGCAGACCTGTGAAGGCCAATCAAGGTAAGGATTCTTCTCTCTACCCAAAGAGCAATGCAATGACTGGAAGGCTAATGTCCTAACCAGAATCATAATATGTTTAGATTTCATTTTAAGTAAATAACTCTGGTGCTCACTTCGGCAGCACATATACTAAAATTAAGTAAATAACTCTGGAACTAGTGCGGAAAATAGCTTTGGATGCAGTCAAGAGTAGATGCAGTCAGGCCAGACTGCAAGCTACTGCAGTGGCCCAGACAAAGATGGCAATAACTTTAGATGAAGTGTTGGTAGACAAAGAGAAGGAGAAAGATTTGATAAGTATGTAGGAGGTTAAATTAACTAGACTTAGCAAAGGACTGAATATGGGGATAAAGAAAGGGATATCAATGATGACTTGCATGAGTCACTGAGCTCAGCACCCTTGTTTAGAAATAAAAGAATTTAAAAAAAGAAATAAAAGAATAAGTCTCAAGGAGAGTAAATTAATTTTCTATAAATCAACATACATCTATTAGTAACTGAGTTTTTAACATGTGCTTATGTTTATGTGGCATCTATACATGTGATTTGTGTATGTAAGCAAGAAAAAGAGAAAAGTTATTTGTGTGTATAGTGTGTGTTCATACACACATATCCAGCATATGTTATTTAGATACACTAAAAATTTGAGCACAATTTTCTCGAAATAAAAGTTATAAATCCTATGCCCATCTCCCATCTCTATTAACTGCATCCCTGTGACATATTACTCCTGTTCTGTGCTTATTTTTCTAAACTGCAGAGTGTATAGAGAGGGTTGTATATACACAACCCTCTATATACTTTCTTTTATCTATCCAGTGTGTGGTCACCTCATTTTTATTGTTATTCTGGCTTCTATTCAATTTATTAGTTTGTGGTCTATGAAAGCATATTTTAATAATTTTGAAGGAATCTTTTCATCATGGAAGCTTGTCTAAAGAAGGCCTGAAATAATCAGTATTTCAGATTTTTACTACTCTCCAGCCCCTTCCCCCACCATGCACACATACTCATATATGTTTTGCTATTTTAAAGAAAGAGATTTAACAGCCATAAGGCACTTTTAAAAATAACATTCACATCTGGGCTGACCACCTGTATGCCAAAATTTAGCTTGATGTTAATTAAAACAGGCATGTTATAAACCTCAGGAAATGGCAGCTGACCCCTAACTATGAATGTAATGCTATAATAATACGTAGTAAAAATAAGACATTTTGAGGCTGTTGCCCAAACCACTCATGCATTAAAATTCTCACCACTGTATACCCTGCAAGAATACGGGTAAATCAACTGCAGAAATAGTCCAACCAAAAAATAATAATGATAACAATTCAAGGGGTAAGAGCCATTCATTCATTCAACAGATGGCTGTCCTGGACAGACATCAGCATTCTGCCTCATGAGGAAGATTCTATGTGGAGTTTGGAAGACTGATTAGCTTTATCCTGCCAGATACGATAATAATAATATGGATGCAGCTGATATTTATTGAACCCTTTTCTCTGTAAGTGCTAAGCACTTAACCCGTTACTCTGTTAAGTAGTAGGCATTTAAACACAGATGACTTCATTTAATCCCCTAACTACCCTACAAGGTAGGTGCTATGATTATCCCCATTTTCCAGATCAGAAAACAAAGGCTTATAAGATTCAGTTACCCTCTCTGGGTGGTACAGTGGCAGATCTGGCAGTGGGATGGAGGCTCTCTGACCTCATGGCCCAGGTGTGCCATAATGGCTCTGCGTGGCCACAGAAGCCTGCCCTCACTCCCGCTTGGACCTTTCCACCTGTAAACTCACCTCATTCTTTTCATACCCACCCATAAGTGACCTCCTGCATTTTCTACCACCTCCTTTCCTGATGCTTTTCTGTCACTTTACTCCCATGTGACCTCAGAGCCTCTCCCATTTCCTCTTCCCTTTCCCATCAGCCCCACTCATTTGAAGCTACTTCTCTTAATTGCCTCTGACACCCAGGCATTTGACAACTCAGCTTTTGCTCTGCTTTTCATTTGATCCAGCTATTTGCCACTGCCTCTGAATTCTAAAATTGTCCTCTTTCTCCTTGCACCTTAAATTTTTGCTTCATAAAGCAGGGTAATAGAAATGTGCATTTTAGGACATAAATATTTAGAATGCAACTAGGTAGATTAACATATATTTATATTGCAACTGATATTAGAATACACAGACAATGGCATTTAAAAAAAAAAACAACCTAGGACTCTCTACTGCACAAACTACACTGTCAGGAGTGCCCATTGGCACAGTCATGTATAGCACTTGAAACGGTAAGGCTAAGTTAATGTCGAAAATTTCCATATTCACATCCAAATGTGTACTTTTAAAAAGTTTTTTTTTTTTAACTCTGCAATCCAACTGTATTGCAATTTCTTAAACTACAATAATAGTTGTGCAAGGTACACAAGAGTCACAATCCACTGCATATGCAATATGCAACAAGATTCAACCAAACTTTATCCCACGGGATCTCTACGGCTTTAGGTGTACTAATCTGGATTCCAGCTTTGAATCAGAAAGATCAAGGATTGGTTCATACCTCTACATGAATTCATGAGTGATCTTGAAAAGGCATTTAACTTCACTGTGCCTTGGTAAATTATCTTAAAATGTGAATGACTAAATGGAACCCTCCCTGATGAAAATGAGAGGATACATTTAAATATATTCTGGTTTGTACTAAACAAATGATATTTGTTGTTGTTTATACCAATTCTTCTGTATTTGTTGTTTTTATACTAGTAGTAGTTGTAGTGTTTGTTGCAACAGCATCCCCAAGTTCTGTGCTAGGGAAATCCTGAGTACTCCTTCTTTCTTCAGCCATACAAAACTGCTTGTGGTTACCCCCAAACACCATATTGTTTCATCTCTCCTGTGTCTTTTTATATGTTCTTCTCTTTTCCTGTGTCCCCTATAAATTGGTCTGATGAAGTCCAAATCACTGTCTGAATTTTAGATCAAATATTAGCACTGATGTGAAGTTCACTTCAACTCTTCAAGACAGTCTTAAAAATTCCTTATCCCATTTTCTTACAAATGTCTCCCTATTAAACTGAGCTGGTAGAGAACAGGGACTATATCTTATTTTATTTTGGGTACTACATTCCCAACACCTGGCACAGTGGCTGGTGTACATATGTAAGAAGCTTTGGCATCAAGGTATAAAAACCCCACCTCAAACTGGCTGAGCATTAAGGAACTATGCCATCGCATACAACACTAAGGACAGAGGCAACACTAAGGATGGGATCTGGGGCTCATTCAGTGATTCAATAGCCACATCAAGAACCTGGTTCTTCCCACCTTCCTGCTGCCATCTCAGTGAGGTGGCCTTGCCTTCGGGGGAGTCTTCGTGAGCATAAGATGGCTGCCACAGCTCTAGGCCTCTCATCCAGGTGCAACAATAACCAAGAAGGAAAGAAACCATTTCTTCCTGTGTCTTTTTTTGAATACCCAGAACCATTTCCCAGAAGCCCTCAGCATACATCTGCTATTCCATTTCCCAGGATTAGGTTTTATGTTCCTTCTCAAACCATTCAATCGCAGGGGAAATGAGATTACCAATGAGATTACCATGATTACTGTAGGCTAGAGATCAGCAAGGTTTTTCTGTAAAGAGCCAAATTGTAAATAATTTAGGCCTGAAGAACCATATAGTCTCATTGCAACTACTCAATGTGTCTTTGCAGCACAAAAGCACCCATATATGTGTAAATAAATGAGTGCTGTTATGTTATGTTCCTATAAAACTGTGGACACTGAAATTCAAATTTTATATAATTTCATGTGTCATGAAATAGTCTTCTTTTGAATGTTTTTCAACTACTTAAAAAAAAATGTTGAAACCATTCTTTGCTTGAAGGCCACACAAAAAAGGCAGCAGGTCAGATTTGGCCCAACTTCTATAGTTTGCTGACCCTTGGTTTACAGTATTTGGAGTCAAATGTATGTTTAAGTGCCATCTACCATAATTCCTAAAATGCATAATAAATATTTTAAAAATTAAAGGAATAAATGATTCAAGAGAACACAGTTCCTGCCTAGGAGAAGTTCATATGATACATATGTATATAATTTCCCAAAAGATATTTCTTAAATAACTGCTTTCCCTAATGATGGTGGAGTTAGCAGGACTAAACAAACAGAAAATTATGGTTGTGACAGCTTAGATACTAAATTGTGAAAATGGAAGGTAAATAATTTTTTGTGTGTTAGAATGTGTGGGAAATACAGATTTGAAAAACCCTTCCTGAATCTAAAGTCATAAAAGGTTTGCTTTGATGCTAAGTAGGTGAAAGAGATTACTTAATGGGTGTTTTCTATGTTAACATCATCTGACTTCACAATTTTCCAAACATAATGTTGCATGTATCCTGATACAGGCAAAGAGATAATTATAGAGTAACTGCACTCAGTGTAAATTAATCAAATGTAAATTAAATAAACTGTAAATAGAAGATACTCCTTAGCTGATACAGCAAGTGAATCACCTCCATTATAGACTCATTTTTGCAAAATTACATCTAATCATAGTATTTTAAGATAGTGTTTGGCAAAACATCTCTAAATCTGTCAACAAAAGCAGCGATTACTTTTTTGCAGCTGAATACCTTTGCCAACAAACACCCATCTGTCTGGAAAGATTTATGTATGGTTCTGCCTAAAGGCAGGGCTAAAATCTCAATGACCTCTGGAGGTTTCTTTCACCTTTGTGCTCTGAGAGTCAATAAGAATTCATTTTAGAGCAATACTGCAATCCTTAAAAAACTACAAACCTACGATGTAATCAAGTCTGTTCCAAGAATCCTCAAAATAAATATTCTTCTAAGTAATTATATAATTTATTTTGCTTGATCAACATTTTAATCTTGCTTGTCAGTTGCTGCTTTAATAGAGTCCAAATCCTTAATATGGCTCATAAGACCCAGTATAGCTGCAGTTGAAGTCAGCACTGTTCTTTTTGCTCCACTGGACTGATGTCCTCAGTTCTTCAAGCACATGGAGCTTGCTTCTCGACCTTGGCCCTTGCGGATCCTTCTGCCTGGGCCATTCTTTCCTTCTTTCTAGCTCACTCACCCCTTGATGTGGTTAACATTTCCTGTTCCTTCAGGCTTTGGATTAGCTTGGAGAATCTGGAAGCCTCCTCTGCTTTTCCTACCCCATCATGGATTAAGTGAAACTTCCATGTATATAGCACCCTGTGCTTGCTCCTTTCTTCATATTTAAAATCCAAGTACTTTTCTGTGTATTTGTTAGTCTCTTGAGAGTCAAGGACAAGAACTGTGACTTATAGTAATCACAATAAAAAATTATAGTAAAAAGTAGGAGTCCAGGTCATAAAGGGATTTATATGCCTTGCTAAAAAGTTTAGACTTTACCCTGAAGGATATAAAAAGAAATCATTGAAGACATGTCTCATGTTCATATACACCTTTCAAAAAGGTCACTTTGGAACCAGTATCAGAGAATAGACTTCCAGAGGGCAAAGGGATAGATGGCAAGAGGTCCACACTAGAGGCAGCAAGACCACTTGAGAAGTGGTTACTACTTAGTGGTAGTCTAAGTGAGAGAGGATAGAGGTCTGATACAGCCATGAATACAGTGAATAGAGCATAGTGGTCAGTGACATTTAGTAGGTGGAAATCTCTATAGTTTGTGACCACCTGTATATGAAACTGAAGGACTGGGACAGAGAGAAATCAAGGTTTGGAGAGTTAAGCAAAGGGTAGTGCTAGTCAAGTCAGAAGAAATCTAGGAAGAGGAGCAAGTTGAGGATGTGGGGAAAGGAAGATTAATTCCATTATAGACAATGTTGATTCAAGGAGCCTGCAAAGCATCTGGGAAGAGATGATCAATAGACATCTGTATACATATGAGTCTGAAAGTGAAAAAGAGAAGCCTAGACCAGAGAAAATATGAGATCCAGCAGATTATAAAGAGCATGGGAGTCACAAGTGTTTAGATCACTCAAAGAGAATGTATATTAAAAAAAAAAAAATAGAGGAGAGCTTGACCAGAAGCTTGACTAATACCATCACTTCAATGGCAAGTAAGAGAGGAGGGAATCATAAAGAAAACTGAAAAGTGGCCAGAAAGGAGGATAAAATAAAAAGAAGTATAGTCAAAGGAAAGAAAAAATTCCAGAAGGCAGATATTATTAATCAGCTATGATTACATAACAATCACAAAATCTCAGTAACAAACCAGAATAAGCATTTATTAACTAGCTCACAGATCTAAGGTTCAGCTACAATGGCTGGGACTACTTGCTCTACGTGTCTCTCATTCTTTTGAGATCAGTAAGCTTTTCAGAGTATGTTCTTTTCCTAGTGATGGCAGAAGCCCAAGAGGAGCATGTGGAAGCTTACAATGCCTTTTAAATTGTAGTCTCAGCCTGGCACTGTACCACCTCTGCCCGTATTCCATTGGCTACAGTAAGTCACAAGGTTGGGCTCCACACCACTGACTGGAGAAGTGATTAATAGGGGTAAGAATTATGACTGTGGCTGAAGCAATTTCGTAAGAGGCTTTATAATTGACATTTTATAATTGCCATTGCTCACTCAAATGAAAATGTTGTTTCATGTGTTTTTAAAACATACCTAGAGCCAGTGACCCGATTGCCCCATCTCTTTGGAGGATTCTAGCATGCGAAGGTCAGCCCCTACAAGTCACACCCTCATAAGAAGCCAAAAGCCTTCCCAGGAGAAAATAATATGTCATATCAATGCTGGGTAAGGGTGGGGTCAGGCTTTGGCATCAAGAAGACTCACTCAAAAAAAAAAAAAGAAGAAGAAGACTCACTCAAGGGTGACAAAACATGAGAGACACCTAACTCTGGGAAACGAAAAAGGGGTAGTAGAAAGGGAGGTGGCGGGGGGTGGGGTGACTGGGTGATGGGCACTGAGGGGGTACTTGGTGGGATGAGCACTGGGTGTTATGTTAAATTTTGGCAAATTGAACTCCAATAACAATTTTTTAATTAATAAAATAAAATAATAAAAAAAGAAGACTCACTCAGGTAAGCACATAGGAAGGACAGTTCATTGTTAAGTATATATATTGAATAGAAATGGGAGGCCATCAAGAATGGAGTCATTTCTAAGGGCTGAATACATTGCCCAGCTTTCACATAGGTCTAACAGTCTCTTTCTCATATTATTTTAACTACTCTTTGCACTTCTGCATAATTCTTCTCATATGTCAACTGAATGCTCCCAATATTCATGGTTTCTATTCCATTCTAAATTCTACTTGCATGTAATTCAAGATGTCCATGACTCTAGCTTGGGGAATTTTGTGTCCCTGGGCTCTCCAAGTTTCCCAGTTCAAACTCCTAAGGGTGAGATTCACATCTCTTCAGATCATTTCTCACACTAACCTGTGTAAATGACAAACTTATTAATTGGTCACCCTTGAGTCTCATTGCCATCCCTAATCTAACTATTTGTGACCCATTGCACAAAGGTACAAAGAGTAAGGAAGTACTGTGAGTAGGACAGTGAAGCTGAGCTTTCTAGTATGAGGAGGTTCCCAGAACTTTGGAATCAGGATTCAAATAAGAGCAAGTAAAATGCCTACTCTCTAATTATTGTGAGAGTACCCAGGCAGAAAGTTTATCCTGAAGAAAGAAGGATTGGAGATGTTGTGACTAAACTCCAGGTCACTAATCTATTATAGATATAAAGAGAGATTTTAGCATGTTACAAAATGGAATGTTTCTTGTATATCTCTCAGTCCACCTCATTTACAGGAACTTATCCCAAGACCCTTGAGATAAGAACCAAAGAAATAAATTGAATACAAAATTATAGTACTGGTAGAGATGTAAGAAAAACTAAAGCCAAAAAAAAAAAAAAAGAAAAAGAAAAACTAAAGCCACGCTGTTTGGAATCCTCATCCGAGGAATGAGATGCTGGCTAGAAGTTCCTCCTCCCACCTCAATGAGAGAAATGATACAATAGGGGAGAAGGAACCAAGGCCATGGTCAGGTAAAATGACTGGTAAGATACAAAGATAGCCAAGATGTCTATGGTTATCCTTCCTATATTATCAAAGAGGAGCAGCAAGCTTAGAATAATGAGCTAAGAGTTCCACGTTACATCATGGCATTTCTAAAGGAAATTATTTGATGGCCTCCAAATTCTATTCCACAAGATATGATTTCCATCCAAGAGCACAAAGAATAAACATCCAGTGTCTGGTGGTAGGCTATCATTGTTTTTTTCCAGAGAATTTGTAGGGATGCATCCTTAGTTGATCATGGGGCATATTTGCTTCTCTGTTCTCTAGAAATTATTCACTTAGCACTGAGAGTTTATGTTCCAAATATGAGTTGTGCCCCTACTCCCAACCAAGGAGTCCCCAAGTACTCAATTGGTTTTTTTAAACTGTGCATCTACTCTGCTTAGAAAGGAGTCAGATCTGAGGAGAATGGTATCTCTGGAGATATAGAACATACTAGAAGAAATTAGAGAACAATAGAGAAACAGCATATGGCCAAGTACCACACAAGAGAGTACAAACAAAAGTTCAAAGAAGGCAAGGTTAAATTAGCTAGAATCATGGAAATGGAGTCAGGGATAAAGAGAGGATTAAATTTGAGCTAACCCCCAGGAATTAGCTATTATGGCCATTAAAAATTCTCCAACATATTTCCCTCTTCCCTCACCCTCAAAAATAAGGAAAAATAATAATAAAAATGTATAAATAATTATTTACTTTAATTTTGTAAATAATGATATGCCACACCTGTTACTTTTAAAGTGGGGGAAAAGGTGTTAGCAAATCAAACCATAAGGTGTCACGAATCCAAGAAGGTTGGAAATCACCACATTCAAGTCCCCCTTGGGTTTGGAGAGATTTATGCTTCTTAAGGGCGTTCAGACATTAACAGCTCAAACCCCCACACTGTACCCTGGCTTCATTTAAAGGACCCATAGGTCAGACCAAAACACAACAGAGCTTTATATGCCAATTTTTCTTGACTCTCTGTAGGTCAGGGGAAGTTAAGCTCATGTAATTAGGGGATAAAGATGGAGGCTGGGAGTGGGGGATGGAAGCATGATGAAAGTTCCAGAGTTTAAAGGCTCAGTAGGAAGCCAGAGAAAAGTCGATAAAGTCATGTCTTTATGAAACATGTGTTTTCCATGGTAGAGTAAATGCATTTGCCATTAAACCCAGGGAATCTCTCTGTGTGACTTGGCACTCTCACCCACCTGTGGGGCAAGGACAATTCAAAATCATTATGATGATTGTGAGACCACTGTTATCTTGAGCTGCCTTCCCAATTATAAAATATCGATTCAGTTATATTCAGTCTAATATCAGCACTAAGTACATTATGTTGCATTAACTTTATTTCACAATTAATAATCCAGGTGACTTTTTGTAATTCTCTTTTAAGTAAAATTGTTGATTAATTGAAATAGTCATAAGTGATGCCAAAGCACAAAGAGGTTCCTCACAAGTTCAGTCTCAACATGTAATCACCAAAAGAGGTCTTAGTAAGCAGTGACCAGCAGCAATAAAAACAAAGCAGTAAAAATTAAGAATAGCCATAACTGAAGCCCCATAATCCTCAGAATAAATACATGGAAAAGAATCTTAGATTGTCCCGATGACAAACATCAATATTCATATAAATGACTAGATCCCAGAGTCAATTTCTTATATTCCACCTGTGCTATTAACAAACCAATGAAGGCCATGACTCCTTCTGACTGGAAACCAGTGTTAATGGACCCAGTGAGCTTCTCCTAAAAACTGGGTATCATATTGATCATATTACAATGCATATTTCCACCAGGAACTACTACTACCAGTGATATACTTATGACAACATAAAACCCCGTGCAATGATCAAGTGGGGTTTGTCCATTGGACATTTTTATTACCTATCATTATAAAGAGGGGAGAATTTTTAATATTTTAAGTTTCTTTCAGTCTTTATTCATTATCTACCATCTATTCATCTTTCCATCCAATCTTTTCTCTTTCTTTCTTTCTTTCTTTCTTTCTTTCTTTCTTTCTTTCTTTCTTTCTTTCCTGTCCTTTCCTCCTTTCTCTCACTCTCTCTTTCTCTTTCTTCACCCTTCCTTCCTTCCTTCCTTCCTTCCTAGAACTGTATACTTATCATCTGCTAAGTGTTAAGCATCTGCTAAGTCCTTTCTGGGCTTTGGAAAGACAGTAGTGAACAAGACAAACAAAGTCATTCCTCCAGTGTAATTTATTTGTATTTTAGAGAGGGAAGACAGACCAAAAAAAAAAAAAAAAAACTAGTATATAAATACAAAGAGAGGGATGCCTGGGTGGCTCAGCAGTTGAGCATCTGCCTTTGGCCGAGGGTGTGATCCTGGAGTCCCGGGATCGAGTCTCACATAGGGCTCCCTGCGTGGAGCCTGCTTCTCCCTCTGCCCGTGTCTCTGCTTCTCTCTCTCTGTGTCTTTCATGAATAAATAAATAAAATCTTTAAATACATACATACATACATACATACATACATACATACATAAAGAAATAAAATCTCAGGTAATGCTTGGAATTATAGAGGACAGAAAACAAAGTAATGGGAGAGAGGCTGCTTTAGAGAAGGTGGTGAGGAAGGCCCCTGTCTAAGGGAGAAGTGACATTTGAACTAACACTTGAACATGGAGAAAGATCAACTATAACTCACAGTTTTTTAACCTGAGAACTGTTGACATTTTCACTAGATAATTCTTTGTTGTGGGGAATGGTCCTGTGCATGATAGGATATTTAGCAGCATCCCATGTTCATCCGGCATCTGGCTATTAGATACTAGTAGCAACCCCTTCTCCAAGTCATGACAATCAAAACTATCTGTAAGCATTGCCAAATATCCTCTGCAGAACAAAATAACCACTGGACTATATGAAGACTTAGGGGAAAATCATTCCAGAAGAAAAGAACCACCACAGACAAACTCTTTGATGGAAATTAGCTTGATGCATTGGAAGGAAAAGAAAGACCAATGTAAGTGGAGTACAGTGAGCAAAGCTTAGAGCAAGGCAAGGTAAGGTTGGGAAGGTGCCAGATGAGGAAGGACCTTGCAGGCAAGATTTACACTTAAGTCATGAAATCATATTCTTTTTTTTTTTAAGACTTTATTTTTTTTATTCATGAGAGACACACACAGAGAGAGAGAGAGAGAGAGAGAGAGGCAGAGACACAGGCAGAGGGAGAAACAGGCTTCATGCAGGGAGCCTGACATGGAACTCCATCCGGGGTCTCCAGGATCACACCCTGGGCTGAAGGCAGCACTAAAACGCTGAGCCACCTGGGCTACCCAATGAAAACACATTCTTAATATGGATGCTATTAGTTCAATGGAGTAAAGAATAAATGTGAAGACCCAGATTTTGGAATCGACTATGCTTCAGCAAATAACAAAGGGTATCCTTGAACTAATACTCCATAGTTTGAGGATACCCCCTACATCCAAATGCCCATACCTATAGTAGCTTTAGGGAAGAATCACAATCACCTCCATTCTGGTAATTGTCTCCACAATAGGTTACCATATCGCATTAATTCTTATCCTTTGTAAAAATGCTCCAACTCATCTTTTAGAAGGTTTGCACTGAACATCTCCAGTACTAAGTGAGGAAGTACTTAGTTTATCACCCTGTGGACAGGATTAGGATTGTCAATGGTAAATAAATTGTATGTCACATTTGATTTGTATTCAGTTTATATGTTATTTTATCAGAGGTTAAAATTTTAAAAGGGTCTCAAATTCCCAGCACAGTAACATCTTTTGGAAAGTTTATTCTGAGACAGGAACAAAAAGATTCTTCCCTTTTTATTTTGCCAAAAAAAGAGATGTAATTAATGATAACACTCTTGAACATTGAAATAAACACACCTTAACATGGTAAGTAATATAGAGTTTCTCAGCTGGGTTAGATCTGGGGAAAGTAGTGCTGAAAGCTGGAAGACCGACTCTTCAACACCTTCCAAATTTCAACTAAACAAAAGTTCCCCTCAAAATTACTCAAGCATGATTAATTCAGCCACAAGCTAAGAAATTGACTATATGTCAGAAATAACAATAAAAATAGAGTGTGAAGCAATTTGTAAATGGTGTGGTAGATACAGACTTCAGGTTATAAAAAAAAAAAGAAGAAGCAAGGAAATTTTGCAAATAAGCAATACTGACAAAATGAGTAGTTGAGCAAAACATCTGTATCTTCCTTTCAGTTCAATAATCATGGAAGCTACATGATCTAGTGAAAAGAGTTTGGGGCAAGGAAATACAGTTTCTAACTCAGATGCCTCTAGACAGCAGTCTGACTTTGACAAATCTCCATGCTGTGCCTCAGTTTTCTTACCTGCTGAATAGGTATAATAGTAGCAAATATACTTAACTCACAGAGTGGGTTAAATAACATAACATCCCAAACTTGCAAAAAATTATGTATAAAGCATAAAACCTTCTAAATGTGTAAAGAATTTTGGTCAACAAATCATCTGGGGATTTATCCTGTGATTAGTCTTTTTTGGCTGAAAAGAAAATTCTAGGATAAAATTCCATTTTGAATGGTCCACATCCAGATGATCTGTGGAGAATTCTCAGTTCATTTCCCATGGAAACTGAGATACAAGAATGAGATATAAGAATGAGACATAACTGAAAGATACCTTCTGGGCCTCATCTCAACAGTTTCATTTTTTCACATGCAGAATTAAACTCACTCATTCATTCATTCAACAAATAGTTATTGAATACCTACTACGTGTAAGGACAGTACTAGGCTCTGGATATGGAGAATAAAACCAGATCCCTGTCCTTGAAGAGTTCACCCTATGGTTGATGAATAAGAGAAGAAGGAGCTTCTAACATTTACTGAACGTGGGACTATGCCAGGTACTTTCTAGATAGTCTTACACATTTTATGACCATTTTATAGGTGACAAACTGAGAAATGAGATGTTTCAAAAATTATCTTGCCTAAAATCACAAAGCTTCTAACTAGGGAGTTGAATCAAAGCCTATTCATTTATTCACTCACATTTTTTATTGAGTACCTACTATGTGCCAGCCACTGGGGATACAAAGGAAATAGACAAAAATTTCTGTTCTCAGGGTGTTTACATATATGAGAGGAGACAGATACAATGCAAAACACACAGATCTGCCCAACACCAAAAATCCAACACTTGTCCACAAGCTGCCTTCCTCTGAGTTATCACCGTATGGCAACAAAAAAGAACAAGAGGGAAAATACACACAAAACAAAACTAAATATCCAGAAATCTAGAAAGAATAAAGTCAGATAAAAGAGGTTGCCAGACACTAAAATTGTCCTCTTCCAAAATATAACTCAAAAATGTTTGCATTTGGTTTGAGCGCCTGTTAACCCAGAGGCAGGCAGCTCCCAGACCACCGACAGCACAAAGACAGTGCCTGTCAGGGCCCAAACATGAAAACCAGCTCTCCACCAGAAGGCCTGAGGTTTACAGGAATTAAAAGGCCTGGGTCCCTGGCTCTTGGAGATGGCGAGACAAGACAGAAACATATGCCTGCCTGCCTGGCAACAGCTCTCCCTGGCCTGGAATGAGCGTGTCTACACCGTCCAAGGGAAGCTGGCAGCCACAGTGGCCTCGGGTGGAGAGAAACCGTCGCCAACCAGCACCAGCACGGGGCTTCCCTACAGGCAGCTCTTGCTGAAACAAAGAGGGACGAAGGGAAGAGCTGTGTATGTCCAGCCTCCAGGCTCAGATCTAAAATCAAGAGCAGCACTGCGCTAATGGAAGGCCGGATCTGCTCCAAAACCTTGACACTGCGTCTGGGATGCAATCTGAGTAATTTCCTGATGACTCTTCTCTGCATAATGGATTTCAGTTATAAAGGAATTTATGCCCTCAGGACCAAATTACCCAGATAATTGAAGATACAATGAGGTGGAGGGGGGAAAGTAGAAGGAGACAGAAAGGCCTCAATTACATGGGTTTCTCCTTCACTCTGAATAAGTTCAACATTTGAATTCACCATGGTGTTTAATTTTTAAAGTCACTTTACATCCACAAACTGTTCTGTCTGGAGTACAGTGAAACTGCATCAGGGCCTAACTTAATGTAGCAGACTTTGCAGCCTGGACCTACCACCACCCGCCCACCCCTGCAGACCTCCAAGATGAGACTCCACTTCCCAGTTTAAGCCTCACAATCACAACTAAATTTATGACACTGCATTAAGGGTAGAGAGACTTACCATTAAATAGGGTCTACTAAGACCTGTAGGCAGCCAGGCTGGCTTTGGGAACTCCAACCCATCCCCCAGTCACAGCTAAGAATTTGATGGTGATTTTAAAGATATAATGGTTTGAATTCCTTAGAGCTGGCCACCTACTGTGCTCCTGTTCCTTTTTGCAGTCTCTCTCATACTTACAAGACTTACTTGCAGAATTGTAAGCACAAAGCCACTAACTGTCCTGTATAAGTGCATTAAGGGATCTTCAAAGAGATTTTCAAGTTCTATCACCACAGAGGTGATATCAGCACAGAGCTGACTTGATAACCAAACACAAGGAAACTATGTCCCCAAAACATTGTTTTTAGGCCTATCTTTGGGACTAGTGACCATAAGGCAAATGCAAAATCTTGTTCCATTCCATACTCAGTGGAAGAAATTTTGAAATGTCAGTGTCTACAAAAATTACGTAAGAGACCCCTTATCCACACACTCTCTGCCACCTAGGCTCCCTTCACTGCCATAGAAGGTGGGAAAAGGGACACAAAGAAGCTACTTTTTAAAGTTTCCCATGATTTAGTCCAGATTTATTGAGAGACTAAGGAATCTTCAGTGTAGAGTTGTTACTTACCCCAGCACACTATATTGTATTTATTGACAGAACCTCATTTTGTCAATATTTACAGAACTGGTTAGACGGATGAATAAAAGTCAAAGGCTCTGAAATATGACTGGAGTCTTGAAGCCCCAGAATCAGAACTATAACAGATGGTGGCATACATAAGTAAATTTGGTAAATTATGCATAGAATTTACAAGGCACCCAACACTGGCCAGCTCAAGTACAGTCTGCCATGAAGCGCCAAAGGGCTTGGGAGTGGGGGTAGGATGGAGGGTGGTGAGTAGTCTGTAACAGGTGTTAAACCACTTATTCAAGCACTCCCACAAATGGCCTGAAAGATTTTCCCAGCATCCTCCTGCTCTCTATGAGTCACTGTGGGAATAGCAGTGAGGTTCGGAGTTGAGTTATAACCATTCAGTGAAGCATTTCCCTCCAGACTGTACAAAGGAAAGGGGCTATGTTAGTAAATTTATTGACTATTTCATTAGATCAATATGGAATATGATTTAAAAGGCTCTGCTCAGGCTCTTTAAATCTATTTAATCAAACCAATTAATAAAAAAAGTAAGAAGTTGAAGCATATCTTGTAAGGTGCATCATAAATATATTCCGTTACTTGGGCTTTTGATCTCACCCAGGTAATTAACAGCTTTAGTTAAGTTCAGTCATTCCTTCATGCCTGGCTGTGGTCATAAAACCCCCCAGGCTATGTGTAGCTCTTGGATTTATTATGTTTTTCTTACTGCAAGAATGTCTCTCTCATTCCGTTTTCTCCCCTCCTTGAGAAAGTTTATGTAGCCATTGCTTTTGCAGCTGTCATAAAGGCTACACTAGCTGGTGAGCTTTGTGCTGCTCAAGAGAGAGACTGCATGCACTCAGCTGCTGGTATCCAATTCAGTAGCTTCTTCACTCTCATCCAACTATTCCACGCTAACTCCTCTCTAGGAGCAGGGAAATAAAAACATCCTGAAGGATTGACTTCCAAGGTTCTTCTCTTCCATTGCCTATCTATTCTCAACTACTTTTCATGAAAGAAATGGCCGCTCCTTGTTACACAGAATATGGTTTTTATAATGGGATTTGGAGCAGCCTCCTTCCCTGTAACTACTGAGGGAAAACCATTCTTAGCAGCTGTTCAAGTCCTTCTCCTACCAGTTCCCCAGTTCTATCTTCCTAGCTACAAAGCTTTGAGATGCCTAATCAAGCCAATATATCACCTAAAGCTGGGAGGGAAAGTTCAGTATCCCTCCAATGATAATCAGTGGCAGCCTGGGTCTATGAGGCTGAGCTTGTAGCTGCATTCTGCTATATAAGCAGAGAAATCTCAGTTTGGAAGGCCAGCAAATGTTTCCCCCAAAGTTCTCCTCTATCTCCATTTGAGGAGAAGGTTGGTAAATAATTACCCAGGTGACTACTCCAGGGTCCTTCCATAGCTACAACCAGAGTCTGAGAAAATATGGCAGTTAGCTATAAAAGCCAAATTGTGCATCAATAATCGACCTTCTTAAATAAGTTACGATTTTTTGTGTGCAAAAAGTGAGAGAGGCAAGACACTCTCTTGATATGACCAGTTTTCCATGGGCAATCAACTTTTGTTTCTATGCACTAGAAAGCTGAGAAGGCTCACAAAAATTCTACTGAGTGTCTTAAATCAGAGCAATTGCTTTCTCAGTTTAAGATCAACAGCAGCCTATTTTACTTTTGCCTCCTTCTTCTTACTTTGGCCCAATTCAATAAGTATTTACTAAATCTCCACCACTCTAAACATGGTCAGAAAAGGTACAAGAGAAATACAAAACACATAGTGAGCACAGGATTTTATAATTTTTGTAGGAGATAAAAGCAGGCTGACATGAAATGCTCATGTTAAAGACCATCTTCCCCTTAACCAGTCCTACAAATACCTGTTCCCACAAACTCTTGACCATCATTCATTCAACATTTTTTGAGCATCTGCTCTACACTGTACACTAGGCTACAAATGGTGTGCTGTGTGTGATAAAAAGATAAGTGAGCAATTACTAATCTCTATGAGTTTACTGTAGAATAAAGGAGAAAGAAGATGTTTACAAATAAGATCATGGCTCTTCATGCAATGGAATTTTTTTTTAATATTTTTTTTAATTTTATTTATTTATTTATGATAGTCACAGAGAGAGAGAGAGAGGCAGAGACACAGGCAGAGGGAGAAGCAGGCTCCATGCACCGGAAGCCCGATGTGGCACTCGATCCCGGGTCTCCAGGATCGCGCCCTGGGCCAAAGGCAGGCGCCAAACCGCTGCGCCACCCAGGGATCCCCTGCAATGGAATTTATATGAATAAAACCCAAAAGAGTTTAGTTCAAATCTTCATATCATTTTAATACAGTCTAAATTTAGCAATTCTGTTGTATACTAAAACCTCACCAATTTGTTCAAAATAAGTAAAGATCCCTTTGATTTAAGTAGACATCTGACTTAGAGAACATATTTAATAAAGCAGAATTTTAAAACTTGTAGTAATTCAAATTAGTATTGACAATATGTAGCAGAGGGTGTACTTGGATAACTACCTAAAAAATAATATATGATTTCTATGCCGGTTGCTTGTAAGTAGGATTTATAAGACACATGAGAGGAGTTGAAAACTATTCTGAGTTATTTAACCATTGCAATCATATGACATCATTGCATTAAAGAGCAAATTTCTTCAAAGAAATCTTCCTTCCTAGACTAACATTAGTGTAAGAAGAAATATCCTCTTCTAATAACATGATAAATTTTAGCTCAGCCTTTATGTAAATAATCATTAATGCTGACTTGTAGAAAGAATAGTCATTATTATTCCTAGAACTTTTTGAGCCCTTGTGAAATGTCAAATTCTAGGCTAAATGCTATGAGTGCATAATCTCTCACTGATCATCACAATAATCCTACAAGGAAGGTTGTCTTATTAGTTCTATTTTACAGATGATAACATTGAAGCCAAAGTTCCCATAGCTAGTGAAGACTGTCTGACTTCAGAGCTCCTACATTTAAATGAATCCAAAATCAATGGAGTTGTGTCACATATATGCAGTTCAGGATTAAAATAAGTAAGTAGGTTGGCAAAAGTCCCAAAAATATCCACAAGCACAGAGGGAACAAATGTGATTTTTTTCCCTATCAATTTCCTTTCATCCTCCTGATTTCTAGGGGGACCGTTTTTGCTCTGTGCCTCCTGTTCTTTCACCTGCTCTCCAATCAAAGATGCTCAAGTGGCCAAATCCACTTAAAATGTTTTTTTAAAAAAATGTTCCTTCCTCTTGCTTCAGGTGCTTGTCTGTATGAGGTGACTCTGGGATGCCTCGTGAAGTGGGAGCTTGGAGAATGGTGTATAATTCCCATCACTAAAATTAAATTATTAATTTTTTATCAATTAATTGGATGAGGATTGGTGGGAAAGACAGGCCCTCAGCTCAGCTGAGCTCTACTGGGTGCCAGATAAAACAAGAAATCTGCCTGGGTGAAATGGGTAAGAGGGGAGGAAAAGCCACAATAGTAATAAATGTGAGAATCCCCTAGTTTCAGGAGAGGGAGAGCACACCAGCTCCCAGGAGGAGTAACGCAGAATCACTAAGATTTCTCCAAGGGGGCTTTGACGGAATCAGCCCTCCAGGCGTTGTGAAAAGAGATGCTACTGCTTGCTCAGGAGTTGCTTTTCTTAATTCTCTTCCATACTGAGGAAGATCAAATCCCAGAGAAGAGAAGTTTCGAGCCTCCCTTTGAACAGATGGAAACTGTTCTTACTCAAAAGACTGTTTTTATAAAAAAGTAAAAATAGTTCATATTTTCTGGGTATATAGATAAATCACACCCAATATAAAAAAAATGAAGCTATTTAGAACACACATTTTTTTAAATGCCTTTTTTTCACTTAAGATTCCATTACCCCAAGATAACCACTGTTAACACTATAAGAGGCATCATTCCATACATCTCTTTTTGCTTATAGGGAAGTAGTGGACAGCTACAAAAATCTAGTGATTAGTTTGCTGACAAATATTTATTGAATACATACAATGTGCCAGCAGTCATAATATACAAGTTTTCAATAATATGATGTGAACTTATTTTCATATCCTCAGAGGTCTACACAATTATTTTGAATCATTTCATCATGTTTGACCATAATCCCAATGACAGGTCTTTAAAAAGTTTCTTGCAACTTCTTGCTATCAAAAATAATTATGCAACAAGAAAGAAAGCTTTTAAGCTTTCTTTGATTATGTTCTCCAGAGAAGTCACTGGGATTTCAAAACACCTTACATTTATGTAATAGTTCACTATTCAAGTTGGTGTCATATGTGGCATGGCAATAAAGAAATTGGTTTCTGTAAAACTCACATCAAAACTGGTCTCATTCATGGTTACACTGCATAAATTCAGCTTTCCCTAATAAATTTGAGAGAGCAAGTTTTGACAGATGAGGAAACTGAATCACAAAATATATGTGTGTATGAAAGACAGGGTAAGAGAGGCCTCAAGATAATTCTCTGAAACTAGAAAACAGGCATCTCAAAAACCCCAGAGTCAAGTACAGCATGTGCATATTGACTGGACCAAAAAAAAAGGTTCTAGTAGTTCCACTGATCCTTCTAGATAAAAAGTTCCTTGAGGATAGAAAGGTTTTATCTTACTCATCAGTGTATTTCCAGTGCCTAGCTTGGGGCTTGGAATATGACAGGTACTCAATAAATAGTTCTAGATTGAATGAACAAACCACAAAACAGGTCTTCATGGACTGCTGCAAACCACAGTCAACCTCCCACCTGCCTGTCCCCTCCCCCTTCAGCAATGGAAACTCTGAAATGAAGCAAAAAAATCCATAGCTAGTAAATTATCTACAGCTCTTATGTACAATGAAATTCTCATTCTGAAGGAATTCTGGATAGCAAGTGTCCTCCAAAGCCACATCAAATCCTTGAACTGGAAGACTTAGTTGAAGGAGACTGGAAAAAGTAAATGGAGAAGGATTCTCCCACTGAGTGTTTTATTTTACCCTTTCTGAGAATTTCAACTTCCAACTGCTATTAGCAAATTTCATTCATCTCACCCATCTGTGCCCTTCTTCTTCTTCAACCCATAATATTACCTCACCCTCCGCCTCTTGGTCAGAAATCTGTCTTGTGTACTAATTCATATATACATGCACTGTATATGTAAAGGAGCATTAGCAAGTGGGTGGTTCTTGAAAATCAGCCATTCATCATGCATATTGATCACTGGAGTAGTACGGTATGAATCAGAGAGCAGCAATCATTAAATCAAAGATTTATACTAGTAAAAGAGCACCAAAGCAATTCATCAATTCCATACCACCGCCGGTGATTAATTAGGTTCTAGTCTGACAGCTTAGAAGCTGGTTCACAATTAAGGCTATTACAGTTAGAGGTAGGTTGCTTTTTTTTTTTTCTCCTTCCCTTTAGGAAGGAAAAAATTGAAGGGAGGAGGTCACTAATCCATTGGGCTTATGGAATCCTATGCTTTTCCTTCATAGTACTTATCACAGTTTGTAAATGTAGTATTGGGATTATATGTTTAAATTTTCTCTTTATATTAGACCATAAGGTCTTCAAAGCCTTAGAGACTCTGGCATAGGGCCTCGCACATGGTAGGTGCTCAATAAATATATGTTGTGCAAATGAATTTATTAACCAAATCCTTTTGATGTTTCAGCCCAGATGGAGCATCACTTACATTGGGACTTCCAATATTTCCCACCAGGTCTTATCCTTTAAAAAGTTAAACTAGATCTTTCTAGACTAGAAAACCATCCTGGAAAATTGTCAGCATCAAATAAACCAAAAACATGCATTCCCATGACCCAGTAATTCCAATCCCAGGTATATACCCAATGGAAATGGAAACAAGTGTTCACCAAAAGATATGTCCAAGAATGTTTATAGAAGTACTGTAATTAATAGACCAAAATGGAAACAACTTAATTGTTCATCAACAGAAGAACTGGTAAACAAATTGTATATAGTCATACAATAAAAAACTACATAGCAATGAGTAAGAAGAAACCATAGCCTTAGGCAACATGGATAACTCTCACAAATGCTATGTTGACAGAATGAAACCAGACACAAGGAGTGTACGTTGTATGATTCTACTTATATTATGTTCAGAAATGGGCAAAGTCAGAATAACAGTTGCCTTTGAAGGGTTAGTAACTGGGAGAGGGCACAAAGAAGGCTTCTGGGGTGCTGGAAAGGTTTTAGTTCTTCTCTGGATGCTGGTTAAACATGTGTGTTCACTTTTGAAAATTCATGAAGCTATTTTCTGTTGTTTCATTTTGTGAAAATAGAGCTATATGATTAGTGCTCTTTTCTACATATGCATGTTAGTTCAAATCAAAATGTATTTTTTTAAAGATTTTATTTATTTATTCATGAGAGACAGAGAGAGAGAGAGAGAGGCAGAGACACAGGCAGAGGGAGAAGCCGGCTCCATGCAGGGAGCCTGACGTGGGACTCGATCCCTGGGTCTCCAGGATCACACCCTAGGCTGAAGGTGGCGCTAAACCGATGAACCACCTGGGCTGTCCTCAAAATGTATTTTTTAAAAAAAGAATTAACCTGGTATTTTTCCCTGTGTGATGGAAAAGTGGTAAACATCTTCTTCATATACACCCTAGCCCCAATTTCAAATTTTAGAAAGTATCCCTTGGTGAGGATTCCAAAGAAGGAGTTACACTGCATGTCCTCTTGAGGCCCTTTGAATCCTACCATTCTGTGATAACAAACCTTTTCGAAAATTTATAGAATTCAAAGTCCAGTCTTTCTAGAATTCTTGTGCTAACCTTGGCCATTCTCAGAAGAGTGAAGTGATGCAATTAGAGAAGACTGTATTTCTGACTTAACATTCATGAGTCTCCAACACCTATAATGTCCACCTGCAACATTTGCAAAGCAAGTAGGTGCTTCCTATATGTTGAGAGGGTTTAGAAGAAATGTGTGGTAAAGAAATCCTGTGGGTTTAAGAAATTCAGAAATTCTTGATAATCTCTAGAATTAGAACAGAAAACCAAGATCTAGATTTATGATAATAAAGCCCTCCATTTTTTTTAAGGTTTCCTATATACCAGGCAGCAGATTTATTTTTACGTATTATTTTTACACATTCTTTCATTTAATACTCAGAACATCCTATGAGATAGGTACAAATTCCCTCAACTCTAAAGAGGGTGAATCACGTCCATTATCTGAGCCTCAGATTCACATCTCTACCACTGGGAATAAAATATACCCATATGGCAGTGGTTATGAAAATAAGCTCTGGAACAAAAATAGCAGGGTTCAAATCCCAGGTAAGTAACTTACTAGATTTGTAACCTTAGTAAAATATTTAACTTCTGTCTGCTTCAAGTTATCTTCTGCAAAATAGGATTACTAATTGTATCTACCTTACAGGATTATTATGAGAAGTACATAACAATGTATATATGGCATTTAGAATTGTGCATGACACAGTGAGTCCTCAATCAATGGTAGGTATCTATTAATGTTGATGATTTTCATATTATTTTTTTGTATATCTACTCTTCATGAGTGCTATAGAACCAGCAAATATTATATATTCAATTAGTATAATTTTTAGTAAAACAAAACTTACTAACAGTTCTCTACTGGTTTAGAATACATTAGAATCTAAAACATAGAAGAAATAATTGTTGTATCAAGCACCAAACTTCTTGAAAGCAAATCATATCCGTCTTGCTCATTTTTATATCCCTGAAGCCAATTACAATGCCTGACAAACACTAACCTCTCAACAAGTATTTGATAAATGTTTTATTAAATACTTCCCCAGTATCCTCCCCACTTTGTATCTATCCAGAAGAGGCATGGTTATTTATAGAGATTTTCTTTCAACCATAATAACCACAGATATTCCCTAATTTTTTTAAAAAAATAACAATTTTATAAGATTAAAAAATACGTCTTTTCAAAAGGATTTACTGTGTGTTCTCCATATAACAAAATCTGACTTATTCTTACTCTTAAAATTCACCTATTCTAGTGTCAAATAAAATAAAGACTTTCATTCTTAGAACATAAATTTCAAATTCATTCATTTGTTCATTACCAAATGTTTATTAAGGACCTTGGTATCTGTGTTTAGTGATCTCAGTTTTATTTATTTTATTTTATTTTTTAAGATTTTATTTACTTATTCACAAGAGACACAGAGAGAGAGAGGCAGAGACACAGGCAGAGGGAGAAGCAGGCTCCATGCAAGGAGCCCGATGTGGGACTCGATCCTGGGTCCCAGGATCAGGCCCTGGGCTGACAGCAATGCTAAACTACTGAGCCACCCGGGTTGCCTATGATCTCAGTTTTAAAATACAGAAACGTCGAACAGATTTAGTAGTAACGAACCTTACGCTAAGGGCACATAACAGGTCAAAGGTAATTGTGCAGGCTTCTTACTTGGTTTGATTCATCAGCTCATTATATCATCAAGGATCCAGATTCCTTCTGCCTGTCTACCCTGTCATCCTTAGTGTTGGCTTCATTCATACTATTAACCTGATGACAATTGTTACAGGCCGAACCTATTGATTATCCATCCAACAGTTAGCTCTTGCACTTCTTCCTTTCAAAAGAAGCCCAGCTTTGTTCAGGTATCAGACATCAGCATACTTCATTAACTCCTCCTAAATCTGGTGGTTAATTATCTAAGCCAATTATGGCCATTCTATTTGTCTTCCCACAATTGTTTGAAGAATGTACATGTAACAAACCTTGGCAACATAAGGGGAAGTCAGCTTTGGTCCTTCTAATGTTTTCCACACCATATAAAGGGACACAAGTCACGAACTTGCCCCATTTCCTGCCTCTGAACATTCTTGTCTCTCCTGTGTGAAATGATTCCTGGAGCTGCTATGACCATCTTGTTACCACAAAGAAAGCTACCAAAAACATTGTAGAAAGATGGAAGGAAACTTGTGCCCCTGTAATCAACCATCGCCGGAACTGTCCTACTTCTGAACTTATTGTTATGTGATAAATTAGAAAATAAACCCATATTACTTAAGCTGATTTTAGTTGGGTCTTCCAGAAAGCCATAAAGCACTATGAGATATATATAGTTATCACTATACAAACATAGCTACTTCTAGAGGAAAGAAAAAGATAATCTTTCTGAGGAGTTCTCTTAAAATAGAAGAAAGTTTACCCAGACACCTCAACCTCTCTCCCTCCTCCCCAATTTACTCTCAATGCTGATTTGCCAGTATCAGGTCATACGCTTATGGATGAACCAGTCACAGGCTAGAGGAATTGGATTACCTTAAATCCAATCAAATCTACCCCTGAGATCTGGGACTGAAATCAGCTGTGTCTGAGGTAACTTGCTTCATAAGGGGAGGGGTGACTGCCTGAATGAAACTGAATGCTGTTAGCAGGAAGGCGTTGGATAATAGGTACTCATTTACTGTATCCTGCTTATTAACATATGCATACTGTGTACCGGACTTGGGGCTCCTCAGTGATAGGAAATGTTTAGCACAGCTCTACTTCAGTAATCAAATTAAAGTCTGCATCCTTTTTCAGGACTCTATTTTTGGAATCTTAAAATCTCTTAAATCTAAGGCAGTCAGATCTCTAGCAACACTGCTTGGGCTGATTCCAAATGTGGATTTTGCTAACAGAGATTTTATCTCAAGTAAGGTCAAAGTAGGTTTCTTCCTACCTCCCACTAATTTTCTACAGCAGAGCTGTAGAAACAATTATTGAGCATGCTGGTATATTAAGAACTACTAACTTGCTTCTAGGCACATTTCTAATACTCTCATTTCCCATCAAACGTTCTTAAACCTAAGTCATCAGACTTCCTGGAGCCTAGAAAACAATTCCCCAAGTTGGAAAGAGCTTTTATCCTTTGGAGGTAGTATGGTATAGTGGTTAAGACAGGTTTCAAATCCCTGCTCTACCACTAACTAGGTGGTCCTTGAGCAAGTTGCTTAACCTCTCCATGCCTTAATTTCTTCAACCATAAAATGTGAATGATAATCATAGTTTTTACCTCAGAGAGTTGTAGAAAGTATTAAATTAGTGCATGGAAAGTGCTAAGCACAGTACTTGGAAAATAAAATGTTATCTCAATAAGTATTGACTATTCGTTGAGCTTCTCCATCTTCATCTTTCTTTTCTCTCTCACTGTACCATCACAGAGCTATATCATCACAGTTAGCAGAGTTAGTTGACTGACCATCTCTAACTGGGTATCGTCAATCAATCAAATAGCTCAAGTTTCTTTTTTCCCATTTGGTTAGACAAATTCACTATTTGGTATTATACTTAGCTTGGCCAATTAAATGAGAAAAATATATAACATTTATATGGTAATTATCTCTATTCTGAGCTTTCCAGGAGGTCATAGGGCTGAGCTTTTCTGGGCTAGGCCTCTGGAGTCGAGGTGGCTTCCTTCTCTGGGTTGCCTTCCTGGCTTTGAGCCAGTTCGTCTCCACAGCCTCAGAAAGCCTCAGCTCCGAGAGCGCCTTGGGGATTCAAACTTCATTGACTCGCAAAATCAAAATATACAAATTCCCCTTTTAAACCATGATATATAACTGGGAGAATATTGCCTCTCCACTGCATTAGGGCCCACCCTATTACCTTATGGAATTACCCACAGTGGCAGAAATCCATTCACCTGATCCACTGACACCCTGGGGGCAGCTCAGATAGCATAAAGCCAATTGATAGATGTATATTTGATATATATTTTATGCCTGGAATTTATGTCTTCTGCATGTTTCATTTGCCATTCTGACTCACTTTATGCCACAGGAGAACTAGGGAAATTTCAAGAGAGACTGAGAAAGAAACGGCATGGAAGAACAGTGTGGAAATCAAAATAGCAATTTTTCTTTCTGATCTAGGACCTTACACTTGAGCATTCTGATCAACTTTAAAAGAAAAAAGAAAAAGATGTATTCCCTCCACCCGCCTGTTCCCGGGAAGGGACTATGAGAAGAGCTAAAGCTGGAAGAATGGGAAAATCCTTTTCCCATAAACCAGTAGCTGAGCCAGCTCCTCACTACAAAGTATGTGTATTGGGGGCAAGGGGTAAAGAGATAAGCAATAATAGACTAGAGGTATGCATTTTATTCTCTATAGTTATCAAGACCCCACCACCTTTCACTCTCAAGGTAGCCAAGATTGGTATTTTCAGACCCACGTTACTGATGTTCCAGGGAGAAGCATGACCTGCTTAAGATCATAGGCTATGGCAAAACTGTAACTCAGATCCAGCCTTTTACTTCTCTAGTGTGAAGAAAAAAAAAAAATTAGAGGGATTCTTCATAAGCTCCTACATATAGGGAGAGAATTCATCATCATGTGTACTACCCAAATATAGGACACTACTATGTGTCCTATATTTTCCAACAGCTTAATTGATATATATGTCAATTTATAACAGCTTAACACACACACACACACACACACACACACACAAATTCAATCTTCATAATAACACTGTGAAAGTAATGCAAAAGAATATGACTCTGGGAACTGTGCTCTTAACCCCTCTGCCATCTCATGAGTGGAGAAATGGAAGGCTACACCTAAAAGGTCTCCTATTGTCTCAATACCTGGCACATAAAGGACAGAGCTCAGGGAAAGACAAAAACCAACTGACCCAGTCCCCATTTTCTTTGTTCCATTGGAGCTAACCTGCTCCATTAGCCTTGGCTACCTAGGATGGCAACCATTCATTTCACTTCATCAAGTAATTATTGAAAACAGAGCTCTATGCCAGGCCCTGGTAATTCAGTGTGTGAACAAAATAGACATAGTCCTCATCCTCACAGAGCTTACAGCCTACAGGGTAAAGTAGATACTAAGGGAGTAACAAGAGTGAAAGCACTGAGGCAGCTAGACTAGGCAGTCTTTCTTATAGACTCTCTACTGAAAGAGAGTGAAGAAGTCACGTATCTGACCCAACCAATGCAGAAATCTCCTCTTCAATCTCTCCTACAGATGGCCATGCTGCTTCTGCTAGAATCCTCAGACCCATAAAGTTTCTTCTTCCAACAGCAGTGTATTCCAGTTTAATCTACAAAGCTTTTCCATATACTGAGTCTACATCTTCTGCCTCTTAATATCTCCCATTGTTTCAAGTAAGTCTTCCACAACAGTATCCATCCCTCTTCAACTTGGCAGTCCCTTCAATATGTTTGAGGACAGCCAACATGTGGCCCTCAAGTTTTTTCCTTTTTTTAAATATTTTATTTATTTATTCATGAGAGAGACAGAGACAGACAGAGAGAGAGTGAGAGAGAGGCAGAGACACAGGCAGCGGGAGAAGCAGGCTCAATGCAGGGAGCCTGACATGGGACTCCATGCCCGGACTCCAGGATCACTCCCTGGGCCAAAGGCGGCACTAAACTGCTGAGGCACCCAGGTTGCCCAAGTTTTTTTTCTTTTTAAGATTAATCTCCTCTTTCCCTCAAACATTGCTTTTAAGCCATGGCTTCCCAAACTCTTCCTACAAGGTAGCACTCTGGGTTCTATCAAGTCTGCCAAAAACTAAACTAAAAACCTAGAAAAAATATTTTAAATGTAGTTTGACCAATGGGCTAAAGTAGAACTATGACCTACCTTGACTAGGATTCTGTGTTCCTATTAATTACTGCATTTATTTATTTTTTATTTATTTATTCATGAGAGACACAGAGAGAGAGAGAGAGGCGGAGACACAGGCAGAGGGAGAAGCAGGCTCCATGCAAGGAGCCCGATGTGGGACTTGATCCCGGGTCTCCAGGATCATGCCCTGTGCTGAAGGCGGTGCTAAATCGCTGAGCCACCGGGGCTGCACCTGCATTTATTATTTTAGTTTAATATTTGCCACACAGAATTGACTCATGTTGCACTCAGATAATTGCCCATGTTTTCAAAGAGAAGTTATCAAGGAGAGTTATGAAAAGTGTTCCTCAAACCTCTATTTGGACAACTGATTTTTTTTTTTTTTTATGTATATGCAGAGCTTTACATTTCCCTCTTTTAAAGTTAATCTTGGTGGAACTCAGATGGCAGTGTCATCTCTGTAGTTACTGAATAACCAACTCTGGCTTGGCTTCACAAAAATGGTTTTCATAAGAAATCTATTCAGACTAAGCATTTGATAAGCTAAATAGTCCTTTCTGAAGACTTCAGAGTTGTGGCATTTCATATGAAAAATCTTTTCTCTGAAACTCTTTACTCTCCTCATGACCAGCTCTAGGGCCTGTGTCTCAGCTTCCATCTCACAGATCACAGCCTTTCTAACTCCTGCCCATCTGCCCCTTCTCCACCATCTCATCTCCAACCAAATTCCTCTCTCTTCTATTATGAAAGCAATCCAGTTCATCCCTAGCTCCAATGAAAATGTTATATCAACATACACAGAAAATAAGGTTAAATTTAAAATTTCCCTTTGTGTTAATGAGCCCACCCTCCTTTGAAGTAAATGCATATAGATAGATGGTAATCAGTATTCAGAAAATGTTTATTGAGCACATACTATGGGCCAGACACTGAGCTCCTTGAAAGATTCAATATTAGACACAATCTGGACTTCATGGCATTTACCACCTCATAGGAGAAGATAGATGGCAATCAGCTAAGCATACAGCCTATGTAAATTGTAGGTATAACAAACTCTGTGAAGAAAAGACAACTCCAGATAATTGAAGGATTTGGTGTATTCAGAGGGTCAGGAAGAGATTCTCCTAGGAAGTGGTGACTGAGCTGAGACTGAGAAGAAGGGATTAACAAGACTATTCATTGTCACTTATTTACAATGCTGAAAAACTAGGGCTATAGACGTTTATAAATGTCTATATAAAAGGAACATTGTGACATTAATTTGTGGCATATCCACGTGATAGACTATTAGAAATCCATTAAGAATTAAATTTTTGACAACTAAAACATTACAGATAGAAAACAGGCAAACCAACCTAACTTTAAAAATATTAATGTAAAAAGTCCTAAATAAAATGTTAACAATGAGAATAACTGCAATACATTATGCATATTGATTCATTCCAGGAATTCAAAAGTATTTTAATCTTAGAAAATGCATTAATGAAATTCATCATACAAATAGGTCAAAGGAGAAAACTATGATTACCAAGAAAACCATCAAAAGCATTTGGTAAAATTTAAATCCATCTCCAAGTTAAAAAAAAAAAATCTGACTTTTTGAAAAAAGACATATTAAAATTAAGAATCATGTTTTAAAAAAATCATACTAACTAGTGAAACTCTAGAAGAATCCCCATTAAAGCCAGCAATGTGATGGGGGGAAGGTGGGGGGAGGAGCATTCTTTTTTTTTTTTAAGTATAGTTAACACAATTTTTTATTAGTTTCAGGTGCACAACATGGAGATTTGACAAAACAACAAAACAAAGCAGCAAACAAAGCAGCTGGCCTAAATGATTTCATATAGAAACTGGACCTTCAAAAAAAAAACATAATCCCAATTTATTTGGCTTGTTCCAGAGAATAGAAAAAGAAGAAAAACTTCCCAATTCCCTTTATAAGGCACGTATAACACTGATACTTTATTCTGGTAAAGATTGCACCAAGAAACTACAGACCAATCTCACTTGTAAACATGGACACCAAAATAAATTGAATATTAGTAAAAATAACCAAACAGCCAATTAAAGTAATGCTCTGGCCATGCAAGGAGAGTTCAACATGAGGAGATTTATTCATATAATCCATCATGCTAATAAATCCAAATCATATGAGGTAGATACGTTGAGAAGGCATCCGACAAAAATCTAATTTTTGTGAAATTTGCAAAATGTGAATTAAAAAAAAAAAAAACCTTAAAATACAAGAATCAATGGAAATATCAGCATTCCTGGCCTGCTCCTCCTGAAGGCAAGCACACTCCCTCAGGCAAAGAAGACAAAAGTAGCTATGGCAGGATATACTGTATGCAGGTGACCTCCCCGGTGGGCCTAGCAAATCTGGCAGGATCTGGGCATCTCCTACATTAGGGAATACCCTCTGGTTGCAAAACGTCACCCGCCACAAACTACTTCTACACTGCAAAGGAAAAGAAAAAATAGACCTTTACAGTGGAGAAATCTGGCTAGGTAGTTTCACGTGCAGCATCTAATTTAACCCGCCCCACCACCACCCGAGAGATAGGTAGACTCATGTCTATTTCAGAGATAAAAATTTGAGGAGTGGAGATGTTTAGTAGCCTACTCAGAGTAAAAAGGTTGGATTTATATCCAAAGTACTCTAGTTCTAGGTCACTCTTCTCCCTAGGTCACTCTCCTCCCTCTATCCTTCTATCTTTCTTTAGCTTTCTAGCTTTCCTTATCAGGGATCTTCCCTGGCCAAATCCAAAAGTAAGCCAGAGGGCAGGGAGCAGTAGATGTGATTCTTATCTGTCAGCCTTGCTGGTACCAAACAGGGTGTAGAAATGTAAGATACACACCTGAAAGGGCTAATCTAATGCAAGATAACAGGCATATCCCACTTCTTTACTATAAGACAAAGATAATTAAGAACTTCAGCCATATGAGTTGTTCAAGCATTGAATAAGATACTGCATGTAAACATCTCAGCACCTTATTGGCACTGATCAAATTCTCAACAAATGTTAGGCATGTGAAAGACTGTCATTGGCTTGCATTGGTTAAATGCCTTGAATCAAATAGACTTCATTTTTTAGTCAAAAGTTTGGCTTTGATACTTAAACTTTAAGAACAAAGAGCCCAGATAAATGATACAGCTGGCTCCATCGATCAATATCCAGTGAAAAAACAGTTAACTATTACAAACAAACCAACATCTGGGCAGAAAAGTATATAAAATGATAAAATGAGCAACATCGATTTCCCCTCAAAACCACACTTTAAATCCATTTTTAAAAGTAGTGCCAATGAAGAACATTCTTACTAAGAGGATATCTTTTTGAGCTGGAGCTCATTCTGAGAATATTCTGAGACTATTCTCTTTGCCCCATCTTATAAATGGTAAAGTTCATAGTTAATAATTTTGGTCATGAATGACCACCTAAATATGTCAGGAATAATTTAGCATCTATGACCCTCAGAGATGAAAATATAGATGAATGTAATTAACCTACTTCCAAAATTGAAAAAAAAAAAAATCTGCTCTATTCTCTCCTGACTTGGGAACATATGGTGTCAGATTACATGGTTGGCACCTGGCTGACTGCTGGGTCCATGTGTCACATTCTAACACAAACAGGCAGAGGCGCAAAGCCTGCCCAGAAGAGTCGCTAGCCAAATCCAAAATGGGCAGCTCAAGCCACAAGCTCGGCCAGAAACTGCTATTAACATCCTGGTGGAGGAAATAGAGCTCTCAGCACCACCCTCTGAGCCCAGTTTCCCCTCTTGCCCCACGACCTCCTTCCATAAACATCTTGAGAAGGATCCATGAGGTTGGTTTCTCCGTTGACGCACATCGTCAACACTCCTGGCTCTATTTATCAGGGAGAAATTGAATTGGCCTCAACTCATTTTTGGGGTTGGCTCTCTTAAGTTAAGGCATTCTGAAGCAAGTAAATCCAACCAAATGCTTTCCATACCAATTAAAGGTGTGCTTGTCATTCTCCCCACCCAAGCTCCCAACTCCTGGCTTGTTTATACGGAGTGAAGGACATTCACCTCCAGCCTAGTGCAAAGAAAGCAAAGGGAGTTCAGTGGCTTCCTGGCTTCACTTTTCTGTTCTCTCCCCATCCTATTGTAGTCCCCAGCTATGTCTCTGTTCAAACTGCTGATGCACCATGAAACCGGATATGCTCCTTCACACTCCAGTCTCCCAAATTGTCCATTACAATGCCGAATGTCCTTGAATTATATTATCCCTTGCTGCTTGTGATTATTTTATTCCTGGTTTTTTTTTTCTTCTTCTTTTTTTTTTTTAATGTGCCCACCTGTTTCAGGCTAAATCATGGATTAAGAGGGTTTAGCTCATGTCTGCTGTGGGAATTAAGAAACCCCAAGGAGGGCAGCCCAGGTGGCTGAGCAGCTTAGCACCGCCTTCAACCCAGGGCCTGATCCTGGAAACCCAGGACTGAGTCCCACGTCGGGCTCCCTGCATGGAGCCTGCTTCTCCCTCTGCCTGTGTCTCTGCCTCTCTCTTTCTCTCTCTCTCTCTCTCATAAGTAAATAAAATCTTTAAAAAAAGAAAGAAATTAAAAAAAAAAAAAAAAAAACAAGGCAGTAGGTGGAGTTTGTACAGTTAGAATGAGAAGCAGCCTAGGGAAAGAGACCAAGGTTGGCAGATGTTGACTCTTTTGACTCACCTGAAGCATTCCCTTATGACAGGTTGGGAGGTAGAAGACATAAGTGACAAGGAGGAAAGGTCACTGAAGGAATTAAAAACTGGGTCTTTTCTACCAGCTGGAAGGATCTCTAAGACCGAAGAGAAAAAATTAGCCACATGCATTAGCAAGAAATATAATTCTCCTACCCCTTTACCAGTATACGTTTTCTGGCCAGAACAGATAGTGGTATAGAGAACTGTTCTCTTTTTCCATAACCCTGTCTTGGGGGTTGTGGTAGACATCTGCTATTCCTGTCTGCCTTGAGTCTGTTTCCTATTTCTTCTGTTAATAACACTTCCATTTCCTCAATGGAAGGCTCCTTTCCTACTCTAAATGATTGTTATGGAGCTGCCAATCCTAACAATTTGCCCATACTCCCATCACCACTGGCCATGGGAATAAGCATTTGACCCAAGTACATGAGACAGCTTCTCATTTTGCTGGTGTAAGTGAACTAATCTCAAGAAGTAAGCATGTTACTGAAGCCAGATTAATGAAAAACTTTACTGAGGTTTATGTAAAACTGGAGTCTAGGAGAGAAATATTCTTTTTCCTATAGAATCATCAAGCTGGGAACCTGTAAAACTAAAGCTGCCTGTGCCATGTCCCCTGCTATGTAGAGGAAACCACTACACAGTATGTATGAAGAGTTCAAGAGATGGGAAAGTTGTGGAGGAGAGACAGAGAGATGGGTTAGAGAGAAAATGAGTTGGAGGAGAGAAGAGAGAAAGACAGATGGCAGAGAGGTTGGAGTTCAGAAGAAATGAGGGATAGAAAAATAAAGAGATGGAGGAGAGAGAGGAAAGACAAAATGGGAGACAGAAAGATGGGGGATATGAAGGTAGAAAGGAGGTGAGAGAAAGATGGAGGGGAGAAAATGGAGAGGGCACAACAGGGGAGAGAGAGTGAGGAGAGAGAGAAATGAGGAAGAGAGAAATGAAATATAGAGTGAAATGGGGAGAGAGAGAAAGATGAGAAGAGAGAGGTGCAACGAAAGAGATAAATCAGTGAGAGAGGAAAGTAAAAATGGGCAATTAGAAAAAAAAAAACAGGGAGAGGCAGATATGAAAAGAGAGATGAGAAGAGGAAAAGGAGAAAAGACAGAAACTTGATGACATCTCTTGAGGTCCTACTTCCAGGCTACCGTTGAGGCACTCTGCATCCTCATGTATTCTGGTTTATAACCAAGTTTGAGTTAGATCCTATCTTACTTGCAACCAAGAATGATAACCATTCTCATGTCCTTAATAAATCCAATCCTGTTTCAAGCTTGGCTCTTAATGGCTCTGCCAACCCAAAGATGAAGTAGAGGTTTCACAGATCACCTCAAAACATAATCACTCTTAGAATCTATCCAGCTGATTTCCATACTTCAAATAAGTGTAGAAAATTTAAGTTGCTTTTCCCTGCCTGCAGAGAGCCTGTAAAGATCTTCACTTTTTCCTTCCAACTTCCCAGTTGGGATCTGGCTATCAGAAACCAATCTTCCACCAAAAATACAAAAGAAACTACTTGGAGGTTAACAGCAGTATTTAGGAGAAAATCATGTTGTACATCATACCAAAATTTAATATGACTTTATGCAAAATAGTAATGTGTCTGGTAATACAAAGATCCTTCTAAAGTAGGTTAATAACAATCCAATATTATTCTCCTTTAAAAAAAATGAAAATGTATGTCAAAAAAAGGCCTAAAGTAGCTGAATCTTGTACCCATTGATGGAGCTGATTTACATAGATAGCATTTAACATTCCATCATCATTATCCTATCAGTCTCCTGTCTAACATGCAAGCCTAAAGACATTCAATGTGCTTAGAGGTTAAAAAAAAAAAAAAAAAAAAAAACCTATATCCACCAGCCAAAATGGTGGTAAATGACAAAAAAAAAAAAAAAAAAAAAAAAAAAAATTAAGCAGACAGATGAATATTAACTGGGATGAGAAAAAGATTGTCTCCCTGCTTCTTTCTGTTCCAATATAGTAACCTAAAAGATTGAATAAAGGAAAAACTAAATATTTAAGAGTAAAATGTGGTTATCAAATGGGAAGAAGGGAAAAAAAGGAAGCATTATGATAATAGTTGAGTCTGCCTCTGCTAGAGGAAGCAGCTCTGAGTGTGCGCACCTTGACTTAAATGGAAAGCAAATGTAAATGAAACATGGTTTGTCCTTTAGAGTAGAGTGTATGAGTATTTTCAGATTTTTTTTGTTTTTTGTTTTTTTGGTTTTTGTTTTGTTTTGTTTTTTGCTTTTAACATGTTAAGTGAATTTAATTCTGATGAGAAGAACCAAAGAGAAGAGAGGCTCTGGGGAGACTGGCTTGTCTATCTATGTATAGTATAGAGAGGGGAAACAGAGGGTTACATATGTGTATATCTTCCTTATGTTGAGAGTTCCATCTTGGCCATGTGCTTGACTGTGACCTTACAAATCCAATGACCTGGCCTCTTTAGTGCCTCTGCCAGCATATGAAGAAGGCCAGAGGGATTAGAGACAAAATGGAGCCCAGGGTGTTGTAAAGCCATTGACCTCCATCACCCTAACCACTACATAGTTCTGAATGATATTTAAACTAGCCCAGAAGGGCCATAGTTTTGTCAGATGTATGGACCTGGGTGGGTGTGGATAAGTACCCTTTAAATGAATTGAAAGAGGGGTACCTGGGTGGCTTAGTCAGTTAAGTGTCTGCCTTTGGCTCAGGTCATGATCTCAGGGTCCTGGGATAGAGCCCCACATTGGGCTCTCTGCTAATCAAGGAGTCTGCTTCTCCCTCTCACTCTCCTTCTATGCTCTTTCTCTCTCTCTCTGTCAAATAAATAAATAAAATATTTAAATAAGTTCAAAGAGAGGTATGTGGAGACAGAGAGAGAAGGAAAGGAGAAACATGGAGCCTGAGAATAGCAGGAAAATAGGAGCAGGGAGAAAAGGCAAAAGTGACAGAAAAAAATTATAAAGAGGTGGGGAAAGATTAGTTAAGGGAAATGAACATTTTCTTAGCCTCCATTCATCCAATTCCTTATCCAGGACACCCAAACTGAATAGTTGCTCCAAATAGATTCAGCAAGTACCCATACCCATGCCCCTGGGCAGCCATCACTAACAGTGCTCTTTCCTACCATGCTCAAGTACACATTAGAATCCTTTCTAACACAACATTCCAGTCAGTGCTAATAAAGAGGACTACAACCTTGATATATAAATACCATCCCTAGTTTTCCTTAGCCTTAAATCCAGACTGTGTGCCTTTTAGCAACTGTCCACTCAACAGCAGGCCACGCCTGGGATTGTTCCTAGCAACAATCTTGAATCTTATTTACAAGAAAAAAGGACAAAAGTCAATTAAATAAGAGTGTGATACCAAGAGAAATATGCAGAAACTCCCCCCAATTTTTTACGCCACTAACAACCTTGGGCCATGTCTCTTTTTGTCCTATCCCACAATGTGACAAGACTAACCCAGACAAACCAGGTTCTCCCAGCTAGCAGTCTAGTCTACTAAAGAACAAAGATAAAATAAAGTGACAGCTTTTGAATATTAATAGGGCATATCAGCAAGGGTGAGCAGCAAACAGTGGAAGTCATCCACAAGTTCTAAAAGCAGTTCCTAAAAGCCCGAATTCATCTCATCGCTCCCCACTTAAGAATTCCACTAAGAAAATGAATCTTTATTTCAAAAATAAACTTCTGAGATGACTAGAGATAAAAGCAGAGAAAGAAATACTGAAGCACCACAGGACCATCCTTCACTCATCTTCTCTCCCTGGGGCCCATCACAATGCCAAGTATATTATAGATGCCCAATAAATGTTTGTGGCATACATGATGTGAAAAGAAAAGGAATATTTTAAAATCAACTTCAGAATGGGAATGGGCTTTGAAAACAAGCTGGCCCCAATCAGGATCACAGAAATAGAAAATAGAGTTTGAGGTCACTGAGATCTACTCCAGATACTACCTATAGAATCTTTGGAGAGTTTTCATTTCTAAAGAAAAGTAGAAACAAAGTTTTCTGGAGCACTACATTTCTATCTTTAATTCACTCAGCCACCCAATCACTCATTCAATAAATGTTATTCAATGCCTACAATGTGCCAAGTGCTGTGCAAGGCTCTGGGGCTCTAGTGGTAAGGAAAGACAAGCAAAGGTCTGACTCATGGAACTTGTATTTGCTTTGTTCCTTCTCCGCACCCTAAAGCTAAATTCTACATGCTTAAGTCGTTTCAACAGCCTGAATTGCCTCCCTACCACAAATGTCCTCCACCTCTAATTCATTGCTCACTCATTCTGCATTCGTTTTTCTAGATGAGTACTGTCATCATGTTGTTCACCTACTCAAAAATGTCCAATAGTTCATTCCCTGTCATTTTTCATTCATTTTAGGACCCATTTATCAACCAGGCACTCTATATGAATCACAAGGCTAGGATTATAAGATAAAGTCTAAACTCAACATAGCACCAAGGGCCGCACTGGTTATTTCTTGCTGTATAGCAAATTATCTCCACAGCTGGCAACTTAAAACAATAAACAAGCATTATCTTCCAGTTTTTGTGTTCAGGACTCCAGAAAAAGCTTAACTGTCAAGATGAGATTGCAGTCAGGTTGTTGGCCAGGGCAACAGTAATCTGAAGGCCTGACCAAGGCTGAAGGAGCCACTTGCAAAAAGCTTGTTCACATGGCTGTGGGCAGGGCCTCCTTTACTCACCAGGTGGGTTTCTCCATAGGGCTTCTGGAGTGTCCTCACAGCCTGGCAGTTGGCATCCCCCAAAGTGAGACCCAAAAGAGACAAAGAAGAGGAAGCCACAATGTCTTTATGACCTAGTCTTGGAAGTCACACACCATCACTTCTGCTGTCTTCTAGTAGAAATGAGTCACTCCATACTTAAGAGGAGGGCAATCAAGCTCCACCTCTTGAAGGGAGGAATATCAAAGAATCTATGGATTCTAAAACCTAAAATCACCACAAATCTATTCTCAAATTCTATTCTGTTCTATTCTAGTCACCATCACCTATAATCAAATGCAAACTTATTTACTTATTTTCATAATCCTCTGCCAGTATTCCCAGTATTAACCTCTATACTCTAATCCAGCTGGCCCTCCTGAATACACTGTACCCATAGTAAATACTCTTTCCTCATATGTTGCCACACATTTCCCCTGTCCTCTGCCCTCCAAATTCCTTATTCCAAGAGACGTAGCAGAGTAGTAGCTAAAATACTGGATATTGGGCTGCCTTGGATTCAAATCCCACCCCTGTTTTTGTCAAGTTACTTAAGCCCCATCTATTTGGATTTCCTCACCTATAAAATGGTGATAATAGTATCTATTTGACAAACTTGTTATGAGGAGTAAGTGAATCAATATTTATAAATTACTAAGAATAGTGCTTGGCATGTAATAAGTGCTTTATTGGGTGAATAATATACATATTGTTCTTCTACATCCAGTTCAAGTTACACACTATAGCCCATAGTGAACTCCTTCACTAAACTCCTATGCTATAATCATGCCCCATCTTAATCCTGATGAGATCTACCAATTATCACTTAATTACCTCACTTGTAGATGTTTTGCCTCATCTCCCAGTTGTTTCCTGACAGTCTTTAAATTTTGTACCTCCTTAGAGTGCCTAGGAAAGAGTCAGCATTTGATTCAAAAGAGAGGAAAGAATTAATTCACATTAGTGCTGAGGAAAAATATTCACACTGCTAGTCTAGTCTCCCCAAATACTAAGAAACCACATTCTCATTATTTTCATGTAACCCTGTGATATCACAGAGTCAACCCAAATCAGGCTTTCCTGTAAGATCACCCATGTATGGGCCCTCTTCCTCACTAAAGGAAACTTATGAAAACACGTAGCATGGATGAGGTGGGATCCCCTTAGTCCTACAAGTAGGGAAGGACATTTGTGAGCATTGGAAAAGAGGCCCAGCTACTGTTATAACCACAGGTATAGCAACTTCAACACTGTGAGACTGTTAAATCTTCAAGACTCTAATATTTCAAAATTATCACCAACAAACACTCCTTTTCCATCCCCAACTCAAACACTATGGAATTTTAGGACTCCCCACCTATACTTTTTCTCAAAATAGTAATATTTCCTTCCCAAGGGTTTAGCTTCTGGTAAAGGCCAAAACCTGTGCTGAGCCATTTCTCATATTTGGAACCTGCTGGTACTTCCAGGTGAACATATAGGATACAGGCAATGGCAATTAATAGGAAGAGGGAGATTTGGGGAAACTGTTCCCTGTCCCTACCCCTGTTACAGATAGGAGATTCTAGTGGTCCTGATTTAGCCACCAAGAGACTACCTTCATTTATAGTCATTTCTTTGTTCATTCCTTTTTCACCTAATCTTTACTAAGCATTTAATATGAATAGTAGGTGATACCAAGAAGTAGAACACAAGTACCTGGGCTTCAAGTAACTTACCCGGAACAAGTCACCCTCTCTGGCATCAGTTTCTTTGTCTATAAAATGAGGAGGTTGGACAAAGTCTCTGGGGTTCTTTTTACTTTAAAAAAAAAAAAAAAATGCTATTTTTCTGATTCTAATGCCTGCTCTGCTTTGCCAGGCAGGGTTGCTATGAAGATGAAGTTAGAAAATGTGCATGAAAGTGCTTTGAAAACTATAAAGCACTGCTCAAAATGTGAGGCATTATCCTCATTGTTGTTGCCATAGCCCCAAAAATCCCTAGAGGAAAGTTTTCAAAGACCCGCCTGATAACATCCCACTGGGATCCTAAATAGGAAAAGCTCTTCCTCAAGTCTCACTGGGATCTCTCCTGCTGCTAGAAAGTCCACAAGGTTGTTTCTGTACATTAGCAGCTTCTCGTAGCAAATGCTTTTCAGAGATTGCAATTGCCCTCAGGGGGGGGAAATCATTATGTGACCTAATCCTGAGGTCTAGTCTAAGTCCAGAAGGAAAAAGGCTATGATCAATTAGTAATGTCTGCTATGAGCCCTGGACGAAGTGGTCACCAGCTGATTGACATTACTGGACCAGGTCCTTTTACAGCTATGATATATGAGCTTTAATTATGTGTCCTGAATTTTACTAAATGTTTCACAAGAATTATCTCATTTTTGAAGTAAGTACTAATATTAATCCCATTTTACAAATGAGGAAACTGAGACCCAGAGAGGCTGACTTACCCAAGATCACACTGCTAGTTTGTGGCAGAGCCAGAATTAGAAACAAAGGCTGAATGATCCCAAAGCCAGTGTACTTTATTATGACATTACACTGAACTTTAGCTGAGATCTTAAAACAGCATATGAACAGGTAAACTCAAGGAACTTCCTTACATTTTTTCCTGGAAAATAGATGAAATTATTAATATCCGCTCAAGGTTAGAAGGTTATTGGCAGCCTCTAGCTCAGCACAGGAATTGAATCTCTAATGTAACATTATACAAACTTCTTCTTTTAAAGTAGGCTCCACATTGAGTGTGGAGCCTAATGTGGGGCTTGAACTCATGACCCTGACATCAAGACCCGAGCTGAGATCTAAAGTCAGACACTTAACCAACTAAGCCATTCAGGGGCCCCAACAGTCTGTGAACTTTTTGATTGCATATTCCATTAGTTAAAACAAAAACTTGTGTCATCCAATCCAACATATAGATACTATATATGCATGTATTTATTTTCATATCACATGCATATATCACAATACTAATGTAATAAACATATTAAAACACATAAAAATAGAAAATTCTTAAATGAGAAATCTATATAAATATAAATTCTAATATTTTCTACCCAAAGGGATTATTGTGCCCAATCCCTGGGGTACACACAGCCACTTCCTACAACACAGAGCAAGACTGATGTGCCTTATTTTGCCTTTGTTTCCTTTTTGAGCTCAGTTTCAGGGCTTGCCCAAGGCAAAATGCTCAAAAACAAAACCACTCCCTCTCCCACCTTCCACTGTCTACCTCTACTCTCCACTCTCCACCCCACACCTCCATGCTATATGTCCGTTTCTGAGGCTCCCAGGAACACAGCCACTTCATGTTTTTCATATCCACTGTCCAATGTCCCCACTTTGAGTTCTTGTCCAGGGTTGGCATCTCCTGCTATGGCCAATAGCCATGCATTTATACATTTGTTCATTCTCACAATCAACCAACACTTATTGAGCCCCTATGATAGGAAGGCAGCGTAGGAGCTCAAGAGAATTCAAAGTTGAACCAGTCCCAGGCATATCCAGACAAGAAGGGGAATTAATGCGCACACATAAATCAATATGATATTAAGTTAAAAGTAGTAAGTTCATTATGAGAGACACGGGAGAGATGATTTCCAGGTAGAAGGATAAGGGAAATGTGCATGAATAAGGAGACTATAAGCATGGGTAGGTGGGACTCAGAAATGGCAGGAAGTGCACTTCACACCCATGGGGTAATGGGGAAGAAAGACAAAAAGATAAGGGAACTTCCACCGTGGAACAGAAGATATGCACAACAGGTGGAGAGTTGGTCCTATGTTATATGAACTGTGTAGTCCAGGCAGAGACAACAACATTCACAACTAAGTGAAAGAAGACAAGAGCAACAGTGGGTGGAGTAGGCAGGCTAGGGAGTGCAGAACTTGATGAGGCTGAGTGGTGGGCATGGCTAAAAGTCTGAAAGGCTCACAAGGTGAGTTAAGTCATCAAAAGCGTGCAGAGCAACCATAGTCAGATTTACTTTTAAGAAAGATGGCTCTGAAAAAAAAAAAAAAAAGAAAGAAAGACGGCTCTGGCGACAGTGCACAGGTTAGACTGAAGACAGGTAAGGGAGGGTATGTTACTAAGGGAGAGTATGCAGTCCTCTGGGAACGAATGCATCACTTCAGGGTGTCCCCTGAAACATCCTTGTGGGGTAAAAGACTTTTGCTCTGCTACACGATCCCAGCTTCTTCCCAGCTTCTCTGGAACCAGGGTGCTATCAAGATTAATCACAGAACACAGGCTGCAAAAAAAATGGCAAAAGAACTCCTATTCCAACCCCTGTACATTTTGTAGGCCAGCCCATCTCTTTATGGAGACTTTGAGAAAAGATTTCCTGCCTCTGAGCCCCTTATTGCCTGGGGTAAGCCTCCTCCTGGCAGGACAGATTCTTCTCTTGGTCAATCAGAAGCTTGGGAATCAGATTTCCCATTCAGTTCCCAGGTGCTCCAGCCTGAGCTGACACACTGCCTCTTTAAACACATTATGAAGATTATCAGCAATGTATCAAGGTGTCTTTGCAGAATGGTATAAACTTCGGCTGCACTACTTATTGCCATAAACCACACTTTCAGGTTTTTATTTATATGCGCATTAGTTCAATATGATTGGATCTGTAGGCAGCAGAGGGGATTGGGGTAATTTATATATATATCAATAAAGGTCTCCAGCCAGCCACTGGGTGCTCTAAGGGGAACAGTAGTTCCATTTAAAACATTAGGAACTGAAGAAATTGAAAATAACTCTCTATTTAGAGGCCAAGGATTAAGGCATTTTGCAGAAAAGGTCTCAGTCCAGCCAGGCTATGCTAAAAAAGCTGTTAAAATGTCATTTGGCTGATAGTTAAGCCACAGAATTTACCTTAACCCCTCCATTTCAATTGGAGTGTATATGTGTGTATGTGAGAGAGAGAGAGAGAGAAAGAGAGAGAGAGAAAGAGAGAGAAGCACTAACCCCCACCCCTCAACAGAGGGACAGCGGGACAGCGTAGTGTGGTGGAAAAAGTGGCTGCATGCATGGGCATGATGTCACTTTTTGCTTCCTAACCTGCATTTCACTTTCTATGGTAGCGTCACCTCGATGAGATCTATCACACCCAGTAAGTAAGGTCTTCGTGGAACTGCTGGCCAAGGTTCACTGTGATCCCCAAGCAAGGGGATCTCCCTGTCTAAGCTGTGCCAATCAGACTTTCTCCTCTGAGATTTTGACTACTGATAAAGTGCCACAAGGATCAACAGTGTGGAAACTGACTTTTCCTGATAGTGGTATCCTGAAGGGATTCTGTTAATTCCTGCCATCTACTTTAGTGGAGCTTCACTGACTCCTGGGTCTTGTACTTTCTCTTCCATTCTATGAAGCATAAAACAGCCTTCCAATGAGTTATTCTGCTTATGTTAGAGTTTCTGTTGCTTGCAACTAAGGAGTCTAAGTGAGCTGCCAGGAGCCCTGGATATTAGGTACAGATCCATTACTAGTTGTGTGACTGTGGACAAATAACCTCCCTACTCTGGATGCCAGTTTCCTCACCTGTAAAATGAAAGCACTGGAAAAGGCCAATGATTCTTGAATTTTAGAGAATGTTAGAATCACTTGAGTATCTTGCTGAACATTTAGATTCTGATTCTGTCATTTTGGGGTGGGACCCAGGCATCTGCTTTGTAGCCAGCAGTGATTCTGTACCTATCAAGGTTTAAGAGCACATTTTCAAATTATGCTCTCCAGGATCCTTGGTTCGGGAGATGATCCACAGAGATGGCCTCTGGTGCAAGAAAAGTTGACAAGGCAGCCCTCTTGTTTCAACTAAGGCAACTCTCCTTTTATATTTTATATATCGAGGTTCTATATTAAATTTCTTCTGGGGATCCCTGGGTGGTGCAGCTGTTTAGCGCCTGCCTTTGGCCCAGGGCGCGATCCTGGAGACCCGGGATCGAATCCCATATCGGGTTGCCGATGCATGGAGCCTGCTTCTCCCTCTGCCTATGTCTCTGCCTCTCTTTCTCTCTCTCTCTCTGTGTGACTATCATAAATAAAATTTAAAAAATAAAAATAAAAAATAAATTTCTTCTGTAAAATAGATCTACCACTGACAAAAAAAATTAAAAGTCAGTTAACTAGATTCATTAGATAATCTCGGAGAAACTTTACTGTCTGATTGCATGAGGCACCTCCTAAATATGGTTTCCAAAAGGAAGCAGGTGTCAAACCCTTTGAGGAACTGACCACTGAATTTTACTTGAACTTCAGCTTAGAGGAACAAAACCAAGACTTCAATACTGGAATTATCTTCCTAACAAAGCCACAAACAGTTTATTTACCCCACTGGCAATGAGGCAGCAGCACAGGCCCTGAGTGACTTGCCTGGTGCGATGCAATTAGATAACTGAGAGCCAGGTAACCTCTCGATCATACTGCGGGGCTCCTCCTACAGTGCCTCTTCCTGCTGTGGAATTTGAAACACCATAAACTGGAGCCAGAGGAGATCCATAAACAGCCCAGTTCTTATTTTTTACTTTAGAGTCCCTATGTGGCTTCATTTATTTTCAAAAGAGCATGTGACATGTTCGTTGGCACCTTCTCTGCCATAAAATATCTGTTGACATTTGTGGTTTGGGGCTGAGTTGGATTAGTTGCTGTTTCGTTCCATTCACCTACTGCATGTATTACCAGAAGAAACACCCTTCTACCCTGAGCCCCCCGTTACAACTTCTAGCCTCTATGCAGGACAACCCATGTGTGCCCTCTGCCAAATGGGAAGACTGAAAAAGAGCTATTCCATCTTTTATTAGTTATGTAACATTAAACAAGGCATATAATCTCTATCTCTATGTCTTGGTCCATGTGAGGTTTTTATAAGGATAATGATAAAAAAAAGAAGGAAGGAAGGAAGGAAGGAAGGAAGGAAGGAAGGAAGGAAGAAAGAAAGAAAGAAAGAAAGAAAGAAAGAAAGAAAGAAAGAAAGAAAGAAAGAAAGAAAGAAAGATTAATGACAGTGGTTAACATTTTTCTACTACCGCTTACCATGAACTAGACCACCTGAATTGTCTCAGTCCTCTCATAAGCCTATAATGTAGGAATGACTATCACTACTTCATTTTACAGAAGAAAAAATGGAGAGGTGAAAAAGTTCAGTAACTTTCCCAGGATTATAGAGCCAATAAGCAGTAGAGTAGGCTTCAGTTTCAATAAGTCTGACCCCACAGATGTGTAATACTATCTTCATGGTGCTTCTCCACACCTGGTGTAAAAGATTGGAGGAGTGTCAGGCTCCCAGAATATGCCACAGCAATCAGATACAGGGTGAGTTAGGGTAAAATAATACAAAATAAACGCATGATACAATGGAAAAAACACCAACCTAGTCCTCATTAGCAGTGGGATCTTGTGTTACTCATCCTCCCTGAGGTTCAGTCTTCTCATCAGCAAAATGAGGAGTTTTCTTACCTTGTAAAGATAGTATAAAAATAGAGTATGCACAACCACCTACCAAGTATTCAGAAATGGAAGTGCTGTAATGTGTGTGTCAGCATTCTAAAAAGCTAGTTGAAAGTAAGACAGTATTATTCATATAAAATATTAATATGTATTAGAGTAGCACAGAATCCCTTCCAAGATTATAAAGCCAACCTAGAGTCTTCTTCCCTAAGTTAAACTCACAGAGAGCTTCAGTCAAAGTCTATAGAGTTAAAACAAATAAACTTGTCTCTATCTTCCACTCACCTTGTTTACCTGGCCCAAGAGCCTTGAAATTCCTACAATAGGAATCTCAGGGTATTACATATGAAGGACAATTTATGTATTATCTCGTATGGAAAATAATCCCCTTTACACTTATATCATCCAGATAGAATTTCTATTAATATGCATACATAAATCCTTTTAGATATATTTCTGTACATATACACATATACTCAAAAATCTTTATTTTAATGAGATCATACTATAAATGCTAAAATTGAAATCTACCCATTTTTCCTGAAAAATATGCCACAGTCTATACCAATAAATGCATATACATATCATCATTCTGAAATGATCCTTATATTCTACTATATAGATTTTCTATGATTAACCACTTGGAAGTTCAAATGGCTTCCAATTTTTGCTATTTTAAATGGCACTGCAATGAACATCCCTCTACATACATCTTTGTGTATTTAACCTTTAAGGTCTTAGGATGAATTCCTGGATATAGAATTGCAGTGTCATACATACACACATTTAAAACTTTGCTGTAAGAGCTTCCAGGTTAGTGAACACACCCACATGCCAGGAGGGGGTACACCTCAGTTTCATGGGGACAGAGGCTTCTCCTCTAGGGACTGTTGAAGACTTCATCCTATGTACCTTGGACTATTCATCTGTATCCTTCATAAAATCCTTTATAATAAGCTAGTAAACAGGGGGCTGAGAAAATTAAATAACATGGATAAGATTTACCACCGGTCAAATGCAGGGCTAGTATTGAAAACAAGTCTGTTGGACACTAAAGCAAATTCCTTTCTGCTCTTTTTGGGCCTCCTCAGGGCTTGTTGGTCTAAGATTCAGGTCCTGGCATTTGGCATGTTAAGTACAAAATTGCAGAATGAGAAGACTGGCCAGTATGAATGACTTAAAGTAAACTGACCTGATTGGAACAACATTGTTCCCAGTGATGAAGACAGTTGACTAAATGCACCAAACAATAATCCCTAAGAACACTTAGTACAGGTTTAAACAGGAAAACATAGTTGTGGGATGCTGGGAGCTTGACAGAGCCTTAGAGGATAAATATTAGACTTGTGGAGAAGGATGAAAAATTCAAGTTTTCTTAGCATGACAGGACTGGGTGGTGATTCAATAATGGCTCAATGATATATAAAGATGTATTCTATGGGACTACAATCCAAATCCATGACGTGTACAAGTCTTGATTTGTTACTTTACACACAATTCTCAACTTTTGCTATTGAGAGGTTTTTTTTTTTAATTTTATCTATTGGGGATCCCTGGGGGACTCAGTGGATTAGTGCCTGCCTTCGGCCCAGGGCGTAATCCTGGGGCCCTGGGATTGAGTCCCACATCGGGATCCTTGTGCAGAGCCTGCTTCTCTCTCTCTGTCTCTCTCTCTCTCTCTCTTTCTCTCTCACAGAGGGAGAAGCAGGTTCCTTGCAGGGAGCCCGATGCAGGACTTGATCCCCAGACCCGGGATCAGGACCTGAGCTGAAGGCAGACACTCAACACTGAGCCACCCAGGTGTCCCACTCTTTAGAAGGTTTAAACATAGTACATTTGAATCTAAAATAAATACTTTGCTATATATTTCTAAACTATTTTCTTCAGAAAGTTAGTTCCACCCTAGCTTCCCACTAACTGTTATGAATAGAGGGACTTATTATAACTAGCAGGTTGACACATACAAAACTGTTATATTTGTGGATCAAAGATGGTTGAGTATTGGTATATGCATATAGTTCAGTCTAATAATTCATTCCTAATAGGAACCAAACATTGCTTTTCATTGCAAATAGTATGTTGGCCATTAAGAAAAGGGCAAGTAACATATTTGTACTGTGTACCTTTTAAGGTAGGATGGGAGGTGGAAATAAGCAGATAAAAGTTGTTTTCATTACCCCTCTGACAATGAGCAATTATTTGAGGAATTCTTACATTCTTATCTGGAAACCATCTATTCATGAGTAAGGTAAGGCATTGATTCTGAGCCACTTGATGGCAAAGAATGAGTTGTTAATCTGCACTCCTTTTAAACAAGGGACAGATTTAATAAAACTGAAAAGAAATTGGTGCATATTTGTCAGAAGTCCTTGAGACCATCACCCTAAACACAGACTAAATCTGGAGGAACATCACAGCTGAAGAGCCTTATGGCAATCCAAGCATTCCTGGATTGTGTTCCAGGGAGCACCAGTCCTGCAAATGCTCTGAGAAGAAAAAGTTCCATGGTCATACGTGCTGGGGTAATAGGACATCTTCTTTAAAGTTTTTGATTCATTAAAATTAAGTTAAAAATTCAATTCTGGCAAACACAATACACTGAAAGCTTCAAGGCCTTGAGAAGCCCTGCAGTAAACAAACCTACTCCTTTTATTGAACCCCATGTTTTTCACACTTGTCACATCACAAATCTCTTTGATCACATGGTATTTGTTACCACCCAGTGGAACAGACTTTCAAAAGTGTCCAAAACTCCCATTTTATTAGAGAAGAACTTGAATTATGAAGATCACACAATAAGTCAATGGCAAAACCATGATTAGATATATTATCTCAACCCATTCAACAGGTATTTATTGAGTGCCTGCTGTGTACCAAAATCTGTGTCAGGCACTGGCAAATATAGTGAATAAGACCTAATCCTTTACCTCAAAAAGGTTATAATCTAGTGGGAGGGAAAGAGAAATCAACAGGCAATTTCAACTAACTGTAACTTGTAATAATCTAGAACATGTGGCTATTGAACACTTAAAATGTGGCTTCTGAAACCAAGAAACTGAATTTCTTAATTTAATTTAATTTTAATAAATTTAAATTTGAAAACTAAAGCAGTGTGAAATATTTTTCTATTAAATGCAGCTTTGTTATTTCGGCAGGACTACATTTCACTTTAACCATTGAAAATTTAGCATCTAAATTGAGTTGAGCTATAAGTATAAAATACACACCAGATTTCAAAGATTTAGTTCAAAAAATGTAAAATATCTCATTAATAACTTTTGTATTGACTACATATTGAAATGTTAATGTTGTAGATATATTGGGTTAAAAAGAATAGATTATTAAAATTAATTTCATCTGTCCCTTATTTAATTTTTTAATGTGGCTACCATGAAAATTTTAAATACATATGCAGTTCATTATATTCCTTATGGATAGAGTTGACCTAACACTTAGTGCTCAGGAAGCACAAGGGAAGATGCCTAACTAAGATCTAGGGAGAGCTTCCTAAGAGACGATGGTTAAAGTGAGATCTGAAGAAAGAAAAGGAATGAACCATAAGAGAAGAAGGAAGAGTGTTCCTAACAGAGGGAATGGCTGTACGGAGGCCCAGAGGCCAAACAGAGCAGAGCACTGGTTCCAGATTAGTATCATCACTGGTGCACTGCATTTTCTCTGCTCCAGGCCAACAAATGCTACCCCTACAGATCACTACCTCTGAAACCTCTACAAGCTCTTTATCTGAAGTGGAATATCTCTAAAACCACATGTAAAAGGAGCAGGTTTGTTTACTGCAGAGCTTCTCAAGGCCTTGAAGCTTTCAGTGTATTGTGACTTGCCAGAATTGAATTTTTAACTTAATTTTAGAGTAATACGTTCATATTTCATGTAGATTAAAGCTAAATGTAGACTCCATTCTTGCACAGGCCACTATTTCATTCAAGCTGTACCACAATTTTATAAGTGCTCAAAGGAATTTTCTTTATAAGAAATAATTCCCACCAAAGCAAACATCATATTATTCCCAATAAGTATAACTGCAGTTGATTGTCATGAGGGCAGAGAAGAAGCTCAGCACAAAGTCTAAAGGATGGGTACAGAGGGAGACACGAGGAACCCATTTAGCATGGTGATGAGAACTCAGGCTATGACAATCCACCATTTAACCAGCCATGTGACATCAGATAATTTCATAATCACTCTGGAGCTCAGTTTCCACATTTGTAAATGAGAAAAGGAGTTTCATCTACCAGCAAGTTGCCCAACTATTGACATTTGGACCAGATCACTCTCTGTTGTCAGGGCCTGCTTTGTTACTGCAGGGTGTTGAGCAGCATCCCTGGTCTCTGCCCAGTAGACGCCAGTAGCACCCCTCACCCCAGCTTTGACAACTACAAATGTCTCCAGACATTGCCAAATGTCCACCAGGGGGAAAAGAAATCACTATTTATTGAGAACCACTGATTTACTGAATGAGTTGTTGTAAGGATTAAATGGAATCCTGCAGGAGAAGCAGTGGTACAGTGCTGAAACTTGGCAAATGCTCAATAAAAGTCCAGTAAATAAATACAGAAAGGGAGGAAAAGCTCCTACAGGGATGACAATGGTGCTTAGCAGATCCGCCATTTTGTGAATTTAACCAGCCATCACGTTCACCCAAGAACTTTCATCTATTCCCTCTCCTCCTTCCACCTCAAGAAGCCAGGCCCTGAGTCTCCTGGGTAATGTGGGCAGAAAGGCCCTGCAAATGGGACATGACTGCCTCGATGGATTTAATGGTGCTTTTTAAATGTGGATAATTATAGGGCCTCTTCTAAGCAAGTGCACCAGTGGCAGGAGGCTGCGGGCTCTGGGGCACCGTGGGCCCGCATAGCTCAGCTCCGTGGAGCTCATGGTAATGTTATTAAATGTGCTCTCTCCTTTTATTAGGCATCTTAATAACCTCTAAGTTGCACCCAGGAGAGTTGGTGTAGAAAAGGAATTCTGGCCAACCTAATTTGTATTTGAAAATACCCCATAGGCCAACGGAACAAGATTCAGATGAATTTCACAGGCAGCTGAGGGCTACACAAGGCAAGTGTTTCCAAATTGTACTCGATTACTGAATGCAAAATGCGGGCCTCCCTGCCTTCCCCACCCCCATTCTTTGCCCTCCTTCTCTGCAAATGCCGCTGTGCCCCCCACACATGAATATACAACCCACACTCCAGCCACTGGCTAACTAAGAGGTTTAATGTGGGTCCTCCCTTGTCTACGGGGAAATAATGATAGGAGCTCATATTTATTGACCATTTATTGCCCTGATCCAGACCCCAGTGCCTTCCTTAGAATAACCCAAAAGGTGAGTGTACTAGTTATCTCATTTTATAGTTGAAGAAACAGCAGTTTGAAAAGGTTAGTATCTTGCCAGAAAGAATCACACAACAAGATAATTACAGAGCATGGATATAAACCCAATTCCATCTAACTCCCCAAAGTGGTGCTCTTCACCACCCACTAACATTATCCAATAGTCAGGTGATGATATGGAGTAAGTCCATTTATTAATTCACCATGTTTGGGTAACCATATGTTCCAGAACTGTATGAAGTGTCAGGAAAAGACACTGCCCCTACTCTCAGATATTTTACAATTGTAATCATACACAATGGAAAGAACATTTTAATGGAATCAAGAAAGAGGAGTCACAACTCATATTCATTCAACAAACATTTCATGAGAAGTTACTATATGCCAGGCAATACCGGCATAGCTATTGGGGATATTGCCACAATTACAAATAAAGGAGACAGACTTGAGAAACATTCCAGCTATAGAATGACTGAAAAGATAAGGGACACAGAAGCAAAAGAGACTTAGATTTCCCTGTGCAAGAGACTGTGAAAATGAGCTAGCCATTAGGTAAGTTGAAGGGTGGAATTTGGGGAAGTAGTGAGTTTGTCTTCAAGATTGTTAGGGTAGAGTCATCATAAGACACTAATAGTTTTCTGTTGCTGCTATAACATATTACCACAAACTTAGTGGCTTTAGGGCAGGCTGAGTGGCTCAGCAGTTTAACGCTGCCTTTAGTCCGGGGCATGATCCTGGAGACCCGGGATTGAGTCCCATGTCAGGCTCCTTACATAGAGCCTGCTTCTCCCTCTGCCTGTGCCTGTGCCTCCCTCTTTCATTCTCTCTCTCTCTCTCTCTCTCTCTTTTGTGTGTCTCTCATGATTACATAAATAAAATCTTAAAAAAAAAAAAACTTAGTGGCTTTAAACAGTACTAATTTAATTTCTTCCAGAAGAAATCAGAACTCCAAAGTGGGTCTTATGAAATAAAAATCAAGGAGTTTACAGAGCTGGTTCTTTCTGAAGGCTCCAGGGGAACATCCATTCCTTGCCTCTTCTAGTTTCTGGGGGCTGCCAGCATTTCTTGGCTGCTGGTCACATCACTCCACTTTTTGCTTCCATCATCACAGAGTTCTCTAACCTCCTACATCCCTCTTGTAACCACACTTATAGTTACAACAGGCCCACCAGGATCATCCTGGATAATTTCCCCTTTTAAAAATCCTTAATTTTTTATCATCTAAAATAATCTTTACAGGTTCCAGGGGCTGGGACATGGAGCTATTTGGGGGAGCCATTTTTTAGCCTACCACAGGCATTTAGGAAGAAATGTTCTATACACAGTTAGAAAGGTACTTCTAGAGTCTGGGGGGAATGGTACTCATTCATCCATCCAACCATTCAATAAATATCAAGCAGTTAATATATGTGAAGAAGACAATTGCACCAAAATAGTGGATTTGGAACTCAACCTCACAGTTTATAGGTAACGGGAGCTTATGTAAAGAGAGTATAGAAAGTGAAAAGCAGAGAACTGAAGGCAACATTCTGGGGGAAATTTACACATTTCTGAAACAGACAAGAAAAGGAAAACCAACGTCAACTGGTCCAGATTAAGACCTATCACACAGCAGCCTTTGTACAGGTTTGTTTGTATTGTATGGGTAACCATAGGTGATTATACATATATATGGAATGTGATTTTGAAATATGCTGTCTGGTGGCAGAGAAGTGGGGGAGATTAAAGGCAGAATTCAGGTACATTTCTTTTTGAGCCATAGCATCTCTGGAAGGTCTGCTCTCCAGTCTCTGATCAACATAGTCACTATGGTTCTGGCCTATTCTTTTCTTCTCGTTCTCTCAGCCAAGTGCAGCCATTAAGCACTTCACATCCAGTCACGACAAACCAAGCTCTTGGCTTCCCCAGTAATGGAGGCAGCAAGAATTTAATCCATGGCAGCCTCAGGTGCAGAAAGATGATACTAAATATTTCATTCCTGGGATGATGGGAACTGGAAGCCCCTGGAGAGGATCTGGCTAAATCTTTTAAGTGAGCCCTTCCAGGAATCCATTGGGTAACTGTGCTATTGGCAGTAATGATTGCCACTCGGGCCTTAGCTGCCCAGTGGGAGGGGAGGCAGCATTAATGTGCACTAGTGTTAAAAGGCCAGCTCCAACTCTGGTTTGAGGAAATTAATTTTTTTTAATTCTGCTTTTAGAGGTTTCCTGTCACCTCTCTGGATCCAAAACACATTTGTCACCCATTTTTCCCTTTTTTGTTTTTCATAAAGAGCCAAATGAAAGGAGAATAAAAAGATTTAACAAAGAGAAATCTTTTAAGGTACATTTCTTCTTTTCAGGAAATTACCTGCTTTGGCTTACATCTTTAACTCCTCTCAATCTTTAATAGCAAGCACTAGAAGACAGTAAGTGTTAGAATGGACGAGAGAAAAACAGATGCATTATCTTGGTGAAAAATTGCATAGATTATGTTGGTAAGTAAATACCATGTGTTAAGCACTAAAGTATTAAAATGAAAAAAAGAGACTATTTTTCCTTTAAAAATTAAGTGTTTTGAGAAACTGGATTAGATACTTTTGTTACTCTTCACAAAATTGAAAACAGATAGTATATGCTCTAGACTTAAAAGTGAAAAAAGAAAGTGAGAAAGATCAGTTTCAGTGTAATATGAAGGTGAGATAATCTGAAACATGACCCTTTTGCCCTTGAGACCTGAATTCAGATCTGATTTGTGATTTTGCTTAGAGCTGCATACACTGAAGTAGTGGGATGCAAACTGGAAGTTAAGGAACTATTGAGCAGGAAACTGGGCTCCTATGGGCACCTGGAAGGAACCACCTCACAACTCCTCCCTAATCCTGCGCATCCTGCAGGAAGCTCTACTAACCAGCTCAGGGTCTTCTACCTCCTGTGAACTCTTTCCTTGCTATCTGGATCATTCCCTGTGTCATATAGCTTGCTTCCCTCAAAGTAATATGAGCTCCTTGAGGGACAGTTGGATGGAAGCTATTAGAAGACTACATGGTTTATTTACCTGCTCCCAAACTATTGTTTGCTTCATAGATTAGCCTGAGGTTGGCTTTATCTACAGATGGAGCAAATTTGTATGTATCTTTGTATCCTCAGTTTTTCCCACATAGGGATAAGTGAACTAAAGGCAATGTGAAAGGAGACTTTAGAAGGTAGCACATTTTCTCTAAAGAAAAAATATTACTAAATTACTACATACCAAATAGAAAGCATTTTCTATGGATACCAACATTGTTTTAATGTGTTCTAGAAATATACACATTAAGAATCCATCAAGGGATGCCTGGGTGGCTCAGCTCATTAAACCACCAACTCTTAATTTTGGCTCAGCTCAAGATCTCAGGGTCCTGAGATAGAGCCCCACGTTGGGCTCCCCACGGCACAAGGAGTCTGCTTGTCCTCTTCTTCTCCCTCTCTCCCTCTGCCTCTCCCCCTGCTCATGCTCTCTCTCTCTCAAATAAATAAAATCTGTAAAGTAAATCCCTCAAAATATCATGACTATGGAAGATAAATATATAATAGCTTTCATAAATGAATTTCTGTAGAAAAATATTAAGTCAAAGTTCACATGGAATTTAAATATGGCAAAAATCATGAAAATGATGTACAAAGACCGAGGTGTTGAAAAACACTGCCGTAGGCCATTGAGCACAATATTTTTTATATTATCCAACAAATATTTGTCAATTGAATGCATTTCAAATGCTGTTGTTTGGTTATCATCATAGTAGCTTTTTTTACATATCCTGAGAAAATATCAAGGAGATGATTATTTGACAGAATAAATAAATAGAAGCTTTCATAAGCACTGATCGTCATGGCAATGAGCTGTGGGGTAAGAGCAGACCTCTGGTCAAGTTCTAGCACTGTTATTTTCCAGCAGAACTTCTAAATGTATATAATTATGTGTTCAGTGCCTCGCTGTTCCCATTGCCAAATGAAATTGTTGTGAGGAGGAAATTAAATAATGTTTTCAAAGTGCAAGCTTGGTGCCTGGCACATAGAAAGAGCCCAATATATGGTAACCTTTATTATTAATAATAGCATCAGCAATAACAATAAAAATTGGCATTTGTATGGAAATTTGTGTCTTTTAAATGGCTTTTATCCAACCATTAGCATTTATCCAACCCATCTACTAGATGCCAAGCCCTGTGCAAGGCTCAGGGACTCACCTGTGGAACAAGAAAAGCATGACTACAGGGTAGACAGGGTAGAGACACAGAGTATAGAATCAGGTGGCCTATTTTCAAGTCCAAGTTTTGCTACTTCTTGTCGCATGGCCTTGGACAAGTGACTTATCTTTCCATGTCTCCATTTTCTCATCTATAAAATAGTAATAATAATAATAATAATAATAACAACAACCTTGTAGGGTTGCTGTGATGAGTAAATGCGTCCATGAATGTAAAGTATCAACATTATCAGAAATGTATCTCTACATAGTATGCTGAGTTTAGTTTAGCTTTTATTGTTGTACTTCTTGCCCTCACAAAGCTACCATATTCTTCAAATGGCAGCTGTTTTCCAAACTTTGTATTTGCCACAGATTACAGCCAGTCACTAATTCAAAGGACAAAGATGCAGCCATTTAAGGATGTTTGAGGTTTCTCTGCTGAGAATGCTTTATCACTGAATCCAATCAATTACTTCATATAGATTCAGACCAAGCCAGTCTTATATAATTAGAGTAGAAGGTCACCTACATCATTTATTCTTCCACCCACTAGGAAAACCTCCACCCTCGTTCTCTACACCTGGAGACTAGAGCACACATAGACACATATACCTTCCCATTGTGTGAAAGTTGTATTGTTGATGGAAATATCAAACAAGGCAACTGCATGCTTCACACTTGAACCTGAGGCCAATTTGGAGCAAGCACTGACCTAAAGCCTTCTGTAGAAATGACTGGTTATCTGAATGCAGCTATACTATCTGTGTAAGAAAGGATATAAAAAGCCTGTTTTTTCTTTTTAATCCAACTTTTTTTTTTTTACCCTGATAGAAAATCCAGACAGGTACCTGAATAGCCAGATTCAGCATGTAGATAATGTACTTGTCTGAACCCAGCCCTAGATAGTGTCAGAACAACCATTCTTTTGACAAGTGAAAACAGCCAAGTCAAGACATTCCAGCCAGAGACTGTGGCTTCTCCCCCTGATGAAAATAACTGCTTCAATCTGGACTGTGCCAACACAGCCTCAGACATAAAGGTGATAAAGGGCTGTTTTCAAAGCCCAAAGTCTTGCCTCAGGACCATTTAGAAAACACTGCTGGCTAGGGAGCCATCATACACATAAGTCAATGAAATATTACCCCTAATTGAGTGGGCCATTTGAGAATGCAACCAAGAGCATGTCCAAGGAGTCAGTACTCCCCTTTACAACTCCCCAAGCCCCTCCTGGGTTAGTATCCATTTAAAGAGAGAGGAAAAAAAGACCACTTTCATCACTTAAGTGTAAATGAATCAAAGCATGATATGGATAGGGGAGCAATCAGGTTCCCCTGATGACTGATCTATTAAAGGGAATGAGGGGTGATTCATTCAGGATGTGGTACTCCTGAAACACACTGCTTGGTCATTGATTCTAGACTCCCCAAACTTCCACACGTTTATACAGAGGGATATTTAGGAGTTCAGTTGTATGAAGGACATAGGAAAATCAGTGGCCTTAAAATAAAAAGGCTTTGAATGCATCACCAAGGGCAATTCAACTTGGTCTCTAAGTCACTTTTGAAAATTCCATTAAGAAGTCTCCTGGAATATAAATAATAGTGAAAGGGAATAGAGGGGAAGGGAGAAGAAATGGGTAGGAAATATCAGAAAGGGAGACAGAACATGAAAGACTCCTAACTCTGGGAAACAAACTAGGGGTGGTGGAAGGGGAGGAGGGTGGGGGGTGGAGGTGAATGGGTGGCGGGACTGAGGGGGGCACTTGACAGGATGAGCACTGGGTGTTATTCTGTATGTTGGCAAATTGAACACCAATAAAAAATAAATTTATTATTAAAAAAAGAAAAAGAAGTCTCCTGGAGAAACTAATCTCAAAGCCAGTTTTGAAAAGTTAGATGTCTCCCAATACTAAAGAGGCACATCAAAGTCAGTAGTAGCAAACTACTACTTTTCCCTTTTCCCTACTGGTCCCTTTTCTTTGGTCCAATCAGGGGTGTATTGTTTTCATTTTAATTTATTGTAAATATTTAAAAATCAGGATATTTGACTAGGATTTTACATCTCTTAAAGATCATCTGACCTTCTATTTCCACACAGTGAGAATCAGCAGAATTCTCAGAGTAGCAGCCACATCCTCATACAATCCCCATGGTTTCTATCTGGCTTCCTTGGCATGTTATGTTAACTGTTGGCCACTTAGGCAATGACTTTGCAACTGCTATCCTGAAGTGCCTGTATAGACAGAAACCAATCCTATCCCCCTGGTACTGACAAAGAATCTATGTTAAGGACCAAATGTGGGCAAAGTCAAACCTGTGTCCAATTGGCTCCATAAGAAACCCCACCCAATAAATGCCTCATGCTGAGTAGTGACAAACTGGCTGATTTAGGTCCTTTCTCTCAAAAGGTATGACATATCTGTTAGGCAGGTTGAGCTTGCTGTCAGTTTCCATAAGGTTTCCATATATCCCAGTTTTGAAGATATCAGAATCCAGAATGTTGTGTCCACTACGGGTGACTAAAATATGCAATAATTTCTATTTCTGGATATAGGCTATGCTTGTCTCTTTTTAGAAGTTTTAGAGACAAAAATATGTACCTTCTGCACATCTCAAAACTCTCTCTCTCTACACTTGCATCATCATGGGGTAATTTTGCTTTAAGAGGAAGTATAGATGAGTGGGGATGAGCAGGGCCTCTAAAATCCAAATGGTTTGAATCCCTGTTCTAGCCCTTACTACATGATTTTAGGCAAGTCTTTTTACCTCTCTGAGCCATTGTCTCATCTTGTGCAAAATGAAATTGAAAATAGTATCCATAACAACAACAACAACAACAAAAACACCCAGATCATAGGACTGTTGCAGTAATTCAATTAAGCAACACACGTTGGGATGCCTGGGTGACCCAGTTGGTTAAGCACCCTACTCTTGATTTTGGCTCAGGTCATGATCTCAGGATCACGAGATTAATCCCTGCTTTGGGTTCCATGCTCTGCATGGAGTCTACTTAAGACTTTCTTGGGTGGCCCGGGTGGGTCAGCGGTTTAGCGCCACCTTCAGTTCAGGGCATGATCCTAGAGACCCGGATCGAGTCCCACGTCGGGCTCCCTGCATGGAGCCTGCTTCTCCCTCTGCCTGTGTCTCTACCTCTCTCTCTGTGTCTCTCAGGAATAAATAAATAAAATCTTAAAAAAAAAAAAAAAAAGACTTTCTTTCCCTCTCTCTCTGCCACCCACCACCCCTGCCCCCTGCTCGCTCTCGCTCTCTCTCTCTCTTTCTCAAATAAATAAATAAATCTTTAAAAAAGGAAAGGAAAAAGAAAATCATGTAAAAGACTTAGTGCAGCATTTGCCCAGATAACTATTCTGTAAATATTCGGTTAAAAAAAAGTGAAATTGACAATGTGAAACTTTTCACCTATAATTTGTTTAAACTTTTCACTTTAGCTTTCCCTAACTCCCATAGACTATCCAAATATAAATTGTACAATTCCACATTTCATATTTTTATCCTCAAAATTCTCCTGTTGCTTGAATACTCTTCTTTGTATTTGATATACTCTAATCCATATAATAGGCTTAATTCAAGTACCACTTTTCCCACAAAACCTTCCCTGACTATTCCAACTACAGCATGACCTCTCAGTCTTCTATAATCCAGCCTGTGAACCAGTAGATGTTTCAAATCTGCCCGTACCATTATAATGAAAATTATATTGTTGCACACTAACACAGCAACCTGAATGTAGCAAAAAGATAGAATTATGTACAGCTTTTCCTTTTGCAGTCATGGTCACATGGATCTATATGATATGGTGAATGTTTCATAATCACCCAAAGGCTTAGAGACATTTCACCTCAAAATTTCCTGCAGTGAATTCTTTATAATAACAGCTAAAATCTGCTTCCCAGTCATTGTAGCTACTGATCTTGATATGATACAATTAAATAATATTAAAACACAAAGTATTTATTACTGATGGGGGATAAAAATTTTGAAAGTAGAGCCAACAGGACTTGTTGCTGGATGTGAAGAAAGGATCCACCAAAAGTGACTCCTAGATTTGGAGATTAAATAAGTAAGTGGGGTGCCGGCATGGCTCTGTCAGTTAAGCATCTGCCTTTGGTTCAGGTCATGATCCCAGGATCCTGGGATTGAGCCCCATAGAGGGCTTCCTGTTCAGTGAAGAGCCTACATCTACCTTTCCCACTCCCCCTGCTTGTGCACTATTGCTGAATCTCTCTCTGTGTCAAATAAATAAATAATAAAATCTTTAACAAATTAAAACAAGTGAGCAAATGGAGTGCTCTCTCGAGCCAGGAGACACTGAGGAAGATGTGGGAATTTTCTTGGGAGTGAAAGGGAAAATCAAGAGTTCTGGCCATGTTAAGTTAGTGATGCCTATTACAAATTCAAATAGACCAATGAAGAGGGAAATTGTAGGAGTCTGGCACTCAGAAAAGATACTGAAGTTACAATATAAATTTGTCAGTCATTACTATAGAGACCTTATTTAAAGCCAAGAGACTAAATCAGATTACCTGGGAAGTGGGGGGATGGGGAGGGAGACAAAAAAGAACTAACCCAATTAAGAAGAGATAGGTGGTGACCAGGAGACTGAGGCAGAGCACAAGTCATGTGAAGAAATTTTTAAGAAGAGGAGTGATCAACTGTGACAAACTTGCTGACAGTATGAGTAAGATGAGGCCTGATTATCAATAATTGAATTTAATAAGATGGAAATCATTGTACCATTGTTAAGAAAGTTTCACTGGAGTGTTGAAGATTAGCATGATTAGAAAGAAAAGAGAGAGTAGTAAATATAATACAGTAAACTCTTCTGAGATGTTTAGTATAAAGGGGAGCAGTTATGCGCATGGGTATTTATCCATAGAAGTAAAGTAGAAGCAAGAGGACTCATGAGAGGCTATAAAAATTCTCTAAGTGAGAGAACAAGTTGACCTATCAGATGTAAGATGGTAGCCAATGCCTCTAAAATTAAAAATAATTATGTTGCCAATATTCTGGCATAATGGAGGGAGGACTTGATGGGGTTTTTTGTTTTGTTTTGTTTTTCAATTTTTTAATCTAAATTCTAGTTAGCATATAATCTAATACTGTTTTCAGGAGTAGAATTTAGTGATTTATCACTTACATATAACACCCAGTGCTCAACACAAGTGCCCTCCTTAATATCCATCAGCCATTTAGCCCATCCCCCACCCACCAAAAGATATAACCAGGAGTATTAGAAATAAAGAGAACCTCAGATCATCTAATCAACCTCAAGTGCCACTCATCTGACATTTTTCAAGTAGAGAAACTGAGACTGAAAGAGATGAAATCATGTGTCCAAAGACAGAAAATTTATGTGTAGAAAAAATTAGAAACTGGAATGCCCAATTTAGTATTCTCTCTTCACAACATTGTTTGGAAAACTATAGTACATTCAACCAAAGTCAAAGGGAGACATTTTTATTTCATGCAGGAAGACATTTCAAACAAAAATTTAAAAATAGAAATACCATATGATCCAGTAACTCCACCAATGGGTATTAGTAACAAAAACACTAATTCAAAACATATTGCACACTCATGTTTACTGCACCATTATTTACAATAGTCAAGATATGGAAGCAATGTAAGTGTCCATCAATAGATGAATGGATAAAGAAGAGGTAATATGCACATGCACACATACATACACACAGAGGAATTACTACCAGCCATAAAAAAAGAATGAGATTGTGCCATTTCCAACAACACGGATGAACCTAGTAGGAATTATGCTAAGTGAAATAAGTTGGACAAAGAAAAATGCCATATGATTTCATTTCTATGTGGAATTTAAAAACAAAACAAATGAAAAAGCAAACAACAAACCACTCTTAAGAGAACAAAGAGGTAGTTTCCAGAGGAAAGGTGGGTGGGGAAATGGGCAAATGTATAAAGGGGATTAAAAAGTACAAACCTCCAGTTATAAAATAAGTAAGTCATGGGGATGAAAAGTAGAGAATACAGTCAATAACACTGTAGAAAAAAAAAAAACTAAAAGTTAAAAACATAAGTTTTAAGCTGAGGTTCTGATTTATCCAGTTATTATCTACATGACCTTGGTCAAGTTACTTACCTTCTTTAAACCTCAGTTTCTTCATTCATAAAATGGGATAATAATAGCACCTGCCTCATAAGATTTTTATGAAAATGAACTAAGCTGATGTATATAAAATCATAATGTCAGATATACTGAATGAACTTAATAAATGGTAGCTGTTAGTATAATTTGTTGTCTTTTATTTCTGGTAGTTCAGGTATGAATCCAGAGGCTAACCTTGGAAGAAACTTAACAACCGAGAATGACTGGGAGAGAAAAGATCATCATCAAAGTCATCAAGGAATGGATTACAGATCGTATTTGAGGGAGAATAAACACAAAGGAATAACAAAACATTATTTTGGGGCTCCCGTCATAGAGAGTCAAAAGGAAATTCAAATTCACAGAGATACGAAGCTTAGTTTTTTTTTAAATGCTAATCTATTACATCTGGGGACTCTATGATTCATAAAGCGCAGATAAACAAGGCAATTACTGTTGTTATTATTATGCCCACTTTAGAGATAAACAAATGAGGCTAAGAGAGATTAAGGCCATGAAATCCAATATGTCCCAGAGCCAGACTAAAGCTCAGGTCTTCAGCATTTTCCATTTAGGTGTCTGATTACTTGGGGGAGCCTAAATACAGCTTCTGTAGCATTTGATGATTTTATGATGTGCTTTGGGATTTATGGATGTTATTTTGTTGGTACCTCTCCACCTCATAATCTACAATAGCAGTGTCTGCCTTTTGTCTATGAAACATATAAAAGTACCCAGAGGTTGTTAAGTGGTGGGTGCATCCAATAAATACATAAATCATAAAAATACAAAGAGCATATGATGGCTGGTTTCCTTTCTGACAAATCCGTTTCCTTCCTGACAAGAGATGCTGCCCTGTGGTTCTTCATGTGGGGAAATAAATGTCATAAGTTATCAGCCATTTAGTATTGTGCCGTGTATGCACCTAGAGTCCTTTGGGGATTTAAATTTCAAATTGAAGCATATCATTTATGAGGGCTGGTCTAGCCCTGTATATAGGCAAAGTCAATGGATTATTTTAAGAGCTTATTTGAGAACCCTCAAAAGTGTCTCTTCTGTCCCCAAAATTATTTATCTGTCTTGTTATAGTCTCTAAAATTTCCACCTTTATGCAGTTCTTTGGGTTAAGTTACTAAAGATTCTTCCTTTATTACTCCAGAAATATCTGTTGAGCTATGACATATTAGCTATGACACTGTCCTTAATGTTGGAAGATGTATCTATAAGCAAAACAGATAAAGACCTTACCATCACAGAACTTTCATTCCATTGAGGGATGTAAAGATAGACAGATGGCAGGGTTGGGAAACAGGAAATAAAAATATTATAAAACTATTCAAGTACTTTCATTCAACCAATACTATTGACAAGTCTATTTATGTGCAAAGTCAGCATAGGTCCTGAGAGAGTTTACCTAGGTCATTTAGGATAATTTAATTTGTCAGATTAGCCAGTTAATGTCTTAAAACCTCAAAGAAATCCACCTAGTGTCAAGCTCTATATGGCTTCTTGTCTCTCTATGTCTCCTTTCCCTGCCCCTGAAATAATTTGGTTTAGCTCCATCTGTAGGACCAGTCTTCATCATATATGAATAAGAAGGATCTAAGCAATGTCAGTCACCAATTCTTTGGAATTCCCTCCCGAATTATCCTGATAACTGAGTTTCCTTCATTTGCTCAAAAAACATTCCTGAGTATCTATTATGTATATTCTATGTGAAAGATACAAAGATACATGAGGTAGCCCCTGATCTAAACACCTCACAACCTCTAGCAAGAAGAGGGACAAGTAAAAAAAAAAAAAAAAAAAAAAAAAAAAAAACAGTGAATTGTAGCCCAGATGCTGAAGCCCTATAACTATTTATAGACTTCCCTGCTATTCCTTCTAGATAAATTCACCATCTAGAATTCCTTACTATATAGAGCAGTACTGCCTAATAGAACTTTCTGCAATTATGTAAATATTCTATATGCATGCTATCTGATATGACAGCTCCTTACCACATGTCAAGTTGAAATATGGCTAGTACAACCCAAAGAACTGAATTTTTGTCTTATTTATTTTAATTAATTTAAATTTAAGTCTAGTAACCACATGTGGCTAGTAGCTACCATATTAGACTCCATTAGGAGCATTTCCAAGGAAGACAAATCTTGATAAGAGATCTTAGAATCCAGAGTCAATGAGGTTGTAGGTCTCTGACATCAGACTCCAAAATGTTGCCCTTGTCCTGGAGGTTTACATGGACTTTCTTGTTGGAGGGGTTTTTCTCTCTCCATGTGTTGATTCAGAACCCAGGCATCTTCCACTTGTAGCTCTATGAGCATCCCTTAGAACCGTGGCAGCCTCTATGTTCAGGCAATACATGGAAAAACGAGAAAACAGAAATGTCACACCGACTTCTTAGAAAACCCAAGAAAAGTTTCCTCCACACTCCACTGGATACAATGGGTGCTGGAAAATGTAGTCCCTGACTAAGCAACTGCTTCCCAGTGATACTACATGCTATAGGAAGAGGATAACAAATTTCTGGTAGAGAAGTATCCATCTTTACCACAACCAACACTAGCTCTCTTTTGGGACTCTAAAGTTGAGCTGAGGAAAGCACCTAATACATGGTTCCAAGTAAAAGCTGCTCTGTCAGTAAAAATAGGAATAGCATTAATCAAAGTGTCACTGAACTCAATTTTCCAAACAGGAAATCAGAGGGTAAATTTGTGGCAAACATCTAAGGATGTAATGCCCTTCATAGTCAAGGAGAAAATGTCTCCGTGCCTGTGGATGAAAGACAGCTGCCCTGTTTTCACTATTTCTTTTTCATACATTCATTAAATGGCCCTCTAACTGTCCCCATCTCTCAGTGGGTTTGCTGATAGGCTGAGTTGTGACTCTTTCTCCACCCCCTTTCTACCCTCTATGATCTGCTTCAAAGTGTACCAAATCATTTGACAACCTAAGTCCAGTTGGAAGGGAGAATTTAGAAGGTGTGAAACAGGAGGCTCTTTTCATCTCTGTGGCCCTGAAAAGCTAAAGTTGTATGTGTCAGAAACAGGAGGAAGAATCTGAATATTTGTGATTTATGGCTTTTATTTTTGTTTTAGCAACTTCAGCTTCAAATTCAGGTTTCCTTGATGGTGAGACCACACAGAATGCATTGCTCTGTTGTCAGGATCATGAATTATGGTTGTATTGATGACACTGGAACAGTGTTATATGAATACCTTTCCACGAATAAATACAATGTAAGGCCCATATTTCTTGTTATTCATTAAAATGGCCTGAATCACTAAAGCAAGAACATTCCTATGCCAAACAATTCTTCCCCTTGGAATTCTATTGTTCTTTTACTGCAAGAACAATTAGATTATCAATGGATATGGTCACTGCTGTGATCATGTTAGCACTAAAAAACATGTATAAATTCATATCAAATCTACATTATGAAAAATGATCAATGATTCCATTGCCATTACTCCATAAATAACAGAATCCAGTGTCCCAGGTTCTTGGGAGGTCTAAATGAAATACGATATTAAAAATGTTTCACATCTTTCTCACATACAAGTACTTAATAAATAACTAGTTTTAATTATTTTAATTTGGCTATAGTGAACATATATTACCCGTTTGGATACTAACAATCCAGCTTTCTTTTGAGGAATATTTCTACACCAATATGAACCCATGTGGTTGGCAATAGAAAGCTGTCACCATCTCCAGTCTCCAAGGGTGAGCCCATAATCTAAGCCTGAACAAATAACCGCAGTGTTTGATCAGTTCAGGGCTGAGTAAGTGACCCAAGCCAGGCCACGAAAGCATTCCTTGGAGATTTTCTGGCACAAATGGTTAAGAAGTGGTCTCAGATTTTTGTTCTTCTTCCTAGCTGGTAGAACATAAGCTTGGAACAGCCAGGGGCCACCCTTTGGAGAGGGTGTAATGCAGATGAAGTTAACAGAAAGGAAGGTAGAACTGAGACAGAGAAAAACAACAAGGCCTCATGATGATATTTAGAATCCTGAACCTAAATAATCCTCCACCCAAACCGCATATGCACCACCCCCCAAAAAAAATTCCCCTTTTCCTGTAGAGCTTATTTGAGTGGGATTCTGTCTTTTGCAACATAAAGAGGTAAAAAAAAAAGAAAAAAAAAAAAGAGCAATTAGGAGAATGTGATGATCACTGGACATCTTTTATCATGAGAAAATATAAATAATGATTAAATCATAAAATAGAAGTTATTTTTAAGTTTACAAAGGACTTTCATATGTTATTGCCTCTATTGGGTTATTAAAACAAGCTGCTGCAACAGATAAACCCTAAAAGCTTAGCACAACAAAGGTTTATTTCCCATTGACATCATAATCCATGGGACTTACATGACCCTTCTCCACCTTATTGCTACAATTCTGAGGAGAGGGCTGGAGAATCACACATGATGATGTAAAGGCCCAGTCCTGGGAATCTTTTTTTTTTTTTTAAGATTTTATTTATTTATTCATGAGAGCAGAGAGAGATAGAGAGAGAGGCAGAGACACAGGCAGAGGGAGATGTAGGCTCCATGCAGGGAGCCTGATGTGGGACTCGATCCTAGGACTCGATCCTGGGACTCGATCCTGGCATTCCAGAATCACGCCCTGGGCTGAAGGCAGGTGCTCAGTCGCTGAGCCACCCAGGGATCCCCTAATCCTGGGAATCTTATACATCACTTCTGCCTACATTCTATTAGCCAGAGTTAGTTACATGATACCAACTTAGCTGCAAGGGAGGCTGAGAAATGTATGTAATCTTCCTGTATGCTCACAAAAAGGAAAAAGTGTGGTAAGACATTCTCTTTGCCACATCTCCTTTTATTTATTGTATTCAATCCCCTACCAGATAGGCAGGAGCCCTGGTATCTTGATCCAAGTTGGACTTCTGGGTCCCAAAAGCCCATCTGAGGTACAGAGTCAAGAACTGGCTACAGAATGTGAAACAGAGGTGAGTATCCTGAGAGGCAATATCCAAGATGGAACTGAAACTAGCTCACCAACCTAATGAAATCAGAAGAGGTGATAAAAATCAAGGACAAGTTCACAGGATGGATCCAGAGAAAATAGATCCTGGTTAGAAGAGACAAAATGGAGATCAGGAGGCAGAGCTTGTAGGAATGTCTCAGCTATTAAAAAAAAAAAAAAAAAAAAAAAAAGAGTCATAGACTCTTTGTAGAGTGCTAGTAGCCTCTGCATGGGCAGAGAGACAGGGATACTCATAATATCCCTTCAACATAGGCAAAGCAAATATAATTAACCCTGTTTCACAGGTAAGGTTCAGAGAGGTGAGATGACTTGCCCAAGGTCACACAGCTAGTTAAGAAGAAAAATAAGATTGAACCTAAGCCTCTGACATTCAATTCATGATTCATGAATTAGGCTTCTAAACCTACTCAGCCCTCTTCATTTTCTCTGCCCTCAGGAAATCCATGTGCTTGTTGATAAGCAAAAAAGAAGACATCTAATCCAAGATATTCAAGATATTTCTACCATGCAGGAAATGAATTCAGAGTCTGCAACTATGTTTTCTCTGTCTCTATCTGAAATAGTGTATGAACCTTCCCTATCCCAAGTCCTGGGGGCTAAGTTGGGTATATTACTCCTGTGTCCTCACTGCCCTTATATATCCCATTTCAGTATATGTCACCATGTGCTTTAATTACTTCTTTGCCTATCTATATCCCCCATTTGAATGTGAATTCTAGAAGGGTAGAAACTATGCTGGCCTAAAACACACTGATGTCCCCAAGAATTTAGCACAGGGCCTGGTATACAGTAGAGGCTCAATAAATATTTATCAAAGTAATGAATGAGTGGATAAAGAAATATTACTTCTCATATTGTACTAGAATCTCTAGCTATACTAGAATTATTTAACTCTGTCCCTAGATTTTAATCTCCATGAGGGGAACCACTCTGTCAGAATCTCTCTGAGTATCTTTCCCGTTACCCAATCTCTAGCATACAGAAGACATTATTATGTATATATTATATATAATATATATAATTGAGATATTATATATTATATTACATATAAGGGAAAATTGTTCATTATTATTCTATATTCTATATATATAATTAAGAAAAACTAGTTATAGCAATTTTTGTAGCAATTCTAAATCTAGATTTTATACCTAGAGTAACCTTTTTGAAAATCAGGCTTACTTATTCTACCTTACTTCTTTAAACTCTTTACTGGCTGCTCATTACTTATAGTGTCTAAAACAAAACTCCTTAAAATTAACTGCAGAGACCTGCCTGAAGCACTGAACAGGACAGCCCTCTGTTTAGGGGGTCACAAACCCTTGAGATGCTGATGAAAGGTATGGCCTTCTCTCCCAGAAAAAAAAAAAAAAAAAGTCATGTTTATGAGGATATACTTTTGCATGCTGTTTTACAAGGTTGATAGAGCCCCTGATGTCTAATCCTGGGTCCTCCTGGGACCCATAACCCTAGGTTGGAGGCATCTCAGCAGCTCACCTAATTTTTCCTCAGAGTGAGGAAGGAGGTCAGGTCTGCTAAGGACCTCTCTACAGCTCCTCAAATACAAGAAAGCCTACCTCCACTTGAATGCTAGCTTTCTGTTAGTTAGCAATTCAGAGTGATTTTTCAGAGTAATCCCTCAGTCTCCCATGATACTTGTCTGACAACCCCTTAATCTTGGCAAGAGCTGCATTAAACCAACCTGTCATCATCATTGCTGCACAGAGCAGCAGCTCTGAGAGAGACACACATTCACTTAGAAGCAAACCCTTCAACCCATTAGAAGAAATTAGAATTTAGGGGGCCTATTGCTTCATGACCAGCACTCAAGAGCAGTCAGGTAGGGGATGCCAAGAGGCACTGTGCCAAATTCAGGCTTAAGGTGAGCTGCTTCCATCCTAGCCTCTGTCAGAGTTGTCAAAAGGAATGTTTAAACAATCACTACTCTCAAAACCCAAGTCCATGCCCCATTGGATTAAAACAAAGGAATGGAACCATGATATGAAAAGGTGTCAGGGGAAATTTGCTGAAAATGGAATTTATTTTGACAAATTGAAAGAGCCCTATGGTTACCTTGGTTCTGGAGGAACTATTTCATCAGTTACTTTTGTGACCTATAAAATTTTAGTCCTTTTTAAAGGATAAAGTGGCACTATGTCCAGCTGACACCCCCAATATATTTCAGAAACTTAAAAGAAAGAAAAACAAAAGCAAAAACACATGATTGGTCAAAAGGCAAGTATGGTCAAATCCCTCTCCTGCATTAAGCCTTTTACAAAATCCATATTTTATCAGATAATTTTGATAATTGTTTTGGCTATTATTTTTATTTTATTATGATTTTTTTAACCATCAGTTTTTCTTTAATCGAAGTATAATTGACATACGATATTATATTAGTTTTGGGTATACAACATAGTGATTTGACATTTATATGCATTACAAAGGGCTCACCACAATAGGTGTAGCAACCATCTGTCACCATACAAAGTTATTACAATATTATTGACTATATTTCCTGCACTACACTTTACATCCCCATGACTTATTTATTTTATAATTTTAAGCTTATACCTCTTAAATTCCCTCAACTACTTTGCCCAAAATGGTAAACGTCCATTTTTTTATCTTTATAATGCCTAAGCACTTTCAAATCTTTTTTTTTTTTTTTTCCGAATATTTACTAAGAATCAGTTGTGGTAAATTGATTACAAATTGGCCCCAATTCTTCACCTCTCCCACCTTGGTCCAGGTGACCTGTCCTCCTCCTTGACTCTGGGGTTGGCCCAATGATGCTTTGGCTGGTAGGATATTAGCAGATATGAAACAGCCAGAGGCTTGAAAAAGTATGTGTGCATTTCTACTTGCATGCTGGTACCTCTAACACTATAATAAGAATATGCTCAGACTGTCCTTCTACAGGAAGAAAGATATGTGGAGTATAACTAAGTTGTCTCAGGTACCCTAGACAAAAACCAGCCTGACCCTCAGGCCCATGAGCAAGCCCACACAAGATTAACAAACCTATCTAGATAGAGTCCAACTGACTCTCTTTTTTTTAATTGAAGTATTTAATACACAATATTACATTAGTTTTAGATGTATAGCATAGTGAGTCAAAGAGCTTATACGTATGTTATGCTCACCACAAGTGTACCTACCATCTGTCACCATACAATGCTATTATAATACCCACTGACTATATTCCCTATGCTCTGCCTTTTACTCCCATGATTTATTTACTCCATAATTGAAAGCCTGTATCTTCCATTCCCCTTCTCCTCTCCTCTTGGCAATCATCAGTTTGTTCTCTATATTTATGTGTCCATTTCTTTATCTGTTTTTCCATGTATAAGTAAAAATCACATGGTATCTGTCTTTCTCTGACTTAGTTCACTTTGCATAATGCCCCCTAGGTCCATCCATATTGTCATAAATAGCAAGATCCCATCTTTATTTGTGGTTGAGTAATATTCTATTATAAGTATATGTCACTTCATTTTTTATATCTTCATCCATTGATGGACTCAGGTTGTTTTTTATATTGTTTATTGTAAATAACACTGCAATAAACATAGGAGTTCATATATCTTTTCCAATTAGTGTTTTCATTTTCTTTAGGCAAATACCCAGTAGTTCAATTACTGAATCATATGTATTCTGATTTTTAATTTTTTTGAGGAACCTCCATACTGTTTTCTACAGTGGCTGCACCAATTTATATTCCCCACCAACAGTGTAGAAGGGTTCCCTTTTCTCCACATCCTCAACACTCAACACTTGCTATTTCATATCTTTTTAAAAAATATTTTATTTATTTAAGAAGAGAGAGAGCATGTGCAATTGGAGGGGTGTTGCGGGGAGGGAGAGAAAATCTCAAGCAGACTCCATGCTAAGCACAGAACCGGATGCAGGGCTTGATCTCACAACTCTGAGATCATGATCTTAGCCCAAATCAAAGTTGGATTGGGCTTTTATCAACTGAGCCACCCAGGTGTCCCTATTTCTTTATCTTTTTATTTCTAGACATTCTAGCAGATGTAAGGTGAAATCTCATTGTAGCTCTGATTTGCATTTCCCTTATAATTAGTGATGTCAAGCATATTTTCAAGTGTCTCTTTGCCATCTGTATGTTTTCTTTTAAAAAATGTCTATGCAGCTCCTGTACTCATTTTTAAATCAGATCTCTTTGGTGTTGACTTGTATAAGTTCTTTATATATTTTGGATATTAACCTCTTATTGGATATAACATATGCAAATATCTTCTCCTATTCAGTAGGTTGCCTTTTCATTTTTTTGATGATTTCCTTCAACATGCAAGAACTTTTTATTTTGGGGAAATCCCAGAATTAATATTATTAAAATGTCCATACTACCCAAAGTAGTCTACAGATTCAGTGCAATCTTTATCAAAGTACCAATAGTTCTTTTCCACAAAAATAGAGCAAATAATACTGAAATCTCTTTGGAACCACAAAAGACCCCAAATAGCCAAAGCAATCTTAAAAAAGAATTACAAAGCTAAAGACATCACAATTCTAGATTTCAAGATATACTACAAAGCTGTAGTAATCAAAATAGTATAGTATCAGCACAAAAATAAAAACAGATCAATGAAACAGAATAGAGAGCCCAGAAATAAGCCCACATTTATATGGTCAATTAACCTATGTCAAAGGAGGCAAGAATATACAATGGGAAAAGGACAGTCTCTTTAACAAATGGTGCTGGAAAAACTGGACAGCTACATGTGAAAAAATGAAACCAGCCGCTTTCTTATAACATATACAAGAATAAACTCAAAATGGATTCAAGGTCTAAATGTGAGACCTGAAACCATAAAACTTCTAGAAGAAAACACAGGCAGTGATTTCTTTGACAATAGCCATAGAAACATTTTTCTAAATATCTCCCAAGGCAAAGGAAATAAAAGCAAAAATAAGCTATTGGGACTACACCAACTAACTTTTGACATATAAGCAATAAAGTCACATTTTATTGCTTATTACTATACACCATTAAAGTTTTGTGAGTGGTTATTCCATGGCATTTTGGCAATGGATAGCTGATACACCACCTATGTGTGCAGGCGCTATTCTAAAATATGGCAAAGAGCAATAAACAAAATGGGCAAGGCCTGTCCTCTACATTCCAGATTACGCTACCTGATTCACAATGTATAATAATTTTATAAAGTAAGCTATATTCCCATTCACACACAAGGGAAGTGAAGCACAAAATGGTTGCTGACGTAAGGCATTACAGCCAACAAATGGAGCCAGGCTCCCATCTGAGGCTACATGATGTTGTGGATAAGTTACTCTGTTCAGCCATGATTTCTGCACCTGAAAGATAGGAATAATAATATAATGCATACCCCAAGATTTACCGTGAGCATGAAAGGAGATCGTGCATGTCAAAGCATTTAGCACAGGGCTTTGTACACGAGAAAGTCAGGAAGGTTTTGCTGTGGATTATACTCTTTCTATTATCATTACTATCATAGCTGTTGTTGTGCTGCTGTCTGGACCCATAGCCTGACTACTTAACTAGTTCTTTATTATTTTATTGCCTCTGATTTAGTTTTCTGTCCTTTTTACCTGATCAATATATAGATAGAACTGATTGATAAGCCTGGTAAATGTCACTGCTCCTTTTCATAAGGAAATAACCAACTTTAATAACCTCTATTCTTGTGACCCTATAGGGGGCAATAGGCCATTTCTGACAGGTGCACTAATGAGGGGTTATTATACACTTATGCTAGAAGCAGATCTAAAGGGAAGAATCGGCTACATAAATTGCAAGACCCATTGCAAGATAAAAATACAAGGCCCTAAAATAATAAATAAATAAATAAATAAATAAATAAATAAATAAATAAATAAATAAATAAAATACAAGGCCCTTTGTTCAAATATTATTAAGAATTTATATCAGAGGTATGGTTACATCAGCGTATTGAACCAAGCATGAGGCCATTCTAAATTAGTGCCTTCTTCATGGAATTGCTTTGAAGAATAAATGAGATACATATATCCAGTCCTTAAAGAAATGTCTGACAAAGAACAAATACTCAATAGTAGTAATATAAGTTGTCACTGTTATCATTACATGTTTGTCAAAGTAATGAAGGGAATCCCAGCCAATGTGTTAAGTCCTTTTCAAAAGTCCTAGGCAGTCATTTTCTCACATGGTTTTGTAAACAGCTCTGAGAAGAAGGCATACTGGAGCCTTCTCTGTCCCACAGTGAAAGAAATAAAAGTTCCAAGAGTGTTTGGGGATTTCCAGAAGCTACACAGAAAGAATGATTGAAGTTAGCCATCTGGGGTCCCCCAGCCCTGTAGTCTTTCCACCAAGTCCTCCTGGCTCCAGCGTCATCTGGCCCTAACAGAATTGCCATGCAGACAACATTTATTTATTTGGTATAGTCAAGACCCAAAGATCAGGCTGAGATTAAAGATTTACTTTGCATAGAGATCCACACCAGAGGCTCCTGATTTGTTCCCTCAAGTCACTTACACCCCTCCCCCTCACTCACATTATAATGTAACTGTGTCTTCCAGAGCAAACCATGGGCTATCCAAGGAGGGAGGGAATCTGAGAATTGTTCAGTAGATGATAAATACACAGGCCCTGGAGTTGGAGAGGGAATTTGAATCCTGGCTCTGCTACTTAATAGCTTGAGCATGAGCTTAACCCAGATAATCTCAACATTGACATCTTAGGCTGGATAATTCTTTTTTGTAGGAAGGTGCCCTTTGCATTGCAGGATGTTTACAACAACCTTAGCACCTGCTCATTAGGTGCCAATAGCACACCTGCCTTCCCCCTTACCCCTAGCTGTGTCTTCAGAATGGCAATCATTGCCTTTGTTGGGGGGGTGGGGGGGCCGGGGACTCATTTCCAGTTGAGAACCACTGACTTAACATCTCCAAGCTTCAATGCCTTCAATATAATCTAGAGGTAATAATGATAAAAATAGCAGCTTCATCAAGCTCTGAGTTGTGAATGAGATGATTATATAGTAACATGGCATAGGGCCTGGCACACAGTTAGATGGTCAATAAATATGATATGCTGCTATTACTGCAGTATTGGCCAAGGAATGGGGGGATCTTTGAAAGAACTTCATAAGCTTGCTGAATGTAAAGCTGAAAATTCATTTCAGTAAATATGTATTGAGGATCCATTTCCAAAGGTATTTTCCCAGGGAATTAAAGGCTGAGTAAGATTTAGACCTTGCCCTAGAAGAGCTAGTCTACCCAGTGGGAAGCTCACAGCCCAGACCCACTTCAAATCCTAGCTCTGTTAACTTACATATGTGACTTGGGACAAGTTTGCAGCACTTTGTGGAGTCTCAGCTACCATATCTCTAAAAATAGAGGCGATAATAAAAATCCCTAAGGGACTTAGCTCTTAACCAGTTGGCTGCACTGTCTCCCAACAACATCCTTGTTCCCTGATTGTCAGATTCCTTTCCCCTCACCACACAGCCTGCACACAGAGTAGACGTCCATAGCACTCTCCAGTGGAAGATGCTCCTTCCTTCCCGTGAACATATACAATCATCCAGGAGGTGATTAGGAGGCTAAGTCATGGGGTCAGATGGCCTTGCCCAAGTCGCATCACTTTTCTCATCTGTCAGTTTATTTATCTATATGATGGAGACAACAATGGTCCCTACTTCATAGGGTTTTTGTGAGGATCAAATGAGATCACTCGTGTAAAACACCACAGAAAGCCTGGCACCTAGGAAGCACTCAATACCCTGTCGCCATGGCAATAAAGGTCTTGAGAAGGGCAAGGAGGACGCTGACCAGGAAGAGAAGGAGGAAGATGTGGCTTTCCATGGCCTCATCCAATACCCTTTTGAGAGCAGAAACAGGAGCGCAGAACTCAACTCCCTCCCAGACATTGGGGCATAACCTGCAAACCTTTCAACACCAAAACCTCCTCTCCACCCCAGCCCTTCCCAGGCCAATTGTAGCAGCTTTTTCCCAGGCCCTCGCCAAACGATTCAAGTGGATTAAAATATGTATGTATATATTTATGCGGACAAGAAAGAGGAAAAGCGTAACTTCTAGTCATAGCCTAAATTTCCTGCCTCCAAAGCCCAGCTGGATAGCAGGAGTTCTAACAGAAAACAGCCGCACAATTAGCTGGAGTTCTGTAGCTGTCTGCAGCAGACTGCTTACGCCGATGTCTCGATAGGTGGTCTCCCAGTTCATCAGTTCATAAATAAGTAATTTGAAATGTGTTCCTGAGGGAAATTTTCCTCCTGCTCTCCCCAACAGACTGTACTCATCAGTTTTCCCATTCTCCAGGTAGCTGCCGTCCTCATTTATAATGGCCAGAGGAACTACGCTGTTCTAATTCCTGCTTCATTACATTGTCTAATGCGAGTTTTCACCAGCCTCACAACTCCACGTTTCTTTATATTGATAAGAAAAAAAAAACTTTGCATATATTATTTATTGGCACTTTGGAGGTAGCTTTGCTACAGGTTTAAGTGGAATATTTTTACATACAAAGCGAGAAGGGCAAGTTGAGCTCTGGACAGAGGTTTGGAAATGGTGTTGATAAGCTCTCAAGTGGCACAACATGTGCACTGGGAGGGCATGCTCACACAGTGCACAAACTATGCACACTACACATACCACGCAAACTGCACAGTCCACACACAGTCAAATCATCACCCCCTATTTGACTTCCTTTACCTGGGTTCCTAACCTTGCCACACTCTTAGACTGGCAGATATTTTGTATCCATCTTGATGTATTGTTCCAATCTTATATTTTTCCACTCGAGAAAATGCACAAACCAGATCAAAAGCACCTGGTGACTTAGGAAAACCAGGGTCCCCCACTGGTGAAGCTAATGGAGTCACTAATTTGCCTGGCCAATAAAACCAATGATTTCTATACTAAAAGCCTTTGAGTGAAGCCTCCGGGGCTTGCTCCAGGGGTAATGAAGGGGGGCTAGTTTCCTCTTAGCCAATAACCTAATTATTTTTTTAAAGCACTAACTGTACCTTTCATTATAATAATGCATATAATTGATTTTACTGATTATGTCTTTTATGGCATCTATTAGTCACTGGGAACTATATTTACTTCTTTTTGTTGTTTTTATGATTGTTTAGCTTTGGGGTCTCATAATAGGTAATTAATAAAATATGTTAATCTGAGAGTAATTTACCTAATGAGATCTCCAGGAATGCTTTTCTCTCCTGATAAAGGAATTCCTCAGAAGGCTTTTATGGAAGAAAGCTTTCCTGTGAAATCTTGGACACAATCTGGAACCTAAATTCAGATTTATGTTTGTTTTCCTAGCCTCTGGACAGCCAGAGAATTTCATAAGAAAATTTTAAAAGTGAATGTCAGGGACTGTCCTGTTTCAGAGGAAATTGTCCCCGTCTCCTGCCTGGTGGCAGTAATCAACACCCTCTCCCCCAGGACAACCATCAAGTTAGCAGTCAGTGAAGCTGGCCCTCCAGCTACTTGGATGGCTCTTTAAGAAAGAAGTTATAGTTATAGTGTAGAAAGAGAGCTAGATTATTGCAGTCCAAGAAAAGCAAAACCAAAAGGGCAAGGCAGAGAAATGAAAGAAAATAAAGGGGGTAAACAGGAACAAAGTTTACACTACAGGTGACTTTGGGCACAGAATGCACTAGCCAGCCGGTAAGAGAAAATGACAAAATCTAGACTGGTCTCTCCTGTGCAGGAACAATGGCTCTGTATCTGTATTGAGTGGAGACAGCACACTCTCTGGGATGCCGGTCAGACACAGTAAGGATGTCTGCAGCACAGAGCCCTGTTTAAAACTGAGTGCCTGGAAGATAGATCTGGCTCACATGCAGTTCTGCACTCAGGCCTTAGTGGCCTTGGTCACATCATGCCTTCTCTTCATGTTAGGTTAAGGTCATGTTACCTTTCACTTTCAAATGAGGGAGGACAATGGTGCTAAGCCCATTGGATCTGTGAGAAGCTGAATGGAAATTTGCCTGTAATGAAGGAACAGAGAGCTTGGCATTCACTGGGGTTTCTCAGCTTCAGTATGACTGACACTTTGGAGCAACTGATTTTTCATTGAGTGGGGGATAGTGTTTGCATTATACTCTAGCAACATCTCTGCTTCTAGCCATGACGTGTCAACAGCATACCTCCCCTTCCAGCTGTGGCAACCACATTTGTCTCCAGGTATCCCCAAATATCCTTTGGAAGGAGAAAATAAATGTGGTGGGTAAAACGGCCACCCTTCAGAACCTACTGCCCTGCACTAAAAACTTGTGAACACTGGCTTAGTACCATGATGATCTTTTATGAGAATCACAAGCAGGATGGATGAGAAAGCTACTTGGGGAAAAGAAATGTAGGGTGTCCGACAGTAAATTCTTCCAATTCTTCTTATAGTCACTGGGAATATATTTCCAGACTTTGGTTTGAGTGAGTATCTCACGCTAACATGCAGAAACTTCTTTCCAGAGGAGGCCGAAGTCTCCAAAGTAAATAGGAACCACATAGGGGCTACACTGACCCCAGGTTATGGATTACAGACCAAGATGTGCAGGAACCATCTGACCTCCCGTTCCTGGAGAGCCAAATCAAACCCAAATCAAAGGCCAGCAATACGAAGCAATGCGTGTCTGTATGGGTCTATGTAAATAGATATAGAGATACAGATAGAGATATATAGACATATGCATAAGTTTCTAATATACACACACAGCAAAAACTACAAAAACTAAACCCTTTACCAATCGACAGAAAATTATAAGTTACTTGCCTCTACCCATAAAAAGCAAATTATGAAAATCCATAAAGCCTATAAGGGAACTGCCCAATTCTTGACTCCTAACACATACACCTTTCTCGAGAAATTCAGGTCTCAGGTGCTTTTCTAATTCAGACTATTTCAAGTTTAGAAGAGATTCATGGGGAGTGGTTCTTTAACTTAGTGAGAAAAAGTAACCTTTGTGCATTGAGTACAGATCATGTGAAAAGCTTCTAAATGTCATCTCATTTAGCAAACTAACAACTACCAATTTTAGCAATCATTTGATTGCCTTACTCCATAGACAGAAAAAATAGAAAACTGCACATGTATACACACATATTCATCCAAAAAATAAATGCACTTAATACCATAGAAAGCCACACAAACACAAACATAACAATTGCCCAAATGTGTGTTTGCACAACCCTCTCATGCACTCATTCAAAACTAAGTACTTGATGACACTCAAAGTCCATACACAAGGTTTCCCAATAAGCAACAAAAGCATGTGCCTGAGATACACTGGTGAAACAGGAGCAAGCACCCAAAAATAAAAATTTTAAGTAAGATTTGCTATTTGGAAACTATCAGAGTAGTCATCATGGAAATAATAATCCTTTATTCAATTTCCTTATAACTCTATTACAGTTTTGCCTTATTTTTATTTTCAATCACCTAAATTGGGAGTAGGGGAACCTAAATTCAGATTTATGTATCTTTGAATTATTCAGGTCACAATTCTTTGAATTATTCAGGTCTTTAAAATCTCAACTGAGCCCTGAGACACACCCAAACATTCACATCCAAATTACAAAACTCGGAAACCCATGCCTGTTGATACACGCACCTTTGAGCATGACAGTTAGGATAGGTGGAGAGACTCTGTTCTGGCAGCCAGGGGAACCTGTATTTTAATCCTTGCCTTCTACTTACTCCCCACTGATACCTCAGATCTCAGTTTCTCAATGTGGAAAAAGAAAAAAACCTAGATGGTGGAATCGGAATGATTTTCAATATTCACTTTAGTTTTGACTGCCTGTGAATCCCACCTTTTGCCCAAGGTCACCCTCAGCTGGTGGTCACAGAGACAGAACTGGAGGTAATTCCACCTCCTAGTTCAAGGCCTTTTACACAAAGTTGTACCCACACACAAACGCCCCCTTCCTTGTCTCTCCTCCCTCAGCTCCTCATTATTATGCATCTCCTCTCTCATCTCCTGTGCAGCCAATCCACAGCCCCCTCCCCACCCCCTACAGCTCACACAGCAGGTAGTGCAGGAAAAGATAGCAATGGGGAGAGACAGCCAGGCACATTGAAGGGGTTACTTTGCCCGGGGACCCCTTTATCTGAAGTTGTCCTCAAAAGCGGAAATGAGTTGATTTGCATTTTCCCACTGAAGCATGCAGAGTAGCTGAGGAGTGTTTCTCGTTACCAAGTATCGTCTTCTCTGGTTTGCCCTGAGGCCTTCTCTGGGGCTGGAGCAGCTCTGAAAACACCTGTATGCTGCCCATTTAAATACATGCTTCAGACAAATTTTTCGGGGGTTTCAAAAGGGAAAGACTAATGCTTTCCCTCCCCAGCATACATTATCCTTCCTGTGAATGCTGAAGGCAGAAATTAACCCTTTCCACACTGGTTTATTTCTTGTCTGTCTATCCATTCAATGTGTGCATTCATATTCATAGACTAGAGTTAATAGCTTTCTCCTTTACTCATCCATTCATTCACTCAGTTGGTCAGTCTGTCAGTCAGCAAGTATGTACTGAGAATCTGCTGTGTGCAAAAGCACTGTGTTGACTGCATTTAACCCGCAGAAAACAACTTTGATAAGTTGCTAGCTCTGAAACTGCTCACAATTTAGCCAAGGTGAATATGCTTGGATGTACCGAAATATAACCAGATGTTACCTGGGGGACTCACTCAGAAACTGGTTCAGACAATATCATGACTTGTTGGAATCCATAGTTTACCCTATGACTTCTGCAAACTTCTGGCCTTCCTTCTCTGCTGTTACATACTTAAGCCTGCTGCTGTGATTGGGCATCATCATCTCATGACTTTGGTAATTTTGTGGAAGAACTGAGATGAGTGGATAGAGGTGACATCAGGCACCACATAGTCCTCTGTTATGTTGGTGGCCCTTCACCTCATTCTCCACTGGTTCCCAAAGTCTGGACTCTCCAAGAAATCACCTGCCTCACCATGTACATTCCTGTGTGAAGTATAAGTCCATCCTGCTCCTCTCATAGCTAGCACATCCCACAGACCAGTATTCCTTCTCTGGTATCCTGGGAATTTGGGGGATAGTTTTCCCCATCCTTTTGTTCAAATAAGTACAATACAGGATGTCTGGGTGGCTCAGCAGTTGAGCGTCTGCTTTTGGCTCAGGGCATGATTCTGGGGTCCTGGGACTGAGTCCCACATGGGGCTCCCTGCATGGAGCTTGCTTCTCCCTCTGCTTGTGTCTCTGCCTCTCTGTGTGTGTGTCTCTCATGAATAAATAAAATCTTAAGAAAAACAACTACAAGTGGGAAAGTGATGGGACTCATAAGAGTATGTATATTAATGGCACCAGGCAGGCAATTAATAAATATATTGAATGAACATATTTGTTTAAGAAGAGGGTTGGAAAAGGACTATGGGTATTAAGAGGAGGGAACGATGGCTATCATAAAGAATTCAAAAGAAGGCTTTTCTGCAAAAACATGTAGTGGCACATAAGCAGGCAATATTTCCTGCTACCTAATCCATTCTGACCCTAATCTACACACGTTTCTTCTCCGCTTTTCTTCTTTTGGCCATCTACCCAGCTCTTCATGAAATACTAGTAGATTAAAGGATCTTAAATGTCTGAACACAGAACTGAGGAGTCAAAAAATCCTTAGAGTCCAAGAAAGAAGAAATTGTGGAGCTCATTTACCCCAATTCATTTGATTCATAAAGGAGTAAGCAGACCTTCCCAAGGTCGTGTGGCATATTAGTGGACCATACTGCACTCAACCCACTTTCTTCTGTGGCAGAGACATCCAGACCTCTGAAGTGTTTTATTTGGCTGGTAGAGTGTTTTTCCCCCTTAATTTGAAGAGTGATGAGCATTTTTAAGCCATGAAACTTCACATAATAATCCAGAAAAAATCAACGGTCTGCCAAACCTGAGCTCACATTCCTGCCCAACAGCAATAGCTAGGGTTGGGTGGCACGGTCTCCTGTTTGCACAGTCCCCTTCACTCCCAGTTGTCTAACACTCAGCTGGGTTCTCTCATCTCCATCACAGTCATAGCCCCTGTGTCTTTAAACTGGGAAACTGCCCTGGCCAAGAGTAAACCACTTAGCATGACTAGCCTCGAGCAACACTAGAAGTGATGTGATTCTAGAAGAACACTTAAATTTCAGTAATTTCTTTCACCTTTCCCCCCAACCAAAAACTAATAATAATAATAAGTTGCAGGCAAACAAGCAAACAAAAAAACTTTTCCCATTGTCTGGTACTGCCTGGAATTGCACTGTAGCTTGGGTTAAGTATTGTGGTCCTCTAACATCTTGGATTTGGAATAAAACTGATGAAGTAAAAAGTGGTCCCTACCACACACCATCATCTACTTTAATAGATGAGGGCAATTCTTGCCTAAGAACGCTCAGACCCTCAATGTGTACATATACACGCGCAAAATACAGTGCAACATACAGTCCCTTCTCTTGTTTTCTTTCTCACTTTCAAAATCAGCCACATACTCAACCTTGTTGAAATCTGATCCAATCGAAAAAAAAATTTTCCTCTTAAAAAAGGAGAAAATACAATAATTTTCATAAAATGAAAACACAGAGCAAATACACTTTTTTGAAGAGGAAATGTGATGGTTTCCTCTAGAGGGTCAGAGAGAGTATGAACCAAAAGAATAGATTTCAAGAGTACAAGATAGTGCATTTTGCTTATGTGAATGTGTGGACTTTGAGAGGCAGAAGGCATATGAACACAAGGCAGAAAGAAAGAGAAAAAAAAAAATGTGATTTTAGCAGTGAGTACTTTATTGTGATACCAAGTTAACACTTGGGTAAGTACCAAAATGCTATGCCCAGAATTTCAACAAGTCTTCTTCCCTTCTCTTTCCCATTGTGAGTTCCAGGAAATGGAGAGAAAATGTAATAAAGCATATTTCTTTTTAAGTGGCATGTAGCTGGCCTCTATGCGGATTCTGTTTTCTGGCATCATTTTAATTAGGAAAGGCGAGAAAGAGTTTCCAGTGTTCCCCCCACCGTCCTTCTCTGCGTCTAAGTGAGGGTTTCACAGAGAACTGGCAACCAACACAATTTTGACAGAGTGAACTTCTTTCTCTCATAAGCATTCCTCCAATCCCCAGATAATAACCCTCATTCCTCCCACATTAACTAACACACACAACTTTCTTCCTCCCACCCTCCCCCAGCCCACACTTCTCTCCAAAACGTATAACATAATTGTGAAGGCTAATTATCAAATAATGCTTAAGCCTTTGGGAACAAGATAGAGGGTTCTAGAAATGTTTTAAAAAGTCCCCAGGCTGCAATAGAAACGTGATTAACTGAAACAAAAATGCCTGGTGAAAAGTTTCAAAACTAAAATCAGTTAAAAAAATTCTTCATATACCTGCATTACACATATATATGTGTAATATTATAATATATAATGTATATTGCATCATATACCATATGTGTGTATATGTATATATGTGTGTGTACAGACATACAGATATGATGTATCAGTTTTTAATGGGTCACAGAGATTCTATGATATTCTAGGGAAAGTCCCTTAAAGAAGGAAATAATCTGGGATGCCTGGGTGGCTCAGTGGTTGAGCGTCTGCCTTTGGCTCTAGGCATGATCCTGGGGTCCCAGGATACAGTCCCACATTGAGCTCCCTGCATGGAGCCTGCTTCTCTCTCTGCCTACCTCTCTGCCTCTCTCATGAATAAATTAAAAATATTAAGAAAAAAAAAGAGGGAAATAATTTGAAGTTGATCTACCCTTTCCTTGATACTGGGATATCCACCCAGTGGGTAGGTATATAGATTTCTGTGCACTCCCTCCGTCCCCTGAGAAAGGACTTCTCAGCTGGCTCTGGATGAAGGGAGAAGTCTGCCCCTAGTAAGAGGAAAGGAAAGAGCAATTCTGGGCAATATAATTCTCTTCCTGACCCCAACATGAGCAGATACAGCCTGACACATGTAGTCTTTATCATGGAGTAAAACAGGCTCACAGCAGTGTGCCACACACATGAATGTCACATTTTATGAATTGCCGTATTGCCACACTACATGCTGCAGTAAGCAGAGCTGAGTGGACCAGGCACCTGAGAGATAACAACTGGGCCTCCTGCCTCCCATGCCCCCTCCACTCCAGGCACAGGCAATGGTTTTCTGTCTACATCCTCAAAGAGGAAGAAACAGTGGGTGGATGCAACGGTGTAGGGGCCAAGTCCTCAGCTGTGATGTGTGAAGAGGTTAAAAATAGCACCCCAGCTGGTCCAATTTCAACTGTCCTGGGACCCTGAGCAGTTATAGAGCAGAAGGGGTTGGGGGTAGAAGGAGAGGAAGGATTCAGAGAAAGCGTGCAAAATAACTATGCATGGCCTATCATGCAAAAAGGTGCAGGACAGAAAAAAAGGCTCCTCCTTTAGTAGAAATCAGGTCTAGAATGCTATCATAACTCTGTGCGTGGTAAGACCTGTGACAGGAAGGAGAGTCCATCCATGAACCCTGCATCAGGAAAACAAGGAAGGTTCACTCTAAGTCTCAATCCACAGATGAACATTCCATGGGAATCAGCTCCTGACTCAACACTGTTAGAGTAGATGGTATCCATGATTTCCTGGGACTCACTTTCTAATCTAAGAGCAAGTACTACTTGCCCTCTTTACCTCATACCCTTCTGAGACTTCCTGCCCCACTCATGGGACTCAGGCATGATTGGGGATTCTGAGCAAAAGAAAATCAGAATCTATTGAGGATCCTCTCCCCCCAGATTATTGGGCTAACCCTGAGTCAGTTGTAGTGGAGGCTAATGACACCTTTTAATTCGCACTCTTTCCTGTGATGTGATGTCATGTTATCCAAGTAAGATACAATTACTACCAGGGTATAATGTAGTATTTCAGAGGCATTATAGCCATGGAAGAATCATGGCCCATCTTCCCAGACCAATTTTTCTTTTGTTGCAGGAAATTAGGCTACAGAGATTATTCTTCTTATTAGGAAGCAAGCATACTTGTAGAGTACCCCACAAAATTCAAACACCTTTAAAGTAAAACGTTAGTCTTCAAAGAAAATGCAGGCATCTAGGAGATGGTTTTGAGCTTCAAATCTATCATCAACCTGGAAATGAGTTTACTTCCCTTTGTTATTAGGGATTCTTTGGTGGAAAAGATTATGCATGTGCTAGGCTAAATAGTGGCTGCCCAAAGATACCCATGTCCAAATCCCCCAAACCTATGAATCTTACCTTATATGGCAAAAGTGACTTTGCAGATGTGATTAAGTGAAAGATTTTGAGATAGGGAAAATATCCTGGATTATCTAGGTGGACCTGTATGTAATCATGAGTATCCTTATAAAGAGAATGCAAAGGAAGTTTTGGTTGCAGAGAGAAAGTGATATAGTGATGTGATGAGGCAGAGACTGGAGTGATATAGTTTGATGATGGAAAGAAAGGGCCACTGGCAAAGAAATACTGAGGGCCACCTGAAGCTGAAAAGAGCAGGGGAGCAAATTCCACCACCAGAGCCACAGAAGGAACCCTGCCAATACTTGATTTTAATGTACTTTGGACTTCTGCCCTCCAGAACTATAAGATAATAAATCTGTATTGTTTAAGCCACTTAATTTGTAATTCAGAAGCAAAAGTCCAGATCATGTGGATCAGCAACTTCACACTAGAATAAGGAGTGATTATTCTTTGAACCACATAGAACACAGAATGTTGGAGATGATTATTTTATCCCTTCTCCATTAAAAATTATCCTATTAAGCCATAAACCATTTTTGCTCAGACTGGCTTCCATGCATTTGCTCATAGTATTCCCCCTGATGGGAGAGCCATTCTCATCATTGCTATTTTAGGTTCTACAGTGAAACAAATAAATGAAATCTTCTTAAATTTATATGCTTGTTGGAAGTGAGGTTTTCTGTACCTAATAGGCTTTAGTAATTGGAAAAAGCAAAGAGAGGATTTCTAATTCCATAAAGGTCAGAGGTTCTCACCTCCAGTACCAATCTCAGATTTTTAGACTGTATGATCTGAGTAACAATGAAAGTCTCAGGACGCCAAACTGCCTTTTCTATCGGCCTACTATTCTAGTGGAAATACACACTGTTTGTTGGGAATTACAGGTTAGTTTCTCCAGTGCCCCCCAATACAAAGAATATAAAAGGCCATTGTCAGTCATTATCCCCAAATCATAAATTGGTTTAGAAATAGGCATACTTGCCTAGAACTTTTATGAATTATGATGAAATCCAAACAATTAAAATTTACATTAAAAAAGTTAACCGGAAGATAGGCAAAGAGGATCCAATATACAACTATTAGGGGACTCTGAAGAAGTAACCAAGGGAACAGAAGAGTCTCAAGAGAACAAAGAAAATACCAAAAACTATAATTCTATAAAGATTTCCTAATATAAAAAATGATTTGAATTATATGTTCAAAAAACAAACCATGTACCTGAGAATATTGACCCAGAATGACCAAAACCAAGACATATTCCAGAAAAATATTGTATTTTAAAGAAAAGGGGGAAAAATAGATATCTAGGCAAAAAGGAGCATATAACTTACAAGGAAATCAAATTAAATTATCCTCAGAATTTTTTTTTTTTTGACAGCAAAGCTTTTTGCCAGAAGAAATTAGAGTAATGTATTTAAGATATTCAAAGAGAAAAGATGTGAACTAAGGATTTTTTCTATCCAGGAATTCACAAACTGCTAATAACATGTAAAGACTCAGAGAATATTATTCCCATGAGCCCTTTCTAAGGAGTCTACTAAAGAACAAGTTTCAGACAGGTATTGTTGGTGAATATTAGATATATAGTTACTTGTAGATAAAAGAATAAATGAGGGTTAAAAGGTAGAGATTCTAGTATATGATTCAAAGTGTACATATACCAAAACTATAAAAAATGGGGAGATGATCAGCATATGCAAAAAAAAAATTTATATGCTTTCAGTAACAATAATGTTAGTCATTGTATGAGTACTACTATCTGAGAATGTTGTATATGTAAAGTACATAAAAAGAAATGCTAATTATGGGATATTCTAATCCTATCATCCCACATGCCTTAAAGGATTTTCTGGTGAAAGAAAGGAACTACTTCAGCAATAGAAGATGTTAAGTAAACACTCTATAGATATGAATGTGAATTATAAAAATCAGTATGAACTCATGAGATATTTATTTATTCTGGCTCTTTCCATTAAAAGAACTTAAAAACAAAAGTCAATCCAATAGCATTCAGATTTGATCTTCAAATGACATATCCCATTGAACTAAACTAGGATTTCTTGGAGAAATGGCTAATTCCAGCTCTGAGGCAGGAAATGTTTATGATGAGTTTGGTACATCTTGACGTGCAGTTAGAAGGAAGCTGTCAAAAACTACTAGGGTCATGTCAGAAGAACTCAGGAAGCACCTTGAAGAGTTTCCCACTGGCCAAAGATTTGAGTTTTATGATAGAAAAACTCATCAAATATAAAAATAAATAAATTCAAGAGCTTATGGTATATATTTTTAAAATAATAATTGGTCACCTCCTGAGGAAACAGTGATCCAATTGTCATCTTGAAAACTGGGTAAAAAAGGAAATTATCGAATCTTATCCTACCTATCCTACATGAATTGTAGTAGTGAGTAACAAAATAATAGATGAGGGGTGTCTCTTTATAAAATTATCCTAGGTGATAATTAAAAGGAAGTATAGAATTAAAATACTATTATTTTTTAACTCCTCATGAATTAATGGATGTAGCCACTGAGCATCTGCTTCAACTAACATTAAAAAAAACATAAACCAGACACAGGACATAATGCCAACTTAATCTTGTTAAAGGGATCAGACCTGTGTCAGGTCAAGCCTCTAGATTCAGCTCCTGATTTGCAGGAAATACAGAAAATAGAGGAACACATTGAACTGTACCATGACTGAGCAGTCAGCAAATCTGACTGTAGGAAACTTGACAGGCCAACTGACCCAAATTTGTCACCAGACAAACTATAAGGAAAAGAAAGAGATGAAGGGAGGAAACCATTGATTAAAAGACACCTAAAAGGCATATCAAGTTAAAAAAACATATGGGCAAAACTAAACTATAGGGTTTAGGGATGCACAGTTGAATGATAAAACCATAAATAAATGCAAAGAAGTGACTATTATAAAAGCCACATGGTGATTACTTCAAGAAGTAGAAAGGGGTTGTGTTAGGATGAGGTATGTGGAAGGGTTATAGGGGTGGCTGGCAATTCTATTTCTTGATTTTGGTAGTAGTTATAAGGGTGTTCACTGTATAATAATTCACATTTGTTTGGTTTCGTTTTCTGTGTCTGTGTTTAATTTTACAATAAAAATATTTTTTTAAAGAAAGGAATTAACTGTAGTGATTATTTGTATTCTTTCTCTCTGGGTTAACTATTTGATCATGATGAATTAAGAAGCTCTCCCCAAAGCAAGGCCTCTTTAGATTTCTGAAGGAACGAGGACATTATAACTAGGGTCCAGCTATGATCATTGAATTAAGCACTTAGGAGAGCTCATTAAACTCGTGTTGCATGAAATCAGTGAATCAATGAGTCAAGAGATAATGCAAACACTCCATACTCAAAGTCAATCTGCAGACTTCTACTAGATACCTCCCCCTGGCTAGAAAAATGTTTTGGAGCTCTTTATTACCTGTAGGAAATGCTTATGCTCCCCAGCTTCACATTCCAGCCTCTTCCAGAAACCTGTCTCAATCAACCTTTCCAATCTTACCACATTTACTTTCTCAAATGCTCTACTCCAGCCAAATAGGTCTACTTTTAGAATTCTATCGCCTAGCTTTTTTCATTTTCCCTGTCCCCATGCCTTCTTTTGTAGCTTTCCTCTTTCTTTCTACTCACATAAACTCTACTCATCCTTCAAGACCTGGCTCTATTCTCATCTTCCATATCTTTTATCTTCTATAAAGTCAGTCCTTATATTCTGCTCTGTTGTGCTTCTTCTTTTTTTTTGAACCTCAAAAAATGTCTATTATCACTCTTAGACACTTAGCCCTTGCTTGCACTGGTATTGTGAGAGAGCTTTTTATCTTTTTTACTTGTTTTGGGCCTGCAAATATACTCTATATTTCTTAAGTTCGGAACTGCGACTCACACTTTTTAAAAATTAGTCAACAAAGCCTCCCACCACATTTTGTGCATCTCCAATCAGTATTTGCCAATTGACTAGTAAGGTGGGTAGGTAGACGGATGGATAGATAGAAGAACAGATCAAGTTATCATACATTTGAGAACATTCAGTGGGTACTGACAGACATAAGACATATAAGTTATATATTCAATAGGGATAGAAGTATAAGGGTCTATTCTACTGCAAGGAGTCTCTGGACAACCACAGGCAGTTACAGATGTTGAGTACTTGGAAACTGATGCTAAAATGAAAAAAGAGGACACTGAGAGTAAAGAAGCTACTAATAAAAATTCTTTCACTCACAGCTTTGTCCATCTAGCTCTATCTGTGGCAGGTCATACACTTAAGTACTGAAACTATAAGCAAAACTTTCAAGAATTCCACTCTATATACTTTTCTAAAAAGTCTACAAGATCACTTATGGCAAGTTTGGGGGTGAACAGGACTATGGATTGGATTGAGTAAGAGTTCTTTTTGGCCTATAATCTAGATATAAATGATTATGAAATTAGAGGCCTCATCGTTCAGTTATGAAGGTGACTTCTGGATAAAGAAGAAAGATAAAGTCCCTGAAATGTGTCAGCTATCCCAGAGAGCTCTGAGCTGTGAAAGAAATCCTTTTCCTGGTCAGAACACCACTACGTAGTCAAGTGGCATAGTACCTGGGGCCAGCTCCTTCTGGTTTCCTCCCTGCAGCTAACCACAGATCTGCCCTCTTTTTGAAGGAATGGCTCCAGGGAGAAATCTTCAAGGACCAGACAGATTGGAAGGGATAAATGAATTGGAGTCTGTGAGGTAAGACGTAAGCAAATATAAATAAACAGAATTAGAGGTGGAAAGAATGGAAACCTCCAGAGCCAACAAACTTCTTTCCCCTTGTGCTTAGGCATTTTCCTTTCAAGAAAGCCAAGAAAAGAGAAAGGTTCTAACATGGATTGGATGCCTCCTGTGTAATGAGAGCTGTTCTAGCTGCTTTCAAACATGCAATTTTATTTAATCTTCCCCCCTTAACTTGCATGTCATCCTTGCACGGGGCCCATGCTAATTTCCTCTGTATCATTCCAATTTTAGTATATGTGCTGCCAAAGTGGGCACTCCCACAACATGCAAGGAAAGGGATACCTTTCATGTTTTACTGAAGATGCAAACAAAGCTTCAAAGAGATCAAGAGACTTGGCCAAGGCCACACATTTAAAAACTATAAAAACCAGGATTCAAACGTGTGCTTATTTTTCTCCAAACCCTGCCCACTACACCCCTATTGAAAACAGAATTATAGCATGTTTTCACTGAAAGATGATTTCACCATCTTCTCCATTTCACAGATGAAGAAACTATGGCCAAGAAGAAGATGCAATTTGCCCAGGTCACATACATGGTCAACTTGTAATAGGGTCTCAGCTGTAGTGCAGGCCTTCTGATTTCCAAATAGGAGCTCTCATTATTTGTATCCTCCAAGGTCCTACAAGAATGGCACACTCAAAGGGGGGCATTAGGAAAGAGCTTAACAAAGGGACTGTTAAATGCAAAGGCACATTTAACAGAAGCCAACAAAGCTGGTGAAGCAATCCAAGCTTAGTGGTGATAAGGGGACCGTGAACACCCCTGTGCCTGAAGGGACAAAGCCAGGACCCTAAACTCACTCTGACCTTTGGTTGGTAGAGAAAGGCACTGCCAGCCTTCAGCCTGGCAGGGAGGGAATCTAGGCCACAAGCCTCTGCCCTCTCTCTCTCTCTTCTAGCCTACTTGTGTCCTACTGGGGCCTTCCATAAGCTGTACTCTACAGAAAATCAGAAGGTGAGGGGTTTCCAAAATGCAGTTTCCAAAGCTCAGAGCAAGATAGAAAAGGGAGAAAAATGGACCGGGAGAGGGAAATGGAGACTTCTGACTATACTACTAAACAGGAATGCTTCTCTGAACCTGAAGAGTCCTGCATCAGCAGGTCAAAGACAGCAAAAGCAATAATCATTTTCCCATGTTAGGCAATGTAGGGCTTGGCATGGCAGGATAAAGGGCAGCTCCCAGCACAGAGCTGGATTTCTCACTACCCGCTGCAGGAGTATTCTCCTAGTCCAGTCAACTTGTCTCTGATAAAAGGGGACAGAAGCCCTATTCTAATCACCTCAGGATCAAAGGCATTGCTTTGGGACTCTTCTGCTTTGGTACAAAGGTCACTAGTAGTGACGGAGCAGGGAGTTGCTGGTGTTTCAGATGAGCTTTTGTGGGTATTTGAGAATTAAAAACAGGAGCAGGGGGTGGGGGATCTACATGTGTACAAGAACGTATTTACTATTTACCAGTTCTTGGAAATCAATGCCACTTTTCAAATAAAGACAGTCCCTAAGTGAAGGCAGCTTTGGCATCCCAGTAAGGCACATTCCTCCTACCGAAGCCCTTAGCACAGACATCCTTGCTTTGGCCCTACATGTTTCCCCCAGCGCGGGTACACCCATCACACCTCTCTACCCCAGTCCTTCATCTCTGCCTCAAGTTTCAACTTCCACTTTCACTGAGCCCCCATCGTCTCCCTGATTTGGTCATATTTCCTATTTAGTTTAAATCAACAGTCTGATTTTATCAACAATAATGCTTTATGGAGGTTTATTTCTTCAAACAGACTGTGCTCCTCTTTGCTATAAAGTTAATTTTATGTTCTTTGTTCACTTTCCTAATCTGCAAATTACATCCTCCTGTTCCTTGATTACTTACTATTGGAAAAACAGCCCCTTTTTGCTTCCAGTTTGAATATTCTCTGCCTTATCTTGATGACCCTAATCTTTCTCCCCTGACTGGCCTCTCAAGGCAGCCGTAACAGGCAGGGCGCAGCCTGTCCGCCAGCACAGACCCCAGCCTGAGAGGGCCAGGGCTGCATGCCTTGCTCCTCCGCTGGCCTTTTTTTTTTTTTTGTCCCCCAATCATTTTTTCTCAAACAAAGTGTGGGAAGAGGCTCAGTTGCAGCAGGAAGGATTAGAAATTCTGGGATCCACTCCATGCTCTCAGAAAGTCCTAGTGGGAAGACGGAGAACTTCCGACACTGAGAGAAACAAGGACAAATGCTTTGGAGGCTGACACTCGGCTGATACTGCATGAAAAATGACCTGACTCTTTTGTTGGAAGCGCCTGGAGGGGGAGGGGCTGCAAAAAGAAGAGAGATCACTGGGAATGGTGAAGGGAAAAATAGAATCCGTTCTTACATGATCAGGATTTTTAAAGAGGATGGGGAAGAAATGACCCTGCTGTCAGAAATGTCAAAGAGAATTAAGCATGTTCCACATAAAGGGAAGGGAGGAAGGGAAATGAGGAAGGAGGTAGCAACTGACAAAAAATAAAAAAAGAGTTAGAAGGGATCTTAGCAACCCTCATGCTTTACAGAGAACACCGGGGTCCCAAGATCAGACCCCAAGTTCCAATGATAGCCTTAGAGTCATAATATTGATGGTAATAATTACAAGTGATATTTGTTTATTGACCAAATTTTATTTGCCAAATTGCTTATTTACCAAACCAGTCCACCATTTTACTGTTGCTTAGCCTACGCCATGTTCATTTCCATTTCTGGGCCTCTACGTTCTCAGCAACAGCAAAAGCCGGTGTTTCTTGCAGGTGGTGTGCCAGACACTGTTTAAATGCTTTACAAGTCTTATAACACATGACCCTCCAAAAACAATTCTGGAAGGTAAGCAGAGTTATCATCTCTATTTCACAAATGGGGAAACTGAGACACACAGAGGTTGGAAACCTAGTAAGGGTCACAGGTAGGAAGATGGAGCTGGGACTCAACCATCTGTCTGTCTTCTGAGCTCACATTCAAAAAATATTTATGGAATGAATATGTGATTCTTAAATCATTATATTATCCACACAACCTCACTCCTGCTTTAGTTCCAATGCTCTAATTTTCTGGGGACATTGCATTCTGTCTAAAACCCCTCCAGGCTTCCCAATTTGGGAGCAGAGTCTTCTTCTGATACCCTAGGCCAGGCCAGAAGTGGGGGTAACTCTATAAAGGGTTACATAGTAAATATTTTGGGCTTTGCAGACTGCATATGGTCTTTGTCACATGTCCTTCTTTGTTTTCATTTTTGTTTTTTACAATCTTTTAAAAACATAAAAAATCATTCTTAGCTTGAGAGCTCCCTCTGACCTTGTTCTAGGCCCACAAACCTCGGAGTCATATTTAAAATGTCCCTTTCCCACCTCCTGTTCATCATAAAGATCTTTAGTTTGGGGGCTGCTTCTTAAAATACCCTTTACATTTTTTTCAGCTCCCCCAATCCCTAGTCCAGTTTCTTACTATCTCAGGCATGCTTTGGTCACTAAAATGGCCTCCACTACTCTTCAAAGCAGTACACATGTCGCTGCTAGATCTATCTTCACAGACCCTCGCTAAAATACCTTCAAAGCTAAGCCCCTTATTCTGCATTCAAGGACTGATACCCCAAAACACACCCCCCCCCCACACACACACACAGGGTTATCTGATCTTGAATAATAATACAAAGAACAACTAGCATTTAGTGAACATTATTATGAGCTAGCCACTCTGCTAGCTGCATGGATCATCTCCTTTAGGTGCCATCAGAGCCCTATGAGATCACTGTGACCATGAGCCCAATTGTACAGACGAGTAGCTGAGGTTCCTAGTTTACACAATAAAATGGTAAAAACTAGAAACCAAATTATGGCTGTCAGACTGCCAAGGCCTTCCCTTAACATCCATCCTGCATTGTCTTCAACACGTCCTCCCCCTGGCCTCCCACAGCCAGTCCCACCAAGAAACATCCTCAAAGGAACCATTGATTCTGGAGATGGCAAGCAGGTCACCTGCATGATACACACCTCAACTCTTAGCCCCCAAAGGGGAGCAATTGCCCTGGAAGAGTAGCTGGTGCCTCTGAACTTAGAGCACCATAAATCGAGCAGGAATGTCCCTCGGTACAGACAGCAGGTTCCATCTGATGTCCCCCATAGCAAGCTGCCAGCCACCAAGTGGGCAGCTCAGAGCAGCTGCATTTCAAAGCAGCAGACCAGGGCAAGCAACCAGTGTATGGACCAACCACTCCGCAATTTTCTTAAAAGCCACACTGTGTTTCCTGGACAATGGCCACAGGCCAAAACACACACATTCCAGGTTTTATGACTATAAGGTAAGCATTCTTTTAATGGTTCCTTCCCTGTTCCCTCACTCTCACTTGTGCTGAGTTTCGCTTCTCCCATGTCCTGGCTGCTCTGCTCTCTGCCTCCCTTGCTTCCACCCTTCTGCTTCAAAGCTTCCTTGCCACTGTCTCCTGCCTTGCTTTTCTGCAATGTCCACATCGCAGCGGTCTTCCCCTCCTTTCAGGCCCTTGGTCAGGTTCTCTCTAATGACTAGACTTCCTCTCCCTCTGTTTTCCTGTTTGCCTGGCACAGCCTGCTTCCCCTGCCTGTGCAGTTTCCCGGCTTTAGCACAGACTTGAAAGCTCCACTGCAGCTGCCTTGTCTTCCCCTTCCCCCCACCCCCTGGTCCACCCTTTCTCCTGCACCACAGCTCCTCTATATGGCCCTGCCCTTTCTTTCTGGACACCTGGTCCCTCATGTCCCTCTTGCCCTTCCCCACCCCCTTCACCCTTCACCTCTGGTCTTTGTTCCCTTGTCTCCTGTCTTTTCTCAGCCCTCCTCTCCCTCCTCTTGTGTCCCCTCCTGGTTTCCATCCCCCCCTTATCTTTGTTTTCCTTCCTTCTGGCTGCTGATAGAGTGGGAGTAGTTGCAGGCTGCGGCCCTGATTTCACATGCCGACCCGGATGAAGCCAGCCTGTCAGTCTAACGCTAACATTGCCCGTGGAAAGGGAGGCTCGGTCCTCACATGCAGTTTGCCCCCACAGATTGGAGCCAAGTGAGAAGGCTTCCAAGTAAAGAAAGCCACCAGGAATCTGAAGGGTCCAGCTTGGTGAACAGAATGGAGAAAGCATTGTCTTTTTCCAACCAATCTCATTCAAGTCAAGGTCAAAGACCAGAGCTGGGACATGTCATTTGTAAGTTGCAGTCTTGGGGCAGAAGCTCAGTGACACCATGCCAGCCCTCCTCACAATGCACACACACACACACACACACACACACACACACACTTCTTACTTTTTGGGGGAGCAAAAGGCCCTGTGACTTTTCAGATAGAGTGTGTGAAACACACACACTGCAATAAGAACTATAAAGGAAACTAGAACCACCACAAAAGGAGATGTTGCTGTCGGGAAAGGGTTGTGTTCCAGCCCCTCTACATCTTGTCCATCAGGTCTCCTCAACTTGGGTTGTTCCTGTTTCCTGGACTGAGCCCCGGTGGAGCAGAGCCGGTGTCTTTCCTTAGAGGACAGCGCCATCTAGCAGGTGAAATGCCAAACCCTTAGCTAGGAGCTGAGAAAAAAACTAACCTCCCAACCCCAGGCTCTCAGGCTCCCAGCTTCTCTTTCTGTCAGCCAGTGAAATCCCAAATGGTCTGGAATAACAAGTTAGCCCTTCACTTCGTTGGAGATTTGAGTCCATTTCCAACCATCCCTATTTCTCCAGTGCCTAACTTAGTTTCTGGTTTTGGTCTTTGTTCCTAGAAAAGGCAAGGAAGTTCTAGGTGAACCAACAAGCTCTCCCTGATGTTAGGGAACTCCGGGTGATTCCCCCTTAACAAACACAATAGAATGTTTTAAAGATACATCTGCAGAACTGCTCGGGCCACCTCTGGAATCCTGTGGCAATATTTGCTATTCTTTCCTTTTTTCCCAATTGTTTCTTCCTCCTTCCTTCCTTTCACATGTATTGAGTACATGCTGTATACCTGCCATTATGCTAAATTAATTAAGAAACAGCTCCTCACTCAAGCATCCCCCAGTCCAATGGACTCAGATGTTAGACTCTCAGATTTTCAGAATGTCTGACTTAGGACGGGATCTTTGTAATTCTAGCTATGCTAAGAGTCTAGGGAATAGAGGAGAGAAAACAGGCCTAAGACACCCTCCCTCCCCCAACACTTCTACCTCTATCAGAACAGCTTCACTTTTATTTAGATTTTACCTACTAAATGTCTGCCTAAATTTTTTTGAATAAAGAATTTTGATGCTTGTGAAGGAGTTTGAAAACATCTGCTTCAATATAAATCTCCCTCCACAGATGAGGAGATGAGATTCAGAGGAGCTCAAGGCTTACCCTAGCCCATAGAATTAGGGGAATAGTTATTCGCATTCTACTTTTCTAGCTCTTTGACAATGAAACCCCAAACTCAGTAGGTCTTCAAAGCCAGGCTTCTACAATGGGAATGAGGGCAAAGTAAATTGCTCTAATTATCTTGTATTTTTGTTTGCTTCTTTCATGCCAGATTCCATGTAGGCAAGGATGGTATATGAGTCTGCTAGGGCTGCCATAACCACATACCCTTAAGTGGGTGACTTTAACAATAGATTCATTTCTTATAGTTCTGGAGGCTAAAAGTCCAAGATGAAGGTGTTAGCAAGTCAACTTTCTTCTGAAAGCCATGAGGGAGGGATCTGTTTTAGATCTCTCTCCTTGGCTTGCAGATGACCATCTTCTCCTGTGTCTTCACATCATCTTCTATATATTGCTCCTCTGTACATTGTTCTTTCCAAGTTTCCTCTTTTTATAAAGACCCCAGCCATATTGAATTAGGGCCTGCTCTATTGACCTCATTTTAATTTAACTACCTCTGTAAAGACCCTGTCTCCAAATACAGTCCCATACTGAGTGAGGTACTAGGGATTGGAACTTCAACATGAAGTTTTGGAAAGACACAACTCAGCACACAACATATAGCAAGTAGTTTTTCTTCTTACAAATATTGATCAATTGGTAGTGGCTATCTGGATACACCCTGCCAGAAAGGATGAAAAGGACTCTAAGACTAAGTCTACACAGGGTCCATATTGCCAGTGGAAGCTACAGGCATGGGAGTAGGGAGTGAAAGTGTCATTGTCACATGTCTGCCCTCAGTGAGGTAGGGCATATAGGTACTGTTCCCTAGGAGCAAGGGCATGCCATATCTCAACATAGCCACACTACTAAAAGAGAGTCCATGGCAATCATGCACTCCTCTCAAGTCCTTCATTTTACAGATGAGGCAAACAGATCCAGGGAAGTTATGCCTTGCCTAAGATTACTCAACTCCTTTGAAGCAACATCAAGGCTAGATCCTGACTTCATATCTTTGACCTAGTGTCCTTTCCAAGACTTCAAGTTACCCTTAGTGACATCCAATCAAGATACAAACCCCTATATTTCCCAGGAAGGATTTCCCAAGGATTCCCACAAATCCAAGAAGGAATCATGTGGAGGGAACTAAGCTAAAAGTTAAAAGTCTTGGTTGGTGTCTATGGACAACTCATTGATTGCACAGACCATTAAGTATTAAAGGATTTTAAGGCTGTATGAGGCCTTTCCAGAGAGAATATTGCCATCAGTTAGTGATGTCTGCCCTTGCTATGGGCACAGGACTGGGGAGTGGGAAGATGAATATTACATATTTTCTAGATTAGATAATCTCTAAAATCCCTTCCAGTCCAAAGACTGGAGAGCCTTGGGCAGGGACCATGGGTTTCTTCCTTGAACTTAACTAGGAAGCTAGATTAAGAGACATGAAACTGATGCCCAGACACAGCTGACCTGCTCTAAGGGTTTTCGTCACATGCCCCTTCTTTGTCATGTCCTGACCCAGAAGCTCCAGCTATCCATTATATATGCCTCCATAGTTCCAGTCTCACTGAAATTATCACTTGTATTTCTCCATGTAGAATCTCCCTTCTGGAGACCTAACTCCTGGTCCTGATCGAACACTGGCAACTTCCATTTACTTGATGCAGCAACTGGCAAGGAATGTTTACTGAGGAGTTAGCCCTCGGCCACTGCAGGTGAAGGGGCATAAAAAGGTCAGCTGGTTCAAGGGCCCTGCAAAAGGTCGACTATGAGAGAATAGATATCACTTTTCAAAGGTTTTCCCACATACGGCAACTCATATGTGGCTGAGCCATGGGGCTGCTCAGAGAGAGGCACTCCAGAGGGATTGAAGCCATTTTACTCTTGATTTCATACAGAGGCAATGGGTCTTTTCAGGCTCTTCTTTTCCACTCACCTCAGAATTTCCCTTACATAGTCAATATTTGAGCCAGACTTTGAGGAAGGAATAAGATTTTACCATAAGTTCTCACCAAGGCATCAACATATGCCAGAGAAGCAAAGCTTCTTGTGGAAACTTTTGAGTATGGGCTGTGCCTGGAGATGGTGAAGTCCCTGGATTTAATCTCTTGGGTTCAGGAGGGAGCACCCCTGGAAGTCAGGAGATCTGACCTGATCCTGGCTTGCTGTGTCATCTCAGTCAAGCCACCCTACTTCTCTGTGCCTCGGTTTCTTCAACAGTCAAATGAGATTGATTTCCCACAAAGAAGTGCCATTCATTAGGCTTGAAATTTTAAGTAAGAAGGTGTGAAAGCTTTGGGAAATTAAAATACCTATTCAAGCAAATAATAACAGTGACAAATGTTTACCAAGTACTTACTATCTACCAGGTGCTGCGTCAAGAGCTTACAAGTTGTCTTATCACAACCACCATTACCATTTTGCCACTTTACAAATTAGAAAACCTATTGAGAAGGGAGATGACTTGCTCAAGGTGACAAAACCAATGTTGATGTCTAAGTGAGGGAAAAGGAGAGTGCCCCTACTCCCCACATCTAGACTCCCTGGAACTACTTCCTAATTATCACTGGGTCTGGGTAGACACCACAAGAAATGGAGGCACCAAAAATTGCCACATCCACAACTAGATTCAGGGTGAAAAACAGTGCTTTGCCTGAGTCTAGGGGCTTGCTAGCCTCTAGGGAAGCACAGAGCACTCGGGGTCCCTCTGAGGGAAATCACAGCCATAGCACAGCACTCTCCTTTGACCGGCAGGTACCAAAAAGAGCTCAATATACAAATGTCAAGTTTCCTTGAAACACACCCTGGGTCATTGCCCAGATGGCTGGGGAGGCAGGACGGTGGCAATCAGAGCACAGAATACAGGCTGACTCCTGTTGCTATGGTTACTATGTCACTGGGGTCATCCCTTGGCCACAGGCCACAGTCCCACAAGACTCCCCATTGGAGAGCCCAAGTCTCCTAGGAAAAGCTCCCTTAATCCCTATAATGAGTCTTAGCAGAACAGAGCTAAGGGAAAGTAGGCCCAGGGCATCCAAGCCATAAGCAGGAAGGATTGGCTATGAAAAGTGGGATGGCTGCTGGGGCATAAGACAGGAGTACAGTAGGGTGATCTTGGGTGCTGGCTTTCTATCTGCTACAAACTACTTCTAGAGAAAGTTTATTGAGTACTACCTCTAAGCCAAGCAGCATTAAGTGCTTCTTCTTCTTCTTTTTTTTTTTTTTTTTTTAAGATTTTATTTACTTATTTGACAGAGAGAGCACAAGCAGGAGAACAGGAGAGGAGGAAGTAGGCTGCAAGCTGAGCAGGGAGCCCAATGCAGGGCTCTACCCCAGGACCCTGGGATAATGACCTGAGCAGAAGGCAGACGCTTAACAGACTGAGCCACCCAGGCACCCCCTTAAGTGCTTTACATGCATCATCTTATTTAATCTGCATAACAATCCTCTGAGATGGGTAATATATAAAGATTTCAGAGAGGAAGAAACTAAAGCTCAGAGAGGATTAAATAAACTGCCCAATGTTACAGACCTGATGTAGCAACCAAATCCAAATTCCTACTCTAAAGTTTATGACCTTCCCATTGCACTACCTTGTCTGTGGAACCTGTTTGTAGAGAAAGAATCCATAAGAGGACTATCTACCAGAGACTGAACTCATGCTAAGTTTCTTTCTCTTTCTTACTAGCTGTGCTACAGTATAAATCCCTGAAGGGAACTTTCTTCAAAAGGGACGAGTGAGAGTACTCAACTGTTCTTAGACAAGGATGTGATAAACCTGCCTCTTAAGGGTTTTAGAAAGAAGCAGCCCCACCCCAGGGGAGAGAGTCAGAGGTGAGAAAGTGAGATCCATGTTCTAGGCTGGTGAAAGGATGGACTTTGAAGCCAGCGCTCAACCTATGATCCTGTTGATAACTTTGACATTGGGGCAAGTGAAGACATGCTAAGAAAGCCTAAGTTCCTGGTGTGACCATGACCAGACTTAAGCCAAAGCCTCCCCAAAGAATGTTGCAGAACTATGCTTTACCAGTCACACCATGGGCTAGTGAGAAACCACATCACTAGAAGATTGACCCTACTCCAATTCCCTCCTCATAAGTGTCCAACAAAGACTAACCACCTTTCAGGCTAAGTAAGCTAGCCCTGGGGTTTGGGAGAAGTTAAGGGGTGGTGGGAGACTGAGTTTCCTTTAAATAAGTCATGTGAGGATTTCAAGCAATTACACAGAAAAATAAGAAAATTGATTCTATTTGCACACTAAGGTTGATCCATAAGCAGTGATATTACAGAGTTTTCTTCAGTGTTTCTCCTGTTAGTCTTTCTATTCTGTTGGCAATATATGACAAAAGAGTAATTGGAACAATTTTCCCAAGAAAGCCATAACTCACCAACACAATGATGTCTTCTCTCCCCCAATCAAACCTTATATAGCTACTCAGGCTGTACACTACTCAACTCCAAGGGTCACTGTTCAAATAGACCATGATACAAATGGTTTCTCCAGGAGTTATGCAATAAAGAGGCAATGAACTGCATTCTCTCATCTTTTAAGGATCAAGTCAGACATATCCTTCTCCAATCTGCCTTCCCCAAACAGCCCAGCTGACAAGAATCACTCCCTCTTTTGTATACAGTGTACTCCCACAGTGTATTCTCTACAACAAGATACTTCCTGTCTTGTAGTTACTGCTTCATGTGAATAGCTTATCTTTCCCACCAGACTATGGTTCTTAACCCTTTTGGGGGAGTCCTGGGCCCCTTTTAAAATCCTATCAAAGATACAAACATTTCCCCAAGGGAAAAAATGCACAAACACATGTAATTTTGTATTCAATTTTAGGAAATTCATGGATGCCCTACAGTCCATCCACAGCAATTTAGAATATAGCTTCCACAAGAGCAGAGAGTATCTGTCTTGTTTACAATGGTATTCCAAAAATTAGCACAGTGCTGGAGACATAGTAGCATAATAAATGCCTATTGAATGAAGAAATGATTGAGCTCTGGAAAGTTCTTAAGTGCAAGTTCAAGATCAGAGTCATTTCTTTAGCCTCAAGAAAGTTTCCAAGACAGTAAACCCTCAACCAGTCTGACATACCACTCAAAAGACCAGCTGATAAATTATTGTTCAGTCCCCCTCTGGCATGGGCACCTCAACCAGCCTCGCCCTTCCAGGCCCAGCCAGACAAGAAAGCTCCAGAGTCTCCACCATAGAAAGGCAATGTCCCTGCTTGGTGGGAGCTTTAGGTACTAAATGGGAAATCTAATCTGGCACAACTGACTTTTCTGGCCACTTAGAGTCCTAAGAATTTATGCTTCCCTTCCTTCCTGCCCAAGGAGATAGAGAAGTTTGTTAGTGAGGTGAATTATAATGTTAATAAAATAATAATAACCCCTTCTATAATTTACAAATTAAACTGCCCTCTACATTTTCACACACATGAGCTCTTCTAGTCTTTGCACATCATCCTATGAGGTAGGTAGTGCTCTCATTTCACAGGTCAGGAAGTTGAGGCTCAGAAAGGCCAAGTCACACTGTCAAACCCTAGAACTGGCACCCTGGAATTCTGTTTTTCCAGCATTCTTTTGCTGACCTCAGGCTGCCATCTGAGCAATTACTAAATCACATATTAAATGTCTTCCATATGCAGACATCAGCATACTCTGAGTTTAGTCTATCTGGGCCATGCTCCAGAGTCTTTCTACATCAAGCTAGCAAAGTTAAGCTGCTCAGCAACTATCACCTGCCACAGACTTCCAGCTGCCAGAGGCTGAGCTAAATCTGTCCAGGGACTGTCACTAGGACTCTCTTAGGGCAACGATCAGCAACATGGTGGAGCAAAATGGCCCACCCCTCCTCTATCACCTGATGCTGGCCACAGCAACTTCTCAACCACACCTCCTCTCTGTCAAGAGTAGGATAGATATATCTTCACTCCCGGGCCACAGACATGACAGAAGTTCCACAGAGAACAGTACAAATAGCTGAAGGAAAGGAAATGAGATTGGGAAGTAAGTACAAAGATCTATGAGAGCAGGGGTCCCTCCTGGAAGGAAAAAGTCTGTGGGAGGCACTCCGGGTGCTCTTTAAGCACACAAAGGTACACGTCTCTACGGATGTCTACAGATGATTTAGACTTGCTTTCTTCCATCTGTATCAAAAGTAAGGAAAAGAAAGAGCTCCCACTGCAACAAGCAAATTTTAGGCTAAGTGCAAATAAGGACTTCCCAACTGCAAGAGTGAATGAGACTGTGGAATGCCTACCCATAGAGTGTTCCAGAGTAAGATTTGCAACCCCTAGTATCAAATCACTTAAGGGCAAATCACCTTGCAGAGATAAAGGGGTAAGATCAGCTGACCTCTACACAGGCCTCCCTTTCAAATTTGAAATTGTTGTCACCTCAAATCATAATAATATCTTACAGCTGTATAGGCTTTACAGTGTTCAAAGCACTTTTATGGAGACTGGATTGCCTTTGACAATTCTGGAAGGGAAGAAATTACTATCTCCATAATTAATGAAGAATGAGATCTTAGGACCAGTACAGGGTCTTCCACCAAGCTGTGGAGAACCATGCATCTTACTAGCTGGGATTTCAGCTCTTAGCAGCTCAATTGACATGGTCTGAATCCTCAATGCCAACCATTTGGATTTCTGAGAAAGCCAAGGGAAGTCCGTACACAGAGGTTGAGGGCTGGGGGTTGCACAACAGCGCAGCCATAGCAGCCAAGAGTGAGAAATTACAGTGACACCTCTTATCTGGCCGGAGCTGCCTAAAGATAAGGTAGAAAATAGTGCACGTCACAGCTACTTCCTGGGTTTGTGTTCAGACAACCATTGCCCCACAATCCCATTAAAAAAGACTCCCATCAAGAAATGCTCCTCTCTTCCTGTCTTTTTGTCTTCTCTCTGTTCTTTGCTCTCTCCCCAAGCCTCCTTCCTTATCTCACTGATAAGATAAGAGGCATGCTAGTCTTCACCTCTCACCTCTTACTGCAAGGCAGAGAAGCCACTCTCATGATGACAGGTGCTGGAAAAATTCCCTTGCCCCAAAGATCTCCCTCTCATAGGAGTTAATGTTCCCGAAATGAAGGGCAGCCTGACATATGTATATTAATTACTTAAATCTTTAGCTAAACTTTGTGGGATTTATCACAATGTCTCCCTTTGTACCAGGAGTGGATCTAGTGATATATCTAGTCAACAATTGTGCTAGGCACAAAGGTACATGGCTCCAGACCTCCTGGCACTCCTGGTCTGTTACACAGCTTCCCACAACTGTTAGAGGAGTGCATATCCTAATCCCCCTTAGCCTCCAGGCAGCTGGGCAGCAGACACAGGGGCAGCCTGGCCCCCCATATGAAGTTCTCATTTGTCATTTTCTGTGTGTGCTGTATGGTGAGAAAGGCTGAGCATTGGTCTGCTGGATCTACACAGTCAAACCCAAAACTCCTAGAGAGGAAGGGAAGGCACTGAAAGGGAAAGACAATCCCAGGTTAAAGAATCAGGGAGCCTAGAAATGAATGCCACTTATATATGCCACAATATATCTGGGATTTATCCCACTCCTCACTGCTACTCCCAGTCCATTCATACACACACTACAACCCAACCAAAGAATTGCTATGGACTGTCTTTTAACAGTGGGTGGTCTTGAGATCAGGGGTCTTAAGAGCCTCTAACCTCCCACCTGCTTCAATTTCCAAGCCAGCTATTCCACTCCTGTTTTGGTCCTCCTGAGATCGGGGAGTTGAAGTGGCCCAAGACCACTTTATTACTTAACTTGCTTACCTTCCCTTATCTGTACAATGGGTATTGTAATAGTACCTACATTGTTATAGTCTACTGAAGACTAGATGAGATAATACAAGGAGATGTTTAATACTTCACACGTAATAAGCATTCAAAAATTAGTAGCCTGGTCTGGAGCTTTTCCCTTTGGATTTGTAGTACAGTTTTGTTTTGTTTTGCTTTGTTTTGTTTTGTTTTGTTTTGTTTTGTTACCAAATTATCCTTTGTGTTACGGAGAGGAGGCTGAAATATTTATGACTCAATTCCTGATTCAGGAAAAAGAACGACCCTTTGAAATGTCACCAGAAGTGCACCTTGTCCTTGTTGCAGAGTTTTGAACCTCCCCAGGTCTTCTGTATTTCCTGGTAGAGCAAAGCAGACCCAAAATCTGAGGTCTCCTCTACCATCTCTCAAGACCAGCCTCTTGAATCAAATTACAGAAAGATCATCTTTTCAAATGCAACTTTGATATCAGACTAGCCAAAAAGATACGGTGCTGTGGTTTAGTGACACAATTCTTATCTCACTAGTGATTCTTGCAAAGAAAGATATGAAAGTCTCATTCTTCCACAGAAGGGCTTGAGTAGAATTGAAGATTGTGCAGTTCAGGGGAGACTTGCTATATAATATCTGAAATCGCTAGACATTTGAAAGCAGAAATGTCTTTCTCCTTTGAGTATTGCATCCTAACTGCCATCCAGAAATGATTTATATGTGCTCATCCTTATTACAGACTACACATAATAAAGGCATGATAGAAATCATATCTGCATAGATTCAGGCAGCTCTGGGAGAGAGGCTGCCAGTTTTGTTTGACAAGACACTCAATCAAGCAAAAAGGTTTAAAATATTCCAGGAGGATCTCACTGCCTGCTTAAGACTGTATATTTTTATCCAGATAACAGAAATCCTAATTGAGCACAACATTAGTACTTGTTTTTCCTAACTCCTTCTTGCAATAAGAAGCACCAAAGGAGAATTATGGAAACACTGCTTTTGTGGGCTAAGGTTATGAAGGAGGAGAGTTTGCCCTTCAGTCATTCTCATAAATTCAGGCATTCCCACTTGTTTGGGCACTTCCAAGTAGAAAGTGAGGTCTATGAGCACCATGCTCAGAAAGAAATACACATAGAGCTGAGTTTTTCCCTACATTTTTGACTCACTGCATGAAAACTTGCCTTCGGACTTCTTCATATACTTAAATCCCTCTTAAAGTCTTCCTTGCCCTTTGTTTATAGTAGGTCTAAGCCAAGGAAGGCAAATGAGATACTTAACCCAAGTGCAAAATTTGAGGGGGCACCAAAAACTCAGGAATCAAAATAAGTTCTTTAATGCAACTTAAAAAAAAAAAAAACAGAAATGAGGGTCAAAAAAACCCATCGTGAACAAAATACCAGAATATTAAATAAAAACAGAAACCCAGTATACAATTGTACAATGTTGCCTCAACTCACCTCACTCTAGCCTCAGCCCTGGATCCTGAAAGATTCATTTGCAAAAGCAGGCCAGCTGGTCTGCAAGTTATATTTTCCTGATTTTTATCCCTTAATGTTGCATTAAAATATGATTTGTCTTGAGCCCTGCACTTTTTGGTGCCTACTTAAATTTTGCCCAGGAGGAAAACACCTCACTTGCCTCATCCTAGTCCCAGCCCCAAAATAGACAAGGATGTTCCAAAACCCTCCAGAAATTTAGAAACCCCAAATTTACTTATTTAAATATCCCTTCTTCACCAAGTCACCCAATGGCACCAAAGACCTTTAACCCAGACTAAAGTTGAGCAAAAGTGTGTCTGTGGCGAGGGGAAGCCCTCATCCTCGCTTCCAAAAAGAATCTCTTTTCTAGCCATTACAAGCGCTGACAGGTTGATAAAATGTTTCAAGGCATAATGTTCAAACAGAGAAAAAATTAAAAATGTAATAATAAAGTTAAATGTAACTGTTTTAAAGCATAATTCTTTTGAGAGACGAGTTTTATGTTGGACCAGCATTTGAAGTAGCAGAGTAGTCATTATTAACGGGAACCTCCGAGAGAGAAGATTTAAATCACCAAAGTAATAAAAGCAGAACAAGGACTAGCACCTTGAAAGGCACTTGGAGAGAAGATTGCATACAAATGCAATTAAAACGATGCTTATAAAATACTAAGATGTTAATTGGGTTCAGTCCCAGAAGCCCCAGCAGTACAGTATGTCAGAAGTTAGCTGGTTTGAAGTTTAAAAAGAGTAGTTTAATTTGTACACCTTGTCCTAATTACAGAGCTTTCTGCAGCCCACGTATCTGTATGGTTTATTGTAGCTTGGAGCTTTGTAAAACAAACACACACACCAGTTAATTGGGTTATTGCGATGGAAAATTGGGCTACAGAACAGCAACCTCTCTTGCTGGCGTGCCTTTACGGCTGGTAATGAACGCTCCAGCCACGTCAGGGAACTCTGATTTGTAAGGTGTGCCGTTTACAGCTTGGTGATTCTGTTGGTCTGAGGAATAGGAGGTGATGCCGTGAAAACAAAGAATCACACCAGATAATGTTCCCTCACGACCATGCTCCCGCCCCAGCTGGCTTGTTTAGAACCTTTAACACTGCCACTCCACTCCCTGGTCCCTGCCCTTTCAAACATCCCAGCCCATCTGAGGGCCACATTCTCACATTAAATCCCTAAGCCCCTGGAATGGAGCAAGGACGAGTGGCTCCTCCAGTAGCCCTGTTTTTAGAGCACCTGCAGGGAGAGCGAGACGCTGTGAGGTGATGGTTTTTCTCCTAACCAGCAAATAAATACGTAATACTATCAAAATAGGATCATTAAATCGGATTAGGAGTGAGTGTGGCTGAATCATTGTCCAGGAGTCCTATTGGAATGTGCTTCCCACGGTTGGGATTTGGGCCATTTCATGCCTGAGACTGGCAAACTTCCTCCACGACACAGGCCATAAAGCTGTGACATATCCCGGGTTTATGGTCTCTCGCAGTCACTCTCCCTGTCCCCTTCTACCTCTAGCTGCTAAATGTGAATCCAAAATGAATCGAGACGAGGGCATTGGGACTTTTATTCCTATGCCAGCTAAATTATTCATCTCTGGGAGGTTCAGAAGTGAGCAATGAGGTAGCAGAGAGTGTGGGAAACAACAGATGCAAGATCCCCAGGCCAGAACCCAGTTTGTCAAAAATACAGAGGGGTCCCCTCAGTTTTTCCCCTACCACAACCCAGAGCCGTCTTCCACATGGAGTCTGTGGTCCAGGCCAACCGGGGGTAGCTGACACAGAGCAAACTCAGATGGTCAGCACCAAATTCCCAGGGTACAGGAAGGAACACAGGCTCCTCACAATCAAGAGGAAAGTAATCTGGAAAAGGAAGGCACCCTCATGAGTTGATGTCTCAAAGTTTTCTCCAAACCAAGAATACTGCAGCTTAAAGGAGAATTGCCATGGGTAGGTCGTGCTTTACACGAATCGGAGTACAAAGGGCTTTCGAGCCAGGACCCTCACACAAGAGCTCATCCATCATGCAGTGTGGACTTTAAACTCTCTTAACATGGAGGATAAACTTCCCAATGTGTTGAGTGCTGTAAAGAATCTCAAAATGCAAAGTCTGTCTTGTCGACGAGCTGACATTTGGGAGAGGCAAAGCCCAAATGTGGCTTTGAGGTACAGGGCTTCTCTGGAGGTTGAGTAGAGTAGGGATAATTACCTGCACCAACAATCTCCTTGGACCTGAAAATTTGGACTTGAAACTGTTTACTTTGGGTTAATCAAAATCTTAAAGGGAAAACTCCCTTGTCCCACAACCTGGATCTTAAGTAAGCCTGGCCATGTTTACTTCCACTTCACATGCAGGAGACACAGAGCAGAGGTTCAGTCCTGTCAGTAATCCTGGCCCACGACTTAGCAGCTGTGTGGCCTGGCGCACACACCTTAACCACTCTCTGCCTCAGTATCCACATCTTACAGATGTAAGATGCCAAATACAAATTATATTTTCTCCTTTTAATTAAATTAAAAGGGAGGTAATATAATTGCCAAAAACAATTATATTACCTCCCCTTGTGGGGCTCAAGGAACCAATGCAGATAAAACACTTAGAACACTGCCCAGGACATAAAAAGCACTAAATAAATGTTACCTATTATAATTACTACTATTAATATTATCCTTGTGTTATAGATGAGGAATTGAGACTCAGAGAGGTTGAGTAATATGCTCAAGGTCACACATACATGCACACACACACCACAGGGAAAAGAGCAGAAATTCACATTCAAAGCCAGGCGTTCTTACCCCAAAGCCCAAGACCTTAGGCATCGTGGAGGGCAAGTCTTCCTGAGGGGAATATTGCCTCACCTCAGGACTCATTTACTCAATCTGGGTCTTTTTCAACCTATAATCTGGAAGGAAGGGGGGCGGATGTTGGGACACTTGAGAACATCATGGTGTCTGAGACAGGGTGCATCCAAGGAGAAAAAAAAAAAAAAATGCAGATCCCAGATCACGACAGACACAGCACCATTTCACAATCTCACCAAGGCACGTCCCAACCCTGGGAATCAGACTTAAGGACAGCAGCAAGGAGATACTCCTGCAGTGCAAAGCTGCCACGGTTTCTGCTTAAAATTGACTTTGAGGTTGTATTAAGGAGCGAGAAAGCATCAGGAAACCCAACCTCTCTAGCTCTGACAAGCCTGCGGCAGGCAGGTTATTATTATTATTTATTATTTGTTGATGGATATTCAAAGCCATCAGTCAGGTCTTCCCCCAGGCCAGGAAACCGAGGAGCAACAGCACTGGAAATCTCGTGCTTGGTTCCCAGAGCTGCTCGGGAAGTGAGAGTTATTAAAGTACACTTTGCTATTGCTATCTGCTCTGTGGGGTGCTTGACCCTACATCTGACTGCAGGCTTCTGCTGTCCCTGCAGTACAGGCAACAGAAAGTTGTACAAATTGCAAAGATGGACTCCGGGGAAGGGTGAGGAGGAACTGGAGGGAAGGAGGAGAATGCAGGAACTTGTTGGAATGGGGATTTCAAACCCTTATTTTGCACCGTCTCTGCCTTAACTGTTCGTTACTCCACAACTACTGGACTCAGTGAGACCAAAAAATGAAGAAATTGTCCACAGAAGGAAGGACGAAGCTGTCAATGGTGATAAAAGTCCATGTAATAAGAGTCATTTGCTACGCACGTCATGTCACAAGGGTGAATACTGACCATATTCCTAACCAGGGTCTTTCAAACATTTTTGACCTTGACCATGACCCACAGTTAGAAATGCATTTTACAATATGTCCCAATCCCCCATGCACACTCTCATAAAGTGAAACGAACATTTCACTGAAACTACTCACTTTTACCACATGGGATGCCCTCCAAATCTTTCTATAATCTTTTAATTCTCCTTTTTTTTTAAATCTTGGTGAAGACCCATAAAATTAACTTCATACCCACTGTAGGCCCTGCAAATAAGAACCCTCTGAGAATGAAGTCAGGGAACCAACATTTTTAATAACAAGTACTCTGATGATTCTCTTGCACGCTAAACTACACCTTTAACCTTCAGCTACTTCAACTTGCCTTTTCAAGGAACTATTGAAATCATCCAGGAATTCTCAAATTCTGGAAGTGGCCAGCTCTGTAAAGCCTACTTTAGGTCTATGATGGTTAATTTTATGTGTCCACTTACTTAAGCTATGATAGCCATTTTTTTAGTCAAACACTAGTCTAGATGTTGCTGCAAAGGCATTTTATAGATATAACTAATTTTCACTATCAGCCGACTGTAAGTAAAACAGATTATACTCCATAACATGGGTAAACCTCACTCAATGAGTTGTGGGCCTTAAGAGCAGAAACTGAGAAGACTAAGTTTTCCCACAGAAGAACTGCCTCAAAACTGTAACAGAAATCCTGCCTGAGCAGCTAACCTGCCGGCTTGCCCTACATATTACAGACTTGCCAACCCCCACAACTGCATGAGCCAATTCCTTAAAATACATATACATATATACAAATATATATGGATATACATAAACTTCCTAGTGGTTCCTCCTTGTGGTTCTGTTTCTATGAAGGATCCTAACTGACATAAGGTCATAAGTCACTTTTACTATTATTTACACTTCTTAAAATAAAAAAGAGAATGATGTTTACTCTGGCCACATGGTGGAAACTAAATACTAAAGGGCAAGAAGAGCAGAAAGAGACTCTCACCAAATCTTGGTGAGAAACAAGGACCTGAACTTGAGTAGTGGGAATGGAGAGAGGAGGGTATGTTCCCAAGACATTTATGAGCCATGTTCCATGGGAATTAATGGTTAATTTCTTCAGGTTGAAGGAGAGTAAGGAGAGAGTACAGAATGACACCCAGAGTTTTTGGCTTGGCTTGGTGTGTAAAAATTAAAAAACAGAGTGAGCAATCTAAGAAAGAAAGATGTTGAATTGAAATTTATGATGCTTCCAAAAACTTTCAGGTGAAGAAGATACCTACTAGGTGGCTGCTACATGTATCTGGGATTTAGAATTAGATCCAATCTAGAGAGAGATTTTGGAGTCATTCACTGCACAATAAGTAGGATTTGAAGACATAGGGGCGGATACGTATATTAATTAAGACATTAGTTAAGACACAAACTGTATGAACCAAAAAAGGGGTGGCAATGGTATTTATTGGTTCATGTGTTTAAAAAGTGTAAGAATATGCTGGCGTTAGATACAGTGGCAGAAGGATGTCCAAATGTCCAAATATTACCACTAGGAATCAGTCTTTCTCTGGAGCTGGACACCAGCACTTCCAGACTGACAACCTACAAGTTTAGGGACCTCCAAGTAAAAATAAATACCTCTTTCCAAACAGATACAGCAAAAGTGCCAGGGCTGCAAGTTTGGGCTGTTTCCCCAGCTCTTACCTGGTTCACTTCTCCTCATTCAGGTCTGAGCTCAAATGTCAGTTTCTAGTGAAGACTTCCCCGACCACACTGTGTAAGATAGCTCCCTAACTCAATCACTCATTTTACCTTTATTCTACTTTATTTTATAGTATTTGCCATTACCTGATATTATCTTATTAATTTATTTATGCACTTAATTAATTGTTTTCTCAATCTTCACAACTAGACTATAAATGCCATGAGCATAAAAATTATTTAGGTTCTATTCACCTTCTGGATTTCTTGTATCTAAAACAGCACCTCCTAGCACTTATTAGGTGCTTGACAAACATGTGTTAAATAAGCTTCTGACCATGGTGGGAGTATTTACACCAAAGAAATGTTTAAAATCATGACTCCTCCCTCACCCACAAAGGCTGATTGTTAAACATTTACCAGCACACCAGAATCACATGTACTAAGAGTGGGAGAAGTTTTGTTGGTTCCCCCACAATAAATCAATTTGCTTTAACTAAAGGAAAGATAGGATGGATACTGAGAAGGCCAAAACAGCAGATAGCCACCATAATAATGTTACCAAGAGAGATATAACAGTGATAAAACCTTGTAGGATACCAACATTTAAAAGAAAGGTGGATGAGTAGAACCCACAGAATATATATTGAGAATGAGCCACCAGAAATGAGAAAATCAAGTCATTATGGTGTCACAGATGTCAAAGAAAAATTGAATTTCAAAAAAGAAGAAATGGTCCATTCTATCTTATACCCCAAAGATCAAGGGAGCCTAAGGTAGTAGTTAAAAGCTAGGGTCTTTATTTGACTGATGAAATGACAAGATTCTGACAATCATTGGTCCACATTTTTCTTTTGGGCAGAATTAACATATCAGAAGTCACTGAATACAAGACACCCATCTCTTTTTCTCAACTATCGGGGTTCTCTGTGCCTGTAGGATAAAAGCAAGGCTCTATACTCCATGTGGCTCATTGGAGTACCACTTGCACGACAGATCCTACTCTCCCCTTTAGTGATATCACCTTAAAACCCCAATTTGTTTGGAGGGGTGGGAGAAATGGGTGAAAATAATCAAAAGGTACAAACTTCTAGTTATAAAATAAATAAGTCATAGGTATGTAATAATGTACACGTACTTCATGGTGACTGTAGTTAACATTATATTGCATATTTCAAAGTTATTCGGAGAGTAACTCTTACAAGTTTTCATCTCAAGAATGAGAAAATTTTCTAACTATGTATGGTGGCAGATGTTAACTAGTTAATTGTGGTGGTCATTTCACTGTATATACAAATACTAAATCATTGTGTTATACACCTGAAACTAATATAATGTTGTATGTTAATTATACCTTAATCAAAAAAAAAAAAAAAAACCCAACTTGGGAATGAAAAAGAGAAGTAACTAGTGATCCTATGGAAGAACTTCACATTAAGTTTCCAAACTAAGTTTCCAGCTTAGGCTAGAGACCTCTGTTTGCATTTGGGGGGAAGGGGAAATGAATGTGTTTTGGGTTATTTGGTTTCTACAGAACTACTGAGTGGAAAAGAGGAAGGCCACTTAATGTGGGGCTGAGTTTGCCAATTGCTTTCTGTTTGCATGCCTCATCTCTCCCCACCTAGATTCCAAGAATTTGATTAGGAACCATAAGTATCGTTGACCTAGACATAAGACCTAGATCATACGTGCCAAAACACAGACTTATCACAATGCTTTGTGATCCTACTTAAGGCACTGAACTATACTGAGCCTCCATTTTCTTTTCCATAAGAATAAGAAGGATGGAACTACACAATTTAATTTTATTTTTATTAAAGATTTTATTTATTTATTTATTTATTTATTTATTTATTTATTTATTTAAGAGAGAGAGGGAAAGAAAGTGCATGAATAGGGAAAATGACAGAGGGAGAAGGCAAACCTGACTCCTCACTGAGCAGGGAAACTGACATGGGACTTGATACCAGTACCCTGGGATCATGACCTGAGCTGAAGGCAAACACTTAAGCAACTGAGCCAGTCTACACCATTTTAAATGTATCTTCCAGTTCCAAATTTCTGTCTTTATATCTTAAACTACTTCTCTATTCCCAAGTATCCACCATTATGTGGAGTGCTCCAGGAAATATCTGCTGAAGGACTGATGGGTGAAGAAACAATATATTATTACCTAGGCATCATATTAGCACCAAAAAGGAAGGAGTAAGGAAAACATAAGGCAAGCTATAACCAAGAGAACTAACATCAGACCATGAGTTAGAAATGCATGGATTCAGGGTGCCTGGGTGGCTCAGTCAGTTAAGCATATGCCTTCTTCTCAGGTCATGATCCCAGGGTCCTGGGATCGAGCCTGCATCAGGCTCCCTGCTCAGTGAGGAATCTGCTTCTCCTTCTCCCTCTGCCTCTCCTTCTGCTAGTGCTCTCTCTCTCTCAAATTAACCAATAAAATCCTAAGAAAGAAAGAAAGAGAGAGAGAGAGAGAGAGAGAGAAAGAAAGAAAGAAAGAAAGAAAGAAAGAAAGAAAGAAAGAAAGAAAGAAAGAAAGAAAGAAAGAAAGAAAGAAAGAAAGAAATTCATGGATTCAAAATAAGGGCACCCTGCTTGGCTCCCATCTGTGAATGGTTTATTACTATAAATTCCAGAAGGATTTCATATATCAGTCTCATTTACATCATGACCCTACCCCACAGACAGTGTTGTAACAAAGCAACAAAATGCTCCTTTCTTTCTTTCAGCATTTTGCTGTCCACAATTCTCACTGGAATGCACCCCATCACTGGAATTGGCTAAACTGAAAAGATGATTTATATCATTTAGGGCTCTCTGGTGGCAAGCAACAGAAACTGACTTAAGGGATAAAAAAGCAATTATTGGAAGTCTACTGTGCAGTTTGTGGAATAAAAGGAAGAGCTGGACAAAGCACAAGAAGGACAAGAACCAGCAGTTCAGGGATATCAGTCACTCATGATGTTTTCTCAAGACCACTGCTGGCACATGTCTCAGCTTACTTCCATCTTTATGTATCTCTGCCCAAGATGTGAATACTGGGAGAAAAGGCTGATTCTGCTTGTTGTGGGCCATATACCTACCACTGTGATCAAAGAACAGTGACTCTTCCTAGAAAAATAGTGCGTATGTGGTGTATATATATGTGTGTGTGGTATAAGTGTGCATGAATATGTATGTATTTGTGCATATATATGTGTATACATGTAGCTAAAGCTGTATGTGCTAGTGTGTATGAGTCTATGCATATGAGATTGGATGCACATATATTGTGTTTATATGTGTTATATGTGTTATATATGTTTATTGTGTTTATATGTATATATGACTGTGTACATGTGTAAGGGAGGAATATACTGGGAAGAGAAATCCACAGTATCAAATATTTCTTGGTAAAGTCTATAAGATATTTTTGAACTCCAGTAACATTCCCTACCTACTACGTAACTAGGTATATAGCCAATTATCTTTAAACACTAGTTACTCCCCTTTATAAAATGGGAATACCAGTACTTACCTTTCAGGGCTGGTCTAGGGATAAAATAAGACTGCATGTATGCAGTAGTGGTACAACTGGTACAATAACCTTAATAAATAGGAGTTAATATTCTTACTACCTTACTATCTCTAATAGGCTAGGGTGTTCATAAATAGGTCAAAATCAAGTCCAAAAAAAAAAAAAGTCCTATTTAATCTCACTGTTTCTGCCTCAAGAGCATCACATTGGGAAATTCACTCTTGTCCTCAACCTCAGGGGGCTACTCCCTCACTTTCATCTCAGGGGCTTTGGTAATGTGCTTCTTTCCACCTGGAATATCCTCCTTTCTTAAAATTTCACTGCTAAATTCTCCTTCTTCAAGGCTGGGCTTCAATGCACCACTCCCATTTAGCTTTCACTGACCCCTCCAAACCTCCTCGATCTTCTGCTCCTCTGAGTGACAGTAACACTTAGAGAAGAGACGGTGACTAGATCCAAGAGTTGTGGCCACCTGGGATGCTATTGAGAAGGATTCTGAGACTGAAACCATGTCCACAATTAGCAAATAAAAGAACTAGAATGTCTGACATGGGGTGCAAGAAGGAGGTGCTGTGATCTACCCGGCACATGATTGTAATACTTGCCATATTTGTCTTTCATCATACAAGGTATTGTACTATTCGCCTAATGCTTCATGTGTGCTTTTTCCTTGAAACCAGGGACCTCATTCATTATCTTTTTATTTATGCCCACTCTAACTAGTGTAGCGCTAAGCATGAGGCAAGGAATCAATCAAGGCTGGTGAGAGAATTAATTCATTCCTTGACTGGTAGCCAAAAGGCATGAGGTCATGTACTACAAACTCAGAGCATCTGGGGACAATGAGCAAATGCAATCTCACAACCTCCTCAGCAGGGACCATGGGGACAGTGGTGTGATGATGACTTTCTGAGTAAGACAAAACTGAGCTAGACTCCAGTCTACCTAAAAATTGGGTGGCCTAATGGCCAGGTCACATAACCACACCAAATGTCACTGTCCGTATCCAAAAAGAATGGGGCTAATAGTCACCACATGGCAGGATTATTGAGAGGATTAGAAAAGATCACACATATAAAAAGCTTGGCCCAGTTCTGGGCAGAAGAGAAGCATTCAGTATACCTGAGTTTCATTTTAAGATATGAATAATGAATTTGAAAATAATTCAAAAAGTCATCATAGTATGGCAATTTGGTTTCCCAGGAAGACAGTCCACACCAACTCCTTGGATCATGCATTTGGGTGGCAATTATAAGGAACTCCCTCTTCCCCTCCCACTTGGCCTCTTCTGTACTACCTACCTTCTGCACTCTCACCATCCCCTTTGCAGGTAGTTTGGAGCTCTTCCCACTAGCACAACAGGCTCTCTTTATAAAGGAGAAGTGGGGCCTGGAATGTTCAGACACGTTTTTCACTGAATCAAGCATGTATTTCTCAGGCAGGGGCTAAGCATACTTAGACGTGCAGAACATCAGCCAGGATCAACAGAGACCCTGGATTACCCTTGCTTATGTAATTTTCTGGGGAAATCCAGGGCATTAAAGTTACTAACCACCCTGCTTCAGTTAAAATAGTGCCTCCTTTTAGAGCCAAAAGTCAATCTAGAATAAACCATACATTCCAACCCATAGATGAAGCATTTATTTTTGAAAACAGCTACCATTTATTGAGTGCTTACTATGTGCTAGGCACTAGACTAAGAACTTAATAGATATAGTCACACTTTATCCTACCAACAACCTCAAGAGGTAGTACAAACTACTGCTTTTCCTCAAACCTATACGAAACCCAGTCATTATCTGAAACACTGTGTTTCAGTGGTAATTAAAATGCACAGAGACATTACTGCCCCCTGGGCTATATCTCTGTCCTGCCAAACACTCAGCATTATCACCAGGAATCCAAAGGAGAGAGATGCCCAGGGGCAAAATTCCCAGTCTTGCTCCAGAGCCCCCAGAGATTTCCTCCTCCAAAATCCATTAGCCCTGGCAGGCGTTGCTGGTGTAAATCACCACCCAGCACTAGATGAGAATATAGTTATTATAACAATTGCTGCATTGCATGATGCTTGTGCCATTCAGAAATGTAGGTCTAATTAGCTCTAAGCTGTAGAAGATTTGAGTATGGTAGTTTCATCTTGGCTTAATGCTCTGTGCCTGGTGTAAAATCTGAATTTATTACTCTTTTTTTAATCATTTCTGCATGGCTCAACCAGTCGTATCAAAACTACTGCATGTTATAGACTTTAAAAAGTGATTCCCTGTAGGCATTTTAAGGTATAGGATCTATTATGAGAAGATATATATTTGACAGCATTCTGTTTATTACTCAGTTCCGCTACATTGTTCATGAACCCAGTGAAAGATGTTCACAGTGGTAAGTAACACTTTATTCTAGGAAGAAGAAACACAGGGCAACTTCCTTCTGTAAGTACTCGAATCAGTGTGTGGTGCAGTGACAGGACTAATGGTGAATGCTTCACATACTCCATCAAGACCTCACAAACAAGAGACTGCTTTAGTGCTACATGGCCCCTAGATTTTATCCAAAAATATTTTTCCATTAAAAGTAGTGGTCTCAGTCGCAGATAATCTCTTACATTTCTGAACATTTTAAAGAACAAAATCCAGGTAGCATCATCCCTCCTAACCCCACCCCCTGAGAACAGCCATTTGGAGTTAGGAAAGGGAGACATTTTTGTTATTCCTTCTCATATTTATTTCTTTATTCTGTTTCTGCCTGCACTAGTCCAGAGGTGGGTCAAGTGTCTTGGGGAAGCTAACCCAGAGCCCTGACCTCACTGAGCTATCAAACCAACCAACCAAACCTGGCACTCCCTACTTCCAGAATTCTTGTGTGCAGTAATCATATTGTTTAAAACACTTACTGCTGGATAGTCTGTTATGTAAAGCCAAAGCATATGGATTAAATCACTAGAAATAGTACAACCTTCCATCCTTAAAGTATACAAATATGTAGAGAAGAAAGAACATGTAGTTGACACTTGGACCTAGATGCATATCTTGACTCTCTCATTTATTGATTTATCTGTCTCCCTGCTGGACAGTAGGCCTCTTGAGGGTAAGGAATATGCCTAGTTATTCTTTATTTGTAAAGAGAATGTACTATTCTTTAACAACCTCAAACATCTTAATTGCAATCCAGGCTCTGCCACTTACTAGTTCTGTGACCTTGAGCAGGTGATTTAACTGCTCTAACTTAAAAAAAAAAAAAAAAAAGTTAAGAAAAATAGTACCATAATACCTACTTTCTCCAGAATTGAGTTGTCTATACAGTAGGTATTTAATCAAAGACCCAAAGACAAAACCGCTGTAAAGGTGGTAAGAAGTAGTTTGATTCCAGACACAAATTTAAAGTAGTGACAACAAGATTTTCTGATGGATTATACATGGTTTTGAAAGAAAAACAGGAAGGAGGGAAGAAAGGAAGGAGTCAACAATGACTTCCAGATTTAGTCTGAACAACTAAAATAAAAGATATTATGAGGAGAAATAGGCTTGAGGGATAAAATTAAATTGTTAAATTTTAAGCATATTAAGTTTGAGTCATCTAATAGACCCTTTAATGGAACTTTAAGTAGGGCGTTGGGACTCGAGTTCAGAAGAGAGGTCCAAGGAGAAGATACGATGTAGTCATTATCGGCATACAGATGGTATTTAAAGCCATGAAACTGATGAGATCATCAAGTGTGAGTGGAGACAGAGAAGTCAGTGTCTGAGGGCATGCCAGTATTTAAAAATCTAGGTGATGAGAAGGAACTAGGAAAGGACACTGAGAAGAACAGTGATGAGGTGGGAGAAAAACCAAGTGAGTATGGTGTCCTAGAAGCCAAGTAAAGAAGTACATTAAGAAATAAGGAGAGATCAATTGCTAACAAGCTGAATAAGAGGAACCCTAAGAAGTGGCATCTGGTCTCAGCAATATGGAACTGAGTCACCGGCAAATCTGACAACAGTTGTTTTTGTCAGCAGTGGAAATGAAAGCCTGCACAGAAGAGTTCATGGAAGAATGACAGAGAGAAACTCTAGTTAAATGACAGGTCTGCCTGGAGTTCTATGCTAAGACTGCGAAGTTAAGCCCAAGTTCAAAGAGTGCTGTGCTCAATTAATGATGTCTGCCGTGAGTTACAGGATAGAAAAATAGTGGTATGTATGATACATATTTACTGCTCTTCTTCCAGGATATATAGTGATTCATTCCATATTCTCTATACACTTTTTTTTTCTGCTACAACCCACTTGGGGGACTCATTAACAGTCAATTCAATATTGTCCTAATGAACTTCTGGTTTTCAACATCCAGTTATTCTTGAATAGAAAAAAAATGTTTTATTAAATTCCATGCTCTAGTTGGAATTTAAACCAGTTTCTAGTGTACCATGTAAAGTGATTTATGAGAGTCCTAAAAGAACTCTGTGTCTTAAGATATCGAACCTCTCTGAATAACTAAATTACTAAGCAAAAAGCCTCAAAAGGATTTTTAAAAAATCAACATTTGACTATGCAACACATACTTGCAATTCCTGTCTCCCTTTTCCTTAGAAGTCAAGACTAGATAAGAGACATTTTCACATATGTATGTGAAATTATTCCTTTTCGTTGAAGGTCAAATGAGGCTACTTTATCAAATGGCCACAATGCATAATAAGATAAACTGTAGGAATAAGAGGTACACAGAAATATTAAACTTTGATTCAATGACCAACTGATTCTCAATATGACCACACTTGTTTCAAGTCTTATATTTTCTCCTAGTCTCCAAAAGCAATTCTTTGGTACTCACTCTCTTAGGAAAATATTTCTTAGTAGGGTACTTGCTATGGTCTTCAAAAGTTAATTTCCCTTTAAATTTGTATGCCTGCATTCTAGCACATAACTGCTCAGAGTTGGAAAGTGTCTTGAGTCACCTTGTTCAAATATCTACTCCCTATGTGAATGAATCCTAGGTGCATTATCCCTGACATGGCCTTTAGATCTTTGGTTAAACATCTCTGGTGATGGACATACTCACTTCCTTGGGAGAAAGCAGTTACCTCTAGCTGTCAGACTTCTGAAATGAGAGTTGAAGGGGAACCTGGACATTCAAGTAATTAAAGGAATATGCACATAGGTGAGTTACTTTTCTCATGCAATTTACAAGACTATCTATAAAGAAGATGCTCAGATTCTTTGGCTATCTAGGGCTAACTTATTTTGATTCTTCTCTGATTTCTGAGAATCCAAGACAGAGTAAACACTCTTCATTTGTCAAGTAAATGCCCTCCAACTATGCCCAGACTTCAGAGGGTTTCCATTAAAATAAACTCAGGACTATCTGATTTTTAAATCTCTTTTGTTCCTGGGCTAGCAGAGAGGCATGTGGTTGGGAGGGTGGAGGGACAACTGGAATAGTGACCTCCTAGTTCTCTATAATTATGGCTCCAATAATTCCCTTTATATTCTGGTGTTTTGTAGCATGTTTATGGTTTTGTCTTATTTCATCTTTAGGGACAAACAAAAGCTGACTCCAATTGCTACAAACTGATGAGGTCCCAGCCACAGGCCTCAAGCAAGGAAACACACAAATAGAATCCATGGGAACCAAGTTTCTCAGATTAAATATGACAATGGTGTAGAGTCCATATGTCTCAGAAAAAGAGGACATTAAAAAAAGTCTCCAGGGTGCTCTGTCAAATAGGATCATCCAGGACCCAGGCAATTGTTCATTTTTCATCCTCAGTGGAATGTCATATGGATTCTGTCCTTCGCTTATGCTTAAAGATGGATGGCCAATTGTTTAAGCCTGGTGTTTTTCATTAATTAGTTCTCTGCCAACAAAGCTTTAAGTAAAGTCATTTAATTTAGACTCTGCTTAGTGGGTTATAGAAAATCACTATTTAAAAAATAATAATAATAAATTTAAAATTTTTAAAAAAAGAAAATCAGTATTTATTACTATTTTTCATTAATTTTTATTTTCCACGAGTCTCAACCAAAGAGACTAGGGCTTTGAAATTTTACAAACCCATTCCCCATAGATAACAGAAAGCATTAGATTTATTTCCAGGAGTAAGCAACCTTGTAACTTGTGCTTAGGTATATCCAAAACAAAGAAAGCAAGAAACTGAAACACAAATTTTGTTTTTTTCCACTTGTGGTGAGATGAGGTAACAATGTGTTTTAGTTCACCTGTGGATTCTAAACGCTTCTTTACAGACTCCAGTGTCAAAAGGACATTTTCGTTCATTCTAGGAGGGAAAAAAATTTGGTAAGGAGTGATCTTTTTTAAAAGCCAGCAAGGCAATCTGGTTATATCCATCATTACCCCTAGTTAATGACCTACTTGTTAGTTAGCAGCTGCTGTTGCCAAGGAAAGGTACCTGGTTTCTAACAGTAGTACCTCATTGCTAGTTGGAGTGAGAGAATGGGAGGAATCAATGAATGGCCTGCCTCAGGGCCATGTGGATGAGTGGACCCAGCTTGAAAAGAATGTGCTTTTCTTCAGTTACCTAGAATGACTGTAAGTCACTCCCTTGGAAGAAACCTAAGAAAAGAGCAGTCCAAGTACAGAGTTATCCTAAAAACTGGACAGAGCCAATTTGATAGAAACAAGGTTATAATGACAGCATTTCTAGGGCTCACATTTCCTTGGAAAAGAATATAAAATATAATTTTGGCAACAAAATGCCAATTTATTCATTTCTTGTGAGAAACTTAATCATCGAGCAAAAAAAAAAAATATTTGCACTATATGATTGGGGCATTTTCCTTCTATTGTCAAGCCACACAGAAAGTCAAATCAGAAGGGGGCTTGGAGCTCACAGAATCCTAAGAAAAGGATGGATAAAAGAGATAATTAATGACATCCACTTGACAGTGACAAGGATCTTGACAATTGGACCATATATTTTCAAAGTCCCTTAGCTAAAAACTCCTAACATCCATTGCCACAAGCCCTAATCTGTGACTGAAACTAAAAATAAACACCAAACTAAAATCAAGCCTCTTCACTGATCTTTGAGCAGTTCATGGTGAATTTGGCTGCTTCTTTTCCAGGTGATTTGGAGGCAGGGAGATAGCCAAGTTTCTAAGCACAAACACTGACTCCTGTATTCAGAACATTAAAAACAATGGAAATATAAACTTAAAATGCAATCTGGGAACCTATCAATTAATTCTCAAGTCCTTGTATTTATAACAATGTGTTTAAAAAAAACTAATTGGTTAGCTTCAGAGGAGGATAGGAACCAATTTATTATCTTTATGGTAAATAAAAAGAAAGATTCAAGCATATCCTGAACTGCACCACTGGGTAATCAAAGAGTAGATGAGGGGAAGCATCTGCTTACAAGTTTTCTAGCTAATGAATGAAAGGGAAATGGTAGAATTAGACATCACCATTTAGCAATTCCCAGTGAACTAATGGATCCAACATTGAGCATTGGTGGATGTTAACATTTAAAAAAGAGCAAAAATTGGACATCATGTACCTGCTGGTGAAATAGCTCAATGCCACCTGCCAAATGAACCTGAATTTAATCAGGCCTCTGAATATAGTTCCCAACTTGCAGAAAATATAGAGGACAGAGGAACAAATTGAACGGTACGATGAGTACATTAGCAGCAACATCCATACTGTAGGAAAATTCAAAAGGTAAATTGTAAGAAAAAGAAGGAACTGTATGAGAAACCTGTAAGTTAAAGGAGATTTGAAAGATATGTCAATTTTTTTAATGGGCAAGACTAAACTAGAGCATTTAGGTGCTTACTTGGATGATAAAACTATACAGGACACAAAGAAGTGATCAGTATAAAAGTCAGTATAAAAGTCCCCCCAAAAAGTACTTTTGTGGGGGAGGAGGGATGAGGTTGGATAGAGAAGATAGCCTTCTGGGGTGAATGATAAAATTTTATCTCTTGACTTCAATGGTGGTTAGAAGGATGCTGTCTTATAACTCATTAAACTATACACCTATTTTGTATGACTTCTCATATCCATGTTTGATTTAACAATAATAAGTTTGCAGAATGAGCAATCTACTCTTCCTCTTTCACTTTGGTTTCATTTTATGGTTTCTGTTTCACTTGGCCTGAGGAAGACTTCTTACCCTCTATAAGAGACTCAGTCAATCAGCCAATCATTCAATCACTGCTTAATGTCAAGATACTTTGGGATGACTATGTGATGGGCTATGCCCATTTTAATCTGGTGATTTGGATCTGACTGACACCTCTTGGGCTACACTGGACCAAAAGCAATATTTCTAAGAGGCTCTCCAAAAATATAAACCCATCCTAGGAGTCCTAGTAGGCTATATCCTAGTGGTGACAAATAAGACTGCTAGTTTGAGATGGCTGAAGTCATTCTCTTTAATAGTCATCCCTCCCATGGACCAGAGTGTTGTGGCAATGTGTCTCTTGAGAAAAAGAGGGTGACTTGAGCATCCCAGCACAGTATTATGAAAAACAAAATGATCTCATCAAAGCCAATCAAGAAATTACACACTGTTTAAAACTGCTGATAGTTATAACCAAGTGGCAAAGTTACAAACAGTTCATAAAATTCTTCCAAGGCATGTAGTAGGGTGGGAGAGACAGGATGACTTCAACTGTATCCATTTTTACAGATTCCTCTCCAGCCCTCTTCCACCGCCTGAGCAGGTCTTGGCTGTATACGTGCCTACCTTGCCTAATAAAATATAAGAGCTCTGGCGCTTTCCTCAGACAAGCCCATCTCACTCCCAGGCAGTTTTCAGCCAATGCCTAGATATAAGAAAACTAGTGCCTTGTAAGACGTGAAGACCTCAGTTTCAATCCCACAAGATCTACTCACTTGGTTTTGTAGCTCCTTACCTCAGTCATTTCTATTATTTTCAATAATAATGATTATAAATTATTTTTGGAGTTCATGGCTCAAGAGCACTTGAGACTGGCTTATGTTAAATTGGCCAATAAAGCACCTTGAGTAGTTTCAAATTGTGAAGAAATGCAGAGATTTGGGAGTATGGCGCATGGGAGAAGAGGGAGCTATTGGGAAAAAAACCTCCAAGCACAAAGCACTTTATAAGTTTTCAAAGCACTTTTAAAGTCAATCTGATATGTAAGTAAAACCTAACAAAACGGCACATATATATATCCCTCACCTAGATCACATTCACACTGGGCATGTAAAATCCAAGATGCAAGATTTTATGGGAGCTGGAACCCATAATATGTCTGCCTGTCAGGAAGCTGATGAGACAAGAGTTTTAATGACCTAAGGCAGTGACACTCTGGGGCACCAACAATAGCTTCGGCCTGTCCAAAGCCCTGTAAGAGTGTTTGACTTCATTCCTTAAGGGGACAAGATCCATGGACTCTGATATAATACCTTGTTCATTAGAAACCCATTTGTCCAATATCTTCAGTTTATCAATGAGGGAACTAAGGTCCAAGGAGGAATGTACTTGCATAAGGTCATTGAGATAAATATTAATTCTATCCTCCTCTACTTAGAAGACAATTTGGTTTGGGTAATCACTTGCCATACAGCCATGTACTCAAAAAAGGGGTCCACTACCAGCCCCAAAAGGAATGAACCATGGCTGGTCAAAGCCAATCACAGCCATGTCACTGCCATTGGTTAGGCACAAACATGTGACCAATCCTAGCCAATGGGATCTGGGAATAGTTTTCTGGGGAATTTCCAGTAAATACTTTCCTCCATAAAAACAAGAAAGAAGAAAAAGAAACACATAGGAAGAAACACTCTTCTTCTTCTTCATGGGATACTATATCTGCATGTACACCTGAAACTTCTATAGCCACCAGAAAACTGTAACAGAAAGGCCACGCAGAAAGATGGCAGACTTTAAGTCCTCAATGATGTCATGAAGCTGTAATTCCGGACTTCCTGTTATGCATAATAGTAAATTTCCTTATTTAAGTTGCTTTTTGCTGTACTTTCAATCTAAAGCATTCTAGCTGATACCTCTCAGAAAGTTTGTGGCAAAGCTAAGATTAGAGCCAGAAGTCATCACTTCTAGGCCAATGAAGGCATCTATTAAAGGGACTGGTGAAGTCTGTGAGCAGTTTTATCAGTGTAGGCTATACTGCAGTAAGAAACAACCCACAAATCTCAGTGGTTTACAACATCAAGGTTCTGTTTCTTGCTTGTGTAAATGTCCATCAGTGTTGACTGAAGTTCTGCTCCAGGAACCCAGACCACTGAGTAAACTCCTGAAATATTACTGATTTTGTGACAAAAAGAGAAACAAAGCCTGCCAAACCATGAACTGGCTCTTTAAACTTGTGTTCAGAAATTACACGTTATCACTTTCACTCACATGTCATTAACCAGAGCAAGTCACATAGTCTAGCTTGATATCAATGAGGAAGGGGAAAAGAACAATTTTCTTAGGTAAACACCACTTTTAGTCTATAGTTAATGTTTCTAAGAAATAGCTGAGCACCCTGGGGTTAGCTGAAATGGCTAATGAATTATTTTTGGTAACATCTCAACTTCAGGAAATTTTAGCAAACACAACTGCCATGCCTTTTTTATAATAAACTCTTCTTAAAATATCTTTTATTTTAGAATGATTGCATGTTGATTAAATTTTTTTCCATACTCTACTATATATTTGAATATTGTTAAGAGAGTATATCCTAAATGTTCTGACCACCAAAAAAGAAATGGTAATCTTGTGATGGGATGGAGGTATTAGCTAATGCCATGGTGGTTATCATTTTGCAATATATAACTCCATCAAATTACCATATACCTTAAGTTTATACAATGTTACATATCAATTATATCTCATTAAAGCCGGGGACAGAGCAAAAGAATGAAAAAAGTCCAAATCAGTAAAAGATTAAAAAAATAAAATGTCTTGTTTACCCATCATAAATAAGCCACTAATAATTTGGTTTATGTCCTCTAGTCCCTTTCTATGTATGTTCACATGTCCATATACATATGCACATTTTTACATATATTTGTGACATTGCAAAAAAATACCACTTTATACAATTATATATAATATCGTGAACATTTTTGTTTGTCAATATATAGCTAATCACTTTTCTTTTTAAAGATTGCATAGTATTAAACTGTGTATATGTACCATAATTTATATCACAATTTCTCTCAGAATGGACATTTAGGTTATTCTCATGTTCATCATCACAAATAACCCTATACTTATTACCCTTTTACATATAGATATTGATATTTATCAATATCAATTGACAATATGACAAATGACAATTGACAAATGATAATACTCTTATGAGTACTGTGAGTATTTCTTATGAATATTTCTGTGGAATAAATGCCAAAAAGTAGAATTGCTGGAAGAGAAGGTATACACATCCAAAAATATGATAGATATTGCAAAATGGTCCCCCCAGAAAGATTATGACAGTTATACTTTTTAACTGGTGGGCCTATTGTCCAGCCAACAGTGTATTAGACAGTGATCCTTTAAGACAAAAAAATATGTGCTGAGTTCATTATATGTTAATGAATAGTTAATAGTTATAGTTAGTAATACTAACTGCATATAAATATAAATATTCTGAACATATTTATAATGGCCCCCTCTCCTCAGGGAGCTTAAATCTAGTAAAGGGGGGGAAACAGACACATATGAAAATACTAAAAATACATACTTAGTATAAGGAATTGGGTCAGGCACCTGCAGAGAAGTGAAGGATGTCAGTGTAGAGACAAAAGAGCCTTTCAGAAAGAAGCAATGTCTTTGATTATAATTGATAGAAGGGAGAGCTAAACCTTGGAATGGTGGCTGTTGCAGATGGGGTTGATGGTAGCACTGGAGGGGAAAGGATAGCTCACATGGGCAAGTGAGCTCACAGGTTGGTGTGCTGGGTGAATCACGAGAGTCAGAGTTTCTTCTTCAGGCCAAGATTTCATATAACTAGGGTTATTATCCGTAGACTGTCTTAGCAACAGGAAATTCGTCTGAATAGCCAAGCTGAAGAAGTGAAACTAGAAGAGTTCTGCCCTCTTGCTTAGAGTCCCTAAGCTGTAAACCACTACTACAGCTTAGCCATTTGATCCCCTGGAGAAAAATATAAATCAATCGACAAGATATATCCAAATCCTCAAAGGATCTGGATTCTTAGGTCCACCCTAAATACCTTAACCTTTAGTTTCACACAAATAGACTAATGGGGTTATCATTAGTCCTCTGGGAGCCTTGTTTCAAAGGAAAGACCAGAACCAAGTCCAAGCTTAGAGGTTAGGATACAAATTCATGAAGCAAATGCTGCCATTCCCTCTTTGAGCCCAATACTTCTCTGATCACAACCATTAGACCTAGCAAAGCCTCAGAATCCTTCTCAATACAGCCTTTAAGGAACTACTACCAATTAAATGGAATGGACAATGGCAATATAGACCATTTGTCATCCCTGATTTATAGCAACAGATTAGTCATTTCTTCACCCAGCATTCTCTCCCACCTATTACTTCACCAACCATAAGCCTTTCTCAGAAGAAGCCATAGGTATTAGGACCTCATACAGACCTAAACAGCCTATATTGGGAAGAGGAGAAGCCAATCTTACCCCACTCTAGCATCCACTCCTCCAAGCCCCACATTCTTTTTTTTTTTTTTAAGATTTTATTTATTTATTCATGACAGACAGAACAGAGAGAGAGAGACAGAGAGACAGAGACACAGGCAGAGGAAGAAGCAGGCTCTTTGCAGGGAACCTGATGGGGGACTCGATCCCGGATCTCCAGGATCACGCCCCAGGCTGAAGGCGGCGCCAAACCACTGGGCCATCAGGGCTGCCCAAGCCCCACATTCTTATAAAAGGGTCTCCCTTAAAGATATTAGTTCTTCATCTGTTTTAACCTCTGCATAGAGGTTAAACATTCATTATTTCAACAAATATTTACTGAGTGCCTAGTATATGCCAGGTCATGTGTTACAGACTGAAGCTACAGCACTGAACAATACAGACAAAATTTCTGTGCTCATAGAGCTTACTTTGGAAGGAAAGAGAAGAAGCAAGTAAGTGCTAGTGAGCTAATTGACACTAAATGCTGAGGAGATCCCAAAAATGCAGGAAAAGGAGTAGAGAGCATTGATTGGCAGATTGGGGATGGAGAGAAATTTTAAAAAGAGATAACTTTACTTGGGAAATGAAATGCAACAATAGACCTGAAGGTGAAGAAGCATGCCATCCAGATATCTGAGAGAGGCTCTGGAGCAGGAGTAGGTCAGGAACAGTGAAGAGGTGGATCTCCATGCACAGACTGGGGAGTGTGGAAGGGGGGGCAGAGAATGAAGAAAGGGGATAAATTCGGGGGATGGGGTTACAGATTATAAAGTGTCTCATAGTGGGGGTCAAAAGAAAATCTCTGACGTAGATTTAGAGCATAGACCATATATGGTCTCTGCCTTCATCAAGTTTCTATTATCATGGAAGACAAAGTACATTATTATAAGTAATTATCTCTAAGTGTAACAAATATAGCACATTTATAAAGGGGGGGTGCAAGGTGCCATGGGAGATATAACAGGACAACTTGATGGCACTTGGTGATCATGGACAGCTTCCTAAAAGAGGGATATCTAAGCTAAGCTCTGAAGGATAAGGAGGAGTTTGCCCAGGAAAAAAAAAAAAAAAAAGGAAGAAGAATGTGCCAAGCAGAGGGGAACATGGTGTGTTCAAGGAGATTGGAAGTAGAAGAGCTACGTCCTCAGAGACCAAGAGAGCAGAGGGGTGTGATACCAGTCCGAAGAAGTCCAGAGGAATTGGAACCCTCAGGACCTTGAAATACTTATTAAGGGTCTTTGACTTTTAAATACAAGAGAGGGATCCCTGGGTGGCGCAGCGGTTTGGCGCCTGCCTTTGGCCCAGGGCGCGATCCTGGAGACCCGGGATTGAATCCCACGTTGGGCTCCCGGTGCATGGAGCCTGCTTCTCCCTCTGCCTATGTCTCTGCCTCTCTCTCTCTCTCTCTGTGACTATCATAAATAAATAAAAATTAAAAAAATAAATACAAGAGAAAGTTTTTGAAAGGTTTTAAGTATAAAAGTGAACAGTTTTACCTTTTTTGTAAAAAGATCTCTCTGATTACCATGTCTCCATCCATGCTAAGCTCTCAGATCCCTGAGAAGACACATAAAGCAAAATTGTTTTTAAAAATTACCCTTGCTTCTTTTCTAATTAGCATCTTGAAAATTCACCTTTCAGTTCTGAACTCCCTTCCTGATCAGTGGAGCTGCTGTTCCCCCATTCATTGTGGTAAAACAAAGCCTTGGCCACTCCTTACCTGTCCTGACATTGGCAAGTCCCACAGATGTTTCCTAAAGCAAGGCATAACATGCATATATGAGAATACTTCTCTGAGAACAAGGAGAAGAAAAGTCTGGTTTACTCTATTTTATCCAGGCTTTTTCCACACAGAAACTCAGCAGATCAAAACCATGCCAAACTGGGATGAAACCATCTGGTTTCCAGAATCACACATTGTTTTACAAGGTTCAGTGTCTGAGACTGCCTTTCTCTATTGGTGGAAATGAACCAGACTTTTCCCATTTGTGACTCAGGGTCATTACATAAAGGTTAATTAATTCATTTGTTACCCATGTAGATAACATGTAAGGTGCCACAGGTGATCTGGAACATACAAAGCATCAAAGGGACATGCCTTCCCTCTGCCTGAAATCATCTTGAGTCCTGTTTTTCTCAAAAAGCAGTGAATTTGCAAATCTCCAAGCCGCAGGAATGTGTTGCTGTTTTGTTGTGTTCTTTGTATTCTACAGTTCTTGGTATATTCCATACTCTAAATTAGGTCTCAAAAAGATTTCTGATTAAAAATTTATACAACTCATGACAGCTTCTTTCTAGAACATAATCCCTAACTAATTCATGTTCACTTACCCTGCAGTTTTCTATTCATAATATTTTACAATTTTTGTGTATTTGTATTATAAATTATTAAATGACATCAAGGTTTTTATTTTGATGAGAGAATTTTTGATGAATTTGACAGTGTAATTACTTCAGATACTGCTCTGGATTGCTGGGAAATATTTAATTTTATTTACCACGATGAATAATTAAAGCATGCAAGTGGTGGGCTCTCTTGCTGTGCCTTCTAGCTCCTTACTTCTGTTTGCTGCTCACTAATTAAAATAGTGATGCTTATATGTGTAGTGGCTTAAAAGAAATAAATTACCAATTTAGGGTGGTGGGGGGATGAGTGGAAGAAGCAGGCATGGGATAAGACTTGAGAAACCTATATCAAAGTAGAGAGGAAAGAGGGAAATGATGAAAACTTGGCTGTGTTTTATTTCATGTTTTTCTTGCAAGAGCAGAGAAAGTGAAGAGTATTTTCCTTGTTTATTTGGTGAACTACCCTCCTAGTTCTAGAAACTTCTTATGTGCAGCTCCTCAACTAAAACAACAGAAATGGTAAGGGCAAAAAAGGCTGGGAATCTCATCTGTAAAGCCGAAGAGATTCTTGATTATCATATGGATTATCATTTTAAATTCATGGATTACAGCTTTATATGATTTCCTTTTGGTTTTCACAAAACTCCACTAATGTACCCACAAGGCCAAACTTAATATTTCTACTTGAGGATGAGAAAGCTGAGGTTCAGTTTGATGAATGGCCTAGTCCCACATCACTCAGAAGTACAAGGTCCCAGGTTTCCTGCCCCTCTCATTCTTATTCCACTGGGATTAAGAAATCAAGGAATAAACTTTTTCTCACCACTTGATCTTAAGCAATGCAAAATAATTGTTAAAAACAAGACAACATGGGGCACCTGGGTGGCTCAGTAGGTTAAGCAGCTGACTCTGGATTTTGGCTCACATCATACATGATCTTAGGGTCATGAGATGGAGCTCCAAGTCAGGCTTGAGATTCTCTCCCTCTGCCCCTGCCTGCTCATCCTTTCTCTCTCTCTAAAAGGAATATATGTATAAAATAATAATAATAATAAAGTAACAAGACAACATACCCAAAATGGAGTCACTTATGCTAAGCCCCATGTCACCAAACCAAGATTTAATGAAAGTTTCAGCTCTCCTACAGTTGGAAACTTAAATGCATCAGAAATTGCCTGATGAGCATTAGAGTTAGGTAATCTGCCCAGTAGACTCTTGCCATCCCCTAAAGGGAAGTTACCTTGCAATAACCAATCTGTTTTTTGCCCAGTACAACAACCTTATTCCTGCTCCCTTCTGCCTATAAAAGTGTTGTTTTGGGGTGCCTGGGTGGCTCAGCTGTTGAGCATCTACCTTCAATTCAGGGTGTGATCCTGTGATCCCAGGATCGAGTCCCATGTGGGGCTTCCTGCATAGAGTCTGCTTCTCCCTCTGCCTCTGTCTCTGCCTCTCTCTGTGTGTCTCTCATGAATAAATAAATAAAATCTTTTTTAAAAATAAAAAAATAAAACTCTTTCATTTTGTACAGCTCCTCAGAGCTCCTTTCTATCTTCTAGAGTAGATATTGCCTGATTCATGAATTATTGAAAAAAACCAATAAGATCTTTAAAAATTACTAAGTTAAATTTTGTTTTGTAACATAATGAACATGTTATTAGACACTTAGTATATTTTACCAAAAGAGAATATATATATATATATATATATATATATATATATATATATGAATTTCAAATGCTAAAACACTTAAGACATCAATGGAAATAGTGCTAATGTGTAGATCCGTACAAGTTACTGCCCTATGCTAGACCTCAGTTTCCTCATCCAAAAATGGGACAATATTGGTATCTATCTCTTAGGAATTACAGACATTTAATGAGATAATGCAGAGAAAGAACTCAGTATGTCCTAGCTATTCTTATTTTTCAATGGCTTATAGAGTTAAATATGGTACTGGGGGCACCAACCACATCTTAGCCATCTTTGTATTCCAATCTCCAACACAAAGCAGGCTCTTCAATCAATGAGTTGGCTGAGTGGTTTCTGGCTATTCCATCACCAGACTCAAAGCTCCTAATTACATCACAAGGTCCTTGAGGGCAGGACATTACCTTGTTCTTTTCCCCTACTCAGTATATTGCTTAAACATAGATGATGCTAAAAAAATGCAGGCTGAGTTTTACTGGAATAGAATACTCAGTAGCATCCACACAGAGCTGAGAAGGGTTTGGCAGCAGCTTTTCCCAGGAGTGTTGCCTGAGGCAGGGGCTGTGAAAATCCTGGGAGTGTGGAGGCCACCTTAGTAAAGAACGGGCATTGTTTGGGGCCAGAACCCCTAGTGAGTGAGGTCTTTTCCAATCAAAGGCCTAGTCACTGGCAGTGTGTTCCACAAGCCCCTGGGGCCCAGCTCTCATTGTGTGGCAGGGCCACTGGGGGCGGGGACGCCCACCCCCCAGACTGTATCGATTAGCTGCTCCATCTGCCACTCTGCAAACAAGCTGCACGGTCCCCCATTGGATGAAAATGTCACCCATGGTAACAGATCCTCACAGCTGGCGTCTGACCACAGGACCCTCAGGGAGGGAATAATCAGATCCTGAAAAGCAGTCAGCCCACACCGAGCTAAATGCAAAATGAAAAATAAATAAATGTCTATTTTAATCTCCTCTCTCCTTTCTCAGCCCTGAGCACAGGACATTATTCTCAAGTTGCACTGCCACAGCAGGGGACTCAACCCTCAAGGCAGGTTGCTTTAGGGTCCTATGTATAGTCTGTGGGAATTATAGCTCAGAGGCCTCCCCTGGCTGGTTCTGGAGCTCTACAGAAAGCACTGAAATCCTGCTCCAGCCACTCCAGATTTCAGTTCTTTCAGTTCTTTCTCCTTAGAGACCTCTCTCTCTGTTTCTCTCCCCACCCCCATCACTATCTGTATCCCTGTCCTTCTCTCTCCCTCCTCCTTCCCATCCCCCCTCTCTGTTTCTCTCCCACAGGCAACACCCCCGTCTTCCTGTCCCCCCTCTCTCCTCCTAATTTTGTTCTTTCTGCACAAGACATTCTTCATCATCTTTCCTGGATTACTTCTACTCCTCTTTCAGGCCTCAGTTTAAACATCGTTCCTCTGGGGCTTCTGATACTGTGCCCCTCCCACTCTGTGCTTCCCCTCACTCTACGGCTGTCCATTTGACCAGGAGAGTGCTAACCTTCTCTGTTAAGCTATTATATTCCCAGCACCTAGTACAGTGGTTGGCACACAAAAGATGTTTAATAACTATTTATTACATGGCTAAACAAAAAATGCTAAGTACAAAGCAATTCTTATAGAGCTTCTGGATTTTTTCAGACTCTGAAGGTGTCCATGCCATGGGATTCTTTATCAGTTTCCAGTTACTGAACTAGCCTAAGTCAAAAATAAAGGAATTTGTCAGAAGGGCTCACAAAGGTAAAGGAGCTATTGACATTTGGGAGTAGAGCATTCTTTGTAGTGGGGGGCTGTCCTGTACATTGTAGCTCTATCCACTGATGCCAACAGGACCCTCTAACCCTCAGCTGTGATAACCAGAAATGTCTCATCTCATAAGGTGAGGATTCCAGAATAACAGGGAAAGGGTTCAGCAGACCAGCCAAAATAATGACAAAAGTCCACTTCACTATTCCAGTTAGACCAGTGGTTCCCTGGGAATATACTACGGTATGTTTACAATGTCAGGAGACAGAACTGGGGACAAGGGTTGCAAAGGACAGCTCCCCAAAACGAAGAATACTTTAGTCAAAAATGTCAATAGTGCGGCTATTGAGAAACCCTGATCTACGTGGATAAGATAAAGTTTCTACTAGAAACTTCAACTTTTCAGTTGAAAGCCTGAACTATATACTTCTTAATCTAGGATTCCAAAGATACATCAGCCCATGCCTTTTTTTTAAGCCAGCAGATACTCCTTCATCCTGTTGACAATTCCTTGCATGAACACAGAAGGCTGTCAAGAGACCCAATGAGGCATCTCTGATAGACAGTGTTATGTGGTGTGGTTAACAATATTATTATCAGTTTTATTAATACTATTATTTTTTAGTTTCAAATCCCAAGTCTGCCACTTTCTAGTCATATCCTTGGACAAGTTACTTAATTTTTTTTAAATCTCAGTTTCCTAATCTGCATTATGGAATGATAACATACCCACAAATGATAATCCAAGGAAAGCACAGGATACATTACTTAGCATAGAAAGAATATTAACTACTATTATATTTATATGACAATAAACAATTGAAATTTTATAACACAGAGTTTTCACTGATTCACAGTTATTTTCTTTTTTGACAAGTGTGCTGGCTATTATTATTTGAACTATGATTAATCCATAGCTCTAACAAGTGATTCTGTATAGATGAGCATTGTTCCTGGGTGCAAAGCTGTAAAGATATAAGAGAACAGGTTGTATTCTGGCCAAAGTAAAGTTCTTAGCACAGGAGAAGCTTAAAGTGCACGGATGTGGGGGAATGAGGGTCAGCAGAGCTCAGTCATACTTTGAAGACAGATTAAAGGCCCAGCAAAGGGATTAGAACTTGATTCCTCAAGTATCAGAGGCAAACAGGGACTTTAATTAAGCAGGTGAGTGGCATGTGAGGTCTGTCTTTTAAGAAGTTGCAATGACAACACATTGGTGGTTGTTCATTCCCCTCACTGTAAACCCTACCATACTCTCCCAATGGTGGTTCTTCACATTCCATTAGAATAACTTTGAAATGTCAGGGATGAGAATAGGACCATCTCAATTACCACCCACCGTACTATATGTAAATGTCACCTTTCCTGAAGATATTTTGGCAATATCTCATAGGTGTCTTAAAAATACGTATACCCTTTTGCCCTGGAAATTCCACTTTTAAGAATCTATCCTGAGGAAACCATGAAAAATGTGCACAAATATTTACCTACAAGAAAGCTCATTTGCACTGTTTTTAGGAGTAAAAAGTTAAAAACCCTAAAATTTCAGTAATAGGTAATTGGTTAAATAAATTAAGGTACAATGACTTGCTATACAGTCATGAAAGCTACATTATTGACATGTAGAAAAACAGGTTACAAAAGAGTGCATAGTGTATAATGCCTGTACCTGCCTCTACACACACACACACACACACACACACACACACACACATGCTCTTCTTTTTTATAGATATCCTTTTGTCCCAGCAAATTATTTCTGGTAATTTATCCTAAGGAATGAATGAAGGCAGTAATAGCAACATATGTAAAAGTGTGTGTATACATACATAAATCACAAATATGCACACAAAATAGTCTGGAAAGGTAGATACTAAGGTATTAGTGCTTGCTATGGATGAAGGGATTGTGGGAGATTATTTTATTTTCTTCTTTTGGCTTTGCCAAATTTTCAAGTCTTTCTAACAGCATTTATTACATTTATAATGATTTTTTTACATTGAGAATAATAAGAAAGGCAAAGAAATTTCATCCCCAATAATTATTTCCAGAAAAATTTTGTAGGATATCTCATCAATCTGTAATTTTTGAATGACTAGAGGGAGACAAGCTGAGCTAGATTTTGAAAATTTTGTTGATTCTCCTTAGATTTCAGGATAAACTTGGTGTCTACTGAATTTAGTACGGACTGAGCTGCCAGTATCTGCTCACTGCGTCCTGAGTGATGTGCAGCTACAATGAAAATGGAACCTATATGATTCCTTTCCTCAAATTACTCATAGTCAATCCAGGATAAATGATATATGTGAAAGAGATACTAGGACTAATTCAAGGCCACTCATGGTAAAGTGCTAAATCATAAGGGAGAGCTGCTGAGTTGTACAGAGGTTCAGAGAAGGAGAAGATAATTATGTATTAGAAGGGTCAGGAAAATCTTCACACACGAAAAAGATGGGATGACAGAAAAAAGAAGAGCAGCAGCCTCAAAAGCATAAAGGCAGGATGCTTTTGATGATGATCAGGTTGGGGATCAGAGACAGCAGAAGGCCAGTTTAGCATAAGCACTGACTTCTAATTGAGGGCTCAAGACAGTGAGGACAAATTAAGGAGGACCCCCAGTGCTGGGGTCAGAAATTTAGACAATAATGACTATGTAATAGAGCTCTGGGTCTCAACATAAGAAGGAGTAAAAGTATTTAAAAATACCAAACATGAACAAGATGTTGATAACTTAGGCATTCATCATCTAGAAACTATCTAAAAGAAGCAAGTGATACAAGGAGGGACATAATAACTTCTTTTAAATGAAACCCCAGAACCCATTCTAAAAATATATTTTTGGAAAAGGGGTGATATCAGGTGGTCCTTTCAGCAGGAAGTGGGCTTCACGAATCCTAAAGAAGAGGCAGGAGATAAAGAAGCTTAAGGAAAGGAAAATTCATGCTGACAAATGGTGGTTGAAAAATTTGGATGAGACTATATGTAAAATTTGTTTCAGTCCCCAGATGGAAGTTCTGTAATGAGTGAAATTCATTATCTTAAACTTTTGGCTGTAATGTGTAATTGTTAACCTCTACTGCTTTGGTTCAAGGCTCCCTTCAGTAAAATATATTGTTTGCCATCAAAGCTGATGTGGATTAGGAGCTGAGCATGTGCCCTCCCTTTTAGGTTATATTAATATACCAAAATCGATAACATGCCATAGCTTTCAGAAGTAGTAATAAAATACCCTAAAATATTCCCAGAATACGTCTATAAATTATTTGTTCAATGTACTTATGTTAAAAAGGTTGTCAGTTACAATGCTCTAGAAGACTCTAAAATTACAAGCCATCGTATTTGTATTTGATAAAGCTCTTGCTGTTTTGGGTCAGAGGGGGTTATGCTATGGGGGAAAAAATCATTATTTTCCCTAATAAATAAATTACTTGCCTATATTTCATGTATCACTCAGGCTAGCCAGTATTGAAGGTTTAAATAATAAATAACAAATAGCTCCATTCATTTATTAATAATGATGTGGCACGTGTGTGTGAGTGTGTGTGTGTGTGTGTGTGTGTGTGTGCGGGTATGTGTGTCTTGAGTATATGAGTTTTCCTTTAGAGCCTTGGGGTGACAGATTGAACAGAAGTCATCAGAAAGGACAAAAAGTCATGCCTCTGAGATCATTAACATTTTTCCAGGTTGAGGAAATCAGATAGTGCTAACAGACCTTTTGACTTGGCCAGTGCCTAATGTAGAGAACCGTGCTGGGATAAAATTCTTGAAAGGCACAGAACCACCCAACACCTTTAGCCTGAAATTCCCTAAGGGCCCCTCTAGTATTAACTCTTCTCAGATAGAGCACCAAGACAGAGTTCTAGGGGAAAAATAGAAGAGAAGACAATCCGATTGTCTTCAAAACTTTCTCCTTTTATTTAGCAGAAGAAGAAAGGAGGTTAGCCACATCTGCTTTAGGCAGTTTACATCACCATTAGTCCCAGTTAATTAACTGACCTCACAGATGTAAGTATCAATCTCCACCATATTGTCACAAAGTGACCCTCACCATTACCTACAATGCTACTCCTTTGATTTGAAGCACACAGAGGCAGGTTGAACTAAAATACCCATTCTCACAAAAAGCCAGCTAAGAAATATACTGCACTACATTCCATTCCCAAAGGAATACCTGGACCAAGGAAACGGCTGGCAACAGCTGGACCTTGCAATGAGTTACTGTTGGCACTAAGCCAGAGCAAAAAGCAATCAGCCTTGCACTGTGAATCCTAAAACAGATGGATCCCCTCTGTTTGTCCTTCCCTTCTCCACACACCTAAGGCAAGCACAGGGCTTGGCAGGAGCTCTGGGGACATGCACATATATTTAAAAGGACATAAGTCTCAGAACTACTCTTTCATCATAAATTGCATACCTTTTTTCTACATTATTTAGCTCTAGGGCAAAAGATCTTTCACCTCCGAAAATACATATGAAAAATCTGGCCTGCCCAGTGACCTAGCTAATTGGGCCAGAGAATGTTGGGTGGAAGAGTCAAGTTCTGCCTACTGTTTGGGGTCTGTTGACGATTCCTTCTTCCCTGGGTAAATCACTTCTCATTCTTCGATCTCTTCTTTATGTGACCCTCACCACCAAACAGCAACACAGAACAAGGCACAGCAGGCTACCACACCATCATCCTTGTTTAAAGAACAGGGTCAGCTCCTTGCTGTGAACAGATTTTCCTCTGTGGAAACAGGTTCATGTTTATCTTTCAAGTTCCAGCAACAAACTCAGGATCACCAACATGTGCCGCACAGCTGCTGCAGTGCCTGATTTATGAACAAATCTGCATATAATTGTGTTGGTTCTTTTTTTTTTTTCCTGGTCTATTTTTTCTTTAAATAAAATGGCTTAGTCCAGGCTGCATAAAGCCCCAATTCTAAAGCCATATAATTTTATGGACAAGGGGTGGGGGTAGGAATAGGGGAGTTCTTTTGTATGGCACCTGAACTCATTAAAATCCTAAATTCCATAATTTTACACTACCATGTGCCACAACTGAACAGCCTAATTGCTTACCGTCTTTATGAGAACCACAAATGGAGCAAGAAAACCAGGGAACAGGTGGGAAGGCCACACTGGGGTTTGGGTCCAAGCCCTGTCAAGAGGTGCTGACCAGACTAAAACTGGATGATTTTGTATGGTAAGAGACTTTACTCTCTATAGAGGCCCGATTTTAGCCAAGTCAGCAGTGGTGTGAGACATGTGTCAAAATGAAGAGATTCCCAAAATTAGACATGTTATAGTGACCACACTGTTGGCATTTTTAAAGAAAGGGAATAATGGGATGAGGTAAGAATCAATGGCTAACAATCTTATCACTGTAGGTTCCTGGACACAAACGAAGATAGGATCTAACAGTTTAAAAAAAATGATTTATATTTCAAGAAATTAAGTTTCTTCCCTGGCTCCCTACATCTGGTGATGTAGTAGTAATGAATATGAAAATTCTTTAGCATCTACTCTATAGACAGTAAAAGCAATTGATTAACTAGAATGACTGGAATTTTTAGCATCTTGGTTGATCACTTTGCCTGCCTCACAAAGGAAACTAATTCCTTTGAAGAAAATATTATAGTTTGGTGATTATGGGAAGGGGCCCAGAAATGTGCAATTAGAAAGAAGTTTTTAGCATTTTTTCTCTTACCTGCCAACCAACAGCAAAGACCAGGCCAACCAAGCTCCAATTGTCAGATCTCATTCTGAAGATTGGACAAGCAAGCTGTTTATTTTATTCACTTAAAATGAAGAGAAAATTCAACATATTTCCAAAATTCAATACTTCATTCAAGCTTCTAGAAGCCTCATCACTGAAAATTAAGGGTAGTAGTATGAGAATATCAGCCTACGTAATCATGAAATATAAGAAGAACAAATTGATAAGATCCAGAAATCTAGTAAGTTGAAAGAGGTTGGAAGATAACAAAAAAATCAGGGAAGTTGCCAAGTCCATATACATTAGAAATGGAAGCCACAGTGAAGAGTTTTTAGAACCAGGGAGAAAGGTCTACTATGAATAAAGGATTAATGTTAATTGAAGGATTCAATGGATGGATGGATGGATGGATGGATGGATGGATGGATGGATGGACGAACAAACAGAAAGACAGTGAGTCTGGAAAAGAGTCAATGAAATCTAATCTCAGGAAGGAGAGTCTTAGACGTGAGACTGGGCAAGTGGTAGCCATGGGCATCTTGATGATGATCACAATCAGAAGTTGCTGAGAACACTGCTAGAGAATGCTGTCACCTAACTAAGAGACAGAGATACCTAGCCAGGGATCTAGTACGCTAGAATCACAGATAAGCTCTTACTCCCCAAGAAAACTTTCAGAGTGAGCTCCCAGGCCTGGCCAAAGCTTTGGCCTCTCAGCAGTATTTCCAACAACCACTGCCAACTTCTTTAGAAATGGGCAGAAAGACCTCCTCCTCTCTGAACTAGAAGGACAGGATGTTTCAGCTTAATCCTCTGCTGAGGCCCAGGATCTCACACCAAGAACATGGTGTTTTGCATTAGGAATTCACTGAGACAAAGTGAGGCCAGAAGGATGTCTGATGTGCCAGGCATGGTCTATGGGAGTACAGAGGTCTCTTATTTAGGCCCAGTAATTCGAAAGTAAGACCGATACAAGAGAAGAAATACTGAATAGAGAGAGTCCTATTTCTAGCTTTGCTAATTCCAAAATTAGGCCAAAAATACCAAGTAGGACAATTCTTTTTGTTCACCTCGTTTCCCATACTTTGTCTTTTCTTTCATTGCTCTCAAATCCTGTTGCCAGGTACCTGTCCACACTAAACATCCCAGGCATTTCTCACCATTGACTAGCTCACAACTCTGTAAGAACTTACTTAGCATTAAGCATTTTGCATTCATTGCTTCATCCAATCTTAATGACAACCTGGGAAGGCAGATGATACCATAATTATTCCCAATTAGCAAATAAGGAAACTAAGGCTCAGCAAATAAATATAATTTGATTAAATGTAACTTTATCAATGTTGATGTTTCACATCTGGTCCCCTGCCTTCCTTACTTGTCCTTTGTTCTTATGGATCTCCTACTGCCTAAAAGCCATTCTCTTCAAACTGCAAGGCTTCTATGCACCCAGCTAATGACTTAAGGCTTGATATACTCTGCATAATTGTAATGAATATGAAAGCATTTCATAAACCATAACAAACAATACAAATGTGAAGTCTTATTTTTAGTGTGTACGTCTTTGTCCATGTGTTGCATTCATTTCTGCTTCCATCGGGTTTCTGACTTGTTACTTTTCCTTTTTTCTGGATATATTCACCTGAAATTCAGACTCCATAACTAGAGTAATGCCCACCTTCCTAGGCTAGTCTTCATATATCTGCAATATGCCGGGATGTTCCCAATCCTAGTTCCTTTCAATTCTAGAAATGATCTGGAGCCATTTCTATGCTAGACCTAGCTAGCGGCAAGGTGCTGCCTTGCTGATAGAAATTCTTTATGAAACATCCTTTCCCCCAGCATACTATGGCAGTCTCATATGTCCTTATGTCCTTTGCATTGATTCTCACTGCCCTTCAGATTGCCCTTCACATTCCTATAAAGCATGGAATAGCTTTTCCTATCATATCCTTACATCACCAACAGCAAAATTCTGTTGTGGCCAAGGAAAACAGACACATAATCATAGCTGATACAATTTGGGCATTTACTATATTCCCAGCACTGGGCTAAGCATCTTACATGCATTGTCTCATTTAATCCTCACTGTATCTCTGAGATATATAGAATTGTTATCTCCATTTAAATGGAAGAACAAAGGTAAAGAATGTATGTAAAATCACCGGTAACTAAGATATCAAGCCAAGGTTTAAATTGGATCTTATTTATGTCTCCAAAGCCTTATGCTCTTAATTAGCATGCTACACTCCATACTCCACAATATAAGAGATATATTTTTTTTTTATTCTCTGAAATGAATGAAGGCATTCCAACTCTTCCAGATTCACCAGAAGTTTCCTGTAATCTCCAACAGATTCTTGACTCCCAAGTCAAGCATATTCCCCATGGGAAACTATACATAGAACAGCCTTGAGCACTCTTTGTGTCAATTGGCAATTCAGTTCAAGGCCCTGTGAAATAACTGTTTCCTGATCACACAGAGATTACAGAACAAGAGATTAGTTTTTTTCCCCCAGTCAGTAGGACTCATCTGCTTTCTGGATAGAGGAACCCAATATTTAGAACCCAATGTCTCCATTCTAGATTTCTGTGCCCATTTCAGTACTCCTTTGAGCATCAGTTCATTCCTCCTTGGTTAAAACCCCTGTTTCATCAACTTTTTAAATTGCCCTAAGCCTCAGTTTCCTTAGCTGTCAAATGAAGTAATGCAAGTAAATTACTTACCTCCCCAGGTAGGTAAGAAGTACACTCATATGTTAAATGAAACCAAAACAAAAATAATAAAAATATTTAAATCGAGCCAACAAGAAGAGAAAAGTGATGATGGGTGGCAGAGTTGTACTCCTCTAATTTTTCTGTCACAGCCAAAGGGAAAAATATAAATGGGAAATTTAAAGGGCAAATAAGAGGTAAAGGATATGACTTTTCCTAGCCCTTCTAAATGGCACTGGGACTCACAATGGAGCTTCTGTGGAAGGGCCAGGTCTCTGGATTGGCATGTCTGTCTCCCTTTCCCTGCAGGTCAGTGGGAAGCATAAGCACTTCAGAAAAAGAGGGGAGTGTTTCAGCCAAGGTCAAGAGCCAGGTCTTATCCACAAAATTTTCTCCCTCTTTTACAGAAGGGAGCTGAAGAAAGAAACAAATAAATAAACAAGAAGTAATCGGGTGGTGTAAGTTAGTGGAGAGTGTGCAAAAAATCTGATGTGTTTTCAATAGAAAACAAATCTTTTGGCTTTACATTCCAGACATCATTGCCTTGGATGTGAGTTAGGACAATCGTGTTGTATAAAAAAAATGAGGGAATAAACAAATCCAAAGCTGTGAAACATTCTCTCATGGAGTCCAGGAACATCTCCCACTGCCAGTTCGTCAGAGGCAGAAATCTTAGCATGTCACCATTTAAGAGCCCATGAAACCTCCAAGTGAGGAACAACTCGTTTCCTGGCTCTCTTTATTACAATTCCTTCTAATTTAAAATTTATAATGAATGCGAACAATAATCAGTTTGTAAATACTGTTTTTAAGTTCACTAGAGCTTTGCCAAGAGATTCCTTCTAGGTAACAAGTATGTGGCTCATTACTCTCTCATTAGCAAGATAGAAATAAAGATGCAAAAAAAAAAAGGAAAGAAAAGAAAGGAAGAAAGAAAAGGGGAAAAACACCCTCTCCAACGATATTGTTGGAGTCTAATTGCCTGCAAGGAATTCTTAATAATGTTTACTAATGCCTTTTCAGCCTTGCCAATTTTATAATGCTCATTCCAGATTCCAGGTGTGACGTCTGTGGTCCCTGCTGTGATCTTAGCTAGAGAGTTTAGACACCTAGAATAGCAGCTTTGGAGAGTTTTTAGCCCCATCTTATGTCCCCAGAATGCAATCACACCCACTGAGGCTTTAAAAAGGAAATCTGAAGCTCTGGCATTTTTATTTAAAATTAAATCTCTAATTGGACACGGCTGCCCTTTTCCTAGACAAGACATGACACCACCTCAACCTGGCTTGCTGAGGGCAAGGCTCCAAGAGTGAACCATGTGCTAGACATTGCAAGTGGCTAAAAGCATTTTTCTCCTCATTTCCTAGAAACTCTGAGTATGGTGGATTATTCTCTTTTGACACATAGATCCTCTGTTTGCAATCTCGTGTCATATCCTAGAAGTCAAAAAACAAATGGAAAATATTTTACAGAGTTGAAGAGTCTATACCAAATATTAGCTTCTTGAATCTTACCACTGTTAAGGCAAGGAATAGCAACAAGACTTTTTAGTAATAAACTACAGTGGTTTTGGGTGGGGTGGTGTTGGGGGTAGCAAGAGTTATTTGGGTGTTTTCCCCTAAATGACCAATGAATTATTTAGGAATAATATTTAGGAAATAATTCATTGACCTTGCAAGCAGAACTCTGCATGTGAAGAAACTACGGCAGGGAATTTGTAAATTCACTGCAGCTTAGACCAATATCCATTGGAAGTTTATTGTCATTATTCCATCTCAGACACTTTTCTGTCTCTATAAATTGAAATGGTCTTCCTAAGCCCATCGTGTCAAGGTTGAGTTGCAAAGTTTTCATTTTAGGAGCTAATTTTGAGATGCAAATTTAAAATGGACTTACTCCATTTTCTTTATACCAGTGATCCTTTCTCTTACAGTTTTACAGTGAGAAGGAAGAAAGAAGGAGGCATGTCCTAACTCCATCAAAATTCCTCACAATTATAGTATTTAAAGAAAAACTAAAAAAAAAAAAAAAAAAGAAAAGAAAAGAAAGAAAAAAACTTTTGGAACTGACTTGTTTGCAGGAGTCTGCTGTTGATTACATGGGGACACCAAGAAGAGAACTATGAATAAGGTCTCTCAACCAGGTTCATAAAACAAGATTTGAAAAGATATGAGAGGTTATAATTTAAAAACCATCAAGCCAAAAATGAGACACTGTGCTCAGATCTGGGGTCCATTCCTTAAGTAAGCCAAAGCTTCCAATGGGCAAGCAAAAGCTCATTTCAGCCCAGGATAGTGAAAGAAGACTTGGGCTAGTGCTCAAGAGTTCTAGGTTATGCCATCAACTAGCTGTGTGTGATCTTAGGCAAAGTGCTTGACCTCTCTGAGTCTCAGTTTTAGTATCAACAAAATGAACAAGTTTAACTTGATAGCAGGTGAGTTCTGATGCTTGGTTTTGAACCCAGGTTCCACTATTATTTAGCTGTATAACTTTATGTAAGTTACTTAAACAGAGTGTGCCTCAGTTATTTAACTTGTGAACTAGGAAGTTCCCTCACAGGGCTGTTACGAGGATTAAAGGAGAAATAATATAGGTAAAGGGTCTAGAATGGTGCTTGGAATGCAACAACCAATAGACAGTGGGTACTGCTGCTGTTAAATACTGTTAAATGACTGTAACTCTTTGAAACTAACAGGTGCAGGAAGGACAAAGGAATAATCTAAGCTGACTTAGACTCAGGGTAAAAGGCTTCTGATTTCCTGATGAGTTGACCTCATTACTAACTGACTCTTCCAGAGACTCAGAAATCCTGATCTCTGCGTCCATGAAGACACATCTTTTTAAAGTAGGCTCCACGCTCAACAGAGCCCAATGTGGGGCTCAAACCCAACACCCAGAGATAAATATCTAAGCTGAGATCAAGAATCCAATGCTCAACCAACTAGGCAACCCTCTGCCTCTTCCAAAACATACCTGCAGATAAGCAAAGCTTAAATTCCAGGTTCTCAAACTACATTTGGCAAACATCAACTCCTGTCCTGGTCTAGCTGCCCTCAAAGGCTCTCTGCATGCTCCTTTCATAAAGAAATTTCTAATTCTAAGCTGGCTTTTTCAATTCATTAGCTGCATGACCTTGATCAAATCCTTCAGTTTCTTGACCAATTTCGTTTCCTAGAAAACAAAAACAAAACCATGACAGCATCTTGCATGGTTCTAGACATAAACAAATGAGAAGGTAATAAAATAAAACTACCAATTATTGATCAACTACTAGGCACTAGGCACTAGGCACTAGGCACTGTAAAAGACATTTTACATGTGTTATTCCAGTTAAATAATTCTCACAACAATCCTGAAAGGCAAGGAGTAAATAGCATTGTCACTCTCCAGTTGTTCAGGTCAAAAACCTTGGAGTCATTTTTGAATATTCTTTATTATATTCCACACCAATCTTTAAGCAAATCTTCATTCCACCTTCAAAAACCAGATCCAGACTAGTCTGCCTTCAAAACACAGATCCAGACTAATTCTCACCAATTCTATCTTCACCACCCTAATGCCACAACCTGCGTGGACTACTGCAATCGCCTTGTCTGCTAACAAGTGTGCTTGGTCCCCAGTTTCATCTGCTCTCTACCAGTAACCACAGCGATCATTGTAAGAGTAAGTTAGGTCCATAGTTCATAGGTCAGCCTCTGCTAACATATGCAAGGTCCAGGGCAAGAATTCAAATGAAAGCCCACAAGTAATTTTTATTTTTTTTTTAAGTTTTAAATCAAGATAACATAGCTTTTATTTTTTCTGTTAATCTACTTGATAAATACATAAAATGATGAGATCTAAAAATATGTATAAATTTATGGCCCTTAAAATGACTAAAAGTATAAACCTATAATTTTTAAATGTCTGAAATTGACAAAATATCAAAGAGTATTTGACTTAATTATTATTACACTTATTTGGCTCTTTGGATAAATAATAAGATAAATATGTGAATAATTCATGAATTATTATGCGTTCATTCCATAAGTTTTTTCTTGCCTTAATTTCAACAGAATTAATCTTCATATTATTATAATCAAGATTTTCAGATAATTTATTTTCAATTGATAGCAATAGTCTAAAGTATTAAGAATTAATTATATTCAAAGTATACAATATTTGAGTAAATTTTCATCAAAAATTATAATTAATATAAATTAAAAATCAAAACACTTAAATTTTTGCTTGCAAAAATGCTATTTTTATTCTGAAATATTCAAAATTATCTACTAAAATTAAATTACAAAAGGTTAATTATATTAATGAATGTCAATATTTTAATCAAATTATTTAAATAAAGCTGAAATATATTTAAATAAAGCTGAAATATATTTACTTTTTAAAAATGAATTAAACTTATTAAATGTTTTTATAAAAATGAAACTATTTGTTATTCTGGCTTGAAAGGTCATCTAGCAACCAGTATAAAGATTTGGTATCATGAGGCTTCTGTGGCTTAGTCAGTTGAGCATCCATCTCTTGTTTTCAGCTGAGTAGTGGTCTCAGGATCACCAGTGGTGGTCTCAGGATCCAGCCCCGCGTGGGGCTCCAACTGAACATGGAGACTGCTTAGGATTCTCTCTCTCCACACTTCCTCACGTTTCCCATATCCAGGTGCTCTTCTCTCGCTCTCTCTCTAAAAAAAAAGATTTGGTATCACAACACACTTCACACTTTTTACCGAGAGAGAGAGAGAGAGAGAGAGAGAGAGAGAGGGAGAGAGAGAGAAATGATAGATAGATGCTTTCTGTGATTGTGGTATGTAGGATCCTCTAATGATCTTGCCTGGGGATAAGGACAATACTGCCTACAAGATCCTATATGATCTGGCTTCTGAGAATCTCTCCATTCCATCTCTTGTCACTCTCTTCCTCTATCATGCCAATGCAATTATATTTGCCTTCTTGCAGTTCCTTGCAGGGAACTCAACAGCCACGCTGAACACCTCCAAGGACTTGCTTTCTCCTCCTCTATCTGGAATGTCTTTCCTCTAGATATTGATGGAATGCCCTCTCTCCAGACTTCATGTTTCTGTTCAAATGTCACCTTTCAAGGAGGCCTCCCCTGAATGCACTATCTAAAAAGCAGTATTCTCATCACTTTCTCTTCCTTTACCCTACTTTATTTTCCTCTTCATACTACCTATTTGATAATTAAATATATTATTTACTTCTTTATTGCCAGCATTTCCCACTAGAATGTCTCACTTTTGACCACAAAATACAGTATAGCACGTTCTCAATAAATGCTTAATAGATGGAAAGCACTAGGTAAGTCTTGATTTCCTTTTTTTTCTGCTGCAATATGCTTTTTGTGGTTTTTTTTTTTTTGTTGTGGTGGTGGTAATTTTGGGGGGTTCTTGGTTTTGGTCGGAGAAAGATTTCTTAGATTGGATTTTTTAATCACTGTGAGGAACAACTGGTTGTACTTTCTCATACTTGAAAACAGCAGAGATGCACCAGGTGGGAGTCTGACTTATCTCCAAATTAGGGATAGAAGACAGAAGTGACTGTCTCAAAGTCATGGGAAGAGAGTAAATAACAACAGCTATAACCTCTAAGACCAGGTGATTTTGAGAGTGATCCATACCTCCAGGGGTTATCACTATTGGATATAGTTAAGGGATTCCCTGCACCTCTCCTCCCTAGCCACACCCAGTTCTGTTATGAGAAAACTGAGGTCAACTTCCCTACTGTCTGCATTCCCTTTTTTTCCTTTTCCTACCACTTACTGGAGCATCAAGAATATGCCAACTACTGTGCTTAACACTCGCCATGTTCTGCTTCATTGAACTTTACACTAACCTATAAGCAGCTGCCATTGCTGTCCACATTTTACAGATGAGGAAGATGATAATTAGAGAATAACTCCTTTCAAGGCTAGCAAGTATAGAGCCAGTTTTCTAAGTTCTGTTTCTCTCTGAAGTCCACGGTCTTAACCACTATGCCTTCGGTCTCCTCAAATTCACTTAGGTTCTTCAATTCAACCAATGTTCACCAGAATCCTCTAATGGAAGGCTGTGGTAGATGCTATGGGGGACAGAGGATGATAGACATATCCTTAGGCTGCTTTCCTCTAAATGGAGACACAAGATTTCCACATTCCAAATCAAGAAAAAAGACTACAGTATATGAGTTCTTGGAAACATTGAGAGTATGGATAATAAGTGCTCTAGGAATATGGGGAAAAAAGAAAAACTAATTGTGGACTTTAGTAAGGTGAAGAAGTAAAGAGGGGTGAACATTTGAACCTTGCCCCAAAATATGGCAATATAGAATACTGCTCTATGTGCAGAGATACATGTGTAGATGATGTTTTAACTTATTTGTGTATTTACTGCACAAGATTTATCGATGTCTTATCATGTGCCTGGCAATCTGCTGAATTCTTGGCAGACTAAAATAAGTGCTTTGCAGGGGAAAAGTAAATGGCCAGTGAAGAGGACAGATCTGGGTTCTGTGAAGAATAAGAGGCTGCCTTCCTGGCTCCAAAGATCCCATTAGAAAAAAAAAAAAAAAATGTGTTCAGCATTCTTTCTTTACTGCTCAGAGTATAAGAACATTTTGTAATCAGGAACCACTAAGTGTACCCTGGAGAGCACCCATCCAGTACTGGGTTAGATTTCAGAGGTTCTTCTCTGTAACTGCCCTGGTGAGACAAACTACAGTAGTCAATGGAGCAAGTTTGAATCTTGACCTCAAAACAGGAGTTCTGTGTCCCTGGGTAAATGGCTTAACTTCTCTGAGCCTCATTTTTCTCAGTTACAGACTATAGAAGATAATCCTTACTTCACAGGGTTGCAGTGGGGATTAAATGAGATAAAATCTATATACAAAAAAAAACTGGCACATAGTTGGAGCCCCAAAATTAATAGTTCCTTTCCCTTCTCCATTTTCCTTAGAAAATAATTTCTTGCTTTCTGAGCAAGGAAGTACAAGGAATTGTGGTCTCATTTTTTTCTGAAACTGTAAGTTTATTGATTTCACCCACTCCTGCCAAATGATTCCTATCATTTAACTTCCTTTGCAAGGTTTTATCTTCCCTGAGCTGTCTCCAACACACCTCTAGGCCCCAACCCACACCACTTACCATCATCTTTCTCTTAGATTCAAAGCTTCGGTTTCCCTACCAGGTTAAGAATCCACATCGAGTGTCTTAGATCTATTTGAGCTCATGTAGCGAAATCATTATAATGGGTGATCCCCTGCTTTCCCCTGCAATAACCAGGCTCCCTCATTGGGATAAATGACTTGGCCATCAGGTTTATAGTTTACCCATTTGGGAACTGGATTATTGCTTCATAAAACTGTGCTACATGGTACTATTATCATTTAATTATGTTGCCTAAAGAAAAAAAATAAAGATTGCCTTCTTGAGCACTACTCTCTAGCACCACCTTAAGTTTTGTGGGAGCTGACTCCTCCAGCAGATTTCCTGCTTCAAATATCTTTAAGGGTGGAGAAGGTCATTCTGTTTGGCATGCTCTCCTTTGCCAGGCACATCTCCTCAAAAGAGTAATTTGATCTCTTTTTTAACATGCTGTTTCAAATCCCCCAGAAAAATGTGACATATTCTATGGCAACATTTTCCTTCCCAAAAGCATTATGTGTCTATATATAGGAAACATTTATGTATGTTTCATGTCATATACACATACACATGTCATATATGTGTGTCATATATACATATACATACATATGTGTCATATATGTGTGTATATATGTGTGTGTGAGTGTGTGTGACACTCGATACAAGAACTGAATTTCCTTATATGCTACATGATTGTTCAAAAGGGAACCTATAGACATTGTTTTTCCATAACCATCTGGCAAAATGCCAGTAATTTCCCCTTAAAGATGCATTCTTTGGGATTAATTTGTTTTGTCTACTACAATCCAATTACAATATAAGATGTCTGAGGAAGGATGGAGTGGGTGGGAGTGCAAACAAAACAAGATTTGCCTTTAGTTGATTACTGTGGAAGCTGACTGGTGATATTTACCAGCTCAATACACCATTCTCTCCATTTTCAATAGGTGTGAAGTTTTTGAAAAGGTGTTACCCTGGGAGGGATAATAGAGTCAGTTTCGTTTCCATTTTAGTATTAATAAATGTATCATGTCTGATAGGATCTTTCAATAGACAAAGCAAGTAATGGTGATGGAGAAGTCAAGATGAAATGCTTAATGTTCAGCTCCACATGCCACGGTTCAGTGCAACTGTGAGTTACACCCCATGGAGCAACTAGTAAAATGTGGACTCCCTGAACTGAGTAAAACTTTGCGGGGGAGGGACATCAAGAAGGCTTTGAATAGTTGGGTGCTTGAAGGAAGGGTAGAGTTTGTAAGGACTGACAGAGAAAGAAGAATATTCCAGAAGAGTGAAATGACATAAGGTAAAGTATTAAGAATAAGCACAGTTCCCTGAATGGCTTCCTAACTGGTCACTTGCCCTCAGTATGGTCTCTACACTGCAGTCTTAATGATCTTTCTAAAATATATATATATGATTCTCTTGACCCCACTAAAATCCTTTGTCATCTCACTGCACTCAGAATAAAGTCCCAAATCCCTAGTATGTCCACCAGACCCTGTCTGTAGCCTCATCTTGCACTATTTTCTCCTCACTTTCTTCTCTCCACCCATAAATGCCAGAAAATACACTAGTATTTTAATAATGGCTCTCTCGGGGTCATTGGCTTATGGGTAATTTCTGTATTTCTTTTTGCTTGTCTTTCAGTTTCTAAATTTTCTACAATGAACCAAGATTATGTTTTTAGTAATACTAATATTTTTTAAAAGGCCTGGAAAGTTGTGCAAGGGGAAGCAGTTTAGGAGGCAATTTTGCCAATAATTCTGGAGGCTTTCACTAGGGCAAGTAGGATAAGGACTGAGAACAGGAGACACACAGCTGCAGCAACAAAATCTTCCAAAAGTGACAGAAGCCGGAGAAGTCCTGGGGGCAGCCACAAAGTAAGGCAAGACTAAAAGAAAGGTAACATGTAACATCTATTTTTATGAAGAGCATCTGGAAACACAGGGGAGAGACAGAGCAGTGGTTTGGGAGGGAAGCAGAAGTAAAGTCTTTTTTTTACTGTTTTAACTTGATTTGATTTGAAGATTCTTAAATATGTCTACAAGTCAACTGCAATGCTCACTAAGAACACTCTCTCCGCCTCTGTTACACGTGGTTTTTCAGTTGTTGTTTGGGGGATGATTGTCCAGGGGTTACAAAATAGGGATCCCTGGGTGGTGCAGCGGTTTGGCACCTGCCTTTGGCCCAGGGCGTGATCCTGGAGACCTGGGATCGAATCCCACGTCGGGCTCCCAGTACATGGAGCCTGCTTCTCCCTCTGCCTATGTCTCTGCCTCTCTCTCTCTCTCTCTCTCTCTCTGTGTGTGACTATCACAAATAAATAAAAATTTAAAAAAATATATTGTAAACAAGTTTTGTTTTCAACAAGCTTTGGGCAGTTTCCATTTGATAAATAAATAAATAAATAAATAAATAAATAAGCATAGATGAAACTATCATGAGGATGAAGGTGGTTGGGAAAGGTTCATCTATTATTAAGAAGTGACTCGAGTCTCACCATGTCCAGCCTGCTTTCTTATTTGTTGTTTCTCTAATTCCTTTTAGCCTCCAGATCTGGTTGGATTTTTTTGTTTTGTTTTGGTTTGGTTTTTTCCAGATCTCTATATTGATGCTAATCCACAAAAGTGGTTCCCAGTGACCTCTGGAGCCTTTTCAGTCTAGCTCACAGCAATTCAATGAGTTAGGGGCTAGATAAATACATATTTTCAAAGAACATCTCCCAGCGGTCTCAGGATCTGAAAAGGGCTATTTAATTACATCAAGAAGAGGCTAAAGAAATCGATGCTTGGTATCTTCAAGCTACATGAAAACTTCTGGAGTTAACTAACCCAAATCTCATATTTAGAGCAGGAAATTGAAACTGCAAGACATAAAGAATCTGTCTAGTGTCCTCCACAAAAGATGGCTGAGCCAACATTGACAACTCAGGTATTCAGACTCTCAACCCAAGGTTCTTTCTATAGGCAATCATTTTTCTAACAATGCTCCTTGCCAAAACAAACATCTCCCTCATCTCTAGAATTCCTTACTTCCTGGGAAAATGGACCTGATATATTATTACTAACAGTATTATTTAGTATTAGTATTATTTTTTAAGAAATCTTTAAAAAATTTGTCTGAAAATGATAAATATGGCTACCAGCAAAATAAATTCCCAACATTGTTGGAACCGGAGGTATCCTTTAATGTTATCTGCCTTTGTCCTATATGATGTAGGATACCTATAAACTTAATGGAGTAAAAGGGGAATAGACACTAATTAAGTGTTGGTTTTAAAAGTCTATTGACCAGCAAAGCTACTTCTGTGGTTGGTTGGTTGGTTGGTTGGTTGGTTGGTTGGCTGGTTGGTTTTTCCAGAGCCTCAGAGCCAGACATGCCCACGTACAAACAGCCGGCTGATGGATAGCCACTATGCCCACCTGCCCAAGTGTAGTGAGAAGCATTTCCTTGCTGCAAGTGGCAAAATCCTGCCTGATGACTCTCCCTAGTTCCTTTCCTTGGTCCCCTATAGCATTTCCTAAACCTTCCACCTTAGCCCCTCTATACTTGATCCTGCTTCTTAGGACTAATCTTTCTTAACCCCATACCACCTTCTCTGATGACCAAGTGATATCATAAAGTCAGCACAAGCCATAAAACTGCACAACTGACTCCAGAGAACAGCCCTGAGCTCCAGAAGAGCAGAGAATTTGCAAATCCTAAGAGGAATGTGACCTGATTAGGAGGGTAGGGGATGTGCCTTGGCTTTGTGCACCTTTTTCTTTTTAATTGGCCTTGTTATGACACAACCCAGACTTTCAGTCACCAAGAAAAGACAGCCTAAAAGGAATGTGATGAAACTGCTGTCTTTTAAAGGGTGAGAAAATGCATTTTAACAATTAAGTTTCCAGGCCTTTGATGAGAGACACCAAAAACTCAAGGGGAACATGGTCGCAAAATCATAAGGCAGGACTTCAAAATAGGTTAGCCCCATTCCCTTCCATCCTCACTCTTTCTCCTTCATGAATTCAACCACTTCCAAAACCCTTTGCCCACCAAATGGAAACTGGGGTTTGGATAAGAGAGTCTAAACACTGGAAAGCTCAAATGTCAACTTGTATCAATCTATTACAATAGACATAAGTGGCATTAAGATCCCTAAACATAGTTAAATCTGACTTCGGTTAAATCTGACAACCAGGTGCCAGTTTACAATATATCAGAACAAATAATCAAAGATCTTTAGTCATGAGGATGGTGGCCTTATACCCCAGATTTAGCTGATTTCATGTAGTTCTATTATTTTCAACAAGTCAGTTGGTTCCTAAATTATTTTTTTTTTTTTAATTTATGATAGTCACAGAGAGAGAAAGAGAGAGAGGCAGAGACACAGGCAGAGGGAGAAGCAGGCTCCATGCACCGGGAGCCCGACGTGGGATTCGATCCCGGGTCTCCAGGATCGCGCCCTGGGCCAAAGGCAGGCGCCAAACCGCTGCGCCACCCAGGGATCCCGGTTCCTAAATTATATCTCATGTGTATGCAAGCATGTCCCAGGAACCAGAATGGCATAGTGAACAAGATAACAGATTTGTGAGTCAGAAAAATGTCATTTATAAACTTTAACTCTGATTAAGTCTTTTAACTTCTCTGAGCCTGTTTTACTCCTCTGTACTATAAGCATATATTCCTGACTTATCTGACAGGTTTGTGGGAAAGTTAAAGGAGAAAAATCATGTAAAAATCTCAAAACAGTATTTATTCAATAAATGTTAGCTATCATTATATAAGTAAGCATGATTTTGTATTTAAACCTTTATGAGAACTTGATTAAAAATAAATTCACAAATCAAATAACTCTTTCACCACATGATCTAATTTTTGACTTGGAAGCTAGTCATAGTAGACATAGATAACTAGAAGAATCAAGATGGAAAGGTAAATTACTCAACAGTGCTTTTCACTATATGTACATCATTTCTGTAGGACTCTAAATCTATTTATCAATGTCTTTTTCTCTTTATAAAAAATGTAATTCCATAGGGTTTAAAAACAAATAAACAAGGGAAGATAATAACTGAACACAGATCAGGAGAACTTGACTTCAGGCCTGGCTCTGCCCCTAGCTGGATGATGTGCTCCTCTCACACTCTGAGATTTTGAGGACTCTTCTATAAAATAAGGGCTTTGGAATGTACCTGAAGGTACTTTCCAGCCCTAAGGTTCCAGTGATCACTATTTTGGTGATTTAATAAAACTCATAAACAGTAACAAAGGGTTCTAATATCAGTGATTGACTTCTGCTCTTGACTATGCAGAAGGCCACATGCAAGATGTCGGCAAGTATTCAGACAAACATGGGATGGGGTAAGGTGGCATTGACAAACTCTGCAAGGCATGCTATTCAGTTTCCAGGATGGCAGTGTCCTGGGCTGAGTTTATAAAGCAATAGTTACCCCTGTAGCTAGTCCCTTCATCCCCAGGAATGGGGCTTCCACATACCTATCAAGACATTACCAATATCCTTCTGGCACATTGAGTGTTGGCAGCAAGGGAAATCCTGGCTGTAATCCAGACCACCAGGCAAACCTCATCAATATGAGAGTAAGCCCTCAGCTTGTCCCAACATCATTGTTCCTGGAAATAAAACTATCATCAAAATGTCTTCAAATGGAATGCAGCCACAATGCAGTCCTTGTCAGTATGCCAAATAAATGCTTCTCGAGATGCAGTCCTCAACCATGAACCAATAGCAATTATCATCAGTTCATCCTAACACCAAGAAACCAGATGAGGCCTCAGAACCCTTTAAAATATCTATCAATCAGATGTACATTATTTTTTTTGTACATTACATTTAAAACCTACTTGTCATAGCTATTACAATTTTACGTTGTAAAAATAAAATAATATATGTACATATATATCCTGATGTCAGCTATGCTTTTTAAAACATGCTAAGAGGGATCCCTGGGTGGCGCAGTGGTTTGGCGCCTGCCTTTGGCCCAGGGCGCGATCCTGGAGACCCGGGATCGAATCCCACATCAGGCTCCCAGTGCATGGAGCCTGCTTCTCCCTCTGCCTGTGTCTCTGCCTCTCTCTCTCTCTCTCTCTGTGACTATCATAAATAAATAAAAAATAAAAAAATAAATAAATAAAACATGCTAAGATTATCTTTAAGTGGTAAAATTATAGGTCCTTTCTTTTAACTTTATTATATTTTCCAAATTTTCTGCAATTGGCTTATATTATTTTTATATTTGAGTTTAACACCAACAAAAATCACCTTGGCTGCTCTTAGACAATGTTTGAGAGAGACTACAAAGCTTGTCTACTCATTTGGGAGACTAATTTGAATGAATTGAATGTTGCATCGAATTTACTCCTTTGAAAATATCATTTCTATGACAGTTCAAATCAAAAAGCAGTGTAATATTGTCAAAAATACCCCTGAAAATCCAAAGCCCTAAATTCTAATCCTAGTTCTACCCTCTAACTAGCTTGAGTTAAGATTGTGAGCAAGTTACAGCTTGTCTGGGCCTCAGAGTATGGGGCTAGAATCGGATCTCCCATGTCCAAATCCTATCTCCTCTGCCTTCTAGGTGTGTGACCTCAGGCCAGTGACTACCTGCCTGAGCCTCAGCTGGCAATTCAGAAATTGGGAATAATATGTGTTGCCACCTCCTAGAACTTCTGTGAAGATAAGATAATCTCTGTAGGCCATTAGCCTCATGCCAGGCACTCTGAAAGTGCTCAGGAAACATTAACTGAAATCATTATTATTACCTTTCTTGTCCCAAAGCAGAGGGAAAGCTAACATGTTCTTGAAGGGGCCTTCAATGAGAGAAACCATGTCTCTGTTCTTCAGTGCTTTGCCAGAGGCATAGCCAGTTCTTTCCCACAGAAGCCCAAACTCTCCACAATGACCAAGTTCTTTCTGCCTGCCCTTGACTTTCATTTCTTTTCCACTGTTCCTCCGAAGCAGCCTCAGATTGCCAGCTTCCCCTCAGGACAGAAAGGGGTAAAAGAAAGCATGTGGTGCCTGCTGACATCCATAGAACATCAAGATGACCCCTCTTACCTTTAAAAGGAATGATTTGCATGTGTGGCCCAAGACAAAGAAAGCAATGTTGACTTTTATTTGTTAGACACTATCTCGGATCCCCTGAGTTCGTTTGATGAATTGTTTTGGGTAGATAAAATAGCCCTGTTCCCACTCTCCTCGATTCTGCCACTGAGAGCAGATTAACAAAAAAATGTGCTCTTCACATCGGAAAAAGCAGCCCTACAAAAACAGTTCTTGAGGGAGAAAATTTTTTTGGTCTCTGCTGATAATTTTCCCACGCTTTGTGGACAGCCCATGCTGGCCTGAACTTGAGGTCACTTTCTCTCATTTGGAAGTGTCAGGAGGACTTAGGGCTGAAGATCCTACACACAGTTTGCAGCTAATGTTGGAACAGACTGAAGACAAGCCCAGGAAACCCATGGGGAATACAGAACACCAACTCCCACCCTCTGTGACCCATAAGCCTATAACAGAAAAGGAAGGACAAGAGTGACCTTTGGCAGCCTGAAAAAGGAACTCAGAGAAAGCATAAATAGAAGTTGCAAAAGGCTGTATAGCCCAGAGGTTAAATGCATGGTCTTTGAAGTCACAGACCTTGGTTCCTATCCCTGGCACTGCGCCTCCCTCAGGCAGGTAACTTTGCTGAGGCTCAGCCACACAGGAGAGGAAGACTGACCTCACAGAAGTTGTTGTGAAGGCCTAAAGGAGATGATGGAGATCAAGCACCTGGAGGGTGCTTTATTAATAATATGTACATCCTTGGTAGAAGCTCTTCTCTAGGACAGGAAGCATTTTACCATAATAGTACTGCTTAAAGAAAACTCAGTTTTCTTTAAATAGGGTCTAAACAGGGCCATGGAGAATGAATGCAATTCTTGCACGTAATCTACACTCTGTAACTGTACAGCTACAGTTACAGATATTATATTAAATTATAACAGCTGATGGTTATTGAGCAGTACTATGGGCCAGGCACCATTCTAGGTTCTTTTCATGCATTCTCTTATTTGATTCTTAGAGAAATCCTTTTAAGTATTACTATTATTGTCCTCATTTTATAGAAAATTGAGGTTTAGAAACTTGCCCAAAGTCACTTAGATAGTAGATGGTAGAGTTGGAATTTACTTATGCACATACATGATCCATTTCATGAATCTTATTGATTGTAGTCACTGAAGACTTTAACTCTTTTCTATAGAAAGATGTTGGGATGGCCTTTCATCACATCACATTAGCCCTTCATCCATAACCAGACTCACATCCCACATTTGCACCATGTATCACATTGGGACCCTGTTGACAGTGCCTGGAAATCATACAGAAAAGTTTCTCCAGCCAAGCCCTGAAAACCCCTTATTTTATACAATCATTAAATGGTACACCCCCAAAGCCCTCAGAGATCATCACTCAGTGCCCTCCTTTATAAGTGAGCAAACAAGAGTTGGAGAGGTGGAGTGACTACAACAAAGACACACAGCCAGCTGCCAGCCCAGCCAAATCTAGAAGAATACAGCTTTCCAAATTCTTTGCTACCATTTCATGCTCTGTTACTTCTAATATCATAGGCTTCCTTACAAATGAAATGTGGTCTTTCACCAGGGTTAATGATAACAGTTGGTAGTCTACCTTCTATCCCTCATTCCCAATATATGTGCTCATGTGACAAAAGGGGAGCCTATACTATAAATCTGACAAGCAGACAGCTGCCACCATGCCAATGAGAATGCCCACTTAACAGTATCACATAGTTGTCCTAAGTATAAGGCACCCCTCTCCCTCCTCTAATTCATTTCCTGCAGCCCATCTTTCTCTTCTTGCCACCTTGGAGTTGTGACCCTTGGTTGGGACCATGCTTAGCCAACATGCTAAAGAATAAGTCCACTGTGGATGTTTCTCCCCTCATCTTCAAAGACTTTTGTCAGTGGGTTCTAGGATGTAAGGATCCTGAAGAGGATGAGTGCTCACCCATGCATCTAGTAACTCAATAAATATTTATTGAGCACCTATTGTGCAACAGATATTAGACTGAAGTGCTGGAGTATAATAAACAACAACATGTAATCCCAGAACAGAACCTATAGCCCAGAGGACAACATAAATATTAAACAGGCAAACACACCAACAAACCACATGATGGTGAATATGCAGTGAAAGATACCAAACAAAGTGCTATGGAGAAAATACTAGAAGAAGCTCAGCTAGAAGCAAATGCTCAGGACAAGGACTCTCTAAGGAGGCAATCTGTGACCACATGTCCAAAGGATGCTTGAGTTCTCCGTAAGACTAGCACAGAGTCTTCTCTTCTAACTCCGTCCCTGGCCACCATTCCAGGTTTTCAGCTTGTCTCAAATCATGCTTAACACTTTTTTTAGTTATAAAAATAAAATATACTCATTGTAGAACATTTAGAAACTCAAAAAAAGATAAAAGAAAAATTAAATTACCCACAAAGTCATGCCCCCCCCCATTGCTGATACATTTATGTATCTATACCATTATAAAAAAGAGACTTTCATTATTGAAAGGGAAATGTATGGACATGGTAAAAAAAAAAAAAATCCAAGGCAAAAAAAAAAAAAAGGGTCTAATAAAAATGAAGATCTTCCACTCTATTCTTCCACCGTAGCCACTACCACCTCCAGTTTTATTCCCCAGAGTAACAGCTTTTTGTGTGGACTTGAAATATATGCATTTTTTACAAGAAATGATATTATTCCACAGAAGTTATTCTGCTTCTTGCTTTATTATTTAACAATATATCCTGGAGAAGCAAGTATAGATAATCTTTATCCTTTTTTAATAACTATTAATACCTATTTTTACACAGCTGAAGACCACATCATATAATAATCTTGCATCCTGCTTTTTCACTTAATATTACATCATTAAAAATTCTTATTTCATTTAAAATTATTTGTAAAAATTAAAAAAAAATTTTAATGACGGCAAAACATTCTACTATATGAGTAAACCATAAATATTACCTAATTATGCATAAAGTCATCATTGTGTTTCACTACTTAAGGAATCTTGCATTCATTTCTATAAAAATTTATTGAGACCTCTTATGAACCCAGCATTGTTCTCTAGTCTACTACAATATACCAAAGATAGATATGTTATGTATATTAATATCCTTAAGAATAAGAATTGCACTGGGCTATATACAAAGGCTTTCTAGAGGATCCCATCTTCAAGCAGTCTAAATCAGCTCTGTTGTAGGGCAGCAAGACTAATGCCTGTTGGAATTTTTGCTCTCTGACTCGTCCCACTACTGTCCTTTGCTTATCAATAGAATGTTAAGATAAAAAGAGACAAGGACTCAAAAAAAGGGCAAAGGACACCTCTTTGCCAGTTTGTATTCTAGGTCTCAATCTCCTGTTTTTGGCAAAACATGACCTCCTGATGGCCCAAAGGATTTTATTTTAGGTATAAAGCTAAGCCCAAGCTGGTAATAAAATATCCCTTTTTATGGCCTTGTTATGGAGATACATGTTTTTAGGAACCTTGTGGAGAAATGGCTGAGACCAGACAAAATTTGGATGCCTACCTTATACCTCTACTAGACAGTTCCCTACCACTAGCATATAATTACTGCCTCAGTATATATGAATGCAGGTTCTGGAGCCAGAGGGCCACTACTTACTAGACAAGTAATTTGACCTTTCTGTGGCTCAAACGTTCTCATCTTTAAAATGGTGATAATAGGGCAGCCCCGGTGGCACAGCGGTTTAGCACTGCCTGCCTGTGTCTCTGCCTCTCTCTCTCTCTCTCTCTCTCTCTCTGTCTCTATGAATAAATAAATAAAATCTTTAAAATAAATAAATAAATAAATAAATAAATAAATAAATAAATAAATAAATAAAATAAAATAGTGATAATAATAGAACCTATTTTGTTGGACTAATGTGAGAATTTCATGAGTTAATTTCAGGTAAGTAATTTAGAACTATGCCTGGGATATCATAAGCACTTAATAATGTTTATCATTAGAATTTGTAATAGGTGAAAAATGAAGTTGAGTGCTTAAGTTTAAAAAAAACTCATTAATTTCCAACACTGTGACAGAAGTCCAAAAGCAGTCACTTATGAAATCAACTGTAAATATTTAACATTCTTCAACATATATTAAAGAATGGCACTGAGGGGAACATGGTTAGAATAAAGTTGTGAAACATTGTTTAATGAGTTGAATTGTTAAAACCAAAGACTCGATCAAACCATATGAACTTCTTTTCATCCATTAGAAGGACTTGTGACAGAAGAGATAATACTTCTTATTTTAATCATCCAATCATCTAATAAGTTCAATTATCCAGTCTTATTTCTAACTCCTCTATAAATTTCTCTAAAAGGCATTCCAAATAGGGGGAATCATATTAGACAAGCATAAAAACATGGAAGTATACTCTGCTTAGAAGATGACAAATGACTCACTGGAGAAAACACTGGAGCATTTTACACAGTTGAAACCAGAATTTAGCAGAAGAAGATGATCTTAGAAAAACTAGAATTGAGTCAAAATATGCAGGGCCTCTAAGGCCATATAGAAGTAATTGCATTTGGGGCACCTGGGTGGCTCGGTGGTTGAGCGTCTGCCTTGGGCTCAGGTCATGATCCCAGGATCCTGGGACCGAGTCCCACATCAGACTCCCTGCAGGGAGCCTGCTTCTCCCTCTGCCTATGCCTCTGCCTCTTTCTCAGGGTCTCTCATAAATAAATAAAAATCTTTAAAAAAAGAACTGACTGCATTTATCCAACAAACATAAGAAAAAAGATACCTCTCGGGGCACCTGGGTGACTCAGTCAGTTGGGCATCTGCCTTCAGCTCAGGTCATGATCCCAGGGTCCTGGGATTGAGCCCCATGTCAGGTTCTGCACTCAGCAGGGAGTCTGCTTCTCCCTCTGTTCCTCCTTCCTGCTAATGTTCTCTCTTTCTCTCTCTCAAATAAAGGCTTAAAAAAAAAGAAAAAAGGTAACTCTTCATATTCCTATTTTAAATAACATTATATATGGCCATGTAGAGAATGTATCAAATGGCAGAAAAATTATAGACAAAAAGCCTACTTTAAGGTTGTTAAGAATTTAGGTCAGAGAAGATAAAAATTTGGTGTAGGGCAATGGAAAATTAAAAGAAAGAGAGGAAGAAATCAAGACATTTCAGTGATAAAAGCAATGGGTCTTACTGACTATTTAATGTCACAAGCAAAGGAAAAGAGAGAAGAGTTGAAGTTGTTCCAAGTCATCATGTAGAAAGATGAGTGATTAGAGTACAGCATAGTGAAGTGTTGGTTAGGAATCACTCATTGCAAGTGGAGATATGGAGAAAGGCACATTGTGGTGGTGTTGAGCCACAGAAGCATCACTGGGTATCTAAGACACTGATTTTTTCCTGGATTAGGAGACTTCTGAAGTAGAGAGAGAATTGTTGAAACCAGAAATTGAGGATGTACCAGAAATGAGATTTACCCATTTGACTATTATGCCAAGTATTAATCCTGCCAGTAAGAATCTCCCTTTATTGCCTTCCAATGCCATAACATTTTCCCAAACCCTCCACATTGCCTCTGTCTGCTTCCTACCATGAATGATGTGTCATTCCTCTGTACCTCCATGGTACCCAACATGTATACTACACAATATCATAATTATCTGTTCCTCTACCTAGTTTCCTCTAGACTATGAGCTTCTTATTGGCAAGAAATGCATCTTATTTATCTCTATAATATTAATACCTAGCACAATGTCCAGCACACAAGCTATAATCAGAATTCTATGATGCAAGATCCCCTCATTGTCTAATACACAAAGATAATCAAATGCAGTTGCATTTGTCCCTCACAGATAGTTTCAGTGTTAATGTTCCCTGACCTGTTGAAATTGATAGAAGATGTATAATCTGACAAATTTTAATCAAGACACTCAGATGTTGTCTGCTGCACTCTAAATGCACGTTAGACCCATCTGCCTTTTCTCATATTCCTGTCACAACCATTTTGTTATCTCTATTTCTGGAGTCCCACAATAAAAATTTTAAAATCTTCATCCTACCAGTACCCGGAAAAATAATAGCAAAGAAAGTAAAGACCAAATTCAAAATGAAAAGCTGATGACAAGCAATATATTTTTCTGTTTTAATTATTTTATTTATAAACCTGTTAGAGATCTGAATGGATTGTAAAGAGTATGCCAGGATTTCGAGATTTAATTTGGGTTTTACAAGCAGTGAAAGCAAATGAGGCATTCATCTCAAAGTAATTTCTCAACTGTTATTATTATCCTTCGTGCATTGACAAGGAAACCAAGACACAGAATAAAGAAATAAACAGTCCAAAGTCACATGCGGAATCTGAGGACAATAAGAAATGGAACTGAATTCCTGATTCTGAGCACAGACCAGTGGCTTTTAATCTTAAGTAGGCAGAAAAATCACCTGGTACACTTGGTTTAAATGCAGATTCCCTAGGCCCCCAGCCGAGACCTGGTGAATCAGACTCAGGAAGCTGCATTTTTCCAGGCTTCCCAACTGGTTCTCATGAACACTTAAACTTGAGTGCCACTGATCCCATGGTCAGGGGGCAGAAGCGACACTGAGGGAAGCTACTACACTTGACTCCTCAAATGGTTCTGCTCTATTTGGCTTAATCAGAAAGCCACTGTGTGAAGAGTCTGAAGGAAGTCAGCAAGTGGGCATTAAGGGAGGCTCCTTCCCGTATGCCCTTTGGATCTCCACCACATTGTGTCTTACCAAGCTAAGCCTGGCAAACAAGAACCAGCTCCCCCCACCCCCCTACACACACACACACACACACACACACACACACACTCATCCCCACTTCCCAACGCTACTGTGCAAACATGGAAACTTTCCCTTCAGTGATGCTTCCAAAGAGCTGCTGGGACAGGACAGGTCCCCTTTCCCAATCCTTTTCTGCAAGATTTTTTTGGGTTTTTTTTTTTTTTTTTTGTTCTCTGTACAATTAATTAGCTAATAATTTTTGCTTCTGATCCATTCCTCATTAAAAAGCTGAATCCCCGAGTTGGAGCTGTCGGAACAAAGGTGGGAGAATTTATGTCTTAATTTTGGTTCATTATGGCAGGAAGCCTCTTGCTCCCATCACTCTCTCTCCTCAGCCCCTCCTCTTGGAGCTCTGACGGCTGTGACCCTAAATGCCTCTCGCGCAGCAGCCGCCATGGAGGCACTGTCTCTGCCCTTTATCTTCCGCCGCCTCATTAAGAGAAATGAACCTGAGTCTGAGAAAGACGACACAGGGGAAATAAAAATGTAATCCCTTGGTGCCACCTATAATGAATTGTTATGAAAACCATGAAAATATCTGTCTGCGGATATTGTTCTTTGATTTGAAGTCAGTGTTGTAAGCGGTAATTTTTGTCATTAAAGCTGTTAATCTGCTCAGCGCTCCTCATAAGTTTTTATGAAGAAAAACAGCCCTGCTGCCTCCCTGCTCATTGCAGGGTACTTTGGAGGCCAACACACATGCAGAGCACCGTGGAATAATTAGCTTTAATTATGGCTGATACTGCTGTCTGTTGAAAGTACAGGGACTTCATGCTGCTAGGGCTGGGGATGGGACCTGCTCAGCCTCCTCAAGGCCAGAGGAGAGGGGCCTGCAGCTTAGCGTCTGGGCTCCTAACAACAGCCAACATTGTGTACCATACCCCAGACAGGGCAGATGCACTCTAGCCACCGCATGCTCATACTCAAACATGAACTTGCGTAGTTGTGTGCACACACGCCCATATACATACATACATACACAAACGCAACTTCATCTCTTATCTCTCTCCCCCAATCATCATGCCCAAGTTCAACCACCACAAACATCAATATCATCCACATATATTCCTAATCACAATTTATGTATATCAAGTCATGACAAGATATGCACCAACTAAGACAGGCACCACAAAAATTCAGCTTACACAACCAGCTACATCAATATAAACACTCAGCTACATCATAAGCATACCCCCAACCCCTCAGCCACAATCTATATCAACCATAACACACATTCACCCACCATGACACATGTGCTTTGAAATATAAAGCCAACCCAAAACAGACACATACCCAACTATGAAACACATACATGTGCATTAGCTCTAAAAAGCAGCTAGATTAATCTCCTGTATTATGTGAAAAGCCTAGTAATAAGTTCTGGAGGAGCTAGTGTTCTTTATTTCAAAGAACTCATTATATGGTCAGAAATAAGAATCTAGACCAAAATCAACTGGCAATTCATTTAGCATCTATTGGCGCACTGAGCATTGATTGTGTCTCAAGCACAGGGCTAAGCACTATGAGGCCTTCACAGATAAATAAGACGTGGTAGGCACTGATTGCTTTTCAAGAAAGAATTTGTCCTGGGTGCCTGGGTGACTTAGTCGGTTAAGCTTCTGACTCTTGACTTTGGCTCAAGTCATGATCTCGGGGTCAAGAGATTAAGGTCTATGTTGGGCTTGCACTGAATGGGAAGCCTGCTTAAGTTTGTCTCTCTCTATCTCTGTCCATTCCCCATGCATGCTCTCGAAAGAAAGAAAGAGAGAGAGAGAGAAAGGGAGGGAGGGAGGGGAAGAGAGGGAGAGAGAGAGGAAGGAAAGAAGGAAGGAAAAGAGAAAGAGGGAGGGAAGGAAGGAGTGAGGAAGGGAGAGAGGTAGGATGAACTTGTCCCACCTGCTGGGAGTGCTGTCTGCAGAGAGCCTTTAGTTGCTGCCTCTCCAGAGATTATATCAACTACAGAGAACTGCCTTGCCCAAGATCACTCCCAGTCCAAGGTGACCACATCCAGTGACTGATTACTATATGAATGTAAGAGCTCCACCATTTTAGTCAATGCCAAGCAACTGACTGGCCACAGTTCCTTTCATCAGTGGGATTCTAATAAGGTTGACATCTCAGGTCTGTTTCTCTCTCTGCCCACTCCTTTATCTCCCTTCTGCAGATGTTAGTCCAAAGGAAACTCCCTAACAAACATCCTACCTCACTCAGCTCCACCTCTGAGTCTGCTTCCCAGGGAATAGAGCCTATGACAGAACTAAATTCAACATCAGAAGGCTATGTACTAAGAGCATCAGAATATAAGTACTAAGGGGACTTTTGGGAAAGAGGAAGGAACTGAGCAGTAAGAGAAGGATTTCTGGAAAAGGGGAGATTTAAAGTAGGTCTGGAATGATGGTTACCATTACATAGCCAAGGAAACAGAGGTTTTTAGGGAGAAACAACTTGGGCAAAGGCAACGGAGCAGGAAGTACAAGGTATGTTCTTAACTCGGGAAAACAGTGAGCTGTAAGAATGAAACCAAACCATGGATGGAGCTTGAATTGAATTTATTTTAAAAGAACTGCATTTTCATATGTTAGACCAACTGACCTCAACATTTGGCACTAAAGATTAATTACAAGGAGTATGTAACCCAAAAGTACTTCTAGCACGGTTACTATTATAGCCATGGAGGGACATTATAAACTGAGGATTATCTTAAAAGATATGATCTTAAAAGATAGAGAGCAGTCTTACTCATAAAAGCTGGCAACCACTGCCAAAGCAAAAGCAATTTTCGAGTTTTCCCTCTGTGGTTCTCCATCCACCCAACCATTTATTCAATATTTATTGGTAACATCCTATGGGCAGGTCATTTTCCAAATAACTGCCTACATGGAACTTAACCTCTAGTTGTGAAGATACTAAACCACCAAGAAAGAGACATACAGAAATAATTTCATTTCAGTTGGGAGAGTAATGTGAACAGATTAGAAGATTCAAACCGACCTAAATTGGGGTAAGCAGCAGTCACATAAGTTTTCCCTGAAAAATTAAAATTTTAAATGGTGGGACCATTTAGTACTGCAAAGGCAAATTAAGACCTGACCCCTCCTGAAAACATGGACCCCTCCCAAAACTGTAGGACTGAAGACATATTTTGCCTATTTCACAACTTTTCCATAGGAAAACATCTACATAGAAAAGTTAGCTAATGCCTTTTGCTTTGTCATTATGACAGGAGGTAGGGGAGTGGTTACAGATGAATTACAAATATATGCGTGCATGCAATTTACTTATCTTTCCTCAAGAATATATTCTGAGAAGAGACGGCTTAAGCTGGATTCCTAATACCAGGTTGACCAAGGTTCATATTCTGTTAAAGTCCTGAGGTGAGGCTGGAGTAATGCTGTAACATCAGAAATAAGAGCTGGAGTTTTGCTGCCACTTCCGGACTCTAGCCACCCCAACTTCAACAGTATGCCTTCTGTTACCAGAGACTTTGCATGGGAAAAGCATTTGTCTTGGCAGATTGAATTTAAAGACAATTGAAAGTTCTCCCTTTGTTCCATTTCAACAGTACTCGAAAATATATAGCTTTGGGACTGCTTTGAATAAATTTCCTAGGGAGTTTTCAAAAGAAAAAAGACCTTTTCTTTGACTCTCACTCAATTAAAAAGTAACATTTGGGTTTGGTTTGAGAGTTCAAAAAAATTAGTATTCATTTTTTTCAATGATTTATTTGATCAGTTTAGTTCAAGCTCCTGTAGTTGGTTTAACTTAGAAGAATCTAAACAATGAGGCACTGTAGTTGCTTAGGATTCATCCAAAGTTTCCAACAACCCCCTCCTATGCCTTGGCTTATGGGCTCAGGGGAATGGGAAGATGGCCCTAGTCCGAATAAATGAGACTAGTGACTTCTACTAAAGAGAACATGCAAATCAAACTGTGAACTCTCACTAAGCTAGAAACCCAAGGAAACTTTCTTAACATGATGTTTAAAATATATATCAGAGAGTAACAGCAAACATATGTAATGATGAAACACTAAGGATACCTCTGTTAAAATTAGGAAGAAGCAAAAATGCCATATCATTGAGATTTGTTCTGAAAGTCTTAGCCAATGCAGTAGGACAAGAAAAAGAAATGTTAAGGAAATATTAAAAGGGAAAAGACAAAATTATTATTTGCAATCATAATTACCTTTCTAGAAAATCCAAAGGAATCAATTGAAAACTATTTAAGCTAACAAGGGAGCTCAGCATGGGGTAAGATAAAGAAAAATAAATAAAAATAAATAGCTTTATTATATGTCAGCAAAAATCCATTAGTATATTTCATAATAAGGAAAGATCCCATTTACATAGAAATTAAAAAGGTAAAATTCCTAAAAATAACAAAAAAAAATCAAGACCAATATTTTAAAAATCTTTTAAATAAATCCAGGCATGACTGAAAAGAATCAAGCAAACCAAAGCTTAAACACATTCTTAAAAGGGCTTGTGTACTTCTTTCTTTCAGTAATCTTTATTCTTGAAGAATTCTCTACCTGGAAATATTGATTTTGCTTCATTAACAACCAACAATTTCCATCTCTGGGTCATGGAGATTAATAGAATACAGTTTTAACTTTTTGCCTGCTGGAAGCCAATCAAAGAATATGATTCAGAGATTGCTGTAGCTCTGATCAACAGCACAGCCACCTAACTATTGAAAAAACACAGACTTATCTGAAAGCTTGAAAATAAATACTATAGAACAAAAGTTTATGAATGAGAGTTTACTTATAATATAAACACATGAAATGTTTGTTAAATGAATAATGCTTACAAATCTTTATAACATGCTTCCTCTGACAGTGATAGTATTATTGTGACTCTTATCACAATCACAAGCAGCAGCAGCAGCAGCAGCAGCAGCATTATTTCCTATTGCATTAGTTTGCTCAGGCTACCATAACAGAATAAAACAGATTTGGTGGCTTAAACAACAGAAATTTACCTTCTTATAGTTCTAGAGGCTTGAAGTCCAAGACCAAAGTGCCAGCAGAGTTAGTTTCTGATGAGACCTCTCTCCTTGGCTTGTAGACAGCTGCCTTACACATGTAAAATCCCTCACATGGCCTTTCCTCTGTGCATGCACACCCCAGTATCTCATCCTCTTCTTATGAGGACACCAGTCATATTGGATAAGATCCTCACCCTTATGATCTAATTTAACCTTAATTACCTTCTGAAAGGCCCTGTCTCCAAATAAAGTCATAATTAGAGCTTCAATCTATGAATTTCAGTCCATAACACTTATACTTAAAGAAAACTGAGGTTTAGGGAAATTAATGGACTTGCTAAGGGCACACAGCTATAAAGTAAAGGAACTTGGACTCAAACCTAGTCTAAATTCAAGTCTAAATCCCATGTTCTTTCCACTTCACCACAGTAATTATTCACACTCTGGGAAGGGAAGTGCTATGTAAACAATGTAAATGAACAGATAATACAAAACTCATTTTCATTCATCTCTGGAACACTCAGTTTACATTTCTAAACCCCATTTATCTTCATCATTGTTACTTTTTTTTTTTTAATCTTCATCATTGTTTCTAAACTGCAACTAAAATGAGTTTACATTGCATTATGGTGCTCTCCTTATTACTCCCAACTTAAGAAAAAAGAGAGGTAGCCCAAAACCAAATAGACATGCATTGCAAAGACAGCAGGACATCAGAAATCTATCATAGCTAACCACATACATATAAAGCAAAACTGACTATATATACTTTGATATACTTAGTGGAAAGGGCTATATAAATTCAAATTGCTCTCCTACCTAGATATTTAATTGAACTTCACAGGATTCTAGTAGGTACAGTATTATTTTCCAGATACATTCATTCATTTATTTATTTAAATAGCATTTATTTAATAGCAATTAGTCAATCCCAAACTAACTCATTTAATCAATGAATGATAGTTGTTGTTCTCACTTTCCCAAAGATACAAACCCTTTTGGTCAAAAAAGAAATTTTTGTTGAGATCTCCCCTCAGTGTCTTCACCCATATTCTTCCACTCTAAATCCTTACACCCAAAATAAGGTAATCTATCTCTGGAAATAACAATGAGGTCTTACTATTGTGTTTATTCATAGATAGAAAACCTAAGACAAAAGGGATGAAGTTCAATGTCATATAACTTAAAGTACAGTGCTAGCATTAGAACCCAAGCAGCCTGAGTCTATACTTCTATACATTACGCTGTACTTTTTGATAAGCCATATTTTTAAATTAGTTTATCAACATAAGAACAGAAGGAAAATTCAGGCTTGCAAAGTGTACAGACACTTACCAAAAAAGGAAATTCTTAAGCTGGAAAAGTAAGGCCTGAGAAGTCAGGCCTTTGGATTTATCCAAAGCCACCCAGTAAAGCAGAAGACAAATAGTGCTAAGAATATGGATTCCCCACCTTATCATCCTTACCATGTGACTTCCTTTTCACAGCATCCAAGGGATCTGATGCCCCCATAATCCTGAGACCATGGTCTGGAAGGTAAGAGGAACCTAAACTCAAGCCCACTATCCATTGTTCACATGAGCGTGGTATCTCATCCATGAGTCAAGGTGAGCATAGGGAGGGTATGCATATCCTGCACAGCCTCATTATGGGCAACTGCCATCATTGTGGAAAGACTATGAATAAAAAATAAACTTAATAGATGAGTTAACGTATAATATGTAACATGTAACTAGTGTGGTCAGAGTAGGCTTCATTGAAAAGGTGGCCTATGAGCAAAGACCTAAAAGAGATTACCATGCTGATATCTGAAAAACTGGCATTCCAGACAGAGAGAACAGCATGCTGCAAAGACCCCCAGAGCAGGTAAACATAGGGAGATGGGTTAGAAGATTTCTGAACTAACCCAAGCTAGAGATAATAGTAGCTAGAATGGCAGCAGAAGAGGTGATGAGAAGTGGTTGAATTCTGGATACATTTTGAAGGCAAAGTCTATGTTATTTCCTGACAGTCTGGTTGTGAGATGTGAGAAACAAAGTATTCAAGTATGTCTCCACACTTTGTGCTTGAGTATATGGAAGTATGTAAACGTATGAATGCTAAGAAAAAGACTAGATAAAGCAGGTTTGGGGTGGAGATGAAAAGAAAGATCAGGGATTCACTTCTGGACAAGTTGAATTTGAGACGTCTATCAGATATCAAAGTGAAGAAGCTGAGAATGCTATAGAATGTATGAGTCAGGGATCCCTGGGTGGCGCAGCGGTTTGGCGCCTGCCTTTGGCCCAGGGCGCGATCCTGGAGACCCGGGATCGAATCCCACATCGGGCTCCCGGTGCATGGAGCCTGCTTCTCCCTCTGCCTATGTCTCTGCCTCTCTCTCTCAGTGACTATCATAAATAAATAAAAAAACTTAAAAAAATAATAAATTAAAAAAAAAAAGAATGTATGAGTCAGAGATTCAGGAAAGAAGTCTGGCTGAAGATATAAATTGGAAAGTCACCAGTATACAGATGGCATTTAAAGCCAGATGACCAACCAAACTCTCCAAGGGAGTTAATTTGATAGAAAAAGAACACTAAGGGAAATTCTTGGGATACTCCAATATTCAGAGGACAGAAAGAAGAGAAACCAGGAAAGGAGACTTGGAAGCAACAACCAGTGAGGTAGAAAAAAAGCCAAGCAAATGCATGATGTTCTGGAAGCTAAGGGAAGAAAGCACTAAAAAGGAGAAAGTATTTAGTACTCATCAAAAGCTGCTGATAGATCAGATAACATGAGCTATGAAAAATAACTACTAAATTAAGCAGTATGGAAGTCACTTGGCAATCTTAACAGAAACCATTTTAATGAGAGATATGGAGGCAAAAGCTTGAGTGGGGTGGGTTTGAGAGAGAAAGGGAAGGAAGAAAATTAAGACAGTATAGAACAAATAAATGGAGTCAATTAGCATAAAATATGGAATCAAGAGATGTGAAAAATAACCACATATTTAAATGCTTTATGGCAATGATCCATCATTATAGAGGAAGATATTGAGGCTAGAGAAGAGAAAGGGGAGAACTGCTAAAATAATGTTCATGAGTAGGCAAGATGTCAGGATTTAAAATAAAATAAAAGAATTCAGCTTTTTAGATAGGCATGAGTAATTCATTTATTACTACAGGCTCAATTCATTTATTATCTACAGGGGTGCAGACGCTGGTGGATAGGGTAATGTAAAGGTACTTGGGAGAGGGACTGTCCAATAAATAAATATTAGTGAAGGAGGCAAGATCAGACCATGAAGGACCATATAAATTGCTATAAGTGGTCCAGACTTCATTCTGAGGACAATATAGAGCTACATTAGACTTTTAGGCAGACTTTCACTTATAAAATTTATTCACAGAAATATGTATGATAGACTTGAGGTATGAAAAGGAATCTAAGGCAGAGAGATCAGTTAGGAAGATGTTGAAGATGTCCATAAAACAGAAGAAGATGATTTAACATAAATAATGGCATAGGAATAGAAAGAAGTTGATAAATTTGAAATTTGTGAAGCAATGGACCCCAAAGGACCTGATTATCAATTGAATATGATGGAAGAGGGGTGAGAGTCAAAAAATGGCCTCAGCTTCCTGTCTTAGGTACCTGGAAGATAGATATGCTATTCACTAAGCTAAGGAACCTAGGAGAAAGAACACAATTGGGGCAGAAGATAAACAGTTCAATTGGGGCAGAAGATAAACAGTTGGTTTCTGGATCTCTATAGAGTACCCACAGTGAAAATGCCTCCAAGCTTATGGATTCTGTAGAGCAGGAGCTAAAGAAAAAGCTCTGAATTGGAGCTAAAGGCCTAGGAGTCATTCTAAACAGTACTGTTATAACATGGGCAGGAAAGGTCTAAGGAATTCATTGATGTGTATAGTACTGTCCGCTCCTACAGTCAATGATCCAGACCACTCTGCTTTCACAAGACTCCTCCCTTTGACTTTAGTTGTCCCCTTGATGTCAACAAAACTTGCTTTTAATCTGTCTTTATTTTACATTTACTGTGTCTATATAAAGGCATGAAAATAGCTAGTACTGTAGAATTAAATAATGGACCTTTGTCATAGCAACTCACAGACATTTTCTATTTTCAATTTTATGGATATGTTCTTGCTAGTTAAGGTTTTAGAGAAAAGGATGCAATTATAAAATTCATTCTAGTTCTTAACTGTAAACAACTTTATCATGTGCTACTGTAAATGATTCAAGCGTTGTCTTCATCTATGAAATTAGCAAAAAGCTAATTATCTAAAGCAGTGTTTCCTGAAATGTGGACACATATCCCTGTCTGTGCCCTCAAGACTCTTTTAGGTGGTATGGGATGTGATTTTAGATGGTACACAAACATGACACAAAGGGCATGCCCTAAACAATGCATAGTTTTCCACTGAATAAGTGGTCCAAGACAATTTATAGTCAGTCCTAAGGAGGCAGCATTGATAAAAGATACATAATATATAAAAGGTACATAATCATGAAAGTCTGAAAATTTGGAGTCTTGACCCTATAACTGTGTGAGCTTGGGCAAGGAATTTCTCACTTTTGGCCTCAGTTTACTAATCTGTAAATGAAGGACCAGGATGTGATATTTCCCAAGGTTTCTACATGTGAGGAAATTCTCAGATTCATGACACTTACACTCCCAGGACTGCATAAGAGTGGAATTTTGAAAAAGTACCTCTTATTTGTAGGGCTGTAAACCTGGAATTGGCCTGCTCAACAACCTTCCTAGAGCAAAAGCTGGGAAGCTATCTCCTCTTACTCAGATCAGAAGTGTAGTCAGTGGACAAGTAATCAGTGATCACCATTCATATACCAATGCCTTTGTTAAAAAAAGAGTGTGTCTTTGTGTTCGTCTTGTAACTAAGAGTTGCTGAAATCTAACAAATGTACTTAATTTATCATCATCGTTATTACTATCATTAATAACCAGAGTAGCTTCCGCTGGCTACCACATCACATCATTAACTTACTTCTCCCTGAACTAGTTGTAGATCTCACTCCTGCTTAGAAAGTTCTTGTGCCATGGCAAACTTTAACATAGTTATTTCAAAAGTTATTTGATAATAAGAATTTCAGAGATGCACAATTCCATTTTTGTACATTTTCTTCTGAGTTTTTCTGGACCATCACTTTGAGGAATATAATTTGCATTGAGTTTCTCAAAGGACAGTGGATGGAGATAAGGGCAGAGGTTAAAAGAACTACATTCCATGACCTTTCACCAAGAAAGAACTCAGGGAGGAACAAATACTGCCTTGTTCTCCTCATACATTACTCCTATATCATCTTGATACCCTGGCAAAGTTGGGGTGAAAAACTAAGTCGACTTTGCTGCCAGCAAATCTTGGATCTGCCACTTAAACATGTAGATTCATTTCTCTACCTAGGTTTTTTGAGCTTTAAAGGAAACTATAATAGAGTTACAGGGTTCTTATAAGGCTGAAAATTAGGCACGCAAAGCACTTAGCACAATGCCATCAAGCACTTAATAAATGTTACCTACTGTTGCAGTTGTTGTACTTGCCATGCCCCTACCGGTGCATTTGAAACTGGAAATCAGAAGTGACCATAAAAATAAGCATTCTTTCATCCGGTCGTTCAACAAGGCATTTTCTCCCTTCCCCATTTTAATTATTTCCTATCATAAAAATTGTGTGTGATGCAAGTTTATTAATTACACAGTCAGTGTTGGAAAGTATATACACAAAGTATTAGGAGTAATTTCAAAAGTGCAGGATTAGGAGAATTCCATTTTAGACTTGCAACACCATAGGATTTTATTAAATAACAAATATATATCAGTATTATACATTTTCTTAAAGATTTCCATTTTGAAAAAAACAAATGCAACTATCATGAGTACACGACGAACAACTTACAAAAACAGAAAAAGAGAGAAGACTCTTCCTCCTATTATTCTAGTTATCATTGTTCTAATTCCTCTGAAAACCCAGAAACATTTGACTCATGCAGAATGTTAATAAAAGATCCTGGATACAAGTGTAAAAGCACTGGAAAGCCAGGGTTCTTAAAATTTGGAATGTCATGGATCCCACTAAGTATCTGAGGAAAGCTATGGTCCTTTCTCTAAGCAACAATGAATATACAAAATAGCTGCATACAATTACAGGGCAGTCTAAACCTCCTGAGATTTGTCAAGGTACAACAAACCCTCATATTAATGTCCATGGTATACCATTTACAAGATCCTTCACCTATCTACTTTTTTGATTAAAAGCATACCAAGAAGGTCCTATGACCAAAAATATCTTACTATTAGGAATTTCTTTGAACCGAAGCATTATTACTTACAAAACTGCAAGAGATCTATAAAACCCAAGATATTTAACATGTTAAAGTTGTAATATTCATTCATTTTTCCAACAAATGTTTGTTGAGCACATACTATATACCAGATGACAGGAGAAACAAGATAGTCCTCTTTGAACTCAGTCTAGAGTTTAGAAGATGGGCAGAGAGTTGGACAGTAAACATGTAAACAAACCAATTAGTGCTATAACTAATTAGTGTTAATGATGAATGCTATGAAGAGAAGAAAGCAAAGTAATAGAGTAGAAGGGCTTGGGGGAGGACAACTTTACGTAGAGTGCTCAAGCAGGATTTCTGCAGACCTGCCTGATGAAAACAAGCAAGTACAATGAGTATATAACAAACAGCTTTTTGGAGGGTGCCTGGGTGGCTCAGTCAGTTAAGCATCTGCCTTCGGGTCAGGTCATGATCCCAGAGTTCTGGGATTAAGCCCTGCATCAGGCTCCCTGCTCAGCAAGGAGTCTGCTTCTCCATCTGCCCCTGCCCCTTCTCGCTGCACATGCTCTCTCTAGCTCCTCTCTTTCTTTCAAGTAAATAAATAAAATTGTTTTTAAAAAATAAAAGAAAAACACAGCTGTTTAAAAAAACAAACAATTTTTTGGTTTTACTCACTTGGTTTATTCTCCTCACGAGCCCTTAGGGACAGGTTCTGCTATTGTCAATACAGTTCTTTACATTTTGTAGTAGAAGCAGGGAAGGTGGATGAACAAAGGGCATAAAGCCTAGCACTGGAGGTGGAACTTCCCTGAGAATTTTATAAAAACTGTAGAAAAGGAGAAGCAACAAGGTATGAGGGAATTAAATGGTTAGATGAAGGGAATATTTTTAAAAGAGCCTTTGTGGCACGTGTATCCCTTCTTAATGGTTGAGCAATTTAAATAAAGAACTTGAGTTGTTTGATATTAACATGTTTTTAAACTAAGTTCTTTGATTGAAACACAGCTCTGAGACTGGACAAAGTGGGTCCTGTCTTCAGTAGGGTTAGACACTCATCCACAAACACACATACACACACAAATAGCAAAACCTCAACAACCCTATTTCTCATACCCCTTGGTAACAAGGTTGTCATGATCAACTTCAATGTCAACCTTGTCTAGGCATATCAGAAAGAAAGGGACTGGAATTTTTTAAAGGTCATTGACCTCTGGTCTACACTACAGTTCAAGCCATGAACTCTGTACTATAAATCATTATTATTAAAAGCAGCTGGGGATAGGGAAAAGGTCTTGGATTTTTGAGCAGGAAACGTAGGCTGAGATGCTATTCCATAGCTCACTAGCTGAGTGCTCTTAGTACATTCCTTAACATTCCTTTAACATCTGTTAAAGGGGCATAATAGTGCTTACTTTACTAGGTTAACACAAAACTGTGAATTCCTTGAATACATGGACTATATGTAGAATATTCCTTATTCATTTGTGTATCCTTAAGATAGCTCAAAGAAGATGTGGTTTATGTATACAATGGAATATTCCTCAGCCATTAGAAATGACAAATACCCACCATTTGCTTCGACGTGGATGGAACTGGAGGGTATTATGCTGAGTGAAGTAAGTCAGTCGGAGAAGGACAAACATTATATGTCCTCATTCATTTGGGGAATATAAATAATAGTGAAAGGGAATATAAGGGAAGGGAGAAGAAATGTGTGGGAAATATCAGAAAGGGAGACAGAACGTAAAGACTGCTAACTCTGGGAAACGAACTAGGGGTGGTAGAAGGGGAGGAGGGCGGGGGGTGGGAGTGAATGGGTGACGGGCACTGGGTGTTATTCTGTATGTTAGTAAATTGAACACCAATAAAAAATAAATTAAAAAAAAAAAAAAGGATAGCTCATTAGTGGCAAACACATAGCCCAAATTCAGCAACCCCTTACCCGTGGAAAACAAAGCTAATAAATAATAGTACTTTGTTCCATTAAATCTGGCACATAAAGGTACCAAATAAGTAAATACATGTTGAGTGAATGAATGAATGAATGAATGAATGGAGTGTTTTGAGTACTCACTACCAATTGATCAGAGCTGGCTCTTGAGATAAAGCACAATTGCTATCCCTGGTCCTAGCCTTTATTCCATCATTATCTCAATGTATGTAATTGATTGTTTGCCCATGCCCTCCAGACCATGTATCCACCAACTATTTTTGCAAATAAAAATGTTTTAGAACATACAACACTCATTGTTTACACATTGTCTATGGTTGTTTTCAAATTACAATGACAGAGTTTAATAGTTGTAATAGAGACTTTATGACACACAATGGCTAAAACATTTATGCTTGAGTTTTTTACAAAACAAAAACAAACTCTGCTCTAGACCATGACCTCTTTGAAGACAGAAGCTGTGTGCTTCATCATCTTATCCCCAGCACCTTGTGAAGAGCAGGCACTTGATAAATGTTCATTGAATTAACATACATTAGTTATTCCAAGAAGAATATTAGTTGACCTGAAATTATGAGTCCAGTAGAGTAGCCATTCCATTTCTAATCAAGAATCTCAGGTGATGAAAACAAGATGGTCTACTTTCATTAGGAGAAGGGCTATGGCAAGCAGCTAAGACCCAAAGACAAACTGCATTGTCATGGCCAGGAGCACGTGGAGTGAGGATGGAATTGAAGGTGACGGGAGACTGGAGACCAAGAGCAGAAAAGCATGGAGAAAACATGAAGGAGGAAGTCCAAAGTCAAACATGGTCTCCCACCTACTTCACTGAAAGCCAACACTGCCTAATATATATAATTTAGTTAAGAACCTCAAAGGAAAAAAATTAAAAATTTTAAAAAAGAACCTCAAAGTATTGTTTGTGGGTAATTTATATCAGATTCTCCCTAGGAGTGTGTTAACAAAATTTTCTAGGAAGCATCCCAGACTTAAGAAGTCAAGAATTCTAGGGGTGGGGTCAAAGAATCAGCATTAACAAACTACCCAGGTGCTTTTTATATCCACTAACTTTAAGAACTACTGACCTATAAAATATGCTCCTTTTCCAAGTGAGAATTCCTAATAAATAGTTATCTCAGATGGCTCCCTTGTCACACATATTTTCCATTTAAAGACTTGAAAATCAATGCATTCTTACAGAAGATTTGAGTTCTATCTGCTGAGAGATACTTTTGCTGTGTCCATACAATGCCAAATGCCTGGTATATCCAACCAAAACTACTGGATAAATCTGCTTCAATGAACTGGACAGTCAAAAACTGATTGATGATCCAAGAGTGCCATGGAAAGATAGGCCCAGAAAGAGACAAGGACAGTGGAGGGGGAATACATGACAGAATAACTACATCTTATTGAAAAGTATCTTTACCCCAAAATAACCAAGATAAATGAGTTGTGACTCTGACATAGGACAAAGAATTTCATATAACAGAGTTGACTATGGAAAAAATGCAGCTAGTACAGTAAATCACTCTATGGGGAAAAACAAAAAGGAAACAGTTCAGAATAAGCGCCTCTAGAGATAAAAATCACCTCTCTGAGATATTTTTGGAAAAAAAAATTTCCTTAGAAATATTAAAAAATAATTTATAGCAGAAAAAAGCTATTATAAACTAAATGGCCTTCCTACGTGATATTTAACATGGGCTCGTTATGCCTTATTTACTATCAATTCTAACTAGGTTTTTATTTGTTGTTAAGGTTTGGCACCAAGAGTGTTAACTCTAGCCAACCCTTTCTTCTCAAGGATATAAACATCTATGAAAGGGGTTAAGAAATGAAGATAGACCCCTCACTGTCCCCTCTATTCACCCACCCCTCAACCTCTGGGACTCATTTTCTGACTTCTCAATAGCAGTCATTCATTATCTGTGTATCTGGGAAACTCAAACTACCTGCCAACTAGTCCCATTCAGATTCTGGAATCAGAATTCAGAAACAGCATGCATTCCAAAGAATTCTTTTTTTTTTAAAGAACTACAAAAGGAGTAAAATGGTTTTGGGAAAACTGAATAATCATCTGGGAAAATAAATGATGTTTGATTCCCAAATCATTCCCTACACCAAAAGGCATTCCAGATAAGCCAAAGATTAAAGTGTAAAATACGAAACCATAAAGGTTCTAGAATAAAACACAAAAGAAATGTTATAATCTTATAACAAGGGAAGAATTCCTGTATGTGACATAAAATTCAGATGCCAAAATGAATTATAGATGAATTTCACTCCACAAAATTTTACATAAAGAAAATAGAGGGGAAAAAAGCCAAAGATATATAACAAACTAGAGAAAAGCTAGGTTGCAATGCATATCAGAGATTAAAGGCTATTTTCATTAATATACAAAGAGCCATTAGAAATCAATAAGAAAAATCCAACTACTAAAAGAAAAATAGGCAGGAAAATATACCCTTCATAGAAATTTAGATAAAATGACTCATAAACATATTAAACTTACACAACTTCCTCAAAATAAGAGAAATGAACATTAAAAACCATACTGAGATACCATCTTTCACCTATCAGATTGACAAGAATAAAAAAAATGAGAACTATTTGCTTTGAAGGTCAGAAAACACTTTTTTAAAAATATTTTATTTAAATTCAATTGAAAACAGACATGTTTAAAACCTGAATGATAAGAATGTGAGTTGATTTAACCTCTGAGAAAGGTAATTTAGTAATGTTTATCAAAATTTAAAATGAACATATCCTTTAACTCAACAATTAAAGTTCTAGTTGATTCATCCTGAAATTTATCTGAAGTTATATCTAATAACTGGGATTGTTACTGTATCATTATTTATATTAGTAAAAGATTGAAACAACCTAAATGTCCACCAATAGAACGCTGGTAAAAGAAATTATGGTAAGTACACAAAGTATAATATAGATAAGGTTAAAATTAAAGACAGAGCTCTGTATAATTATGTGAAAGAAGTTAAAATATACATTAAGCAAAAATACAGAATAACATACCATATTTGTATATGATTATACATGCACAGAATATTTCTAGTAGGAAACACAACAAACAGGTAATAGTTATTGCCTCTGAGGAGAACTAGTGGTTGAGAACAAGGTTGTGAGGGTGTCTTTTTATGGTATATTTGTCTTTTAAATATTGAACCATGAGAAAGTAGTACCTATTCAAAAGACATTTTTTTAAATATTTTTTTAAAGAGCTGCAGGAAAGTTAGACAAATATTCAAACCGTCTCATCATATTCTAACAGGCTCCTGAAGGCAGTTCTTTTCCTGCATGATTTGAATATTGTCACTAGGCAGGAAATTTAAGATATTAATTAGTATTCTGCTTTATTTTTCCTTCCTCCCCTTTCCCAAACATGTATTCAGATCCTTCATAATTCCTAGCTTTAGAGAGTTCGACAGGATAAAAGACATAAGCTGCTTAAGTTAATGATTCTATTTTTTGTGAAAGCCCTAGAACTTTGAAGAGATCATGGCAGTAGATCCAAAGGGAGAGGGAAGAGGTATGCTTTGGAGGAAGGGAGTGGAGAGGGAAGAAGAAAAGTTTCTGTAGTAAAAAAGAGGTGAAATACAAGCAAGCAGTAAAGTTTATAGGGATAGATAGTGGACTAATGAAGTCTCAACCCAGGATACAGGGGCTTCCAGGCTCATCAGAGTCCAAATCCCAAGAGCCAGCAACCAAAGAGCCTATAGAATAGAAGCACTGAGAGCTAACCTATATGGAACAATCTGGCCACTTCTATCTAACATTAAGAAAAAACCTAGGACCTTGGCAAATACTTGGTGGAAGGTGGGGGGAGCAGCAGGGGTGGTTGAAGGAACTCCCACAATGATAGAGCCTGCGTTTCCTGCCAGCCATCAGGATTCAGGACTTATAGGTGGATTTGAGTTGTTTTATTATATAACTGATTTTCTGGATGGAGAGTCCTCACCACTTTTTCTGGATGGAGAGTCCTCACCACAGTGCATTGTAAATCAGCTGGTATGTAGTATATACTCAATATATTTTAGTCCCACTGCCCAATGTCTTTTTTGATGACATCACATGGAAATATCCTCCTTTTCTCTCTTTTTTACCGTGTTTTGTTCCTCAAATATTTCTATATTTCTTATACTCTGCCTTTTTTCCTATCTTCTTTCCTTTCCTGCTGCCCAAGATATAGACATACCACAGGTATCAACAAGAATGACTTGACAAACCTGAATCACTCAAAGATGAAGATGCTCTCTTGAGTTTACAGAATTCATGCTCAGAATGTAGGAAATTGTCTCAAAATGGCTGCCTCTCCTGACCAGATTTCTCTGTGAGGCTGGAGAATATGTTGATGTAGAGGCAGACAATGAAGCTGACCTTCTGAGACTTCAGAGAAGGCCTTAGATAGCTAAGTGTAGAACTGGCCTATGGAACTGGCACTGAACATAACAGTCCACTTGAATAGAAATTCAGGGACCTGGGGATCCCTGGGTGGCTCAGCGGTTTGGCGCCTGCCTTTGGCCCAGGGCACGATCCTGGAGTCCCGGGATGGAGTCCCACGTCGGGCTCCCGGCATGGAGCCTGCTTCTCCCTCCTCCTGTGTCTCTGCCTCTTTCTCTCTCTCTCTCTATCATAAATAAAAATAAATAAATAAATCTTTTTTAAAAATTAAAAAAAAAAAAGAAATTCTGGGACCTGGTCCTTTTTGAATCTTCACAAGGAGATAATATGGGACTCCTGAGACCCTAGCATTGTTAATCATCAAAGAAATGCCACTTAGCTGAAGAAAATAACAGAAAAATGAGAGAAGTGAATGGGGAACTGAGACCCTGGGGGAGTAAGGATTCCCCTGAAGTGCTTCATTTAATGGCCCCAGAAAAGCCCATTTTCCCCAGGGCCGAAAAGTTTCAAAAACATTTTTTAATTGTGTGTTTTCATTTCAATGATAATTTCAAAAGAAAAAAAATAGCAACTATAAGACTGAAACTTCTCTTTCGCAATGACAGTTGAAAGTTTAAGTCAATCGAAAGTTTAAGTCAGTGTTTCCCAAATGGGGGTTGTCTTTTCTAGAGTTGAAAGGATTTTTTTTCCTTTAGAAGGAGTCCATACATCACAAAAATTTAAGAAGCCCTGGTTTTAGGACATTGTGTTTTCAGGAAAGTGGGATAAAATGTGACTGTCCTTATGATCTCCTATCAGTGTCTTAGCATTGGTTATGTAACAACCAGCCATAACTTTGGAAAGCAGGGTCCTTAGGATGCAAGGAAGGCTTGGAGGAGGAGTGGTGGAGAGTATGGAGTAGCCAGGTGAGACATGAAATTCAAGAGAAGGGTAGAAACCAAAAAGCAAAGAAGGTCACTGAAGTACTATCTAACATAGTATCACATGTCAACCCAACAGTGGCCAAAAAGAACACTGAACTTCAGGAGCACCTGGGTGGCTCAGTTGGTTAAGTGTCTGCCTCTGGCTCAGGTCACGGGATCAAGCCCCGCATCAATCTCCCTACTCAGCGGGGCATCTGCTTAGGCTTATCTCTCTCTCTCCCTCTGCCCCTCCCCACCATGCATGTGTTCTCTCTCTCTCAAATAAATAAAATCTTTTTTTTAATATTTTATTTATTTATTCATGAGAGACAGAGAGAGAGTCAGAGACACAGGCAGAGGGAGAAGCAGGCTCCATGCAGGGAGCCTGATGCAGGACTCTATCCCAGGACTCCAGGATCACGCCCTGGACTGAAGGCAGGCGCCAAACCACTGAGCCACCAGGGAACCCTCAAATAAATAAATTAAAAAAAAAAAAAAAACCTGAACTTGAGCTGAACCCACCAAACAACCCTTCCCACTACCATCACCAGGGATTTCCAAATGCCAGTATATATGTCAGCATCCCATATACCCAAAAGATAGACTAGTCCTCTAGATAGACTAGAAAGTGGGACTCCTTTTTATAAAACCCATCTTGTCTTTAAGGTCTACCTTCTCCCTAACTTTAGCCAACATATTTTATCATCTGTGCCACACACTTTATTACTTTTCCATAAACTGAACTGCTCACTGTTGATCAACCTATATTCTTCTCATGTACCCAACAATTTTGTAAGATCCTTGAGGGTAGGCCCTAGAAAAGCACCAGCCCACAATAATCCCTACTGCTTTCAACTGACTACAAAACACTTTTTTGCATATTCCCTTATTTTACTCAAATATCCATCCTATTAGGCAAATTGGACAGGAATTACTATAGACTTCTATCAAGAAAAGCAAACTGAGTCCCTGAAAAGAACAATGACTGGATCTGAACCCATTAAGTGAGCTCACAACATACTAATAACACTTTAGGAGGCCATCTTTAAACTGATCTGGAAGTTCCTTTGATATTACAGGATTTCTTTTAAAACTACCCCTTAAAAGCATGGTATATGTCCTGGTCTAGCAACCTCACTACTTTGCCTTCATATTTCTCATCTGGGTTGCAAACTTATAGTTACTTTGTGATAATGAGCATGATCCAGAGTAGGTGTTTAATAAATATTTGCTAATGAATGGATACTACCTCCACCACTAGACTAAGTTTCATGAGAGTGACAACACACCTGCTTCGCTATCCTATCCTCAGGCTTCCAAATAGTGGCCAGCACACAGTAGGTCCTCATTAAATATTTATTGATAAACAAGTCAACTAATCAATGCCTAAATACCCTCCTGTGAAAAGCATTCATGGTGCCCACAAACATATTTCTTTTAAAGATCTACTTTATGTCAACCCTCCAAACCAGGGCAGCGAACCCAAAACAGAATAAAATTACTTTCAGTAAAATGAACTGTTCCCCAGTTGCAAATTGGCTGTGGATGCTGCTGCTTCTCTCCCATTTACACTCTTTTCAGGCAGCTATTTCAGGTGACGGCATTATCATCGATGGAATTCAATAAAGCGACTGGCTTTCCCCCCCCTCGACGTTTATTTTCTATAATCCGTCTTACAGCGGGAGACCATTATCCAGTCAAACAACGTTCAATTTCATCGGCATTACCGCTTCAAGGAAACATACAGAGGGTTTGCACAAACGGGTGTGTAGTAAATTTAGTCTTTTAATAGGTTCATTCTTTATTAGGTATTTATTTCGGGAGGCGAAGTCCTAATTAGATTAAGTGGAGAAACTAAAAAGCTATGGAAACACACAGAGAGATTCCAGAATTAGATGGATTTGGTTTAGGTTTCCTGTTTTCCCTTTTATTTTCCTTTCTTCAGATGGCTGGAGAAATCCACACTGCAATCTCCAACCCCTCAGATAAGAGTTTGTGAAATGAAACCCTGCCAACATTTTGTGTGAGGAAGTCACATTTGTCTTTCTCCTACTCAAAGTTATTGTGGGGCCAGAATCTAGGAAAAAGCAGCTCCCCGAGCCAATGGTGAACCCAATTTACTGTGGCAGATGAATATAACAAAGGTGGTGGTCTAGATGTTTGGCCTCAAGGCACAATTCAATTTTCAGCTGTTTCAAAGCTATTATGTCAAAGGCTGTTTGCATAAACATAATGTTGCTGGGTAGTCTTGGGTAGGCAGGAGTAGAGACGTCTGCCCTCTACTGCCCAAAAGGGAAATAGCACTGGATGTCTCTTAAACCCTGAATTAAAGCTGTAAGAAAGTCTACAGTCCCCTCCCAAAAATAGGCATGTCCAGAACTTTCTGAAACCTTTTTTTTTTCCTCAAGCTTTAAGATCAGAAGTGATTATTTTGAGGGAGAAAATGAAGTAGACTGAGGATGTGATGAGTTGATTGATGATGTGGGAACATATGAGAAAGCTATTTCCCTTCTTAGAATTTAAAAGAAAATTCCCTTCACCCTTCCAGCCACCCACACATATATATTTATATTATCACATGGATATTTAATATGGCTTTTCTAACATAGAAAGAAGAAACAGACAATGAGTCACAGGAAACAAATCAATACATTTCAGAGTGGGTTAAAAATGTCACCATAAAAAAAAAACGTTTCATGTTTATGAGGGCAAAAGTGGGAAGAGATATCTTTTCAGTTTCATGTAAAATTCTAGCTCTTTCTTTGGGTTTCTTTTGTTGTTGTTGTTCTTTCTCTTTAATAAAAACTGTGCCAAGCTCTGTGTTAAGCACTTTATACCCTCAGAACATGACTGTCAACATTTAAATGTATTCCGCTCCAACTACAATTAATTTTTTAGTGAAATAGAGTATGGACCACTTCTGGGGAAGATTTTTTAGGGAGGGCCCTACAGTGGAGGGTCCCCAGATATAGAGAAAAGTCACTGCAAACAGATAGGAGATGTGTTCCAGAGGACATTGACCTAAACCCAAACCTATACAGAATCAGTCTTGCAAATACCCACCATTTGCTTCAACTTGGATGGAACTAGACGTATTATGCTGAGTGAAGTAAGTCAATTGGAGAAGGACAATCATCACATGGTTTCACTCATATGGGAAATATAAAAAATAGTGAAAGAGATTATAGGGGAAAGGAGAGAAAATGAGTGGGAAAAATCAGAGAGGGGATAGAACATGAAAGACTCCTAGCTCTGTGAAACGAACAAGGGGTGATGGAAAGGAAGGTGGGTGGAGGAATGAGGTGACTGGGTGACAGGCACTGAGGGGGGCACTTGACGGGATAAGCACTGGGTGTTATGCTATATGTTGGCAAATCGAACTCCAATAAAAAATATACCAAAAAAATCAGTCTTGAACCAAACTTAGAACAGAAAACTGTCCATCAGGTGATGTTGGTCCCAAATGGCACACAATTAATCCCCTATTGGGTTTTGTAAACTAATATCCCTATACTTAGAGTTGTCCTTTCATATTTTATATTCTAATATGTCCAAACCTTGTTCAAGTCAGTAGACACAGATATTCCTTCTGCATAATGAGATCCCCAATGAGGCCATGCATCAAAATCGGACAACATAAACACATACATAGAGTTCACAGACTAGTAGAGTTTATAGCCCAGTAGACTTTATGGTTCAGTGAAAGAGACTGACATTCATCAAATTACACAATCAAGTCATTAATTACAAAATGAAGGAGTTGTTCTTTTTATAATGTTTTTTTACATAGTATTCATAAAGCATGTTTAATAGGGTACCTAATAAGACCATCCCTGTGGTGGCAAAGTGTTAATCTGTAATAATAAAAATATCTATTACTTATTGGAGTTTCTCTTCATTCCAGGCACTATATGAGGTCTTTACATGGTTTTCTCATTGATTCTTCACTACACTCCATGATGTAAGCATATTATTACTCCATTTTACTGATTAATAAACTGAGGTTCAAAGAAGTAAAGGAATTTGCCCAAAGTCACACAATAAATGGTTCGCGTATCAGTCTAAGTACAAGGGGAACACCCTTCACAGCTTCCTACTTTTTCTAATTATCTCAGCTAAATATTCTAGAAAATTTAGTCAATGGGTTTGAGGACCAACCATGTTCACATTAGACAACATTACTGTATTAATTTTCTTAACGTTTCAAGGGCAAAAAAATGTTTACCTATATTTAAGCAACAGGGGAATGGGAGGTGACGGCCCAGGATAGTTAGCAGATAAGTGTGCTAAGGCCAGACTGCTTGGATTCAAATCCCAGAGCTACTAATTACCAGCTGTATGACCTTGGGAAAATTTCTTCATCTTCCCATACTTCAGTCTCCTTACTTGTAAAATCGGAATGATAATAATAGTATCTTACCTTGTGGGGTTGTTTGTGAGGATTAAACAGGTAGCTCAATATATTTGAAGCACTGAGAACAGTGTCCAGCACAGAGTAAACACTCTGTTTTGGATTCACAATGAAAGCACAAGTGCTGGTTTCCTGGGTTCAAAGGGGTTCTTGAAAGATTAAATAAGACAATATTTGTAAAGTGCTTAGAACAGTGCCCAGAACCAAGTAAGCACTTCTTTTTTTAAAAATATTTTATTTATTTATTCATGAGATACAAAGAGAGAGCGGCAGAGACACAGGCAGAGGGAGAAGCAAGCTCCCTGCAGGGAGCCAGATTCGAGACTCAGTCTCTGGACTCCAGGATCACACCCTGAGCCAAAGGTAGATACTCAACCACTGGGCCACCCAGGTGTCTCCCAAGTAAATGAATCTTACCTGTTCAGTGAAATCCCCTGCTGGCTGCCCATGACTGAAGAAGGAGACTGAGCAGCCAATTTCATCCCTGCATCAACAATCACAGCTTTGAGAGGCACCTGAGTGGCTCACTAGTTGAGCATCTGCCTTTGGCTCAGGGCATGATCCTGGAGTCCTGGGATCACGTCCCACGTTAGACCCCCCACAGGAAGCCTGCTTCTTCCTCTGCCTATGTCTCTCCCTCTCTGTGTGTGTCTCTCATGAATAAGTAAATAAAATCTTAAAAAAAAAAAAATAACAATCACAGCTTTGAGATGAGCCACGTGTGGGTTGCCACCTAGATGTCTGAGGCCATAGCATTTACCAAAGACTCTGGTCTAACTGAAGAATGGTTTTATGATGTACATTCATTTGCATTTGTTAGGGAAGCCTCATTGTTGGGACTCTATAGAACTGCCCTTTGTGGAGAAAAATAAATTAAACAAAGCAAGCGGTTCTTTGGTTTCTTTCTGCATTTCCAGTGGTTTGCCTCACTCCCCACAAAGAAACAGGAATTCAGGGACTAGGTAACTTACATCTTCTCAGTTGGCATATTAAAGGATAAAAAGGCAGAATAGAATAGCAATTAAGGACACAGAATTTGAAGTCAGACAAAACTGTATTCAAATTCTAGCTCTATCCCTAACATCAGAAAGGGAGATAGAACATGAGAGACTCCTAACTCTGGGAAATGAACAAGGGGTGGTGGAAAGGGAGGTGGGCGGGGGGTGGGGATGACTGGGTGACGGGCACGGGGGGGGGGCACTTGATGGGATGAGCACTGGGTGTTATGCTATATATTGGCAAATTGAACTCCAATAAAAAAAATTTTTTTTAAATTCTAGCTCTATCCCTTACTTACATATGACACTGATTGACTATCTTACACTTTCCGAGCCTGTTTTCATATGGATAAAATGGAAATAAAAATAGTATTTTCCTTATTATCTGTTGGAAGAATAAAACATGATAATAAAAAGTGTTCATCATAAAAAAGATAATATAAAAGTAATAATACCCAGTATTCATTTAGCGCTGAGTATGCCAAGGACCTTCTATGTCATATTTATGCCTCACCATAATCCAGCCTAAGATTTGTTCTTAGTTCCATTGTACAAATGATGCTTGAGATAACTGATTCACTTGCTAGCATAGTTGAGATTTTAAATCAAGTCTGACAGAGTTTAGGACATAATGTTCTATAAGCGGTAGCTGTCATTTTCTTTTGTATCACTGATTCCTCAATGATTCAAATCATTAAGTATTTTTTTGTATGCTTATTTTTGTGAAGCCACGTCCTGTGAGAAAAAAACAAGCAGGATAAGGCATAATTCTTACCTTCATAGAGCTTTTAGTTTTATTGTTTGAACGGGACATAGGCACCTGATGAGTTATTACCCCCATTATTTATCTTACCAGGTATAACCAGAGCCTTCCACATAAAATATTCAACTTTCCCCCCTCATTTTGACTTCCCCAAATTACATCTCCACTACATGAAGTTAACATTATTCACCACTGGCATGTTAATTAGGAATTCTGAAGACGATCCAATGTACTGGGGACATGATGGTGAGAATCATGTATTTACTACTTCACTCAGTAAATATCTATTATTTTTCCACCTAACATCCATACATGCTTCTTCAAATAACACCATCCGAACTTTGCCTAGGAGGAGCCCACATCTCTAACTCTCAGTGTATGTGCTTTGGGGAGGGTTGATTCTACTCAAGGCTCCAACAGGCCCTGTTTGAAGGATTAGAGGCATAAGACTGATATTAACTCAGGCCTGATTAATCAAAAAGCTGCATTCTCCAACCCAAGCAATTGATTTGAGGATGGGCTTGTAATCTAATCAGAGCCAGAGAAGGCTTTTCCTGGGACTAGGGAGAGAGAGGCATCATGTTTTCCCATGGGTCTGCTAGCAGTAAAGAGAATTTGGGCCTGGAGATTCCAAGGCCATCACAAGAAGCCTGGGAATGAAGCCAACACGGCAAGAGGCAGAGCTGAGAAATGAAGAGAGACCAATTCCTCATGACATCAGTTGAGCCCTTGAACCATGTCACTCCCAAAGTATACCACTGGAGAGAGAAAATTTTTCACTCTTCCACAAAAATCCCTTCCCTCCTTAAGCCAGTTTGAATTAAGTATGTGTCACTTTCAGCCAAATTAATCCTGCCTGAGAGGGTTCCATAAATACAAATTCATTTACTAATAGGAGAAGTGGGAATCAATGGTATATACTCTTCCATACTAGTCATCCTTTGAGTCATTGGCAACATTCCTGTGAAATGCCTCTCCAGAGTTGGGAATGCTTTCTATAGAACAGAATGAACAAAATTTGCATCAAAAACTAGGGATGAGGGGCACCTAGGTGGCTCAGTGGTTGAGTGTCTGCCTTCCGCTCAGGGCATGATCCTGGGGTCCTGGGATTGAGTTCCAAATCGGGCTCCCCACAGGGAGCCTGCTTATCCCTCTGCCTATGTCTCTGCCTCTCTCTGTGTCTCTCATGAGTAAATAAATAAAATCTCAAAAAAAAAAAAAAAAAAAAAAACTAGGGATGAAACAAATTAACCCAACTAAATCTTGACTCCAACAATGGGAAAACATAATGTTGACTTTAGCACTCAACAGGTATAAACTCCTTCTATGTTCATAATGTAAGACCATTCATGAGTAAGTGTGTAATGAGTGAGTGAAATTCAGGTTGAACCAAAAGTTAGTTGACTTAACTCCCAAGCAATTGATTTGAGAAAAGCAAAGCCTAAGACTTAAAGATTCCTTTTCAGGACAGCAAACATTGTGAGTCAAAGCAGTATGTTTTGTAGAGGGACAATTGTTTAAGAAATCCATTCATGTGTTTTTCCTTCCTGTCTTTTCCTTTTTCCTTTCTCCTGTATCCAATCAGGTACCAAACCCTGTGCTTCCCTGAGGAAAGGTCTGTTACTGTGACTTTCTTCCTTGACTTTTGCTCTCAAAACCCTGTACTGGTGATGACAGCCTGGTGGCCCATGGACAATTTACTTTGGCCTATACAGAGTAATTTTAAAGGCTTCAGCCAACATTTGAATGGAGGAGATTGCTCATAAAAATCTGGATTTTTAGATTTCTTGAAAAATCAGAAGATCCAGCAACACAGGGTACCATGAGTGACAACAGCAAGTCAGAACTAAGTAGCGGCCTCCACTTTATACAGACCATGTGCCAAGCCTCTGATAAGCTGCTTTACTCATTTCCATTTGTTTCCAGCCTCTGTGGGCATTTGAGTTTGCAATTCTTGGCCTAAACCTACTGAAGAGAATATGCTAGGAGCCCTTAATTGATAGTAAAATAGGGTTGGAGACTAGAGGTAATTAATCTGATAGAACAAGAAGAAAAGTAAATTATCTCAAGATTAAGAAGGAGACTCCTAAAAGCTGAAGCAAAAGATAGAGAGCTGTATTCTCCCAATAAGTGGCAGAGATCTGAGGAGGCTATCTGGTAGTGTTCTGGAAAAATAGCAAGAAATGGCTGTGTAGTTCTCTGCCTTGACAATGACATTCTTGTTCCAGTTGTGGCACAAAAGCAACAGGACAGGAATCACACTATGTGAGCTGAATTCATGGGAAGCTCAACAATTAAGGCCACAGTGATAATAGCTGATGACCTGGGCCATCCCCTAGAGATGGTCCCCAGAACTCAGCAAGATTGAATTTCTAGCCTACCAGTGAAAAGGAGACATAGGTTTTTTTAAAAGAAAAAAGAAGTGCAATATTAGTTGAGCACATGAAATTGAGAATTGCTATAATTTCCAAGCCCTCCAAGAAGTCACAAACATATGCCTGCCCTCTCCCCAAAAAATTACTTCTCCTTTGGTTTTTTTGCTCTGTTGTTTTAGGATTTTTTCATACATCTGGGGAGGTTTTCTCAGACAGCCATTCCTGTTTGTGCTGTTCCAATGGCTGCTGTAGCCTTGGCCTACAGAGGCCTGGGTTTTATAGTGTCATTGGTCTCAGCATGTTTAGAAGTTTCTCTCTGTTGCTCTGACCTGGACACCATGATCCTGAGATGGCACAGCAATCTGCACGTTCCTCACATACTGGAATAAGCCGAGTGGAAAGCTTTTTAGCTGCAACAGAATTCAGCTCAGGGAAGTCTGCAAATGAGGTGAAAAGATACATCCTATAGTTTCTCTAGAACTGAAAGAAAAAAGGATAGCCTTCTTTGATTGCTTAGAAGGCAATATTTCGACAAGGTCATTAAGAGTAGCAGCTCTAAAAGCCAGACAAACTAAGTTCAAGCTCTGGTTCTGCCACTTACCAACTTTATTCAGTTTTTTAAACTTGGGTAGCCTTGGTTTCCTCAAAATAATCATACCCACCTCGCAGTTCTGCTAGGAAGAATGCATAGAAAGTGTCTAATTCAGTAAATATTCATAGTAAGAACCCAACTACAGGTTAGCTACTAAAATAATAATAATTATTGTTAATGGAAAATAGTCCAGGCCCCCTAGGAATTCAGAATCTGGATAATGAAACCAACTAAACCAACATCCGCCCAGTGATTTCATCCATGGAACATATATTAAAGAAAACATAGCATATAGCTTCCACACATGGTTGTTCCAGCCTCTGCCAAACCCAATATAAAGACTTATTTGTCCCTCACTGTTCTTTTTTTTTTTTAGTATTTTATTTAAATTCAATTTGCCAACATATAGTATAACATCCAGTGCTCATCTCATCATGTGCCCTCCTTAGTGCCCGTCACCCAGTTACCCCATCCCCCCACCCACCTCTGCAACCTTTTGTTTGTTTCCCAAAGTTAGGAGTCTCTCATGGTTTGTCTTCCTCTCTAATTTTTCCTTACTCAGTTTCCCTCCTCTCCCTTATTGTCCCTTTCACTATTTCTTATATTCTATATATGACTGAAACCATGATAATTGTCTTTCTCCGATTGACTTATTTCACTCATCATAATACCCTCCGGTTCCATCCACATCAAAGTAAATGGTAGGTATTCATCCTTTCTGATGGCTGAGTAATATTCCATTGTATATACCACATCTTCTTTATCCATTCATCTGTCGAAGGACATCATGGGTCCTTCCACAGTTTGGCTATTGTGGACTTGCTGCTATGAACGTTGGGGTGCAGGTGTCCTGTCGTTTCACTACATCTGTATCTTTGGGGTGTTCCTCACTGTTCTTAGGGAGGAATCAGAGTTCCCCTGTGCTCAGAGAAAGTGGAAGCCAATATATGAAAGGCATATGAGAAAAAAATTTCACATGGCCAGTTTTTGGCTATTCCGGTGAACAGAAAGGAGCCAAGGTCAGCCAGTAGAGTCAAACTGTCAGGGCCAGAGCCATTAGATAAAATTATGAAAAAGATCAAAGTGTTGTTCAGCTCATGGTTATTCTCTTTCTTTTTTGGTATCCTCCCAATTAAGCACCCAATGCATCATGTTGCCCTTTTGATGCCCAGAGTCTCAAAGTTAGGTAAGGTTCTCTCTCAAATACCCTCATGTACTTGCAACCTTCAGATAACACACCCACCCTAGTCAAAACATGCCAAGTGTTCCCTTCCCTTGAGATTCTACTCTCTTTTCAGGAATTTGGGAAATTAATTCATTCTAAACTATTATGGGTAGATGGAAGTTTCTTCCATTACCACTTTTATCAAATCTGCATTTTCACCAGACTTTTAATATCCTAAAAAACAAGCATTAGGCCTATCTCAAGATGACTAAAACTTGGTTTGGGATAAACAGGACTGGAATTATGGTTTTGTTATAAACTGCAAGGTACTCCATAAATAGGACAAAGTCTGAACTTTACTGAGAAAGGCACTGCTGCACATACCAAGGCAGGATGGTGATAATAATTCAGATCTATGCAGATAAAGCCTCCTTTTTCACACCCCAATCTCCTCAGCCAGGCTGAACCCCAGACATACAGAGACTGTATTTGTATCTGTCCCTTCTCTGTCCCCTCTCTCAGGTCCTCTCATAGCATACCAACATCTATGAAAAGACACAGGGGAATTTCCTTTTGAATTAACATCTAAGCTTCTTGAACACATTTATTTCTTAATTGTGTCATCTGCGACTCCTCTGACTCTTGAAATCTCAATAGAATTACCTCAAAATCCCAAACTCTGTGATCATGAGGGAAGCCCTACATCTCCCTAAAAAAACTGTAACTCCTTGGACTTCCTTAACTGCCCCCTCTTCCCCAAGTATTGTGTCCAGGGAGCCATCCCAGTTTTCCACTGAAGGCACCCAGATATGAACTTCAACCCCTCCTCTGATTGTCCCCAAAAGATCCAATCACAGAGAATTAGGAGCAAATGATGAGGATTTTACTGATGCTTTCAGAAAAAGGCAGCATATAGCCTCCAATGAGCTTTATCAGAAGCCACAATAAATGATCTCTACGTGACCACTCGAGCTTCCCATGACCTCCGTACAACTCATAACAGATGCCCAAACATTGTTATTCCCCAATCTTGTTTGGGACTGTTGCGTTGCTAAGGTAATTATGTAATTTAACTAAATATAAACAGACAAAATCTAAGTATAGAAATACAGCTGTAATTTCTATCAAAAATAAGGTAAAGTCTTTGTATAGACTTGATAAAGGTGCACTTTTAGAGAAATTACTGTCAAGTTCAATATTGGAGAAAAAGAGTAACTACAAAAGATGGGGGATAATAGTAAACCTCTGGAAGTACTCTGCACAGAGATTATTTCCCAAGTTCATTTTTAAATTGACAATTCAATTTTTAAAAATAAAAACTAGAATTCACAGATGATGCATTATGGAGTGCCTGGTACAAAAAAAGCAAGGAACTCCAATAGCAGGAAATTTATTCAGGAAACAAAGACCTTCATTGGACATCAAATGATGAGGAGATGAACATTTGCTTTATGTGTCTTACATTAAAATAAAATGTATAAATGTGTTTTTAAATGATATCTTGATTTAACCTTTTTTTCATTAACTGTGCCACTGCTCTCGTCATATCAGATTAGAGGACCTCTGCTAGTCTTTTTTTTATTATTTAAATTCAATTTAGTTAACATATACTATATTATTAGTTTCAGAGGTAGAACTTAAATGATTCATCAGTTGCATACAACACCCAGTGCTCATTACTTCAAGTGCCTTCCTTAATGCCCATCACCCAGTTACCCCATCCCCCCCACCCACCTCCCCTCTTACCTCCCCTCCAGCAGCCCTCAGTTTGTTTCCTACAGTTAAGAGTGTCTTATGTGGGATTTCTGATAGTTTTAAAGATATACAGTTGATAGTGCTGTTTTCAAAGTCTCTTCTCAGGTACCCCATCCCTAGAGTGTCCTCTATCTAGCACTTTCTCTACCCAGCACCCAGCTGTCCTTATCATTTCAAATATTCTCCCCTTGGCAAATGCAGAATAAGCTAGTACTCTGTGACTCCAAAACTTACCATTAGAAACCTTTAACCAGCCCACATTTATGTAGTACTCACTACATACCAGTCACTGCTCAAAGTTCCTTATACCTATTCAACTCAACAATCCTATGAGAGCATTTCCAGGTGAAGGATCTGATGCACAGAAAGGCTAATTGGCCAATAGTCACCAACCTAGTAAGTGAGAGATTTTTCTACCTAACCTGCTCTGCCCTTCACTATAAAAGACAGCTTAAAAAAAAAGCAACAACAATGACTCCATATTATACAACATATTTATGTGTAGGTGTATTTACATATTAACATTTATTGAACACCTGCTATGTACATTAGGTGTTGTACTAGTATTGAAGATAGAGACAGACTCCATGCCTGGCCTTGTGGAGCTAACAATCTAGTCAGGGGAAGACTTTGAACAAGTAGTTATAAATATGACAAGCATAAGCAGGTAACAAACCACTCTTCATAAAGAATGACAAGAAAAGCCACAAACTGGCAAGTGATACTTGCAACATACATAAGCAACAAATCTAAGCAGTAAAAATAGAAAATTGGCAAAAGATGTGAATAGGCATTTTACACAAAAGGAAACAACAAATAGCAATAAACATGAGAGGATATTCAGCCTTATATGTAATAAGAAAAAATGTTTTAACCTCAATAAGACACTATTTTACATCTACCATATAGACAAAAACTAACAAGTCTGACCATACCAAGTGTTGGGGAAGATGTGGAGTAATGGAGTTTCACATACACTGCTGGTGAGACTGTGACTTCTCTAAACACCTGGAGAAACAATCAGCATACAGTGGGAGCTATTTCTGCTCTCCAACCCAACAATTCCACTCCTAAAGGGAGCAGAGAAACACTTGTCCTTGTATACGAAGAAGGCATGTATAAGAATGTTGATAGCATTGTTCGTAACAAAAGAAAAGAAAACTTGAAACAACCCAAAGGTTAATTAACATTATCATGGGCAAATATGTCAAAATATATTTATTCAATGGAACACTGTACAACAGTGAAAACAAAGGGCACACATATACCTTTGAATGATTGATGATGTTCTAGTTCTTAGGCTGGTTGGTGGGTATGTGGTTGTTTATTTACTCTCACTCTCTAAACTGTCCTTGTTTGTTATATTCAGAAATCTATGTGTATATTTCATGATATTTTCTAAAAGAGAAAAAAAACTAAGTGCAACAAGGAAAAAAGAGTGAGAGCTAGGTATATGTCTTTTTCATATTTTCTATGTGGTATCTCCCAGATTCAGAAAGGTCTATGACCTGCTTCAACTCCTCATAAGGTGAAATAATAAATACGAGAGTTCAATCAACTTGATCAATATGGACCATTAAAACAAATCATTGTGACCTCAAAGTGGATTTAGAAGAAAGCTTGAATTAAGTGGATGAAATTCAACACATAACATGAAATTCATGTTATGCTACAGAGACATAGGCACTAATCTTCCTTCTATTGATCAATGTATTAATCTACTGAAAACTCATTTGAGGAGAGATTAGAGGTCCACAGCTCCCTTACTACCTATTTCCTGTGTCTCCTCAAAAGATGTTCACAGTGGGTGATGGGCACTGAGGTGGGCACTTGACGGGATGAGCGCTGGGTGTTATTCTATATGTTGGCAAATTGAACACCAGTAAAAAATAAATGTATAATAATAAAAAAAAAGAGAAAAGATGTTCACAGGTTTTGCCAAAGAATAAGGAAAGTGGCTTCAAACTTGGATGATTTTTCAGAACCTATATTCTTAACCAGGAATTCATATGATAGGCTTCAAGAGTCCAAGAAATTCCTAAATGTATGCAAAACACCGCATTCATGTGTGTGTTTTGGGAAAAACTAGATGCGTGTTTTTAGGGAAAAAGTGCACATAACTATCATGTGAGTTTCACATGTGACCTAAAAAGCAACCAGATTGCTACCTTAACAGAGTAATAAACCGTACCTATGTGACTGTTCTGATTGTAGAGATTGGAAATCCTATGTCCCAGGAAAGCCTGCAGACCTAGGATAGCTTCATCTTTCTAATACAGGATTTCCTGATAAAATCAGAATGCCCAGTTAAATTTGAATTCGAACTTAACAATGAAAAACTTTTTAGTATTAAGTATATCCTGAAAACTACTCTTTATTTATCTGAAATTCAGATTTAACTGGGCATTTGTATTTTTATTTGTTAAAATCTGGCAACCCTACCCTAAGAGAATTTTTTTTTAATTTTTTTTTCAAAATTTATTTATGATAGGCACACAGTGAGAGAGAGAGGCAGAGACACAGGCAGAGGGAGAAGCAGGCTCCATGCACCGGGAGCCCGACGTGGGACTCGATCCCGGGTCTCCAGGATCGCGTCCTGGGCCAAAGGCAGGCGCTAAACCGCTGAGCCACCCAGGGATCCCGAGAATATTTAATAATAACAGGAGAAATATAAATAATAGTAGTAATAGCAGTAAATGACAATTATTGAAAGTTTCTTTCATGTCAGTCACAGTTTCTTATTCAATCCTAACAACATCACAGGAAGTTAGGATTATGATCATTCCCATTTTATGGATGCAGTAATTAAGGATTAAAGAGGTGAAATAGTTGAGCAATAAAAAAGAATAAAATCTTGCCATTTGCAACATGGATGGAGCTATAGAGTATAATGCTAAGCAAAACAAGCCAGTCAGAGAAAGACAAATACCTATGATTTCACTCATATGTGGAATTTAAGAAACAAAACAAATGAACAAAGGAGGAAAAAGAGAAAGACAAACCAAGAAACAGACCCTGATTGTTATCAGAAGGGAGGTTAGTGGGGGATGGGTGAACTAGGTGATGGGGATAAAATTTGTATGGAACCACAAAAGACCCCAAACAGCCAAAGAGATCTTTAAAAAGAAAAGCAGAGCTGGAAGCATCACAATTCTGGACTTTAAGTTATATTTCAAAGCTGTAGTAATCAAAACGGTATGGTGCTGGTACAAAAATAGACACACAGATCAATAGAACAGAATAGAAAATCCAGAAATAAACTGACAATTACATGGTCAATTAATCTCCAACAAAGCAGGAAAGAATATCCAATGGGAAAAAAGACAGTTTCTTCAATACATGATCTTGGGAAAACTGGACAGCAACATAAAAAGAATGAAACTGGACTACTTTCTTACTCTAGATACAAAAGTAAATTCAAAATGGATTAAAGACCTAAATGTGAAGCCTGAAACCATAAAAATCCTAGAGGAGAACATAGTAACTTCTTTGACATCAGCTGTAGCAACTTTTTTCAAGACATGTCTCCTGAGGCAAGGGAAATAAAAGCAAAAATATTGAGACTACATTAAAATAAAAAGCACAGCAAAGGAAATAATCAAAACTAAAAGGCATCCTATGGAGTGGAAGAAATATTTGCAAATGACATATCTGATAAAGGGCTAGTATGAAAAATATATAAAGAACTTGTACAACTCAACACCCAAAAAACAACCCAATTAAGAAATGCACAGAAGACATGAACAGAGATTTCTCCAAAGAAGATATCTAGATGGCCAACAGACACAAGAAAAGATGTTCATCATCACTTATCATCAGGAAAATGCAAATCAAAACTACCATAAGGTGGCATCCCTGGGTGGTGCAGCGGTTTGGCGCCTGCCTTTGGCCCAGGGCGTGATCCTGGAGACGCGGGATCGAATCCCACGTCGGGCTCCCGGTGCATGGAGCCTGCTTCTCCCTCTGCCTGTGTCTCTGCTTCTCTCTCTCTGTGTGTGACTATCATAAAAAAAAAAAAAAAAAAAAAAAAAAACTGCCATAAGGTTTCATCCCACATTTGTCGTGTGTGGTGCCTAGAATCAACAACACAAGAGGGATGCCTGGGTGACTCAGTTGGTTAAGTGTCCAACTCTTGGTTTTGGCTCAGGTCATGATCTTATGGGTCAGGAGATCAAGCTCTGAGTTGGGCTCCAGTCAGCGGGCAGTCTGCTTGAAGATCCTCTCCCTCTGCCCCTCCTCCCTCTCATGCACACACACACTCTCTCTCTATCTCTCTCTCTCAAATAGATAAATAAATCTTTTTAAAAATAAAGTAGGGATCCCTGGGTGGCGCAGCGGTTTGGCTCCTGCCTTTGGCCCAGGGCGCGACCCTGGAGACCCGGGATCGAGTCCCACATCGGGCTCCCGGTGCATGGAGCCTGCTTCTCCCTCTGCCTGTGTCTCTGCCTCTCTCTCTCTCTCTCTCTCTGACTATCATAAATAAATAAAAATTAAAAAAAAATAAAGTAAAATCAACAACACAAGAAAGAACAGGGGTTGGTGAGGATGTGGCCAAAAGGGAACCCTCTTGCACTTTTGGTGGGAATGCAAACTGGTACAGCCCCTCTGGAAAACAGTATGGAAGTTCCTCAGAAAGTTAAAAATAGAACTACTGTATGATCCAGTCATTGCAGTTTGTTTGGATATTTACCCAAAGAATACAAGAACACTAATTCAAAGAGATACGTGTACTGCTATGTTTATAGCAGCATTATTTACAATAGTCAAGAAACGGAAGCAGCCCAAGTTTCCATTGACTGATAAATGGATAAAGAAGATGTGATTATATATATATAATATATATATAATAGATATATATATAATATATATAATTGAAAACTATTCAGCCATAAAAAAGAATGAAATCATGCCGTCTGTAACAGATAGAGCTAGAGAGTATAATTCTAAGTGAAATAAGTCAGAGAAAGACAAATACCATATGATTTCACATACATGTAGAATTTAAGAAACAAAACACACAAGTAAAGGGAAAAATTAAGGAGAGTGAGAGAAACAGATTCTTAATTATAGGGAACAATCTGATGGTTACCAGAGGGTAGGAGAGTGGGAGGATTAGTTAAATAGGTTTTGAGGATTAAGAGTACACTTATCATGATGAGCACTGAGTACTGTATAGAGTTTTTGAACTACTATATTGTACACCTGAAACTAACATAACACTGTATGTTTGCTATACTGAAATTAAAATTAAAAACTGAAAAAAAAAATAAAGAGGTGAAGTAGCTTGCCCAATATCATATGGTTGGTCAATGACAAAGTCAGATTCAAATTCACCAAAAGGCATATTCTATAAAAGGAGAAAGGGAAAAACCTATACCGGAAAAGCCAAAGTTGGCTGAGTTTGCCACGTGGACTCCCAGCCCCCTACTTCTTGCCTTCCCACCTCCACCCCTTGTAATCAGTAATTTATCTTCAGGCCATGAACACAGGCTGTGCACCAGAGGCCAACAGATTCAAAACATTAGTACCATGACTTGACAAGCATCCTGTTTCCTGCATACTGCTCTAACTCCCCCAGTTTTCTCACAGGCTTTATCAGGGAGACCTCCCTTAAGTCTTTCAGCCCACAGAAGTTGACAGTGGCTTAGATCATCAACTGATATTCATTTGCCTCTTTGAGCTGCTTCCTGTTCTCCAAAACCTATGAACACTTTGCCCAAATATTCTACAAGTTGGAATGGAACTTGCACAGAGGTTGACCAACTGTCCCACATTGCCAGAACTGAGAGATTTCTGAGGATGCAGGACTTTCAGTGCTAAAAATTAAAAACTTGCAAGAAAACTGGAACATTTGGTCACCCTACCTGTCAGCCTGAGTAACTGTACACTTTCACTAATATTATCTCACTTGTCCTCAGCAAAACCCTGGGACAGAATCTATTTTTCAGATGAGGAAACTGAATCACAGTTTCTCTGTGATTCAGAGAAATTCAGTAATTTCTAAAGTGTGCAGGGTTGTGAACTGCAGAGCTGAGTCTGCCAGATGGGCCAAGTAGTGGTTTAATGACCTGGGCTCTGGAGTCAGACTGCCTAAATCCCAATTCCCATATCTGTAAAAATAGGGATGAAAATAAAATGTACCACCCCATTCTGTAAAGACTAAGAGAGATCATTCATTTAAAGCACCCAGCACAATGCCTGGGGCTTAATTAAGTGCTCACTACTGGAAACTCTCATGACTCTATGCTATTGCTAAAAGAATGAGATATGGAAAGAGTTCTGTCTTCTTTGTATTAATATAAAAGGTTGAGAATATCCCCAAAATGTCTTTCTTTCCCTTCATATCTAGTTATCCATCTATCATCAAAGTGTTTTCCCAAATATTTTTAAAAGCTACACTTCCAGCATTTACTATGTCTTCTGAGTTCCACATTCTGATCACAAGCTGTGCCTACCAGGGCCTTCTTTTATTCAACCTACATTTAGCTGTGTCTTTCACATGCTCAAAGGGAGTAAAGGTCAGTCAAGGTCTACTTAAAGAACAAATCCTGCTTGGGGTACCTGAGTGGTTCAGTCATTAAGCATCTGCCATTAAGCGTCTGCCTTTGGCTCAGGTCATGATTGAAGGTTCTGGGATCAATCCTACACTGGGCTCCCTGCTAAGCAGGGAGCCTTCTTCTCCCTCTTCTCCTCACTTATGTTCTCTCTTGCTATCTCTGTCTCTGTCTCTGTCTCTGTCTCTCTCTCTCAAATAAATAAATAAAATCTTTAAAAACAATCCTGCTTGATCCCACCCTAAGTGATTTGGTGAGCACAGGGACTTCATCTGCTTTATTCACCTCTGAGTTATCTGTTACTCCAATCATTTCAGATTCCCAATAAATATTTATTGAACTCATTAATTCATTCAGTCAATATCATTCCCCCACTATCTACCATTCTCATAACTCTGTATCTGGAATAAGTCATTCCATCCTGAGTCTTGTTTTACAGTAATTTATAACCCTCATCTTACGGTTGCTAATTTTCTAAAACTTACAAACAAACTGAGTCACAAGAAGAAAATTGTTCAGACTACATAAGAATCAAGTAATGAATGAAGTTAGAGTAGAAGGAATGCCAAACCAGAAGTCAGAAGAACTAGAAGCCAAATTTGCCATTATTCAGTTCTGTACCTTTGAGAGGAAAGAAAAGGCAATGAGAGAACATTTGTATAGCCCTTACTATGAGCCAACTCTGTGCTAAAAACTTTCTACAGATTTTTTTTCAATTTAATTCCTCTGCTAAGAAGGTATTTCTATCACAGTTTTAAGAGTAAAGAAACTAAAACTCAGGGAGATTTTTTTTATCCAAATTATATTTAATATGAAGATTTGAACCCAGGTCCATTGACTAGAAAGTATAGATTCTTTTTATTTTCTCACCACCACAAAATTGCCTCCTTAAAATAAGAAATCATAACAGAAAATTGCTTCATTCAAACAGTCTCTAGTTTATGGGCCCAACAAGCTTCCCTTGAATCAGGTCATGCCATGAATCAGTCTTAATCCAGGTAAAATGAGGAGTTGAACTAAATGATGCCTTTCACATTTTAAATCCTATGACTTGGTGCCAATGTGCTGAGGTTCACTCTAAAAAGAAATTGCTAGTTGAAGCACTCAGAAGAAGGCAGCCTGTGTGTTCAAGCATCCATCCTTCTAGCATTATCAATCTGCCACATTAATATGCTAATTGCAAGGGAGGAAATGTGGAACTAATTCCATGTTTCATTCAAATAAGGGCATCCAGGTAGCACCAAGATACTAGAGAATCAAAATCAGCATGATTGCATTGACTTGGAGTGTGTCATGGCAGGAGAACAGAAAATGTTCTTCCATCACATCTCCTTAACATGTTCATTCCAAACAGTCCAACAGAAAGAAAGCTCTTCTCTCCTTTTTCTTCTGGTGTTGGCATTGTCCAACACATAAGTCACACTGGCAGCCTCCTCCAGCCCTCCAGGAGCCCATCAAAAAGTAATAACCCTGATGCCTTGGGGCTGGGTAAATCTGTTGCTTTCAGAGTCCCCACCCAGCTTTGAAGGGTTGGCTGACTTGAATAGATGGGGCTAAAAGAATGTTCCAGTTGGCTTTTTCAGAATCTTGACTAATTGAACCATCTGGTGGAGGACAAAAACCATATCATTTGGGGCATGATGATTTTAAATAAGTTGCCAGCATGTGCTGGATAAAAAGGATTGGTAGCCTATTGGTGATAATTACAGGAGAACTTAGCACATCTGCCAAAACAGACCTTGACATACAACTTCTTAGATGCAAAATTACCCTTTTTTCCTCTGTGGCCCCTGTTCTGATCCACAAAATCAAATATGTGCTTAGATATTTTTTCATATTCATTGCCCAAATAAGGACATTCCTAGATTCTTCTTTTCCTTTCTTTACTAAGAACAAACCTAACACATTAAAATGTGAGTCACCTACATTTATAGGGCCCATTTAAGTCCCCCTGTCTTATCCCCTATACCACCTATCCACAAAAAAGTGTAGTAAGCACTAGCTTTGCCTAGTGGCTGATATCACCATTGTATCTTTCCTCCATAGTAAATGTGTATGTATCTAAGATGTGGAAACCTGGTGTGTTATGTGGGGCTCCTCAGAAACAGAGCCTGAGGGAAGAAGAAAAGAAGAAAGAAAGAAAGAGAGAAAGAGAGAAAGAGAGAAAGAAAGAAAGAAAAGAAAGAAAGAAAGAAAGAAAGAAAGAAAGAAAGAAAGAAAAAGAAAGCAAAGAAGAAAGAAGACAGAAATAACGAAAACGATAATGAAAGAAAGAAAGAAAGAAAGAAAGAAAGAAAGAAAGAAAGAAAGAAAGAAAGAAAGAAAGAAAGAAAGAAAGAAAAGAAGGAAAGACAGACAGAGACAGACTTGAGAGGATGATTCAGCGGCAAGTGATCTGTTAAAGAAATGTTCCCAGGATAAATCAGTAAGGGAGAAGCAGGACTGGGGGGAGAGAGAGAAGCTAAGCCAAGGTTTGATTTCTGGCAAATCCACATGGAGAATAAGTCTGATCCCACAGGGAACTCTGGAATGTAAATCATATACCTCAGAGTTTGTTTCAATTCAAGCAAAGAAGCTAGGCTTTTGTACTTCTGCACAAGTCATTTGCTGGCTAAGAGCAGGCTTGGGCAAGTAAATCCCAGGCATTTCTACTCCTCTGCAAATTGGGGTGAAGCCATTCCAATCGCCTAGAACACCCAGCAAGGTCCTTCAAAAACACCCAGCAAGGTCAGGTCAGAGAAGAAAAAGCACCAAGAGAAAGGTACGTGAAGGAGATCCAAGAAGATCTAGATGGAGCGTGACAGTGTCTGCTACACACATAAAGTTTTTCTCAGTCATCAAAGGTTTAGTGCAAAATAGGCATGTTAGCCTTGGAAAAGAAAAGGATCCAGGAGGAAGAATGCGGATGGCAGAAAAGTTAAGGGACAAGACGTGAGGAGGTACTCCTGATTAAGAGGACATGGGACTCTGTGAAGGCATCTGCCATCAAAACACTTTCTAGCTGAGGGAGAGGATGTGGAAGGACATGGAGATACTGCTATACAACACAAACATCCATGGAAATAGCTACTGAGCAGGGTAAGGAAGGGAGAAAATAAACAGCAGACACAAGGGCAGCAGATCAAGATGGGGTTCTACTCCTGGCCCACCATGAATTGTCTGTGACTTTGGACAAGCCATTTTCCCTCTCTTCATCTCAGCTTCCTCCTTTGTAAAATTAGAGTTAACCAAATTAGGACTTTCTAATACCTACTATAAGGAGCACCGGGATTTCATGAGCTATTAATAGCTATTCATGGAAAAGAGTTCTGAAGACATAAAATTTTGGGAATACTCCTGGAAATCCACATTAGCATAGTGAAAGTCCTGCCTTGAAGAAATTGGTTTAACTGTTTTAAGTTATTGTTTCTTTAGTTGATCACAGGACTCTTTTGGGTCCAAATATGTAGAATCTTCTCTCAGGACACTGATGTTTGGGAAACTGAGGGTCATACTGCTGTATAGTGTTGAGTCCATTTCACAACTGAACCACTCTTGCATTAAAAAATTAGATGAAATAAAAATATGTGATGGAGACTCATGACTATCAAAAGGCAGCCAAGAAACTCAGTGATAACATTTGCAGCTGCCAGGTACTCAGAAGTTAACCTGTTCCAATCACTGCAGCAAGCACTTTATAAATACTGTTTGATTTGATTTCCATAGGGACCTTGATAAATATTTTTATCTCCATTTCCCAAATGATGTAAGCAAAGCTCAGATAGGTTAATAATATGCCTTGATCTCATAATCAGTTTTAAAACCAGAAGCCACCTTCTAGCATCCTTGGTCTTCATCATTACCCCAATTCTGTGGGGGCCGTTGTTTCCCATCCTTCTCAAGCCACTCTTCATGTGTTAGACCCTTTGTCTTTTTGTCACCTCACCTTTGTTACATCATCCATAAAATGGGGACCATGCACTGGTCATCATGTATATTTGGAAGCTCTCACAAAATCATTATAAAGTGCTTTACAAATAAAAAGGACTCTAAAATAATGTTATCACTTTGCTAGACTAGTGATTTGAAGCTGATGTTAAAGACAAAAATAAAGTCCCATTTTAGCTATATGACTTTTGAGAAAACTGTTTTCATGAATCAATGAGGGGAATTATGTGAGCATTACAGGGGAAAGACATGATGAGTAAGCAATGACATTGTTTGGGGTTAAAGTAAGAGCTAATTTTGCTGAGGTTCTGTTATATTTTCTCTCACCCTTTTCTTTCTGTCACCTTCTACTAGACTACCTTGTACCAAGGTCTAAGAGATGTTTCCCTACCACTGTTTGTATGATTCTAGAAATGCCCTTTGCTACCCCATACCTATCCGGGTTTTAAGACCCTATTTAGGTCTTGACTCCTCTGTGATGTTCACACTGCAGGTGTCACTCTCTCCTGTGCAACCTTGTAGTCAGTACTACCCAATGTTGTCATTGACTATTCCCACCTGTATTGATCTGGCCTGTCAAGCAAACTATAATTGCCTGTCTGAGTTTTCTCAGGTTGCTATTACAAAAATATCACAGGCTGGGTAGCTTAAACAACCAATATTTGTTTCTCACAGTTTTGGAGGTTAAGAAGTCCAAAGCCAATGTACCAGCAGATTTGGTGTCTGGTGAGACCCCACTTCCTGGTCCATAGACAGCTATCTTCTCTCAGTGTCTTCACTTGGCAGGGGGTGAAAGAACTCTGCCTACTTTCATGAAGTTTCCATCCTGCTAGGAGAAACCGAGCATAATCCAGTAAACCAACCAAGATATTGTTATCAACATCCAGGGGTGCCTGGGTGGCTCAGTCAGTTAGGTGTCTGCCTTCAGCTCATTTCATGATCCCAGGGTCCTGAGATCGAGCTCCACATGGAACTCCCTGCTCAGCAGGGAGTCTGTTTCTCCCTCTGCCTCTGCCCCTCTCCCCACTCATGCCCTCTCTCTCTCTCAAATAAATGAAATCTTAAAAAAATATATATCCAAATGCATCAACAGCATAAAAGATCTTGAACTCTTCTAGTCCCAACAGTATCCTTTCCAGACCCAAAGTCCAAATTCCTCTTGGACAGGGGTCAGTGGATTTTTCCTATAAATGGCCAGATAGTATTTTCAGCTTTGCAGCCTCACAGTCTCTGTCAGAACCACTCATTTTGTACTGTGCAAAAGCAACCACAGATAATAAATAAACAAATGGGTGTGGCTATGTTCCAATAAAAAATTTTATAAACAATGAGATTTTGATTTCATATAATTTTTCAATGCCACAAAATATTCTTCTTCTTTTGATTTTTTTCAACCATCTAAAAATGTAAAAGCCATCCTCAGATCATCGGATATATGAAAATATGCAGTATTTGGCCCAAGGGCCATATACTTGAAGCCAAATTCCTGCTTGAAGAGGGTGCTGGCTAGAAGAACAGGATCTCTAACAGCCCCTCCCCATTTAGTTTCTTATGTGGCATCACTCCTATGGGCTCAATATATGTCATACTGCATATATTACATATAAACATAAGCCAGATTTTTTTATTCCCCTCCATGGAGTTCCCCTGGGGCCTCAAGGGTCTAATAGCCAGAGTGAGCACATTTTGCCAACAATCCCCACTTTCCATAATGGAATTTAATTATTTGGCCTGAAAAGCATTTAAGCTTCACTATACAGAAAGAGCCAAATAAATAAATAATAAAGGGGCACATTTTGATAGCACCTGCCTCAAAGATCTTAAAGGCACTGTCATGCCTGCTTTAATATTTTATGGTGTAGAAATGTGACTGTTACCAGGTCGTAAAAATATACTGCTTTTTATACCAGGTCAAAATCTAGGGCCAGTAGTCCTGTTTTGTGGCAGGATGCAGAGAGCCAGTCAGAAAAGAGGATAGAGTTACCTTTTTTGAAATCTGAAGAGAGCTATTTAAAGATGATGGACCAGATAAATGCATATTGTTTTTTTTTTTTTTTTCTCCTGCATCTCAAAACAGAAGGCTTCAGAGTCTGCTGGCAGCTGGTGCAACATTCATTATTTACCACTGAAAAGCCAAGAATCTCAGCCTCTGACCCTCCATTGTTGCTTAGGCATATTCTGGGAAGAGCCGAGGGGCAGGCAGGTGTTTCCAGGAGCCAGTAACACTTGGTTTCTATGCAAACACTCCAAATCTTCAAGTTGGAAGTGACACTACCAATGATCTATCCCAGCATCCTACAACCTGGAAGAAAAATTTGCAGTATCACTAACTGAGGATGATACCATCATGGGGCAGGGAGTTTATCCACTCCCTGGCCTTAGTCATCACTGGAGACAGAACTGACTGTTATTTAATTTTCACAACAATCCCCAAAATAAGAACCATTTTAATGTCTGTTTTAAAGAAAAGGAAACTGAGGTTATCTAACCTGCTCAAAAATAACACAGTGAGTAAGGGGCAGAGCTGGAAAAACCCCAGTTTTTCTGGCTCTTGAAGGAGACTGCTACCAGCCTTCCCATTAGCCTCACCTCCCACCTCTCAAAACTCTTTGGTGTAACAAAGTCCTCCTAAATATGTGAGCTGCCCAGAGTTCCTGCTTAAGGAAAAGGACAATTTCCAAGACAGAGATGAAAAGGAGAATGAGAGAGAGGAGTAACAACGTCACAGGTAGAGTTAGGTACTAGCAAAGCTAATAACTGATTTACAAGCAAACAAATGCAGAGAAAGGTTTTTGGCACTATAAAACAGAGATTAATTAATACTAGATTACAATGGAATTCCTATAGAATTACACTTGATCCAGACCCCAGAATAACAAAGGAATTCAACATGATTAATGCTTCAAATAGCAAGGAACATTAGAATGATTTACCTCTTATTACTAAAAAGGGCTGCCAGATTGCTTAAAAAAGCTCTGGCTGGCCCAGGATATTGCTATCTCCAGTGCAATCAGCAATCTGAGTTTACTCATTTGACAGGAGCACCCGACTCTTTGCCAACTCTGCTTCGTTTTACATATCTGTTTTTCTCCTTTCCTCTCCCTTACCCCTCCCTTTCTCTCAGTTTGGAGGAATTCTAAGATCCCCAACAAGCTCAGCTGGGTAACCAGCTGGGTGCAGAAGAACCAGCACAGGCAATGGGCGGCACAAGCAAAGCCAGCCTGGACACGGGTACCAGCTGATCTGCAAGCTCTGAAGGGGCTCCTTTATTTTATCTTCTCATTTTTGCTGTTCGGAAAAATCTCTGCTGGTGAGTCATTTGTGGCCATAGGTGTTTAAAGCATTTATATGAGGAGAAAGACAGATTGATGCCTTTAGCGCAGCCTGCCTGCTCTGGTCTAAAGAGAGGTCAGGAGGATGACAAGAATACTAAAGCTTAAGACGACAGAGTCGGCGCCAACATGCATTTAAGCAGAGACTCAGAGTCCAGAATTCCTGGACATCATAAAGAATCTATTATCATTGTGGTTACTCTCAGCAAGACCGATTTCATTACCATCCGTCTTCATCCACCACTGCTTAGTGAATAAATATTAAATATGGAACTTTTCCTGGACTCAAGTCACTGAGGCCGAGAGGAAGGGAGTTATGTAACCATGTGATCTCTGCACACCTCATAACTAGAAGGAGAACAGATGAGGCAAGAGGGTTGGGTGGGGGTAGGGGGGCACCGGGGGAGGGAAACACTGTAGAGTGAGATAAGATCATTAGCTCTACTGAGTCGAAAATAAGGGTTCAGTTCTCGGTTGAGTAATAATTCTCTTTTCAAGGTGGGCAATATTTAAGCAATCATCTCTTGAAAATTGGTCATTACCACCAGCTAATAACTGATTTGTTAGTTAATAGCCCAAGGTGAAGCCAAGGGCAGCAAATGCTCTGGCATACCATTCTCTGATGGCAGGATTAACAGATTTCAAGGGCATTATTGCTATTATGAACCATGTTCATTGATTTATAACAACACTAATATGTTTTATAAAAAAAAAAAAGTGGGTGCAATGTCCTGGAAAAATTCATCATTGTCTGGTGCTTTGAAGTTGAATAGCCATGATAGCACATCCTAGAGAGACACCCTCTGGTCCAGTTCTGGGCGTCATCAAGGTCTAGGCTGGGCCTGGGCATTCTGCACAATGTGGAATTAGAGAATCCAGAGCAACATCACTCAGACAGGTCCAGGTTATATCTGTAATTACAAAAATGCCACTTCTCCCCCTAATAATGTCCTGATTGTGAATTTTTATTAAACCTATCACTATCGGGCAGCCCGGGTGGCTCATCAGTTTAGTGCCACCTTCAGCCCAGGGCATGATACTGGAGACCCGGGATGGAGTCCCATGTCTGGCTCCCTGCATGGAGCCTGCTTTTTTTTTTTTTTAATTTTTTTAATTGGAGTTCAATTCGCCAACATATAGCATAACATCCAGTGCTCATTCTGCCAAGTGCCCCCCTCAGTGCCCATCACCTAGTCACCCCAACCCCCTGCCCACCTCCCTTTCCACTACCCCTTGTTTGTTTCCCAGAGTTAGGTGTCTCTCACATTTTGTCACCCTCACTGAAATTTTCACTCATTTTCTCTCCTTTCCCTTTATTCCTTTTCATTAATTTTTATATTCCCCAAATGAATGAGACCATATAATGTTTGTCCTTCTCCAATTGACTTATTTCACTCAGCATAATACCCTCTAGTTCCATCCACCTCAAAGCAAATGGTATTTGTCATTTCTAATGGCTGAGTAATATTCCATTGTATACATAGACCACATCTTTATCCATTTATCTTTCGATGGACACTGAGGAGCCTGCTTCTCCCTCTGTCTGTGTCTCTGTGTCTCTCATGAATAAATAAAAAAAAATCTTTAAAAAAATTATCACTATAAAGTCTAGAAGGATAAACAGTAAGATTTTATAAGGGGCACCTCTGAAAAGTGGAATTGGCATGAGCGAAGAGCAATAAGCATTCATTTTTTTTTTACTTTAGAATTGGTTTCTTTTTTGAATTTTTCATAAAGTTGGCTCAAAAAAATCTTTCCTAGGGAACCTGGAATCATTTCTCCTTCACTTCTTATAAAAGTCCTTTTCCCCTCTTCTTCCTTGTGGGTACGACTCTAATTGTATGCTTCAAAGAAGGTAGGACTCCTCTCAATTCCCAAGAATATATTTTAATTAAGCTAATCATGGTAATTCCAATTCTCTTCCAGTGATTGATTTAAGAGTGGACATGTAACCCAGTTCAAACTAATAAGATTAAGGAGAGATTAGTAGAGGAATTTCTGGAGAAGGTTTTCTTGCTCCTAAAATCAAATGTACAAGACAGAAGCCTAATTTTCCACTCTCGGCTTAGCTGGAGAGGATGTGATGCCTGGACTTGCTACAACTTTATTGTGATCAAGAAAAGGTATCAGTCCAAGGACAAAAAGCAAATATGCTAAAGAAGGCAGAGCAAAAAGATGGAAATAACCTAGGAATCTCACTTGGTTGAGCCTCCAAATGAACCAATCCTGCCACTACCCTACCCTATCTTCAAACTTATGATTTGACACAACAAAAATGCCCAGATTATTTACTGCATTTTTCATGGGGTTCTTATTATTTATAGCTGACAACCCAATCTGATAAACTCCTTGTACTGCCTCAAGAAATACAAGACCCACAGAAAGAAAATGTGGTCAGCATCATGACACATGCTGAAGATGCAGGATTTAAAATATCCAGAACATTTAAGTAAGTTCATACAACTGAATGATTTCTTGTACCCTAAAAATTAGGTGGGGTCTTTTCCATGACAAACACAAAATGAATAGATGTACATTAGCCAGAAAAATTAACACTTACCTGTGGCTAACCCAAAGCCCTCAAAAGAAATCAGAGTGCACATGGAGGAAATCAATTGAGATACTCAGCAAAAATCAATCCATACCTGATAGAGTTAGAGGACTTTATTTCTCAGCCAGGGGTACTGGGAAGAAGGAAGATGGTGTCAAGGCTGATCTTAAAGTCAGGCCTGGAAGTGGCCTACAACACTGCAACCCACATGTTAGTGGCCAGAACTGTCATATGCCCACCTAACTGGGGAGGAGGCTCAGAAAGATAGTTTAACTATGTACCTGGTAACAAAGTAACAGAATGTGCACCCAGAGGGCTAAAAGCTGTGCATTCATTCCCCATAGACCCATGACTGACCCATGTCTACTGCAGACTACATCTGACCAGACTCAAGTCTTTTCTAAGAGCTTCCTCTCTGGGTTTCAGTCTATGAGACCTGACAAAGATCTCTTGCTTGACCAAACTTGAGTAAATCTAGCTGAACATTTTCCTACGCCCATCCGCATACTCCTTGTAAAATCTAGTTATAGCAAGAACCCTGCCAAGTCAACTTAACCAGAATTCTCCACCCTGGTTATTAGATCAGATTCCTCATCTTCCACCATGCCCTAGGTGATGTCTGATAGCCCTGGCCTATCTTCAGCAAGAACCCTGTTAGGTAGGTTTAGCCAGAAATCCCCATTACACTTGATGTTTTCTCTCATAATTGTCCATTCCACTGATTCCCCACCTTGATCCTTGGTTTATACTGTATTCAGAGCTGATCCTAATGTAAAATCCACTGTAAAATCCCACTGCAGTGGTGCTGAATAAAGTCAGCCTTATCATTCTAACAAACGTCACTGAAGTCTTTTTGCTTAAGAGACTAAAAGCATGACCTTTGGGGAGATAAAAGCTGGAGAGATGGATACTCTCATATATGATGGATTCCTCTGGAAAAATTACCATTGGTTTGAGAAAAATTATAAACCTTCCTGGATCTTTCACCTTTCCAGAAAAACTGATCTTCCCCCTTCCCTTTTAGGAATTTTATATTAATTAATTAATATATATTAATATATATATCTCCATATATATATGGGATAAACTCCTAATACTGAGTTTAAATAACATTCTTTAATGTGGACCCATAGCATTTCCTTTTGGTTGTCCACTTCATAGAAAAAAATAGTCGGAGAAGTCCTAACCCAAGGTTGGCAAAGACTCTTTGATCTAGGGATCACTTCATCAAGGCATTCACCACTCACAGTCCAAGTCCATCCAGTTTATCCTCAGAAAACCAAAGTACCTGGAAGGAAATTCAGTTTCAATTAAACATCAATGAGGTGATGTCAGGTTTACATTCAATAGGATAATTATTAATTCAATATCAAATTATTAATTTATGGCAGAAACTAAAGTATGGATGCTGTCATATTACAGCATGAATAATAGAGACCAGACATCAGACCACACTTTGAGAATCTCTAATATAATTGATTGCCATTCCAAACTGGTCCCCTCTGGGCAGAACCATGGGACCAGTTTGCCCTCTCAATCTGAGCAGAAAAGTCTTTTTCAATCTGATTGAAAAGGACTTCTATTTTATGAATGATCAACCTCACTCAAAGTTGACCTTTTTTTAAGGATTTATTATTTATTTATTTATTTATTTGAGAGAGGGGGAGCGCAGGGATTGGGGGAGGGGCAGAAGGAGAGGGAGAGAGAAACTCTAAACAGGCTCCACACTGAGCCTGGAGCCTGAGGTGGGGCTTGATCTCAGGACCCTGAGATCACAACCTCAGCCAAAACCAAGATCAAATGGTTAACTGACTGCACCACCCAGGTACCCCTCAAAGATGACATTCTTAATATTGAAAATAAAAGCCAATTTGACCGGTGAAAATGTTACAAGCAAAAACTTTTTTTTGCTTTAAGATGAGTCTTTTTATACTATAAGTTACTTATCCTTAAAATCTCTAGATTTATTGAGTTCTTACTATTTGTCACAAACTGTTCTAGAAGGCTTTACATATTTTATTTTATTTACTCCTCTGAATAATACAATGAGGTGCAGACAAACCCTATCTTTAACAGATGAGGACAGTGATGAATTTACTTAAGGTCACATTAATACATCATATTTGTATCCAACCCTACAGGTTATAAAAATACTTTTGCTTGTGTTATCTCGTTTGATACTTATAACAACACAGAGGGTTGGCAGAGTGTATCATATATTTCCCTTTTAGAGATGAAAAAACAGATGCTAAGAGAAGTTAGGTAACTTGATGAACATCTCTAAGAAAATGTTGAGGCCAGGACTCAAATCAAGATCTTCTGACTCCCAATCTCATTGCTCCACATTACATTACTCTATTTTTAAAAACACCCACAGTGGGGCACCTGGATGGCACAGTCAGTTGAATGTCAGACTCTTGATTTTGGCTCAGGTCATGATCTCAGGGTCATGAGATCGAGTCCCACGTTGGGTTCAGTGCTTAGTGGGGAGTCTGCTTGAGATTCTCCTTCCCCTCTGGCCCTCTGCCCCTGCTCTTGCTCTCTCTCTCTCTCTCTCTCAAATAAACAAATAAATCTTTTTTTTTTTTAAAGCACCCACAGCCATTTCCTTTTGAGAGAGTGGACTGAACCAAAAAATTAACTTTGGGGTATATCTAATGTTCCTTAATAGAGTCAACCCAAAAGTAATACGAAAAGAAAAGATAAAGAAACAAAATGCTGCCTGAACAGTGTGTTAAAACAGCTCTTCCTTTGGTAGAAAGAAGAGAATGTTTGTAGGAGAATCAGCTCCATTATGTCCACCTATGAGAACATATAAATTGGATTGAAGGACCTACAAGCATTGAGTCAAGAGCAAACTCAGCAATAAATTTCAATGCTCAGAGGTATGAAATACTGGACAAAGCTGCTCTCCTCCAGGAAGCTCTTTCCAACCCCATCACTTCACAATGATTCTTCCTTCTTGTGAACGTGTATTTCTCTCACAGTCTATATCACACAATGTAGTGCCTGATGATATCCGGGATTGACTACCTTTTACATATTACAAATACATGTCTAGACATTTGACTTCTAGAAAGTAGAGACCACATCTCCCTTTTACTTTTGAATCTACCAAAAGATGAGCACCATTCTGGGTCCAGATGAATGATTACTAAAAGATGAAAAATATTTCTAATGATAATAGCCATTCCACTAAAACACTAATGTATGATAAAGCTAACCATTTATGAGTGTGTCACGCTGTATTGAGACTTCATTCTGTGATGTCATATTTCAGTGTACATAATTTGAACCATGTCAAATATTATGCACCCAGAGCTACACAATAAAGGGGCCTATTTAAGACAGTTTTCCCACATTTGTGCAGATAATATCATTTAAAACCTACTACTAAATTTTAAAATCCCAGAAATGAAAAGATAGAGATGGCTGGTTAAATATTTGTTATTTATACACAGTATGTAAATAAATCATAATAAAAATACATTGTAGACATTCCCACTTAGAAATTTTCATGAAAGCAAGCCTTTAAATCTCTATTTCTGTTTAAAGAAAAATGGAACTATTTTCACAACTCAGTTGCCTAATGGACTGTACATATTTTTTCCATTGTCTTGAAGGATGAGCAGAAATGAATGGGAGAGGCTATGTTTGGCAATGATATTACTGATTATTGGAAAATCTTTTACTGTCTTTACTATACAGACTTCCAGTGATTTACACATTGAATTTGTAAGCATCAATCTATAATAACATATAAAGTAGTTGACAGCATAAAAAAGTTGATGGTCAGGAACAGACAGCAGAAAACTCTGTTCATTGCCATTTATCATGCTAAGAACAGAGGATAAGAACAAATAACTCACTGTGCTTTATTTCTGCATAAATACCTCCACACTATCTCCCTCAGTCTGAGAACCAAGGCCATGTCCCTGGACACAAAACCCCACTTACTTAGGCAAAACATCCTGCACAATAAGAAGTCAGCATGCTAAGCCTTTGTGTAGGTATATGCTTGCTGCGTGCACATTTGCCAAGACCTTGCAAATGCCTATAACTGCATAATAGATATGGCTACACATTAAAACTACTGTTTCCAATCAAGCTCGATAGCACAAGAAATTATTCATGAACTGGTCCATGAGTGCAGTTCTTAACCTAACTAGTCTCTCTGACTCATTGGTATCCATGACCTTGGATGCATTTATGACTATGATCTAGAAATGCAAGTGGGAGGAAACACAGACTTCTTCACAAAGCCAGAACAAATCTCAAGTCTAGGGACGATGAAGGCTTCCTGCCAGTCAGCCCTAGGGAAATAGTGCACAGTTCCCAACATCTTTATTTTTATTTACAAAACTGACCTGAAAAACAACTCCAGATTCTGGTACCTGTTAAAGCAAATACTTACAGACAAAGATAAGTGTTGGAGAAGATTGGCAGCATATTTGGGCAATTACAGGACTGAATATGTTTCCAACATAGCCTTGAAATTCTTGATCCATGGTGAGAAAAAAAAACCCTGAGCTGAGACACTAGTTCTGACAGCACAAACTAGTTAGCAGCCTTAAGCAAGATGACTGAAACTCTGAGGGCATTTGTTGCCTCACCGTTCAAATGATGATGACACTACAGAACCGTCTACAGCAGTCATTTGCTAAATTTAAAAAAGTATAAGGATTACAACTCATTGGCTATCTTAGTTCAGACCACTATAACAAAAATACCATAGACCGAGTGGCTTATAAACAGCAGAGATTTATTTCTCACAGTTCTGGAAGCTGAGAAGTCCAAGATCAAGATGCCAGTAGATCTGGAATCTGTGAGAGGCAGCTTCTTGGCTTGTAGAGGGCTATCTTTCGATCATGTCTTCACAAGACAGAGAGCCAAGAAAGGAAGAAGCAAGCTCTCTCGTGCCTCTTCTTATGGAGGTACACATTCCATTTATGAAGATTCCACTGTCGTGACCTAGCCGCCTTCCAAGGGCCCCACTTTCTAACAACCACATTGGGGGATAGGATTTAAATACATAAATTTTGAGGCAATGTAAATATTCAGTCCATACCATGACCAAAGTTTTGACAATTTTACCCATTGATTCCTTCAAATTTTTGAGGTGGGTACTATTGAGTCCTCCAAGTTTTAATAGCTACATTATTCCTTAAATCTAGGTATTCTGAGACCCCATTTCCCAAAGCATGTGCTATAGACTACAGGTTCCAAAGCCAATTCGTAAAGAAAAAAATTTGTGATTCAAAAGAAGAAAACACAGTATACCATAACCTCATTTTGTATATTCAGTATCTATACTATACTAGTATATTAAAAGGCACTTAGAAGTCCTGAAATAAAGAAACTTTGCTTTGTTTATCTCATATCCCTTGACTCCTGCTGGCTTCCACTGCCCCTATTTGCACTTCTTTGTCTAAGGCCTCTCTTTCCCTCTCCTCTCCTCTCCCTCCTTCTCTCCATCCTCCACCCTCATCCCAAGCCTCAAAAGACCATTCTGCTTCCTTGTAGAGTAGGCCTGAAATACCAGGAAATTAACTCACACCCCCAAGAGAAGCTCCTCAACCAATAACTGGGTGTAATTATCCCAGTCCTCTGCTGCTTGGTTGGGATAACTTTGAGGCATGATACTCTCTACTACCTCCCATAGTTTGGCCATGAAATTAAAATCTAGTCACCCACAGTGGTTGCTGTCTTTATAAAGTATCAACACTTAGAAGCCTTCTCTTCTTCACTATCTTACTTCCCCACTCCTCATTTTCCAAATAAACTAGTTGCCCACAAATCTTACTGCAGGGTCTACTTCTGGGAGAACACAAACTAATATGCCCATGGTTTCCCACATAAGTTTGAGGACAGATCTGTTTTTACATAACACTTTTTTTTTCAATTAGCCAAAACTGTTGGTGGCAAGTGAAACCCAGTACAAAGGGGCTAAAACAGAAAAAGTAATTTATTTAAATCCAAGGATAGACTGCCTTTAAGCCTAGGGGACTCAGGCTCTTGGACAATGTCAAGTTGACTTGCTCTGTCTCTATTTCTAGGCTCTACATTCCTTTGTGTTGGCTTCATTCAAGCAGGTTCTCTACACAAGGCAGAAAGATGACCATCAGCACCAAGCTTACATCCTCTCTTTTCAGGAGCCCCAAGAAAAAAAGGAGCTTCTCTTTCCCAGTGGTTCTAAAAAGGGCCCAGGATGAATCTCATTAGACTGTCTTTAGTCACATGGTCATCTCTACACCAATTCCAAGACAGATGTGATAGACTATGCTGACTGAACAGTCCTGGGCCATCTGTCCACCCCTGCACTTAGCCACACCCAAACCACTTGTACCAACAGTGAGGAGGATTATTAGTTCCTCAAAGGCAAATCAGGGCATTATTCTTAACAAAGAAACAGTATCAGGACAGGCACAAATAACAGATGTCCACTCCACCCTTTAACATTCTACAGCACTCACTCAGGGAGATGCTGTTCTATAGCATTCACAATCACTTCTCCAAAATTCCTGAAAAAGTCTTTCTCAGAAACAGCTGAAGTGCACTTTGGAAAGAATTCAATCTCTCTGACAATTTCATGTCAGCCCAATACACTCTTTATACATGACCATTTTACTAATGTTACCCATTCTCTACTTGACTTCTTGATTTGGATAAATTCAAAGAAGTATTTATTATCATCTTGGCATTTCTTGTCAATGAAATTCAGTTCCTTTCCATCAACCTAGATCCTTACGATAAAATTTCCTTACCGTTCCTAACAAAAAAACGTGATCAAGTAAGCTTTAAGCAAATGGGAGAACACATTCACAGCAATGAAAAGACTAAGAAAAGAATACTGGAGGTTAGAAATATACTCTATAAATCACCCATCCTCTAGTGGAATTTTTTTTCTTTCACTTTCCTGTCTTTCCCATGGGAAAAAAGATTAAAACCCCCAAACAAACAAACAAAAAACAAATGGGGGGGGGGAAAACACAGAAGAATAAAACTGCACACTTGTGGTTATACTGGTTTTCCTAGAATTTACTACAATGCCAAAAATTAATTAATAATTAATGGCAAGCATGGGATCTCAACCAACATCACATGAAGAAAAGGAAAATACCTCAAGAATGTTCTAATTGGCAAGGAAACACTCATCTATGTCTTGAATCACCAAAAGCGAAGGGCGAGTTTCACATACCAACCTTGAAAAGTATTATTGGTTTTCAAATTCTAAAACAATATACTATTGCCTTTCCATTTTTTTTCTATTTCTTTTCTCTGTTCCTAAACTCATTCTCCTCGAGGAATCTCACTGAAACAGAAAGACTCATCTATATTATTAGAGGAACCATTATGCCACTTTTTTTCATCTTGCTTTAATCATTCTCCACTTTTTAAAAGAAGCATCCTAGGTCATTCCTTTTTATGGCTCCATTAACAAACATAATACTAATATTTATCATACAAAGATGCACTTTGTATGATAATGCAAAAATACATTAAAATCATATGATTTCAAAATTCTTTGGTCTACCAATGATAAGCAGCTTTTCAAATAGAGAACAAAATCCCCCTTTGCCATTTTGTCTGTAATGTCTACTATGCTCAGGCATGTGCAAGTTTAGAGAGGGGCATGGATTAATTCAGTGCTGATATTCATGCCCCGACTAGCTATGCCCCTCACACCCACATGCACTCCATATGCACACACTCTCATTTCATGAGATGCTACTTTTCCCCATGTACCCTGGGACATCCTCAATACTAGGCCTATGCAGCCCATGCAGGGGGGATCTTCGCTACAAAAACATGGAAAGACTCAATATTTAAATAGTGAAACATCAATCCCATTCAGCTATTAAAAAAATATTTTTCTAAAGGATATTAATGATGAAGATAAATGGAAACAATAAAACTTTTTTTAAAGAATAACAAAAATACACTCAAACATGAATTAGTAACATTCTATCTCTGGATGATAAGATTTTGAGTAGTATTTTTCCTTAATATTTTTCTGTTTTTCTCATATTTTCTACAATGAATATGCTACTTTATAATCAGTAGCTGGGGGACAACAAAAGATAAATAATGAAAAGTACATAAAAACCTTTGAGAAAAGTCTATGAAATGCTGGAGCAGAGCTGGTGGGACCAAGTAGATCATTACTACAAAAATCAGAGCGCTAGACTCCCCTCTACATTATTAAATGCTTGCCATCATCACCTCATAATTTATACTTATATCCACCACAACATTGGAGTCTCCTAGACTATCAATGCCACATCTCAATTCTTTCACCATCTCAAAAATGCATAGTACAGTGCTTTGCACAAAATAGGTGTTCAATAAATCTAGTGTAAATTGATTTATGAGAGCATGGTGATTAGAGGATGGATGTGAACAGGCAAGGACCATTAGGGAAGGAAAAAAATCTAAGGGTCCAGGTGCTCCAGAGCCTTGAAACATCAGGTAAATACCTGGAATCAGCTGTTGGAAGAGTCAAAGTTCCAAGAAGTCAGGCAGGGTTTTTAGGACCAGCATGTTAAAAAAAAAAAAAAGCATCGAGGGAGTCAGTTGAGTCAAGGGCACTGAAAGCCAAGACAGCAAAGCACCACTGAGACTGCTTTCAACTTTCTTCTAAGCAGGGTGGTCTTAAAAGCAAGTGTGCTTTGTGGTTACCCAGAGTTGCCTCTGCATACACCAGGTCCAGATGGTTTAACTGAAAACAATTTGGCCACAGAAATTTAGCCAACTGAGCAATTTAGGCCAACAATATAAAATTCATTGGAACAACCTAGTCCTACAATATAATGTCTTTTAAAATGTCATTTATTGTTTCTTTTTCCAAATTTCAAAAACTATGGATTCTTATTAGACTAATAGGCATATCAAACTTAAAATGTCCAAAACTGAGCTCCAGATCTTGTCTCCCAAACTCTATCTTCCTGCAAACCTCCCCATCCCATTAACACAGTTCTATCCTAGTTGTCCAGGCAAAAAACACTAGATTAATTCATGACTATTCTCTTTATCTTATACCACCCCTACACACACAAACACACACACACACACACACACACACACACACACAGGTCTTGATCACCAGGGAACACTTTTAAGCTTGCTGTTCCTTCTACTACCATGTATTTTCCCCAAGCATCCACTTTCTTCATACCCTCATTTCCTTTAGATCTTTATTCAAAAGCTACTTTGACAAGAACTCCTCTGATGACTTGATTTAAAATTGGAACCCCCCCCCCAAGATTCCATCCCCTTCTCTGCTTCATTTTTTCTGTAGTACTTTTTACCATCAAGCCAAAATATATTTTACTTAATTCTTTTGTCTATTCTCTCTCCCCACTGATTTGTACCTTCTTGCAAGCAAAATTTTCTTGTCTTTCTTGTCTATTGCTTTAGCCCCAATGTAGAGAATATGGCTGACATTTAGAAAGAGCTTGATAAATTTTTGTTGAATTGATTAACAGAATACGAGTAAGCAAAATAATTCCACCCACGCAAACATTACTCAGACTTTGATGCATAGTTGTCCAAATACTTATCTATACATTATTGTTACCCTACAAATACAGGATTACATCATAGATACTGTTTGAACCTGTATGCTTATCAGACTAAGCATTATTGGATATTTTGGATGTTTCAATTAAATCTTATTATCCCAAATTTCTACTGCAACAAAGACCAAAGAATAGGAATAATGAGCTGGAAATGAATTTGAAGTATAATAATAAATATATAGGGGAAATTGAAAATTTAAATTTTAGAATGGGCAAAGATCTTTAAAGATAAATAAAGAATGCAAAGCAGTCATAATCATGGACCAAAACTATCAAGGAATAATGTCTGAAGAACATTCATTGTATGGGGTTTTTTTCCTTTACCAAATAGTTATATTGATCAACTTATTTTTGACTAAATTGTTTTCGGTAGAATAAACTGGAGCTAGTGTTGGCAGAAGTCAATAAAGACATAGGGAGAGCCAAAAGCTCTCAGGAGCAACATGATTCTGGCAAAAGCAGGAGCAGAGGACCTAGAATCATGAGAAGATCATCATAAATGTTTCTTTGAAAGACTTCATAGCCTCAGATCATGGAAATTATTCTACACCTCAAATTTCACCATCCATGACATTAAGACAGAAACACCCCTCACCTCTTTACTCAAGGATGGACAAATAAAGATAAGCCAGACATCTCTGCAATTTTGAAGAACAGTCTTGGTTCTGTCAGTGGGCTTTCCAGAACCAAAAACCAATGAGATTGATTTTTGGAGTCCAATAACCCTCATCTCTTTTTCTTACACTGCATGGAGATTCATATGGGGGCACTGTGAAGATATGTTCCACTTTCATCACCTTTGCTGACTATTTTGGTTCCTTGACTACTAGGTATTCCTCTGAAAATCATCCAGTTGGTGAAAATTTTGAGAGTTTAGGCTGACTTCCCATCATCTGAATAAAGTGGATGGCTTTTTTTTTTTTTTTTTTTGTCATTTCTTTCATAAGGAAATGGAAACCAGACTCTGTTTTGTACAATCAGTTCAACTTCAACCGTTGAGTTGAGATGTCACCAGCAATAGTACTGGGTTTGGGGGCACCTGGGTGGCTCAGTCAGTTAAGTGTCTGCCTTCGGCTCAGGTCGTGATCTCAGGGTCCTGGGATCAAGTCCCATGTCAGACTTCCTGCTCAGCAAGGAGTTTGCTTCTCCCCTTTCTGCCCCTCACCGCTGCATGTGCTTTCTCTGGATCTCACTCTCTCTCAATCTGTCTCTCTCTCTCAAATAAATAAATAAAATATTTTTAAAAATCGTAGTGGGTGTTAATCACATACAAAGGGCATTGCTGAGGGGAAACACTCAGTTGGCATCTACAAAGGATTCAGTCTTCACATAAAGGGATGAGAAAGACCAGTCACCCTTGAGCTATTCAACTCAGGGCCATCTTGAAGAGAAATGAAGAAAGGACGTAAATAATATTCTGAACCTACTGTGTGACATGCGTGTTCTGGTGCTTTCACATGTGTTATCTTAGTTAATCCTCACAACCACCACATTAATAACAACTACCCATGATATAAGTGTCATTTTATCAATTATACAGATGAAGAAAATGCGGCTCAAAGAAATGAGGTAATTTTTAAGAAGCAATGCCAAAATTTGGAAAGTTTTTAAAATTTCTAACTCCTTGTTCATTGCCCTAGCCTAGCCCTCCACCATGCTGTATTTTTGGTCTTCAAATTTAAATGGAATAGTGGTATCTAGAGTTGGGGAAACGGGAAGAATAAGAGGTGACTGCTAAAGAATGTAAGATTTCTTTTTGGAGTGATGAAAATGTTCTAAAATTGGTTGTGGTGATGTTTTCCCAGCTCTGAATTTATGAAAAGTCATTGAATTATATTCTTTAAATGGGTGAGTTGTATGGTATGTGCATTATATCATAATAAAGTGGTTAACAAAAAATAATATTTAATGGATGTCTTTCCCTGCTATACCAATGAAGTCACCAATTTTTAATAATATATCCTGAAGTTCAAAGACTGTGCTTTATATTCCTTCATAATTTTATATGGTAGCAATAAATCAATGGTTCTTCATAGAGATGATGAAACAGATCTGAACTTCCCCATCCCAACAGGTGGGGGAAATGTCCAGTTAACTGCATCTGAATGGAGGTCAAAACCATGATCCCAAAAAGAAACAAGACAGTAAAATTTTCTCTAGCATAGTCCCTCTCCCATTTCAAGTATCTGCCCCACTCCTCACATTTCCTCCTTTTTATCACCATCACCATAATATTGCAGTTACACAATTTCATTCAGAGTCAAAATTAGAAATTAGTTAGAGAAGCTATGGTATTCTCCTGATTCTAAGATGTTATCCTTTTAAGATGAATCATCAATTTAATAACAACTTTCCAAGAAATAAAAAATGGAATACCACATTAAGTACATACATTGTACAGTAATTGAGCATTTCAGAAGTGTTCAAATGTGGGAGAAAACAACTTAGAATTTAAAAAATTAAGTAATGCCCACAAAAATGATAATCCAGTTAAAGTATGATTTCTCCACATTTGAAGAAAAACAAGATGCTTTTTTTAGAATCAGAGTGGTGATGAATCTTTAATGATAGAAATATAGCCCCAAGACTACAGAAAAAAACAGTAATATTTATTGCTGGGTTTAGTGGGCAGCTTCCCAGAATCTATCAAATGCTCAAAGGTCATGCCCTACTCATTCATTTTGGCTGGGATGAACCTTCACCCCCATTTTGCAAAAGTAATAGAAGAAGGGGGAAAGGGTATGGCTTTGGGCATGTACACTGAAATCTACATGTTCTCAGAGGCCTGGAGAAGTGTACATACTTGCTGGCACTTCATGGCCATCGCCAGTGTGCTGCAGAACTTTCAGCAAAGAATTGGTAATTGGACCACCCCAGCTCTGAAGAACTATAAAGCTTAATTTCTCATTGTCCACAAAAATAAATAAATAAATAAATAAATAAATAAATAAATAAATAAATAAATGTTTAACAAGTTAAACTTTTTTTTAATTAAAAAAGACTACTTAAGGGAGCACAGCAAGGGAACCAAATCCTGCCCGTAAATGAATGCTCTGGCTCTGTAGTATTGGTCAGCCCTTGCAAGGAGGACTTGGGTTGGATCTCTGCCACTGGCTAAATCATGGGAAAGATTTGCCCAGCCTAGCACTCCTTGATTCTCTTCTACCTAAAGAAATAAGACCTAGGACCTCCCCTTACCACCTCACCAAAAGGAATTAAGCAGGTCAGAGTATAAATCTCTGTTGTGCTGCTCTTGCCAACAACCTGATCTCTTTCATTCTGGACTACCTATATTCCCTGCCTACTCTAACCCCTGATGGATTTGAGCCCACTGAAACCTCAGGTATTTGCTTGATGGAAAACTCCAAAACCATCCATATATTCATATGATGAGGTTTTCTCATGACAAAAGCAATGCAAAACCCCATCCAACTGGTGATAATATAAAACAAGATTTTCAATAGTGAGTCCCATAAAAGCAGAAACTATCATACCTGCTAGAACAGAGGTTGCAGGTATACTTTATGCAGAGATTTTCTAAAGGAAAATCTTAATTATATTATTACATATAAGTTAAAAGTAACTCTAAATTGGGGTTACATAAGATAATATTATTTTGTTTTATAAGTACAGCATATTACATACTGAAATTCAATCGAAAGGTATATATCCTGGATTTCCAGTAATATAGTTTTGAGAAAATTATAATTCAGACAGCTAAAAGTTAGTATCAATAAATATGGGCACATAGCAGGGCTATAATAAACAAGTCCTCTTATTCATATGATTGAGACTGATTACTAATTGACCAAAAAAGTCAATTAGTAATAAATAATTACACATAAAAGTATTTACATGACTTAATAATTTTTTTAACTTTAGATATAGAAATGTACATTCATTCATTGATTCTTTCATACTTATTCATTGAGAATAGGTATGTTGATTGAAATTGGTCATTTTCTTTTTTGCCTAAACTAAACTCATAATGCTCTGTCTACAATTTTCAGCTTAGGTTTCCTTCAAGAGTGATGAAATCTTAAAGACCTTTATGAAGAAATCATATGGATACAGAATCATCTCTGGTGTTTACAACACTGTTTTACCAATCTTTTGCAGTTATTTCTCACACTTCTAATTCCACAGCTATATATATTTTTTTTTAATGATCAAATTAATGAGTGTTTAGAAAGTATTCAACCTTATTCTTGCATGTACACTAACTTTATTTTTATGCACATATCTTATTGGATTTCTCACTAGCCAGCGTGGATAACCTCTTTATAGAGTAACAGTACATTATAGTAGGAAAAGAAAGCGCACTTATATGTCAATTATATCTCAATAAAAATGGAAAAGATAAACAGACAAGCAGGCAAGCATACAAACGGTACCTTTGTAGCCCTTCCTTAGAATGGGGAGAAAATATAATTGAACTGATATGTGTGGTTTCCAAAGAATCTAACAGGAAAGCAAGTATAGACATATTTGTTAAAATATACATGACAGTGTGAAGTAAAAGAATGTATAATAAATTTAGCAAGTGGAACAAAAGAGTGCCTAGAAACATAATGACCTAATGACCTAATTCAAGTGCCTGCTCCACCTCTTTCTAGCAGTGTGACCTTGAACAACTCACTATAGCTTTCTGGAACTTGGGTTCTTCCTCAATAAAATGAGAGGGTGATCCAAGATCCAGAATTTTCAAACGATAATCCCAAGAGTTCTGTGTACCCACTTCTAGGCTGATAGGTGCTCTGTCCTAATAGAATAAAGTAAGGCACACATGCACCCACATTCACACACACTCTTTCATACCTGTACCCACAGTGTGCATGCCCCCCCATACATAGTGGTTCAAGGCTATCTGCTTTACATATCAGATATCTGGGTAAGACCATCTTTGTTTTCTGGCCTTAAAAGAAAATTGGAAACCATTGCAGTAGATGACATCAGAGTTCATGCCAGTCCTAACGTTCTCTGATTCTTTTTTCCATACTGCCATTTGTGCAGAAGGCACTCAAACAAATAAGAGTTGCTGATGGTATCTGTTGTGAGTATTGCAAAACTGAACACTCAACTATCAAGAGCTGCTAGAATTAAGCTTCTCTCTACACGCAAGATCCCTCAAAATCCTGCACATGTTTAAGATTTAAAATGTGCAGCCTAATCAGCAGAGAAAGAAAAACAGTTAAAAACCTGGCTGCTTAACTTTGGCATTGCCTTCAAATTATATTCCCATTTACAAATTTTACCACTGAATTTTTTCACATGTATTTGACATTTTATTTTCCTGTTAAGTCTAAACTCAGGAAAAGGAAAGGAAAGGAAAGGAAAGGAAAGGAAAGGAAAGGAAAGGAAAGGAAAGGAAAGGAAAGGAAAGGAAAAGAGAAAGAGGAGGAGAGAAAGAAAAAAGAAAAAAACCAAACAAGCATCCATGTAGGAGGCTAGAAGAGAACAGCTTGATAAAGATCACCGGAAGATTGCTGCCTCTAGAAAGTTCAAGAGCATTGTAATAAATTACCCTGTATAATTCTAAAGAGGTCTGAAATGTTTAACTAGTTTTAAATGTGAGCAAATACACATACACACTGCAGTCTAATATGCTTTAGCTTCATGTCCTGAACACTATAAAAATGTCCCATTATTGGTGTTCACAACACTTTAACAGCTTGGATAGATTATACTCCTTAGGGGAAGAAGGCAGCTAAAATGCAAGGTTCAAGTTCCTGAAGTTCAGATAGTTTTAGGACATTAAAAATAATAATAATAATAAAAAATTTAAAAAAAAACTTCCCAGAAGGAAGAATTAATTTCTCTCAAGCAAAAGACAAAAAGTGAGAATTTGTTCAATTAACAACATGTTTTGGACAGAGCCAATGGAAATTCTTAGTCTCATAGGTGACTTTTGCAGAAAGGCTTAAATCAGCGTTTTCCCAGGAGGCCCTATCCGGTCTGTTAGAAGTGTACAAGCATGAAAATATAGAGGAGATTTGCATATCATTGCACAACGTTTACATAAACTGACAAAGTTCGAACAGTTGATTCTCAGGAATTTTTCAAGTTCACATTTTATTTCTGCTACCCCTAAGTTAGGCAGTTGGAAAGTTCACTCATCTATATTCCTCTCACTCAGCTAATAATACTGTCTTGGGTCCTGTGAGAGGAGGTATATTATTTAATTCATAAAATTGGAGGTAGGATTATAAGATGTGAGCATTGAAAGGGTTTTGTTCTCCACTTTTCTGACAGAGATAATTAGGGAAATAAGGCAATGTAATCTGAAATTTTCCAATAGCCCCTCAAAGCTTTCATTAAACACACTTTGGAAAGCATTGAGAAAAAGGGGGTAAATGCACAGAAATCCACCTGAGTTTGGAGTATATAGACTTTGGAGTCAAATAATAATGGGTCCTTGTCCCAGCTCTGCTTTTCGCTAACTGAAATTTGGCAAGTTATTGAACTCTTCAGAGGCTTTATTTTCTCATCTATAAAATGGGAAATGATATTAAAGACTGTTTCATAGAGATGTGCAAATTTAAAAAGATGCCTGTAAAATGTCTACCATAATGAACTAGATTTAGTTCATTACCGTTTTTAGAATCATTAACTCTGTCCTTTGCTTCATGACTTTGATGTTTAATAGCACCAAAAGATAAATTCCCCTAAGTAAACTTCTATAGCCAGAACTTTTATATTCCACATTAGCACAAGAACTAAGATTATTCATGAAATAGAATTCACATATCCTTAAAAAAAATTGTTTTGGTAAACTAAAGTTATAGGTTATTAATCCAGTTGCCACATCACCAGAGCCATCCCTTGTCATCTTTCAACAGTGAACTAAGGTCACCATAATCTTCTGTACCCCCTCAGAGGCCCCAAATACTTTTTATGGTCATTACCCTTGTTTGTATCCACTTTTTAAAAAGAGCCATGACTGAGCCATTTCAGGAACAAGGGTACAATTAGGTATTGATTGTTTTCCCCCTTTTATAGTTCTTCCATGTTAAAAAGATGGAATAAAGAAACAAAACAAAGCAACTGGTAGGAAAGAGGATGTTAGACCCAGCCCTTGGCTGAATTTAATTTGAGGCATTTCAGTATGGTTATTTCTCAGAGTCATTGAGGGCTAATGGTGCAATCCGATTTTGCCCAGATGAATTTCCCATGACAAACGATATTGGCTCATCATTTGTGGTCGTGACTGAGTGCCAGTATTTTTCTTCCTCCAAAGCTTGGGTAGGACAGCATGGAGCTCTTATGTTCCTGGGGACATTTGTTTCCAATTTTGCAAACGCTATGAATGTGGTTATTTTTGTAGCTCTGTTAGGAAAGTGCATGGCATTTGGTTTTTCTTGTTGGAGTTAATTATAAATCATTAGGGTTCCAGTGCCCACAACAAAGTCCTTGGACCTTGAAGCTCAATCACTGGTGATTGCAATAGTCCTGTCCACAGCCCCCCACCTCTTGCTAAATCTTCCATTTCTCATTATAGAGAAGGAGGGAGGAGGGGGCGTTATTTTAAGATGTTTTTATTGGCTTCTAAATGTGAAGCTTTGGTTCCAAGGTCTTCTCTTTTCCCAGAGCAAGATAAACTTTTTTGAGTTGTAAATCATGGAATTTTTGCATCACTTGACAGGGTCCATGTTTAAAAGCCATTCCAATTGCCTCGCTGATGACTTAGAAGCAGAGAGAGTTGCCCACACATCATGAAAAGGACCCTTTCAGTAGCACTGGGCCTAAACCCAAATCTGTTTCTTTAGGATGATAAATCATTCTATGTTCACCCACTCCCCACCTCCATCCCATTTATAGAAAACACCATTGTGACCTGACCAGTAACTTTAGTTCAAGCCACTATCAAAGCTGGGAGGTCCCGAGATGGCAAAGCTCAATCTAGGAACTCCTCCACCTCTGAACTGACCACTCTTCCTGCCCACAGCCAGGAATCCACATCATTGGGCTGCCCCAAGCCCCCTATAATTACCCACCTCATCTCACTCTCCAGGATAGCACACAAAGTCCCAAGTTTTTCCCATTAAAATATCCCTGTCCCAAATGTCATTTTCCCACAGGGCTTTGTTTCCTGCTAGATAGTAAATGAGTAATCTAATTTTTAAAAACACCTGCATTCAAGTATCTGTAGGTGCCAAATGGATAATGAAGAGAGAAGGAGACTTGTTTTCTACTTTTTTTTTTAATCTCCAAACTCTCTCTTCATTCAAGGCCTTCTTTGTTTGAATCAGAGTGGGCAGATGACATTCTCTAGGTCACCTTTACTCTCAAAGTCTGTAAGAGTACCTGGCACCTAGTATGCTTCAAGAACCATTTGATGAATGAATGAGGACCCATCCAACTTTCCCTTCCTTATCCCACCCCTGGCAGACCCTGGGGATGAGATGGGCTTGGAGCAGAGCTTGCACACCAAGGAGTTAATGAAATATATTCAAAAAGCACCCTAGCAGGCCCTGAAGACCACTAAGTCCTACCCTGCCACTTCATAGGTGAGGAAAATGAGGCCCAAAAGAAGTTTCCCTCCCAAGGTCACACAGTGAGTGACTGGAATAGAATCTGATTCAAGTGCCTCGACTCCCCGATCAGGGGTCATCACCCAAGTGGTTTGCTTCCATGTTCTTCCCCTTTTTTATAAGCTTTCTGGAGAAGAATAACTTGAGATAGGTGTTCTCAACAGTTTCCTAATGAGGATTTACTTTTAATCACACACACACACACACACACACACACATACACACACACCAAGTCTTCTCATTATGGAAGGGCAGAAGCTTCTGGTCCTGAATGTCTCCCCCTCCTTTTCCACTCCCAGGAATCTCCACAAACTGGAGACCCAATTATAACAATCAGCTTGAAAGCAAACATGAAGAACTTGGAGATCATCTAGTGTGGCTTTCCCTCAAAAGTAGACCCCAAGATAGAAATCCTAGGAAGTACTGGGAGGAAATGAGGGAGGAAGTAGGAAAGAAGGGAGGAAAGCCCATTAAGGACTTCTTAAGGCACTGGGCACACACAGCCAATAAAGCTATTGAGGCCTCTATCCCATCTGGAATCCTGTACAAATACCTCAGAATGGTCCACTAAAGGGTGAGCAAACTAGGGTATCTATCTTTTAACTCCTGTTGCATATCAGTTTTCTACTGCTTTCTAAGAAGCACTAAATCTCTGGTGCTATTGGCCTCTCCAACAAGACCCCCACAGTCTCTGCACCCAGACAGCCCATGCATGCAGGGCAGGAGCCTCAACCAGTATGGCAGCTGTCTGCAGATGTCCCCCGTGCAGGCACCAGCAGGATCTGCTGCAGAGAACAAACAGGTGATCAAGAACCATCACTATTCAAAAAAAAAAAAAAAAAAAAGTGACCTACTCTTGAGAAAGCCCTGCAGAGAGTTGGAGGTGGAGTTTTAGCAGCAAAAAGAAATTATATGAAACCTGGTGGGAAGCTGACCTCTTCCTCTTCTGCAAATAATATCCTTATTCCTAGAAAACTCTTCCTCTTGCTCATTCTTCAAGTCTCAGGTCAGCTTCAAAATAAACAAATAAATAAAGTTTGTTGAGGAGACTTTCCCTGCCTTGCTCTCATGCCCTTCCCTTTGGTAACACTCTTGCTTATAAATATGTATTCAGTGTCCATCTTCCCCCACAGATTCTATGTTCTGAATGCAGAAACATGTCTTTCTATGTAATCACTTCTATGCTGCCAGAGCCCAACACAACGCCTGAACATACAAAGTGTTGAATAAATATGGAATGTATGCTATTTGCAGTTTTTATTTAACGTAGCCTCATGGCGGGCCGTGTTTGCTCAGCATGGATGGATTGAATTTAGACCTCCTGACTTGTTTTTGACTTTTTACTTGGTGAACTGAGCTGCTTCTGTAGATGGTAGGTGACGCTGTTTCTCAAAGGAGCTTAGGTCAATAAAAACTCAGGTGAGAGGGTCTCATCAAGTTTCATTGAATGAAACTTGTTAAAACTTCCTCCCTCTAACCTCTTTACTGTCAGGACCCATTTTAAAAGCACAGGGTTACAACTATAAAGGATCTAATCAGGTTTCCTCTTTTCTTGAGAGGATGAAAATTTAGCTTCCTCATAGACTAAGCTGTATGATGTCATTACAGCCTGTTCTGGGAAGGACAAGCCTACTCCACTTAATGACCAGCATTTTCTCTGGATTTTATATTCTTGGAGACTTTCACAGCAGCAGGCAACTATGAACTGCCAGACTAGCTGCCCCCAGAGAATACAGGGAGAAGTGCGTGACTCATTCTTAGGGAACCATCCTTCAATTTTCTACCAATGTGTTTTTGGTCAAGACAAATAACAGTAACTCACACCAGCTCCAAGTAAAGGGTGGAGGTAGTTATTGTAAGACTCAGGAAAGATGAGAAACAAGGCATCTTTAGGGTTTGGCTTCTAATTCCCTCCTGCTCCCCCTCCCCATCTCTATCTCTCCCCCCCTCCTTTCTTTCTCCATCTTCCTCTAACAACCAACTGGTTCATGATTTCTGCTTGAACACAGCTGTGATGTTTCTCTCTTCATACATTAATATTTTAATTCTACCTCCTACCACTAACTAGCAACTAGTTCTTTGTTTCTCAATTCCACATCCCCTTAAAAGGAATGCGACTTGCCCTGCTAGTTTGATTGGGAACAAACTCTAATAACAAGTCATGGGTTATTGACAAGCCCATAGCACTGCTAGCTTTGATACAAGTTTGTACCCTAGTCCAATAAGCGTGATAGGAAGGAGCACAGGAAGAGAGAGTTCCAAGGCAAAGAATGCAGATGTGCCCACTCAAGTAAGAGTGAAGGAAGAATTTCCTTAGAAAAGAGTGTAGGGCAGCCAGGGTGGCTCAGTGGTTTAGCGCGGCGGCCTTCAGCCCAAGGCGTGATCCTGGAGACAGGGGATCGAGTCCCATGTCGGGCTCCCTGCTTGGAGTCTGCTTCTCCCTCTGCCTCTGCCTCTCTCTCTGTCTCTCATAAATAAATAAATAAGATATTTTTTTAAAAAAAAGAGTGTAGATGGTACTAGCAACCAAATATACTAACTACTCTAACATAGGCGGGTAACTGGTGGCTAAGGATGCAGAAATGTAAAACTTTTTAAGGCTGTTGTATCAGAGCCACTCCTCCACTGATCCTCTGCAGGCCGACCACTTCCAACTATAAGCATCTTTGAATCTCTGCCTGGGGCTTTTCTTACTCATAAGTGCACACTCAAAGCAAGCTAGAGATGCTTGAGTTGATGGCACCCAAAGCAGCATTTTCTCAATGACAAATGGGAGTTGGTAAATACCCTAGACAATTTGGCCCTTAGATGGGACAACCCTGAGGCATGTTCTACACTTTCCCCCAGAAGTCCAGACTATAAATGAGCCCATAAAGCTGTTCAATAGCGTAGAATTTTCCAGATTAATATGAGAGTTTGAACCAACACTTTGTCCAGGACTGTCCTCCAGATCTTGTTCTCCTTTCTCTGTGTCATGGTCTCCTTGCTCCTACTTTATGAAGCAATTCCCAAAAAACATTTAGGGACAGTAAGGTAATGGCATAATCCACAAATGTATCATTTCCTACAGTAAGGTGTGTTTGTTTTGTGTATTTGTTCATTATAAACAGATCTTCTCAACCTTTGGAATAGATTGTGTCTCAACGATAAAAACAATAATTTACACCAGCTTAAGAAATGAACCCAGTGGTCTAGTCTCCGAAAGATTTTCATAGTCAGAAAAAGTTGTGGAGGCTGATTGATTCAGCCTCCACAACTAAAAAGGTAATTTTAAAACAACTTAAGTTTTTCAACGAACTTACGTTCGTTGGAATGGTATACTATGTCCATGCCTAAGAACTCAACATCAACTTCATAAAAATGTCAATCCTACCAAGTTAATACATAAATTTAATGCAACACAAATAAAAATTATCAGCAGTATTTTTGAACTATTTTCATATGGAAAAATAAACAAGTAAAACTAGCCAGAAAAATCCTATTAAAAAAAAGTAATGAGGTCAAACTAGCCCTGCCAGATATTAAAATATGATATAAAGCTACATTAATTAAAGCGACATAACACTGGCCCATAAATAGACATATCAGTGGAATATTCCAGTAGTAGACCCAAAAACATACAGGAAATTAATATATGATAAAGATGTATTATTAAAGAAATAGAATTCACACAATGGGTAGCCATTTAGAAAACAAAAAATTGAATCCATTCCCCTAACCTCAAAACAAAATAAATTACAGATGGAGCAAACATTTAAATGTAAAAACTGAAAACCACAAAATTATTAGAAAAATAGGCAGCAATTGTGCAATCTCAGAGTAGGGTAGGCTTTCTAAGCATGACATTTAAGTCAGAAGTCTTAGAAGACTGACAAATTTAATCACACAAAAATTCTAAAAATTTATACAGCAAAAACCTCCTCTCCTAAAGTTAAAAGAATACCTTTTAAAATGGAATAGATCTGTGCAATTCATATCATAAAGAGTTCAGTTCCCTAGCACATAAAAAGCTTCTCAAAATTATGCAAAATCAATGACTCCGTATTTGCCAAATGATGTGCCAAGGCTGCAAGCAGACAATCCGTAGAAAAGAAAGCACAAACACTCTGAAAACATGATTAATTTCAGTTGCAGTAAGTCTAAAAGTAAAATACACTCCTCTGTCTCTCCTTTACTCTCTTCACTTCTAAAACCAGAGGTGTGGGTCTTCCATACATCAAGCAGTTCTGTAGCTCCAGCTGGGTGTCCCATGATTTCACTCAATTCTGACACTACCTGAAGATAGCATCAGATCCCAGAGTTAAGGGCTCAGTCCTACAAGACTGCACCCACTTCATAGGTGAATCACAAATTCAGATTGTGCTTCTGATTCACTGGCTATAAATGGGAAGGTTCCCAAGATCCCCTCCTTTGGATCATTTAATTTGCTAGAGCAACTTACAGAACTCAGAAAAGCAGTTCACTTGCGAGATAATCAGTTTATTATAAAAGAATATAACTCAAGAACAGCCTGATGGAAGAGATGCATAGGGCAAAGTATGGGGAAAGGAGGACGAAGCTTCCATGCTCTCTCTGAGTGTGGCACTCTCCCAGCACCTCCACATGTTCACCAAGCCGGAAGCTCTCCAAACCCCATTCTTTTGGGTTTTTACTGAGGCTTCTTTATTTCATCATGTAGTCATGATTGATTGATTCAGCCTCCACCTCCTCTCCCCTCCAAGGTGGGAAGGAGGAGGACTGTAAATTCCAATCTTCTAATCCTGGTTGGTTCCCTAGCAACCAGTCCCATCCACAGGGGGCTTTCAAAGTCATTTCACTAATATAAACTCAGGTGTGGTTGAACCGGGTTTGTTATCAATAACAAAAAATACTCCTATAATTCAGGAAATCCCACAGGTCTTAGGAGATTTGTACCAGGAATCAGGGACAAAAAAACCAAGTATATTTCTTATTATAACTAATACCTAATATTAAATCTTAGTACTAATAAGTACAATTAAAACTATAGTTGAAATACCATTTTTCATATATCAAATTGGCCACATGGAAGTTTGATGTCAACTCAGTGTTGGTGATGGTACCAGGGAACAAGCAATCTCATATATTGCTAGTGCAAATATAAACAACAAAATCTACCAAAATTTAAATACACACATCCTTTGGTTCAGCAGTTCTATTTCTGTGGGCAATTCAGAGCCATCTCTAAAACAGTGCACAGGTCACTTTTAGGCAATAGGCTTGAGCAACCGAAACTTGGGCAATACAAAAAGGCCCACAGTGACCACTAGGCTGACACAAACAGGCTCATTAAGCGACCTACCTTAAAATAGCCATGGTCCCTAACCAACCAATACAACCAGGCATATTTCCTAAGATTACCAAAAAAGAGAAAATTCTAGGGGCACCTGGGTGGCTCAGTTGGTTAAGCATCTGCCTTTGGCCTAGGTCATGATCCCAGGAACCTGAGATCAAACCGCATCAGGCTCCCTGCTCAGCGGGGAGCCTGCTTGCTTCTCTCCCTCCCTTTGCTGCTCCCCCTGCTTGTGGTCTCTCACATGCTCTCTCTCTCTCTCTCTCTCTCTCTCTCTGTCAAATAAGTAAATAAAATCTTTAAAAAGAGAGAGAAAAAATTCCATGTCTCCACACTCCTCACTCCACCCTGTAACTGTAGCCACTCACCACCACCTCATGACAGACAATTTCTCTTTTGCTGCCCTGCCTGCTGATTCCTTGTAGTGTATTCAATAAACTTTTATCTTATTTGTTCTGTCTTAGGTGAATTCTTTCACCCCCAGGCCAACAGCCCTTACACAATTGGACCATCCCACACAGAGTCAGTAAGCTTTTCCTACAGTAAATATTTTAGGTTTTGGGCCATGTAGTCCCTGTCTCAACATATTGAGACATATTGTTCATATTGTTGTAATATGACATCAGTCATAGACCATAAATGAATGAATGAGCATGGCTGTGTTCCAATCAAACTTTATTTACAAAACTGCTGTGGGTAGGATTTGGCCTGTGGGCCATAGATTGCCAACTCTCGCTCCAGAACATAGTAGAATCAGAAAGGCTAGGCACACCCTCACTGTGGCTGAGACCACTGCTGTCCCCAAATTCCATTTCTTCTCCATAGTAAAAGATCTGCAGCCACAACCTGTCTCGCTTATTATCAGGGACTGCATTTCTCATACCCCTTTGTAGCTCGGTCATTGTGCATCTAAGCTCTCAGAGATGTGTAAGCAGAAGCTCCATTTCCAACCTCTGGTCCGTTTTCTTAAGAGCTTAAGACTAAATCTCCATTTTGACAGTGACCAAAATGACATTAAAACCATATACTGAGGGATCCCTGGGTGGCGCAGTGGTTTGGCGCCTGCCTTTGGCCCAGGGCGCGATCCGGGAGACCCTGGATCGAATCCCACGTCGGGCTCCCGGTGCATGGAGCCTGCTTCTCCCTCTGCCTATGTCTCTGCCTCTCTCTCTCTCTCTCTGTGACTATCATAAATAAATTTAAAAAAATTAAAAAAAAAAAACCATATACTGAAAATGGCAGAGCTGCCATCATTCAAGGTCCCCAAACAACTGGATGGGGAAGAGTGGCCCACAGTCCTGCACATAAGAGAAATTGTTCCAAACCTGGTCTGAGGACAGAACCTGTTTGCTTCACAATCCTTTTCTGAGTATTTAGCATTCTTAATAAAATGCTTAAGCAATTTCCTGTGAACTTGAATGGGATTAAGGTTTGCTCTGGGAAACCGATTACCCACATGCCCAATTACCCGCACACTCAGTTGCCAACTGTCAGTCTAAGGTCTCGTGACCTTTAACCGGACTTTCTTTTCTTTCTGTGTGTACTCTAACAGTGATTATCTAACTAAACCCTTTTCCTATCAAGGTTCCCTGACAAAAGTGAATTTGGGAAGTGGCATTCTAGGGTCCATCTCTCTTATGTGTATGACCATAATAAGACTTTGATATGGGCAGCCCGGATGGCTCAGCGGTTTAGCGCCGCCTGCAGCCCAGGGTGAGATCCTGGCGACCTGGCATCGAGTCCCACGTCAGGCTCCCAGTGTGGAGCCTGCTTCTCCCTCTACTTGTGTCTCTGCCTGTCTCTCTCTCTCTCTCTCTCTCTCTCTCTGTGTGTGTGTGTGTGTGGGTGTCTCTCATGAATAAATAAATAAAATCTTTAAAAAAATAAGACTCTGATACATGCTTATAGCTAAATTGTCTGAAAAGTGTTAACACTTAGAACACTCACATGATACTGTAACAAGAATGAGAAATATTTTTTCTTTGAGCCATTAAATTTTCGTCTCTATTGCAGCCACCCAATCTACCTTAATACATTCACACTTTATAAATTAGTTTAATTTACTAAATCCTTACTATCTGCCAGAGACTATATTCAGCAATTGACATGCATTATATGTCACCAAACTCCATTTCTTTCCCATAATAAATATTTGCAGCTAGGATTGGATGTCCTCTAGACTGTGCCCTGGGATATGCCTGTGCCCTTGAAACAGGAAGGGCTCAGATTTGCAGCCTTGAGAGCCAGAGCTCTGTGCACCCACTCACCCTGGCCCTGAAGGAATGGGAGGTTCTTCTTGGGAGAGTTTCTCTGGCCATTTCAGGTGAATTAGCCTCTTGAGACCGTAAAGAATTCAGCTTCACCAGCAACAGAGTCTGGCAGGAAGAAAGAAACAAAGGACTGGATGCCCCACCCATCACTTGAGACTAAGAAAAATCTTAGAATTCATAGAAATGTTCAAGTCATGTAAATCTCAGGTGAGATATTTAGAGTTCCTGCATATAAGGAAGAAATTAAGCAATCTATTGGAAACTCAACCATCTATGTATCCATCCCTTCACTACACAAATCATTAATGAGCACTTACTATGTGCCAAGATGAGCAAAACACTGGGCAGGGATGGGAGAAAGGGTTAAACAGGGAGGAGATGCTGGTCAAAAGTAACCACTTGACTCAGTTATGCAAAACTGGTTAGACCCAGAGATCTACTGTACATCATGATCCCAATAGTTAATAATACTGTATACTTTAAAATTTGCAAAAAGGGTAGATCTGAGGTTAAGTGTTCTTATCACTCAATAAGTTGGATGGGAAGAAACTCAGATGGATACATTTATGGCATTGATTTTGGTGAAAGTTTACTGGGTATAAACTCATGTTCAAACTCATCAAGTTGTATACATTAAATATGTGCAGCTTTTTGTACATTAATGATACCTCAATAAAGAAGTTTTCAAAAAAAATAACACTAACAATACAACAGTGAACAAGATAGTCAAAAAGATGTGACTACATTTGTACCCTGTGGTTGTAGGGCATTTTATATAAACCATCAAGCATGGGATTATCTTGTAATGTCAAATGTGTATTTTCTTTAGTTGACACTTGCATCCCCCTCTCCCCCGCCCCACCTCACACAGTGCATCAAGTCCTCACCCAGGGGTAGGGGCATCCATGTATAATGATGGTTATATACAGCCAAATGCTTGCCTCATTGGCTTGCCCCCAAGACTGTAATTCTCCTCAAGGAGTCATTTCTCTGGGTTCAGACTGTGCAAATGCAAAAGTCCCATTTAAATGCAAATAGTTCTGCAGCCATGACACATTACATCATTGTCATTCATTAACACCTTTCAAGTGTAACAGCAACCAGGAGGTCTAAGAAATCCTGGAGAGGGAGAGAATCTAAGATAGTGCTTCCAGGAAGAATAAGGCTAGCTGGCCAGCCTCAGCAAGGGGATCAGAAGAGGATTACCAAGAGATTAAATAAAAGTGAAGTGAGCACAAAAACTCCACTTGTAGTGTTAGAAAGACTCTATTGAAGGAAAGACCAGGGGCAACAGGATAAACAGTAACAAAGTGAATGTCTGGTATTATACAATTAACTACTCCTGTATATTTTTACATATATCTGAACCTCTTAATGGTTCACAGTTATTTTTGGAAGTAGGGAGGATAGACCTCAATAACAATATGAAGAAAAATCTTTACTCAGCAGGAGACCCACCTACCCAAATAATTTTAGTTGGACTGATAACTAAACTGGAAGTTTTGATGATGGAGGAGGCCTCCAAGAGGCTCCCTATGACCACTCTAGTGCTAATTCCAGGGTTCAGTTTTTGTTGAGGGGGGTGTCTACAAATTGGAACATAAGCTGAATAGCTTGGGTAATAAAGGAGTCTTCAAAGGCTATTTGGAGTAAGAGACGGGGAATGACCAGTTTGCTGGCAGAAGATAGAACAGGAATGAAACTTTATTAACACTCTACAATGCGGTCTATGATGGAAATCATCTTCCCTGTTTCTTCATGAAATCTTCAGTAAAAAAATGCATTTTTGTGTCCTAGAACTAAGAATTCACCAAAGATCCTAGTGAATAGCAGGAGCACCAGCTTTCCTCAGGAGGTCTGCTACTTGGATTCCAATTATAATTATTTAAACACCTTGAGGTGTACTGGGCCCAATGCATGGAGCCCACTGTGTAATGCAGGGTTTACAGATTTGGAGATGGGATTTTTTTAGCAGTAGTGAAAAGACCTGGGTATTCAAAACACAGTGGTTCTTTGGGGTTTTTTTAAAGATTTTATTTATTTATTAATGAGAGACACAGAGAGAGAGGCAGAGAGAGAAGCAGTACCCATTCAGGGAGCCCAATGTGAGACTCCATCCTGGGACTCCAGGATCATGCCCTGAGCTGAAGGCAGACAGACACTCAACCGCTGAGCCACCCAGGCTTGCCAAAGCACAACGTTTTTAACACCAATCATTGCTTTGTTTTTAAAACCAGTTCCCTACTTTTTAAAAATGAGGATTCTTAATTCTCAAAGCCAGGTGAACATAGTAGGTATAATTTCCCCTTTTTCAGGAGAGATGTGACTTTCACTGGGAAAGACTAGAGAATTCCACGAGGTCATTTTTTCCAATGATGACAAGAATCAAAGAACCTGGCCTCCACTGAGAGACAGGCATAATCCATGGGGCCTGGGAGCCACATTTGAACATAGAGCTTCATGCAACTGATCTAAAAGTAAAATCCATTTTCCTCTCCATCAGAAGGCTGCTGAGACACCATTGGGTGGCACTATTGCTTACATTTTCAAATTCTAGATAGTCAAAGCAAGTCACCTTTCAAACCCAGAAGCAGAAAAAAATAGCAGAACATTCTCCAAAGAGCCTAGAAGTCGACATTCTACCAAGGTATATCACCAAGACAGTTCAACTACTACAGGAGGTTCAAGATAAGTAAAATATAGTATCTCGGAAAATAACCCAACCCATATAAAAGACAGGATCTATAGATCCAATGAAGATTAGTAACCTCATTACAATTTCCATGCAATTTGACATCCTAAAGAGCTCTACTCTTGGTTCGAGATGGATTACCAGCAATTGCCATTCACTTCTGTTTAGGGGCTAATGGGGGAAGGCATACTGTTTTGTGGCTTTTGCTTTCCGCAAACATGCTTAAGCCTTGGTTAGTCGATTACCCCCATGACTCCTATATCCATTTACAGTAATTTCTATTAAGAAAAGTTCCACCTCTTGCACTAATGGGAGCTTTGATGATCAACTCAAGGTCCCTAGCTACTATGTTTAGCTACTATTTCTGCCTGGAATTCCAAGACCTTTCTCTGAATTATAAAAAAATGGACCTTTGAAGAGTGTAATGATTCTGATTACTCCTCCTCTCACACCCACCTCACTAGCAGACAGAAATCAGCATGGGTGACAGCCAGGAAATCAACACTGAAAACAATCGTTACAGTTGTCATTGTCCAGCATAACACACACAGACATACATGTGCCACACACGATGGGATTTTATTCAACAGAGCAATCCTGTATTAATTATATGTTTCACTGTTAATACTTCTTCACTAATTTAAATAGCCCTTCCATGCTGCTTTCCCAGAGTAAAATCAGACATGCCCGCTACTAATTGCATTACAATAAAGATGCCATTATCACAATGAATTACATGCACCACCTTTTTTCAGGGGCACATTCCCAGCTCATGACCGCCAGAGGGGCAACAGGGGAGAAGGAAAAACCAAAAACATAAGTCATATATAAAACAGGAGGAAAAAGACAATAGAGAATTATACCAAGTTTGATGCAATGACTATGACTGGTGGTAGAAACCCTCCCCATTCAAGCCTGGTTCCTAGAAAACTCAGGAGAAAAAGCTCCAAAGCAGTGATTTTAAGCAAAGCCCTCTCCTTACTACTCAAAGTGTGGTCCACAGTGTTGCAGCAATGGCACTCCCTGAGGGCTTAACAGGGAGAATCTCAGGACTTACTTAGACCTACTGAATCAGATTCTGCATTCTAATAAACATGCAGGTGATATGCATGCACATTAAAGCTTGAGAATTACTGCCATTGTTAATAGTCACCAACATAGGATCAAATGCCCCCACTCCCTCCATGACACCACATGAGCCCATCAGTACTCAGATGTCATCTAGAATTAAGAGAGGTAGACTCTACTGACTTGACTAACTATATAAACTAGTATTATGTTTCCTGGCATCAAGCAGAATCAAGTCTCATAAACGAGACCAAGTAAAGCTATCAAAAATACAGTGACTTTTTTTGCACAGCTAATTATTAAATCCACACCTTTACTATTACCAGCCTTCAAGCATCAGTTCACATTTTTTTTAATAGGTCAGTTATTTAATTAGATTCTTCATAAGACAGTTCACATTTCTCTCTTCCATGAAGACCTTCCTGTTAGGCCCACCAGGCTGTGTTATTCACTCAACACTCAGTATGCATTGTCTTGCATTGTTCGGTATTTTTTTAACTTATCTAATTTATGTCCCCACTAGATTGCTACCTCCTTGAATTCATTAATATTGAATTTGTTAATGCAAGCCTCTTTTTAGAGCACCTGTGTAGGTTAGAATTGCTTTCGGCCCCAACTAGCAATGCATATCTAACAGTTGCTTGCAAATTTTCACAATTCAATTCTCTTTCTAGCAGTTTCAGGAATGATGCAGAGGCTAAGTGATGTAACCCAACACTCAGACTCTCTCTACCTTTCTGCTCTTCAGTCTTTATCCTACTATCTTTTTATATTTGGGCTTCTTGCTTCAGCAATATGGCTGACTTAAGTCTAAACATCACATCTTCACACAACCACATTCAAGACAAGAAACGAGCTGATCTCCTCACCCATCTCATTTTACTCAGAAGCAAAATCCTACCAGAAGACTTCCTTTTACATCTTATTGGCTGCAAGTTGGTCACATGGCCATCCCTAAATCTCCAGAGCAAATGGGGAATGGGATTACCAAACTAGGCTTGGATCCTGGACTCAGGTGAGTGGCCCATATTCCCAGATCATATTGTAACCTGAACAAAATTAGAGGTCTCTAAACTTAGGAAGAAATGAGGAACAGCTGCTATGTAAGCAGCCAACAGTATCTGATGCAACCATACATTCAAGGCATCCTTCTAGTCACTGTTTAGAATACAAAAATGAATTAGGCAACTATAGGCCTAACTCACAACATTGGTTGTTTGCACTTAATAGACACTGGATGCAATTAGCAGGCCCTGGGACCAATGCATGATATTATCTCTGCCCACCCAAAGCCCCTCTTTCCCCATCCCTAAGCACACTCCTCAGAGCTAACCACTGTTCACAGTTTGATGTATATCTATGTATGTGGATACACCCATATTTATTTTTATTAAAATGTTACCATAGTCCTACCAAACACAAATGCCAAGAACTATTCCAGATGCTTGAAATAAGACAGTAAATGAGACAGATGCTTCAGAAGCATGCTTTGTTCACATTAAAGTGTGTTTTTCTCCTGGTCATCTTAAAGTTCTTCTTTCCAATGGTTTTCTGTATCACCTTCTATGCTTTTACCAAAATCTACTTAACTATTCGAGGTTTTTATTAAGATTTTATTTGTTTATTCATGATAGACAGAGAGAGAGAGAGAGAGGCAGAGACACAGGCAGAGGGAGAAGCAGGCTCCATGCCGGGAGCCCGATGCAGGACTCGATCCTGGGACTCCAGGATCACGCCCAGGCCAAAGACAGGCACTGAACCACTGAGTCCCCCAGGGATCCCCTAACTATTCATTTTTTAACAGACATGAGGGTTCTAATTTCCTACCACTGATGGCATACAAGATCTTGATGAACTTTCTTTAAATGTATCCTGTGAACTCCTATACAGGAATTTTTCTGTTGGATAGCTTCCTGAAGTAGTTTGCTATAACACACATTTTTCATTTGTCTCAACACAAGACACAGTATTTTACACACAATGGGTGTTTGAACAACATTTACTAAATGATCAGTCTCCACCATCGACACCCAATCAAGAATCCCTTGAACTTCCAACATGACTTTCTTTTAACGTTTCAATAAGAAACTGAATTCTTGCATTTATAACACATAAATAAAAACTTTTAAACCCTAATTCTATTTTGTAGATTTAAGTTATAATTCACTCCAGTTTATTAAAAGACCCCTTCTGGACTTTCCCACCAACAAGTTGGAATTTTTAATATGTTCTCATTATTAATAAAAATCTGTATTTGAAGGAACACGTTTTCAAACTGGCTTTTGAAAGGGTCCCTGGAGAACTGCTGTGGATAGCTACTGACGTGAAGAAAACCCAACATTTACCATGTGAAATTATCATTTGCATATCCACAGGGCTCCTTTCTGGAGGCTGTCTGGGGACCAGTGCTCCACATGGCACTCTCACTGCGTGACAAACACCAGGGAAGATGTTTTCCTCTGCATCTCACCCATCTGATGTGGGTACCAGCAAGTGACAAATGAGCACAATTGTTATTTGTGTTGAATGGGATGGATGTGGGCTATCACCTAATAAAGTGCTTATTAAATGTGCACATTTATGTCATTTAATAATCAAAAGGAACTCTGTACTTGAGGGACTGTGAACAGAACTTTAAAGGCATGTAGCACCAAACTCGGCACTCACCAACCAAATCTTGTAAAAGGCATGCAGGCCAAGTCAGGGATGACTGTGAGGAAGCAAAAAATGTACCTCAGGGAATTTGCAATTTGTGAACTTGGAGGATGAGAGGAGCTCTTCCATATTTAAGAATGCAGAAACTAACAAGAACCATTTAGGCACACAAAAGTTCAAATGCAAGAGGGAAAAAATGAACCTATGAGTAGCTTAGTGCAGCATTTTTAAAACATTTTTTACTTCAACCCGCAATAAGAAATACATTTTACATCATGACCCAGTGCAGACATGCCACATACATGTAGCTGAAATGAAAGTTTCATAGAATAATATACCCTTACTACATGATATCTTCCATCCTATTCCATTCCATTTTAGTTTTTAATGAGGTCTGCGACCCACTAAATTGATTTCAGGACTCACTGATTAATGGTTTATTATCATTGATGGTCAGCAGGTAGCCACTGCAATTTTTTTAAGTCACTTTCATTAAAGACAGGAAACTCAGGCACAGAATCATCACATACCTACAGTTTTAGAATCACAAAGACCTGGGTCTTAGTGCCCGATCTATTACTAGTGTATAACTTGGAAAAAGTGCTTGCATTTCATAAACTTCAGTCTCTCCATTTGTAAAGTGCGGATAATAACTGTATTAATCATATAAGTACTCTCAGAAGATGGCCACTATCACCAATATCAGGAGGATGATGACAATGGTGATTTACTCACTCATCTTGGAAAACATCCCAGAAATGGAAACATAACCCAGGGGAGGGAAAGCAAATTCTCCCCAAAATGCAAGAGACGTCTGTGGAGATTCCATTCCACTTATGAACTATAGTCACCCAAACCAAGGTTTTCTTAAAAAATAGTGATCACATTTTTCAAATCCTTGTAAGGTATAGTTTATAAGATACTGTTAAAACAAGTACATATGCATGCATGTCCATAGCAGCACTATTCACAATAGCCCGAAGAGGAAAACATCACAAATCATCATCAACAGATGAATGGACAAACACAATAGAGTATTATTCATCCATAAAAAGGAATGAAGGATTGATATATGCTACTACTTGGGATGAACCTCCAAACCATCCTAATCAAAGAAAGCCAGACACAAAAATCCACACATAGGTTTCATTTCTATGAAATATCCAAAATAAATAAAACCACAGAAACACAGAATGCAGGATGGCAGTTGCCAGGAGCTGGGGGAGGGGAGCATGGAAAAATATGCTTAATGAGTAAAGGGTTTTAGTTTGAAGTGATGAAAACGTTTTGGAACCAAAAAGGTGGTTGTACAACATGAGTAATATACTTAATACCACTGAACTGTTCATTTTAAAATGGTTAATTTTATGAAATGTGACTTTCAACACAATAAAACATTTTTCTTATATAACCATGCATAGTACATAAAAAGAAACCCAATAATTATTAGTGGGTTTTATTATCTAACTAATAAGTTATTTTTAACCTGTCAACAAAATATTATTATTATTTTGTATAATGATAATATTTTGCATTATTACATTGTTACTCTTAAAGGATTGTTACAATCTAAAGGCATTAAGTCTGTCCTAATAGCATTCTGACTAAAAAAATTCACATCTCCTCAAGAGGTAGAAAGAGAAATCAGTATCTGAAGAAAGCAATGTATTTAACAACATACAAAACCCTCACAAGAGCCACACAAATAGAAGAGGGAGCATCCAGCCAAATCTGAATGACAAAATATGGCACAAACCTACAGGAAGAAAGTCAAGGTAAGTTAATATTCTTAAAAGAAGATTTATTTATTAAATCTGTAGATGGGGATGCCTGGGTGGCTCAGTGGTTGAGCGTCTGCCTGTGGCTCAGGACATCATCCTGGGGTCCTGGGATCGAGTCCCACATCGGGCTCCCTGTGCGGAGCCTGATTTTTTTTTTTTTTTTTAAGATTTTACTTATGTATTCATGAGAGACGCACAGAGAGAGGCAGAGACACAGGCAGAGGAAGAAGCAGGCTCCGTGCAGGGAACCCAACGTAGGACTCGATCCAGGGACTCCAGGATCAGGCCCTGGGCTGAAGGCGGCGCTAAACCGCTGAGCCACCTGGGCTGCGCAGCAGAGCCTGCTTATGTCTCTGCTTCTCTCTGTGTGTGTCTCTCATAAATAAATAAATAAAATCTTTAAAAATAAATAAGTAAGTAAGTAAATAAATAAATAAATAAATAAATAAATAAATCTGGAGATGACACTACAGGGAGGTTGCTCTCATGGGACCAAGACTATTTCAATAAGCTAGAAGAGAAAAAGAGAGACATTGAGAGAAAACAAAATTGAAAAAATTTTTTGATTTTTGTTCTTGAGATATACTTGACATACATTTCCTTAGTTTAAAGTGTACAACATATAGATTTGAAACATTTATTTTGCTATGATTATCACTATAATATTAGCTAATTCCTCTATTACATTACATGATTTCCATTTCTTCTAGTGTTGGGAAAAATTAAGATCTTCTCTCTTGGCAAGCTTAATTTTACAACAAAGTTTTATTGTCTATAATCACTGTTTTGTGTATTAGGTCTCCAGGACTTATTTATCTACTAGTTGCATAAAATAAAATTTAATGAGAGCAATGTGATACTGTATATCTAAGTGTCTTAAAACATCTATATTTTGGTGTTTTTAAAAAGATATAAAATGGTTATCTGTTAAATCTGGTTTAAGAGCTATATATTTTTTTAAAAAGACATAGGGTTTCAATTAAATGTGTGGCTGCTTAAAAAAAAAAGAAAAAAAGCAAAGTTAGATTTCATCGGTAGAAGTACAGTGTCCATTTCCAAGGAAAAGACGGTAACAATCCCACTGTAATCCTTATACTGAGAACCACATTTTAAGAGCGACTGACCCACTGCAATATATTCAAAGGAGAACATATTAGGTTAGTGAGGGAGCTAGGAAAATATTCCAAGAAAAATGGGAAGAATTTTGCCGAGGCAAGAGAAGGCAAAGAGAAACACAATACAAAGAAGCTTAGGGGTTATACTCTAAATGATCAAATAAAATATCAGACAATCAAAATTATCCACAAAAATACTCTAAACCTGTAGAATACATTTATATATTTTTGTTTATACATACTGATGTTTGAAAACCTCAGAAGGAAGGAACAAAAAAGGAAAGCATCTATGCAACTGGGCTTCTAATCTTCAGGATAATTTATCAATGAATGGGAGCTTGTATTAGATTCTTAGGGATTCCGTAACAAAGTATCACAAACTAGAGGGCTTAAAACAAAAGAAATTTATTTCTCCACAGTCCTGGGTGCTAAATATCTGAAGTCAAGCTGTCAGCAGGACCTGCGACTCTCAGCTCTCAGCTCTCTCTGAGACTCTGAATAGAATCCTTCTTTGTCTTCCTAGCTTCTGGTAGTGGCTTCAATCCTTGGTGCACCTTGTCATGGAGCTGCTCCCCTCAAATATCTGCCTCTGTTGCCATGTGGCATTCTCCCTGTGGTCTGGGTCTTCACATGGCACTTTCCTTTTCTTATAAGGGCACCAGTCATATTGGATTAGGGCCCACCCTAACACTTCATTTTAACTTGACTACATCCACAGATCCTATTTCCAAGCAAGGTCACACTCATAGATACTGGAAGCTAGGACTTCAACATCTTTGAGGGACACAGAATTCAACCTACAACAGAAGAGTATGCGAAATAATTCTAAAATAAATCTGCTCATGGCAAAGTGTCTACCATCAGGATTTAATAGAAGCCCCAATACATCAATTGACATAAATAGATATGTTTGTTGATAGGATACTTCATGCTTGCTAGACCTTCATCTAAATTTTCCTTATTCCGGGACGCATGGGTGGCTTAGTGGTTAAAGCTTCTGCCTTTGTCTCAGGGTGTGATCCTAGAGTCCCAGGATTGAGTCCCACATGGGCACCCTTCATGGAGCCTGCTTCTCCCTCTGCCTGTGTTTCTGCCTCTCTCTATTTCTCCGTGTCTCTCATGAATAAATAAATAAAATCTAAATTTTCCCTGTTCCAACCCACATATATACTGTATGAAACTCTGAAAACTGAGAAGTTTTGGAAAGGAGTTTGGTCAGCTAGCTTTCTGTCTTTCTAAGTTGACATTTTCTATGGTGACCCCACTGACCAGCTTCCCTCTCCTGCCCTCGGGCATCTTTCTAGGGAGTTCAGGTTCTAAAGCCACAGATAAACACATGCAGGTAAGAGAGGACTGTCTTGACCTTGGTACTGAGTAGCTACAGACCTCAACCACCTCATATATAAAATGGAGAAAATAATACACCCCCCTTCTCACAAGGTCGTGGTGCATAAATGAGGTTATACTTGTGAGACCTGCACTAAGAACAAATGCTGGCCCCTTACAAGTGCTCAACAATGGCAGCTATCCGCTTTGTTATTTTTTTTTTAACATGTGAGTTCCATTGTATGAAAAGAGATTTAGTGGATTCTGTGTGAATTCTGCAGTGATTTTAAGTGAATTCTTATTTAAAATAGTAAGCAAGTAATTAGGGCAATCCACAAGTGGCCAAGTTGGCTTTGCAAAACAGAGCTTCCGCATTCATAGACATGTATAAGCAAAATCTGTGTCCATTCTTCAGGGATGCCACAGGATATTTGCTCTCATCTGAACACGGTGGGATAACACCTACCTCACAGGACTATTTTAAAGATCAAGAAAATCAAAAGGAAAAAGGCATGGCTCAGTGTGTGACACATAGCAAGGTGTTTGGGGGTGTTATTACTCCTGTAACCACTTCTGTTACTAAGTCATTATTAGAGAAGATTCTTGCCCAGAAGAGATCAGAAGACTCCCTTCCAACTCTTAGTGGCATGACTTCATGGGAAGATTCACTGCTGAGTATATTTTCCTGTTTACTTAGTAAGAATATCTGCCTCATAAATATTTCAGGAAGAAATACAGTCCAGGTATCCTAAGGGCTGAGATTTTTGAGGGCTCATAAAAATGTTTATCCTGAGATATTCCTGGCAGCATTGTTTATAAATGTTAAGACTGAGAAATACCTAAAACACAAAGTTAGAAAACTGGATAAAAGTGTGATTAAGAGTACAGGCTCTGGAGTTAACCAGCCAGGTTTAAAGTTCCACTCAGCCTTTGGCAAGTTAACCTCTCACAGCCACGCTTCCCTCTTATTCATAGAGACGTTGTGAGAATTAGAGCAGGTAAAGCACCTAGCACAGTGCCTCCAATGATGGTAACGATGACAATGATGGTGATGATGGTGGTGATGACGCCGCCACTGTGAAAAATAATGCTGAATAATAATAATATTTTCCTGCCTCATAAATAAAATTAATATTTGTAGCTAAATTTTTACACTAGGTCATGCAATAGAGAAACCACAATACCTTAATCCTGTGATGGGTTACTGTCTCCTTTATACTTTTCTTTAGTGTCTGAACTTTTCTTTTACAGTGACCTTAGAATCTGAAGGAAAAAAAATATTTTCTATTAGAAGAAGAAGAAGAAGAAGAAGAAGAAGAAGAAGAAGAAGAAGAAGAAGAAAGAAGAAGAAGAAGAAGAAAGAAGAAGAAGAAGAAGAAGAAGAAGAAGAAGAAGAAGAAGAAGAAGAAGAAGAAGAAGAGGAGGAGGAGGAGGAGGAAGAAAGGAAAGAGAAGGTGGGGGAAGGAAGGAGGAACAAAGAGAAGGAGGAGAAGATGTGCTCTATAAGGCTAATTCCAGTTTCCCCTACAGCTGAAATCTGTGCCTTCATTGGACCATTTTAATTGCTATTATTTAAAGACTCGAGGGTCCCCCCCGCAAAAAAAAGTGAAAAATTCTTTTGTAATGCAAATGGTCTTTCTCTGGTGTATTTGTCCTCTAATTTGGAGATTGGAAGGATGCTAAAGGCAGGGCAAACATGAGTCTCCATCCAAATAACGGCAGTCTCTTTTCTTTTCTGAACTTAAATTTTAATCATTTTTAAGCATACAAAAATTGAAAGAATAGAATGAACACTTCTGTAGCCACCACTTAATTTCAGTAATGGTTAGCATTTTGCCATGCTTGCTTTCTCTTCTCTAACACAGATATATTTTTCTTTTTATTTATTTATTTATGTATGTATTTACTTTTTGCTGAACCAGTTAAGTTGCAGGCATCATCCCACTTGGCTCTGCAACACTTCTTGTCGGCATAACTTGCTGAAGAACAGGGCATTCCCCTAGATAACCCCAGTAGTATTAGATAATGGCAATTAGATTCTCACACCAGTAAGGATTGCCACATAACTATTTATTCATTCCACAAATATTTATTGAGAGCTTACTATCAACCCATGTGCTAGAGCAATGAGCAAAATAAATATGATCCTGCTCATAGAGTGAAAGATCAACATTTTAAAAGAGTCATACTAAAAAAAAAAAAAAAGAGTCATACTAATGACTACACCATATATAATTACAAATGTCCTGAGGATCATAAAATGTCACATGGTATTTACTTCAAACTTACCTTTGATTATCTACTACTATTTTGATTTTAACAATGGGTAATACTGATTGTGTTAATGAGGAGATTTCCAGCTGCAAGTGCCAGAAACCCAACTGAAACTAGCTTAAGAATAAAAAGGAATTTATTGGCTCACTCTAGGCACACCAGAAGCAGGAACTGAAATGATACCTCCCTTTGAATTTCCAGACCTCGCCTTCCTCCTCAATGTTGATTTAATTCTCAGGCAGCCTCTCTTCCGTGTGGCCAATGACATGGCTACTGGCAATCCAGATATACAGGACCTATAATATTCTAGATCCAGAAGGAGCCCTCTCGCCCAAGGTGTCTGTACCAGCATCTAGAGAAGACCTGATCTGCCCACTTTGGGTCATGTAGTCTTCCTGAACCAATCCCCGAGGCCAAAGGAATGGAGTGCTCCCATTGGTCAGGCTGGATCCTTACCCTCACCCATGTGCTCAGGGTACAGGCAGGATTGAAGCCATCCAAACTGTAAAGAATGGTTCTGGTACCAAAATAAGACGTGTTGGATGGTCAGAAGCCATTCAGCCACCCCATGGCAGTGTCTGAAATTGTGCCTCTCTCTGCAGGTCCTGGAGGCCTTCACACTACAGCGCAGTGCACACTCCAAGCCAAATACCGGCAGGTGGGGATAGGAAGCAAAGGCTTCCCGTTTCTAGCCTGATCTATGTCTTAACAGGCCGAGTCCACCAGAGGTCAGGGCAGAGCGCAAAGCCGGAATCATCCTGGGGCTGACTCTTCAACCGGCTCAAATCAGCGACTCACGCCAGCGGTCCCTGGGCGCACGCAGGCTGCGGCTGCCAGAAAGAAAACCCAGACTGTGGCAAAGCGACGGTGTTTCCTTCAGAACTGCCCTCCTAAGGTTCAGGTTCAGACTTCAAAGGAGGGAGAGACAGGGTTAGGGAAGCGATTTTTAGAACACCATTACTTTGCAACTGCCTATGTTCTGCTGAAGAAACACAGATACCAGGGACTCAGAATCCACGAGGTGAGATACCAAATTACCAATGTAGAACCAACCAGAAAAGCTGTATTCTTTTTTCTGCCCCCATCTGCCTCCCTAGACTCACCTTCCACCACCCTTCAGCCTGTACACTACATGGATGGCCTTTCTGCAACTTGATCATACCAAGCCTTTGCACTTAGGGTACCCTCTGCTTGGAAGGTCCTTTTCCTAGACTTTCCCTTACTGAGCTTCCTGCCTGTCCAGGAGTCTTTTATGAAATGTTAGTACCCACCTAAAGTAACACCCCATCTAGTAGCACTAACATGTCACCCTGTTTATTCCCTTCATATCATTTATCACCCTCCCAACTTATCTGTTGATTTGTTTCTCCCACTCCGCAAACAACAAAACTCAAAGGCCTTATCCTGAAGTTTACCCAGCACCTTAAAAAAAATGCATTAAACGTGTATTGCATGTTGGGCACAGTGCTAAGGGCTGTGGGTAGCGCTATAGGTGGCTCCTTTATATATTTTGCCGCTAACAAGATCTCAAATAATGTCAGGACCTCAAATATCCAAGATGTTTCAGATGCCCAAACTCCTCACTTAGCCATTTATTCCTTTGGCTTAGCTTAGAATCTTTCCAAATCTTTTCTGTTACAGACATAATTGAAGTGAAATTTCACCTATATGAAAAACAACTGGAAGAAAAATTTCTATATTAGGTGATTTAAAAAGCCTCCAACAAATTTCAAAAACAGGAATCAAAGACCATAATCTCTGACCACAAGGTAATTGGGTTAGAAATTTATGACAATAGATGAGGAGACATTTCTCTTTGTAAAAATATTTCAGATAATAATTGAAAGGGTGATATGTGTTTTGCTACTTGTCATGATTTAATGGATCTAAGCAATGAGAATGGGAACCAGCTAACATGACAGAGAGACCATCAGATACCTTGTACCTCCTGATGAAAAGAACATACTGCCCATGAAGGCTTCTCACCAAAATGATCACATAAAATCTGATTAAATGTCAAGATTGAACTATCAATTTACAGGAAATACGGAAGAACTTGTTAATTTACACCACAGGAATACAATCAGCAAATACAAAAAGAAAGACACTGGAACACTGAATTCCTCCAAAATAAATTATGAGAGGAAAAAGGAGATGGAGGGATCCATGGGTGGCGCAACGGTTTGGCGCCTGCCTTTGGCCCAGGGCGTGATCCTGGAGACCCGGGATCAAATCCCACGTCGGGCTCCTGGTGCATGGAGCCTGCTTCTCCCTCTGCCTATGTCTCTGCCTCTCTCTCTGTGTGTGTGACTATCATAAGTAAATAAAAATTTTTTAAAATATTTTAAAAAAAAAGAAAAAGGAGATGAAGCAAAAACTGATTGAAAGAGGCTTTAAGAAAAAAAAAAAAGAAAGAGGCTTTAAGGGCAGCCCGGGTGGCTCAGCGGTTTAGCACCTGCCTTCAGCCCAGGGTGTGATCCTGGGGACCCGGGATCGAGTCCCACATCAGGCTCCCTGTATGGAGCCTGCTTCTGCCTCTCTCTCTCTCTCTCTCTCTCTTTCATGAATAAATAAATAAAATCTTTAAAAAAAAAAAAAAAGAAGCTTTAAAGAGCCATATCAACCAATCATAATATGTGGACCTTTTTTGGATCCTGATTCAAGCTTATAATCTGAGAAACAAAACATTTCAAAATTATATGAGAATTAAAATTTTTGACACTGAATAGATGAATCATTGTTTTTAGAATATTTTACTTGTATTTTACTATACAGAGTCACTTTATTTTATAGATACAGAATGAAAAATGAAAAGAATGAAAAAAGTTAATAAAAAGATAAATTAAAAATTCCCACCTATTCGGACATTTAAAAATACTCTAAGATAAAAAAAAAAAATCACAGCTTTTCAAACTAGAAATGAAAAAGTATCTTTTTTTTAAGACAAACAGATTCTTGAGACCACAAAAAATGAGAAAAACAATGTGGATGATAGGTCGATCCACAGACTTGGTACATTTATCAGAAATTTATTTTCTCACAGTTCTGGAGGCTTGAAGTTCAAGATCAATGTGCTGTAACAGCTGGTTTCTAGTGAGGTCTCTCTTTTTGGCTTCCTTGCTGGCTTCCTCTGTGCCTATATATCCCTAGCGTCTCCTCTTTGTATAAGGATACCAGTCACATTAAATCATCACCCGTATGACCTAACCTAACTTTTATCATCTCTTTAAAGGTTCTATGTCCAAATATTGGCAGATTCATTCTATGACTTCGGTGTGGGGTGGCGAGACAGTGGACAGACAATGCAGTCTATAACAACTGCTAATAATACGCAGAGGAGCCAGGCAAATCTTGAGAGGATCAGGAGACAAGGCAAAAAGCAAACAGCAAGCCAATCATATTTACAAGCCCCCTATCCTGCCCAGAGAGGAAGACCACCCCTGACCCCTGTGCAAACAGCAATCTCCCTACCAGCCCAAATGAGAACAGGAATTCCCCACTTTGGAAAAGAGCCAATCTTTGCCAGGCCTCCATGCAGAAGGGCAAAGACAGCCTAATCATGCCAGGATCCCAGAGCCTGCTTCTGGCTTCTGCTTCTCCTGCAGGCTCCCTGGACTTTTCCTGCAAATACCAAACATCCAAGACAGCTTGAGTGTAGCCCAAACAGGCCATTGGGCCTCCCCACCATGGAGGATTACTGTAAAGTGCTACAGCCCAGCACAGACCTCCAAGGTGTCCCTGTGGCTTCCCCTTCATTCCATAGCATCAACAGCAGTGCTGGGACCCCAGGTAATACCAATTTCCCCCAGGGTGTATCCAAACTAAACTCCATACACAGTGGGCAACTCCAGGTGTGGGATCTTCAGATTTTGCCCCAGTGTGCCCCCAGCCTCTCTTTTCTGCAACAGCCACAGATAGCACTGGGCCACAGAGGGCTCCTTCAGCAGGTTCTCCTTCAGATGTATATGGAGTATGGAGATGTCTTAGTTTCAGATTTGCTGGATGGAATCTGAATGAACCTAAAAGCAAAAACCAAGTGTAAATACTCAAACCTGGAGAGACTGGTGCAAGCCACACTCACTGCACTTAATGTGGAATATGACTATCGCAAACTCCATGGAGCCCAACAAGATGATGCGAGAATTCAGCAAGGTGCTTGACACAAATAGCTGCCAGTACAAGCTGAATAAGAAATGGTGCTGCTGTGCATGCAAGGCACCCCAGGGCCAAGACGACTTCCTGCAGTGGAAGGTAGAGGTGCGCAAACACCCGCAGTGGTCTCTCAACAGGGTTCATTTAAATGCATACCCAGCATCTCCATGACCCTCAAAAACAAAATAACCAAAGCAGTTAAGCTTTAAAAGGCTGCCAGGGAAACACTTTGATGACTTTGATGGTTCAGTGGTTGAGTGTCTGCCTTTGGCTGAGGTCCTGGGATCGAGTCCCACATCGGGCACTCCACAGGGAACCTGCTTCTCCCTCTGCCTATGTCGCTGCCTCTCTCTCTCTCTCTCTCTCTCTCTCTCTCTCTCTGTGTGTGTGTGTCTCTCGTGAATAAATAAATAAAATATTTTTAAAATAAATAAAAACAAAAATAAAAGGCTGCCAGATTTGTAGGGTAGTGATACTATATGATACTGTAACAATGGATACATGTCATTACGCATTTGTCCAGAATCACAGAATGTCCAACACCAAGAGTGAATCCTAATGTCATCCAAGGACCTGGGGTGATAATGTAGGTTCATCAGTTGTAACTAATGTTATCACTCTAGTGAAGAATGTCAATAATGGAGAAAACTGTGCATGTGTAGGAGTAGGGGATTTATGGGAAATCTCTATACTTTCCTCTCAATTTTTCTGTGAACCTAAAACTGCTCTTTTAAAAATAGTCTTTAAAAAAAAAAAAAAAAAAAGGCTGCCAGGAACCACCACTCCATCTGCTAGTCTTCACATAGCCCCACCTCAAAGGCTGAAACTGGACTGGTTTGTTTCCCCTGGGGCACTTGTCCCCTCCCCTATCCTTCTGTCTTTTCTTCAGGGTTTGTGAGAGAGAGGAAATGGTTCCGTAAAATAAAGACAAAACTCTTCCTCCTTCCTCCTTCCTCCTCCTTCCTCTCCCTGCTCCTCCCCCACTTGCTGTGTTCTTGGCCTATATAACAAAAGTTTGGTTACAAATAGAGGGAATTGAGCTAATAAATGCATCAAGAATAATGGAAATCAGGGTTCTCACTGAAATAAAAGAGTTACAAATATGGAAAAGGTGAAATTAAGAATATGGCCTATCATGTTGGATTGGAGTTGGAAGTATCTGTGTGAACTCAACAGTTTTAATATAGATATGTGTTTATGTGCCCATTTTTTCCACTAAGACTGGAAGCATAGACTGGTACCAATAAAAAGGAGTACCCCCTAAATCTTGGTTTCTGTATATCATCCTCCACTTACATACTAAGGGTTGGTTCCAGGGATGCCTGGGTAGCTCAGTGGTTGAGTGTCTGTCTTTGGCTCAGGGTATGATCCTGGATTCCTGGGATAGAGTCCCACCTCGGGGGCGGTGAGGGGGTGGGGTGGGGTGTCCCCTTAAGGAGCCTACTTCTCCCTCTGCCTATGTCTCTGCCTCTCTGTGTGTGTCTCTCATGAGTAAATAAAATCCTTTTTTTTTTTTTTTTAAAAAAAAAAAAGGCTGATTCTAGGGCTGGGTAGGAAAATACAAGATAAATCTGCAACATCCTTTTGCCCCAGAAAATAAGGAAGAGCTCAAAGAATGATGAGGGCATATCAAAAAAGACACAGAAGTATCTATAAGGGATGCCTGGATGGCACAGTGGTCGAGCATCTGCTTTCAGCTTAGGTCCTGATCCTAGAGTCCTAGGATCAAGTCCCACATCAGGCTCCTCACAGGTAGCCTGCTTCTCCCTCTGCCTATGTCTCTGTCCCTCTCTGTGTCATTCATGAACAAATAAATTAAAAAAATATTTTTTTAAAAAAAGAAGTATCTATAAAATAGAGCAATCATTCTGAATGAGAAAATGCTAGAATCATTCTTTTTAAAGAATGGGATGGATCCCACTAATACCTCTTTTATTCACATTGTGAAGGTCTGAGCCACTATGATGAAAACAAACTGGAATAAAAGAGTTACAAATATGGAAAAGATGAAATTGAGAATATGGCCTATCCCAATTCTAAAAATTGGAAGAGGGATCCCTGGGTGGCGCAGCGGTTCGGTGCCTGCCTTTGGCCCAGGGCGCGATCCTGGAGACCCGGAATCGAATCCCACATCGGGCTCCCGGTGCATGGAGCCTGCTTCTCCCTCTGCCTGTATCTCTGCCTCTCTCTCTCTCTCTCTGATGACTATCACAAATAAATAAAAATTTTTAAAAAATAAAAAAATAAAAATTGGAAGAGAACATAAATTTATAGTTCATTGCATTTTATGATTATTTAAAAATAAAACTCAAAAGGATACATCTAGATAAAGTATTAGAAATAAAATTTAGCAAGTAGGCTGGCTATAGGATTTTTTTATGATGAAAAAATTTTATATTTAGAATTACCTAGCTGGACTGTTTAAATAATCTTAATTTAGTTGGCAATAGACAAAGCTCATAGTCAGAAGCCAAAGTACGCCTTCTCCATCAAGCCTGATAAGGATGTTGACCTAGGTCATGTCATTGTCACAGTACTTCTTCATAGCTGCACTGATCTGGTACTCACTGGCCTTGACATCGACAAGAAACATAGGCATGTTGCTATCTGCTATCTTTATCATGACTGATTTGGTGACCCAGGAGAACTTAATGAGATAGTGGTCAAGCTTCTCTCCCGGAGGCACTCCAAAGATATTTGAGCTGCTTTCTGAGCTGCTCCTGAAAGATAGGTGATGTGTACATCTTTTTTCTGTGGCTGTGGACATTTCTCAGCATTATGTCTTGGACTTCAAAGCCAGCAACAAACAATTAGAAGGTGTAATTTTTTAAAAATCCATTTATATGGGCACCTGGCTGGCTCAGTCTGGTAGAGCCTGTGACTCTTGATCTTGGGGTTGTAGGTTTGAGTCCCACATTGGGTGTAGAGATAATTTAAAAATAAAATCTTTAAGAATCAATATAATAAAATTTAAAAAAATTTTTGAAGATTTTGTTTATTTATTCATGAAAGACAGAGAGAGAGAGAGAGAGAGAGAGAGAGGCAAAGACAGGCAGAGGGAGAAGCAAGCTCCATGCAGGAAACCCGATGTGGGACTCGATCCCAGGACTTCGGGATCACGCCCTGAGCCAAAGGCAGACACTCAACTGCTGAGCCACCCAAGTGTCCCTAAAATTCAAAAATTTTTAGAAACCATTTACATAATTCAGAGAACATCAAGATAGGAAAACGGTCTAACTAAATGTGTGTTAGAACCACAGAAGAATTAAAAGACTTTATTAAAATATTAAGAAGACCTAAATAAAAAAAGATCTAAGACGTCCATGGGAAGAAAGACAATATTATGGTGATACCCATTCTCTCCCAATTTATCCATAGATTTCAATGTAAAATCTCAACAGGGTTTTACATGGAACTCGATAAATTGAATTCTTTTTTTTGATAAATTGATTCTAAAATGTATATGGAAGAGGAAAAGACCAAGAATGGCTAGGATCATCCATAGACAAGGAGGGCAGGGGACTTGCCCTACAAACTATCAGGAATATTATGAAGCTACAATAATTAAAATAGTGATATTTAGGACAGCTCTGGTGGCTAAGCGGTTTACGCCGCCTGCAGCCCAGGGTGTGATCCTGGAGACCTGGGATCGAGTCCCACATCAGGCTCCCTGTATGGAGCCTGCTTCTCTGCCTGTGTCTCTGTCTCTCTCTCTGTCTCTCTCTGTGTCTCTCATGAATAAATAAATAAATAAAATCTTTAAAATAAAGAAATAACATAGTCATATTTGTGCAAGGTCAGATAAATGGATGAATGGGATGGGATGGGATAGGGCAGGGTAGGATAGGATAGAGAGCTCAGAAATAAACTATATACTTACATAATGTTTCGATAGATGACAGAAGTGGCATATCACATCAGTAGGGAAAGGAGTAACTATTCAATAAACAAAGCTGTGGGAAAAAATGCCATCCATATAGAAAAAGAAATTGGATCCCTGTCTCACACTTTATCCAAAAATCAACTCCAGATATATTAAAAACAAATATTTTTTGAAAATGAAATGTGTATTTTTAATCTAAAAAGCATTAACTGGATTTTTAAAATGATTTTATTTATTCATGAGAGACACAGGAAGAGAGGCAGAGACACAGGCAGAGGGAGAAGCAGGCTCCTCACAGGAAGCCTGATGCGGGACTCTATCCCAGGACCCCAGGATTACCACCTGAGCCAAAAGCAGACGCTCAACTGCTGAGCCACCCAGAAATCCCAGACTTTTTTTTTTTTTACTTTGAGCTAGCAAATTATTTCTAAACAACATAAAAAGCATTGACTATGAAAAAAATTAAGAATCTGTCTATCATCAAAAGAAACCTTAAAGAAAGTGAAGTAAGACACTAGTTGTGTGTCCTATAATTTAAATCAATCCTGATGTAGAGTTAGCATTCAATCCCACAGAATAAGGGCTCAGTCCCACATGACTGCCCCCCTCCCACTACACCTCAGATGACAATCTCAAGTCCAGGTTGTTACCTATGCTTCTAACAGGCTATAAATCAGAGGTTACCAGGACCTCCTCTTTAATCTACTAAAGAGGTTTACTTACTAGATCACTATTTATTATAAAGGATATCAGGGATGCAAATGAATAGCTAGATAAAGAATATACGTGATAAAAAAAAAAGATAAAGAGATAAGAGCGAGGTCTTGGAAGGATCTGAGCACAGTACCTTCTGTTCCTGTGGAATTTGGGTAAAACCACCCTCCCAGCATGTTCTTGTTCATCAACTTGGAAGCTTTCTGAACCCTGTCCTTTTGGGGTTTTATGGAGATTTCATTACTTAGGCAGATTGAGTAAATTATTGGCCTTTGGTAATGGAACTCAATCTCCAGGGGTGGGGCTGAATGTTGGAACTCTCCAATCATAAGGTTGGATCCCACAGCAAATAGCCCCCATTTTTAAGAGTGGTTCAAAAGCCACCTCATTGATATAATCTCAGGTGTGGTTGAAAGAGGTTTGTTATGAATAACAAAAGACACCTTTATTGCTCACATTACTTAGAAAATTCTAAGGATTTTAGGAGCTCTGTGCCAGGAATAAAGGAACATCAAATACATATTTATTATATATCACAAAATCACAAGACCCCAGAGAGCTCCCTCACCCATTCCACCATGTGAGGCCAGAGCAAAAAGGCAGTTGTCTATTAATTGGGCTCTTATCAGACACTGAATCTGCTGATTTCTTTATCTTAGACTTCCCAGCCTTTAAGATTGTGAGAAATATCTGTTGTTTATAAGCCACCCAGTCTCTGGTATTTTGTTATAGCAACCCAAACAAAAACAGGGTGACTTCATTCACATGCCTGATGGTTGGCCGAACAGATGGCACAGGGGCCTCCTCTGGGCCCTTTGTCTTTGCTCCCCATGTTTTCTCCTCTTATAGCAGGCTGAACGGGGTTTCTTCATGTAGTGACAAAGGAGCTCCTAGTAGCAAGAGAGAGTAAGCCCAATGTTGGTTTTTCAAGCCTCTGCATGCATCACATTTCTTAATCCTCCTTTGACCGAAGCAGGTCACATAGCCAAGCCCAGATTTACAAGGTAGAAAAAAAAGATTCCCATCTCCTGATGGAAGGATAAACAAAACCATGTGGCAAAGAGGATCCCAATCTGGGATGGGAAGGATTGGTAGCCATTTTACAATCCACCTAACTGTAAACATTTAAACAACAAGGACATGAGTTCATATTATAAGTAGTCAGTGACTAAACAGATGACTTATATTACTACCCTCTCATCCTCACCCTCTGTGGTTTGATTCCTAAAGGAAAGCTTTTTCACCAACAAGTTTATAGAACAGTCCATGTTTTTGCTTTTCACACAGCTGTCTTGTGCAAATCTCTTGCCCAAATGGGCTGAGATATTTCTATAAATACACTATTTATATCAATGATTCCCAAGAGAACAAGCACCCACACACACACCAAAACTCCACCCACAGAGATTTACCAGATGTAGGATGGGGGCATATAATTTGAAAACACTCAAATAAACCACGCAATTTTATAGTTAGAAAATGAAACAATAATTATTTTTATAATACAAATTATGGAACATAGCACATTGATAAACTGGAGAAATGGGTCTTAAAACTTGAGAAATGCCAACCAGATACTAGAAAGATCCCAGTTCCCATGTATTCCTTGAGCTTAGCAGAAGATATTTCTCTTCAAAAGAGACCCTGTGGTCATACTCTTCAGTTAGAGAGACAGCATCCCTGGGAAAGTCACAGGAATATTATTCTCCTGGCTGAATCCACCCCCTGGTTAGTTGGCACTTGGCAACCTGACAAGTGTTTTACATTCAAAAGGTCAAGCTCTGAGTGAATCTGCCCAGAGACTCTAGTACCACTCACGCCTGGATGCCCAGGCCCGACATGCGTCCCCTGCCCCTGCCATTCTGACAGTTCTGGAAGAAGGGACCCAGGTCCCCGGTTTGGGCTGTCAGCACAATGACGGCAGCCCTTTTACTGAAGGTCAAACTCTAATTCTCACTCCAGGGAGCCTTCCCTCTCTCTTTCTTTCAGCTTGTCTACCTCAATAATTGTTGGGATTTTTTCTGCTACTTTATAGCCTTCAAAACATCTTCCCTTTCATTTGATTCTCTCCAATAGGAAGACGGTATCAGAGCAATAAGAGTTTCTCTTTTGTAAAAACAATCTGAGGCCCAGAGAGACCCCGCAATTGAGTGTTGGGAGAAAGTATAATATGGTGATTAAGAACAAAAGCTCTGGAGTTAGACTCTTGCCAGTTACCAACCAAATAATCTTGGGCAAACTGCATAAGCATGCTCTGACTCAGTTTCCCTATATATAATACAGAGATAATTTTTCCTATTTCATAAGGTTTTTTGCAAGAAAAAAGTATAACAAGACAAGTAAAGTGTGTAGGGTATAACAATAGCACCATTAGCCATCAGTATGTTTTTATTATATACATTGCTTCTGTTATCACATAGTTAGTGAATGGAAAAGTGAGGACTAGAACACACATCCATGGGCCTGAAAGTCATACTACTTATTTCTATCTTTCAATAAAGAGAATGTCAGTTCTGTTCTGCTTTTCCAAATGAGAAGCAAGCTATTCCATGAAGGAGTAGTCCCCAGCTCTACTGATAAACAAAGTTCTTGCTTCTAACCAGGAGTTTCAGATTCTTCTCAACCAATTTTTTCTCAGATTTGCTCAAGAATCACCAAATTTTAATTGTTTGAGTTCTTTTTCCTCATCCCAGGGTAATTATTAATATATATGTTAGTGAACAAGAAAAGATCATAAAATTGGCAACAGGAAGAAGGTTAAAAAAATAAGATAAGAGTCACATGACTTATTAATCGAGTGGCCAACCCCTGAATAACCCACAATTTGACTTTGCCCACCATAAAGAAAATTAGAAATGTATGGTTAGGATGCAAAAATAAACAAATGAAAGCTTAGAAGCAGAAAAGAATTAAATTTCAAATAGTGACGATATAGAAAAAAATCAAATGGGAGAGAAAATGAAAGAGAATCAGAATCCCCAGTAAATACATTAAACCATGACTGTGAAAGACAAAGAGAATAGAAAAGAGAGAAAAACAACACAGAAATCTACCTACATTGCACTGTGTCTGACCAGAGAACAGTATAATGAATCTCCCATTACCATTAAATTAAACACAAATTGCTTTTGTTTCTAATTAACATCTGCCTGGCCAAATGTGATGTGTGAAGTCTTCTTTTTAATGCCTTTCCCATGCCATGGAAATATTACAACTAGAATGAAAGCTTATGAATGTTTTTCAATAGCTTCCTCTAAAGTACAAGCCAAACCTTATAGAAGGTATATGTGAGAGTCATTTGAATTCCAAAAGCACTTATAAGGACCAGCTCCATTACGGTGCATAGCAAATGAATACATAATGAGGAGATATTCCAGACCAATTGTTCCAAATTATGCTTTAGATTATCTTCATTTCTCTTTTGAAAATATGCCTTGCTATTTTTAGCATAACATAAGAAACCCTTGACTTTTCTGGCATCAAATCCCACCTCTAATTTCTATAGTTGTTCTCCCTTATGCCTTTACACACCAGCCTGATCACACTGGACTTAGATTATCATTTCTCATCATCTCCTACTATCCTTTAAAGCCCAGCTCACACCTCCCCTGCCCCATGAAACCTTTGCCAGCACTCTCAGATGGAGTAAAGAATCCCTCCTCGGTGCTCCTATCTCCTTATGTCCATACATCTATTCTTCTACAGGTGGCCTTCAGCAAGAATCTTCTCTTCCAATATCTGAACTCACCAGGTAATGGGCATAGCCACAGTGTCCATATAAATAGAATATATTAATAATCAAGTAACAGAGGGGCATCTGACTGGTTCAATCAGTAGAGCATGTGACTCTTGATCTCAGGGTTGTGAGTTCAAGCCCCACATGGGTGTAGAGATTTCTTAAAAATAAAATCCTTAGGGATGCCTGAGTGGCTTAGTGGTTGAGCATCTGCCTTTGGCTCAGGGCGTGATCTCAGGGTCCTAGGATCGAGTTCCACATCAGGCTCCCCAAGGGCAGCCCGCTTCTTCTGCCTATGTCCCTGCCTCTCTCTGTGTGTTTCTCATGAATAAATAAATAAAATCTTTACTAAAAATAAATAAAATAAAATCTTTTTAAAAATTGAGTAACAGAAATCTATGGGAATTAGCTTAAATTTCAAAGGGTGGAGAGGTGGGGTACAAATTATAAGCATGCATGAAAAGTACACAAAATCTAAGCCGAGATCCAAAAAGAGACAGATATAAGAAATGGAAAGCCATCTGGAATCCAAAAGCCACACTCTCCCATATTCCATCACCACCAATTCACCTCTACATTTGCTTTGCACTACAGATTGACTTTTCTGTTACACAACAAAAAGGGAGGATGGAAAAAAAAAAAAAAAGGAGGATGGTGCTGAAGGGCTTCAGTCCTGCCACAGTTTTTGTACCTACAGGGCAGGAGTCCAGCCATGCAAAAAGAATCCCTTGAAGAAAAAAAATAAAAATAAAAAAGAATCCCTTGAAGGAATTCAGAATGCCCAGTTTGAGTCAGGTATCCACAGCAGTCCAATTTGGTCAGGGCTATACGATTCAAATACATTACTGGGGACAATGGAAACCGGGTAAAAGAGAAGAACGAATCATTGTGAGCTAAGCAGACAGCCCAAAGAGTCACTCTTATGCAGGTGTTTTGTTCAATGTGTGAAAGAGGGAAAGAAGGAGGAAGGGAGAAAATGAGGGATGGATAAATCCAAATATATTTGGAGGGCTTCCCTATAGTGATAAGAGTCAAACCAGAGGGTTAGGAATTTAGTGTCTTACTGGAGAAAACAACGAAATCCAGTGGTAGTGACATCATCGGTGTTGATATGCATGTGATGAGTATCTGTAAGTAAGTGGCCACTGACAGGAACTCTCACCTTTGACATGTATACCAATCAAAAAAAGGGATCTATAGCTTAGGAAAATAAAAATAGGCAATGAGTTCACTGAAGAACCCAAAACCAAAAGCCATATACCTGTCAGTGACATCTGCTCCAAACAACCCAGGGGTCTCTGGTCTTCACATTTAGTACGCATCAAATCCTAGTGGGAGGCAAAGGAGAACTCTATATCTACTCACACTGATGTATAAATGTGTGCTTGCAGCATACAATTAGCTGGCAGTAAGATGAAAGTTTGGCATGACCACATTCCCCAAAGTATGGTCCACGTCAGAATCTCAAACAAGAAATGTGCAAATTTAATGAGCTCCCAAGAAGCTTCTTGTGCAGCACATCACTATGCAGTGTAGGGTAGGCAGCCTCTAAAATGACCCTCAGTAATCCCCAAGCTACACTGTTTTATAGCCGCCCCCGCCCCAACATTATACCAGGTTTGGTCTATATAACCAAGAGCATATAGAACAAGTAACACTATGGTCACTTCCAAGATTAGGTTATAAAAAGATTGCAGTTCCAGGCTGGGTCTCTCTCTCTCTCTCTCTCTCATTCTCTCTTATTCTCTCCCTTTCTTTCTCCTCCCGTTCCCTCACCCTCCTTCTATCTTTCCTTAGACCACTCTTACTGAGGAAAACCAATGAACAGCCCTAGGGAGAGAACCATGCAGTGAGAAACTGCCTCCTGCCAACAGCTGCATGAATGACCTTAGAAGTGGATACTCCAGCTCCTTCAGAAACTGCAGCACCAGCTAACAGCTTGACTGCAACATCAAGAGAGATTCTGAAATCAGAACGGCTCAGCTCAGTCAGTCCCAGATCCCTGACCCTCAGAAGCCGTGTGACATAATAAACATCCATTGTTTCGAGATACTATGTTTTGGGGTAAATTCGTTACACAGCAACAGATTATTAATACAGATAGCTAGTCTGCTTCCCTTGTGCCCTTCCTCTCCCTGACTACTGCTCCTCATAGCAAGAGATGAAGTTTTTTCCTCCGCTTAAATTTGGGTTGGCCCAGTGACTGATTTGAGCAATGGAAGGCTGCAGAACTGACATTCTGAAATTTCTGAGCCTACATCTAAAGAGGACTAGCAGGTTCCCCTTCCTACCACGTGGAACTCAAACACGTGCTGTGAGCAACCAATGCCACGTGGAGCAGATATGTGGAGGACAACCAAGGTGCTCCTTTGGCATCCCTAGTGGAACTCACAGCCAACAGCCAACGCTGCCTAGGTATCACGTGAGTAAACTGTCTTGAACATCCCACCCAACTGAGTGCCCCAGATGAACGCAGCCTCCCCCAACACCATGTGAAACAAAAATGCCCAGTCAGCTGAAAGAACTGTGAGAAATAATAAATGGTTCTTATTATCTTAAGTTACTAATTTTAGGGGTAGTTGTTATGCAGCAATAGGTAACCAAAACATACTATCTTAGGCTAATAAATTTATTATTTAATTATTGCATTCTGAGCATCAGTCTAAGAGTGAGGTATAGATATTTTTTCAAAGAAACTTTCTAGGCAAGAATTCATGCCACATAGTCCCGCATTATATCTCCCTTGCATCCCCCATGACATGGATATCCACCAGAATCCCACTTAGTAGGCTTTTTGACATTGGCTCCTCTAATTTCATTCCTGCTTCTAGTAACTACATGAAGGACTACCATTTCCTGAGCTCTAGGATGCTTCAGCACTCTCCTAACTACTTCACTTCTCTTAATTTATGAAATTATTATAGCCACCCTAAGAGCATGGACTTGTTGTTAGCTCCATTCTCCATGTGGGGAAATGGGCTGGAGACCTAAAGAGTTTACCCAAGCTCACACAGAGCTAATACACAGCGGAGCCAGGAGTGGGACCTGGACAGTCCACCTCTGTGTCCACACTCCTAACCACTATCCCAAACCACCATCATTTCTATGAGGCAAGTTAGGTGCTGTCATTACCTCTATTTTAGGGACAAGGACCTGACTCTAAAGAACAGTGAGTCCCTAGCACAAAGTTCACACAGTTAATAAAGGAAAGAGCTAGAAGGGAAACTTCCTCTAATACCTACATTCTCAAACATAACTTTATTATTTACTCCTACATTTGGATAATGCAGACTACAGCAGGGTCTGGTCCAGTCACAGAATCTCCACCCTTGTAGACTCTACTTAATCAGATATTTTAAGAACAAGGGTCAGTGAATCACACATTTGTGGAGTAAACTCGGCAGCTCCTTAATCTTCCCCACCTCCCTTTTGGAGGAGATCCTCAGAACTTAGAAATATTCCCTTGAGTTCTTTAAATACTCTGCAAACAGTTGGCCCATTTTCAAGGACTCAGAAGAAACTCACCATATTTAGAAGTTCTAAGAGAAAAAAAGGAGTCAGCAAACTCACAGATCTGCAAAAGAGAGGTACTCTGTAATAGCTCTCATCCTGAAAACCCTTTCGCTCTGTCCTTGTTTTAACTGTGAACATTACTCCCACCTAGGAAATTTTTCACATCTGTACCCTACAAACACAGTGAGGAAATAAAAGGAAATAAAATTTCCCATACACTATTTTATCTGAGTTTCATAAGCTTATTTTAATAGCAAAGGATATTCTGCATATGTAGCATGATGTTTTATTGAGAATTTACTGCAGAATAATAATCTACTGAGATATTTCTCTGTCCATTTCTTCTTTGTCTATCAGGAAGGAATGAATGGTATTTACTCCTCCCCAAAGGGCCTTTGCTCCAGGGCCAGAAAGGAAGCTGCTTGACAGGGGTGGGAATAGGAGGGTCCTGATTACAACTCCAAATCAGACTTGTAAATCCTAAAGGCCTTGCCCAGGGTCAGAAGAGATGGGCTCTTTTAATAGGGATGTAAATACTCAGCCAGCCTGCCCAGAGGAGCTTTGGGAAGGGCATTCTAAGAGCAACTAGTTTGCAACTAACTAGGTTATTCCAGAGTGGGGAGGAGTGGCCCATCACTTGGTCCTTTGGTAATCTGAGGTAAGATTCCTCAGGCCAGTGGGTGGGGGATAAGGAAGAGTTGACCCTCCTCACACCTCGGGCCTATGAGGCATGGCTTTAGGAACCTCAGCAGCAATCCATCTTCATCCAGCTTTGAGTGATGCTTTAATAGAAATCAATGCAAAGTGTTCTGGGGAACTCCATTAGATTTTAAGAGGTCCTGTATGCCATCTATATGAAGTTCAGGCTTCATATTGCAAATAAAAGCTATTCAAGCTATATTTAGTCAAAAATAAGAATTTTTTATAGAATAATATGATGTCATTTTTTCTCCATCAGTCAGAACTCAATCAGATAACAGTCACTCTCAGCATTATAGAATAGAAAAGTGTATTTATTTTTTAAGGTTTTTTAATTAATTATTTATGACAGAGAGAGAGAGAGAGAGAGAGAATGAGAGAGAGACAGCATGAGTTGGGAGGAAGGGGCACTGGGGAAAGGAGAAGCAGACTACCCCTGAGCAGGGAGCCTGATATGGGACTCAATCACAGGACCCCAGGATCATGACCTGAGCTGAAGGCAGATGCTTAACTGACTGAGCCCCCCAGGTACCCCTAGAAAATGTATTTAGTACAGAAATGATACTTTGAACAATTGTGGGAGTTGCTGGGGGAATAAAATGGTCTGAAAAGGGCAACTACTGATCAGGAAAGTCACTAACCAGGCTTCCTGAAGCCTCGCCCTCTAATATCTACGTCAGCATTCCATGTTGTTTCTCTTCTCCCACTTGCACCCAACTCAAAGAACAAAAACGAACCCCAAAATTCTACCCTTTGGAGGAGTTACGATGCTTTGGCCTAAACTGGAGAGAAAAGGGTCCTCATTCAAATTCCTCATTTTCATGCCTTTATACAAGAAGTGACAATGGTATTCTAGTTCTACTTCTCTGCAGGAGTTCTTGTCTCATGTAGAATAAGCATTCCAGTCTCAACTTAATTGATTTTGACTTTATTGATCTTACAAAACTTCCAGAACAGTGAATGGGTGAGTGATGGTTTTGAAACATGTTTGCGAGTTCTCCCACAAAATGTGGAATGTAATTCAACCTCTCCTTGATTATGAGCTGACCACAGTGACTTCTTCAAAGGGATAGAATGCAGCAGAAGTGACACCCTGAGACTTAGGAGGTTAGATGATAAAAAGCAATACAACTTCTACTTGGCTTTTTCCTCTCTCTTTAAAATGCATGCCTCTGGAGCCCTAAGCCATTGTGTGGGAATTCCAATTACCCTGAAGCCGCCATGCTAGAGAGATTACATAGACCTTGCAGAGCTAGAGATGTCGGAGGAGCCCTGGTTGGGTCCATCCCACAGCTGTTCAAGATTCCTAGCCTAGGCAAGAAGCAGCTTTTAGATGACTCCCCTCTCCAGCTGCCAAGCTGCCCCAGATCATACCAAGCAGAGCAGAAACGAGCTTTCTCCATCGAGTGCTATTCAAAATGCAGATGTGTGAGCAAAATAAATGTCGTTGAGAGGTTATCAGTTTGGGGGTGGTTTATTATGTAGGCACTTTAACGGAAACTGAATGCAAAGCAATTTTCCCAATAAGCTATAGAGTTCTAACTTAGAGTAAAGAAGAGCTGCCAAAGATAAAACCGCATATATACCGACGCATCTATATGGAAGTTCATTCATCTGTGTCACTCATCTATCCATCCAACAAATATGTATGAACTGTCTCTGTGCTGAGGATTCAGTGGCTAAGACAGAAAAGATCTCTGCCTTGATGGAGCTTTCAGACTATTGTGGATTAAAGAGACACTGAAGGAGTAAATTATGAGAGTTACAAAAGGGGAAGCCCAGGGTGCTCTGTCAGATAATAAGTCCCATGTCTTTTCTAGAAATTTCTTAAAGATGTGTTCCTCTTAATTAGTAAGAGTCCTTTAGAGTCTGGCAATGTTCCAGATATCTAGAGCAAAAGGAAAGATAGTAATTTACAAGTTCAGCAAATGCAGGCTTCCTGTGTCACAGAGGTTTATTGAGGCTGCTTTCAACTGTGACAGTCAGTCACAGACAGTCCTTTCTCTGAATCAAACATACACAAACAAGATGCTAATTATATGCTCTTTCCTGAGCCTACTTTGAAATTATTTATAATGATGAAACTATAAGATCATCTTGTCTAAGAAACACTGCTATGCAGAGTGGCCATAGTTTGGTTGCAATTCGAAATTACACACAAGGTCTATATTAGAAACTAAAAGCTTTCTCATCAGGCTGCTGATAATGAAGTTTGCTAACCATTCTAGTGCATAAAGTAGAATTATGAAAACTGATTCAGTCTAATTATCAAAGGGTCGGAGTTTTTCCGCTATTCTCAAAATGTAGCCATTGAAGCGGCCTGAAAACTCGTTGTCCAGAATTTAAATTGCCTATTGCCAAGGCTCAGTGACTGTTCCGGGAATGAACAAAAGTGCTTAAAATCTCCGGACTGTTTGATTACAGGTACCTATCCGCCGTTTGCTCGGTCATGTACAACTGTGCAATTAAAACAAATGGTGGCACATAAAAGGCTGACTGAGGTAGATTTGGCCTGTGAGCAGAGTGCCAGTCTGTTAGAAGGAAGTGCAGAGCACAGTGAGGAAAACAATACACACATAAGACACAAGCCCCGTGCAACATACCCTCTTGGAGCTTACAGTCTAGTTGGTGAGAAAGACAAGCAAATGGCATCAGTAAGACAGTGTGGAAGAGCTGTGCTGCAAAGCAGCAGTTTAGCATGGTGTGGGATGACAGAAAGCTACCCTGAGGAAGCAACCTCTGAACTGAAGGTTGTGTAGGGATCAGCAAGGCCACGGTGTGGGGGAAAAGGGGTGAAGAAAGCTCCTTCTCAGGGGTTCAGGCTGAGTCAACTACAAGCTAGGACACAAGAAAGACTCAGAATGTTGGAAGAACTAAAAAAAAAAAATCAGAATAGTTAGAAAAGTAGGAGGCAAAATGGTGAGAAATGAGGCTGGACGGGCAGGGAAAAGGGTCAGCTGGGTTATGAAGGGCCTTGTAAGCCATTTTAAGGAGGTTCAACTTTCTGTGCCTTAGATTTCATTTCTAGCACGTTAAAGGTGAGTTTAGCTAGCAACTCAGATTTGTTCCTTTAAAAGATATTCACTTTTATGAGGATCTCTAAAAAACCAGGTAAATGGAAGAATCAGCTCTTCTTTGGTCTTAGCACAAGATAGCAGAGAACGTGGAGTTCCTATATCCATGCTCACATTTTTGTCTTCCCAGGACCAGCAGCTATTTACTTCTTTACCCACTCAGCCCTGACCTCTCTCTGCCCACTAGATTGGAGAGGGAGGCCACAGAATGAAGTCCAAAAGCTTGGAAAATATCATTTTTTGTTCTTAAGAGGGAATCAAGCAGCAAAAAGGATAAAGATTACTGTTTCAGACAAGCACAAGACTAAGTAAATATTGAGAGTTTAGACTTGTCAAAGATTTTATTTTTAGCGTGAGAAAGACTCCTGCATAGGACATTTATGGCTTTTATCAGGGTCTCAGAAAAATCATGCATCTTATAATTTAGTACACAGCACATGTAAATACATTACCAGCACTTGGTAGCAACCATTTTTACTGTAGCCAAAGTGACTGCACATCTATAAATTTACTAGTGGGATGACCAGCCCTCCTGAATTTTGCTCTGTTTGCAGAAAGGGCCTGAGCCAAGTGTAGGATGCCTCCTAGATTGAATGCAGACATTTAGTGTATCTTGCAATGGTACTAGGGAATAATAAGAAACAAATTAAATACAAGTCACCATCCAACGAGAGTCCAGATACAGGCCTGATGACATAGGGCAGGCAGGGCTTCTAGAGCAAAAACCCTACACTCTCCTGTTTCCTGAACCAACTAGGGAAAACTCATAGTAAAGAAACCCCTTAACACTAAACAAAAAGACAAGTGTTAGTATTAGTTCTCTATTGCAGCTATAACAAATTAGTGACTTAAAACAACACAAATTATCTTATAGTTCCAGAGATCAAAAGCCCAAAATGAGTTTTATGGACCAAAGGCAAGGTGTCAAGAAAGCTGTGTTCCTTCTAGAGGTTTTAGAAGATCCATTCCTCCCTTTCTCCTGTTTCTAGAGGCTGCCCACATTCCTTGGCTAATGGATCCCTTCCCATCACTCTATCCTGTTGTCCTTTTCTGACTCTGCTGTCTCCATCTTTCTCTTATAAGATTCCTTGTAGGGATACCTGGGTAGAACAGCCAGTTAAGCATCCAACTCTTGGTTTCAGCTCAGGTCATGATCTCAGGGTCTAGCAGTACCAGGACCTGAAGGCCCATACAGAAGAGAAACTCAAGCTGACCAGTGAGGAGATTGCCCACGTACTCGGGAAGGCCCAAGAGAAGGTCCTAACCTTCCAGGCCAGCCTGAGGATCAGATGTGCATCCACTCACTAGAGAAGATAGTCAAGCAAAAGACTAAGGGAAATGAGGAACTGACCAGAATCTGTGATGATCTCATCTACCAGATGGAGAAGACCTGACCCAGAGCCCCTCCCCCCATCTGTCTGTCTGTCTGTGGGGATCCTGTTTGGGATTCTATCTCTCCCTTTGCCCCTCCTACTCATGCACTCTCTTTCTCTCTCTCAAATAATCCTTAAAAAAAAAAAAAAGAATCCTTGTAATTACACTAGGCCCACGCAGATAACCCAGGATAATCTGCCCCATCTCAAGATCCTTATCCAACAACCATAATGTTCTTCTCTTTTTTTGCCTCAACATAAATATAAAAGGAGGGAAACATCCTTAGTTTAATCATATCTCAAAGTCCTTTCTGTCATATAAAGCAACATTATCATAGGTTGCAGGGATTGGGACATGGATAACCTTGGAGGGCCATTATTCCACCTGCTACAACAAGAAGAGAACAGTCTGTAGAATCTGACAGGGTAAGATGCTGTCTAGTTCAACATCATCCCCAGCACACTACATGGCTCATCATCAGTAATCAGTATATTCCTGTTGAGTAACTGAATAAATGAATAAGGAAAAATAAAGGATGTGCTGTTTCCTGCATTGATTTCTGATGTGAATAAGGAATAGATGGTCCCAAAATCTGTAATATGCTGTCTTTTCAAAATCTGAAGGACTGAATATGGATACCAAGTGTTGGTTTGGGAAGAGATGAAAGAAAAAGTTCTGAAGATGGATGGTGATGATGGTTACACAACAGGACAAATGTATTTAATGCCACTGAACCATACACTTTAAAATTGCTAAAATGGTCAATATTATGATATGTATATTTTATATATTTATATTATATATTATATTCTTATTTATATTAATAAGTCAGGTCAAGAAAAAAATTACACAGTGGGCCTTAACAAAAACAATAACTGACTTGGATGTCCCTCTTACAATAATTTCCTGGAGAGAAAGTTGTGGAATATCCTCAATCCTGGGGCTGAATCTTCTAATTATTTTGTTTTCCTCCTAAAGCATTAGAATTTGTGACAGGTTATGTTTCATTATGAAAAATTGGTTTCCTTTTGCGTTTTGAGTTACACAAATGGAGGAGACATGAGTCAAGCAAGCAGATTTTTATTTGGGCCTTTGGTTAGTTTATTTTTCTAAGTCTCTTCATTTGTCTACATCATGGTTTTAAACTTATACACACCCACACACTCTCTGTCTCTCTAACATACCTGCAAACACACTTACACATACACATACACACTCACACACAAACCCATTCAAGAAGTCGGAGCTTTGCCTCAGACCCAACGACTCTATGAAGTGAATTTTTCACTGATTTATCAGTTCATTTGAGCAAACTGCAGACACAGCCTCGGAAAGACCATTCTCAGAATAGATAGTCAACTTTTATCCCAGAGCAACAACTAGGAACCAATTAGAGCCATTCTCTTCAATGGGGCTTATTATTGGTGCTAATCTGTGAATAGAAGAGTCCAATTGTGAGGAAGGTTAGCAACCCCAAATAACATGCCCATAAGGTTTATTAGGCTTCTGCCAACACCTTTAGGCTGCCTTAATTGCTTCTTCAGGGCTGGTTTCACACGGAGAATGGAGTCATTTCCAGTGCTCTAGCCTAGTTCTCTCAGCTTCAGGTGCAGAAGGCAAGGAAGAGCACAGAAAACTTTGGTCACTCTACTACATCTATAAAAGATGTATTTTAATGAACTTACACAACATTCCACAACTAAAATCAGTAAAACAGAACCTGGAGCCCAAATCTGTCTTACTCAAAGTCTATTACATTCCTACTACATCATACACTGACCCACTACTGAAGAGTCAGCCTTCAGAAAAAGAGCAAGCCAATGTGTGCCTACAACAAATATTGTCCTGCTCTTCCTATACTTTTTCAGGTATAGGTTTCAGGCATAGGTAGGGTTTCAGGCCCCCTTTCAGCAGCCCCCCTTCTCATACTTTTATAGAAGTCCAGTCCCCTGCCACACACACACATTAAGGAATAAAGCATTTGGTGAAACAAACTTTTAAGCCAACTACAGTTAGAACTAACTGGACCTGTGTTAAATGTCTCACATGTGTTATGAAAAATATTTTGTGAAATCTTATTCTTAGATATGATTGGTGATGCTGAGGTCTGAGAAATCATCAGCAAAACCAGAGCCTGAATTTATAACACTAGACGGAGTTCCAGGCCTTTCTATTCCACCACATTGCCCTTAGGGCCAAAACATACAACTCCATCTTCCTTACCACAGTGAATGTCAGTAAGTGGAGTACAATATTGACTTTGTCATATAAACAAAGCAGGCAAGGGAGAGAGTAGAGATGGCAAAAGAACAAGGAACCCTTAACTGAGGGAAGAAAGGACTTTTCTACAAACAAAGCTCTCTTACATTTTGCTTTCAAAGAATTTCTTTATAGCAGCAAGGACTCTATGAAATACATTTGTGTTGGAAAGCACAAGAATGCATCAATATTTCTTCTGTGTTTTCTGTCTTGGGTTGAAGGAGTGTGGCAGAAACTGTTCGTTCCAGCAGGAAACTAACCCTGATTCTAGCAGATAAATAAGGTAAGATGGATTCAGAGTCAGTCTTGATAACGTTCCAAAGTCCTCTCACTCCTCTGACCAACATCTTAGAAAACTAGATCAGACGTTTCCTAAGAGATTTGCTCACAAGAGGTTCATTATTCTTTGAATCAGGCTGGAGTAAAAATCCCCCTGTGAAACGGTGGGTGGGTGGGGAATACCGCTTAGATAGCTTAATGTTATTTCCTGTCTCAAGATCTCCAGGGCTGAGAGTGCTCACTCATGAGCACCTCTTTGCAAAGTTGGGGAAGGGTGTGGTATGCAGGGAAAAAAGACTTTTTATAGAGTTTCAGGTCAAGGAGTGAGAGAAGAGTCAAGCTAGATTTTTATTTTTCTTTCTTTTTCTCAGCCAATAAAACCTCCCAAGAAATTGCTTCTACAGACCAAAAAACTGAAGGTTTGAAAAGAAAGATTGTAAGTGCTTAATTTTCGGCTCTGTGAAAAGAAATTTTTTTCTCCAAAATTAATCACAGAAGCAAGCTAACACCGCCAAACCAGTGGTAAACAACTTTGACTGAAACTAATCAGGGCAAATCAGTGTGGCAGGGATATTTGGTCTCCTGTGAAAGTGCCAGAAAGTCATACAATTGTCATACAGTGTCTAGCTTGCAAGCCGGGACAATGCAGGAAACATCTCATGGATGAAATTAATACACAGAAAATCCCTTAGTGGGCAGTATTTACTTTCCAGGGAAGTTGGTGCCTGAGGTTAGAAAGAATAAGAGTCAGGGGCACCTGAGTGGCTTAGTGGTTGAGCGTCTGCCTTTGGCCAAGGTCATAATCCTGGGGTCCTGGGGTAGAGTCCCGCATTGGACTCCCCATAGGGAGCCTGCTTCTCTCTCTGCTTATATCTCTGCCCCTCTCTCTGTGTCTCTCATGAATAAATAAATAAAATCTTAAAAAAAAGAGAGAGAGAGAGGGGATCCCTGGGTGGCTCAGCAGTTTAGCGCCTGCCTCTGGCCTAGGGCATGATCCTGGAGTCCTGGGATCAAGTCCCACATCGGGCTCCCTGTGTGGAGCCTGCTTCTCCATCTGCCTGTGTCTCTGCTTCTCTTTCTCTCTGTGTGTGTCTCTCATGAATAGATAAATAAAATCTTAAAAAGAAAGAAAGAGAAAAGAAAGAAAAGAAAGAAGAAAGAAAAGAAAGAAGAAAGAAAGAAAGAAAGAAAGAAAGAAAGAAAGAAAGAGAAAGAAAGAAAGAAAGGAAGGAGAGAGGGAGGGAAGGAAGGAAGGAAGGAAGGAAGGAAGGAAGGAAGGAAGAAAGAAAGAAGAAAGAAAGAAAGAAAGAAAGAAAGAAAGAAAGAAAGAAAGAAAGAAAGAAAGAATCAGAGTCATATGCAGCAAACAGTTCCAGGACAGAGCTAGGCTAACCAAGAACGTGTTTTTTATGCCTATCACTTGAGCTTGTAAAATTTAAAGAGCTGAAGAGAAGAAGTTAAGTCTTCACTGACAAGTCTCCTGGAGAGCCAGCACTTGAAAACCCCCAAGTGAAGTGGTCCTAGTGGAATGTGCAAGGAAAATTCCATTTCATCTGACTGACACCAAGCTAGAGTCAAATTGTGAAATTAGCCAAAGCTTCATGATATAACTGGAAAATAAAATACTGGGTTCCCATGCTGGCTCTGCTGCCGCTTCTGTGGGGAATCAATTCTAGACCTTATTGTTCTCCTCTGCAAAATAAAGATTTTGATTAGATTGTCTCTAGCATTCCTTTAGACCTTCACAATCTAGATTTCTAGATTTCTAAATTTGTCTCTGTCTCCTTTTATTTCTCTCTGTTCCAAGATCTTCTCCCCCTTTTGTCACTTGCCTACTACATTGTAAAGCAGAAGACTGATCCAGGCACTTCTCTTAATGATAATATCTGTAAATGTTATTTGATTCAAAATACACACACACACATAGCCAAAAGGATGAAGGTTTTATTTTTTTAATATTTTATTTGTTTATTCATGAGAGACACAGGGAGAGAGAAAGGCAGAGACACAGGCAGAGGGAGAAGCAGGCTCCATGCAGGGAGCCTGACGTGGGACCTCTCGGGTCTCCAGGATCGCCCCTGGGCTGAAGGCAGTGCTAAACCGCTGAGCCACCCAGGCTGCCAGGATGAAGGTTTTGTGATCTTGGTTTTGTAGATGAAAAATTTGAGACTCGGAGAGATTAAAGCTTTTGCCTAAAATCAAAGATCAAGAAGAGGATGGTATCAGAATTTGAATCCAGGACCATTTAACTCTGAAGCTCACATTCTCCCTGCTATATCCTACAGTCCCTCTCTGTGGCCCTGGATCTTTCCTATGAGTCCCAGGGCAAATGGCTCTTTTTCTCTCAGCTTGAAACTCCTGAGGAACAAAACCTCTTCCCCATCAAAGCCTAATTGTCCTATCTCTGATTTCCTCAAACACCCATCAGTTTTGCACACGTTTTCTTTATAACTGAGAGAGGATAACCTATTCTAATAACCTAATCCAACCCATTTATAAAAGGAGGAAGAGGGGTACCTGGGTGGCTCAGTCTGGTAAGCATCCAACCCTTGGTTTTGGCTTAAGTCATGACATCAGGGTCGTTGAGATTGAGCCCTGAGTCAGGTTCTACACTGGGTGTGGGGCCTGTTTAAGATTCTTTCTCTCCCTCTCCCTCTGCCCCTCTCCTGCTCATGTGCACACGCACGCACGCATACACACACACACACACACACACACACACACACGGGTGTTCTCTCTCTCTCTCTAAAAGAAAAAGGAAGAGGAAGAAACTAAAACCCAGACAGGAAGCATTTTTCTCAAACAGTATTTACAAGTAAGGCCCAAATAAGCCCATCAAACCCGGCTGTCACATTTTAGGCTTTTTAAAACCTTAAGCTGTCACATGACTACTAAAATACCATTGAATTATCTCTGATTAATGAATTAACTCTGCTAGGTAATATTTTTTACAAATAAGATATATTTTCTTCCATAATAAAAGGAATACATGTTTATTTTTGACAATTTGGAAACTAAAGCAAAGTAGGACAAAAGAGAAATCTGTTAGTAAATCACCCAAAGAAGAACACTTAAATTTATCAAATGTACTTCCAGTAGTTTTTCTTTCTCTTTCTTTCCCTTGGCATCATTTCAGGGTTTTTTTATAAAACTTTTTTTCCAATTATAAAAATGTTATGTGGTCCACAAAGAGATACCACTGTACATCCATCAGAATGACTAATTTAAAAAAAAAAATAAAGACTAACACCATCAAATATTGGCAAGGATATGGAGCAACCAGAGCTTGCTTACATTGTTGGCAAGAGTATAAAATGGTACAAACACTTTGGGAATGGGCCTGGCAATTTCTTACAAAACTAAATATATATCTACTCTGTGACTCAGAAGTATATCCAGGTATTTACCCAAGAGAAAAACACATGCCCACAAAAGACTGTATAAGAATGTTCATAACAGCTTCATTTATAATAGCAAAAACTGAAAATAGCCTAGGTGTCCATCAGTTAGAGAATGGAAATGCCAACAGTGGTACATTGATACCACCCCAGCAACAGAGAGGAACAATCTACTGGTACATGCAAAAGCATGTGCAAATCTCAAAAATGTTATGTAGAATAAAAGAACATTACACAAAAGTCTGCATACTATATGATTCCATTTACCTAAACTTCTGTAACAGGCAAAACTAATCCATAGCTGGAAAAAAAATGAGCACAGAAGTTGCTTTGTAGAAAGGTATTGACTGGGAATGAAGGGGCTTTCTAAGGTTGATGACAATGTTCTGTATCTTGTTAAGGATTTGTCAGGTGGATGCATTTGTCAGAATCCCACTGAATGGTACATAGAATTTATACGTTTCATTCCAAGTAAATCTTACCTCATAAGAAAAAAGGTACACAACAGATATTGAATTTTAACAATATGCATAATTAAATATTTGGGCAGAGGTATACTGAGGCCAACAATTTATTTTGAAATGCATCAAAAAATAAAATGAATAAATAGAGAAATGGGTAGATAAGTGATAGAGTGTAGTAAAGTGTTCATTGTAGAATCTAAGTGGTAGATAGTGAGTATTCACTATAAAATCCTTCCATATTTACTATATGTTTGAGAATTGTCATAATAAAATGTTAGGGGGGAAAGTGAAAAAGAAAAGAAAAGAAAAAAGAAAAAAGAAAAGAAAAGAAAAGAAAAAAGAAAAGAAAAGAAGTAGAAAGTATGGGAAACTCAGAAGTTCAAAGAAAATAAGCTCTCCCAAAACACTAATGCCCAACAATATTGAAAACAACAGTGAATTGCTTTCCATCCTTTTTTCAATATTTATGGGTATGGGTGGGTGTTTTACAAAATTAGTACCAAATAGATATAAATCTTCCTAGTATGAAGCAGCATTTAATGAATGATACTCTCCCAGGTCATTAAATATTCCTCAAAAATACTGTATTATAATTTATTTAAATTTATTTTGGATGTTTTAGGTTATTTTTCATTGCTATAAGTAATGGTTTGATGAACATGCACAAGTAAATATGCATTTTGTCTAAGGTCTTATAGCCACCTAATGCTGTTACCAAAAGGAAATACTTTTCAAAGCAATACAGCATTGCAGTTTAAAGGGTGGAAATATGCCCACCTCCACCACCTACTAAACTATTACCTGGGAACAGTTTGGGAAATGTACTAAGTCTCCCTAGATCTATTTATTCTGTGTTCCAATGTAGTATTCTGGAAGTGCCTAGCACTGTGCCTGGCATATAACTAACTCCCCAAAAATGGCAGCTATTATTATTTCACCCAGTCATGTTATCTGTACACGATGACACCTAATTGAGAATATTTCTGACAAAAAAAATATTCAAGGAGACACAGCAAGAACCATAGATATAACAAAAACCTGTCTAATTTGACTTAGTATCACCACATCTTGCAGTTTCAATCCTATGAGAGGTACTCAATAAAATATAAGCCAAATAAATTGGTAATGAATGAATGTATAAATAAGAGGGCAGCTGCCTGACTTTAATTCACCTAGGCATGAGGGCAGCCTCAACTTCCCTTGTAAGCTTTTTCTGTTCTGTCCCTCTGGAAGCAGCTGAACACATCTCCTTTGTTAGCTGAAATTGCATGATATGCCTCAACTTGGAGACCAGAGTTCAAAGTCTGGCTCTATCTCTAACTAGCCGTGTGTCTTTGGACTAAGATATGGTAAAAAACATTCCCATCATTCTATGACTATTAACAATAGTCTCTAATGTGGGAGGGGTACAGAGCATGTCATGATCCCCCTTGTTTCAGATGTGGAAACTGAGGTGCAGAGAAGTGAAATGATTTATCCAAACTTCCTCTTCCAGACCAAGAGGCAGTCAAGTAAACATCCTCCACAGTCCCTCTGGTCAAAGGGGCTTGGATTGCATTGTCTCCTTTTGACCACTGTCTGGCTGCAGATAGTTTCCCCCATACACTATCCTTCAGGCTACATCCTTCTGTGTTCCCTCCCTTTGTTCCCTTCCCCAAAGCCAGCTCTGCCAGGTTCTGCTAGGGATTTTTGACAACAGAGGGGGCTGCTGAGCCAAACTGGGCTTTCTCCAAATAAGGAAGAGAAAAGTGTGCCTGCCTGCTGAGATACAGCCTGAGTTCCTCATTCCATCCTGAGTTCCGTGAAACCTCTTAGGTAACAATAGTACAAAATACTCTAGGAATCTGTGGTATAAAATATAATCCACGAGGAATATGTGTTCTGGTCCTCACTCAGCCAATAACAACGTGTTCCCCAGGGAAGTCCCTTCACAGAAACGTAAAAAAGTCCTAGCTCAGGAGTTCTCAAACCTGGCTGCACATCAGAATCTCCTGGCCTGTTTATTGAAAATATGCAATCTGGGTAGATGCCTGCACTGCTCAGCCATGGTCAACTTCACCCTGTTCTTCTATATCGCCATGCAAGGTAAACATTCTTGCCACATCTCCTTTGTGCTATGTGCAAACAAAGTTCTAAAGACAGCAGAAAATGCTCATGCTCTGAGCATTGAAGAGAGAGGATTTGGTTACAAAGGTTCCTGCTTTCACAGAATTATTCTGTAATTTACGTGCCAGGATGGTGACTTCACATGCCATACTGGCACTGGCAGCAAGTCCATCTATGGGTAGAAATTTAATGATGAGAGTTTCACCCTGAGGCATATGGGTCCTGGCATCTTATCCATGACAGATGCTGGCCCCAACACAAATGGTTCCCAGTTTTTCATCTGCATTGCTAAGACTGAGCAGTTGGATGGCTAGCCTGTGATCTTTGTCAAGATAAAAGAGGGCATGGATACTATTGAAGCCATGGAGCACTCTGGGTCCAGAAAAATAGCAAGACCACAAGATCACCATTGCTGACCATGAACAAATCTAATAAATCTGACTTGTGCTTTATCTTAACCATCAGACCATTCCTTCTGCAACATAGAAGAGCACCCCTTCATCCTCATCTGCTCAAAATATCACATACTCTTTGTGTTTCATATTTTTCTTATCGTTCTCCAACTCTAGCTGGATTGGAGAGTTAAGTTTGTTATATAAAATAAAAACTAAAGTAAAAGAAAAGGAAGAAGAAAAGAAGGAAGAAGAAGGAGGAGGAGAAGAAGAAGAAGGAGGAGGAGGAGGAGCAGGAGGAGGAGGAGGAGGAGGAGAAGGAGAAGAAGAAGGAGGAGGAGGAGGAGGAGAGGAAACAACACAATCCAGGGCCCCATTACACCAGACCTATTACACCAGAATCTCCAGGGGTAGAACCTGAAAATCTGTAAGTTCACAATTCAAGATCCTAGGACTTTCTAATACAGAGACATGTTTGAGAACCACTAAATTAGATACATTCAAGATTCTTTTTTTCATTCTGAGATGTAAACTGGAAATGTGTCAACCTCCCTCCTGCTCCCATAAAATACAACTCCTTTTATTTTTGGTTTATTGGTCATTGAATGCCTAGAGGACTGTCTTAAGAATGATTGGAAGGCAGCACAGTACAGTCGAAATAGAACATAAGCCAAATATGAGCCACATTTATAATTTTACATTTTCTAGTAGCCACTAGAAAAAAAGTTAAAAGGAACAGGTAAAATTAAATTTAATAGCATATTTTATTTAACCCAATATATGCAAAAAATTATCACTTCAACTTGTAATAGACATAAAATTTATTGAGATACTTTACATTTATTTTCTTTTGTGAGGTATTCAGGATCTTATCTATATTTTACTTGTACAACATTCATCAATTTGGACTAGCCACATTTTAATTTATAATTTTTAGTTTTTGGAATAGCCACATTTTAAATGCTCTATAGCCAAATGTAACTAATGATTACCCATATTAGACTGTTAAGCCACATCAATAGGAGGTAGTGGGACAATCAATTAGTAGTGTCCATAATGAGCAGAGGATTGCGGGGAGGCACACGTGCCCTATAGTTGTCATCACTGGATAGTGAACATCAAATGACCTAATTTCTAGTTATCTAGAAATCAGGCAAAAGGATAAAGGTCAGAGGAGATTCAGCCTAGGACTCATTCATAAGGAGGAGACAGGAAATCCACACTAGTGGTTAGTGGTTAGAAGCACTGCAATCAAGTGTAACAAACATTAAAATAAGTAAGACAAAGATTAAGCCAGGAGTGAGTAGATTAAGTTCAAGCACCAGCACTTGAGAATATATGTTGTATTCATTCTATGAAAATAATCTTCCTAACTCAGGGTCAGTATAATGGGCCTATTAAAGGGCTATTGATTGATTTATAAGGAACATTCATAGTGTGGTTAAATATCCACTAGGAGATACAGCCAGCAGATACACACTGCAGAACAAATAGGGAAGGAAGGTGCCTAGACCATGAAAATAAGAATGTAATCAGTAGTAACAAAATATTTTTAAGAGTTTATTTATTTATTCATGAGAGACACACAGAGAGAGGCAGAGACATAGGCAGAGGGAAAAGCAGGCTCCCTGCAAGGAGCCCAATGCAGGACTCGATCCCAGACCCTGGGTCACGCCCTGAGCCAAAGGTAGACACTCAACAGCTGAGCCACCCAGGCATCCCAACAAAATATCACATTTAAAATTTATAATTTAAAAAAGCACTTTGCTATTCATTTTCATTTGTTCCTTATGATATGGGTAGGGTAGGTGGGGTGATGTCCCGATATCAGAAGGGAACTGAAGTATGTGTTTGCCTAAGTCTCCTAGCCAGGGAGTAAACAGCATAGCTTCTCCACATGAAGCTCTCTGGTCCATATGGGGATTCAACCCTGACCTCATTATCAGTGAACTCTGGCCAGCTACTTACCTGACACAGCTATAAATATCATTAATTCACTTTTCAAAGGCTTTTCCTCTTCTAACAGATTAAGTCCCAGTTAGCTTCCTATCCACCCCCTCCTCTGCCCCTCTGCTGTCTCTAATCACACGTCTCCCTGGAAGGTGTAAATGCCTTTGCCTGGGGCAAGGATGCCTTTTCTACAGTACCACTTAGAGCTGACAGCCAGCTGGTAACACAGGAGCAGCACTTTCCTCTGCTGGCTGAGTCCATATAACAACTTGCAAAGTCACTCACAGAGGCATAGAAGGGGTTTGAACAGAAAATTCATGTGATGAAATGCGCCAGTGTGTAAGGCAGATGAACAGTTGAAGATCAAAGAGGAAGAACCAGAAATAAAAAGAGGAAGAAGGGAAGAATAGTCATAGTCAATATTGGCTCTTTTTCTCATTTAGCTCTTAGCTTCTATTACTTCCTCAGAGAGGCCTTACCTGCCCAATTTGTCTAAAGTAGCCGTCCCATCACTCCATCAGATGATCATCCTTTGATTTCTGCACACCTGCACACCTGTTATTACCTGTCCCCACCCCAGGTTGACTAACAATTCCATGAATGTCCAAACCTTATCTGTTTTATTCACTGTTCTATCTGCAGATAGTAACCACACAAAGCCCATATAAACACTCATTAATTATTATTTTAATAAATGAATGATCGGCTAGACTAAGTACTTAACATCACTTGCAAGTTATATCACTGAACCCTTACATTAATCCAAGGAATCAAGTCTTACCATCTGCATTTTACATGTTCCAATAATCTAAGCATGAAGTGGTAAGAGTTTATAATCTGCAAACTGTAAAGCCGCTAGTGATTTCCTAATCCCCCAAATCCAAAACACTTTTCTTAAAGAAACCTTTTCTCATTCATTCCAGCTTTGTTTCAACATTAGAGACTGCTGACTCTGGGGTTCCTCATAGAAAATCTCATTTGGATTTCACTCATTCAGTCATTTCACAAAAATTTGTTAAGCCCTAACTACAGGCTAATCACTATTATAAGGGCTGAGGGTGCAAAGTTTTGGCCAAGCAGAAATTAGGAAATAAAACAACAATGCTGGTTTTCTCCCCATCATTTCTTCTCGACTTTCTCCACTCACTTTTTTCTCTAGTTTCTCAAATGTGAGTACCACCAATGTCCAGCTATAGGTTTTTTTCTGTGTAAAGAAATGAAGTGATTTCATTCCCATCTGAAATGGTGATTTTAATCCACCATTGCCTTTTAAGTAGTCACCTATATGCAAATGCCTTCTAAATCAATAATCTCCAATGCAAACTTTTCTCCTAAACTCCAAACCTGCATCTCTTTTCTATCAGAACATCTCATCATCACCTCTTCTTAATTCAGCAACCGACAAATGGAATCCATCAGGTACCCTGACCTCCCAAACTAGCCCAAATTCCTGGCATCTATTCCCTCAGAGAGGCCACAGGGGAGAAAACAAAGAGATCCAATAACTTTTAGCTTCAATTGGGTTTATTATCAGCAATAGAAGCATCTGCTCCACACCAGGCCTCTAACCCTGTCCTCCACTTCTCTAAATGTCATGGCAACCAAAAAAAAAAAAAGAGAGAGAGAGAGAGAGAGAGAGAGAGAAAAGAAAAAGAAAGAAAGAAAGAAAGAAAGAAAGAAAGAAAGAAAGAAAGAAAGAAAGAAAGAAAGAAAGAAGGAAGGAAGGAAGAAGAAAGAAAGAAAGAAAAGAAAGAAAGAAAGAAAGAAAGAAAGAAAGAAAGAAAGAAAGAAAGAAAGAAGAAAGAAGGAAAGAGAAAGAAAGAAAGAAAGAAAGAAAGGAAAGAAAGAAAGAAAGAAAGAAAGAAAGAAAGAAAGAAAGAAAGAAAGAAAGAAAGAAAGAAAGAAAGAAGAAGAAAGAATTTTCCTTAGCTCAGCATAAGGAGGAGTATCCTTAATGTACTGGGTCAGTCAGTTGGTCTGAAATGGCTGAAATAGCAAACTAGTAGTAGGAGAACTGGCCTTATAAGGTGACATACAGATTGGGAGAGTAGTAGAGTGGACTAGAAATCAGGGCTATAAGTATAATGGACACATTCTCAGCTGAAACTTAGGGTCAGCAAACAGCCCAGGGCCTTGGGCCTAAGGGCAGGAAGTAGAACAGGGGCACCTACAAGAATGTTAAAATCCTTGCAATTTAATCATAATACACTATTTAAAACCTCTATTACATTGATTCCCCTTTAACCTCCATGCGGGATGGGCTAGAGTCAACAGGGAAAACTTTTAACTTTAACTTTTCTAGTCAACTAGAAAACTTTTCTAGTACAAATTCAAAAGTACCCCTGGAATCTGAGTTGCGAAACAAATGGAACATGCTTGGCCAAGCAAATTCAGTGTGTAGGGAATCTGAAATGGACAGACTTTAGCATTAGAAAAACCCTTGCTAGTCAACTCAACCACATGATCACTGCTAGAGGAATTCCCTCTATTGCAGAAAAGGTAAACTGAGTTCATCGAGGACCACTGGTAATAGTATTAAATAAATAGGACCACTGTTAATAAATAATAAATAAATAGCTTCTGTGTACACATTCTTTGAGAAAGGAATGCCATGATTGATGAATGACTTCTGCCATGATGAAGAGCAAGGTAATAACAGGATTATCCTACTTATTTGCCATTCCAAATGGTCAGGCAATTTTTAGGTCTATTCTTCTACCATAGTCAACAATCATTTTATTTTTGTACTACATAAAAATGTGGATTTAATTTAACAAAATATATTTTATTTGAATCAAACTAAGGAACAGATGCTAACATTCCATACTTCTCAGGACAAAACCATGGTGAGTTGAGTACCTCCTGATTTCATCCCTTGAAAAGGTCATAGTTTACTTATAAATATATACTATTCAGTTATGTAAAAAACAAATCAAAATGAGATGCACCGTCAATATTAAGATGTCAACTCTCCCCAAATTAATCTATATATTCAGTCCAATCCCAATCCAAAATCCAACAAAAGAAATTTATAATCTAAATTTCTATTCAATTATAGAAATTGGCAAGCTGATTTTAAAATTTGTATAAAAATGCAAAGAACAGGCCAAATATTTTTTTTTTAAGGAACAAAGTAAGGGAACTCACACTACCTGATTTTAGGAGTTAGTATAAAGTTATCATAAACAAAAAAATGTGATATTGGTGAACACATAGCTATAGATCAGTGGAACAAAATAGAGGGCCCAAAAACACATATAAGTTCAACTTGTTTATACCAAAGATGTCAGGGCACTTCGATGAAAGGATAATCTTTTCAACAAATGGTGCACCAAAAAAAAAAAAAAAACAAACCCCCTCACCCTTACTTTATACTACAAACATAAAAATAATTCAAAATGAATAATAGAGTTAAATGTAAGAACCAAAACAATAAAACTTCTGGAAGAAAACATAGAGACTTTGGAGTAGGCAAAGATTTCTTAAATCAGACACATGAAATCAATAAATTGGACCTCACCAAAATTAAAAATTTTTGCTCTACAAAAACCACTATTAAGAAAATGAAAAGGCTGGGATGCCTAGGTGACTCAGCAGTTGAGCGTCTGCTTTTGGCTTAGGGCGTGACCAGATTTTCCAGGATCAAGTCCCACACTGGGCTTCTTGCATGGAGCCTGCTTCTCTTCCCTCTGCCTGTGTCTCTGTCTCTCTGTGTCTCTCATGAATAAATAAATAAAATCTTAAAAAGAAAAAATGCAAAGGCAAGCAAGCCCCAGACTAAGAGAAAATATCAGCAAAGTAGGTAACTGATGAAGGAATATAAAGAGATATATATAAGAAACACTTACAACTCAGTAATTATTTTTTTTAAGATTTATTTATTTGAGAGAGAGCGCACGCGCATGAGTGCACAAATGGGAGGAGCAGAAGGAGAGGAAGAGAATCTCAAGTGCAGAGTGCTGAGTGCAGAGCCTCATGCAGGGCTCCATCCCACAACCCTGAGATCACCACTTGAGAGGAAACTAAGAGTCAGACGCTTAACCAACTGTGATGCCCAGGCACCCCACTACTCAGTAATTCTTAATAAGAAAACAAATTATAACCTAGACAAAATATCTGAACAATCACTTGACAAAAAAAAAAATTCAGATGACAAGCACACAAAGATCATTATTAGTAATTAGGGAAACGCAAATTAAACCACAATGAGATATCATTATAATTCTTAAAATGGTTTAATAAAGATATTGACTATCCTATGTGTTGATGAACACGTAACTGAAACTTTCATACACTGCTAGTGGGAATGCATAATGGTAGAACCACTTCAAACAGTTTGGCAATTTCTTCAAAGTCAAATATCTAGGGATGCCTGGGTGGCTCAGCAGTTGAGCATATGTCTTCAGCTCAGGGCATTATCCTAGAGTCCCGGGATTGAGTCCCACACTGGGATCCTTGCATGAAGCCTGCTTCTCCCTCTGCCTATGTCTCTGCCTCTCTCTGTGTGTCTCTCGTGAATAAATAAATAAAATCTTAAAAAAAAAAAGTCAAATATCTACCTACCATACCATTCAGCTATCCCTCTCCTAGATATATACTCAAAGGAAAAGAAAGCATATATACATACAAAGACTTGTATGTGAATGTTCATAGCAGCTTTATTTGTAATAACTCCAAATTGGAAACAAATCAGAAAATCCACATACTATAATATTCCTCAACAATAAAAATGAACTGTTAATATACACAACATGGATGAACCTCAAAATAATTATATTGAATAAGAAATCAGAAAAAAAGACTATATACATGTTCTATTCCATTTATATGTAATTCCGGAAAATGCAAAAATAATCTACAGCAAAAGAAAGCAGACCAGTGGCTGCTGGGGAATATGGTAGGGGAGAGAAGAGATTATTATGAAATGTAAAGAAACTTTTTAGAGAGGTATAAATGTGTTCACTACTTTGATTTTGGTGATGGTTCACAAGTGTAGATAGACATACATCTAAACTCATCAAACTGAACGCTTTACACATGTGCAGTTTATTTTTATGGTGTATATATTGAACAAAGCAGTTTTTAAAAGCATGAGAAAAGACTAGAAATTTAAGCAAACTAAAATATTTTAAAATGATATTTGATTATTGAAGTACAGATGTCATATATTTTATATGCATTTCTTTTACTCTATTTGTATTTCCATTGCTCTATTTGTTGTAATATTTATTTGTTATTTTTTTTCTCAAACATACCTTTATATTTGCTCTTTATAACAAAGTTAAACAACAAAAAAGTATAAAAGGGAAAATCTACTCATCATCACTATCAAATCCCAAACCAAATGAACACCATAACAATTTGGTGTGGAGCTCTCAGGCCTTTTTCTATGAATTAACTGACAAGAAGTATGTGTGTGTTTGTGTATGTGTGTGTGTTAATTTGGGAGTGGGATTTGGTGATAGTGAGTAATGGTCACTTCTTCACTTTAACCCTCCCAATCTCACAAAAGCTCCTCTTTTGGGCAACTCTAACAGAATCATACAAAGAAGGGAACTCTGGGAAACAATTTCCTGCTGAACCAAGCTGACCCAGCATAATCTAACGCACATAATATAGTATATCATGCTTTATTTCTTCATCCCTTTATTAATTGTATATATTTAAGTTGATTCTATGTTTTTGCTGTCTAAAATTGCTACCAGGGCACCTGGCTGGCTCAGTAGGAAGAGCACATGCTATTGATCTCAGTATTGTGAGTTCTAACCTCACATTGGGTGTAGAGATTATTTCTTATGTACATACAAACATACATATGTACACTAACTTTAATAAAATAAAATAAAATTGCTACAACAAATGCCCTTGAGTATACATATCTTTGTACAAGTATATTTTTAAGATAAATTCCTACAACTGAAATTGCTAGGTCAAAGGATATGTGCACTTAATGTATTTAAAGATAAGTCCAAATTGTCCTCCAAAATGGTTATGCCAATTCACACCTGCTTCTGCCTTGTTTCCTTGTCAACACTGGATATTACTTAGCAATATGCTAGAGGGAAATAGTATCCTGCTTCATTTTGCATTGCTTCAGATAATTAAAAATGACTGAACTTTCATATTTCAAATGTCTAATGGATTTATATTTCTCCTTTGAGTTGCCTGTTTATATTCTCTGCTTTCTTTTATGGAATTGTCATTTTCTTGTTTTCCTGTTGTTCTCTTTTAAGTACATTTTTGTTAAATATTTGCAAGTATTTTCACTCAGCCTGTGGTTTACTTTATAATTTAGTTTATTTAGTGTTTGGTTTTTGTTTTGGTTAGGGTCTTGTCAATTTATTTTATAATAAAAAATGTCAATGTGTGCTGAAGGACTAAGTCATTTCATTTAACTATGGCTCTATCAGTAAAAGGATTCCCCACTCCTAAAAAAACACACATGTGTAGATTCTATTGATGACAAGTCAGAAGCAAAGCTGTCCTAAATGAAGCAAAGAATTATAGTTGACTCTTTAAAAACACTAGATTAAAGAAGCAACCTCTCTATGCAGTCAAAAATCCACATAAACTTTGGACTCCTCGAACACTTTACTAAGAGCCTACTCTTGACCTAAATAAAGGTTTACCAATAACATAAATAATTGATTAACATATATATTGTATGTTATATGTATTACATATATTATATACTACACCCTTATGGTAAAGTAAGCTAGAAAAAAGAAAATATTATTAAGAAAATGATAAGGAAAATACATTAACAGCACCATACTGTATTTATAAAAAAAATCTATATATAAGTGAACCCACACAGTTCAAACCCTATCCAAATAATGTTATTCAAGGTCAACCGTATAGCCATTCTGTTCTGAACAAGCTATCATTTGGGGGGAATCCACATAATTCTAATTCTAAATACAGAAACTCTCTGATTGTTTAACCAATATTCACATTGTCTCAGAACTCTGCTTGAGATTTCTCAGTGCCTATTCAACCATGGAATGGTAAAAATGAGGCACCCCTACCATCACCCCTCTTTGCGCTCATGGCAGACATTGCTAATTGATCACTCTTCCAGAGCCCAGATGTGGTCCAAAAAGCTTTCTCAAGGAGCACTTTGCTAGCTCAGTTGGTTGAGCACGTGACTCTTGATCTTGGGGTTGTAAGTTGAAGCCCCATGTTGGGTGTAGAGATTACTTAAAAATAAAATATTTAAAATTAAATTAAATTAAACTTAAAAAAGCTTTCTCTCTGCAGCATTCCAGAAGGCTGTTCCAATCAATCAAAATTGGTGTTTATGGTAAAATTTGTTTTGCCACCCTGGTTCTAGTTCAACTTTCTATTTTTAGAAAGAAAAATAAAAAAGACCAAGGGTGCGGATATGACAACCACAAAAACATGCAGCAAGTTAGCTGCAAAACTCAAACTCAGAACTAGCTTTCTACCTCCCCATTGAATGCCCCTTCCAAGGCATCATTGTGTCCTCTTCTGCCACCACGAGGGAAGCCCTTCACTGAGCATCTGGTAAAGACCTTTTCACATAAATAATACATATAAGTGATTTGATCACATCTGTGTCAATAATATCCTGATAGACTTAGAGCTGGATTAAGAGGCGGAATAGTTGGGTAATAAACAATCTACTAAGGGGCATTGAAAAACAGTTACAAATGTAAGGAAGTGGAGAACTTGTCTCATCAAGACATTCTATGGAATTGGATGAAATATCAAATAAGTTGTTTGTGGTGGGAGTGGGGAGCTAGGGTCCCCTCAAGGAGCAGTCTCAGTATCAACAAATGGTCTCTAAGCTGGTGGTCTGATTAATTTTTATTTTGCAGGGATTCCTGGGTGGCGCAGCGGTTTAGCGCCTGCCTTTGGCCCAGGGCGCGATCCTGGAGACTCCGGATCGAATCCCACGTCGGGCTTCCGGTGCATGGAGCCTGCTTCTCCCTCTGCCTATGTCTCTGCCTCTCTCTCTCTCTCTCACTATCATAAATTTTAAAAAAAAAATTATTTTGCAGAGTAGAGTAGGAACAAATCCTTGGGGACAGTAAAGAAAAGAATAAAGACTGATAAAAGCTAGCTGCCTTCTGCCTTCTCTGTACTTCCCCATGCATGCTCCTTTGCACTAGTATTGAACAAATCAGTCTAAAGGATCACTATATTTTTGGTCTGCTCTGAGCACCAAATCATTGATCCTCAGGGTATAGTAGCATGTCTCCAACCATCTCTGTTCCCTGTCCTCCCTGCCCCTGCCCCAGTCAACCCCTAAGTCTACCCATCCTTCCATCTTACCTACTCTAAAAAAGCTTTCCCAACTTCCACATTGCCCATGGTTATTAGTTTCTCTTTGGAGTATCATCTGCGTCTTAATTAGGCCTTGGGAACACACCACCTGTGATCAGCAAGTATCTATGTAAGGACAACCTGCTTCTTTACCAAGCATGAACTGTATCTTTTCCTTATTTGTACACCATATAGCACCTAGTTGATGCTGCCATCACTCAAAAAGTATCTGGTGATTAAATGGCAAAAAGAAAAACTCACAGTCACTTTTAGACTTGACTTTCAAAGGGTCCATGGAAATCTTGGCGGCACAGTTTCCTTTCCTCAAAAGCCTATCTGATTGGGTCCTATGCCACTCACACAAGGATTCAGCTTAGAGAAGCATGATTTTTATTTGCCTAAACTGGTTCTTTTCTTCCTTTCTTCCTTCCTTCTTTCCTTCCTTTCTTCCTTTCTCTTTCTTTTTTTAGGACTTGACTCTTATTTTATCACAGTGTTACCCATATTATAGTAATTTGTTTCTATTTGCTATCATGTCTAAGGCTAGCAACAACTTGTGGTGAGGCCCACAATGTAATTTATTTTATCCTCTTCATACAGGCCACAACTAGAGAGAAAGGTGGAGAAGAAAGAAAAGTGGGGTAGGAATAAGAGAAGGATGAGCATAATGTGAATTCACTGGTAAAATGTGAATCTTTATCTAGAACACTGTTTTTGTTTTTTAAAGATTTATTTATTTATGCATGAGAGACACAGACTGAGAGGCAGAGACATAGGCAGGGGGAGAAGCGGCTTCTTGCAGGAAGCCCAATGTGGGACTTGATACTGGATCCCAGATCCCAGGATCACGACCTGAGCTAAAGGCAGGCACCCAACCACTGAGCCACCCAGGTGTCCCTAGAACACTGGTTCTTAATTTGAGGGAGAGTCTGTCCTCTAGGTAGGTGCCAGGTTAAATATAGTACATCCAGTTAAATTTACACATTCTAAAATTTATTCATTGTGGGGTGATTAGGTGGCTCAGTCTGCCTTCTGCTGAGGTCATGATCCTAGAGTCCTGGAACAGGGCCAGCACTAGGCTCCTTGCTCAGCAGGCAATCTGCTTCTCACTTTCCCTCTCCCTCTCCTCTGCTCATGCTCTCTCTCTCAAATAAATAAATAAATAAATAAAATCTTTTAAAATAAAATAAAATGTATTCCTTATTTCTCTGAAATTCAAATTAGCATCCTGTTAAGCATCCTGTATTTTTATTTGCTAAATCTAAGCAATCCTATCCCAAGGAACATGTGGCAAAGTCTAGAGGCATTTTTGATTGTCATGACTTGGGAGTTGTTAAAAGATAAACTGAGATATATTAAAAATTTTAAGAGGTTTTTTTTTTTTTAGGTTTTATTTATTTATTAATGAGAGACACAGAGAGACAGGCAGAGACATAGGCAGAGGGAGAAGCAGGCTCCCTGCAGGAAGCTGGATGTGGCACTGGATTCCAGGACCCCAGGATCACGACCTGAGCCAAAGGCAGATGCTCAACCACTGAGCCACCAAATTTTTAAGAGTTTATTTGAGCAAAAATCTATTAAAATCGGCAGCACCAAACTTTAAGTGGCTGGAAGCATTCCTCCAACAAGCTCTAGAGACAAGACTTTTTAGAGTATACATGGAGGCAATGCAAGGATTGATTAGCCATAGCTTGAGCAGTTGCCTTATTTAGAAGAAACTAGTTGGCTGTTGTGACTGGTTGTCCTTAGGTTTTGATTTCTTAACCTTGAGGCATTTATAGCTTTAGGTTTCGCTTAGGTCTGGTAAGGTTTTAGAACCACCTCGGTCTAATGGCCTCCTTGTTTAATCAATTTAACAGGATGCTACTGGCATCTAGTAGGCTGAGGCCAGGGATGCTGCTAAACATTCTATAATATCCAGGACAACCCCCCACTGCAAAGAATGATGTGATCCAAAATGTCAATAGCACCACTGTTAAGAAGCTTCGGATAATTTTTATCTCTAAAACACATGCTGAGATAAGCAATGGGTGTTATACTATATGTTGACAAATTGAATTTGCATAAAATATTTTTAAAAATAAAAGAAAATAAAAAGTACCTAGTACGGCTAAAATGGCCCAGTAGGAAAACAGTATACATGTATATGTATAAGCATATATTTTTCCCCCCGGAAAATTATTCGCAAAGTTTCTTTCTTTTAAATCTACAAGCTATGATAATCTAGAGTTTCGTGATGATAATTTCTCCCTAGGGAGATATGACAAAATTCAGATCACATTTGGGGGAAAAAATACTCAGAAATAAGTGATTTTCCAGGATCCCACAGAGCCCAGGAAAACAGAATTAAAACTCAAAAACCGCTAAACACATTGCTCATCACAATAAAACCAGCCTATCTGCACCCCTCCTCTGCTCTTACCATGCTCAGAATAGGGCAATTTCGAGTTTTAGTTTTCAAGAGGAGATCAAAAGTTTTCACAACTGATTAGCATCCAGAAAGCAATAGCTTCCCTTAACCTTGAGATGCAAATAGCCAAAGATTGTCAAGGGATCTGAAGGACTGGAGGATTTGATGGAAGATCAAATTCCCGACATTTCCAGGGCAATTAGTTTCACATGCAAAGTCACAGGAAGGTCCTGCCTCCTCTCCAGGAGCAGCAAAGCTGTAATAAGACTCTGAGCTTCACAAACTTGGGACTAATTGGCCCCCATCCACCCAGCAGAGTTCATTATTGTTATCCCCATTTCATAGAACACGGAAGGTGGATAGAAATCTTTGTACCCACCACCACTCAGCACAGACTTCCTTAATATTTCCCACTTTGGATCGCTTTACATAAACTCTGGGTACTGGGATTGTTTGGCTAATTATTCACACTCGTGGAAAGGCAAAGCCTAAAATCAAGTCAAATCTCTTTGCAGGTGCCTCTTAAAATTCCACTTGAAGGTGAGTCCTGGCCTCAAAAAAGGTTTAAAACAGTTCAACATTTTTATCTAATCGTTAAGGAAACCAGGGAGGAAGTTGTTGGCAATTACAGCCAGGACTTTGGAGCATGAGCTAAATTGATTTTGAAAGATCTGATTACTGAAGCGCTTCCCTCACACTGGCGGCCAGGGCTGGAGCCACGGCTGATTTCTCTGGACATGCTGTGGCAGTCGAGATCCAGCCAGGTGGCCGCATCCATTTGGTGACTCAAATGCAAGCCTGTTGTCACGATGGATTTTCTGCTCACAAATGTACAGTTACGTCTGCCTGTCTTTTTGTTATCGCCTTGGCTCTCTCAAGGGCAGCATGTCAGCTTCCTCCAGGGCCACTTAATGGCTGGAGAATCTTCCACTGGGTGACCCTGCCTGACTGACAAGGTATATGACAACCCCAGATTCTCTAGGGCTTTCACCTTGATGTTTCTCTTCCTCTGGCACTTTGCCCTATACAAGCTGGCAGCCTGCTTTCTCAAATGGGCCAGAGGACACCGGTTGCAAAGATGTGCCCAGAGAGAATGTGGCCAGCCAAAGATGCTGGTGGAATCCTTGCTGGCAAGACTGACTTCCAACTGAACATCTTAGCCCTGGCTTCCTCACCCTTTTGGCTTCCCGCTAGCCTTCCATAAAAAGGATAGGGCAAATAACAGGAGGCCTAGTTCCTACAAAGGTTTCTGCCCCCTTTACCTCTTAGGGGTGCTTGTAACAGTAAGGTGCTGTGGTTAAGAACAGGGCTCAGTCTCCTCATTTTACTAGCTTTTAATCTTACACAAGTTTTTTTTTTTTTTTAACTACACCTTTCTCATCTATAAATGTAGGATAGCGATAATGAGACTGCAAAGAGTTGTAGGAAGCAATAAATGAACCACTGGCACATGGTAAGGGCTCAATAAATACGACCTTATAGGCTGGTAGTGGTGGAAGTGGGGGTGGTAGTTTGGGTTGTCCCTATAAATCAAAGGCATGGGTAAATTCAAACCTTCAGACCCACTCTATAATACCCACAAAAATGAAAGAAAAGAAAGAATGAATTATGAAGGGGGAGGGAAAAAATCCAAGTTGCTGCATTTTCTTCTTTGCCTGTTGCATCCTAAAATCTCCCTATCACCACCCCATTCCAGTGCCCTCCTCTTGCCCAGTTTTTACCAGAAATCCCTACCACCCACTGACCCTCACTCAGCCCCCTCACGTGCACGCTGGCACACGTTAAAATCCTGCCGTCCATGACATCAAAGCTCCCTCTGTCCTCGACGTTCTAGTCTCTGCCATCACAGCATACTCGCTGGAGCAGCCTTGCACACTAGCAAATCACACTGCTACCTTCAAGGGGTGACTTGAGGAGTATCAAGAAGCTATGCTTGCCCAAGAACCTCCCTGCACTGGTCTGCTGCAGAGCCTTCCTTTTGTCCTCAGTAGCCTGAAATGTCCAGTGAGAAAATTCAGTTTAGGCAACGTCAACCCCTGGACTACCACAGCAATGTTCATTTATTACATGGGAGAAAAACCGCTTCCCTGACTAGTAACACACTGGTTCAAAAGAATTGAGCAGATTAGTGCACTGAAAAGAAAGCCAGGTGAGAGCTGGGCCACAGGATGAGGAAGTTTTGATGAGATCTTAGGGAGAAAACATTTTACTGCAAGAAAAGCAGTCAGCTCTGGAAACCATAATTACCAGGGGCTTGATATCCAGGAACTCAAATGCCCAAGACTGCAGGGCAGAGAGAGAGGAAAGGTCATCTTCTCCCACTTTGCTTTTTGTAGCTGTGTCCTGTCTCTCTGAACCAGAAGGCAGTGCTGTCTTGCTGGGTATGCATATTCATGGCCCCACGCTGCTGCAGACAGAAAGGCACGAATATCTTAAATCTGCGTTTTCTGTTTCTGTCAGGAGGGCGGAAACTTTTGCAATCACATTGTAGAAGGCAGGAAGTTTGAGGGGAGAGATCATTACCTTTTTGAGCTTTAAGAGCAATAAACTTTTTAACCTGCAGGGTCTGTTGGGTAACTGATATCAAAAAATGGGGGAAGAGGGAATGAGAAGGGTGCACCATGTGGGGCTTCTATCATGTCCCTGTGGTGGATCACTTTATATGGGAGAAGGACCCAAGGGTAAAAAGAGCAATAATAAATGGAGACCAGAACAGCACAGAGTTCTAAAGTATTTCAGTTGATAAAGTCATTACTTTGGGTTACCTGGAGCACCTGAAGTATCAAATGTAATTTTTATCGACTTGCATAGATGCCATTAACATTTGGCATCTAACTCTTCCATGCCTACACACCTAAAAATTTTTTTATTTTTTTTTAATTTTTTAAAAATGAAAATTTAAAGAGAAAAAGAAAAGCAGGCAGATAAATTAGGATAACACACAAAATCTCAGTGATTTGACAGATAAAGGTTTACTTCTCATTCCCATCACAGTCCAATGTGGGATACAGTCCCTTAGGTACCCAGATCCTTGCAGTGGATACTCCTTGGAGTGAGTCAAGAGGGAAGAAGAGAGCACAAAGAAGGCTCCCTTGTCCTTAACCAGCTCAGCCCAGGGGCAACTTATATCATTTCAGCTTACATCACATTTGTGGGAACCAGTCATGGACCCCACACTTAACGCAAGGGGCTGTAGAAACACAGTCTAGAATGAACCCAGAGAGAAGAAAACATGGACTGGTGAGCAGTTAGTCTCTACCATAGCCAGTGACATTAATTTTAGCATCTAGTCAGTTTAACATTTGGTTTTCCCTTCATTAACACAATATATAATAAAGATATGATTGGGCTGAGCAAGATTCAAATTTGCAGTAGCTGAATCAGAGAAACAAATGATCTTTCCCTAGATTGGCACGTCTTTGGCAGGTTTGCTGTCACTTCCTATTTCCTGACCATGGTAGACGTGGCTAATTAATCATGACTGTCTTCCCTATAACTCTGGTCACAGCCACACAATCCTCAGTTTAGAACTGCAGATGTTCAAGACCAAGGAATCAGAGTTGACATACAAAACAAAATCTATTTGCATCCCTGATTCTTTCCACCCCTCACACTTTATAAACAAGGAAACTAAAACATAGGAAAAGAGAACGACTTCATTTATTCATTGACAAAGTTATATTTTGTCCCTACTATATATTAGACATTATGCTAAGCATAGACAATATTCCTTCAAACAAGATGAAGCCTGCCTTCAGGAACTTATAGGAGAGTGGGAAGTCAGATGAGAATATAGGTAATTAAAATACAGTATGACAAATGCCATGAAGGAGGCAAGGGCAGACTGCTATGGGAGAACATGGCAGTGACAACTAACCTACTCTCGATGAAGGTTAGGAGAATCTTGCTGGAGGAAGAGCCATCTATGCTAGTCATGAAAATTGAACAGACTTTAGCCAAGCTGAAGAATAAAACACAGTCCGTGCAAAGACCAAAAGTAAAAATGAAGATGGCATATATAGAAAACTAAGAGATTTATCCTGACTGGAGCACACAGTGCAGAGAGATGGAATTAAGGGTATATCAATTAGTCATTGCTGTGTAACAAACCACCCCAAAACTCAGTGGCTTAAAATAATAACATCATTATTATTGCTCATGAGTCTATGGGTCAGCTGAGCAATTCTTCTAGCCTCAGCTATGCTCATTCAGCTAATGTCTGGACATTAGCTAGCTGTATTCTGGTTTCCGATAGCCCTGGCTGTCACAGCTGGGCTCTCCTCCAAGTAGTCTCTCATCTCCCAGCAGGCTAGCCTGGCCTTGTCCACATGGCAGTGGCAGGGTTCCATAAGAAAGAGCAGAAGCACTCTAAGCCTCTGATGCCAGGCTTAGAATCGACTCAGTGCCACTTCTAGGGCATTTGGTAAGTGAAAGCAAGTCACAAGGACAGCCCAGAGTCAAGAGGTAAGGAATCAGACTCTACCTCTTAACAGGAGAAACTACACAGCCTTTTTGCAAACATATGGATATAGGGAGAAAGAATTTAGGTCATTTCTTAAAATCAATCCACCACAAAAGGAGAACAGTTGCAAGAAATAAACCTGCAAAGAACATAAAAAGAGTTATTTTCCAAACTCAGATGCTTAGAGAGACAACAGAGAGCCATGGAAGAGTGATATGTTCAGATATAAACTCTAGAAAAGGGTTACTTTCATCCAAAAGATAATTGATGAAGGACTAGATCATGGCAGGAAAGATGAACTGCATAGTGGTTAGATCCAAAAGATAACTACAGATACCAAGCTGTTGTAGGGGTTAAAAGAAAGAGAAGCATCTAGGGTTACAGAGCTGGTGAATGGCAAGCTAAAATTAAAGCCAGGTCTTCTACATCCCAATCTGATGTTTTCGCCATTACTCCCCTGGGTACAATATTCCAAGTTCAGAAAATTTTCCATCACTCCCCTACCAGTTACAGTGATTCCCTGGCTTCTTTCTGAATCTATCTCCAGAACACAGGGACACTAAGGCCATTGTTAAGAAATAAACCTCATTGAAGCCCTGCTTATCACACTATCAGTAACAGAAAGCTTTTAGAGATAGGGAAATAACAATAGGCCCTCATAACCAGCATGTCTACCAGGTGTGGCTTAGAGAATTATTAACCATCCTTAGATAAATAAATCATGGCTGTTGCTTACCCAGAAGCCTGCTTCTCAGACTTGCTTATGTCAGAAGCAGCTCAGTTGCAAATCAACACCTGCCATGCATCTACCCTTTGACTTTCAATTTAGGGCTCATCTTTGAAACCAGTTTGTTTTCTCTGCCCACACCATCGTAATCCTTTGGTATGTCTCTCCCAGCCAGCAGTCTGCAGGCTTCCGTTTAATGTCAACTGCCCTAGAGAATGACTTCTTCAGAGCTACTCACAGTGAATCACATGTATGCCAAATAAATACTGCCCATATTTTGTCTAATCATTGCAAACATATCCTCCAAATCTGAATTAAATCTATCTAATTGATTTTACAGGTCACAGTGATAACAGAAACTACCTCTATTTATAATGGATATTTGTCCCTATACTTGGACTGTACACTGCACTTTTCTGCCAAGGAGATCAAAACATTTTGTGAATGTTGTTTCATTTAATAGCACATTTTTGGAGTTAGGTTCTAATCAGTATTATACCTTCTCCTCCCCAGATCCAGTGTGATAGTTGAGTGCAGCAAAGATGGCTTCAATAATTCTGCACAGCCCTTATATTGCACACCCTTTTGCAGCAACTCCTACCAAGAGGTGGAGTCTCTGTCCCCACTTCTTGAATCTGGTTTGGCTTCATTACTTGCTTGAACCAACAGAAGATGACATATGTGACAGTGGGCAACTCAACAGGCCTTGCAGCTTCTTCTCCTGGAGTTGCTGCCATGATAATTAATGACAGCCTGCCAAATAGCCTGCCAAGCTAGCTAGTTAGGGGATTAGACAAAAGTATGTATACTGAGTCCCTAGCACATCCTAGGTATCATCCTACAGTAGATATGAGTGTCTTACCTCATTTTCTATAGTAATCAGTTTCTATCCAGGTAAAGCTTGGATTGAATTGGTAATTTTTACACCTTTCTTTTTAAGAATAGGAGAATAGTTTTTCTCTCTCCCTTGCTCAGAAATGTACTAAGGACCTGGTGTGATGATGGCCAGTTGGTATGTCAGATATGATTACCATCTGAAGGACAGCAGCAGGGCTTCTTCAAAAACCCTTTGCCCCTTACTGAGAGAAAGGGTTCACTTTGTAATATGTTCTCAAGCAATGAGCACAAAGAGCACTTTGAGTTCTGAATACTAAGTATAGTTCAAAAATCCAACTCATTGGAACCAGAAAGGAAAATCACAGGCTTGACAACAAAGTCACTCTTCGGGTTCTCAGAATCACTTGAAAAGACCAATTTTACTGTTTGCCTGCCAAACCTGAGTTTTTTTGTCCTATGGCTGCTAACCATGTAGGTCTCCAGGGGTCACAAAGGCCTCAAAAGCAGAAAGTCTGGGCTGCTGGAGCAGGAAAAACCAGTCAAACTGGTGGAGGGCAGTGCAGCAGGTGGCAACTTGCTCCCTCCTTGGAGTCCTTTGAGGTTTACAAGGAGAAAGGGGTGTGGTGCATGGATGGGGCCAGTGGAGAGGGTGGTCTGACCGTTTCTTGCCAAGACTGTGAGTGTGAGGGTGGCAGCAGAGCTGATAACATTCTCAAAACTGGAAAGCTGTTAAGAGAATAAGATACAGTGCCTGCTAAAGCACCCTGACCATCATCAGGAAATACAATAAACCAGGGCCAGCAGTCTTCAAAAGTGCCCACATGATGCTCTGATGCATACTCTCCCCAGTACATAGGGTACTCAAGGACACTGGGGACTGAGAATGGAGGAGGGAAGTGAGAAGATCAATAACCCCCACAAGGAGGCATTTTTGTTGGGGCGGTAGGGTGGGGGAAGGCTACCCTTAGGACAGTTTTCTTTGGCATGTGAGTTGATGCTTGCCAATACTCGCAATGAATTGAAGTCTGCGTGAAAGTTATTTTAATGAGTAGAAACTGTGACTCAATACTCCATTTTTCAGCAATGTCATATGTTTTCATTTTTCTAAACCACACAAAATCCACCTTTCCGCCCTATGCAATGAGGTCAGTGAGAAGACTGGTTATCTGTCATCTTTGTAGCTTCCTCTCTCTGCCTTGGTCTGTATCAGAATATGGGGGGAAATGGAGACAAGAGCTCTGGTTCAGTCCCTGTCTGTCACTCTTATCAACACTAGGCCTTCTAATGTGTGCACATGATTGAGAGCTGCTCCCCACATTTGTTGGTGCTAGCTGCTTTGCCTATTTCTTCATTCTTCCTCTCCTTATGTCCTCAGGCCATAGGGGTGGCACAGCATCCCCACAACCACCTACTGGCCAATGGCCTGCACTTTTTGAAGGGCTTTGTATAAGAGGAAGCCTAGAATTCAGACGCCCTACACAGAAGTTCACAATCCCTATCCCTCTCAATTTCCAGGACAGAACTTGAGCATAGCCGTCTCAGCTGGAAAATGAAGAAGGTTGTCATTGTACCTGTGGATCAGGAAACCCAAAATCAAGGCTGCCTGCCCTTCCTCAGATGTAAATGGAAAATCTGCCCACTCATTCTTTGCCTCTGAGTTCACCACAATGAATAAAACAAGGCATAAGCTAAATAATTATGAACAACACCTTACCTGATGTCAAACCAGAGTTATTTCTCTGTCCTCCCAATTTAGGTTAATAATAGTAAACCTTTATTGATAAGCAGAGAAATGCAAAGGTGCCTGAACAACTTGTTTGTGTTTCCTTTGTCCAAGCTGGTATGGTCTCTAAGACAATAAATCCCCCATGAGTCATCACCAAGTGTTTACTTTTCAATATAATTACAATATAATGTACAACTACACAGTTAATTATGATGAATTCTTCCAATAATAATTGTCATCATCATTATTGTCAGATATTAACATTATTGGGAGCTTATTTTGTGATAAATGCCATACCAAGAGCTATACATGAAATACCTCATTTTACCCTTGGAACAAACCATAGAAGTAGGCATTATTATCTACATTTCTCACCTGTGAAAATTAAAGCTCAGGAAGATTACATTGCTCATGATCACTAGCTAATACATATAAGAACTGGGGTCAAGGACACATAGTTAAACTTGAGAGCCCAACTTTGAACCTTTATGGTATGTAGCATTCCTACCACATACAGGATATGTCCAGGAGTGATTCATGAAGCTCTTGCCCATTTTCCAAACATGTATAGCCACACATCACATTTCAGGTCCATTAAAGAACACACAACCTCCTGAACACCTCCTGCTGTTTTACACATTGGAGCCTTAGTTTATATGGGTCCCTCTGCTAGGATTACTCGCTTCCTACCCCTTTTGATCATTCATCTTACAAAAATCAGCTGAGACATAAGGTCCCTAGAAGACCTTCCCTGGTACTTTCCCCAGGTTGAGTTTGTATCCTCATTTTGTTGTTCACTAGCACCATAGGCATTCTTCTGTCACTTCCCACACTGTACTATAGTATTATATATCCTGTTTATCTGTCCTACTAGACTCTATGTCCCTTAAAAAATAGTATACATATATACATATATACATACATGCTGCATACATATCCTGTTATATATAACATGTATTTCTTATTACATATATATCCCATTGTATATAAAAATGTTTACATATATTTTATATGTTCATATTTTATACATATTTTTAATCTCCAACAGATTGTATCTGTTTTATTGAGTTCTGATATAATCAGAACTTGCTGAGTTTGCTGAGTTGCACTACCAACAATGTTCAGTCAGTTTCCAATGCTTATCTAAAAGCATTACCCACAGCTTTAGAACAATAGGTAAAAAATAATCACATTTTAGTTCAACCAATATTTATCACAAAGTCACTTACTAAAAGAGCACAAAGGTACCCTGGAGAAAATTTAGTTCCAAATGGTGTATAGATGGAAGACTCTGAAATGAGGAGCAAGGAACTAAGTTCAAGTCACTCAACCACTTTCCAGCTCAGGCAAACTTGTGACCTCTCTACATTTTGGTTGGCTTATCTGTGGAATAGTATTAATCATGTTTTATCAGGCACAAACAGCTGGTGTAAGGACCAACTGAACTAGTATTTATGGATATACTTTGCTTACTAAAAAAATCATATAATCAAATGTTTTTGTTTCATTTTTGCCTTTCACAGAACCTGGGGCATAGTAAATGTTCAAGAATTGACATTAAAATGAATTAATAATTAAATTCTTCATTTCCTGGTTGAGATATCAGAAATTAGATTAAGTAACTTGCCTGAGATCTCCCTAGACTGTAAGCTCACTGATAGCAAGAGTTGTTTGTTTATTTGTTTTATACCCAGCACCTATCATCGGTGCCTGTCCCATGATAGGTGCTCCATGAATGTTTATGGGAGGAAGAAAGGGAAAAGAGGAAAGGAGTAATTCATCCACCTAGGGGTGGCTGAAAGCCTCAGAGTGCTGATTTTCTACTCATAGGGTAGGTCAATGGTTTTCGAAGCGTGGTCCTGAGAATCAGCAGCATCAGCATCACTTGGAAACTTCTGAGAAATGCAAATTCTCAGGCTCCATCTCAGACTTGCTGAACCGGAAACTCAGGGGGTGGGGCCCAGAAATCTGGGTTTGAACAAGAGTTCCAGGTGGTTCTGATGCATGCCAAAGTTTGACAACCATAGCTGGAGGAGAAACTCTTCATTATCTGCCTATATTTGAAAATAAATGGACAGAAAAAGGTGAATTTATTTATAGCTTTTAAATAATTTATTCTAGAAACCTAATGCACATTACTTTCATTGTCATTTCCTACTAACTTGACACACTTATGATACAAGGGGGAAACATTTCTGGAAAGATTACATCAATAATGCAGTACATTTTTGGTTAAAAATAACATTTACTGAATTGTTTTCTAAGTATAGAAGACTACGTAATCATTGCTAATAATAAGGTTAAAACTGAAAATTGTAGTGACAGTTCTATAGAGCTTACTATGTGGCAGGCACTATTCCAAGCACTCTTCCTATATTAACTAGCTTATTACTCAAAACAATCCCATGGGACAGGTACAGTTTCTATCATCCCCATTTTATAGAGAGGAAATTGAGACATAATGTAGAGGTTACACAACTTCCCAAAGGTCACATGGCCTGGTAGATCCAGGATTTGTATTCATGCAGACCAACTCCAGCATCCATGGGATTAACCACTATGCAATACTATAAATCACCCATAACTGAGGGATTATCACTAATTATTAATAGTTATGATGAATTTAATATTTTCCTTCAGCTTTGTAAATATATATGTGTGTATGTGTGTATATATATACATATATATGCATCTGTACATACATGTATATACACCATATTGGCAAATATATTTATAATTGACTTATTTACATGTAAATAATTTTAACATATTTTTGCATTTTTAACATATTTTTATATATGTATTACAATTTAAAAAATAGAGTCAGGTCACATGCTGCTATAAACTAATTTCTTTATTTAATAATATATTGTAAACACATTCTAATATTATTACAATTCTAAAACAATTGTAATGCTGTAATTAATTCTCTTCTACTTTAGGGGCACCTGGGTGGCTCAGTAGGTTAAATGTCTGCCTTTGGCTCAGGTCATGATCCTGGGGTCCTGTGATCAAGCCCTGCATCAGGCTTCCTGCTCAGTGGGGAGTCTGCTTCTCCCTCTCCCGTTCCCCCTGCTTGTGTGCTCTCAATCTCTCTCTGTGTCAAATAGATAAATAAAATGTTTTTTTTAAGTTTAAAAAATTATCTTCTACCTTATTTAATCAATTCTCTAGTGGTAGACAATAAAATTGAATACAATGTTTTGTATGATACATAACACAGAAATGAACATCTCTGAACTTAAAGTGTAATGACTATGCACTTCATTTTTGAATCTCTGCATAACTCTCCAATGTGGGCTCACACAAATAATGAAAAATAACTCTCTTCAAATAGTACATACAGCCCATAAACGTTCTTCCCTTAAAACTTTATAACAGCAAAATTTAATTTACCCCACAGCCCAGCAGCTAGATTATGTGATAATTATACAGGTCATTTAAAAATACTCTGAATGACAATTTCATTATCTTTATGTTAAGGAAACCATAGGTACTGTATTATTAGAGATTCAGAGATGCAGTGACAGAACTGAATAGCAGTCAAAGGTCAAAATATTTGTGAAGGAAAATAAAAACTCTCCTTGTATATAGATTCATCGCCTGGATGAGACAGTATCTAGAACATAGCAAATGTTTTGTAGCTAAATGAATATTAAGACCTGGTGAATAGGTGAAAATATGATGGAAACTAGAGATGGGGAGAACATAGGCCGTCTTTCCTGACATTTCTAAAAAAGCTGTTCATTCCATTGTGGCAGACAACTTGAATATGATTCACACACCAACACTACAGACAGGTATAAAAAAAGCAAAGCACTTCATTTACATACAACCACATTCTTGGTACAGACTTCCAGGGCCTCAGCATGTTTGGGTCTGGCCTAAGGTCTCCTAAAGCCAATATTCCAAGGAACTTGAGGAAAACCAAAGTACTTAAGCCAAATTGGAGAGGCCCAGGATGTCTGCTGCAAGCTAAAAATAATAGGGTCTTTGTGTTCACACTAATTACAGTAGGAAGAAGAGGCATGATTCTACTAAGACTTAACATGATTCTCCAGACTTAACTAGAGGGTCAGTGCTGGGGAAATGTTTTGGGAGGAGACAGGTTGATAGAGCCAAAAGTTTCAGGAAACCACCTCTTTTTCTGTCTACTCTATGCAGGGGTGGGGGGAAGGTAGGAGTCTGAGTAATGAAACACCCAGCAATTCCCAAAGTCAAATGACACTGCAGTACAGGTCTGAGGCTATGTTAAGAATAGATGTTATACATGAAATTGTAGGGAAGAAAAAAAGTCATTATTAAAAGAGATATATACTGCCAGAGCGAGCAGATCATTTTAGTGTCAGAACCTAAGGAGACTTTTTTCCTATAATTATCTCATTCACTTTCTTGTCAAAGCAAGAGTTTGTATTGCAGAGACATAGGTTCTTCCAGTATAACTGATACACTCGTGGATCATATAACGTACTTCCTTTCTTCCTTCCTTCTTTTCTTCTTTCCTTCCTTTCATCATTTAACTTTAAAGGCTTACTGTTGATGTAAATGTTTGAGAATCCTTAAATGCTGAAGTTGGAAGGACTTTTGCGTCCAACAAATATCATTTTAATATTTCTCAGATGAGAAAATTAAGTCCGAAAGGGATGAAGTGACCTTTCCAGAACAACAGAGCAAATCCGTATCAGAGCCAGGACGAGAACCACAGTTCCAATTCCCACTCCTACACCACATGGCCACTGCCCCATGTCTGTGGTCTTAGCCTAATGATATTACTTCCTTCAGACTATCAGCCAACAAATATTATTTAATCCAAATGCTGGTTAATTCCTTCGCATTCATTTATGTGACACCTATTTGAGTACTTTCTACATGTCACTGTCCTAAAGGCAGGAGAGAAATTAGCAAGATAGGTCAACCATTCACAGAGGAGGGAGAGAAACAGACAAGAAGCAAGTAAACATATAAAGAAGATAATTTCAGGTCGTAATAAATGTTATGAAGATGATACAATAATTAATGTGGCAGAGTGTCTGGGACTGAAAGAGGCTACATGAGAAAGAGTATCAGGAAAGGCTTCTCTGAGCAAGTGACGTTTGTGGTAAAACCTGAAATACAAGTAGGAGTTAGTCAACTAAAGATCTAGATGAACAGCATTTCAAGCAGAGAAGAAAATAAGTGCAAAATCCCTGAGGCAGGGGTTCTAGTTCCAGGTAAGATGGAGTAAGTACATTCCATCCTCTCTCTCTCTCCCTCCCACTAGATGTGGCTAGAAAGTATGGTGTTTTAATTTAAACAGTAGAAGGCAAATTGAAGAAGACCTGAATGTGAGGTACCACCAAGTCAGCTGTGAGTTTCCTTTTCGTTTTTTCTTGTGTCCCAGGCTGGTTTCAAGACATTTTGATATCTGAAGCTGGGCACTGGGTGTAGAAAAAGAGATATCCAGAAGAAGCCCTCTAGCTCTGGCCTCAGGAGAGGGAAAGGTAACTCCTAAGGCTAAAGGAGAATGGAAAAATTGTTTGGAGCTGTTCACTTCTCTGTCCTCTCATGCACCAACCCCAAGGTCATCCCATAATGGCAAAAGCAGAAACAACAGTGACAGTAAAAAGCAGCCAAGCCTATAGATGCATAACATTCCGAGGAAAGGAACCTTCCTCTATGATCAGAGGGGTTGTGATCCCAAGGAGGTGGGGAGAACACCTATTGCTTCTTTTCTCTCTGTCCTCCCACCATATGGCCCCTGACATAGGTGCAGCTGCCGTAAGTCCACTGCTGTGTTGTACCTGAGGGCCTGAAGATCAAACCAGAAAGCACCAGGGACCTCGAAAGTACTGGAGATCATGGAAAAGGAGACAGAAAGAACTCTCCTTTCATAAAAAAGGAAAAGCAAATGATTCAAACATGCAAAAAGATGTTCAATCTTGTTAATAGTGAGAGAAACATGAATTCAAACAATGCTGAGATATCATTTCTCACCTATCATTTGCCACCTATTTGGAAAAAAAAAATCCAAAAGATTGACAACACATTCTGTATTGAAACTTTGAGGAAACTGATCCTTCCATTCCTTAATAATGAGAAGGCAAAATGGTACAACCTGTAGAGAGGAGAACTAGCAATATCTCAAAAATTTTCATTTTCTTTTTGACCCAGAAATCCCACTTTCAAGTATCTATCCCAAAATAACACTTATGAAATATGAAGAGTTGTATCCATACTTTGCAAGTATAAACTGGCATTATTTGTTATGGCAGAAAACTGGAAACAACCCAAATGCTTAACAGTAGGTAGCTGGCTGCATAAATAATAGTACATACCTGCAGTAGAGTTCTCTAAGTTGTGAAAATGTTATGACGTGATCTCTAAGATGTAACAATGAGTAAGAAAGCAAAGCAAAACAAAGTCATTTTAATAAACTTCTGTTTAAATACATACATACTTACATATAGATTATATAGAATGCTTATATACATTTAAAACAGATTGTTACCTATTGGGGAGGGAGAAAACAGGGTAAAGGGGATAAGGTGAGAAACTAGACTTTTTTTTTTTTAATATTTTATTTAGGGGATCCCTGGGTGGCTCAGTGGTTTAGCTCCTGCCTTCGGCCCAGGGCGTGATCCTAGAGGCCCAGGATCGAGTCCCACATCGGGCTCCCTGCATGGAGCCTGTTTCTCCCTCTGCCTGTGTCTCTGCCTCTCTCTCTCTCTCTCTCTCTCTCTTCTCTCTCTCTCTGTGTCTCTCATGAATAAATAAATAAAATCTTTAAAAAATAATAAAAAATAAAAATAAAATATTTTATTTAAATTCAATTTGCCAACATATAACATCCAGTGCTCATCCCATCAAATGCCCTCCTTAGTGCCCATCACCCAATTACCCCATCTATCCCCCCACCTGCCTCCCCTTCTGCAACTCTTTGTTTGTTTCCCAGAGTTAGGAATCTCTCATGATTTGTCTTCCTCTCTAATTTCTCCCTGCTCAGTTTTCCTCCTTTCCCTTATAGTCCCTTTCACTATTTTTTATATTCCACACATGAGTAAAACCATATGATAATTGCTTTTCTTTGATTGACTTATTTCACTCATCAGAACACCCTCCAGTTTCATCCATGTCAAAGCAAATGGTGGGAACTCATCCTTTCTGATGACTGAGTAATTCCATTGTGTGTGTGTATATATATGTGTGTGTGTATATATATACACAATTTATCCATTCATATGTCAAAGGATATTGTGGCTCTTTCCACAATGTCCTTTGTGGACATTGTGGAATTGTGGACATTGTGCTATGAACATTGGGTTGTAGGTGTTCCGGTGTTTCACTACATCAGTATCTTTGGGATATATACCCAGTAGTGCAATTGCTGGGTCATAGGGTTGCTCTGTTTTTAAGTTCTTGAGGGACCTCCCCACTGTTTTCCAGAGTGGCTGTACCGGCTTGCGTTCCCACCAACAGTGTGCGAGGGTTCCCCTTTCTCCACATCCTCAGCAATATTTGTTGTTTCCTGTCTTGTTAATTTTAGCCATTCTCATTGGTGTAAAGTGGTATCTCACTGTAGTTTTGATTTGTATTTCCCTGAGGCAAGTGATGTGGAGCATTTTTTCATGTGCTTATTGGCCACGTGTAGGTCTTCTTTGGAGAAATGTCTGTTCATGTCTTCTGCCCATTTCATGACTGGATTGTTTGTTTCTTGGGTGCTGAGTTTGATAAGTTTTTTTATCAATCTTGGATACTAGTCCTTTATCTGATAGGTCATTTGCAAATATCTTCTTCCATTCTGTAGGTTGTCTTTTAGTTTTGTTGACTGTTTCCTTTGTTGTGCAGAAGCTTCTTATCTTGATGAACTCCCAATAGTTCATTTCTGCTTTTGTTTCCTTGCCTTCATAGATGTGTCTTGCAAGAAGTTCTTGTGGCCAAGTTCAAAAAGGTTGTTGCCTGTGTTCTCCTCTAGTATTTTGATAGATTCGTGCTTCACATTTAGATCTTTGAACCATTTTGAGTTTATCTTTGGTATGGTATAAAAGAATGGTCCAGTTTCATTCTTCTGCATGTGGCTGTCTATTTTCCCAACACCATTTGTTGAAGAAACTGTTTTTGAGAAACTAGACTTCTGAAGATAATTTGTTTTGTAGCTTTGACTTCCAGCCACATAGATATTCAAATGATTAACTAGCAAAAATAAAATTACTCCCAAAGAAATAGAAATAAAATAAAACAAAAGCTAACAGTATATTGGAAGAAATTATTTCATATGACTTTATTCTTTAAAAGGATTTTATTTATTTGAGAGAGAGAGAAAGACAGCAAGAGAAAGCAAGATTGGGGCTGGTGGTAGGGAGAGAACCACATTCCTACTGAGCAAAGAGCCCAATGTTCTACAAGGGACTCGATCCCAGGACCCTGAGACCATGACCTGAGCCAAAGGCAGATGCTTAACCAACTGAGCTACCCAGGTGCCCCTCATATGACTTTAAAACATAACAATTTGACTGTATATTCCTAGTAGGGAAAAAGAACTGCAAAAAATATCTTAAACTATTTTTAGTACTCATATTGTTAGCAATACTATTGCTATTATTATTCTGAAACTATTATACTCATGGGAGAATAAAGCAAATACATAACTGTTAATGTTGCTAGGAACCAGGATTTTCAAAATAGGAGAAAATAAAATCAAATACATAAACCAAAAAGTCAAGTAATACCCTATAATAGAATATTTTGAATTAGTTTGATCTCATAATGTCTTTTTTCTTTAAAATAAACAAAAAGCATCTCTAAGCTCTTTCCACTGAAAAGTTCTAGAAACCATAAACCCAATAGTAATAAGCACTTCTCAACTTCAGAGTGTGGCCTCTAAATATCATTTCCTTGGAGAAATGGGTGACTCTAGGAGGGGCAAGAAATATAAAGGACTGCCTGGATATCTTGTCATAATAAAAAGCAAGGAAGCAACACACACAAAAAAAAGTCTAGTATGAAGTCAAAGAAGGGACTCATAGTGAAAAAGAGCCCCCTGGCCAAAGTTGAGATAATCTGAACATCATAAAGAATAGTAACTATAGTAATTGATTAAAAGTGTGTGTGGGGGGGAGGGTATGGGTAAACTAGGTGATGGGGATTAAGGAATGCACTTGTGATGAGCATCAGGTGATGTACGGAAGTGCTGAATCACTATATTACACACCTGAAACTAATATTACACTGTATGCTAACTGACTAGAATTTAAATAAAAACTAAAAAAAAAAAAAAAAAAGGTTCAGCTCATGAAGCTGAACCCTGCCTTACCTGAGATGGTATACAACCAGGCACTACTCAAGCTACTGAAATGTCAGCTTCTCTCTCCTCCCAGATTTTTACTCTGAATATTAGCAAAAGAGGTGAGGTGGAGAATAATGATTGTCCCTTTTAGAATCACCGTCTTGATACTGCTCCTTTAAGCTGCTTGTTCCCTGGCCACTCCTCTCTCCACAAAGGTGGTGGGAGGAGGTCTGGGGAAAGGGCCCCTTACTTCTCTTTGTGAATCTACCTAGAACCTACAGGATTGGGGATGGAAAGATGCAAAAGAGCCTTTCGGTCTGGTCTGCCATTCACGAAGGGACTAAATTTGCCTTTAAATTTATTTCCAAATGAGGTTATGCATAAAGATAGGAAGATAGGCTGGCAGGACTAGAAAATATTGACATTCATCTTGTAAGCTTTAGGCTTACATCTTAATTTCTAAGCTATAGTGTCCAGAGTATGCAATTTCTATACTGTGTAATTACCCCATGAGGGCACAGTTTTACTGCTTGTACTTTTGTGTGTGTTGCAAAGCACTAATTTGTTACATGTAAACGTTTAAAGCATACCACAATATTTTGCAATCATATTTTGTAATTTCCTTATTTTTTAATATAGTAGTAGCCACAAAAAATGAAAGGGGCCCTGGCCTCTCTTGATGTTGAAAAGCCTTGAGAAGAGGAGGAGGAGGTGGAGGTGTGTAGTAATAACGGCCCCCAAAACAGCATCCACTGAGCACTTTTATGTGCTAGGCACTGCCAGGTGTCCTAATCTAACTCAAAGTAATTGCACATTAATTAACATGCACTAATTCATTTAATCCTCACCTATGTGGTGGGTATTATCTCCATCTTACAATAAGAAAATTGAGGCACACAACAAGCACATGAGAAAATGCTCCACATCACTTGCCATCAGAGAAATACAAATCAAAACCACAATGAGATCCCACCTCACACCAGTGAGAATGGGGAAAATTAACAAGGCAGGAAACAACAAATGTTGGAGAGGATGTGGAGAAAGGGGAACCCTCTTGCACTGTTGGTGGGAATGTGAACTGGTGCAGCCACTCTGGAAAACTGTGTGGAGGTTCCTCAAAGAGTTAAAAATAGAGCTACCCTACGACCCAGCAATTGCACTTCTGGGGATTTATCCCAAAGATATAAATGCAGTGAAACGCTGGGACACCTGCACCCCGATGTTTATAGCAGCAATGTCCACAATAGCCAAACTGTGGAAGGAGCCTTGTTGTCCATCGAAAGATGAATGGATAAGAAAGATGTGGTCTATGTATACAATGGAATATTACTCAGCCATTAGAAATGACAAATACCCACCATTTGCTTCGATGTGGATGGAACTGGAGGGTATTGTGCTGAGTGAAATAAGTCAATCGGAGAAGGAAAAACATTATATGGTCTCATTCATTTCGGGAATATAAAAAATAGTGAAAGGGAATAAAGGGGAAAGGAGAAAAAATGAGTGGGAAATATCAGAAAGGGAGACAGAACATGAGAGACTCCTAACTCTGGGAAATGAACAAGGATGGGCGGGGGGTGGGGGTGACTGGCTGACAGGCACTGAGGGGGGCACTTGATGGGATGAGCACTGGGTGTTATTCTATATGTTGGCAAATTGAACACCAATAAAAAATAAATTAAAAAAAAAGAAAATTGAGGCACAGCTGATAAGTAGCTATGTGTCAAATTTTACTGAAGGGTTAAAAGAAGCAAAAGGAAACTAGAGAGTATGAGGGAAATTGTATAAACTATAGATACTAAAAATGACTTTTTGTGATTAAAGAAAAAAGCACCTAAAAGGCTAAACCCTTCATAAAGAGAGCTTACTTTTTGGAAGACCCCCAGATCCTAACCTTGTCTCTGGATCCTCGTATTCTCAAATGGGAGCATCCCTTTCCTCTCAGCCTCTGTCTGGAAAATTTCACCGTTCTTCACAAGGGCTGCTGTTGTCCCAGGGCCATCTCTTTTCCCCAGCCAGGTTATGTGTTCACCAGAGGTGAAATATCTCTAAGTCTGAATTACTTAGTCTAGAATAACAATCAGAGATTTGTCAGGGGCAGGGGTAGTAGTGGAGGGAGTTGTTGGTACTCCAGGTGTCTTGTCCTCTTTGGTGTCTGACACAATAGCTGACAGCTAAAGATCTTATTCTATCTTAGCCTGTCAATAACTGTTGTATCTACGTGTATCTTCCAAAGATTAACATTAACTGTCCAAAGCAGTTAAGCCTAAACCAATCCATAAGGATATACAATATCATCCCTGAATACTGCATGATTTGTAATTGTGTCTTTCTCTACAGTGGAGTCAGTGTTTTAGATTACTATGATTTGTTTGTTTCACTGTCCCCCTCCCTTCAAATTGGGTTCCCCTGGGCAGACCATCTTTCTCTGCATAAGCGCCTGGGAGATAGGAGCTAAGTGGGTGAGGATACAAAGGCTTAGGTCTTCCAGCTCGACTGCAATGTCAGTAAGGTTGTCTTTTTTTTTTATTTTTATTTTTTAACACTTCCTTTACATTCCAAGTGATCAATAAAAGACTGTGGTTGATAGTCTTTGGTCACATTTTACCCTAGCACCAAAGCATTCACAGAGTTCCCTGAGGGCCTGGCAGTTATTAAACACTGTATAACTACTTTCCTTGAGTCAAGTACCAGGACCTGGCCCTCACCCAGCTAACAAGTGAGGAATCTCATGTTAATGTTTCATTACAGTAAACATTACTTGGGACTGGCCCCAAGCAAAGGGATAATTTGGTGATGATAAACAATTCAAAGTAAGTTTTTAGAATGAAAGCAAGTCTCTATGAATTATTCCCTATGCCCAGAATAACAAGTTAAGTTATCCAAAGCACTTTTATACATACTACATGATTTCAATCTCATAATAACACAGAAAGGTCGTTAGATTTGGCAAGATTACCTACATTCAAACCAGGAAATTGAGACTTGTGAGTTTAAGTGATTGGGCAAGGTCACCCAGCTAATCACAGAGCAAAGCTTGTTTTCTGACAACCTAGTCCAACTCTTGCCAAAGCACTGACGTTTGCCTTCTTTTTATCTGTACAACATTTCATAGTTATTCCCCTTAATGTACAGTTTTATAGGCATCTTTTTAAACTCATTTAATTCCTGTGATAGTTAATTTTACTGTCAACCAGTGTTTTACCAGCTATTTAAGCTGGGCTAAGGGATGCTCAGATAGCTGGTAAAACACTATTTCTGGGTGTATTTGTGAAGGTGTTTTTTAAGAGAGATTAGCATTTGATTGGTGAAATAAGTACAGCAGATGGCCTTCCTCAATGTGGGTGAGATCATTCAATCCATTGTGGACCAAAATGGAATAAAAAGGTGGAGGAAGAGCAAATTTACTCTCCCTGTGAGCTGCGATATCTGTTTTATCCTGTCCGTGGACATCAGCACTCCTGGATTTCAGGCCTTTGGACTTGAACTCTTGAACTGGGACTTACACCATCACCCTCTCTCTGCCACCTCCCCTTGATGGATTCAGTGTTGTGTTAATCAAGAATACAAGTTTGAAATCCTTGAATGATCTCTGGAACAAAAGTGCTCAAATGGAAAGAGACAAAAGTTCTTCATGTAAGCCAGGAAGCAGCAATTATTCTAGTTATCATTATTAACTTAGATATAATACCAAAACCACAAGTAACTGAAGAAAAAAATTTGATAAATTGGGCTTCATCAAATTAAAAATTTCCTGTGCTTCAAAGGACACTATTTTAAAAAATGAAAAGATAACCCATAGATAGGAGAAAGTACTTGCAAATCACTTATCTGATAAGGGACTTATATTGAGAATATATAAAGAACTCTCAAAATTGACAATAAAAAGACAAATCAATTAAAATATGGACAAATGACTTTAATACACAATTCTCCAAAGAAGATATACTAATGGCATATAAACACATAAAAAGATGTTTTACATCATTAGCCATCAGGGAAACACAAATCAAAATCATAATGAGATACCACTACACAGTTAACTGGAATGGCTATAATCGAGTGCTAACAAGAATGTAAAGAAATTTGAATCCTCATACATTGATGGTAGGAATGTAAAATGGTGCAACTTCCTTGGATAACACTCTGGCAGTTCCTCTAAAGTTAAACATAGAATTACCATATGACTCCATAATTCCACTCCTAGGTATACACTTGAAATAATTAAAAACACATGTCCACACAGAAGTTTGTCCACAATGTTCACAGCAACATTGAAAGTAATTAACATTGAAAGTAATTAAAACTTTAGAAAGACTATACAACAATTGATGCCTGGATAGGCAAAATATGGTATATCCATAGTATGGCATAATATTCAGCCATAAAAGAGAAGTGAGGGCACCTGGTGGGTTGGTTGGTTAAGCATCTAACTCTTGATTTTGGCTCAGGCTATGATCTCTGGATCATGAGACTGAGCCCTACAGCCGGTTCCACACTCAGCAGGGAGTCTGCTTGAGATTTTTTTCCTCTCCCTCTGCCCCTCTCCTGTGTGTGCAGATGCTCTTGTGCTCTCTCCCATACTCTTTCTAAAATAAATAAATAAATCTAAGAAAAAGAGAGAGAGAGAAATGGAAGTACTGATATATGCTATAAATGGATGAAAACATTATGCTTAGCATAAGAAGTCAGACACAAAAGATCGCATATTGTATAATTCCATTTATAGTAATGTCCACCATAGGCAAATCCATGAAGACAGAGAGTACATTAGTGGTTGCCAGAGGCTGGAAGGAGAAAGCAAAGATAAGTGAGTGCTAATGAATACAGGTTTGGGGTAAGGGATGATGATAATATTCTGAAATTAGATAAGTGGGATGATTGCATACTTTGTACATATATTTAAAAATCACCAAAAAAAAATCACTGAATTTGAATTCACACTTGAAAAGAGTGGATACATAGTATGTGAATTATATATCAATTTTTTAAAAAAGCATAACTTCTGGCTTCTCGTAGTACTACATTAAATAGAAAACAATCAAATCACTTAATTCAGGGCACCTGAGTCCATCATCAGACCCAAAGAAGAAAAGCACAATGCTCAGACAATGACTAGGAAGACCAAAACATATTCTACTAGCACTATGTCAGACTCTAGGGAAATGGAATTCACATTTTATACTATGACTAGCCCCATAGTGAAACTGTGGCCTTAGGATCAAGCTGGTCATATTTGTCATTTAACTCCCCCCCCCCCCAATTGCCATCTTTCAGGTGTCTCTTTTGCAGTATCAGAAAGAAGGAAGGTCAAATTTATGACTCCTCCTCAGATAACTAAATGCAAGTCAATTCAAAACATTTTATTGAGTACCTTGGAAGTACCAGACACTTGTTAGCTCCAGGGAATCAGCTGTGATCAGTATGGATGCTCTCCTCCCCTGATGAAACTTAAATTCTAACATAAGAAACAAATAATAATAATAATAAAATAAAAGCTTTTTCTTCAATGGCTCAGTCTATTTCCGATCCATTCAGTGGCCTTTTCTGAATTGCTTTGCTTTCTGGAGAGGTGGGGTTAACCTCTGAATTATATCCACCAGGCTGCCTTCTACTGGCAGGAAATCAGGAAGCAGGAAGAAAGAGATCAGGGTACTTCTGCCCGTCTTCCCCTGCCATAGCCCCACAGTCTGGTAATAGATTTCAATTACTACATCTCCTGTAGGACAGACCTTCCTCCACAGTGCCAGATCTCACCGGAAACTCTACTTCTCCTTTTGTCTTTTTGTACTGAAGCATATGTAGTAGATTATCTGCAAAGATGGCCACTAGGATGCCTGGTGGCTTAGTCAGTTAAGCATCCAACTCTTGATTTTGGCTTGGGTCATGATCTCAGGGTGGTGAGACCAGGCACTGTGTCAGACTCTGTACTCAGCAGGAAGTCGGCTTGGGAGTCTCTCTCACCTTCTCTCTTCTACTCCTTCCCCCTGCTCAAGCATGTACGTGTGCATGCGCTCTCTTGCTCTGTCAAATAAATAATAAAAAAAAAAGATGGTTACTAATGATTCATCTCAACTCTATATGCAACTGATGCTCCTCCCTTAAAAGGTAATATCTAGGGACACCTGTGTGGCTCAGAGGCTGGGCATCTGCCTTCAGTTCAGGGCATGATCCCAGAATGCCGAGATCAAGTCCCACATTGGGCTCCCTGCATTGAGCCTGCTTCTCTCTCTGCCCATGTCTCTGCATCTCTCTTTCTCTCTGTGTCTCTCATGAATAAATAAGTAAAATCTTTAAAAAAAAAAAGGGTAATATCTATTTCACCTCCCCTTGAAGCTGGATTTGCCTTATGACTTGCTTTGACCAATAGAATGTGGTAAATGGGATGCTTGGTCAGTTCTGTGACAACTTTTTAAAAGGCCTGAAAGTTTCCACTTTGACTTTTTTTGGGATCTAGCCACCTATTAACAGTTCACCCTAACTTATTAAATGAGAGGTCACATGGAAAGAAAGACAAACCCAACTCTCCCCTTGCCATTCCAGCCACTCCAGAAGAGGCACCAGGTGTATAAATGAACCCACCCTGGATCCTCATCCAGCACCAGCTGAGTTGCTCTAGAGAACTCCACCAAGTGCAGAGTGGGCATATGCCATGTCCACCAAGCCCTGCTCAAATTGAAGAATTGTGAGCAAGTAAATGGTGGTTGTTTTTTTAAGACACTAAGTTGTGGGGAGGTTTGTTACACAGCAATAAATAATTGAAACTGATAGTAATGACTCCTCACAGTGCTACTTCCAAGTGCTTTGATGTCCTTATTAATAGTCTTAACCCTGACCTTGCATCCATAAATAGTTTGTTTGCTTCATTCTCTTCAAATAGACGCTTTTGCGTTGTTTTCTGTTCTAAGTTCTGTGACCCTGCCTAATACGAGTGAATAAATAGACAATCACAGATTCTTGTTGGTATCAGGATGAAAATAAGCAGGCTGCTCTGAGAAAGAATGACAGAATAAGGAATTCTTCCCATTAGGCTGAATATTTTAAGTCGAAAAACAAACAAACAATGGGAATAGCTCCCTTTTGGCCAGGCCTGCCTTCTATCATCCAATGTATTTGATAGTACCATTTGGAGGGATGTGATCCATACTGACCAAGAACAGGACTGAAAAATGGGAGCGATGTGAAAAGAGACTTTTATACAAGGTAGGAAAGCATAGGTTTACCTTGGTTAGAGCTACTTTGAAATTAAGGCAACATATTTTTATCAATACAATTGGCAAAAATTCAAAAGAGCAATAGCATCTAGTGCTAGTGAAGACATGACAAAATGGGCTTTTCAATATGTTGCTTAGTGAGAGTGAGAACTGCTGTAATCTCTTTGGTATATAATCTGCCAATATCCAATTAAATAAAAAACACTTATCCTTCCCTGTTCCTACTTTTGAGATCTAAACACCATATGCAAAGATAGATGTATAGAGATATATTTTATTGTAACATTGTTTATAGTGGCAAAAACCAAAAATAGAAACAACCTAACTAGCCATCGCTAGGCAAATGGTTCGATAAATTACAGTCTATTCATATTGAGGAATTACACCAGTATTTAAAAGAATGAGTCATATCTATATTTATTGAGCTGGAGGGATATCCATGATGCATTATCAAATAGGTATTATATTATATTTTATTTTTTAAAGATTTACTTAGTTGAGAGAGAGAGAAAGCCAGGAGAGGGGGAGAGAGAGAGAATCTCAAGCAGACTCTCCATCAAGTGCAGAGCTCAATGCGGGGCTCAATCCCATGACCCTGAGATCATGACCTGAGCCAAATCAGGAGTGTATGCCCCACCTACGGAGCCACCAAGGCACCCCTCAAATAGGTATTTTAAAAAGCAAGCACTGTGTATAGCACGATCCTAAAGCAAAGCCTGCATATGTACACACATATTTTTATTTATATTTATAAGCATGGAGAAAGTGTGAAAAAGTACCTATCAAGTTTTTAACAGGATTGCCATACTGGGGTGAAAATAAATGGGAAAGGATAAACTTTTCCTTATGCATTTTTGGATTGTTTCACTTGTTGAAAAAGGTGTTTATAACTTTTATTTATAATTCCCTTGTTCCCACCCTTCCTTCCACCTCAGGCAACAATAGTTTACTCATTTATTTCACCTTTGATTAATTTTGCCTATTCTAGAATTTTATACAAATGGAGTCATAACTTTTTGTGCCTGGCCTCTTTCATTTGCTATCATGTCTGTGAGATTCATCCAGGTTGTTCTATATATTTATAGTTTATTCCTTTCTATTGCAAAATCATGTTCCATTCAAATGATACAACACAACTTGTTTGTCCATATTCTATCAACTGGGCACTTGCATTATTTCTAGATTTTGGCTATTCTGAATAAAGCTGCTATGAACGAATTCCTACATGAGAATTTTGATATAATTTCCATTGCTCTTGGATAATTACCTAGGAGTTGAATTGCTAGGTCAAGGGATATATTCATGAGGATATATGAACATCTTTAACTTCTGTTATTTAAAAAAAAAAAACTAATAAAACATTTCAAAGAAAAAAATTGGAAGAAAGAGAATGAGTCTGTATCTTAAAAAGATAATAATATTTGCTATCTTTTTCCTATTCCCTCCCTTCCCAATAGGTGTCTGGGTATATCAGATCTTAGGCTTCCCAGGCCAGGTCAATGACCCACCACTCTTTAGGGTAAATTATCAAAGATGGGGAAATTTTAAAGTAATTTTTAAAAAATTTTTAGTTATTTATGAGAGTCACAGAGAGAGAGAGAGAGAGAAGGCAGAGACACAGGCAGAGGGAGAAGCAGGCTCCATGCAGGGAGCCCGACGTGAGACTCGATCCCAGGTCTCCAGGATCGCACCCTGGGCCAAAGGCAGGCCCTAAACTGCTGCGCCACGCAGGGATCCCAGATGGGGAAATTTTAATGTTATACCTGCTCAACAAGAACTATGATTAGATACTACTCATCAGAAACCATAAAAACTGCTAACACCTAGGAAATCAGCTTCCACAGTTAGAGATCACTCATGATACTTCTATAACAAGGTGTCAGCAGAATAGATAGTTAGCATTAAAAAAAGAAAAAGAAAAGAGGATGTTCTGAAACTAGTCAAATTAACACATGAGAGTAGAATGAGAGTAGAGGGGACACCTGGGTGGCTCAGCAGTTGAGCATCTGCCTTCAGCTCAGGGTGTGATCCTGGGATACAAGACCGAGTCCCACCATCAGGCTCCCTATGAGGAGCCTGCTTCCTCCCTCTGCCTATGACTCTGCCTCTCTCTATGTGTGTCTCTCGTGAATAAATAAATAAATCTAAAAAAAAATGAGAGTAGTAGAAATAACCTCACAGCAAGGAAGGTGAAACTGTGAAACAAACTATAGTAATTTTCAGATCTAAACTGAAAGCCCAAGATGCTATAATAATCCACTCAATACCACAAAGACCTATCCTTGGTAAGCACTGGCTGGAATATACATATATTTCTAAATGTTAAAAAAAAAGGGACTGCCATGCTTCCAATGACAGATTTTAGGGGTACTTTCTGGGCCCATGGTTCCCACCCCAACACCCTTTTTTCTCAGAACTGGCCTTGAGTTTACCCCACATGAGGGTAACCATATCGGTCTTTCTCCAGGATAACAGTGGTTTGGACCAGGGATGGACTTCTGATAGGTTAAGTTTGGATTCTAAATGCCATGAAAAGCTGTTGAAGTATTCAGTGCAAATAGTAACATGGCCCAACTTATGATTTGATCAAGGAGGAACAAATTAAGAAACCTTTAGTTCACATGAGAGATGGTTATGGTTGGCATTGGCAGTGGAGAAGGAACAAAGTAAGTTCTAAAGAGCCCATCAATATCTGCAAACTGGGGAGAGGAACAAAAGGTAATGAGACTGAAATGTAGGAAAGACAGGAAAGACAAGAAGACCTGTGGAGTCTTGAATGCTAAGAGAGCAGGAGTTTCTATCTAGAATATTCTTTCTCTCTCTTACCTCATTAACTCAGAATTATCTTTCCACCTTCACCTTACATGTCACTTTCCCAGAGAGGACTTTCCTGGGAATGAAATATGAATGAAATACCACTTCCACATTCTCTCATACCACCCCATTCTTTTCTTCTTGTAGCTTTCATCATAGTTTGAAGTCATAGATTTGGGGGAAGGTTTATTTGCTATACACCTCTCTCCTCCCTCATTGCAAAATTCACAAGAATAGGAATTTTGCCTGTTTTTCAAAGTATAATTCTTGGCAATGAGTTAAGTGTCCAAATATAAGTTTATTGAAAGATTTAATGAACCTGCTTAAACACCCTCATATCATCCATGATTTGTGCATACAGTTTAATGATGATAATAGATCGGGGTGCCTGGGTGGCTCAGCGGTTGAGCATCTGCCTTTGACTCAGGGTGTGATCCTGAGGTCCAGGATCGAGTTCTGCATCGGGCTCCTTGCAGGGAGCCTGCTTCTCCCTCTATGTCTCTACTTCTCTCTCTGTGTTGCTCATGAATAAATAAATAAAATTAAAAAAAAAACAATGATAATAAATCTTATTTAATGAGTCCTTGTTACATGTCAAGCAATTTAGTGGGTCGTCTCATTCATTCCTTACAACACCATGAGTCAGGGGCCCTTATTAGCCCCATTTTCCCAATGAGGGAGCCAAGACCTGAGAGGCCAACTAATTTAGCCAACATTCCAGAGCTACACGATGTGAACCAAGGTCCTACTGATACCACAGCCAGTGCTCTGACCTTTACCCCACATTACACTGCCTCCTTAAACATCTTGCTGAGGTTTTTGTTTGTATGTCTATCTTCCATATTAGACTAGAAGGTCTATAGGTAACACAGGTTTTAGACATCTGTTTAACCCCACTGCACATTGCTGGTGCCCAACAAACATTGAGTGTTGACTCTTTCTTAACAAGAAAACATGCTTTATTCTAATGGACACCCCCCACCCCCACCCCCGTTTTTAGCCCATTCATTTGCTTATAAAAAGCAGGAGTCAGGGTGCCTGGGTGGCTCAGTTGGTTGAATGTCCAACTAACTGTTTCAGCTCAGGTCATGGTCTCAGGGCCCTGGGGTTGAGCCCCACATAGGGCTCCACGCTCAGAGTATAGTTTGCTTGTCCCTCTTCCTCCCTTTCTGCACCTCCTCTTCCCTCTGCTTGCACACACGCTCTCTCTTCCCTCTCTCAAATAAATAAATAAAATCTTGAAAAAAAAAAACAAACAAACAGTGGTCTGTCCATCAGACCCCTTTGATGTCTATTTCAGTGAGCTCTTCCTCTAGAGTACAATTCTTTTGATGAACTGATGAAATTCAAGGACTAGCAGAGCCTCTGTGTGAACTCTGGACAACCTGTGGGCTTTCCCAAGATACTTGTCCTTATCCAGAAAGACCCTGCCTCAGAAACCCACCAGGACATCCTTTCTGATATCCACACCATTCACCCCTGCATGTGATTTGACAATGCAGGAACAGTTCCCACAGTCACAAGCTGCCTCGTTGCTTTAATGACTGTACTTTGACTTCCTGTGAATAGAGTTTTCAGAGACCTAGACACTAGGAGCAGCATATCTACTCTGGACTCACCTATAGTCAAGAGACAGAGGGAGACAGAGCATCCTAGGAGGCAGGGAAATGATTCTAAGAGCACTTCTACCTCCATCTCACCTTTGGCCAGTGTCTGCACATTCTTGAAGAAGGACTGTGAATGTGTTAGCCCTTTGGAGCACCTACCAGGCTTTCTGAGTAGGTCCACCTGAGCCCTGCTGACAGATCTGAAAGGAAAGCAGAATCTCAGCCAAGAGAGCCCAACCATCAGCAGAACAGAGTTAGCAAGAGTGTGTCCTGCTACCAGTTTACCTGCTGCATAATGCTGCAATCCGCTTAATCCCTTCTTTCTTCATTGTTTCTTTTTCTTATTAGCACTCATGGTATTTTTTTTTTCTTTTGCTGTCCCCAACTCAATTTTGTGTAATTTAGACCTTAAAGAGAAAAAAGGGTGTCAGACCCAGAAAGGGCATGGTGTCATCTAACTCAGGGCATCCTAAACCCTGGCAAAATCACTTAAGAGATTTTTGAAAAATACAGATTTCTTTGACCTACCATTGTAAATAACTGGTGCTTTTGTCTGCCAAGGCATGGTTTTCTTCAGAGTATCTCCAGAGCACTCTTTTCCCCCCACTTTGTGTGGTTCTCCTAGGTCTACCATTTCTGTAATTTACACTTTTCCAGAGGTGATTGGTCCCATGATAGATACATGATTCAATCTGGGCCAATCAGAGTCCTTCCCTGTGTTATTAGACTTTGTGGATGAAAGACCAAAGTGTCTCTTCACCCTTGGTTGTCTAATTGAAAAAATGGAACCCATTCTCTGCAAAGTGGTACCTCTATTCCTGCCAAGTAGGGGAAATTTATCTGCAATAAAGGATAATGAGCATCAGAAAGAGTTCTGACAGTATTTGCTAAGATCCTAAGGCAAATTTTATCTCTGAACTCCCTAGTCTCCTGTGTCCTGCATAAGCTCTTTTGAGTTTCTGTCACTTGTGACCAAAAGTATAGAAAATAATATACCAGTGAATCAGAAACTCATGGAGCAGGACAAAAAAACCTTGACGTTTTTAAAGATGTCAGGGAATTTCTGATGTGTGGCTAGGTTTAGGATATTCTGGTAAAACAATACTTCAGTTAATAAGAAAAAAAAAAGCTGAGATCCACATAAGTGTTTTGATAACAATAATGAAATAGAATTTAGTGAGCACTTCCTACATGTAGGACCCAGTGTGAACTGAGGTATATATGTTATTTTATTTGTTCCTCATTTTACTTTCAGTTTACTATGTCTACTACATCTATTTGTGGTATACTCTGTGGTTTTATCTACAATTGTATATCCACCACCTAGCACAGTGCCTGGAACATAGCAGGATCTTACTAAATACTTGTTGACAACTGAATACTTTTACAGAGTAATACAATTACTAGTAATAGTGTATTAGTAATAATAGTGGTAATAGCAGAATAGCTAATGTTTATTGAGTATATACAGTATTGTTCTAGATTCTTTTTAAACATTATCTTTTTAAAATTGTCTGAAAAGGCTTTGCAGGTTTCTATTATTGTCCATTATGATGAGAAACTGAATCACAGAGGTGTCAAATAATTTCCCCAAGGTCACACAGGTAGTGAGTAGCAATATTAAGATTCAAACCCAGGCAATCTGGTCCCAAAGTCTAGTTCGTAATCACTGTGGTGTATGGGTTTAACTAGTTTATCCAAAATGACCAAGCCACTGAACAGCAGATGCAGTTTGAGCTTAGGTTTGTCTGAATTCAGAATCTACTCTCTAACCATTACTTTATACCTCCTTTCTGGCAGTACATGATAGTCCTCAGCTATGGTGCCCCTGGGGTTATGCAATGTATAATCTGCATGGCTCTTGTGGCAACTTTCATATGATTAGAAACCAAGTATCTCAACTACTAGAGAGGAATAGTCAGGTGTGACCAAAAACAGGACTCACTGAGCCAAATACTGAAACCAAGGTAGAACTGTTTGCCTGTCCTGTCAATTTGGTTATTGCAGGAAGCAAAAGCCAAGGGGGAATTAGAAGTGTAAGAGATTAACTGGGGAAAACACCTATGAAGAATAAAGGCAAGAGGGAGCAAGACTAGGTGGGGACAGCCTCAGACCTCAAGGAAGTTCTGACACCTGTTAAGGAAGAGAGAAGGGAGGAAGATTGGGTAAGAAGACCACCTGATGGCAAGGAAACTTGAAGGAATTCTGGGCGAGGCTGATGGGGAGCCCAGGGCAAGCTTGCCCAGTACAGAAGTCTTGCACTGAGGAGAAATGGCCTGACCCCAACGTGCTCACTCCCTGCCTGGGAACAGCCCAGTAAGAGCATGCATGGCCTTGGTGTCAATGCTGTGGTTGATCCCTGAGGAGTGGCTGCTGGAAGCTGTCAGCCATCCACATTCCTTGTAACTGGTTCTCTTAAAGAGAGATTTGGTCTGTGCTGTCCCATAGCTGCCACACCTGTGTAACAGGAATTAAGTTCTCAGAAGGAAACACCAGGGAGCCAACCACAGAAGATACGCAGTCAGCACCTACCACAGTGCCTCACACATCTGAGGACATTTGCTTTCAAACCTTGTGTTGGCTTGGCTGTACTAAAAGCGTCAGCTCATTTTGTGAAAAATATGTTTTCCTGAAGAGGGGGGTGAGTGGGACATTTTCTCATTTATTTTTCTACAATGGACACATTTAAATTGCCACAAAGAAGTTACTATGGAAACTGCTCCCAAACTTGCAAGATATAAGGCAAAAATGGAACACTTTGTTGACATGCAAATGGTTAGTCTTTGGAGACCACTTTTTAACAAACTCTCCTTGTCTGGTTCTCCTGAGTCCATTAGGGATTCTCTTGAATCAAAGTTAGACAGGCTAGTTTTTCGGTGTTACATTCTAGCCCCAGCATGACAACTCGGGGAATAAGTCTAGGCACTTCCAAACCTGGTGTTGAAACAAGGTAGACAGTGACATTTTACTCTCAAGGTGATTCTAGTGAGGCTGATTGTGAATTGCTATGAATGTGCAAACAGGCCCGGGGCAGGGAAGATGCTTATTTTTATGCCAGTCCCATTCTGTTGGTGTACCCTGGACCTGCTTGTTTGAAAGTTAACTTGCTGAGCTATTGTTTTTGCAAGGTAGTTCTCTTCCTTATCTCCTCTGGCCACATTCCATCCTTTGAATCTCACTGGGGCTGGACAGTCCTTTCTACAGGAAACAAACTCCTCATTTGAAAGCCCCATTTCTCCACCTATCTCTGCTCATCTTTCCCTGCCTCTCCTCCCCCACCAATCCAATTCACTTTATGTCTGCCCAAGCACTCCTATCTTGACAAAGATTTGAGATAGATTTGTCCCAATTTCTGCTTTTGATACTTTTCTGTCTGGCAATTCTTTCAACTTGTCTCTCTTAGGCCCTAATCCTCCCTTTTTTTTTTTTTTTTTTAAGGCCTTAATCCTAAAGCTGTATTAAAACCCTTTTCAAAGATGCTTCCAGTAACTAAGTGGATGCCGTGCGAAGGGGTGACTTGACCTGAGGAACTAGGGGTCAGAAGTTCTGGGTTCTTGATTTAGGATCATTGTTAACATGCATCATAACTGGCAGCAATTAATCTCCCTTCTCCCTTGTGAATCAGAGTCTTCATCTGTTCCCTCCACCAGATATTCTTTTCTTGCAGATCTTTTTTTATGGCAAGCTCCTTTTCATCATTCAAGTTTTAGCTTAAATATAGTGTCCTCAAAGAGGCCCTAAATACTCCCTGTTATTTTCCTCTAACATCATTCCCTATAATATTATCTTCTGTTTTCAACCACTATCTATCTGCAATTACCTTAAATGTTTCCTTGATTTTTATATTTGCTCCAAAGACCCTTAAGATCCTAGAGAGCTGAGGGCTTGTAGGTCTTGTTCCCAACTCCTAGCACACAGAAAATTCTCAGTAAGTATTTGTAGAATGAAAAGCACTGTAAAATTTAGGCAGTTGGATCAAATGAATTTTAAGGTTTCTTGCAACTTTAACATGAACATTGTTTTAAAAAAAATGAATGAATGAGAAATGAAGTGACAGCAGCCATTACAATAAAACACCCAATGCGGTATGTATGTGTATACTTGGACTTAGGAATAAATGCTTGTCAAGTTGTTGGATGTGTCCTAATGTTGCCTTTCTAGTTCCAGATAGAGTGTGAACTAAATTTCTGAGCTTTATGATAAAGTATCTAAAGAGGATATTAAGTAGCCGTCTAAATATAAAACCACTGCATCATAGTGGGATAGTAGCATGGAATAAGTTTTAGAATACAACCTCTTCAACTTACAGGTATGAAAATTCAGGCTCTAAGTAGAAAGTATATTTGGAGCCAAATACAGTGATGCTTCTGTCAATGAGGAAGGCATACATATAGCAATAACGTTTCTGTATAGTCATTATTAATAACATTGCGATACTTTTATATTTCTCTCTCTTTTTTTTTCTGGACTGTTTGCATATGATTTGTTCAGTATTTTCTCAGGTAATATTTTAACAAGACTTGTTTTACACGGAAATCTCTTCAATTTGAAGGCACAAAATCACAGCACGCTGTGGACTGTTTCTGGGGAGAAGCAATGCTCTACATTTCAAAGTTTGGGTGCGGCTAGATCCTATACCAGTGCTGCTTCTGACACTTGAGGATCCGTTAAAGCATAGGCTGCTGCTCCGTCTCCCCCTCCTCCTCCCCGAGCTTCTGGTTCCGAAGGTCAGAGGCACCGGGAAGGGTGCAAAGGACTGGGAAAGCCTGACGCAAATAGTACCAAACTTATCACACCAACCCTCTCTGCTTAAGCGGGTGGCTAGGCGCGCAGAGAACTACAAGTCCCGGCGTGCCCCGCGCGCAGCGGGCGGAAAGCCGGGCACTTCCGCCCCACGCAGCGCCTCTGCCCCCGCGTCTCGACGTGTCACCGGCGGCGCCGCGGCTGTGGCTAGAGGAGGACCTAACTGGGGGAGTTGGAGGCGGAGGGCGGCGGCGGCGACCCCGGCCTGGACCTGCCCCGGCGCGGAAGTGTCCCGGGGCCCGTGGGGATCAGGGGAGGGAGGCGGCGGCTCGGCCCGCGCGGGGCACGATGTTGAACATGTGGAAGGTGCGGGAGCTGGTGGACAAAGCGTGAGTACTGGGGGTCAGCTGCGGCCGGGGCCCACGCAGGGGCGGGGGAGGGGAAGGGGAGCTGGCCCGCCGCCCGGGGCCCGGGGCCGCCCGCGTCACGCCCCCCGGCTCGGCCAGCCCCATCATGGCGGCGGCCGGCCCTCTCCCGGCCCGGGGCTCGTCCAGACCGGCGAGGCTGGGAAGGGACCCCCCCTCCCCTGCGGTGCGGGCCTTCCTCACCTTGCTCCTCCCGCCGTCCGTCTGGGCAGGGCGCCTGCGGCCAAGGGAGGGCGCGGGGTGGTCGAGAGCTGGGTCACTGCCCCGTCCGAGGACTGGCTTGGCCCCAGGCTGGGCGGGCTTTGCCTTCGGGGCGGCAGCGGAGACTTGGGGGTGAGGGGTGAGGGGTGAGGGGGTGAGGGGCGCCGCGCGCTGACCCCGTGTGTGCCCCGGGGTGCGGCGCGGAGCCCGCAGGCCGGGTCGGGTCGGGTCGGGTCGGGTCGTGCGCTCGAGCGTACTGGGTTTCTTTCCGTTCCTCGTGAACCCGAAGTGCTGGAGTGGGTGGTAGGTGTAACAAGTGGCCATTGTGGTCAGGCTGAAGTTGCTCAAGAGGATCGGTTCATCCTTTCTTGGCTTTTCCAAGACTAGAGAAAGTAGATCACCGCCCGGCTTGGCTTGTGATTCTTCTTTCCCTCTGTTGTTTCCTTTTCCACTACGCTTCATTTTTGGAGGGCTGCTTGTTCCATTCGGTTTAATTAACAGGTCATTAAGAAATCTCCCCTAAAGAAGGCAGCAACCCAGGCTTATGTCCTGTTGATGTGCTTTGAACTGCTCTGACAGGTAAAATGACTAATATAGATGATTTCCATTAAGACTTAAGCGATGACTTGAATGCCTCACGTCACTACGCTGAAGAAAAAACCCTTAACACCTAACGGACACAACAGTGGCTAAGTAAGTTCTTTTAGGCCAGCGGGAAATAAAGTTTAGGAATTTAACCAGTCCTCTTCGTTTTGGGTTCTAACGATTAGGCAACGTGTGGTGACCGAAACGTTTGTGACATTGACCCAGCCTAAAATCAGGAAGTGTAGATGGCACACTATTGAGTCTTTCTTGACACCAGAAAAATCCCTGAAAAAACAAAACAAAACAAAACAAAAGTTTATAGTGGCTTGGATAATAATGCATCAGACAGAACTTGAAGAGTTTGACCGTATTTTCAAATTTGCTGTGCCACCAGGGCAGTAGAGCGCCTAAAGAAACACAGGTTTCAGAACCTGCAGAGATGGGTTCGAGCTGTGTAACCTTGGCAAGTTACTCAATTATGTGCCCCAGTTCTCTTAGGTGCAGTGTAAAAATAATGATAGATACCTACCTTACAATGTTGTGAAGATTAAGGGCTAAAGGTTTCACATATCAAGCCCTTAACACGGTGTGTTTAGATCAGTATACTTTTGATAACTGTAGCAGATGTCTGCATTGAGAGGGAGATAAACATTGGAAGAGAAGTCCACATTTGAAAATGGTCTGCTTTAATAATTTTCCTTTATCCACTACTCAATTGACAGGTGGGGGGATGGGGTAGCTGGGTGACGGGCAGTGAGGAAGGCACTTGATGAGATGAGCACTGGGTGTTATATGTTGGCAAATTGAATTTAAATTAAAAACTATTCATTTGACGACGGTTAAGCCTTCAGACATGTATTTTGGGCTTATTTTGCTATTTATATGCCTTCTGCTTTCTAAAGATAAAATCATGGTTCTTTTCCAGATCTAGTTTCATTAGTTGTTCTTTATCTGTCAATTTTTTTTTTCCTATGGGTGCTGTGCATGCCCTACTGGATCATTGGTTGTTTTTTAACATATGATACAAAGACTTAGATACTGGCTTAAATAGTTTTTAAAAGTTTAAAAGTCTCTACAAAACTATTTCTAAGTCAGAGAACAGCAAAAGAAAACCGCTAAGAACACCTTGTTATCTTAGAGGACTAAATTTGTGGTACTCACAAATTGCAGAAACTGTATATTTTTCAAGAGACGGAAATCAAGACAATGTTCTTGCTGTTCTTGTACAGTTCATGTTGTTTGTCTTTATCACCTATGCTATTAATCTTCAAGTGTTCAGGTTAAATTTGCCAGGAAAGTAGGTTATCAAGTCATTATGGGAGAACGGTTGTTGATAAAGAACATCTATCTTTCTTTTTACTACCCAATTGAAAATGGAGACTTGAACCAAGTTACTCAAGAACATGTAAGAGTGTTGCCACCAAGTGCTTTTTAAAGCTTTTGTGAATGTCTGACACATATTAAGATGTGAGGTTATTTTACTGATAAATACTCAGAATTTAATTTTCATCTTTCACTGGCAGGAGAGAAGAAGTTCTTCCCTCAATATAAGCATCTTACAGAACCATTACCTATGGCACTGTGTCCAGTTAGACTCTTCACCTTAAAATGCCATAGTGGAGGAGGTACAGATCTATAGAATGGCCACTTTGATTATTAGAGGGATAATATTAGTACTGAGGGAACTTGAAGAAAGGACGAAGTGATTAAGGACTCCTCAGAAAAATTGGACTAAGGGCACTAGTTAGGGGTTTTGGAAACCTGGGTTCAGATTTTGATACTGCCTTTTTAAGCTAGCCATAAGGGTAATTTTAGAGAGAATCACAATAAATCTCCAGATTATAGATTCCTTATCTGTAAAATGAGGGGACTGGCATAGAGAAGGACTATTTCCAACCTCAGTGGCTGTTAGGACCCCTGAATTTCCACTGGGGGGAAAGAAATGGAACTAGTATTTCATAATAGCAGATAAATTTTGGAAAGTCATTATACTCCAAAGACACTTTCAGCTGGAAAGGGAATTTTTTTGAGTGGTAATCAATAAATGTTATATTTAAATGCTTTATGCAGTAAATAAGTGCAACCCATGACTCAGGAAAACTAGGACTTTTGTTTAGCAGATATCCCTACCCAGTGAGGTTTATTTCAGAAAGATAAATACACTCTTTCAAAATGTGTTTCCTGGAGCTATAGTTAGATCAAGTATGGCGGCATTCTGAAGTGTAATGATGTATTTCAAATACTGGCTTTTGAGAGCTTGAGGACCTGGAGAGTGAAGAGGTATTTTCCACAATTGTTGCACCTCCTGGTAGTATTAAATGGCTTGTTTTGCAGAACACTGAGGAAAAGCAGATAAAGTCATCGGCCAGCCGGGGCTTAGAGGACCAGTTTCCTCCCGCTCCTACTCAAGTTGCATAAAAGGCAGCTGTGGCAGGAAAGGATAAGTGGCACTACTCCCACCAACTAGGACTAGCTTGACCATTATTGGGTGACCTGCCTTCTTGTAATAAAACTGGATACTTTTATATTTTGTCAGCCCATACATAGTATAAATTGAAAGTTGCTGCAGTTCTGATCTACTTTTTCTCCATATTTGGGAGATACAGTGAAAGTGACATGATAGTGGTGGATCACAACTCCTGGTTATTATTCAAGCCCCGCTAATCCTTTTCTTTCATCTCAGGAAGTAATATTAATGGTGACTCTATTTTATCGGTGGCCCTTACTCTTTTTATGATAGTGATTCAAATAGTGCTGGCTAACTCCTATACATAGGCAGCTGCTATAGATAGTCCATTTTAAGTCATTTTCTTAAGCATAGCTTTGCATTTCCCCCATAAGTTGATCTTTGTTGATGTTATGTGAATTTTTAGCTCCTACATGTTTAGCTTATGTAATAGACCTACAGAAATTACTATTCTAGTTTAGACCCCAGCAGGAGAACTTTTGGCTTTTATAGAAAATAGTTTATTCAGTTTTTTCAACAGATAATACATTAATTGTTTTTTGGAGTAGTACTATATTTTCTGAACTTGCAAAAAGTACAATACCTACCTTCAAGGAACTTTCCATTACAAATATGCTACAATTTGAACTTACCAGCTTTGCCTTTTAGTCACAGATGGTTTCCCCCTTTTTTTCCCTATCTTACCAGTAAATCTCTGTTCTGTGTGCTTCTTAGAATTTGAAAGCAAACATGATTGTCAGCTTTTCAGTCTTCCCATATTAATTTTTTGGGAACCAGATACAGAGAATTGTTATTGCTGAATAATTAATTATCCTTCTCTTCTAGTAAGTAGTTATAAGAAGATATTAGAATTTAATTCAAAAGAAAGAAGAGTTTATCTTCTGCCAGCATTTCTGTAGTTTAAATTAGCCTATTTAGTACTATTGTCAGAATGCTTTTAAAAATCACTTAGTTGCCTCTTATGTTTTTCTGTGCCCTGTAGTGTTAGTTTACAAGTAGTTTTTCATCTATTTACTGATATATCCACTAAAAGTACTTGGCTTTTTTAAAATTTTGAGTACCACTTACTAGTACTCACAGTTCCTACAGTGTGTCTCCACAGTTGAACCTTTTTCTATGCTCTTGTATTATTTTCTTATTTCTAATGTTTATTTAACATTTCTTCCAGGAAAAAAAGAGTATAGGTTGCTTAAGTAACATTTTAATCTTGAAGAAAGTTTACTATTTTATCTTTCATATTAAGATATATCTAGCTGTTAAAAAGTACATTTTAGCCTCAGCTGACATTACTTAACATTCTGGGACAATATATTCAACTTTTTTTTTTTTTTAAAGGCGTCACTTTGTAAGTTTTTCTTGTTTAGTCTACTTATGTGTGTTTGTCCATCCTTATGTTTTTATAGTTATTTGCTAGCAAAACTCATTCTCCAACTATATCTCCAGGTGATATTTAATGGATCTGTGAAGCAGTTTGGTTTAGAAATCAGAACTGGATTAAAATCCTAGGTCTGCTGCTAAGAAACAGTGGTCTTGGGCATTGGAACAACATCTCTACATTTTTCTACCTAGGAATTGGAGATGATATTTATTTTACAGGGTTCTTGTTAGGAGTAAATTCATGTGAAACAATTAGCATATTATTTGACATAAAATAAACTCTTGAAATGCCTACTGTTATTATGTAATACAGAAAATTTATAACGAAAAAATCAAAAGGATAGAGTGTTTAAAAGAATGAAGATGTTGTCAGACCACATTATTTAGAAGTATGTAAGAACTGTGTCTTAATCCATGAATCATTATTTTCAGTGGGCACTCTTTCATAAAGTTCTTCATCTGAGTGGACATCTTGACCTACATATAGGAAAACTCATAAGTATTTCTAATACATATGCCATGTGTTGTTTTCACCAAGTTATAAATGCTTTTACTTTAATATTGTAAGGCATATTACAGAAATAACTCTTTAAAAAGATATTTTGGGGAAGAGTCTTTGGGAAGACGTCCTGCAATTTCTATCTGGTGATTTTTGTTCAGTTTGTTTTGTATTTTTTTAAGATTTTAAAGATAGGGCTAATATAAACATTCCTCTTAAAAACGTAAAAAGATTTATTTTTTTGAAGGCAAATTGAAATTGATGGCTTATTCTTAAACTGAATAGTATCAAGAAAAAGAAACCTCTACAATATATCAAATTTGTGATCTCTGACAGTAGATGAGCAATATATACAAGGAAAGCACATTGCAGAAAGGCCTTTCCAATTCTTCAACCCATTCTCCCAAGTTGGCAAAAAAATTTTTGGCTTACCGGAGCTCTTTAGCCTAAAAACAAAATACAGGTAAAAGAATGTACTGTATTCCCATGTTGGAACCAATTTATAGCTATTTATGACTTATGGATAGATTTAACTAATGAACTATTAGATATGAATAATTTTGTTAATGTGCAATAAATAGGCATGTTTTGTACTTAAGGAAAGTGTGCCAATTAGAATGTCTTTTGACATATGAATTTTGTTTAGTTGTTAAATTCTTAGTTGAGTATTTAGGTTCTACATAATTCAAATGTAAATAATTTTAACATCCACATAAATTCACCACTATGTGGTAAATGTGTATGCATGCTTTTGAAACGTTTCACTCAAAAATTCTCATCTAACGGCGCTTGGGTGGGTGGCTCAGTCGGGTATGCTCTGCCTTCAGTTCAGGTCATGATCCCAGATCTTGGGATTAAGCCCTGCATAGGCTTTCCTGCGTAGTGGGCAGTCTGCTGCTCAGTCTCCTACTGTACCTGCCCCCCGCCCCCCGCCCCACACACGCACGCACTCTCTCTCTCTCTCTCTCAAATAAATAAAAACTTAAAAATTTTTTTCATCTAGATAGCCTTAAATTTTTTTAAAAAAAGATTTCATTTATTCATGAGAGACAGAGAGAGAGAGAGAGAGAGGCAGAGACACAGGCAGAGGGAGAAGCAGGCTCCATGCAGGGAGCCCGACATGGGACTCCATCCTGGGTCTCCAGGATTATGCCCTGGGCCGAAGGCAGGTGCTAAACCGCTGAGCCACCCAGGCTGCCCGCCTTAAATTTCTTAAATAGAAAAAATGCATGCATTCAAAATTCAGTTTTTTGTTTCTCTCATAATTTGTTTTCATGTACTTTTAGCAAATCATTAAAGACCAGTGTAATATACTGAGGGTTTTTTTTCCTCTTGATATTTCACATACTCATTCTCCCACTTGCGGTTTTATGATTAAAATTATTTTTATTTACAATTAAACCACAGTGGTTAAATAATATATTCCTTAGTTTAATGTTTTTGGCTTATATTTATAAGTTGAGTACTGAATGGGCTTTGAAGTGTGGCTTATTTTTCACGAAGCCAAATAAAAATTTTAACCCTATAATCTCTCCACATAGCACTGGTAATTCTTCAGAAATACTAAATCAGATCTGCCTCGGAGCTCTTCAGTCACTTACCATCTCACTGCCTCCCAGCCTGCATTTGTACTGCCTCTCTGCTGCCCCCTCTGACCTCATCTACCACCAACTGCCTGATTCTGTTTATTCTCTATATAAAATAGCATACTTTGACCTACTTCACTCTTTTCCCCTCTACTTGCTTATTTACATGTATTCTTCTGCTACTTCTGGGATGTAAACTTCTTAAAGGGAGGGACTTTGTTTTGTTTATTACTATATTACTAACTCTTAGAACAGTGTATGACATATAGTAGGTGCTCAATAAATTTTTTGACTGTTAAATCTGATAAGCCAATTTATATTACCAAGTGAATCTTCTAAGTCACGATATTTTAAATTTTATTTTTAATAAAAGCTAATAGTTATTTAGCATTTGCCATGTGCCAAAAACAGTTGTACATGTCATCTTCAGTTTATTGAGGAAATGGGCCACAGAGAAGTCCAGGAACTTGCCAAAGTACCACATCTAGAAAATAGAGTCTAGATTTAAATCTAGGTGTCTGCTTTCAGGACATATATTAAGCAGTATTTGCTAACTTTTACAAGACATTATTTAAATAAAAAGATGCTTTATTTTATTATAATAAAAGGTGAGTAGCACATACCTTATAAAATTAAAAATTACTTGGAAAGAAATTCATAATTCCTAAGTTTGTGAGCCAAATTCGGTGTTTTTTTTCCCCTGTATATACCATCATAAAAGAACAATTTTCTGAACTCTCGCAGTACTTTGAATAATGTCTGTCAATTGGATGCCCCTCAGAGAAGGGAAGCAAACAGATGTCTGTGTAGGTGCAAAAGACAATCTTAACTATTGTAGTGAAGGTGCTCACTACTTAATCCTAAAAAATGTAACATTTATGAGCCATATTATGCACTTTAGAATTTGTAGTCTTCTAACCAACTTCCACAACTTTAATAAATTCACATAATCCTTTGATCTTTAGGTTGTGGTCTTTGCTATCCCTTTAGTTGTATTAATCTGTAATTTATGTCCAATTTTTTCTTCAGATTGAGCATTTAGGAATATATTCCATAGTCTTTTGTATACTTATCCAAGTATAATGTTTTTGGCATAGGTTTTAAATATTTAAGTGTTATGTAGTAACTGAAAATACATTATTGGTAACCTTATAATCTTGGCTGTCCCTTATAATCTTGGCTTCATTGAGTGCTCATAAATATCTGCCATGCGTGCTGTGGAGTACTATAAAATGAGAGAGAAACCTTATGGTTCCAGTGATAGCATATGATTCTATCAAGCAGATATACATGAAAAGAACATAAAAAAGAAATAGGGAATAATACCAGATAATATGATATCTAAAATTCAGGTACAGGATGTAAATACTGTTGTAATTCAGAGAATAAAAAGAATAAGACAGCAAAAGCTTCATGAAAGAGATACATCCTGCTGGGGCACCTGGGTAGCTCAGTGGTTAAGCATCTGCCTTTGGCTCAGGTTGTGATCCCGAGTCCGGAATTGAGTCCTGCATCAGGCCTCTGCAAGGAGTCTGCTTCTCCCTCTGCCAATGTCTCTGCCTCTCTCTCTCTCTCATAAATAAATGAGTGCAGTCGTTAAAAAAAAAAAAAAAAAAAATCCTGAGATACTTTTTTTTTAAGTGTATTTGCTTAAAAAAAAAGATGAAGCTGAATAAGGTATCAAAAATGAAGTACAAAATATGAAACTGGTCACATAATGATGTACATTCACTGATAAGAACCTGCTCCCAAATGATCCCAAGCATAGGATGACATCAGTGAATACTGTCTGAGAAGTATTACAGTGTTCCATTGCAAAAGGAAGTGCCCTTCCTACTCCAAATAATTGAAATTAAATAATTTCAAGTATAGATATTTGGTTTTTTTAAGATCTTGAGGAGAAATAAGTTATAAAGGTTTGAAAATTTTGGTAGTGCAGTTCTGGAGGTAATATCCTGTATGTCAGAAAAGTTGAGTCTAGCTTTTTGGACTTGGAAATACACTTGGATAAATCTAAGTTTAATCAAGGGTGAAAAATGAAAACCTTAATTTAAACAAATTATCAAGTATTCTACTTCATATAGAAGTAGTTTTACAAACTTACCACTATTGAAGTAGGTGCAGGATTTGTCATTTTAGCATTGTTGATGGGATTTTTAGTTACATGCTTTGGTTAATGTTTGATATTTAGCAGTGTTTCTGAACTTAATCAGGTAGAAATGAAAAAAATCACTCATGTAATCACACTATACAATATCAAGCATTTGTGTCTACAAAGATGTAATTTTCACATGTTGTCCTAGTACAGAATTTTTTTTATCCATTTGTCATTCTCTTAGAAGCGTTTTATACTTTTTTTTTTTTAAGGTTAGCTAATTTCAGTACTTCTTTTTAGAATTTTTTTTTCCTGAAGAAGTCAGGTAATACATTTAATAAAATTGCCTTAATAAGGTATTTTAAATAAAATGCCACATATTTAAAGATACTGGTCATGAGTATGTGCAAGCCAAGAAAATTTCTTTGGATTTCAATCTTATTTCTAAATGAGGGGTGGTGAGGCACCTGGGTGGCTCAGTTAGCTGAGCATCTGACTCTTGATTTCGGCTCAGGTCATAATCTCAGGGTTGTGAGGTCAAGCCTGGCCTTTGGACTCCCTACACAGTGGGGGAGGGGGTCTGCTTGAGATTCTCTCCCTCTCTCAAAGAAAGAAATCTTTAAATGAAAGGTAGAAGGAGTAATTGGAAGGGAGGCGTGATAAGTTAAGAGATTTTGTCCACTTTTGCTATATAAAATGGGATAAGGTCTGCCTTCCAGGACTGTTAAGAGAATTAAATGACTTAATATATTCTGGAAATATTATCACTGTATTCTCAGTAAATTCTTCATTGCTTTTGTTTTATTTAGTTCTGTCATTGTGAGCTTTGAAGAGTGATAACCCAAAATTAAAAGAGATGAACAAAGACTATTATCCCTTAGATTAGTTTAATTAATAGAGATTTAAATGTTGGTAGAAATTTTTAAATAAACTTTTAAGCCCCATTAACAGTAAAATCTTTACTATTAAAATTATTTTAGTAGCTACTTTATCCATACCTGTAAAAACTAGAATTGGGATCTATAACACAAATAAAATTCTTAACACTATATTTATTTTTTTAATACCTTGGATATTTGATCTGTTTGTGAAACCAGTTTAATATATGATACCTACTGACAAGAAAAATGTGACACTGACCTTTCTTTATAAAACAAAAATTTGATTTGCTAACTCACCTGTGCAAGAGGCCTTAAACAACTGCCATCAGTAGTGAAAACTTGTTTCACCATTAAACTTACATACAAAACAATGCAAGTCTAAAGTTGCTTTAAGTACAGGGTAGGAGTGGCTTTAGTTGTTGAATAGATACAATATTCCATACTTAAAAAACAACAACAACAGGACTTTGAGAGCTTAGGCTTTTAAAATTTATTACCTTGGGAGGTTAGGCTTTTAAAATTTATTAGAAATTGCACTTGAGGAACTTGTACTTGAATTGATAATGTTGAATTTGTAATGACTGGTATTTCCAAAACAACTTTCAAATAAATATTTTATGCTAAATATTCTACTAAAAGTTTTTCTAGCAAGAGGGAATGGGTGTCCTAGTTATTTAGAGTCATAAATATTCTATCATGATTGTATCTAAATATAACATTTTGCTAGCTTTTATTAACTTGTCATTAAATATGGTAATAGGTTACTGTGTTACATGGAAACTTTGGAACTAGAACAGTTCTAAGAGCTTCATTGGGGGTGTTTTTGGCCTGTTTATTAGTTGAGTAAAATGTTTAACCATTAGGACTTTTTACTCATATAAGTACTTAAGGATTGCATGACATGCTAATAACATGGTTTGGGGGAGGAGATGTGGTGTTTGGTGTACCAGAAGGATAAAATAGGCTTATGTTATATTACTAATTATTCCTTTTACTATAAATTAAATATAAAATGACATTAATTATAAAAGTCAGATATGCATAAATTTCATCATGTGTTTTAACTCTGATAAACTTTAACATTTAAAATTCTACATTCTGTATCTGAAAGCATAACATTCACTTTGCATCTAAACTCTTTGATGTTTTAATGGAAGAATGATTGCACTTGCAAAAGCTAGTCATTGCCTAGTTCAAGACTGAACTAAATGTTCTCCAAATTATAGATTCAAGAAAATGATATCTCAGAATGAAAAGGTCATAAACCCAACCATTTTCATGATGTTTGACTTCGTTCCAAATTATGTATGTTACTTAGACAAATGAAAAAAAAAATTTTTTGTGGTGAGAATCATATAAAATCAACCATTTTTAAAGTTCTGAATTCAGTGGCATTTAGTAGATTTACTATATTGTGCAATTAGGCAAATTTCTAAATAACTTTTTATCCTGAAATTCTAAGAATTCTAGGGGAAACACCTGTATATCCTTTATCTTGGTTCACTAATTTTTAAGATTTTACCGTATTTGCTTGAAGTTCTCTTTTCTTCCTCTTCCACTTTGTCTATACACATACACACACACACATAAACTTTTCTGATACATTTAAAAGTAGGTTACATTCCACCTTTGCCTCAAGACTTCAGTGTGCATTTCCTAAGAAGAGATTTTTTTCCTATTAACCACAATATGGGTATCAGATTCAAGAAGTTTAACATTGAAACAATAATCTATCTCTCTCTAATCCATATTTCAGTTGTGTCAGTCATCTCATTCCTTCTTTGCAGGATCATGTATTTATCATGACTCTTTAGTCTCCTTTAATGAAGAGTTCCTTAACCTTTCTTTGCCTTTCATAATATTGGCACTTTTTAAGATTATAGGCCAGTTATTTTATTTCTATATTTAAAGTTGTTCCTCAATTTAAGGTTAGCTGATGTTTCCTCAGGTATGTATTCTGAGCTAGGATGTTACATTAAGTAATAACTTGTCCTTTTCAGTAGGAACACAGGTCTGCATGATCTGCTAATTTTGAGCACTAAGTCAAGGTGTTGTCTCATTGTAACTAATAAGCAGTCTGTGGGAAGATAGTCTAAAATTTCTCCTCATCGAACTCCCCCTTGGATTTAGCACCTATTGATGCTTCTTGCTTGAACTAGTCTTTAGTGTGATGGTTACAATTGGTGACTGTTCCCCCACATTCCATCTTTGTATGTATTTATCAGTTTACTGTAAGGAAGAGCTCTCATTCCCCCTCCTTCCATGTACCCCTCCCTTTTGGATTTGCATTTTATTCAGTAGATTGTAATCCATACTGTCCTTATTTATTTCAGTCTTCAAATTGTCACAGATTTGACCAATTGGAGCCTTGTAAACCAGGCCTATATCCTTTTGATACGTGTTTTGTTTTGTTTTGGTTTGGTTTTTTTGAGCACTTTCTTACTTTCTGGCATGAGGTGTTTCAGGCTTATTCTTCAGCCCTGGAGTCAGACATTTCTCTGAGGACCCCTGGTTTTGGTTACTTTTAGTGGTGAGGCAGATTTTTTAAATAAAGATTATAGGGTAGATTATATATAGAGAGATTTTTATTACAATTAAAATGTTAGAATTCTTTTTTTTTTAATTTTATTTATTTATTTATTTATTTATTTATTTATTTATTTATTTATTTATTTATGATAGTCACAGAGAGAGAGAGAGGCGCAGAGACACAGGCAGAGGGAGAAGCAGGCTCCATGCACCGGGAGCCCGACGTGGGATTCGATCCCGGGTCTCCAGGATCACGCCCTGGGCCAAAGGCAGGCGCCAAACCGCTGCGCCACCCAGGGATCCCAAAATGTTAGAATTCTTTATAGAAACACCTTCAGTAGAGTTGGCACATGGGACAAAGAGGTTTTTTGAAGTATAGTGATGATTTTCTTTTAGATAATTGAGATTTTGCTTTCATATTATTAAACTTTAGGAGAATAAGCTATGTGAAGAAAGCTACATTGCTGTTCTCCCCCTCCTCTTCCCACTTCTAGCAGTGTAATTTGCTTTCCACAAACCAATTTAGTATAAAAAAAAACAGAAATCAAAACGTGCTTTATAAGTCTATATATTGTAGATAATCTGATTATGTCAATAAAATGCTTCCATAGAATGTATTTTTCCAATGATATTTCCTATTACATCATCTACCTGTAATTCATATACTTCTGTCATAATATAATTCTTCTTTGGTTTTTGGATTGTTTATGCTAGCAAGTGATTACTAAGTAATTTAAGTCTCAATTATGGCAACACTATTCTGATTAGAATGCTGGATGTTGGCACTTCATTTAGCAAACAAGTGTAAAATATGTATGGAACATTTGTGGAAATAAGTACTGAGAATTAATTTTCTGTAGATAATCCTTGGATGTATATCTTAAGAGTAGACTTTACTTTTTAAAAAAAATATATTTATTTATTCATGAGAGACACAGAGAGATAGAGAGAGAGAGGGAGAGGGAGAAGCAGGCTCCATGTTTGGGACTCAATCCTGGTACTTCGGGATCATGCCCTGAGCCAAAGGCAGACGCTCAACTGCTGAGCCACCCAGGCATCTCAAGTATAGACTTTATCTGCAAACCAAATATGTAATTCATTTTGAATATGAAATCCTTTTGACTTAAATTGGAAAAAAATTGGCTACTATGTTGAGAGGATTTTTCCAACAATTAAAAAACCAATTGTGTGTGTGTGTATATTAAAAAGCAAAATTACACGTTTTAGATAAAGCAAATAAAAGTAAGCTGCATGTTAAGAGTAGAAGAGTTTGAGAAATTTGATGGAGATACAACACTGTTTGATTTTAACAGATTATATTAATGCTTATATAATTTCTGATAAGAAGGCTAAAATTGTAGGTATGCTTCTCATATCAGAGACCCATATGACAGAGAATGAAGTGTTGTAATAAGGATTGCAGGAAGCCTCAGGATGACCTGGTTTATTCATTTCATTATATTTATTGATCGTTTAGAACTCTTTCAGGTATTTGAAGTGTAGCTATAAACAAGTTTTGGTGAAAGAGATAAATAAAAAACAAATAAAATTATATTTTTTAAGTGTCGTGAAGAAAAGGAGCTGAAGGAGAGAATGATGAATGAGACCTTTTTTTTTTTTTTTTTAAGATTTATTTCTATTTATTCATGAGAGACACAGAGAGAGAAAGGTGGAGACACAGGCAGAGGGAGAAGCAGGCTCCCGGCAAGGAGCCGGATATGGGACTCGATCCCGGATCCCAGGATCACACCCTAAGCTGATGGCAGACGCTCAACCGCTGAGCTACCCAGGCATCCCCACTTAAAAGATTTTTAAAGAGAGTAAAGAGATTTCCAGAAAGAAGGGATTATGGAATAAACAAAGTGGAGAAAGAGCTGTTGAGAAAGTCAGGAAACAGTATGGAAAGAAATGGAAGAAGATAGTCTCAAGGAATGTTCAGCCATTGCATGGAGTTTGGATTTATTGTAAGTGTAATAAGAAGCTGGTGAAGAATTTCAGTAAGTAATGGAGTGAAATGATTCCACTGATATAGCTACTTTTGGTGCACAGTTGGATAATGGATCAAGAGAGGACAAGTAGAAAAGGGCAATGGTTAAAATTGTGATTATAACAAGTGGTTAGGAGCAAAAGCTCTGAACCTTTATCTGGATTCAGACTACCTAGGCTGAAATCCTAAGCATACCAGTTAATAGTTGTATGGCCTTGAGCAAGATACTTAACCTCTTTGTGCCTCAATTTTCTCATCTATAAATTGGGAATAATAATAGTAATTGCCTCATAAAGTTGATAGATTAGATGAATATTTTTTAAAGGGTTTAGAACATTGCTTGGCCCATGAATTAGGTAAATGTCTAAAAACCAATAAACAAATAAGGCCATCTTATGGAATAAAATGTGAAGTGGGCAATAAAATGTACTCAGTTGCTTGTGCTATTTGCCTTACTTCGGAAAGAATACACAAGAATTACTGCTCTGCAGTCTCCTTTGCACAGCTCTTCTGTGGTAACATATTGTGCAAAGCAAAGACTTGGTTTCAGTGTATACAAGTTTCGATTAACAAGGTGCCATGCAAAGCAAGGGCTACTTGTATAAGAATTACAGCATCTGTAGAGGGGAAGCTCTTGATGGCTCACTAATCCATAGTTGACACTGAGCATGAGAAGGTTTAAAGTTTTTAAAGTTTTTTTTTTTTTTTTAAGACTTGACTTATTTATGAGAGAGAGAGAATGATCCAGGTGGGGGGTGGGTATGGGTAGAGAAGCCAACTCCTCCATGAGCAGGGAGCCCAACATGGGGCTCTATCCCAAGACTCCAGGCCAAAGGCAGATGCCTAGCAGACTTCCACCCAGGTGCCCCTGAAGTATTTTTTAACCTTAGATTTCAGTATTTAGCTCTTTACATGTTTCTGTAGACAGAGAATTCTTGTGCCAATGTGTCTTAACTTTTTAAGTTTTTGTTAGGAGTCAGTAAGTTAATTTTAGGGGATATAGCAAATTAACAAGTCTTTCTGGCTATGCCTTCAAAAGACCTCATATTAAAATAGGAGAGCCTTTTTTTTTTCTTAAAGTAGGCTCCATGTGGACCCAATGTGGGGCTTGAACTCAAGACTCTGAGATCAAGAGTCACATGCTCTACTGACTGAGCCAGCCAGGTGCCGAACCACCTCCAGCCCCCACCCCTGGTCCAGTCCCCTTTTAAAAAAAATTTTGTGACGGTGATATTGCTCATGTCATTTTCTGTATATTTGTTGGTCAGAGGGTGTTTATTTGAGCCCCCTCTATTCATATCTTAATCTGGATTTGTCTTCCATCCCCCTCTCTGTTACTAAGAGACTACAGATTCCATTTATGTATTCACTGGTCAGTTATTAAATACACATTTTACGTGAGGTATTCATGGTTAGGTACTGAGAGGAAATAAAAATGCGTAATATACGATACGGGCATTTATTTCTTGCATAGGTTCTACAAAGTCACCACAAACACTGAATTAGCAAATACTAAACCATTGTTCCCGAGTTTGGTTCCTGTGGGCCTCTATTCACATTTTCATCATGCAGTCAATGCATAACCATGTTTTGTGTCTATTTCTATATGAACACATCTCATTTAATACATATATTGTTGATTCAGTGACAGTGAGCTCAGGGCCAACAACACTATACCTCATACCTGAACAAAGCTTATCTGACAAGGTATTTTTCTCTGCAAGGCACTTTACAGCCTTCTTACACTTAGAAACTCCAGACAGCACCTCAGCACCAGGCTTGAGGGTCATTAAACAGCAAAATCACCAATAAAAAGCACAAAGATGTGAAAAATCATGTCATTGCATAGATGGGGGAAAGGATACTAGTTTACAGTATGAGAACTAAAACAAGGCAGAACTTCACCTTTTTGACCTCACCTGGGAATGTGCACACAGATGACTCAAATTTTTTATTTGAGTCACATATTCACAAGTGATCATGAAAGTGCTATGAATATTGATTTTAGTATTATAAGAACATTTTAGTGAGCAGAATCACAAACACAGAATCCTCAAATAAGAGAATCAACTGTATACTTGTTTTTAAAAACTTAATGTTTTAAGGGGGAATTAAGTTCATAGCTATTATACAGGGCACAATATAATTCAGAAGAATTATAAATGCAGTGTTTATTTCATCATAGGAAGGGGAGGTTCTAATCCATGGATTAGAAGGAATCAGGTAAGCTTCATTTTTGTATCTTTGTTAAAAACTGGGTTTGAATTTAACTGGAAGATGATTCCAGGAGTGAACAGTTACTGAGATAAGAAAGGGCATATTTAAATTTCAGTTAGTAACACAGTAATTATTACAATACAATACAATAATTTATCTCAAAAAAGGAAATGAAACAAGTAATGGGAGGAAAGGCTAGACAGGTAGATGGAGGCCAGATCAGGCAGGTCGTGATCACCAGGACATTTGTAGTCAGGAAAGAAGTTATTTAAGCTATTTAATTACTCAATATATATTTTTTGAGCATCGGCTATCACCAAGCCTGTTATAGGCACTGGGGATCTTTAAGTGAGAAAGATAGTTTGTGTCCTCTGAATGTTTTCAATCTAGAGAGGGAGGGAGACAAAACAAACATGCCTGTTATAGTACACTAGTTTTAGTTTCCGGTCAAGATAAAGAACAGGGTGGTATGAAGGGCATATCAGCAGATCCCCGGAGTTAAAGGTTTCTTAGAGGAAGTGACATTTAAACCAAAACCTGATGGTAAAGTGAAGTGAGGCCGGGGCAGGAATTGGTAGGCAGACGACTTTTCAGACAGAGGGAATGGTTTGTACAGAGGCCTAGAGGTGAGAATTGACAGTGATGGGACTGAAAAAGTAAGCTGATCCCTCGCATGAAGGACCTTTTTGTGTTGTGATAAGGAATTTGGACTTCATCTTGAAGGTAAATAAGGAAGACTGTAGGATTTAGAATGAGAGCTTAGATAGGATTTGTATTTCAGCAAGAGCTGATCTGGCCCTAACCTGATGGGAGATAGAGGAGAAGCAGAGACATTAATTACAAGATTGTTGGCAATAATCTGGGTGAGAAATGGTCATGACCCTGGTCTAAGGTAGTGGTAGTGTGGGTAGGGAGAAGTAGATGGATATATTAGAGATACTTATAAACTAGAGGAGAAAAGGCCAGGGAATGGATTTGATACTGGATAAGAAGAAGGGAGGGAAGTAATCAATTACAATGTTGAAGCTGTAACTGTAGATGGTATTGTCCACTGATACATGAAGAGGAAAATGGGTAAAGTGTTGATGAATTTGTGGTGGACCAACATGACCAACACTAAATATTAGGAAACTGAACTAGTCACTGTTTTAAGGATGAATAGAGAGAGAATACACACAGATGGAGAGATTGTTAAAAGGCTTTTATCAAAGTCTAGCCTAGAGATGAGTACCTGTATTTTTAATGCAGAACGAGCAGGTCTTGGAAATTAACAGGAAGTAGGTATTGTGGGAAAAGGCTAGCAAAGATAACTCCAAACATCCAACAACTGCATGCAGCCTACCCAGCTTTATGATGTACCTTCAGATAATTTTTCAGGATGAGAAATTATGAAGCTGCCTTCATGTTTCTCCTTCACAAATACATGGAAACTAATATTTTATTGTTAAAAAGCAGCTCAAATTTGTAAGAAGAATTTTTTTTCACCCTTGGGACTTGATGAAGCTAATTTCTTTTTGAGTATCTCATATACGTATTTTATCAATTCTTGTAAAAAATGTTACCCCCACATCAGGGGCCTCAGAAAAGCAGCAGTCAGTATGAGGATAAGGGACTGTGAGAAGAAGCAATCCCTTTCTTTTCTTGAGCTCTTTGTTCTGTTTTGGTCATTCAGCAGTGCATTATAAATAAGACATACAGGAAAAAAGGAAAGATGTTTAATATAGGGTTATTAAAAGAGGTTTAAGAATTAACAACAGTTAAAGCTAAAAATAGGAACTTTGAAGAGATTGGAATAAAGTTTAAGAGTTTTTTTAAAAACCCAGTGGAAAAGGCACAAAAAGTAAAACTGATGAGACTTACACAAGATAGTAAGGATCAGTCAGGAGGTTTTTTTTTAATGTAAAAATAAGTGAGATGTAAAGTAAGATAAAAGGCTTGAAAGTTAGCCATCAGATAAGAATTTAAAGACATAAAAATAAAAAAGGTTAAAGGAAAAGCTATCCATCAAGAAAAAATAAGTAACAGATACTAAAAACAAGAGTGGTGGGATGAAAGATGCAGATATAGTCCCCTCTTGGAGACTCTCAATGCATGTTAGAATATAGTCTCTGGGAAGCGCTATAGTAATAAAAATTGCCTTTGTTTTACATAACATCTCCCAAACCTTACCATGTTTCACAAGATACTAAAAGTACTGTTTTAGAAGAAAATAAAAATGGAAATCTTAAAAGTTACGGAGATAGACAATAAAAAAGATACAGCAGGAAGTAGAAAATAGATTTGGTTTGGGGCTGGCATTCCTAGGGAATAGTCTCCAGCACTGTTCTGCAGCTAGCCAAAAGACAGCAACATGACACTCTTCCCTTCTGGTCCTCCATCCAAAACGGTCTTGAGAAAGTTTTTATCTGTGCAGACAGGGCACTGATATAACATACAGGCTACTGAGCCAGGGGAGCGGAAACTGATCCTCAGCAGAATTAAATCAGCTCAGCCATGGGACAAGAGAGGTTTTATATACAAATGCTGTTTTCCTTTTCTTTAAAAGATCAATTTTTTCACTATATAAAATTTTAAACAAATGTATCCTCTCACACACTGTTTTTCGTGGGTTTTTCTTTCCTTCTAGGTTTTGTCCACATGCACATTTGTTTTTATATAGTTGATAGTGGTTAGTGTTCATCAGTTTTGTGTTTTGAGAGCTCTTTTTCTATAGCAGCGAAAGGAAAGTATTTTCTACTATGGCAGCCTCTTCCTGTTCTCTTGCTATATTGTTCCAAGCACCATTAATACCAAATTTTGGAAACAGCTTTTTATCCTGCTTTCCTGAACCATCTAACAATCTCCTTTTCTTTTGCCAGCTATAGAACATTCCCTCCCCCATCTTATTCCCACCAGAGTTCTTCTCTGGAAAATAACTCTTCAGCATCATGGATCTAGCCAGTGGTTGGGACAGCTTTTTTGTAAGCCTGTCATCTGCTTCCTAGCTCATAGTAGCAGCAGCACCTGTGATACAGGGAGAATAGAAGGGCTTTTATATAAGGCATCAAGACGCATTAACAGGCAGATATTTCTTAGTTTAATGATTTGTGTTCTTGCAGAGGAAACAGGATATAGAAACCAGGTATCGTGGCCCTTCTAAAATGCTTTGTTCAGCCAGCTACCTCATAGAGTGAATTATATGACCTTTTTTTTTTTTTTTTTTTTTTTTTGGCATTTTGAAAGCTCAGAATTCTGCAGCTTCTGATATTCCTGACTTGTAGACCTAAAACCTCATGCTAGATAATTTCCCTTCTTATTATAATAGCTTAAAAGTCTTTGTTTTTGGTATAATTTGCTTTGGGATGTGCAACTCCAGTAATAGATATAAATGAGCTTAGTGAATCCCAAAGACACTTTTTATTTTATCAGCTGATGTTCAGATTACCACTAAAGGGGAAATTGCTACTTTATGTAAAATAAAACTGTAGCTCACAGTAGGTGGTATACTCCAAGATTTTTTTTTTTTTAAGATTTTATTTATTTATTCATAAGAGACACAGAGAGGCAGAGACATAGGCAGAGGGATAAACAGTCTCTTTGCAGGGAACCTGGTACGGGACTCGATCCCAGGACCCTGGGATCATGCCCTCAGCCAAAGGCAGACACTCAACCCAGGTGTCCCCCAAGATTAATAAGGAGAATGAACTTCAAAAGTACAAATTCTCTTAAGTGTAAAATAGCAGTTCTGTGCTGGGGCTTGTATTAATGAATACTTGTCCTATTTCTTAGTAATACTCATTTTCAGTTCTTTGGCTACCTTTTTTTTTTCCCTTTGGCTACTTCTTAATAATAAAGTTGTTTATGCCTTGCTATATACTTCTGTCCTTAAAATCTTCATTTCAGTATCTATACTGTGGGTCAGATAAGCTGCTAGTTACAGTGGCTACAAAGTTCTGCAACAATGAATGAGATGTGAGTAATATACTTATGCTAGTTTACTGTAAGGGGCCATATAAGAATATCTTCAAACTAAATACTGACAGAAAAATAACGATGTGTGCTAAATGGTAGGTACACGTTTCATTTCATTTCTTTTACACATAGGAACTATCTGAGATGAGGAGCCTTGAGACACAAAGTAGTTATTTGTCCAGGGATCTGAGAGCATTTGGGCCCGATTTTATTTATTTGAGAGAGAGAGCATGTGAGCATGAGCTGGGGGAGAGGGAGAAGCAGACTTCCTGCTGAGTAGGTACCCCAATGTGGGGCTCAATCCTAGGACCCTGGGATTATGACCTAAGCTGAAGGCAGACACTTAACCAACTGAGCCACCGAAGCACCTGGGCCCTATTAATTTCTAATAAATTTTTGGTCAATTAATGTACATATTACTTTGCTTTTCTACAAAATAGCCATAAAAGCTGAAGTAGATTATGAAAATACATAAATGTGTAGTATTTTCCGATAGGGTGGCCTTATGTTTTGAAACAGTTCCTGGAGCCAGGGCCTATTTTAATATTTGAAAATAGGTTGCTATCAAATGGATTATTTTATTTGGTATTGCTAACCACTGAAGTTGTAAGGAAAGGGAAATAATTTTATAGTTTCTTCCTCCCACAGGTCATAATTTAGTTGTGGACATCAGGATGTTTTTCTTGGCTTACTCTCATTCATGTAGTTTTTCTTGCACATCTGTTACATAAATTACTAAACTATTTCCTTGAAAAATGGCCAGTTTAAGTCACACTTAATAGTGATCAAGAGGTTCGTAACTGTTGGAAAAGAGAATTAAACGACAGACTTTGAGGGGCAGAAATCCAACTACCATCCTGGTTTTAAGTATTTTTTGTTTTGGATCAATTCCTAAATTTTTTGAAGCATTGGAATAATTATGTGCGGCTTCTAGTGTTTCCCTAAAGACTTTATGTTGGACTATAAATAATTAATGACTTTTTAATATGAAAAGGTATTTTAGTCACTGTTTCCATAAGTTTTTATCTTTGATCAATTTACATATACATTCTAATCTGGTACATAGTTTTCCATGGGAAACTAAATTTGGAGTGTTGACTCCTTTAAGACTTACTCATTTTGTGTAACCTTTCCTGACCTTGCATTCTATGTAAACCATAAAATAATGATTTTCAGTGGTGTTTTTTTGGGAAAAACTTCATAAGGCATTAGTTCTGCTAGTTACATCTTATGACAGCTTTACATTTAAGTGATGAATGTGTCAGTGGTTAGAAATCCCAGAAATTTTAGATGTAAGTGATTAGTTTTTACTTTTGTAAACTGGTAACAGAATCAGTACTGGAAATTCTCCTGAAATACTAGGTCATCTTCCATAAGCAAGGGACCAAGTATTTATTTAATGTACAATTTGAAATTGTATGGAGTGGGAATGCCACTTTTTAAGCTTGAAATCTTTATTTTTTTATTTTTTTAAAGATTTTATTTATTCATGAGAGACACAGAGAGAGGTAGAGACAGACACAGGCAGAGGGAGAAGCAGGCTCCATGCAGGGAGCCTGATATGGGACTTTATCCTGGTACTCCAGGATGGCGCCCTGAGCCCAAGGCAGACACGCTCAACCGCTGAACCACCCAGGCATCCCAAAGCTTGAAATCTTTAGATAAGGATCTCGTTTGGAGTAGTGATGATCTGTAATAGGCATATTTTCAGATTAGAAGAGAAAATATGTCATAAGTTGGCTAATGCCAGTTACTGATAAGTTTTTAAATATTTTTTGCATTACATTTCTTACGCTGTAACCATTCTCCTTTCTAAAATACAGTGGATTCTTTTTTTTTTTTTTAAAGATTTATTTTAGAAAGAGAGAGTGGGCCAGTGGGGGTTGGGGGGAGAAGAAAACAGAGAGCATCTCCAGCACACTTGAGCTGAGCATGGAGCTGACAGGGAAATCGATCCCAGAACCCTGAGACTGTGACCTGAGCTGAAACTGAGAGTCGGATGCTGAGCCACTCAGGTGCCGAAGATTCTTGATTTCTCTGTTGAGTTTTGACTTTTTAAAACAGATTTAGACTTGTTAACAGAAAATAATGTATAATTTTGTTATGATCCAAATCTGATTTACATGTGTAGAAACAAGTCACTTAGCTAAACCAGGCACTGAAATCCATGGGGCAGCTCTGTGGCTATTGTAACTTAATTTCTTTGTGAAAAACAACTCAAGAAAATACTGGTAGTGAATGTGGCAGAGCCTAAGAAAATGATTAATAGATGAAAAATAGTAGCTTTATAAAGCGTGTTTAGAGAGGAACTCATTGGGTTTGGTAGTACCTTGGACTGATGACATGATCAAATCTATATGGAATCGGTAAAAAAAAAAATTATGAGTTTTCTGCCATGCATAAGTTTCATACCTAAGAAAGAAAACTTGATGAATTTAATTATTGGTTACCCTGTGTTGGGGAAGTGTAATATATACAGAATACTTTAAAACTCTTGTTCGAATCTGGAAGACTATCAGGAGTCTGTACAAACATTTGTGTTCATAATTTTGATAGTAAACAAAGGTCTTTATTGTTAACAGATGTTAGGTTTGTTCTTAGTTTTTTCTACCTGCAGAGTATGTTTAGTGTTTAATTTTAATATGCTCCTGTCCCCTGCAAAAAAATGAAAATATATTTTTATAAAATTTATCTTTCTACTTTATAAACAGTACAAATGCAGACTAAAAATTTGAGTTAAGATTACAAGAATGTTGAGCCGTTACCAATTAACAATATTCAATAATAGGAAAACATCAAGAGTCATTCAATTTTGTACTCTCAGTTTCCCAACCCCATGAAAGTACTGGATGGAACTATTACTGAAATTGAAGGCCAACATCAATCAGGATGGATCACAGAATTTGGTGGTAGAATGATGGAAGAATAGTTTTTGGCTTCGCAAAGAGTATGTTATAGCCCTTAATTTTCTTACAACTTTAAATAATTAGAATTTCAGTTAGAATTACATCAGCTAGAGGTACTTTTCTATTATCATATCATATGGGGAAGGAAAATTGAAAGGGTGTTTTTGAACATTAGTACATTTTCTGTGGTTTTCTCAGCAAAGGCAGGCAGTTTGTGTTTGGAATTAGGCGGCTTTTTGGCTGTACTATGTTTTTAAAATGCTGTAGGTACCGTACCCAGTTACAGTATCTAACTTGATCTTTGAGTATCCAGAATTGCCTTAAAAAGAACTTCAAAAAGTTGGAGCTTTAAAAAGTAAACTGTGGAACTCTTCTCCTTTCTCATAAAACCTGTCAGTAAACTGTTCTTTAATATTTATCTGGTGTTAATTTTTTTTTCCTATGATGGCTAAAGGATGAGGTGTAGTATTTCAGTGCAGATTCTTGATGGCTCTTTTAAAAGCAGAGTTTCATGTTTCAGCATTTAGTCTTTTAGTGTTCCCTCTTGAAAAGTAAAGAGGAAAACAGAAGGTGCATAATCCAGCATGGTCCTTTGTGTAAATAGGTGAAGTCATAAATAATATGCACATGAGCATCCCACATATTTATGATAAAAGTGGATTGAAATAGGGCATGTTTTTTAAGTAACCAGGTTACTCTCCTTAAATCTTGTTTCTTCAAAAGAATGGATAAGAGAGTCTCAGATTTTTGATGTCTTCAATTTCAGTTTTCAAACTATTTTTTTTACCTTGCTTAAGAGAATTTGTATTTGAGTAGGGCATGTTGGCTTCCTCTTTTCCAGTTGGGATACTTTGTATTTAAGATGTAGTAAAGATGAAGAAAATGTAATTTCCATGATTGGTAATATATTTCTTTAGAGATTAAATCAACATTTAGTTCTTTTAGTAGCAGTTTGTGATGTCATCTTTTTTTTTTTTTTTTTAAGAAAATGGGGAGTGGGAGGCAGAGGGAGAGGGAGAGAGAGAATCTTAAGCAGGCTCCACACTCAGCATGGAGCCTGATGGGGGTTCCATCTCACTTCCCTGAGATTGTAACCTGAACTGAAATCAAGAGTTGGACACTTATCGACTGAGTCACCCAGGTGCCCAGATGACATCTTAATGTATTAATTAGCAAGTTTTTTCTTTTAGGTCATATGATATTACCCAGTTCTCTAATTTTAGGGAATTGTGGCATAATAGAACATGGGCTTTGAAATTAGGAAACCTAGAAGAATTTAAACATCAGTTGTTTACTAATCATGTGCTACTGAGTGAGTTTATTTAACTTCTCTACCAATGAGTTGCTATAAAATATATTTTTCCTCTCTGCTCACTCATTTTTTCTATTTGGTAGAAGGGGCTGCTGCTGATAATGACAGCATGGCAGCACTGGAGAGAGAGTGGCCAGCATTAGGTTTGTTATAATTTTTCTTCTCTACTTTCCAATATTTATTTTATTAGGTTTATTCTTCTGGTGTGGAGGGAGCACTGTAGTTGATTCCTTGTATTACTTTATTTTTTACCTAAGATATTATATAATCAAGTATGATAATATTTGCTTTAGTGACATTAAATTAATTCTTCTACTGAACCATTTCTTGTGTTAAGATTTTTTATTGCTTTTTCAGATCAAGAAGGCTTTTTTTTTTTTTTTTATGGGTAGCAAATATCCAGCCAAGCAAATGAGCTTTTCCACCTCCTCACACTGTTCTATGTAACCAATTTCAGATTTCTGCTAACAATGAGAGTTATGGATTTGTCGGATTTAGGAGTACTAGACTTTTTGGTTGTTGATCACAAATCTGATTCTGTTCACAGGACTGTAATACATATTACTTGATTTTAAAATACGAGTATTGGGGACACCTGGGTGGCTCAGTCGGTTAAGCATCAGCTCAGGTCAGGATCCCAGGGTCCTGAGATGGAGCCCCCCACATTAGGCTTCCTGCTGAGCAGGAGGCCTGCTGGTCCCCCTGCTTGTGCTCTCTCTCTCTCTCCATCAAATAAATAAAATCTTTAAAAAATAATAAGAAGAATATTATTATACTGAATAAAATATTCAGCTTGCACATAAGGGTAATGTAAAAGCCATCCCTTGATGAAAAAATGAGTATAACATGGTCTACAATCAAACTTTTAGAGCAAGTATTCTTAAAACTATTTTCCTAATGTCTTGGCAGGAAGCTTAAAAAAAAAGGAACAAGCATAAAAAAAAATTTTGTTACCTGAGGAAACTTTCTTTTTCAGTGTTTATTTTATGGGTGTTTTATTATTTTTAACTTATTGAAAGATTGATACTTTACAAGGAGCATAATAGTTTTACCTGTATCATAAAAGTATTTTCTGAAACCTTTGTGACATTGAGATAAAGAGGTGGCTTTTAAATATAAGTTTTAATGTTCAGGAATCATTCTTTTCTAGAAGTGTTTCTTAAAAACATGTTAATTTTAATATTAGGTACTTAAATTGTTCCTGTAGTTTTACACATGCAGCACTTGGTATACATGTTGTAGTGTGTATACGTACATTTTAGTTACTAGTTCGCTGCCCTTATTAGCCTGATAAAAGGAGACTTTGCAAGTATAAATTATACTTTCCATGGTCTACCATGATGCTTATTTGCCTATAAAGAGTTAAAAAGTTGCTAATAACAATACATGTACTGATGATACAGTACTTTTTATTTTTAGGGGCATTTAATACTTTTCACTTGATTATAGTAAACTATTCATGGGAGGAAATTCAGAAAATACAGGAAAGTATAAAGAAAAAAAATACTATTTAAAACCATTACTTTTAACACTGTGTCTCTGTCTCTTGCTGCCTGTTTTCTTGTTACATGGACTCTGTCTGCAAATGTGGATGGATATACATATGCATGCGTACAATTAAAGATCTAAAAGAAAATAACTGCTAAATATTTTCCTGATCTCAGAATGAAGTCTTTATATGTTTAAAACTAAAAGAAGAAAACATTAAAAATATGACTCTAGTTTTTGAAAAGGAAGTAAAATTAAGACAACCTAGGGAAAATACTTAAATCAGTCTGTTTCAATTTCCTTATTCCTTTGTTAGCAGGTAGAACTGAATAATACCTAAGCTTTACCTTTTCTCTTGGTGTGTATAGTTTTGTTTTAACAAAGCATTATTGAACTTTTAACAAGAACAAATATCAATAAGGTCTGTTCAAATTTTTTCTTGTCATTCATTAATGCAGATTAGAAGAAGCATTGATCATCTATGAATAGAAGCCCCATTTTAGGGATCCCTGGGTGGCGCAGCGGTTTGGCGCCTGCCTTTGGCCCAGGGCGCGATCCTGGAGACCCGGAATCGAATCCCACGTTGGGCTCCCGGTGCATGGAGCCTGCTTCTCCCTCTGCCTATGTCTCTGCCTCTCTCTCTCTCTCTGTGTGACTATCATAAACAAACAAACAAACAAATAAATAAATAAATATTAAAAAAAAAAAAAAAAAGAAAAGAAGCCCCATTTTAGCTTTTACTTTCAACCAGAGTCTTGCTTCTAAAATCTGGACCCAAACTTGTTAAATAAAATTTCTTGGTATTTTATCAGTAGAGAGAGGTGAAATAAATAGAAAATGAGGAATAAAGAGGAGAGCCAAAATGAACACTAATAATTTACAAAGTGAATAATCAATCCTTGAATAATTGAACATTGGCTTTGCTTGGACACAGCCATAGAAGCATATGTACAGAATTTGAGGGCAGTAACTTTCAGCATTTGGCATTAAAGATCTAGTGAGTGAGCAGTGCTGAGTTGTCCAGGGTTAAGTACTCTCACTTGGGGACTCCCTTAGTCCTGTCCTACCTGTTGGGGTGTTGTGAGGAGCAAATGTAAAAGCATTTATAGATGCAATAAAGAATCTTACTAATACAGACAATAATGATTTTAATTGTGGATTTTATCTTCGTAAAAAGCAGTGATTCAATATTGCTTTAAGGTAAAATCTTCAGAACACGAGCAGCTTCTTACATTCTTCACTCTTTGGTTATTTCCTGATAATTTCCTGTAATTTTGTTTGCAGAACACATCCTAGACCTTTGTCTGAGTTTTGTGTGTTAAAAAACTGTTGGAACAGCCCCCTCTAGTGTCTGAAGTATCCATTTTTAAAACTTTTTTTTTTTTTTTTTTTTGTCAATCAGAAGTTTTAGGAATTAAACTAGCTATTTTTCCTTTCACATCTGGAGATAATTTCTTTTTTTTTACTTTTCTTTTTTTGGTGGAGGGAAAGGGTTATTCTCCTTTTTTGAAAAGGTCACTGGAATTATGGGTAGGGTGTGGATTGAGGGCAGCAGAAAACATGGGAAAGGAAGGATCAAAATGCCATTTCTACCTTTTTAGAAATAGTTATTTTTAAGTGAGCTGGAATAGGGCCAAACTATACAGTGTCATGTTTTGTTTGTTTTAGTTTACATTTGTTTCTGAATTAGGTACAGCTTAAAAATACTTTGTTTTGGAATTCTTTATGGCCATTGGATCTCATCTTAAGAGTTCTTTGCAGTTTCTGAAGCAGCAGTTTCACTGGAAAGTGGCTTTAAAATAGAGCCTGATTTTCTTTGTGGAAGTGTTGTAACTTTGTTACTGTTTGTTTTTACTGCCATATCTTTTTGTGGATACACTTTGTAACTATATTGTAAGTGTTCTAATGCTAAATTGTCATTTTACATAGTTCCCATTGTTTTTCAACCAAAGAAATAAGGAGATTCTTAAATTATTGGCTCTCTGCCACCTCTCCCTGTAAACACACAGCACTCAAACACACAGGCCTTCAGCTAAGAATCTTGTGAAGGGTTAGAGAAACAGGACCTTTCTCATTTGACCCATGGGCTTTTGTAGCTTGAACAAGGAAAGTAGTGTTCTGAAAGCTACAGCATTTATGAAGGCTCTAGTAAAAATATTTCATGTGCATGGACTAGAGATTAACTCCTTTCATCTTGTTCTCTAGCAAATTAAACAATGCAAACAGATTTTAAGTGCATTCTTGGTAATGAAATGCTTGGGTGAATTATAATCCTAATTGCTATTGTTCATTCCCACAGCTGCATGTTGACACTTATAACAGCCTAAACCACGCATTCTTCAGCCACTAGGATAAACAAAAGCATTTTGAAATCCATCATTTTGTGGCATCTTAAATTGCATATGTCATTGGCTGCCTTGATTTTATTTTGTTTCCATTGTGGAAGAAATTAGAGAAAATGTTAGTCCTTTGTATTTATACATAAAATTATTGTCAATAGAATCATTACTGGGTTTTTATGAAAATTCATTCTTTAATAGTCTTAATTTTTAAAGGAGGCAGTAGAAGTTATGTCACAGGGAAACAATTTGTATTTGTTATCAAACTAGTTGATATTTTAGGAGGCAGCTTTCTCCAAAATTTGAAAGAAAGTAATAGGATTTCACTTTTCTTCTTAGTAGAATAGTATTCCAAATGTAAATCTAGAACCTAGATTTATTCTGTGATTTGGCAAGTCATATTTATATGTGTAATGGTTCCTTTAAAATTTGACCCAAAACCATTTATTAGTCTCTTTCTTTAAGGGCAAAGAAAGGGAAATGTTTGCAATGAATTTAAAATTCGTATTTCTTTATATTTGAGAAACAGGTTTGAATACCAATTATAATCAAACCTTTCTTCCTTTAAAAAATATAAGTTTTTGATAGCTGAAAAACCATACAGCAAGAGTAGGGTATATGGATGTAATAGTTAACAAATTCTGATTTTTCTCTATTTCTAAGGCTTAATTGAAGGGTTTAAAATTGAAGATTCGAATGACCATATTCATAAGCATCTATTATAAGTGCTCTCAGTAATAATAGGAGCTTTAGATGTCAATTGAATATTGCTACAGTTTGTCACATTTTCACAGCATTTCTTTATTCCTTAGAATGTCTTTCAATTCTTAAGTTCATAGGAGTATGGAAATTGTTTTAATAAGCAAACATTTTGCTGCCATCTTGTATCTTAATTTTAAGGTGCCCTTTTCAAAGTTAATTCATTCTTATAAAAATACTAATATTTTTAAATTCTAATTGATTGTTGTCTGTAATAATAATAATAGTAATAGCAGCTAACCTGTATTGAGCAATTCCTGTATGTCTCATACTGTGCTAGTAGAAACCATTTGAGATGCTACCCTTTGAGGTAGTATTCTTACTTACTCCCATTTTGCATTTGAGGAAACTGGAATATAGACAGAATAATTTTGCCAGGGGTGCCTGGGTTGTTCATTGAGCATCTATCTGCCTTTGGCTCAGGTCATGATCAAGGTCCTAGGATCGAGCCCAGCATGTTGCCTGCTTCTCCTTCTCCCTCTATTGCTCCCCCTGCTTGTGCTCCCTTTCTCTCTTTCTCTCTACTCTCCTGAATATATAAACAAAATCTTAAAAGAGAAAAAAAAGAATACTTTTGCCAAAAGTCACAGAGTAATTGGAGTCTAATCTTTCTGACTCCTAGAACCCATGTTCTTGACTGACCACTACTGAAGTCTTAAGTGAAAGTTAAATGTTATCATACAATCTCTTGATGGAATATTATGTAGCCATCAAAAGTGAGGCTTAAGGTAACTAGTGACATAGGAAATGTATGTGATGTAATAAGTGAAAAAAGGGACTCCTGGGAGGCTCATTGGTTGAGCGTCTGCCTCCGGCTCAGGGTGTGATTCTGGGATCAAGTCCCATATCGGGCTCCTTGCGGGAAGCCTGCTTCTCCCTCTGCCTGTGTCTCTGCCTCTCTCTTTGTGTCTCTCATGAATGAATAAATAAAATAAATTAATTAATTTTTAAAAATAAGTGAAAAAAGACCAAGTGATTACAGTTAAATTTTCATAGCAATTTTAAATATTTTTAGAATTTCTAGAATTTTAGAAGTTTGTCATTGCTTTTTTTAATGCAATATAGATAATATTCTTTTTTTTAAAGATTTTATTTGTTTATTCATGAGAGACAGAGAGTGAGAGAGAGAGAGAGAGGCAGAGACATAGGCAGAGGGAGAAGCAGACTCCATGCAGGGAGCCCAACGTGGGACTTGATCCTGGGTCTCCAGGATCACAACCCGGGCTGCAGGCTGTGCTAAACCTCTGCGCCACTGGGGCTGCCCATATCCTGCTCTTATATAATTTTTCTGATTAATTTACAGAAGTTCTGTTAAAGCAAGAGTACATGTAAACCAGATCTGGTTGGAAAAGTGACAACTTAGTTTTATAATAGACTCTAGCATTTTCAGTTTCCTTTTTAATTTGACCCAAAGCCATTTTTTACTGGACTTATGCCAGCTCTAATGTAATCTCTCATCTGTATTCTGGGAGGCTAATGGAATAATAAAATTTTCTTAAATATAACTTAAATGTGTTTTATAGTATCCTCGAAATAGCTTATGCACAAAAGATGTTTTCTTTCCCACCCTGTAGAGGTATCTCATTAGGACACCCAGTAGTGTCATTATTAAGTTTTCATGTGTTTCTCAGTTTTGATGCTAATCTTTGTGTGTATGTGCGTGCATTTTTTTTTCTCTGCAGCACCAATGTGGTTATGAATTATTCAGAGATCGAGTCTAAGGTTCGAGAAGCAACGAATGATGATCCTTGGGGACCTTCTGGGCAACTCATGGGAGAGATTGCCAAGTAAGTGATAATTTGACTCAGCAGTGCAGAAAGAATCCAACTATCTTTACATAGAAATACAAAATTTGCTTTCAGTTTTAAACAGTTTAGCTGCCAGATACAAATTTTGCATAATCATTCAGATATTAATGGAGGAAGTTCTACGCAGAGTCCCATTTCCCCTTAAAAATTAGCTCGAAAAAGTACTACCAAATTTTTCAACGAAGTTTAGAGACTTACTGTAGCTTTTTATAAAATTTTGAGAAATGTATAAAATAACTTGAAATAAAGTTAGGAAATTTTTTTTGATGAGCATCTGGACCACCATCTTGGTAAGTAAAGGGCTTGTAAAGGATGAGATTAATTAGTGGGATTTACATGTGTCCTAGACATTGTACAAACTATGAGAAAAATATTTTTATGGAAACATATCTAAATTTTTTGTATTAAGCTTATTAAATTTTTTAAGCTCTTTGGGAAAACACAGTAACTTAGAACAAGTCTGCCATCTACTGTTAAAATTAATGTATTGCAAAGTCTTGAGGAAAATTATTCTTTTTCAGGGCTACATTTATGTATGAACAATTTCCAGAACTTATGAACATGCTTTGGTCACGAATGTTAAAAGACAACAAAAAAAATTGGAGAAGAGTTTACAAGGTATGGACGTCATTTTGTTTTTATTGCTTGACATGTTGAAAACAAATGCTTGAAATTTTGAGATATGCATACATAAGTGATTATGAAGGACATTAAATCTTAGGATATTCTTAAACAGGTAAAAGAAAATTTGCTAGTCACCATAAACAACTATTCTGAATGTAAAATGTTTAAAATTAATGTTAATAATACTTAAAAATATCTTTATTTAGTAGTTAAAATTTTTCCTACCAAAAATATATTTGCATATCAAAAGTAATGAATCCACAGCTGGATGCATATTTAGTGTATGAGCAATTAAAATGAAAACCACAGTGTAATATGGTTTCTCATCTCTACATAAAATTTGCCTAATTTATAATAATTTTAACACAGTGTTCTGCACCAGAAATGTTAGTTTAAAATATAGAGATTCTAAAACATATTAAAATTCTAACATTGTAAATTTCCAAATATGTACTTTTTATCAGATACCTAATGTAGAATTCTAAAGATTGTCATCTGTTTCCCAAACCCGCCATATTTTCTTGTTACTCAAATTCCTGTGCTTTCAAAATGGCATATAATGTTTATATCTGAAACTCTGAAAGCAACATTTTGACTTCCAGGATTGAAGAGCAATGCTTTATTTAGTTCATGTTTTTGATGTTATTTGTTTCTGAAAACATTCACTGTCATTCTTTTAGCTTATATAATATTTGTGATAAAATAGTTGCTGTTTCTTTATGTGAGGTTTGTACCAAGCAAAGTTAAGTTCACAATGCATCATTCAGTGGTTTTTAGTGTATTTACAAAGTCGTGCAACAGTCACCACTACCTAATACCAGGATTTTTTCATCACCCCAAAAAGAAATCCCATAAAACCTTTATTTTCTCATATTTGTTGGCAGCTAGTTTCTGAAACAAAAGTCACATCATTAACTTCCAAATTTAATTTGATCTGGGGAAAATGCTATGGGATCATATAATTACTAAATAATTGTTCTCTTTAACTGATGTTTCTAACAATTCACCATTCTGTACTGCCTAGAGGAAAAGTAAAAACTGAGCCACTTTCCAGAAGCTTAGTGTTTATTTGTATCATATATTCAGGTATTTCTTAACATCAGAGAGCTATTTTTTCTTAATCTTTTGACACATGGTAACAATGGACAACTTATAATTATTTACCGTGGTTACAAGAGGAATTTCAAATTGACTATGTATTTAAAGTCCAGTATAAGGTAAAGACATTCCCCCTGCCCTCTCCCTTACCCCCGCAAAGATTATTTGCTAATGTTGGAATTATTTTTTTTTAACCATTCACCAAAGCTCTACCAGAATTTATTTTGTTAAATCATTTTGTGCTTTGTATTTTTACAGTCATTGCTGCTTCTAGCTTACCTCATAAGGAATGGATCAGAGCGTGTTGTTACAAGTGCCAGAGAACACATTTATGATTTGCGATCCCTGGAAAATTACCACTTTGTAGGTGAGCAATAGAAAAACCTTATAAGCAAATTAAAACAGTAGTTGGAGTTGTCAGTCACCTGAACCAGCTTAGAAGCTTCTCTGCTCTAATTAGAATGTGACTATTGCTGGTTGTGTGACGAGTGCAGAATCCAAGACGTGGGGCCCTAGAGTATTAATTAGTGAAGACAAGAACTTGCAGAAAAGACTGGCTAATAACAACAGAACCAACACAACATGAGTGTTCGGGTTTATATTAAAATATGCACTGGAGACTGGTCCCCTGTGGTGTCCATAAAGGAATAGCTTTAATCATATGGGAAGAAAAGGTTAGAGCTCCAAAACACACACATCTGTTTGAAGCTGGGTTTTTTTTTCCTCCCACCAAATAATATTTACTGTGCAAAGGCAGCAAGGCCAGAGTGTGTTTTGAATGTGAACGAGGATACAGAATAAACCACATTTCATTTTGTTGTGTACCCCAGTTGAAAGCACTTTAAAAATTCAGTTTTTCAGCTACACTAAATTCTGGTAATTAGTGTTTCCAAACTTGTATTGGGGAAACCAAAGCATTTGGGTACATTTTAGTCATTAAAATGTTAAAGTGAATCTTTTGTTGTTAAACTACAGTAGGAAAAGAAAACATTTATGGATATAAGTCTTTTTCATATGGTCATCATTAGTAATGCTTTTTAGTAGCTCTTTCATTTATCTTACATAGCACCAATATCTGTGGTTCTTGTTAATTCACTTTTACATGCTCTTACAAGCCAGAATTGAATCACAAGACTTAGAATTTGCTGATGAGAAAATGACGAAATTCAGTAGCACTATATGCCTCTTTTTGTTAATTTTAAATATTGAAGTTGGTTTTTTATGTTGAAATTTTCATGTCTGTTTTTTGTGTTAAAGGGTTTGATATTTATTAATTCTTAAGGTTTTGTTTCTCCCTTACCATCCTCACAGATGAGCATGGCAAAGATCAAGGTATAAATATTCGCCAGAAGGTGAAAGAATTGGTTGAATTTGCCCAGGATGACGACAGGCTTCGTGAAGAGCGAAAGAAGGCAAAGAAGAACAAAGACAAATATGTTGGGGTTTCCTCAGACAGTGTTGGAGGATTCAGATACAGTGAGTATCAAAGACAAACTGACACCTGTGCATCCATTTAGCTTCCTGGATATATTTTAAGAATCATTAAAATACAAAAGACCAAAATAACTTTCCTTTTTTTCCCCAAAAAATAGAATATGAAAATATATGAAGTACTCTTTTTGGTTTCTATTATATGGATATTAGGAATCTTCTTTTCTATTTTTTACTTTTGTGGGTTCAGGAATATTATTTTAACCATTAGTCATCAATTAAATGATTATAAACTTTAAGTTGACATAATAAAACAGATATATACTCTTCCCTCTTGATTTAAAAAGAAAAAAGATTTCTGTCCTCACCGTTTAGAGCATAAAAATATGAAGTTTGATAAAGAGCTTCATTTTCCTTATTTGAAGCACATTAGCTCTATTTTGGGCCAAAAATAGGTAAGCTTCCTATAAGTTAGTTCTGCCTCAGTCTCTTCCCTTAACTAAGCAATACTTTAATTCGACACAGAAAAAGGTGACAGTACTATCAGTTTTTCACCTAGGCCTATCACTTTATTTTTCCTAACATGTTTAAGAGCTGCTGTAACATTGACTCCTTATGTTTATTTTTAATATAATATAGCTTCCCTAAAATTGATCACTAGGTACTTGAAACAGGCACGGAAAATAAGAAAACTCCATTATATCATGTCCCTTTAGACTCATTCAGTCTTCTGTAAACTCTGACCATCTCCTGGTCATTTTGTATATATACAGACAGGCTAGTGCTCTGTATACTCAGCCACAGATTGGGACTTCCCAACTACCTCCCACCCATATCAGAAGTTTTTTTGTATTTGGATTACATTGGGATCTTAACTCCTGCATTAGAACCATGTAAAAATTTCTATTTCTTGTGATTATCTACAAAATAATATCTTCACTACTTCGCTGCTTTGCTTCCTTGCTCTCAAAGAAAAAATACTGTACTTAATTATTAAAGGACATTTTTAACAGGAAAATTCCATTCTTTTTATGACTAAGCATCACAAAAAGTTCTTGAATTGAGGAAAAATATTTCTCTTAAATCATATAAATAAGTTTTGGAATTTTTATTTTAGGAGAGTAACAAGTTTTTGGATTCTTTGCCTAAGTAGTTATTTTATTCTTTAGCTTTTTCAAAGCAGCAGGAGCAATTTAACATGTTTTTTGAGGAGAAATTGCTATTTGCAACTCATTTCTTCATTCTACTTGCTTGTAACCCTTTTTTTTACCAGCACAATTTATATAATTTATATACTTAGATTTAGAAAACTGAATAAAGTCTCAGTCTCTGTGAACTAATTACAACATCTACATTAGAGAGTTGAACATCTTACATATTTGCATCACATTCTTTTAAAATTATATTTGTGATGTATATATTGTTCAAAGACTTAACTAATCAACTTCAACTATTTTATGTCTTTTCATTGACCTTAGATGGTGTCTTACCAGTAATCTGATACCTTTGTAATATGTCCATCACACTAATCAGCTTTGTTTGCATCTGCTTTCATTTTTCCTATAAATTTGTCTTTTCAAAGTCTAGTTTATTACACTTTCATTGAAATGTACATTCATGTTATTGGAAAACCACTCATTTTTATAAAGCCATCTGGTTAAAATTTTGTCATATTCTTTTTAAGTTGATGGTCACTTTCAGATCTAGTGGACATATCTTAAAATCCTCCTACAGAAAATTTTGGCTTTGGCAGTTTTAGCAGGCAGTTCTACAGAATGGTTTTATTCAGTCTCCAAAGGGTTTTTTTTGCCACCAGAACTAGTTCACCAAAGTTGAACACAAAGACTGAGCTACCTTTTGATTATTTTGTTGTCATTGCACTTTTCCCTTTTCTTTTTAGCCTGCCTTAATTTTCATTGTTTTCTTCTTTTTAACCTCATGTGATTTCTCTGTACTGTCTACTCTTGGCTTTTTGGTTGAGTTTGGATAGGCCCCCAAGGTCAAGGTCTGAAACAAATTTTGACATTTTGGGGTTTTTGTTTACCATGATCTGTTCTTTTCATTCTCAAATTTCACACAGAGTCACCCTAGGTTTTGCCATCCTGGCATATGTTTAGACTTGGTGTTTGAAAGATCATCACTGTTCTGAACTGCTTGAGCATATTTCATGATTCTAGTCTGTGTAGTTTTGGGTGGTTAGAATATTCTTTTTATAATAATTAAAAGATGCTTTCCCATGCCATAAAATCCGTTATTTTTCTAGTTTGACACTTAAAGAATAATAGTTATTTTCAGCATATTGGGACATGTGTTGTGTCCTATAGTTGGTGTTTTTTAAGAGACTGTTGCTGTCCAATACTTTTCTAATAATTGAAGAACCATTAAGAGACAAGAATGAAATATGTATTATACGACTTTTGTAAAAAAAAATTTCCATTTCTCTTTGACTTATATAGCCTATGTTGGTTTTTGTGTTTTCCTCTACTCTTTTAAGAACTTACAGATAATGCTGTGCTGTGCATTAAGGTTGTGTAAGTTTTCATAAACAAAACCTTTTGAATCTGCATTCCTGCCACTTAATGACTGGCACTACATGCTGTGCCTTGCTGTAATTGTGTTGATTCAGCACTGTGGGAGCTTTCTGTTTTCCTTTGAAAACTATTTTATTATGAGGAAAAGCTTCAGAAATAAGGACTGTAGACACCTTTTGAATTTAATGTCCTTAAAGTTGCTTTTCTTTTTAATGCAGGTGAAAGATACGATCCTGAACCCAAATCAAAATGGGATGAAGAGTGGGATAAAAACAAGAGTGCTTTTCCATTCAGTGATAAATTAGGTGAACTGAGTGATAAAATTGGAAGCACAATTGATGACACCATCAGCAAGTTCCGGAGGAAAGATAGAGAAGACTCTCCAGAAAGATGCAGGTATTAACGCTTTGTCTCCTGGGTCCTTTGAAAAGGGTGCTGAATTTATGCAGCTGGGTTTTTGTTTATCTAAAGTTCAACTTTTCTTTTTTCTTAATAGATTTTATTTTTTTGAGCAGTTTTAGGTTCACAGAAAAATTGTACATAAAGTAACAGAGTTGCCATGTTAACCCCCCACCTTGTGCATGCATGTGTGCTCACACGTCTGCGTGCACGCACACACACACAATTTCTCCTGTTATTAACATCTTGCATCAGTGTGATACATTTATTAACAATTGAAAACCAATCTTGATATACAGTATACTCTTAAATAAAATCTGTTATTTGCGTTAGGGTTCATTGTGTTGTGCAGTTGAGAAATACATAATATCCAGCATTATAGAACCATACAGGATAGTTGTACTGCCCTTAAAAATGCTCTATATAAAAATATGGCATGATTCATGAATTTGCATGTCATCCCTCAACAGGGGCCATCCTAATCTTCTCTGTGTTGTTCCAGTTTTAGTGTATTTGCTGCTGATGTGAGTACTCTGCAGCTGTTTTTAAGACGCTAGGTCAAACATTATTTGTAATTAGTATTGATATATTCCATGTTGTGTATGTCCATTTATTTCTAAAGTTGATCACATTTTCTGTATGTTTTTATTCAGGCTATTTATTGAAAAGAATTTTCCCAGTAAGAACTTTCATAGCTCATTTGGCATTTGGGCATCGGATCACCCAGTCTCTAAGTTATTGCTGAGGGATAATGAAGTTTATTATTAATAAACTTCACTAAATAAGTTTAAACAAAAGTTAAAGGGTTTGAAATTTAACTCTGTGACATTTTATAATGATTCCATGCCAGTGTATACAAGGAAAAAAAATTCAAATGAATTTTTAAGCTAAAATGTTTTCAAGTGTAGATCTATATTTTCATAAACTATATTTTTTGATGTTAGAGCATTTGTATTTCATTTTATGTAGAACAATACTTTGAACTTTGCAGCATTCACTTTTTGTTCTTACCTACCCATATAGCTATAAACTATATAAAAGTTAAAAGGGTAATATATATAGCACTTTATTTGCAAGGCAGGTTTTACAAGTTCTTTGTCATTTGTGCCTCAGAGTATTTCTATTAGAAAGGCTAGATCAAGGATTTTACTCTTATTTTTTAAAAGTAAAACCTGACGCCTAGTCAGGCTATGTGGAACTTTCCTAAAGTAACGGTTAGTGATAGAGCTGTTCCTTCAAGTGAGTTCTTATAACTAAGTACCATCTCTCTCCTTTATGTTTTTGCTAAAAAAAGAAAAAAATCTTAATGGTTCAGATTTAGGGGTCATTAAAAAGAAAATTTTGAAGCAATTTTAAAATACTTGTTTAGTGTTTAGTGTCTTCAATATGTTTCTGTATTTATTAAATTTCTCAAATGCCTGTCTTTTTTAAGACTGCTGCTGGAATATAATCTTTGAAGAGCCAGAATTTACTTTTAGTACCTTAAATATATCTATTTTACAACTACATTTCTAGCTCATTTATATTGAAGACTGTATATTTAAAATAACAAACACTAAACTTGGGAAACTGTGCCTACTCAAATATTCTGTGAATATTCAATTTTTTCTCTCATGATTGTTCTCATGGCCTGTGTGTTTATGTTTTTAGTTTGGCTTAGAAAACATAGTGGCCATATATTCTGTTGCTATTTCCTGAAGAGATGTGGAGATCAGGTGGGTTGGGGTAGGCTGGTTAGAAATCTATGCACATTCTTGTGTGTTGCTTTACTCTGCCACCCTTAGTTTTTCTTTTTTTGCTTTGTCTTTTTTTTTCTTCTGTCTCTCCCTTGATTTTTTTTTCTTATTGCCTCTATGACAAGTTCTGCTACAGTTCCTAAGTCTTTTACATAAAGTATCCAGGTTTAAGAGTAAAAATGTAGTGTGTATTATTTATCATAGTAACTGAAGAGCACACCAGGGATCTGAGTATTTGTGAAAGAAGAGTAGACTTTTAGACAAAGTTGCATGAGACCTCTGGGATGTTACCAGAATGACAGACTTATTTTTAGTTCGTTATTAGATTCAAGAATTTTTGAACATTGATCAGATATGAAGCTTCCATTTCATTGTGTGCTAGTCAGTTTTATATTCTCAACATATAAAGAAATTACCTTGCACTGAAATCAAATTGGACCTCAGGAAGATAAGAAATTTAGCTTTACTTATAGGGCTGATGATGGGAACCTTTAAGTCATTTGTTGCTGAGAAACTGGTAAGAGACAAGGGCTTTTGAACACCTAATCAGAACTTGTAGATTCCCTAAAATGCTAAATAGATAAAAATACATTTAGCCCTTTTGCTCTGTGTGGGAAGCTATTCTTGATCCTTGATTTATAGAGGTTCCAAATTGATTTATATTTAAGTAGAAATTGCTTTAGATTTGTCTGGGATAAATTAGTAGAGTTTTAAGGAGAATTTTAAGCATTTTGTTTCAGAATATTTATAAATTAAATCATCTACTCTAAAATTAAGTAATGTAGGCAATGTTTCAGGTAATTTCTCTCTGCCTTACTTGTACCAGAAGAGAACCTCAGTCCTATATTACTGAAGAACAAATTAGTGCTGACATTTTTAATTTGTGGCATGTGAAAAACTCAGTTTTTTTTTTATTATGTATGTTTTTCTTTTGCCTTATTAAAAAGGGGGGAAAATTGTTTTGAATATGCCTTAAAAAGGAATTATTTCAAAACATTTCAAGTATACTTGCTTCCTGTAAAGCAATTTTCATAGTAAGGTAAAAGTTTCATCTCCCTACACTATAGTAAAATAGAGCACTAATGTTGTAAAGTGCAATACTTTATATTTTTTTGCATTTACAGGTGAGCATTTAATCATTTAAATTTAGTTAGGATAGTGTTGAAAATATGTCCACTGAAATTGTAATATTTTATGATGTATTTGTGTATAAGTCAGTGACAGAATTGTTATTTAAATGGGACTGTAGTTTGCACACCATCCATTTCAAGAAAATGGTCATCAAATGCAGATGTTTGAGCTCACAGGATCTCTTCAGTTGATTCTGACATGATAATACTGTCATTTTATTTTTTAATTAAGCTTTAAATCTATAATACATAAACACTTGAATTACTTCAGACTTTTTTTATTTGTACACATTTATGTAAATCTGTTTTTGTAGCAGTGTTTTAGACTTACCTAGGGAATTGAACGGGTTCTCATTTCCTCTCCCCAACACATATCATTATTCAGATAACTTAGATAACATTCTGTTGATCCCTGTCAAATAGAGTATGGAATTTTGGAGTTACTACATTTGAAATTCTTTAGCTCAAATCACTGAGGGCTCCATTTTAAAATAATCCCTAGTCTTATTATTTTGCTTCATTTTTAATATCTTTTAGCGACAGTGATGAGGAAAAGAAAGCAAGAAGAGGCAGATCTCCCAAAGGTGAATTCAAAGATGAAGAGGAAACTGTGACGACAAAGCATATCCATATCACACAGGCCACAGAGACCACCACAACCAGACACAAGCGCACAGCAAATCCTTCCAAAACCATTGATCTTGGAGCAGCGGCACATTACACAGGGGACAAAGCAAGTCCGGATCAGAATGCTTCAACTCATACCCCTCAGTCTTCACTGAAGGTGGGAATGGCACAAGTTTACACACTCTACACAGTTTTATTCTTACAGATTACTTCTAGAATTACTGCATTAATAGGGTTGGGCATTCCTAGGCAATCATATTAATTATAGATCATCTGGCCTGTATTACTGAGAGTCATTAATAATAAGAAATCTCTTTGGGGGAAGAAACCTGTCCAGTTGCTGCACAATTGTGTATACACTTTCTATGAAAGTAGAAATGACATTTTCGGTTCATTTGGGAAAGGTGGCGAGTTGGAATATGGTGCATTTATTTCCTTCAAGACACTATTACTGGTTGCCAAACATGATGAGATTTACTAAGGAAAATAGAGGAGTATTTAGAAGATGTAAGAAATGACAAAAGAGGACCAAGTATTGATATATAGGGGAAATGGTCTCATTTTTATATAGAGATGTTGCCTATGAAGGGAGGCCTATTTGCCTGATTGTCACTACTGATTAGTAGCAGCACTGCCTTCTACCTTCTTCATTTGTTTTTTATTCACCCCACAGAAATGAAATCCACCTACTAGATACCTGGCCACAAGCTAGTGTTTTGTCAGTCTTCCCGACTAGTGTTTACCCAACTTGTGTCTTTGCGTCAGAAGTAGCAAAAAGCTGGGGAAAACGTTTTTCTAATGTATGTGTTCTACAAATTATAGTTAACTCTAAAAATAAAGCTAGTCATACTTAGTGGCAAGAACAATTCCTCTGTCAAGATTTGCCAGATATCATCTGTGTATAATTGTACCCATCTTTTTAGTTTTGATGAAAACTTCAATTAAAACTCAACTTCAGGGATCCCTGGGTGGCGCAGCGGTTTGGCGCCTGCCTTTGGCCCAGGGCGTGATCCTGGAGACCCGGGATCGAATCCCACATCGGGCTCCCGGTGCATGGAGCCTGCTTCTCCCTCTGCCTGTGTCTCTGCCTCTCTCTCTCTCTCTCTCTCTCTCTCTCTGTGTGTGTGACTATCATAAATAAATAAAAATTAAAAAAAAAAAAAACTCAACTTCAGTCGTAGTTATTAAAGAGGGGAAATGGCTCTGTCCTTTGTGGTCTTAGATTTCCCCTGCTGTAGATACAGTTAGCTTACTGACGACTGTACAGGGTCTGGTAGATAGTCACAATTAAAGCTTCAGTACATATAACTGTTAAAGGGAGAACTCACATAAGGTTGCACAGGAAAATCAGCCACACTGTATAACTTTTTTTAAATGATTAATTAATATTTTTGTATATTAAAAGATTTTAAATATCAGTTTGTAGTATAACCTAAATATATTTCACTCTGCCATAAACAGTTTATAGTGTAAGCTTTGCAATTTTTTTTTTCCTCCAAAAAGAAAAAAAAGGCCAGAGTTTTTGGAAAGTTTGTCAACTGCTTAATCTCTTTCAATCTCAACACCTTTTTGAACCAGCATATAGGTTTTCATCTTTAGGGCTCAAATTAACATGCGTAGGAGCTTACAGTGTTTGCCTATTGCCTAGCAATTCTGTTGTAATTTATTATATATGTATTGAACATACAGGACATTTGCACCCAGGCACTTAGGACTATGGGGAAGAGAAAAATCATTGTAAACTCCAGCCCCACATTTTAGTTTGGGGAATAAATGTGAAGCAATTAGATGTGAAGGTATATCAAACAACATAGAATGACTTGTATGGTGTACAAACAGTAATCAAAGAGTCATTAAATCATGGAATTTTAGAGCTGGATAGGATCTTGGTCTCATATGATTCTGATATATAACACTAAGATTTGAGTGGCATCTGGAAGGTATGTTTTCCAGAGTGAAATGCAGTAGGAAAAGAAATGGGGAAAACAGTGTAGATTAGATGTTAGCGATTTTAACAGTGCTAAGGATAGAATTACTTAAAAATGGCGCTCTTTCCATAAAACTTCAAGGTCATTTCTCTTTTTTCAGAAAACTAAATGTACTCTTATTATATTACAAGTATTTGGGTCTCAGCTGAGAATCAGAGATGACTAGAGCAGATTTAGGAAAAATAGTAGAATAAGCTTATTAATTTCTCTGTGTTTTCAGACTTCAGTGCCTAGCAGCAAGTCGTCTGGTGACCTTGTTGACCTGTTTGATGGCACCAGCCAATCAACAGGTAAGCTTCCACACTGGCTTTTTTTCTTTTCAGGGTAATTGTTCAAAATGCCAAATAAAGGATACAATGAAAAATAATTTTTTGCATTGGATTTATTTTTAATGTGAAATTAGTGAGCCTTGAACATTATTTGGGAAAAATTGTTTAATTGCCTGAAATAAAGAAGAGTGCTTAAATATTTGACCAGTAATTTAGTAATAGCTCTCTGTCTCCTTAATTTCTTAGTACTGAGTATATGGAGTCCTTTGCTTTCTTAAAAGCAAAATATAACTGTGCTCTGCCCATTTTATTGTCTTTCCTTAAATCTTAATTTCTGGCTCTCAACATCAGCTATGGTAGAGTTTATATAAACTTTTCATTCAATTATTCAGCAAGTATTTATTGAATCAGACACTGGTCTGGGTGCTCAAGGTATAATATTTAGTGAAACAAAGTTCTTGCCCTCATAGAAAGGTCAGGCCGAAGAAGTAATCATTAATCAGGAGTCACAAATAGTTACCTGGTTATAAACATGCTGAGAGCTTTGGAGGAAAGGGGCATTCTATGAAAGTATGTAACCATCTATCTGACATATTTTAAGGAGGCTATAGCAAAAGAGTAGTCTCTTTACCAAGATTATTTTAGATAGATTAATGATTTCTTCAGTTAGATTTTTAATATATGCCGGATTTGATTTAAGTAATTCCCTATATATTGTTTTCAAGGTAATTGGTATTTGAGGTTGCATTAGATGATTATGGAGATCTAATAAAGTCCTATGCTACAAGTCAAAACAGCTTAAATATAATTTCTGTTTAAAGATGAACTTTCCCAACCTATTCAAAGTTTATTTCACATTAAAATGTAGATAACAAGATTGACACATAAGTAATATGCGAAGTAAATCTATTGTTCCTAGATATGTGTAATGATTTTTCAAAACAATTGTTTTAAAATTTATATTAGTGATGGGACGCCTGAGTGGCTCAGTAGTTGAGCGTCTGCCTTTGGCTTGGGGTGTAATCCCGGAATCTGGGATCAAGTCCCACATCAGGCTCCTTGCAGGGATGCTGCTTCTCCCTCTGCCTGTCTCTGCCTCCCTCTCTCTCTCTGTCTCTCATGAATAAATAAATAAAATCTTGAGAAAAAATTATGTTAGTGCTTAAGTCTGTGATGGAAATTATTTCTCATTGATAGTACACGTAATTAAAGAAAGTCTTCTGTTTCCTCCTTCTTACCCACTATCATAAAATTCTTAGACCGGGATTGAATTTCATGGGGCATCTGGTTCAACAAAGTTTCTGAGCTTCTTCAGTTCCTATTTTCCCTTTTTTCTATAACTCGTACTGTTCCTAAAATTATTCTGTAAACAGAATAATTGTTCATTAAACTGTGATGCCCACTGCCACAACTACATCAGTTGTTTAATAATTGATTTGCCGTCTTTGGGGTGCCTGGGTGGCTCAGTCAGTTAAGCATCTGCCTTGAGTTCAGATCATGATCCTTGGGTCCTGGGATGAAGCCCCACATCTGGCTCCCTGCTCAGCAGAGAGCATGCTTCTCCCTCTGCCTGCCCCTGCCCCTGCTTGTTCCCACTCTCTCTCCATCAAATAAATAAAACCTAAACAAAAACCAAAAACAATTTGTGCACCATCTTTTTGTATGCTTAAAATCCTAACTGTAGTGTTAACTGTTAGCATGTAGTCATATAATACAGATATAGTGTCACAGAATATCAACTACTTTGGAATTCCTGGCATGAAATATTAAGGAGCCCTTTCATGCATCTGTGGAAAGTTTTAATGGAGCAATCAGAGAAGAATTAACTAGGAAGGTCAGATGAGTGATGTAACTTTTTTCTTCAGTGATATCAAGATTACTTTGAACAGAGAGAATTATTAAATACCAGCATGCTTCCTTTGCTTGGCAAGAACCATTGAGTGCTTTTTCTTCTCCAGTGCAAACAGTAGATTGACTAATTAAATAGAAGTAGCAATTAATATTAATACAGTAATTGAGACAAAGTCTAACATGAAATCTGGGAGGTTTCTTGCCTTAATGTTTGTTTTATCGTAATTTTCTGTAAAAACAAACTTGAGTCTACATCAGAATTATCTTTTAAAGTTATCTTCTATTTGAAACAGTATGTTTAACTAGTTTATATAGAACCCCTCTATCAGTACATAAATTTTGTTATCCCAAATCTCTGTTTAAATACTTTAGTAATGTATTTTAAATTGACTTCAGCAGTGGAAAAATATTGGATATTAAATCTTTAGAACCTACACATGAAAAAGTCTGAGAATCTACCATATTAAGTGTTGCTATTTGGTATGCCATTTGGGTGTCATTTACCAGATGTGCCTATCCTTATAATATTGCCATCATGCATGTAATATGGGCATGAACTGTAAACCTAAGCAGATATGACAGCATCTGTACCTCTCACCAGATAAATACTTCCTCTGAGGATATGCTCAGATTTTCTTTTTTTGTGTGTATGTTACTACATCCTTTTTTGCTAACATCTTCAAAAGTATGTGTGGTAAAATCACTGTAGAGTCTTTTCCAAGTTTTAAATATATGTGTGAAACCCATTCACCAAGAATTCATCACTACTATGGTGATGTTCTTTTAAGATCTGTACTCTAAATATATTTTGGTGGCTTTTACACACAGTACATTTCTAAGTAAACATTCTAAAAATAAATTACAGTATTTAGAAAATAAGCCAGTTAAAACTAGAATGCCAAAAACATCCCATTTCATTTTTTTATTGTTTCTCACCTTTGTAAAAATCTACATTGTCTCCTTTGTCCCTTTCTCATTAAGGAATTTAGGTCTTGATTAACATACATTCTGTAAGTTCTCTCTAATAACAATAAATGAGGTTGAAGAGAAAAATACACCATAAGTCAGTACAAACAGAGGGTATTATGTGTGACTTGCAATATGTTTTGAATTTCTTTTTTAGTTTAAAAATAGTTTTAAAGATTAAGGTATGTCAAATCCAAAATGTTGATTACATTTGTATATGAATCTGTTACGTTGTACACAGTACTCACAAAAGTTTGTTGAGGATATTTATATGAGTATGAACCATGTTGTTACATATTCAGTACACTGACTTACAGATTAGAATTTCCATAAAGTTGTCTCAGTTTAGGCCAAGTTTACTAAAAATAAATATTTTTTAACATATTCTCTTCACTAATTAAAAGTCATGCATGCTCATTTTAGAAATTTGATGGAAAGCAAGTGATTCACCATGACTTGGATGAGTAATAATTTGGGTGAATATTCTTTTTTTTTTTAATTACTCTTTCTATATATTCAGTCAGTATAAGTCTTTATTACGTGGCAGATCTTTTTCAGGCTTTTGATAAGGCTTTTATTTTTCTGTGAATTACCTTTCATCCAAGTTCTCATGACCATTTTCCTATGATCATTGATATTTTTTTCACAGACTTGTAATTGCTTTATATCTTAACATTGTATAGATATACTATAGTTTATTTAACCAGTTTCTTATTTGGGGGCGGGGTGGAGATTAGGTTTTGTTTTGTTTTCCAAATTTTTCTCTATTAGAGTACTGGAATAGCATCTTTGAAAACCATCCAGTTCGTAAGGAGAAAATAATATTTGATTTTATTTTGCATTCGTTTGATGCCTGAATTTGAATACTTTTCATGTTTTTATAGGCCAGTCGTAACTTGTCTATTCATGTTTTTTTGTCCATTTCTTTTAGTGGGGGTATTTATCCTTACTATTTTATATTTAAACTTCTTATATATATTAATCTTTATCATACATTATAATTTTTTTGCATTTTGTCATTTCTTTTATATTTACTAAAATTCTTGCAGCAGCTTTTTATAATGTAATCTAGATTAAATTCTTTGTTGAAGAAAATTTTCATTTGAAGTTTAAGCACTGTCTAGTTCAGCTGTATTTTTCCTGTTTGCAGTATTGCTTTGGAAAATACATGTTCCCAGCTGGTGATTGTAAATAACCTCCTTGCTATTCCTGAAAAGGCAGATGGAAATGGTTCATTTATAATGACAGCTCTCATGTGGGAATCTTGAAGGATAGCTCTTGTGAAATTTAGCAGTCTTCCACATGCAGCAATTTTTGGTACACTCTTTTATTTAAATTCCATTAGATAGAGGTTATCTGGTAAAATGCTTCAGTATTGAAAATTTCTGTTGGACTTAAGGCATTGGTATGAATAACATCATACATACAGGTAATGATAGTCCCTCCTAGGAGAGAGCAACTTTTCCTAAAAGAGAAAAATAGAGAGTTTAAATTGTTAAGATAGTTTTCAGAGTTAAAAACTGCAAAACCCAAATAGAAGCATAATCTGTGGCACTTCAAAGGATGAGAGAAAATTTAAGTCCTTTTCAGAAAAGGTGGCTTCTATTTGTAAAATACTTATGTGTGCTTTTATTCTTTACTTGCAGTATTTTTAAATTGGTTATGTTGAAATGAAACTCCCTACAGTGTGAATGGAGAGGTGTAATATTTGCTTGTTTAGCATAATAAATTGCATATTGATGTTTATTCACTGCTGGATGAAGCAAATTAAAATAATCCCCAATTTTCAAATCCCTTAATGTTTTAGTAAATGATTAACTGTCATTCTGTTACCTAGCAGTATACTTTGATCAATATTTTTAACATGAAGGAACAATACAGAAGACAAACTTATGAATATAAAGCACCGTTCACAATGTTCATTTCCCTGCTAGTGTTTTATTAATATATGTGTTTGTTTATATAGTTTAAAAATATAGGTCATTGATCTTTTATGTCCCTCACCACATTTTATCAGGATTATGTATAAAGAGAAAAAGAAAAAAACAAATCACTGTGATATTATCCTTTGGATAAAGCGAAAGTAGTGAGATGAGCTCTAGTTTTGGTAGGAGTGTGGAGAACCTTGGCCTTGGTGGGAGTTAGTGCATGGTGAGTAAGGACATATGTGAATATGTGCATCTGAAGTGAGGTAAAGAAATGAGAAATTTGTTATGCTTGCTGATAGTTGATTACAGTAAATGTGCATTAAATAGAAATACCAGGTATACATGTATCAGAAACTGATTTGTTCCTTTTATTACTGCTGGCCATTTATTAGGAGGGGAAGATGGTTCTAGTTTAATTAACCCAGTTGAGTGTAGCAGATGGGGCAGAGTGTCTTGCAGCGATAAGACAATTCAGAAATGGCACCAGATGTTGGAAGCCGTCCCTGGTGGTATTTGAGTGCAGCCCAGATGTTCCAGTCCCACCTGGCTAGTTTCTAAGCACTGCAGGCTAAGCAGCTGTGATGTAACCTATATAATGTTCGCATAACACTAAAAGCACCATAATTGAACTGCTGCTCTAAACTTCTAAGGTTGTGACTCTTACGAGGTGAAATCTTTAAGGACAAAGAAAAATAAGGAATAAATAATAAAGTTTTATTAGATCCTTTGGCTATTGCTGTTTCATTGATAACCAAATTGGACAGAAATGGAATATTAATATTTAGTGTAATATTGTTCAAATTATAGGTAAGAGTAAATATTATTATCCACATAGTGTTTACAAATAAAAATTTGTAGGAGAATGTGCTGTTGTGCGCACAGAAATTGATTTGCAGCCTTTGGATCTCACCTCTTTAAAAATGACAGTCTAGAAGTAGTAAAAAGCTGTTATTTTTTCATGTATTAAAAATGCAAGTATTTGCCTGTTCATGGAGTAGACAATAGAAAACGAATAGTTCACCAAAATCATTGCATTCATTTTTCTTCCTGTATAGCTATTAAAACTGATTTTTATGCAAATCAACCTCAAATATTTTTCCCTTTTTATTAAATTTGCCACATTTTCTTCATCTCTCTCTGGATCATTTTTGTTTGTTTTACTGTATACCATTTGTTTATTGTATACCATTTGAGAGAAAATTGGAAAAAAACAGGACATTTTGCCCCCCAAATACTTCAGTATATATCTTCTTAAAACAGGGACAGTTCTCCTTTATAATCACAATATAATTGTCATACTTGGGAAATTTAAATTTTAAACAGTATTGTCAAATATACGGGCCATTTTCAGATTTCCCTGATGTCTCAATTATGTCATTTCAGGATAGCACTTTTTAAAAATCCGGAATCCAGTCAAGGATCATGCATTTCATTTACTTGTTGTTTTTCTTTAGGCTCCTCTAATCTGTAGCAGTCGCAGTCTTCTTTGTCTTTTATGATGTTGACATCTTCTGAGGAGTCTTGAGAGTTGTTTTGCAAAATGTCCCTCAATTTGTAATTGGTCTGATTCATTCCTCATGATTACATTCAGGTTAAATATTTGGAATTCTTAACACGGTGATGACCTCCTTTTCAGTCCTTCAGCATAAAAAGGCCCATAAATGCTATTTTCTCTGATTATCAGTGTTATTAAATTTGATAAGTTGTTTAAGTTGATATCTATTCAGTTTCTCCATTGTAAAAGTAGCTTCATTTCTTCGTATTTACTAAGTAATCTGTGGGGTGATGTTTAGCGATTATGTGAGTGTCTTATTCCCTAGCAACATATTACCCAGGTTTTAGCATCCACCAAAGATTCTTATACAGAACATAATTGATAGATAAACCACAGGTCCACACTGTGTTTGGGCAATGTAAGTGAGGGATAACTTTAACCACAATGTAGTGTTAATTACTTATAAGATAAAGAACTGAAGAATGTAAGAGGTGGTAGCTTAAAAGGAACATGGGGGCAGGAAAACTTAGATCAACAAACTAGCTTCTACGATGGGTCTGGAGCCTCTAATATTAGGTAGTTTTAAAGTGTGGTGCTAAACTGGCTTTCTGAAATTGCTATTGGTTATTCTATGGTTTTAACAGTTTAACTTTTCTTCATGCTAAATTCTAGGAGGATCAACTGATTTATTTGGAGGATTTGCTGACTTTGGCTCAGCTGCTGCATCAGGCAATTTCCCTTCCCAAGGTATGATACAATTTGAGTGGCCAGAAGTCTAGGGACAATGAAAAGGTTATCAAGACCAAACAATTCCCTTCTCCACCAAATCAGCTTCTTTTTGGTGTCTTACTCCTTCTAGTATTTATAATTCCTAAATCCTAAAGAAATTACTCACAAAGGTATGTTATTGGGTCATTGTCTTAAATGTGTCAAATGAATTAATTTAGTTGCAGACTACTCAAGCAGGCACACCTAAATAAAATTGGCCTTATTCATAAACAACTCTTGTTTAGCTTTTTGGGGGGGGGGGGCAGGGGGTGAGACAGCACGATGGAGAGTGTCATTAAGCATAAATAATCTCAGTTTAGCAAGAAGAATATTTCAGTCTATGTTCAGCTTATGTGATGCAATCCCAAGGATACAAGGATTAGGCAAACTATCTTCATAAAACCATTCTTTGTAATTTAGATATATTACGAGCATTTCTGTAAAAACAACTTCATTTTGACACATCCTTAAAGAGTGAGCAGCTGAACCTCAGGCAAAACTTTCCTCCATGTTAGATTAGAAATTTTAAATGCCCTTGATTTATTGTAGTGATCACTTTGCCATATATACAGATACCAAGTTTTGATATTGGAGACTTGAAACATATATTTAAACATCAAGGATTGAGGTGAGGCTCTTGTCTTTTTTCCCCTTTCTTTATGAATATTTTTACCTTACTGCCTCTGCCATATAGTTTGGTAGCTGTTTAACTTTGGGAAAGCTGCTGGGCCTCCCACTTTGTAAAATCAGAAATACCATCTGACAATGTTCTTTATAAGGTTAGAAGCACTAATGTCTATAAAGGTGTGTAAAGTAGAAACTAAGTTCATTATTAAGTGTTGTTAAGTTGTAAAGGTTGGCTATAATCAATTTATTTTTGTATAAAGTCTTGTCACTCTGAAGTTTGAGAAATAACATGAAAATTTAGTTATAAATTTTAAACATGAGGGAAAAAAGTAATTTAAGCTGAATTAGTCTTACTCATTTCAAGCAGAGTTGCTGCCTATAGATTCATTGAATTAAAATTTCTATTTAGTAATGTCTGATTTAGTTTTGTGAGGATTTAGAAACAAAGATACGTAGGCTTTAATCATCTGGGGTTATTTTGATAGCCTACTTGTGTAAATTCCCAGAAACCAGAATTGTGGAGTAATGAACTTCATTTTAAAAGTGTAGTTATGGGGGCAGCCCCGGTGGCGCAGCGTTTTAGCGCTGCCTGCAGCCCAGGGCGTGATCCTGGAGACCCAGGATCAAGTCCCACGTCAGGCTCTCTGCATGGAGCCTGCTTCTCCTTCTGCCTGTGTCTCTGCCTCTCTCTCTCTCTCTCTCTCTGCATCTCTATGAATAAATAAATAAAATCTTTAAAAAAAAAAAAGTATAGTTATGTCTTCTAAGGGTTAATACCTTACTTTAGGTAAATCAAGTGGAAGATAAACATTGCCCTAATTTTATAGACCGCTTGTGTGATTCTCAAAGTTTTATGTATATAAAGTTGCCTACTATGCAAATAATTTGAATATTATAATGTTGCTAAGTGATACATCTCTTCATCTGTATGCGTGTGATTAATATAACCTGATCACCATTACGCAAGGGGCTGAAACTGTTGCAACAATGATTAATCATTTCTGAACAATATATGCCCCACTAGAAATCTCTTCCTTCTATGATTAATCATCTCAGATAAAGTTTTCAGATGGGGCAACACATTTTGCCCCAGTTTCCATTCTTACTCTCTTTTATAGATCAAGGCATATAGGAGATCAGCATAAAGTTTATCTTTATCCAGCAAGTCTTTCTTAAATTAGTTTAAATTGTTTAATATATAGAACTAATACTGAAACTCTTAATTCAGTCTTTTTTGTAAAGATCAAAGACCTGTTTTAGTTAAACCCTGAGGTAATAAATATTAGCCCAGTTCTTGTATTAAATTGTTGGGAGAGCATAGGTTTTCTAAGTTATTTCTAAATTATTTTCTTTTGAAGGGGCTCACATTTTAATATGGTAACAGAGAAATATAATTTTACAGATTTAATGTTACTGTTCTCTTTAGATATTTAGCATAATGAGACACAGTATTGGAGTGGTTGGTTTCTTTTTAGGCTAGACAAAATATATTTCCAAGTTGTAAGTGAACTTGGGAGTACAGAGAGATGGTGTTAATTAACTTGGAAATATATACTATTCTCTTTCAGATGACAGTTTATGTGTAGCTCCTTCTTCACCTTTGCTTTTTCAACTTCCATTAATTCCTATTTATCTATTTGTCCCCTTCTTAAAGAAAGGTTTATTTACTTACAGTCATGTCATGCATAGCCTAGTTAAAAAATTTTTTCTTCGGTATCAATTGCCTTTATATTTATTATGTTCTAAATAGTATATGTGCAGAATTTTAGAAACTTACACTTTTTTGTGGCATACCTAAAGAGATTTTGACGCCATTGGTCCTCACAGGAGAGGAATTGTTTCCACAATTAATCCATAGTAACAATAATAAACCCTAAATGGCACTTATTCTATATTAATCTTCACAACTTAGATTTTTTTTAAAAGTGAGACACACAGAGAGGGCTATATATATAGCTTTCCCAGGATCATTCAGCTAGCAAGGTACAAAATCCATGCTCTTAAACACTATATAGTCCATTAATTAACCTATAATCAACTTTTTAGTTTATTGAATGCATTAAATCTTAAACTTGTTATAATTATCTTTTAATGTAGTGATGAGTTCCTCCTCCCCTTTTTTTAATATTAGCATTGAATTCGTCTCTTAAAAATATATTCCACTTTTTGTTTAAATAAATAAATTGAACAGTCCCATTTGAAGCAAGCACCGTACTAAGGTTATACCATGACTAGCTACAGCCCTTGTGCAGTCAATGAACGCATGGCCAAAAGGGTGAGAACTTTTTACAGAAATTTACTAATCCTATTCTTAATTTTACAGAGTTTTTTCTCCATGCTTTTTTATTTCTTTATAAATTTAATCTCATGAATTTGGAATTTTATTTACATGAGACCATATAAATCGTAGTTTGATTTCTCTTTGACCCTTTCCAAATAATGAATGGGTGAAATGAGTTGTATTCTCTGATTTTATGGAGTGTCTCCTTGCGTGAGGATTCTCGATCTCCCAACAAAAAGTTTAACCTGTTAAGCTTTCTTGCTTTTCAGGGTCTTAGGCTAACTCATATTTGTTTAGCTGGCAGCATATTTGATGGATCCACAATCTTAGGTTGAAGGAAAGTTTTTTTTTTTTTAATAATAAATGTATTTTTTATTGGTGTTCAATTTGCCAACATACAGAATAACACCCAGTGCTCATCCCGTCAAGTGCCCCCCCTTAGTGCCCGTCACCCATTCACCCCCACCCCCTGCCCTCCTCCCCTTCCACCACCCCTAGTTCGTTTCCCAGAGTTAGGGAGAAGAAATGTGAAGGAAAGTTTCGATTGTAATTTCTGTATATCACTTCAGACTTGCTAAGAAGTGGATTTTACTTTACATGTAGATTTTTTTCCTTTGCCACTTTGTTAACATTTGTGGAATATTCATGAGAAAAAATAATGTCCAGATGGAGATGGTACCTGCAGATGTTAATCTGGATGGACATAGATCAGCTCTAATTTGTTTCAGTTCGTAGATTGTTGGATTTGTTTTGCACATTTCAGAAAGTTTCTTAACCTTACTGGTCTTTCTTAGTTACAGCAACAAGTGGGAACGGAGATTTTGGTGACTGGAGTGCCTTCAACCAAGCCCCTTCAGGCCCTGTTGCCTCCAGTGGTGAGCTCTTTGGCAGTGCCTCACAGCCAGCTGTAGAACTTGTCAGTGGCTCACAACCGGCTTTAGGCCCACCTCCAGCTGCCTCAAATTCTTCAGACCTATTTGATCTTATGGGTTCATCCCAAGCAACCATGACATCTTCCCAGAGTATGAATTTCTCTATGATGAGCACTAATACTGTAGGCCTCGGATTGCCCATGTCAAGATCGCAGGTAAGTTGTCTGCCTCCCTTGGAAACTCCAATGCCAAATCTTTGCGATTCTGTAACTAACGTAATGGTAGATTAGCATGAGACAGAAAAATAAGCCATATGTAGATTATTTTTGCACCTTGCATTTACCTTACTTAAACTCTTTCCCATGGTGTAGTCATTTGGGTCTTGAGAGCAAGGACTTCTCACCCATCTTGTAGTCCATGCAAAGCCAAGCATGATGCTTTGGACAGAGGCGGCACTTGCTAAGAATTTATTGAATTCATAAATAATTTGGTACTTAGCAGTTTTTTTAAAACCTGTCTTTAAGAAGGAATAGAGATACTGCTTCCGTGGCCTATATTTATTTAGTAAAATCTCTGATCCTTAAAGAAGTGTCACTTACTGGTTGCAAGCAATCATTAACAATATAGAAAATCATTCTCTAAAATGACAAATGCTTTTCTTCCCAATTTGGGGCTGCTCTATGTTATGTAATTTTTATATAGGCTGTTCTTTCAACTCTCATTTTCATAAAGGAAAACAGCTAAATGGGAATTTTTAAATTCACCTTTTTTACAGTGAAATCTAAATTACCTAATACTAATTTTGAATTCAGATAGCACAGGCTTAGAATATATGTGTCTGAGTTGTACCAGGGACTTGCTGTTTTTGATTCAAGCAATTTAGAATATTTTTTATGATGCTAATTACTCATTTTAATGTGTAGATTCTCCTCTTTTGGGTGTTAGGATGGAGGAAGAGAAGAAAGAAGCAGAAAAGTGACTGTTCCGTATAATAGAAGTTGGACCTAACATTAAGAAAAAGGGCATGAAAGGCACACAAGTACCATTAAATGGAGCTGTGCCCCACCAAACAAGCCCAAGCCAATTTATTCTTTTGAGTTTCTTTCATATGGTCTAAACATAAAGTCAGTCTATGTATTTGCAGTCGTAATTGCAGTATGTTGTAATTCTTTACAGTGGTACATTTTAAGTTATTTTTCCGATTTCTATTCCTTTCCCCTTTTCTGTCCTTTTCATGGTTATCCTTAGTAACTATGAGGCATCCCTGCTTCTTTCTCCTGAATTTCTCCTTTCTCCTGAATTGCTCCACATATATCAAGTTCCACTAATATTTCTCATTTTAGGCAATAGAAGTCTACATGGAGCAGGAAATGTCAGGATTTGTGCAATATAATTTGTGGCTTTGATAGTTTTGCTTTTTATAACATGAGAAATCATACCTTGATTCCATTTTGTAATAATAAGTCCCACTTGTATATTTCCTTAAAGCTATACTAACCTGAAGTTGTTAGTTGCCCTGGGATGGTGGCTTCTAGGCTTTGGGTGATGGGGGGGTAATTGTTCATGTAAATATATTGGTTTTTTAACCCCAAATATGATTTGGGATCAGAGGAACCTTTTGGGGAAGGTAGTGATTCAGCTTCAGTTTAAATAACTTAGCCTAGAACATTTTTGGTTCTTTTTGATTTCAGGAGTTTGTTACTAAGTCTAGTGTGTATCTGGAATTATTGTGGTTAAATTGCCATTTGATAACCTTTGTAGATCAAATGCTTAATTTTTAGAGCATTTTTCTATTTTCCAGCCTTTGCAAAATGTTAGCACAGTGCTGCAGAAGCCTAATCCTCTCTATAATCAGAATACAGATATGGTCCAGAAGCCAGTCAGCAAAACCCTGCCGTCTACTTGGTCTGACCCCAGTGTAAACATCAGCCTAGACAACTTATTACCTGGTATGCAGCCTTCCAAGCCCCAACAGCCATCGCTCAATACCATGATTCAACAGCAGAGTAAGTTACCCCAAGACATCCTGCTTCTTTGTATTTTTGTCATCTTTACCCTGATGCCAGGACTAGTTTAAGCCTTGAAATAAGAATACATGACAGACTGTACTAAAGAGGGCAACTATGTGATTGCTTATGATTTTTTTCCCATAATTAAAAATATTTGTTGTATGGGCAGCCCCCGTGGCACAGCGGTGTAGCGCCGCCTGCAGCCCAGGGCCTGATCCTGGAGACCTGGGATCGAGTCCCACATTGGGCTCCCTGCATGGAGCCTGCTTCTCCCTCTGCCTGTGTCTCTGCCTCTCTCACTCTGTCTCTCTCATGAATAAATAAAATAAAATCTTTAAAAATATATATATTTGTTGTAGAAAATGTTTATATATAGGTAAATATGACCAGGAAAGAAAGATCATCTTAACTCCATAATCCAAGGATAATCACCATTAATTCATATTTCTTTCTGTCTTTTCTAACCATATTTTTATTTTATTTTATTTTTTTTAATTTTTTTTTAATTTTTATTTATTTATGATAGTCACAGAGAGAGAGAGAGAGAGAGGGAGGGGCAGAGACATAGGCAGAGGGAGAAGCAGGCTCCATGCACCGGGAGCCTGATGTGGGATTCGATCCCGGGTCTCCAGGATCGCGCCCTGGGCCAAAGGCAGGCGCCAAACCGCTGCGCCACCCAGGGATCCCCTCTAACCATATTTTTAATACTTGAAATCACTCTGTTTATATTTTGTTTCTTGTAGTTGTCATTCTGCATTAAATTACCATATTTACTATATTTAATATTCTTAGGGAAAAATGATTTTTAGGCATTTATAGTTATCCATTGTATCAGTGTACAACCTCTTTATTGTTGGTTATTTTCGTTGTTTCCAGGTTTTTGCTATTATAAATAACTCCAGTATTTTATATAAATCTTTATACTTATGATTTTTTCCTTAATGTAATGTTATAAAAATAGAGCGAGTCAAAGGGTATAAAGTTGTTCAAGGCTTTTGATACACAATAGTTCCTGACAACTTCTTAGGTTGGATTCAACAATAAATTTTGTTGGAATGATTTTAAAGTGCTTCGTGTTTTCCCCCAGCCCACTTTTAACTGTTTCTGCATCTTTGGGAAACCAAAGTTAACAGCCCCAGAGTATTTTTCTAGAGCAAATAGTGCAAGTTAACTGACTTATCTTCTAAAATCACTATAAAGGAATTTTATTAGGGCTTGCAAGTGTTAATAGTCAGGAAGATTGTATTCTTCTGCTCGATGAATCTTACATGAAGTTCTTTTGTCTCTTTTCTTCTGGTAGATATGCAACAGCCTATGAATGTGATGACCCAAAGTTTTGGAGCTGTGAACCTCAGTTCTCCATCAAACATAATTCCTGTCCGGCCCCAAACTAACCCTTTGATGGGGAGCCCCATGCCTATGAGCATGCCCAGTGTGATGACTGGCTCCATGGGAATGGCCCCTCTTGGAAATACTCCAATGATGAACCAGAGCATGATGGGCATGAACATGAACATAGGGATGTCAACTGCTGGGATGGGCCTCACAGGCACAATGGGAATGGGCATGCCCAACTTAGCCATGGCTTCTGGAACTGTACAACCCAAGCAAGATGCCTTTGCAAATTTTGCCAACTTTAGCAAATGAGAGATTGTAAAGGAGCAGATTGAATGAAGGATTTTTAGCGGTAAAGATAGGTGATGTTGGGATGGAAAATGCTAATGAACTCCCCTTTCTTTTATCAATTAATTAAAATAAACCTACATAAAGAACCAAAAAGGCTGTTTTATAAAAGTGAAATATCTAGTATTTCCGATGGCCAGGCAAGGGCACTTCAGATGAGGCAGTCAAAATCATTTTTCCCAGTGAGAACAGGCCACAAGTGGGGTAATGAGACCTTGAAAGCCTTTATAAATTGAAGAGCCCATTTTAACATCATGATTTGTGGGAAGACTGAAATAGGGCTGAATAAATGTGTTTGAATCTCTAATTTTATACTTTTCTTTTCCTGAGGAACTTGATTTTTCTGTCCCTGAATCGCCTTGTCATAATTGGGTCTGTTCCTTTTACTACCACTCTCGAGTCCATAAATGAAATCATTAAAGTTGGATGATCAGTTTTTTATAAAAATATATATTTTTGTCCAAAAAAGGCATACATATGTGATTATGGCTAAATCAAAGGTAACTGGAATGTATATACTTTTGCTAATGTTCCAGCAACACTGCTATTACTATTATACTATCCAAATTTTTATTGTAATGGAACCTCTTCAAGCGATTGGTGATAGCTATGGGATTTTTCCCATATCTTCTGCTATAATTATCCTTTGCAGAGCTAGGAAAAATATTTTTTTTTTCAGGACTGCTCTATGGTTTCCTTTAAAAGAAAGAAAAAAAAAACCCTCCAGTATTTTTGTTTTTAGCAGTCATTATTTACAATTTGCAATGGTTAGCTTGGCAAGGCTTCCTTCTGTTTATCCCTGTAGTCACCATTTATCAGTCAGGAACAGTTAAAAGAGGAAAATATTTATTTTTATTTTTTTGGTGTCTTTTCAAAAAATTGAAAAGTAAAAATTCGTTAAAACCTTAAGTTAAATATAAATGTTAGAACTCAACAATGTTGGCTTTTAGATTTTATACAGTATTTGTTTTGTTTTGGTTTTGAGTGTATATAATATGGCGTTAGCAATATGGTTCCAATAGAGAGGAGTTAAATATATATTATTAAAGGAGACCTGTAGCAGTCAAAGATTTTATTGATTTAATGGCAAATAAAGGAAATTAATTAAAATGTTTTCATTTTTCCTGCTGTAATTCTGCATTAAGCTCACATGAAAATCATGATTCTAGAGTTTGGAATGCAAAATTAATTGTTTCACCCTCAAGCTGGGAATATTTTTAAAAATAAATACTATAATATAGGTATCAAATTATTACCTCCCCCCTTTGTGTTGAAATTTTTTTTATTAAATTGATAAAACTTTGTTTCCATTGTATTCATAATGTTCTGTTATACATAACATTAAAATGTTCATTAAAATCAATGTTGAACTGCTTTTTCTTTCATTTTGTTAGACATTTGAGACCATTTGGGGGAAAAATAATTATAATTTGGGCAAAGTAATTTTTATAAATAATTTAAAATTATTTAATGACTTCTCTATTCTTTCGTCTCAGACTCTACTGTTAGGAATTAAAAATGAAGCAGCAAAGATATCCTGACCTGCTCCATTCTTGCTAATGTTCCATCTACAACATTTCTAATTAGGCAGAAATTCATGTACTTCAGCTAAGTGGTAATGAAAAGTGATTCATTTGCTGAATAAGAGATGAGAGAGAGTGTAATTAGCTGACTGTGGTTTTTAATCTTTCAACAATTCAGTGTGTTTAAATTAGTTTCAAAGAATAGGAGCTTTCAAGTGTTGTTACTTCAGAGCAATCAAGCCAGGCTCTGGTGGCAGCATAGAGAATAATATCTTCACTAATACTTAAAACCCGTAATCTTAAGTGAATTTTTTCATTAAACTGAGAGGTATAGCATCACATTTTCAAATACATATGATTCTTGGAGGAAAAAAATACTTTGTTTCTAAACTTTTATGATTAAAAATTCTTTTTTAATTCTTTTCTAATAAAATTAAGATTTATCTTAAAGCATTATCTGTACTATGCCGCATCCTTCCTATATTACATCTCTGAAGACAGAAGGGAGCCAGCCTCATCTCCTGTATTATGGCACCTCAACATACAATTTGCTGTCTTACCAGGATTTTGTTTCAGAGCCCATGAAAGTAAAAAATTGCCTCATTAAGGGATCCATACCATGTAATGATTTGTTTCTGAAAGGGTTATTACCAAGTGATACTTCAAAGAAAAGTCTGAATACCCAAATTGGAGTTGGCAGGAAAGTACTCTTTAAATAGTCATCTGGGCTCCCTTCTGCCCAACCCAAATCCCTTCACCTTTTCAATCGGCTTCTGCCTAATTTTTTTTTTTTTTTTTTTTGCTGGGGGAGAGGCAAGTAGTTACTGTTCTCAAAATCTTCAGCTGGGTCTCCACTCCAACTCCAGATTTCACTTTTTTCCCTTTTGCAAAAAAATTTTTTTAACCACTCTAATAAAATCTAAAGGAATCATAAATGTTCTTGTATGTGACTTTGGGTCTTCTTTTTGTTTATAAGAAGTGGCCTGAATGATACCTATAATGCTTTGGGTTTGAGGTAGTAAGTTGCGACCTGTAGTTATTTTGTTTGAAGGGGAGAAGTAATGTTTTTTTCTCACTTATGAAACACATTGGTAGAATAAAGCTGGCTGTCCTCAGCACAGAGCACACCCAGTAAATTTCTGAGGTAAACTGGCTTTGTGTGTCAACTCTTGTGTTTCGACAGCATTGCACTGTGGAAAGAGCATGGACTTGGAAGCAGGTCTATGCCCGTTTCAAGCATGCATATCTGTGTGACACCTTGATCAGTTTACCTGATTTCTCTGAGCACTAATACATTTTTTCTAAAATGAACTTAAAATCTGGAAGTGTTGGATAAGTAATGTGTCAGATCTACTGGCAGTGACGTAAGCACACTATTTCTGCCTCCCTTTTTTATTTTATGTAAGTATGCTTACATGTCAAGACTAGGTGCCAGTCACTTTTCAACACTTCGCCTGCATGCCATTTAGACAACAAACCCAAAAGTTCATATTCCTACTGTGTTCCTAAGAGCAGTGTGAGTTAAGAAAGCCTTAGAGACTGATACTAAGTTGATTGCTGAGGATTTTGCTCTCTGCCTAAGTTAATTCCAATTACTTAAATCAGACAAGGAAATTGTAAATGAGCTATTTTGTGAATGTATTGACTCATTTCTACTTAACCACATTAGTGCAGATGTGAGGGGAAAAACTATGAAAGTGGTATGGGATTTGCCACACAAATAACCCTAATTAGAATGTTCTCCGCTTTTAGAAGCAGTACAGATCTCAATTTTTCTATTGACTTCTTAGAGTTCTGTTGACTAAGATCTTGCTATTTTTATATCTAGATAAGCAATGAGATATAAAGACTAAAAAAAAAAAAATCTATCCATGAAGGAGTTTTTTTTACTTTTACTCATTCTGACCTTAATTCTTGTGTACATTCTTTTGTGTGTGGGTGTGTGTATCTTAATAATGGCAGCCTTACTAATGCATTGTTCGTTGAAGACATAGTAAGTAGCTCCTGGCACCCCGTCACTCTGCACTTGCTTATTGCAATGGGTGGGGAATCAGCATCCAGCCAATTCAGATGCTTAGCTTCCCAGGGATTTTGGAGGGATTTGAAAGTCCTGATGGGCAAACATGGGTTCTATTTGTTACTCTTTAAAATAAATGTCATCACAATAACTGAGTCCTGGACTGGAAACCCTGCAATTTTTTCCATTTGATTATTATTTTTATTCATGAGAGAGAAATAGGCAGAGGGAGAAGCAGGCTCCTTGCAGGGAGCCTGACGTGGGACTCGATCTGGGGCTCCAGGATCATGCCCTGGGCCAAAGGCAGACACTCAACCGCTGAGCCACCCGGGCTGCGCCCATTTGATTATTCTTAAGCATACATCTTGCAGCTGTGTTCTTTAAGCGCTCCAAGTACACTCACTCTGCCATTTTATTATAAGAGTTGGCATATGTAGCAGTTTGGTTTCAGAACCTCCTTTATACCTTAAAATCTTATTACTGAGAACCCCAAAGAACTTTTGCTTATGTGGGTCATATCAATATTTACTGTATTTGAAATAAAAACTGAGCAACTTAAAAAATATTGATTTTAAAGTAACCCCATTACTTGTCAAATTATAATTTTTTTAAAGATGTTATTATCCATGAGAGACACACAGAGACAGAGGTAGAGACATAGGCAGAGGGAGAAGCAGGCTCCCTGAGGGAACCCAGATGCAGGACTTGATCCCAGGACCCTGGGATCACAACTTGAAGCAAAGGCTGACAACTGCTGGGTCACCCAGGTGCGCCCCCCCCCCGCTTTTTTTTTTAAAGACTGCAGCAGTGGGATGGATGGAGAGGGAGAGGGAGTGAGGGACTCTTGAACAGGCTCCCCACTGAGCTGGGAACCTGATGAGCTGGTACCCATGACCCTGAGATCATGACCTGAGCTGAAATCAAGAGTGGGATGCTTAACCAACTGAGCCACCCTTGTACCCATGTCAGATTTTAATTTTATTAAAAACTCATAATTTGTGAGAAGAGTGACATTTTTTTTTTTTACATTTTTGAAAATCTCCTTATTGGCTTAATAGAATACAGGTGGATTCTCTTTGCTTCTCTCAGTCCACTGTGCTATTGTTTTGGGGGAAGTACATGAAAAAATCTGGCCTCAAGGATACGAGTTTGGAAAGGGTGGGAACTTGCTCAGGGCTCCTCAGTGGTCCTGAGACCACATTGTTATTTATTGAGAATTAACAGAGAAGAGTATTTCATAGTAACTACATATCCATTTACTTGATTTATTCTGTTTATAAGGTGATCTGCTTGAGGTACAAACAATTTAGTTTTGCTTTTCACTTAAGTCACAAGCAAAATGGCTGTCACATGAAATTAGTTTCTGGACACTGAATACTAGAACTTTGTGACACTCAGTTTTCAAGATTATTCCTTCTGACGGTGCATATTTCCTAGCTTTTATAATAGGAAGAATTAAGTTTCTTACCCATTTTGGAATTTTTTAGAAAAGCTTAGACTGAGAAACGGAGTGTTGAGTGCTTGGTGAGTTGTAAACCTTTCAAACCTCCCTACCTATCCTTTGAGAAGAGAGAGTAAAATGGGTCAAACCAGAAGACCTCTGACTTGTTTGCAAGGGGCCTGGGCAACTTTGTATACTGTGTTCTCTGCTGCCAAGTATTTCACAGAAGCAATTGACTATAGAAATAAGGCATCCACAATGATAAAATTCCTTATGAACCTGGATAAATCTGATCCCCCAAATTGGAGGAATCTGGCAGGGTTTTCATCCATTCATGAAATGACAAGACCAAGCTCTTGGATTGGGCATCTTCGCCACATCAAATCCCTCCATTCTCATAACCTATAGAACAATGACCTCCCTCTAATAGATACGCAAACAGGTATGTCCAAAACTAGTCATAAGTAGCTTTGAAAAGATTGTTATGCGCCGTCCCCCAAATGGAGACTGATCAATTTTCAGTAAGTGATCAGCAAAGTCAGCCTAAATTTAGTACATTTGGCAAAGTTTTTACCACAGAGAGCAGAAGGAAATTCTAAGCAGGACTCCCTCTCAGAAGAGCTTCGTTTTGGAAATTAGTATATAATGGGCACAGAATCAGCTTCTGTTAATGAAGCGTTGAAGATGTCATCTTTTGCGTCTAGTGATTCATAAACCAGTTTTATTAAACTATTTTCTGAAATGCAGCTAAAATATTAGGTAGGAGACTAGGTCCCAGGACTCCTATTTTTCATGGTATTTTCACTTCTCAATTAATTAAAAATTAAGTCAAGATGAATAATACCAAAAGAGTCATGATAAAAGTGTAGAAAATCTAAATCCTCCTAGCTAGGAAATGAGACTGCAATACTTCAGTGGGCTACTACTGAGTCTTATTCCATATGTTTATTCATATTCTTTTTCTAAAGGGTTTTTTTGGTTTGTTTTTGTTTTTTTGTGAGAGGGGTAAGGGGCAGAGGAAGAGATGAGAGATCCGAAGCAGACCCCCTGCGGAGCACAGACCCTGAGATCAGGACCTGAGCCACAACCAAGAGGTGGACACTTAACTGACTGAGCCACCCAGGGGACCCTGCTCATACTTGTCAGGTGCCTGCTGCCTGCACCACCTCAAGTTATGAGCTATGGTAACTGGAACAGAAACTCACCCATCAGATCACCACGTGGATCTGGAATGTGTGTGCATGCGCGGGTGTTCTGAAGGAGACAGTCAAGTGGCTTTTACACAGAACTAGAAGGAGAGGCCTAATTTAGGTAGGGTGACTCAGGAAGGCCTCTCCGAGAAGGGAGCTTTTACACAGAGATTGGTAAACCATGAACCACACATGTGAAGACTCCAAGTGGGAAAAGAACCATCAGAAGCTTAGTGGATGTGGCTGGAACTCAATGTAAAAGAACAACTGAAGAGCTAGGCAAGGACATGGTAATCACTGATGTTTAGGGTGCTGAGGTAAGTCATTACTTCACGCTCCTCGAAAGTTCCTTAGAGGGAATTATGCCCATCAAAGATGGTATATTCTGAAGGGCCTATGTGCTTTCATCGCCATGGTTGTCACAGGGCTCACTTTGAAAAAACTTGAGTGGGGGACGCCTGGGTGGCTCAGTGGTTGGGCACCTGCCTTTAGCTCAGGGCATGATCCCGCAGTCCCAGGATTGAGTCCCACATTGGGCTTCCTGCATGCAGCCTGCTTCTCCCTCTGCCTGTGTCTCTGCCTCTCTCTGTGTGTCTCATGAATAAATAAACAAATCTTAAAAAAAAAAAAAAAACTTGAGTGGAAAGTTGTATGGCAATAATTTAACGTTTACTGTCCAACCTGAAATACATCTATAGTGGATATATACATGAAAGATTCAAAGGGGCCAATTATAAACACAAATTGACTATTTCATGGGTGTTTGGATGGCTCAGTAGGTTGAACACCTGCCTTCAGCTCAGGTCATGATCACGGGTCCTGGGATCAAGCCCCGCATCGAGCTCCTTGCTCAGTGGGGAGTCTGCTTCTCCCTCTCCCTCTGCCCCTCCCCTGGCTTGTGTTCTCTCTCTCTGTCTCTCAAATACATAAATAAAATCTTAAAAAAATAACAATCAAATTAACTATTTCAACTAGTACATATTATAGTTTACAGAGTGGCTTCACACTCATTTCCTCCCTGATTTTCACCATCACACTAAGCTAAGAAGGTTAAGACAGTCATTAGCCCATTGTTGTAGATGAGGGAACAGACTTCAAGAGAGCAAAGTCGGTAGTGAGGCCGGGTCTCCCAGGACAGGTCTTTGGAATCCAAATGCAGTTTCATTCCACTATCCCTTATTTCTCCTCTATTGATATATCACACCTCTTTGTTTAAACATCGTACCTGCCCTTCAGACACATTGTCAGGTTTTTCTTGCACATCCCTGATCTCTGACCATGTTGTCCCAGGTGCTGCATAAAGCTCCACAGTGGGTAGACAGCTAGGAAATAGTTGTTAAATAATACGTTTTTTAAGTAAGCACTGAATGTTTATGAAATCTATTTGCATTTTCTAAAGGTCACCAGCAGGAGATGAGCCACAGAGCAAATAAAAACTGATCTCCTCTGAAGAGTAAAACTTTTGTTTGTTTTGTAGAAATGGTGATTTAACTTAGCATAAGATATTAGCCAAATCAGAAGCAGAAAATTCCAGCAGTTTTAGAGTAGTAGAACACAAAGTCCCCTCAAGGGATCAGAAGATACATTAAGGAAAACCTGCAGGAAAGGTGGATGGCCTTGGATTGCTTGTTTTGGGAATCCATTTCAAAAAGTGCACAGCAATGTTTTTTTAAAGATTATGTGCTCTTGGCAATTTTTGCTCCTGTGATTCTTGCATTTGAGAAATAGAATTGAGATGCCCAGCTACCAGATAAAAGTAGAAATGGAATTTCTAGATTTAAAGTGTCCTGAAGGAAATATCTAAATTGACATCATTAGAATAAGTTTTTAATTTATTTTTTAAAATATTTTTAAAAGAGCATTTAGAAACGTGGTGTTTTTTAAAAGGGCTTTAGAAATATGTGGCAATTTGAAAATGAGTTTGACTGCCGATAGCTGAATTATTTTTGATATAGAAAAAATACGAACTTTAATGGAAAATATCAAATGAAGTGTGAGACATAGGTATACAGAGTTGAGATGATTGAATGGTTGAAAAACCAGTTTTCAAGTCATCTTTTACAGGAACGTGATAAGGTTAAAGAAAAGAAATGGTAAAGTATCTTTAATTTAATTAAGATACTAGCTTTATCAGTGTTGCCTTTTGGACCTAATCCCTGTAATGAACCAAGGAAAAGATACTGCAGCTGAAAATTTTTCAGTCCTTAAGAACTTTTCACATACTTTTTAATCCCTCCAACACGGAAATGTGTGTATGTGTATGTCTCCACACATTCAGTATCTCTTTATATATATAAATATAAAATAAATGTTGGTTCTTAAATACTGTCTCTTCACCAAATTTTTTAGATGTCCCAAGAGTTCTCAGATTTGAATGATAAAAAGGGTGCCATAAGGTACCGCTTTAGTAATTAACTGGTTCTTTAATAAGGCCTCAATTACTTTGTTTCATGATAAGGAAAAAAAAAATGTTCCAAGACAGAGTTACATTCGACATCTGGGAACCTCCTAACAGCTGGCTACCTAATGAATATGCATCTGCTTAAGAGGCTGTAGACCATTAATAAACCAATAGATGTAAAGCAGAAACAATCTTTGTCAGCTTCAAATGAGATTGGATGCAATGTGCTGTGAAGTGTCACTGTCACATTGAATCGAGTTTGGGAGGTTAACAATCAACTCTTAGCTACTCATGTCTTTGTAGCTCTACACTTAGTGCTAACACTCTTCCCAAACTGGAGGCCACGTTTCTGATGTACAGCTTCTTGCTCCTGATTGCCTGATTTGAGGCTTACAACGTCTGTGTTTCAAAAATCCCTTCCATTTTGTTCCACTAAACCACACATTTGCCAAGATGCTTCAAAACAAAGGAGTCATCTCCAGAAAAAAAAAAAAAAAAAAAAAAAAGGCAGGAAATATCAGGATCAAACTGGCACAAAATGGGCTTCCAGTGAATTGGAAAATATTTAGAATGAAACTTTTATGTGTCTGCAGATAACTTGGGACCTGTTGGGTTGGGTCCCAACACTGGGTCCTCTTGAGGGAAGTCCTCACCCCCTGTACAGGCAGCAATTCAGACCTTGATAACTTGTCTCAATGAGACCTTAAAGTAAATGGTACACCCACCTAACAGTTGTGTGATTAGGACCACACCTGCCCAGCTTCTTGGCTGAGATTTCTTGAGGGACATATTCACAGAAGCCTTGCTTGAGATTATTATCCCGGTTAAGTGGAGATGATACCTAGAAGAGCTTGCATTTTCTTAGCTAAGTGTGTACCCATCAATCTAGTCCCATCCAAGTGCTCACATACATGTTTTGGTGGAATATTAAAGGCAAGGAGGAAGGCTGGAAGTTTCTTGCAAATTCTACTACTTTTTCTATTTCATTTTTTTTTAAGATTTTATTTACTTATTCATGAGAGACTCAGAGGCATAGTCATACTCAGTGGGAGAAGCAGGCTCCCTGTGGGGAGCCTGATGCAGGACTCGATCGCAGGGCCCCAGGATCAGGCCCTGAGCTGAAGGCAGAAGCTCAACCACGGAGCCACCCAGGTGTTCTATTTCGTTTTGATCTCTTGAGGTTGCAGTAAAATATACATATTTTATTTTATGTGCATAATGTAAATTTATGTGTATAAGCGTGGTAAAATAACATAAAATTTACCATTTTAACCATGTTTAAGGGTATTGTTCAGTGGTATTAGGTACCTTCACATTTTTGTGCAACTGTCACCACCATCCTTTTCTAGAATTTTCCTCTTCCCCGTCTGAACTCTATCCATTAAGCACTAACTCTCATTCCCTGCTCCCCTCGTCCCTGGCTGCGACGATTTTACCTTCTGTCTATGAGTTTGATTACTCTAGATACCTCATAAACTGCAATCACCAGTATTTGTCCTTTTGTGTCTGACTTACTCCGGTTAGTATGTTTCAAGGGTCATCCATATCATAGAATATGTCAGAATGTCGTTCCTTTTAAGGCTGAAAAATACTCCATTGTATGTACATACCACACTGGGTTTATCATTCATCTGCTGGATGCTTGCATGGTTTCAACCTTTTGGTCATTATGAATAATGCTGTTATGAATTCAAATCCCTGCTTTCTTGGGGCATATATCTGGAAGTGAAATTGCTGGATCATGTGGTAGTTCTGTTTAATTTTTGAGGAAGTGTCATTTGGCTCATTTTGGATTTTAATTTTTTCCTTGACATAGGGCCTTTGATCAGATTCCATTTTCTCCTCCTTGGTCCTTTTGAGGAAAAAAACCAATACAATCTCAGAGTGTATGATTATTTTTTTCTAATTTCATGCCCGGAAAATAAATGAAAATGCACACCATGGGAATAAGTTTGTTTAAAAAGGGCAGGGGGGATTAAGGGCCACTTACTCCCTACCATACCACCGACTGATGTTCTATCAAAAGCTGAGAATTATGATTGTTTTTTGAAAACCCCCATAACATCAAATACATACGTAAAACCCTATAATCTCTCAGTTGTGGGAGTGGCTTCTTTATTAAATAAAGCATCACCCTGAATTCCCAAAATTATCATCTTACTCGTGGAGATGTAAGATCCATGTGCCTCAGAAACTATATAAAAACTACCAGCACAGCCACGACCCATCTAATATGCTCACATTACAAGTAGAAAGCCATACACACAAAACTTCAAATGATGGGTTGGCTCAGTGACAGAAAAGTGGTTTGGTAGGGAAGGACAGTTTGTGCTGTGCATGTAAATAGGACAATCTTCTCTACCGCAATCCAGTAGGAAGTCATATTTGGATATGCAATATCCAAACCCTGAGCAGGTGGGAAGACATTTAAAGAAATTCCAGAGCAACAGCAGGCAGACACTATCAGGCTGACATAATACTGTATCATTTCCAGTCCAAGTATGATGAAGAAATAAATTTTTCTTTTTTTAAGAAAAAAAAATCCTTTAAAAACTCACGATACATCCTGTATATACAAAGACATGCATATCTTAGCAGGCAATAAGTGGCTTAAATTTAGGAGATAGGAGATGTAAATAATATTATTTATTCACCTCTCAGACTTATTTGCAAGACAAATTCCTTTTATTATTCAATTCTTCTTTCCCTTTACCTCACCACATTTCAGAGCTATTTGGGGCAAATGATAGGTTCAGTTTCTTTCAGTTGGGACTGAGGTGATGGTGTTTTTTTCTGTCATATTTTTATTGTTATATTTTTATTGTTCCAGAACAAATGTCGGTGGGTCCCAGACCCCATGTTGGGGATTTTTCCATAACAGTTGCCTTCTCAGGATTCAGCCATCAGCCTTGTGGTTCGTAAAATCCTTCAATGATGCCAAGTCATTATTCAAATTCCCATTTGAAAAAAGAAAAACACAAATTCCCATTTGTCGTAGCTTCAGAATTCCATGTTTTATACTAGAAAGGGATTTTTTAAAAATTCATTGTTGGATGGTACAAACTTTGAAGAAAATGGAATACATAACTCTTTGTAGCAAAAAAGAACAATGAAATATCTGAGCTCAGCTCCAAAAATATACAGGATATTTGATATTTCGATAGGATATTGCTCTAAATCAGCTAGTATCTTTTCCTTTTAAAAAAAAAAAAAGATTTTATTTATTTATTCATGAGAGACACACAGAGAGACACACAGAGAGAGGCAGAGACACAGGTAGAGGGAGAAGCAGGCTCCATGCAGGGAGCCAGATGCGGGACTCGATCCTGGAACTTGATCCTGAACTCGATCCCGGGACTCCAGGATCACGCCCTGGGCTGAAGGCAGGCACTAAGCCACTGAGCCACCCAGGGAACCCCCTCTAGTGTCTTTTCCACTCCCTGGCCACCATTCTTGCAGAAGCTCCAATGTCTTATAAACAGCCTCCTAATTGGTTTCCATGTTTCTAGCCGCTCCTTTGCTTCATAGGTCTTGTTCATGTCTCCTCAGCTCATACGCCACCCATGGCTCCCCTTCCCCAGTTGAATCACGTCCAGGTATTCAGAGCCATCTAACCATGGGCCACTCTTCCAGACTTTCCTGCCTGGCTCCTCTCCCATGCCCCCAGCAAAGGAAAGGGCTCCCCAGTGCTCCCTGTGTGCCTGTTTCTCCTCTCCCCACCCTGCTCCAGGCCTGTGGCCTTCACCTGGACCCACGGTCTGGCAGCGGACATACCCATTCTTCTCTGTGAAGAGTGAGCAACACCAGGGGAAAGTGGTCTCTCTCCATGTGTCTTTGCTTGGAAAATTATATTCATAATGACCAGAGAGTAGGTGCTTATAGCTGGTAGCTCCCTCCCTGGATGGAAAATGATAGTAACCTAATTATCACGGTTAACTTTCCTCCTCAGCCCTGGGCCGGGCACTATGCGAAGACGTTTCCATACGTTCTTCCATCGACTTCTCATGATGACCTGCGAGCTGGTATTACAGTGAGGTTACAGCTTCCCTGTGGGTTTGATTGTAGAAGCAGGAATACAGCGGATAGTGGGGAAGGTCAGAATTGCTCTTAAGAATCGTTTCAAGTGCACATGGTGTTACGTACAGAAACCTACACAATGCATATGTATTAGCACACAGTTACGTACAACATCTAACAGAATCCATCCAAGTGCCGTGTGACTGTATGGCACTGCGTCTGTAACCCCAGGTTGCCCTAGAAGTTCACATCATGACCGGCAGGTGGAACGGAGCCCACTCAAGGAAACCAGAGACTTGGGTCCCCAGCATCTCCTCCGAGCCTGATGAAAATGAAGAAGGGGCCACAGAGGAGCCTACGGTATTTCAACCACTACTGAAATGACACACTAATCCCCAGTGTAAGCTCCGTTTTACAGAATAGGAGCAAACTTAGGTTCAGTGGAGAGGTGGGGCGAGGAAATGGCTCACGGTCTTGGTACCACACACTGCCTGGAGTTGCGCTGGAACCGCCGCAGAAAACTCTGGGAGCTACAGGCCCTGTCGGCCTGGCCTGGCCTACCACAGTGCTTGGGGCACATCTGCTGAGCGCTCCTGAGGACCGGGCTGCAGGAAGTCACGCCTGTCTGGGGGTTGCTCAGACGGGATCCTCTTGCATCATGCAGCAGACTTTTTTCTTCTGAAAGCAAAAAGGAGAGGAAGGAAGGAAGGAATAAGGAAGAAGAAGAAGGAAGGAAGAAGGAAGAGGAAGAAAGGTAAGGAGGAAGGAAGTGAAGAACTGCCACGCAGAAATAACTAATCCCGCCCACATAAATCCCGCATCCCAGCAGCCCTCCATCCCCGCCCTCCCTCCCTCCCTCACGCCTCCCCCCTCAGCTACAACCCCCTCCCCTCCTACACGACCTACACCCTCCCTCCCTCCCATCCACTCCTCCCTCCCTCCCGACCTCCATCCCCCCAAATAAAGAAAGAAAGAAAGAAGAAAAAGAAAAAGGAAGAAAGGACTCTACTGCCCAACACACTTCAGTTGCACTAGACTAAATGATTAGTGTGTTAACCTCCTTTTCCAGAAGGAGAAACTGAGGTCATATTGAGGTCTATTGAGAGAGCCAGGAGAAAAGCTGGGATTAAATATTTCCAGAGACTACAGAAGTAAATTCTCCATTATTTACTGCCACTAACACTAAATTAGGTCATTTTTCGTAATACAAAACAGAAATCTATGATACGGGAAGCAAACCATTGGCATTTGGCAGAACTGAGAATACCATGGACTTGCAGGGACAGATCTGTGCATGGTGCTGGGGGGCGGGGAGATGATCACTGAAGCCCCGTCCCCCAGCGCGATCGCCAGCGGCAGAGCTACGCCCAAGCCCAGCAGCCTGTGTGGTGCTTTGGGTTTTTGCTTGTTTGGGTTCCTTTGGTCATTTGGGGGAGCGTATGGAAGAATTCTTTTTTTGCATAGGGGAGGACATTTTTAAACTCTTTTTTCCCCCAGTCTTATTAAGGTATATTTGACAAATAAAGTTGTAAGATATTTAAAGTATACATTGTGGTGACTTGATATATTCAAATATTTTGTGAAAGATTCCCCCACCTGGTTCATTAGCACCTCCATCCCCACACATATTTATCTCTCCTTCTTCTTCTTCTTCTTCTTCTTCTTCTTCTTCTTCTTCTTCTTCTTCTTCTTCTTCTTCTTCTTCTTCTTCTTCTTTTCTTCTTGTGAGACCACTTAAGTTCTAGCAACTTTCATTTATACAATAGTGTTATCAACTATAGTCACCATGTTTTTTTTTAATTTTTTTTTATTTATTTATGATAGTCACAGAGAAAGAGAGAGAGGCAGAGACACAGGCAGAGGGAGAAGCAGGCTCCATGCACTGGGAGCCCGATGTGGGATTCGATCCCGGGTCTCCAGGATCGCGCCCTGGGCCAAAGGCAGGCGCCAAACCGTTGCACCACCCAGGGATCCCAGTCACCATGTTTTACATTAGATCCTCAGACCTTATTCATCTTATAGCTGAAAGTTCGCATTCTTTTACCAACCTTTCCCTTTTTCCCTCACCTCCAGCCTCTGGCAGCCATTTTTCCATTCTTTATTTCTGTGAGTTTAACTTTTTTTTTTTTTAATTCCACATCTAGGTGATCCCATGCTGTAATCTGTCTTCCTCTGCCTGGCTTATTTCACTTAGCATAATGCTCTCAAGGTCCATCCATGCCATCACACATGGCAGGATTTCCTTCTTTGTCATGGCTGAACAATATTCCAGAGGATATACATATACCACATCTTCTTTATCCATTCATCCATTGACAGACACATGGGTTGTTCCCAAATCATGGCTATTGTGAATAATGGTGCAGAAAGCCTGGGAGTGCAGATATCTTTTCAATATCTCATTTTCATTTCTTTTGGATGTATACCCAGAAGTGGAATTGCTGGATCATATATATTAGTTCTATTTTTAATTTTTTGAGGAATTGCCATACTGTTTTTGACAGTGACTTCACCAATTTATATTCCCACCACCCATGCCCAAGGTTTCCCTTTACATCAATTCCTCACCAACACTTATCTCTTGTCTTTTGTTTTGTTTTTACTCAAATTCATTTTTATTTACCCCCTGCAAAGGGAGATCCCTTCTGAGTTTGGACAGTGGTGATGGAACACAAAGGAACATCCTCTGGTTTTGCATTTAACTTTTTGTTATCTTACGTAACTCAGAAGATGAAGTCTTTCTCCTTTACCCTTCTGTGACAATTTCAGATGAAGATGGATGTCACCTGGCCTTCCCCTTATCCATCTCCTCTTGTTGGAGTCATGGTTGCAGTCACTGTCACCTCAAGACTCCTCAGGTTCATCTATCTAATGACAGCCATTCTAACAGGTGTGAAGTGATGTCTCGTTGTGGTTTTTAAAAATAATTACACACTTAGGACCCCTGGGTGGCTCAGTGGTTGAGCATCTGCCTTTGGCTCAGGGTGTGATCCTGGAGTCCTGGGATTGAGTCCCACACCAGGCTCCCTGCATGGAGCCTGCTTCTCCCTCTGCCTGTGTCTCTGCCTCTCTCTCTCTCTCTCTCTCTCTCATGAATAAATAAATACAATCTTAAAAAAAAAAAAAAGATGCTCCTAGCGGTAGGTCTGTTCCCCAACAACACGGGACATATTTCTGCAAGAAACCATGTGTATTTTAAGTTATCTCAACGGCTCAGAGATGTGATCATCAAAAGTAAGTTCACACAGGCCCTGGGAGGATGCCAGAGGCTCCATCGTGGCCTGACAAGGATGAGAAATCTATTTGCATTTATTTTATCTAAAATATTGTAAAGTAAACTTTACTAATGATTACCATGCACACTGACAGAACCGATACCTATTTTATAAGTATATACATTTGTGGGTTGGACACCATTTTATGAATCGGATGTTTAGTCCAAGGTTACTATCATATATGAGAAAAAAGTGGATAGTCCCAGGTGGCGCACTGTTGGTGTGTTTGCAGACTGTTGCTCTAGGCACATTTGCTCTCTCTCACTCTAATCCTGAGGGACAAAGAGGACTTGGAAGAAGCCACTCTTGAAAAAAAGAAGTATGTCCAAGAAGTCACCCTCACTTGTGAGAAATCATAAGCTGCCTTTTCACAGCTCTGTGGAAATCTCTAAACCCAACCATCTTGTCCAAGTTCCAAATTTTAAAAAACCAAAAGATGACCCAGGCCACAAATGGACTGTTCCTAAATTTTCTTACTATTCATTTGTAACTGAAAATTTATTTTTCTGTAAAAATGATTCATAGTAATTCATTTTCTTTGAAAAGATTTATTTAATTCTCAGTGGGGCAGAAATAGTTGCAAAGACAATTTACAGAGTATAATGCTGTTGCAACGCTAGTGATTAAATGGAACAAAAATTGGGTAAGAATAGTTTATGTTGAATCACAAGGAAAGCCACAAGAATGAGAAATGGACACTTCTGCCAATACTTTGAAAATGTCCCCTGGTCCGCTTGCAGGACATGAAAGAGGCCCAGGACTAGCCTTTTCCTGTGCAGGTTCACTGCAGAACTCACAGCTCTCCTCTTCGGTACTGAAGTATCACTACTACGCTCTTCCCGCTTGCATTCCTGAGTAGGGTCTATTTTGGGTCAGGGAAGAGGGGAAAGAACATCCATCCATCCATCCATCCATCCATCCATCCATCCATCCATCTCCTATTCATTATCTAGGGGTCCACTCGTAATCAACCTTTTCTTGTGTTATTCAAAAAGAATGTTTTTAACATACCTCTCAGAGATCATTGAGCTTGTGCTGGAACTGGATGTCGATCGGTCCCCATGGGTGTAATAAAAGGTCCCAGTGGCTCACCAGATAAGGAACCCAGGAAGAGAAGGGTACACCTTGCCGGAATGCTGTTAATTCACAACTGATGAAGATTATGGGGGCCTTTTCTGATAGTTTCCCTTAGCAACCCAGGCAGAATGAAATTATCCCACATATTTGAGCAGTACCCACATCAGACTCACTGACTGGGCTAGGTTGCTCTTCCCCAAGAACTTAGCATCCATGGGACAAGGTGGAAATGTATGAATATTTTAAAGTTCCATCGACACATCATGAGGGTGCTGAAACAGGCTGGTAATACGTAAGCCGTCGCTGTAACCACTTGCAAAGCCCGACAATGGCAGGGAGAAGTAGGGGATGAGAAACAGCTCTCTCCGCAGTTTTTCACCTACCAGCACCCACACTAGCAACACGATCCACACGAGTTCATATTGGAGGATGACTGCAAACAAGTGCCCGCCCTTGCAAAAGGAGGGCCATGATAATGACAATGATGGCTACATCCTACTGCCACCTCCGCTTTCCTCTGGTCTCTCCCACCTGCCAGGCTCACCTCCGCCCGCCTCCCTCCCTGGCCCCGCCTTCCCCAGCCACCCTCACTACCTAGAAAAGGACATTATGAGGAAAACAACTGGGGACAGTGGGGGAAGAACAAACTCAAGTTGTTCAAGACCCTCCCGTCCAGTTGCAAGTGTTGCTCTCTTCCGGGAGGCCTCCCCTGACACTCTGTCCTCCTCCGTCACACCCTCCTGCTCTCCTGTTTGATTTTTTTCATGGCACTTTACATTGTCTGAAGTTATGTCCATCTTGTTGTTTCCTTCTTGGGATGTATGGCTTTTGTCTCGCCTCCCCAGTAGAATGAAAACACTCTAAGAGCAAGAAACTTGTCTGTCCCATTCCTCCCAGTATCTCCAGCGCCTAGAACAGTGCCCGGTTCTAGAAGGTGCTCAGGAAATAAATGTCCACTAAACAAATGCCCTGAAAAATCCAGCAAGATGATACAGGTGTTCAGTACATATCTAGTTAGTAGACAGCAAGCACTCAGTAAATGATGGTTATTTGTTTTTGTTATTAAGTTGTTGGTGGCAAAAAAAAAAAATTTACCTGGCCTCTAGGATTTGACAAGGTTCTTTCCCAGCCCAGCAAAATGATTTGGTTCCTCTTGCTTCCCATGATCCTAGAAATAAAATTCTACTCTGAGCCTGTGAGCTGCACCCCGGGCCATAGTACCAACACATCTGTGTATTAGCAATGCAGGCTTAGCTATGATGCACAGGCTCCTTTGAGAATATCGGGTGAAAAATCCCCACAGGCTTGGCCTCAGCTTTCTTTGTTCACATTGTTTGCTTTGAAGACCATCACATGGTGCTGAGAAATCAATAAGCAAGGATGCTGCCGACCCTGTATATTTCTCCTGATTCTCCTCTGGGAGGCTTGGCTCACTCCAATGCACTGATAAGTCATGAAGTGCCCATCTCCATCTGCAAATTAAGGCCCTTGTAAGTAATCAAGGAACACCAAGTTTAGCCTGCCGTGGATTTTCCATCCTAAGTGTCATTAGATGAAACGAAAGTACACATTACAGGTTTGCATAATGAACAAGCCTCAAGTTAGGTTTGCCGTGATAGGGTTATCAGTCATTGCACAAATTAATTATTTAGGAAAGCACTTTTTACAGTGGGTTTTCATTTAAGTTTTGCCCCTTGATATATGTGTATGAAAATGACTAATCCATCGGACACTGCTATTGTACTTGTGCATCTATCACTATCGGGCCTTTTTTTCATAATTGGTTTATTAATTATAGCATCTTAATGATCTGTTTAAAATAAATAAACCATTTGCACCATTTCAAAGGTATTTTGTGAGGCTCAGCTGATATTAAAATAGCACCAGCCTTATGTGCTTTTTCAGCAAGTGACCTAATTAGTTAATAAAGTAATTGAATATTAAAAAGGATGTTGCAAGTGATTAAAATTTAAGAGCCTTCAGAATGTTATTAAAGCTATAAATCATACATCACTGTTTTAATTTGCATAGCTACAGAATTACTAATGGTCCCACGTGCACACGGGGCTTGGCAATTAGTCCTTTAACAAAATGTTGGTGATGTTGAGGTACCAAATTCTTTCAAGCTCTTTTGATAGCTACATAGAAACCTGCTTTTGCCAGATTAGATATCTAGCTGTTGAAATTGCTGCTTGCTTCTTTTGACAAGTATAGATATTCATTCACTCAACAAATATTTATGAATACCCACTGAGTCCAAGAACCGTGTTAAGTGTTGAGTACAATGGTGAGAAGAGACACTAGTCCCTAATTCCACGTGGAATTTAGGGACTAGACATACTAGTCAGGCACTTCCCTAAATTCACGTATGATTACAAAAGGTGATAACAAGCTACGAAGGAAAAGTATAGGATTCTCCAAGAGGATTTTGCAGGTGAAATCTGAACTCCTCTGCTAAATCAGGGACCAAATGCTTACTTCAAGGTGAAGAGACAGGGACTTCACCCAGCAGGCTGAGAAGTTCTTGTTCAAGCAAGAAATGCTGGATAAATCTACCAGTGGTGTGTAGGAAAGACTGGCTGAAATTGTTTGTTGTTTACCCAAGAGCCTTTGTTCTTTCCTGGCTATCAGAATCCCACTTCGGTTTGGCTATAGGACTAGTACTATGCTTAGGGAATGCAGGCCCAGGTCCAGGGGTAAATGATGAAAAGCCTAAGCCTATTATTCTAATTCCATTGCCCTTTGCCTGTGGACTGGTTTATGGTGAATGTGGTCTGACAAAGAATCTTCCTCTCTGATAAAAAGAAACACACAAGAAGAATACTCTTTCCCTCCATGCTTTTGTATATCATTAGTGAAGGTTAATACTTGGTGCTATAGCATCCATATGGAGACTATGAGGGCAAAGGAAAACAAACCCTACACTACACACACACACACACACACACACACACACACACTCCCTAAACCTAAGAGCTCTGATATTGTTGAGTAGCTGAACCAACTCTGGAAACTTTGGATGTCTTACTATATGAAAGAATAAGTTTCATTTGGATATTCTGTTACTTGCCACCTAAAGCATTTTAATTGAACCAGATGGTTAAACAATGGAGATGCTGAAAGACAAATTAAGATGAGCAGTGATACAACACTAAACTATGGTGGGATGGAACAGGAAGAATGGAAAGTGAGGTTAAGAACAGAGCTGAAGCATTGTGGACAAGATTCAACAGAATTTGTCGACTTACTAGTTATCCAAGGGGCCAAATAATAGTAATTGCCATCCATTGAGTATTTCCCATGTCCCAGGCATTGTTGTAAGCACATTACATGTAGAATGCCATGTAATCATTTCAATAGTCTATAAAATACTATTAATTGTCACCATGGTTGAATTCTGTTTCAATCATGTCTTGATTTGTCATCAAAGTCTAATAGCCTCCACCACCACTAGTAGGTGAAAAAAAGCACATGAGTTGCTTCTGACTCCTTGAGAGAGCTGCTGGCTATATTGCTACTTCCAAAATTTTTTACTTCCTAACACACATAGAAAATGACAATATTTTAACATACACACTGGGGTATAACTGAAGGGGACTTAGGGTATCTGTATGTGGTTTGGCAAAAGCCTTCATTATTCTTTCTTTATATTATACAATTATAAGAAAATAAAATTCAAAATTTAGGGAAGATATTAAATACCAAACTTATGTAAACTTTCCAAAAAATAATTTAATTTTTAATGAGAAATTAGCATTTGCTTTTTATGAATATAGCTTTTTACTATCAGATTTTACAACTCAAATAGTAATTCCTGAAGATTTTTGTAATAGTCAAGACTCTTTAATCATAGTCTATTCAAATTCTTGACAGTAATGACTAACAATAAACTTTGTTCACACAAGTTAGTAATACCAACAAAATAAAACCTTTTTTGAAGCCATTTCAAGCTTTATAATATTTAAAGAATCTAACAGTTCTTTTTTCTTTCACTGACAATTGAACTGTTGAAATTCCTTGAGATTGTGGGACTGGATTTCAAATATTTGGGAACTCTTGCAAACAAAATTATTTCAAAATAATAAAAACACTTTAATTCATGGACTATTCATGCACAGAGTAGTTCCTAAGCACAGCCAACTTGGACACCTCTGAAAGGGCACATCAGTCACAGAGGGAAGAATCCAATATGTGTGAAGACAGATTCAGGGCTGTGCCTGCCAAGAACCTCCCTGTCCTTCTCCCCGCCCCTGTCCAACTTGTGACTGGCTTCACTTTGGCCTAGTGCTGTGCTTCTTGTAGGGCCAGCTTTGTGGGCTTGTGTAATCTATACAGTCATAGAGGATCCCATGCTCTGAAGGACCCCATTCTTTTTTTTTTTTTTTTTTTTTAATTTTTTATTTATTTATGATAGTCACAGAGAGAGAGAGAGAGGCAGAGACACAGGCAGAGGGAGAAGCAGGCTCCATGCACCGGGAGCCCGATGTGGGATTCGATCCTGGGTCTCCAGGATCGCGCCCTAGGCCAAAGGCAGGCACCAAACCGCTGTGCCACCCAGGGATCCCTGAAGGACCCCATTCTTGGTTTCATGCTCTGTTGCTGGCATCTTGAGATGATTTTTGAACAAGCAACCCTGCACTTTCATTTCTCACTGGGTCCTGCAAATTATGTAGCTGGTGTTGGCATCTAGGACATCTGGAACACAAATTCCTCCAGTAGTAACTATCCTGTGCCTCTGCCCACGATGGGCAATGGCATATGGTACCACTGGCTTTTGAGTTATGAAGCAACTTCTTAGCTTCTATGTTTGGCTTCTTGACACAGAGCATAACAATCTGGATATCATCAGGCTCATCAGGTTTAATGTTTTACATGACCATGGGCCACACCTTCCTGTCTTGTTCCATTCAGCCACCCTTGAGGGACCCTGATGAAGCTGTTGATGTTTCTGGCTGGAGGTGACTGGCCCAGAGGGTCCAGCTGCCCCAAGAACTGAAGCATCGGTTATATTACTCAAGATGCCATAGCTTACCATTCAGGCAATCCTGTGCAGGGTGTGTTCCTAGGCATGTTTCTTTCTGGTAAGAGCTCTGTGACCTGAAATAGGTCTATCAGGTCCTTGCTAATATTTTTCAATATGAAGAGTCAGGATTAAATTCTGAATACCCATTCAGTGTAAGAGAGTCTAGATTTGAGATATGACCACTGAGGGTTATATCTAGAAAGGGCTGAATTGGGAGGTAGAGCTGGAAGGCAACATTCTGAACCCCTCCAGATTCTTCCTCTGGCATGCGAGGGTTTAAAGTAGTTTCTCCCAACCATTTTGGAATTGGAATCTATATTACCTTTGATTTAATGTCACAATGTTGGTCTCTCTATTAAAATGATACATATGTATTAATATATGAGGATATATAACTGTGTCTATCTACCTATCCATCTATCTATCTATCCATCCATCCATCTCCATGTATGTATGTATTTAAATAAAATAAGCAAAAACAGTTCCAAGCCAGTGAGGACAGATGACTCTCAACACAGGGGAGGGAAGTTTCTGCCAAAACACTTTTCATGGAGCAACAGATGTGCTCAGATGAACTCTGGGGATTGGGGAGAGGGTGGGTAAGAGGACTCGCTGAGGCATAACTGGACCTGGCAAGGGTAGGGAAGAGGCTGTACACAGGCCTAAGATTTCTCACACAGAACACTGAGTGAACTAATTGCTTTCTGCCCTCAGAGGCAAGATCACAAGTATGCACCAATCTTAGAACAAGGTCATACAAACAGAATCCCAACAGATATTCTTAAGTAAATACTATTTTACATAAATATATACACAACACTCCCCATTACACAGTCTTACTGATTCAGCAAGAATTGTTCAATGAGAACCCTGTAGATGTTACTGGCGTGGAGTCCTTTCCTTGCTCCGTACTGTGTGTGGGTGTATGTGCAATCATTAAGTGGTCCATGTGGTTAAAGCATGCATCAGGTCTATGTGTAGTGGAAGAAAACTGGAACTGCATTCCCACTTCTTAATATTCTTCTTTTCTTTTTTCTTTTTTAAAAGATGTAATTTATTTATTCACGAGAGACACACAGAGAGAAACAGAGACACAGGCAGAGGGAGAAGCAGGCTCCATGCAGGGAATCCGATATGGAACTCGATCCCTGTATCCTGGGATCATGACCTGAGCCAAAGGCAGACGCTCAACCGCTGAGCCACCCAGGCATCCCAATATCCTGATTTTCTGATCTAAGTAAGTCTTCTGGGACTTATAAAATGGTCTGGCCCTACTCTTGCTACCAATGGATGGCTTTCCAAAGATGATGAGACAGCTATAAAAGTGTGAAACCCAAGCAGCCCCAAAAAAACAGGACTTTTGTATTTCTGCATTGCTAAAATGTTACACTCCACCTTATGGTATATTTGAATCCAGATCCCTTTAGAAATCAATTTTTCTGGCAGGGCTCATCTCTGGACATGGGGGCCGGGAGGGAGGACCTTCTGGACTTCATATTCAAAAAGGCCTCACATATAGACTTGGGCTCTATTTCTAAATGAGGCTACATACCTCCTCATAGGTACACAAAGACTAGAAGCTATCATTCCACTTGAATTTTTAAAATATACCATGAAGTTTACAACTTCGCTTTGATCTTTCTTCATTTAAAAAAAAAATGTATTGGGGGCCTCAAATAATGGAAGTGGCTGGGCCTTCTTTCAACCTTGAAAAGGCGTGTGTGTGTGTGTGTGTGTGTGTGTGTGTGTGTCTTTTTATGTGTATTTGTCCTCTAGTGAACATTTCATAACTGGATTGGATGTAACATGCTCAATTAATCAGGAAATACATTTTTATCACCAACACCACTATTGGTTATAATTTGATCTCTATAAAGAACTGGCCAACCAGGCAGATTGAGTGTGAACTGGCTCATGACTGGAGGGAAACAAAGATGTGCAGTCAACACATCTGCTTTGCATGTTTGTGCTTTGTTTATCATAAAACAGGTGATAATGATAAGGATGTGTAAGAAGAACAGTGTTAATGATAGTGCCGTAGAGAGTGCGAACAAAAGCCATGACTTTTGAGCAAAAGCTAGATGTAAATTAAACCCTGAATGTGTTCAGAGTTGAGGATTTATAGCTATACATTTACAGCATTTAGAAAGACCTTTGGTGTTGAAATTCCTGCAAGAATAATTTTATCATTTCAAGTGTGAAACTCCCCGGTCACTGATTCCAACTCTTCGCACTGAAGCAATTGCTTTATAATAGTTTTTGCTGATGTGATCATTTTATTATGGAACAGAGTGTATGTTACAAAATACATGAAGCTTATATAATGCAACATTTACTAACACACAGTACACAAATCACTTGTGGCTCAGAAGGTGTTTGCAGATAACATGAAGACAAACATTTTAATTTCAATAGTTGTTTATTTCTTTTAATGTGTACTTTTGATTTAGGACAAATTTTCCAACTTGCCATTGATGGTAGTGATGCACAGCTTTTTTTAAGTGCAAACTAAAAAGTGAATCAACTTATAGAAAAATATTGAATAAGTCAGCAGTAGTCTGCTTAGGATAAGGCAAAAATTGTGAAAGTGGTCTGCAAATGACCCCTCTGGAAACAATGGGCTATGTAATGAAAAGAAAGAAGATGTAGACTTTGGGTTGAGTTTCTGATAGTGAGTTTCTGATAGTGATGATGGCCACACTGAGCCATCCTGGAGACCAGTGCCACACACATGTAACTGCTGCCTGATGCCCCAGGAGCGTGCTTTTTCACGTGACACTAATTGGCCCACACAGGAATGAAACCATGACCCTTCTCTCATTAGCCACATGCTCAGACCAGCTGAGCTAGCTCGCTCTGGGTCACTGGGGTCCCATGTAGGAAATTACCATTCCAGTGCCCTGTGGTCCTCTTGTAACCCCAACTAATGAATGTCCCGTGGAGCCTAACGTCATTCCTGAGGGAGCATACTGCTCTCCCAGCAGTGGAGAAGTTGATGATATTCTGAAGTTTTAACCCAGGGAAAGTCAAATAAGAAAGCACAGAGAACTCAAGAAGCCTGAGAACAATCTTTCAAACACCTGTGTGCTAACAACAACAAAAAAAAGGATGACAACAGCGTTCTGCTCTCTCCATTTGTTTGTCAGCCCTGGTCTCAGGACATGGAATGCAAGCACAGGGAAGTGAAGAATGTTAAGCATCACACAGCAAGCTCATCACAGTGTAAATGACATTAAGTGCTTGCGGTCTGGGCCAAGCACTTTCTCTCACTAACCCTAGGAGGTAGGTAGTATCATCTCTAGTTTAGAGATCAGGAAATTGAGGCTCAGAAGTAACTAGTGCAAGAGTCTATGACAGCGAGCTCATCCCAGGATTGCTGTATTCTGGAAGTTAACACATTCTCAAGTTGAAAGGAAATTCTACAAGATGGGCAGGCAGCTTGCCAAACCTTTCTGCTTGTGACCCCTTTTAGGTCTCAGGAGAAACACTGTAAGCCTTCAAGTAATCTTAATTTTTCTGTAGCTTTAGCACCATCCATAGTTTAGCCCTGACAAGAGTTTTTTAATAAGATGATAGTCAAGGCCAAGAGAAGGCATTCTTCCCAAGTTGTGGAAACATTGGAAGGAAAGAGATGGCAGACTTTTTAATGCATATTGAAGAGCTGGTAAAGACCAGTAAGTCACTTCAGCTGCTTTTTTTTTTAACAGAGCTCTTGGATCGCTACCCTAGAAAGGGTCTAACTTACTGGTGGATGATATACCTGCTGGTGCTCACTTGGCAGCCACTACTCCCAGAGCCACAGCGGACCTGCTGCCCTGGGGGTGCCCACCAGCCTCATCCTCTTTGGAAGCCACAAAGCCCTGTGCCCCTCTTCACTTCCAACTAAAGAACATTATGAATCAGAAAGGACTAGAGACACTTGAAGTAGATAACCAAACCATATTTTAACTCAGCCCTCTGGTTTCTGATTAATTGGAGGGGATGATTCAGCTTTGTCAGTGTCCTGGTCAATGCCTGAGGTATAACTGGCTAATAATAAACTTGGGAGTCAGACAGACCTAGATGGTATTCCAAATTTTCCATCGATTAGCAGAGAGATGTTGGCAAGTTACTGTTTTTTTGGTTTTTACCACTGCCCACCCACCCCTTCTGCCCCTAGAGTCCACCCTAAAACAACAGACTTTACTGTGTCTATTATAAATTTTTCTTTGACTAAGGAGCATATTTGCTTGGTCTTGGAGTGGAGACTCAATTCTGGTCATGGAATCATAAGACGGATGCAACCTTTCTTACAAGCAGGCTCTCGGGCATCAACACTGATGGAATTGAATTGTTTCCCAAAGTGAGACAACTGGTAAGAAATAGGGGCATTGAGACAGTTTCCCTGGGATAATCCTTAGTCACCAGCTGGAAGAGGCTGGGTAGAGTTGACCGTATTCTGAGAGGAAACAAGGAACCCCATGATGTGAGAACAGTGATAGACTCCTTGAAATGGGATGCCAGGCAATCTCTCTGTTTAACACTCTTCTCTAAGCACATTCAGTGGCTGATTGCCATCAGTCAGGTTTCGTAGGCTTCAAATTAGGCAAATTCAATATTGGGAGGAAACATTTATACTGCCACTTAGGTTGATTATAGCTCATTTCTCCTTGATTATCTCAGTTCAGACTGGTGAGCATTTAACAATGAATTGTAGCAGTGACTGGAGATCAGATCCAAAGACTCAAGTTCTTCTGGGGCCTCAGGTAAGCAGTTCTCTTCAACCCACTGCCACCTAGTGGCAACTGAGCATACTGAAGAGCGCTTCACTGATACTCCGGAAACAATGTGGTGGGGCAATAAACTTTTTTGTCCTTGCCACTAGAATCCAGGAAACTTAGGGAAAGATAATAAATATATCTCATTCCACTGGCCTCCATACCCTTCCCAATATTTAATGGTCACTGCACATTTTAAACGTCAAACTGACTCTTCTGCCTTTATTTTGATTAATGAGGATATTCTCATTTAATCAGAAGTCTGAGATACAAAACAAACAAGGGGAAGAAATGGAGCATCGGGTCTTGTCTCCCTTCCACAAGAACCTGTGTGTAGTGGTTAGAAGTTTCTTGTACGTTGGCTAAGCCAGTTCAATATATTCTTTGAAAGCAGGGAATTGACAGTTAACTTGATGTTTCCTTCTCTAAGCATCAGTGTGATTTTTGCCTACCTTACCCAGGTGACTCAGTTCTGGAAGCACACAGAGATCAAGTAACCAACGTGGCAAATCTTGGGGCAGTTCAACTTCCTGTACATGCATAGAGGGAAGCTGGTGACAAATTCAAATATTTCTGGAACCATGTGAGGATCAATTAGTCAAATGTGGTCAAACCCTCAGCGGTAGTGGAGTGAAGGGTGATCTCTGCAGGTCATGAAGAAAGGGGGTTAATGCCAATGAACTATTAGGTAGAATAAATTCACAGGGCAATTACCATGGCTTGGAGCTTTAAAGAGACAATTCACATTGTGGCCAAGTTCCTTTTCTAAGCATGACCTTCTAATAAATTTGGAAGAAAAAAGGCACCTCAAGGAGAGTTGATGCAGTCATGTGCTTTGGTAAAGAAAAGGCACAAGGTTACAACAATGAGATGGCAAAAGGCTTGAGATGCATTAACTTTTTAGGTCAGTGTCGTCACTTGGTAATAGACTCCCCTTCCTCCTCCCCTCCACCACCCTCAAAATCAGCAGAGACAAAGCAGTCAGTACATTAATACAATCGTATTTATTAGTTTCCAGACTCCCATAAGACACGTACCTAAAGCAGAACACTGCAAACTGACATTACTAGCAGCAATCCTCCCTAAACATGAAGAATTTAGTGAACTTCATAATTAGGAGTAATTTCAAGACAAGATTATAAGTTATGGTTTTTCTTTTAGCAGCTGGTATATGAATAGTGAAAGTATAAATACAGAGAGTAATCCAGGTTTAGCCTCATCTAAAAAAAACATTAATAAGTCACGGTGCAGAGGAGTATCCCCAGGGTTACCAAACAGAAGGCTAATGTCTTTAGATGTCAGTATGAAATAAGAAAATCACTTTTCAAGACATCGCTTACTATCTGTGTTACTGTCAGGACAACAGAAAAAGAACCGGACAGCTGCCCTAGAACCTAGCTCACATATGATTCAGTCAGATAATCATTAAATAATACCCCCTTAAAATTGTTTAGACATTTCTCCCCCACAGCTCTAAAAACATAACATCAGACATAACATCAGACATTTGCTCCAAAGGATTAAAAATCAAAAGCAATTGCGATGTATTGGGAATAGCTTTTATAGCCTTCCTGAGGGACGGTTGCCATCTTTTCAGAGAGTGTTTTTAAAGCAGCACTAACTCTGGTAGCTTATCAAACTACTTTTTATTCTAAATAAATAAAAGACCAACTGAAGGTCTCAGGTGTACTTACTTCTTTTCCCCTAGATCTCTGAACCATCCAAAGCCATTCCTTGACAGATAGCTTTCATTTTTATTAGAGGAGTGCAAGACAACTTACAAACATTTGAAAAATACTCAAAACACTGAGAGTAAAAAAGGCGCAACCCTTCCTTAGAGCCCAGGAACCTATGACAGGAACCCCATAGGCTTATCTAAAATCCATCAACTCAATTTGCCAGAAAGTAGTGACAGACCACCCACCTTTGCAACATAGGCCCAGATGAGACTTTCTTGCTTTATAACCACTAAGAAAAGCATCTGGGAGTTACTGTCTGGGAAAACAGGCTGATGAATAGAAAAAGGGTTAACTGTAGTCTGTATCTGGCACAGGAAAAGAAAAATTAAAACAGTTGCTAAACCATTTTGTTTATACTGTGATACTCTTATGTGAACCTTGGCCTTCCCATAGTAACCATTTCATTAATAAAAAATACATAAAAGATGGGAAAGCTTTGGGGCAGCACCAGTGACAGCTAGCTGTCTGAATAATTTTAATTTTTCCTAAAGGCAAAGATTAGAGAAAATTTACAAAATTGATTCTACTTCATGATTTTGCCCATGTCAGCAGCTACAGGGATAATGCAAATAGAAATACAAAACCCCTTAGCATCAAGTTAGGGTACTATTTTTCTCTCAAGGGGTAAGTGGTATACCTAGATTTCTGTACAGCTTCTGAGGGTTAAAGACAGCTCATAGTTCATGCCTTGACAATTTCTAAAGGTACTCCCAGCCTATATTACCACGAGGATAGATGACGCCCCTCCTGACCCACTAACAACTCAGAGCAAGGATTCTCATGCACCTAGACTTTAATGTGAATGGCTTCTAGGCTTTCTGATTTGATAAGCACCCTGAACAGAGAGCAAGGAACTGACTGGTCTAAAGCCACCTGCCTTAGACACTGGTAATGCTGGCTAACCATCTCACAAATGGCCCACCATCATAAGATGGTCTCTGAAAGGAAGCATAAACTGCTTCCTGAGTACCAGAACAAATAACCTAAAGTGGAAGTTCTCCTGGTGGTAGCAGCCACAGAATCACCTCTGTGTACCAAGAATGGCACATGAAATCATGGGTGTGAAAACACATCTCTGTTGCTCAATGCCTTGTTATCATCTAACCCAAAGCTGGCTGCTCCTGAGACCTCAACAAGTGCACAGGTACTTGTTGTGTATGTCCCATGAACTGTCTCAGAAACAGATTCCCATGTCTAGTGATTACTTTGAAGAACCCAAATTGGATGTTCAAAAATATGTACTATGCCTACCAAACTGCCCTGAGCCCAAATCCCTGGAGAATACTAGAAATAAGTTTTGTTGCATTTCAGTTTTGTAAGACTCCCCTCAGGGGGCCTCCAGAACTCTACCGTTGTAGCTGTTACTTTCCTTTTCTCTTTCTTTCCTCTGAGGAAGACTTCAGTTATTTTCATAGCAACTTATTATAATGTCCTAGGTAATGACATATTCAGAGCAGCACATAGGTTATTAGGACCAATTTTTTCTCCCTTTTGAAAAATTTCTAGAATAATAAAGAAAAGGCAATAATTTAAAAAATTGACTTCCCTAAAAAACAATTGTCATACTTTGTACAAAATAGCATATTTACTAAATAGTATTTATCCTAGAATTACTGTCCAGACCAAACCATAAACGGGGGTATATGGGCATATTATAAACTGATCACATGGATTTAAAATACTTTTCAGAGCCAGAATTATTAAATTGGACAGAAAAGTAGTAAGCCAATCATTATCTGGACATATGAAAATTATATATAAACATGAAAATTATATATAAACATGAAAATGCAGCATGTGTTTAAAATAAATCACATTACATTTAGTCAGGCACTAAAATGAATGGAAACTGATAGATTCCTTTTGATACCAAACTTTTACTTTATTGGGAAAACCTGGTATCTATTGCAGCTTCTAGCTGAGGGACAGAAGCGCAGACAGATGAAGACATCTAACAGGAAAGACAGTAAAGAGGTAGAGGCAGGGGTGCCTGATGATTAAAGATGATAACTATTAATTGGAACTGAGATTTTAGACATACTACTTAGAAGAGAATTTAGAGTAGCAGATTCCAAAGATAATTTGCATACTTTGTAACATGGAACCTCTCTAAATGTTTATTGTATGTGAGATGGCTCTAAAGAGTAATATTTAAAATGCATTTTAAAATAAAAACTAGTAAACAGAACAAAACATCTCCCATAATTCCCCTTTGGGGATGTGTCATTTTTAGATGTGCATTCTCCCTTTGGTACTACCATATAAACCCACTGAAAAGTTCAGGGGAATTCTTTCTGATGATGATCAGAAAAAGGCTGGGATGTGGGGGAAGCAGCAAAGAAATATTACTCTTCTTTTATTGAGGATATTCTTCTGAGAACTTCCATTGTCCTTTAGGAGAAAGGAATGGATTATGGAAAATAGTTCCTGAAGATATCACTGCCTTCTGAGGACAAGTTCATAATTATGACACCTATGGAGATGACCTTCATAGGTAGCACCTACCTTGTTCATAAGACATAGAACTCTTACCAAGCTATGAAATATAGTTAGTAAAAGCTATTCATGGCACTTAAATATGTTTAGAGACTTTAAAATGCCTTCCTAAATTTCTGACTCGGTGCCCCGGTGAGGTAGGTGTCTGATGGGAAAAACTGAGGCACAGAGGGGTTAAGTCTGCTCTCCTTTCATTGCATGATGAGCCAGGACCCAGCTAGCAAAAGGACCAGGTGTCCTAACTCCCTTAAATGTTATTCATCCTGATTCTCAGAAGGCTTACCTAAGTTACACAAAAGATACAGCAGGGGAATTTTTTTTTTTCAAACATTTTAACTAGTTACCTATTTCTCATTCTCCTTTGAACATAAGTTATCTAAAATCAAACCAAATATAAACTAATAAAACAAAAAAAATAAATATTGCCTAACAGTCTGTGTCAAGATGTAGCCTATTCTGTACTGGTGATTGAAAAAGTATATATGATTCAAGTAGAAGTATTAGAGGGTGCTACAGTGTTCCCATTACTCAAGCCAGGCTGTGAGTAAAGTGTCCCTTATGGATGCCACCCACTGTACTTTGTAAGAGCCTCTCTGGCGTGACATGAGGGAATAAAACTACCATTCCTGTTTCATGGAAAAATCATTCTGAAAGTTGGTCTACACAGGCCAGCCCTGCCTGGAAAGGGAACTCTCAACTATGTGATGCATACATATTACTGAATTCATGGAGAACTCTTTGAAACCAGATAAGAAGGTCACAGTCACCTGCCATAAAGCTCACGGGACAGTTCACACTACATACAGAAGGGCAATACACTGGGTACATGCACTAGCACCATGCCACAGAAGTGAAAGAAAAGGACAAGAAGCCACCTCATGAGTATCTTCTAGTCCCACCTGGCATGCCATTCTCAGAAGCTACCTCTGGTAAGTGGGGAAGATTGATGAAGTTCTGTTATCCCTTTAAATAATAAGGAGAGGGATAAAAACAGAATGTTCACTGCTGGCTGCTTTGAGCATAGCAGCTATTCAAATTCTACCCTTACATAAGTTGGTGGCTTTCTTAGTTTTACAGATAGTCAAAGATAATAAATTACATTTTTGGATCAAGAGAGAATGATATAGAGCAAAATTCGAAGGTCAGTTACAAGTTGTGGGCACAGGACTACAGGGAAATTTATATTGCTACTCTTAGAATCAAATTCATGAGTACTCAGGGCACTAGCTTTTAGAAATGAAATCTTTTTTTTTTTTTTTTTTTTTTGAGGTGTTTTTTCCTCCCATCCTTATAGTGTCTGTGGGGTGAATTTAATTCATACCATGACCCTCCCTAATTCAAATGAAGATTTGATATTTGGTTTGAGTATCTCTAAAGTTGACCATGACACCAAATAAGATCCATGTTTCCTCTGTACAGCTTTTGACTTGATATTAGCAAAAATACCCACCCTCCTGAGGCCTGTGTCCCCTTGAGGAAGCTCATCTTCCAGAGGGCCCAAGCCTGGCTCTATGCTCTGCACATGCAGGACCAGAGGGAATCATAGTTTCACTGGGATACTAGGATACAGCATAGCAGCAATTCATGCATTTTATTTATAGAAACCAAAGCTCCAGTGAGGCCAAGTTGGTCACTGTGCAAGATGAACCAGCAGAACATTCTCACCTCGAATGAATATCTGATTTATGTGTCGAGTGAATACCTGCTGGTAATCCACTTTGGGCTTTCGCTTTTTTTTACGGGGCTGGCCCCTGGAAAGGGTGGTAGCCCTGGAAAAGGTACCTCCTGCACTTGACCCTTCTGTCCGTGTAGTCCTCCCTGACATCTCTGACCTGGACTCCTCCCTTGCAGATGCCTGCAGGGAAGAAGGGACAGAGCGGGAACGCCTGCGTGAGCCCCGGTCAGTATCTCCTCTTCCCCACACTGAAGCCACCTTCCAAGTAGATGTCTGGGAATATCTGGACAGAGTGGAGTCTTCAACTGCAGACTTAGAATCTGCTTCCTTTTTGGAAGAATCTTGAAGTTTTAGGCGATCGAACAGCTATAAGGAAAGCAATGATAAATATCAGCCTTCTCTTTAGCCTCCAATATCCCTCTTTCGATATATAGAAAAAACACCAGATTGCTCCTTGCTGTGTAATTTTTTAAAAGTTAGTAATGGATCTTCTTCTATGGGTAGCTATAATTCAGATAAATATGACAAGAGAAAAGTCACCTGCTTTTCTCTGTGGTATAAAATAGAAAGACTTTTAAGGCTTAAAGAGGTAACTTATTGCTCAAATACTATGCTGGTCAAAAGCATAGATTCATTTGTGATTAGCTGAATGCATGAGAAGTGAGACTAATGAAGATCTTGGTCCAGGCATGCACGGTGGACAGCAATCGAGCTTTCCCACTAAGAAAACCTGGTCACCAGCCTCAGTGACCTCAATTCCTAAGCTTGAAAGCATGATGGGCACTCAAGAAGTGAGGAGAAATAGCCTACCCTAGTGAGAGTCAATGAAGAATCCCGCTCATACGCTTTGCCTAGAACAGGTTTTCGGTAGGTCTCATCCACATCAGTAAGTGCCTAGAGAAATAGCCCAAAGGGGGAAAAAATTAGGCATAATTAAAAATATTATTTTTACAGCTTCCAGGGAAATTTTAAAAAGCAGAGTAAACACCTCATTTAGCAGAACCAAACAAGTGACTCTGCTCTTATGTACAAAAACATGGTAATACCAGGCACCCTCTGAGTGATTTCCAAGCTGCTACCACCATGTAAGATGTTTTATCTATTTACAAATGCATGGTAGAGGTTCTTAAATTTCAATATGCATAAATATCTAGGAAATTTATTAAAATATAAATCCAAGGCTACTTCCTAGATATGCTGATTTAGTAGGTCTGGATAAAGCCTAGGAACTGTTATAACCAGAAACTCCATGATTGTGTTGTAGGATGCCCCTGGGCCGCACTTTGAGAAGCACTATTCTACTGCTTCCTTTCCTTCCTCAATTTCTAGGTCTTATGACAGCAATGAACAGGTACTAACCAGGGTTACACAGAATTGTTGGTGAATTTTTGTCTCTGAGAGAACAACCTTGTAGGACAGCTATTTAGGATCAAATGAAATCAAGTATGAGAAATCATTCTGAAAAGTGTAACTCATCCTACAAATATAAGCTGACAGTATTATTATTATGACCATCATATCAAAGACGTTCTCTTAAATCCTTTTCCTTCAAAGGTAAAATTATAACAATAAAGTACTTTTTCTTACATTTTAGATATAAGAAAAATGGGCCTCAGAAAAACTACTTTGCCTAGAGTAACACAACTACCAAGCGGTAAAGCTAGTATTCAAATCCAGGTCTTCTGATCCCACAGTGGTTAAAAACATGGTCTTAGGAGTCAGAAAGACCTGAGATAAAGTTCTAGAACTTCCACTTACTAACAGTGTGACCTGGGGCAATCAATCATTCAATATCTTCAGCCTCAAGTTCTTCATTTGTAAAATGGAATAGTAATAAACCTCACTCATTAATATATGTAAACCCTTGGTACACTATCCAGCAAATGTTAAGTGCTCATTACATGTCAGCAACTACTATACTCATCTAGGAGAATGCATGGATCAAGATAAAACGCAGGAAAAAGAAAAGTTGGAGATGGAAGACTCTATGAAAAAGAAATGCCAGAAAGCCTGGTGGTTCCTATTTTAACTGCCTCATAGTGTAGTTGTGCTATAATGTATCTCTTCACTCCTACTATGTCTAGTAAACAGACAGTAAACCTCTAGGAGAGTGGGGGCACATTTCCTTTATAAGGAAATACCATGGAAAGTGCCTTGCTTATTAGTATGCCTGCTTCCCCTCTATCTTTACCTATCTTCCCAAAACTGTAGATTGAAAGTTCCTTTCTGAAATTTCTGTTCTTAACACTGTGGTAAAGAAACGGCCAAAGTGGGAAATCAATAAATATTTTGAAATGAATGAAAGAAAGGTCAGTAGGAAACTGACATAAAACTACTAAATAAATAATTATTCCTTAAGGCTGGGTTTCTTAATCATAGCACTAATGACATTTTCAACCAGATAATTCTTTGTTGTTGGGGGGCTGTCTTGTGTACTATAGGATGTGCAGCAGCTCCTCTGGCCTCTAACCCATTAGATACCAGTAATGTCCCTCCCACACCACAGTTGTGACAATTAAAAAAAATGTCCCCAGACATTGTCATATGTCTCTAGGAGGAAGAGACGAGCAAAACTACACTGGTTGAAAGCCAATGCCTAAAGAAAAGAAGAAGTTAAAATAACCCCAGACTGCAAAAATTCTAGTTCTGCGAAGTTATTCTATTGGTTTTCCTAAATTAGGATACTCAGGTCATTTGGACATAAAAAAGTTTTAATCCCTAGGAGGTTCTCCAGGCCCTTGAGAAAGGCTTAATTACCATATTCCAGAACTTGTCAAATGCGACGAGGAAGCCTGTACAGACGCCCCGAAGACCCTTGAAAGTGCGGATGTGAACATTCACCTTCACTCCCTCTCGGATACAACGATGGAGTTCACCCAGAGGGCTGCCTTCATGTACTGAAACAAGGCAAAAACAGCGAGCATAGCATGAACATTTGCTCTCATTCCCAGAATTAACAATCAAGACCACCCAACCATCTCCAGCAACATCAAGCAACATGGTGCAGTGGCAACCTCACTATGGAAACAGGAAGGCCCAATGGGCAACAGAACTGGTACAGGCAACATATCCTGAAATAAGGCAAGGTTCTGCCAAGATAGATAGAAAGCATACAGTTGTCTATCACCCAAAGGTTTCACTACTTGTGTATTCTGTGTTCTGTGTTCTATGATGCCATTGATTCTAAGATGCACCATTATTTTAAAATGTTTTGGTGGTAGTGGTGGGGGAACCTTACATTAAATGTACACATCAGCAGCAAAATTCTTCTTAGTTCTGTGACTGGTTAAGACAGCTTTTAAAAAGATAATTCTGGACAGCCCTGGTGGCGCAGTGGTTTGGCGCCGCCTGCAGCCTGGGGTGTGATCCTGGGGTCCCAGGATCGAGTCCCACATCAGGCTCCCTGCATGGAGCCTGCTTCTCTCCCTCTGCCTGTGTCTCTGCCTCTTTCTCTCGGTGTCTATGAATAAATAAATAAAAAATCTTAAAAAAAAAAAAGATAATTCTCCTGAACCATATATCTAGCTTGACTCTTACAGGGAAAAAAAAAAAAAAAAAAAAAGGAAAAACAAGCCAAAATTTCATTCATATGTTTATTTATTTATCAATCACATGTTTAAACAAATCCTGTAGCACATCTGTGCTTAAACATACGCAGTCCTCTAACAGAGAACAGACTTTTAGCCCCTATCTGAAGATACTCCATGCTAAGCTCTCTGGAGCCACTAGTGTTCCAGCGTACATCATCTTTACACTAGGAGGAAGATACCTGGGTGCATTCCAAGCCTGGTTGATACAGAGGCACCTGCTAGGCATTAGGCTCCTATGAGACTGCTGATAAGCATCACATAAAGAGTACAACGATTCATGGGAAGAATGCTGGGACTATAAATTGCAGCCTTTACTATGATGGATTCTTTTTTTCAGAGCTTGGGAACAGAGATGAATTTCATTTTTATTACTTCACATTAACTTAGCCTTCACAATTTGATGGCTATACCATATAAAACCTCCCAAAAGAAAACTACATGTATACACACACACTCTTACACTCTCACTCACACATATACAGTCTCGGTCTTTCTCACTTTTAAAAGGCAAAATTCTCTGGAGATTGATTATTGCCATCAAGAGTAAACACACACAAAAAATCTGTTTTGTTTCCAGTGACATGACAGTAAACAATAGTCCTGCACTTCAGTTTGGATAACTAAGCAGGTTACCCATGACCTCCTTATCCCTCACTCATGGATCAGCTTATAAATGATGGCATTGATAAATTAACAAAAGAAAATACTCTTAAAGGAACTAAATTAGCAGATGAGAAGTAGGAGCTTATGTCAGATTGAAGATTCAACAAGGAGGCACAGTAGAAGGCAGTGTGCAGAAACAGAGGTCTTGGAAAAGAACAGGAGAACCTTGGTCTGACCTTCATCATCTACTCTTCTTCTAGCAATATCGGTATTTTTAAATTCTTTGAATGTCTGAGTAACTTTTTCTTCACAAGTCTGAGCTTCCTTATTCATAAAATGAGGTTAGACTAGTTATCTTCTAGATTCATTTCAGGAATAAGTCTCTGTAATTTAAGTTCTTAGAAACTGATCACACTGCCTGGATCAGTTTCTCTGCCTATATGTATTCACCGCTTCCTCCCACTCCCATAGGTGTTTCCACAAGCAGCGGAAAGACCATTCTTTTTCTAATTTGTAAAAACAAAAAACAAAACAAAACAGAAAAAAACCCCAGAGGTACTACATCCCCCCACTCCACCGCCCCGAACCCCCAAATCAGAAAGAAAACACAAGCACACATCTAACAGTTTCTTACTCTGGTTAAACAAATGATAAACTCAGGTCTTTTAACTCTCGTATCTGCACTTTTCCCTTGATTTTTTTTTCTTCCAAAGATTTAATAAGGTGTAATTCCTGGGAGCACTTCACTCCCTTGTGTGATCAAAAATACAACACTAGCACCGTCTGTCACAGCAAACTGCCAAGGCAAAGATGAGCTCCACATTCTGAATCAGAATACACATTCTGCATCTCTTTCCAGCAGTCTGTGTAACAAACTCCAAATGGCTATAGGAGCCAGTCTTCTGAAATTTAATACAACACAAAAACATATGCCTTATCTTTGATGACAGTTATTCTTCGGGATCTCCTTCTCCCCCCAACCTTCTAAAGCCAGGTCATTCTTAACTCCATTCTTCTCCCTACTTGTGGTAACACTAAGCTCAGACAATAGATCCTCAGTAACTTCAGACGTGCTCTTTTCTTTCTCTTTCCCCAACCAATAATACAGTCCAGAGCCTGATCAGATGATTGGTTTACCACAACAGTCTTCCAGTTCCCCTCACTCACATCACCCCTGACACCAACATTATCACCAAGTTTAAATTTATGCATGTTATTTCATTTAATCCTCACAACTTTAATACACAGGTGCTATTATTTTGCCCCACTTCACAGATGAGGAAAATGAAGGCTCAGAAATATTTGTTTAAATAATGTCTCAGGGTTACTTACCTAGTAAACAGCTGAGCCAACACCCAGTACAGGCAGGTTATATATACATCCTGACCTTGAGCTTTTAATTATGACAGTCTAAAACAATAACCACAACAACAACCTATAATGATCACAGTGACACTTAACTGAGAATTTTTCTGTGTTCTACTGTTTTAAAAGCTCTGAATGGGTTAACTAATTTAAATCTAACAACTCTAGGTAGATACTATTACAGATGAGGAAACTGAGGCCCCAAAGAGTTTAAGTGACTTGCCTACGGTGAAACAGCTAGAAAGTGGAGGAGCCAGTGTTCAAAATTTAAAAAGCCAGCAGCCAAACCTTTGAATCTGTGGTCTATACCCCCCTAAATATTTTACTACTACTAGAAATTAAGTCATTAGTGACACTGCCCTAAAAGTGCTTTTGCTTAACAATATACACGTGGTCCCCACTATCTATCATAACAAAGACAAAATCTTTGGTCTTCAAAGTGTTTTAACAAATCCTTCTCTGGACCTAAATTCAGTTCTCATTGCTCCAGATACACCCTCTGCCTCACCTATGTGGCACCCTCCACCCACCAAAAGAAGCAAGCAAAGAAAAATGAGAATGAACTCCCCTCTTCCCTTACTTGAGATTAGCATAATGGCCCTGGCACACAGGCACTGGAGTTGGACAAACCCAGCAGTAAGTCTTAGTTGCAAAAAAAAAAAAAAAAAAAAAAGGTCTCAGTTGCAAACTAGCTATGTGATCCTGGGCAAGTAGTTAAGCTCAAGGAACCTCATTTATAAAGTTGTATCTATGGGTAAAATAAGATATAATGCATCTAAAGGGCTTAGCAAAGTGCACAGCACTTACTAGCTAAATAACAGTTGCCCTAATTAGCAACAATAAAATTGTCTCCTGATCTAAAAAGGGGCATGAGAGAACTTTTTGGGGTGATGGATTTGTTCCGTAACTTGATTGCTGTGGTCATTTCACAGCTATACATTTGCCAAAACTCACTTAAAAAGGGTGAATTTTGTTATGTGTAGATTATACCCCCAATAGCCTTTTTTTTTTTTTTTTAAGATTTAATTTATTTATGAGAGAGCAGGCTCCATGCAGGAAGCCCGATGTGGGACTCCATCCAGGGTCTCCAGGATCAGGCCCTGGGCTGAAGGTAGTGCTAAACCTCTGAGCCACCTGGGCTGCCCAAAAGCCTAACTTTTAAATAATTACTGTTATCCTCAACCATGCCCTTCCTTAAATTAACTTTGAGACCTGAAGCCAATCTCTTCTAGGAACTCTTTCTGAATGACTTTCATCTCCACCCTTGTTTCTGTACTTGTCTTTCTTCTTTTTAAAAATAAAAAAATATTTTATTTATTTTAGAGAGAGAGATTATACTGGAACAGGGGGAGGGCAGAGGGAGGCAAGCTGACTCCCTGCTGAGTGGGGAGCCCAAGGCCCAGCTTAGGCTCAATGTCACAAGCCTGAGATGAAGACCTGGGCCGAAACCAAGAGTCGGATGCTCAACCTACGGAGCCACCCAGACACTGCCGTACTCTTCCTGTTTTCGGAAGTTTATCAATTCTCTGTGATGTCTACCCGTCATCATCATGTACAGTCCACTGTGTCCAGTGCCTGTGGCACAGTCTGAGATCTTGATGCCACCATATCCTTAATCACGACAAATCAAGAGCTGCTTTCCGTGCTCCGTCGTACCAACGAAGCACAGTGCTTCATGGGCAAAGCCAAAACCGTTCGCTACATAAAATAAGTTTTTCCCTTGACAATCTCAGTAGCGAAGCAACAACTGGCAAAATGGAAATAAATGTTACGGTGTGAGACTTGGAGTGCACTTCCGAGATCCGACGGCGGCAAAAAAAAAAAAAAAAAAAACAACCACGTCCACACAGAATGAGGAGCCCCCACTGTTCTGAGGGCACCAGGGTGCTCCGTCCGTGCCCCCGCTGGGCCAGCCGCTGCGGCACCGAGTCACAGCGAGGGACGTCGCCGGGACACAGCCGACCCGCAGCTGCTCTAGGCGCACTTCTGGGGATGTCACGAGATCCTCCCCGGCTTAGCGCGCGACCCTCCGGTCTGGCGGCGGCGATTCAATCCGGTTCGGTTCGGCTGGGAGGATGCGGAGGCTGCGGGCGGCCAACTGGCCACGGCGCTCACCGGCAGAGGTCGGGAGGGCTCCGCCAAGGGGCAGGAGGCGTGAGCCGCCCCGCGCTGCTTCCGCTGCCTCGGAGCGAGACCCGGCCGCCGCCGACACGGGGGGGCGGGGCGGGGCAGCCTCCGAGGGCCGCCCGCGTCCCTGGCGCCGTCACAACTCCGACGGGCCTGCGCACACGGTGCTCCCGCAGGCGTCCCGGCGCTCGCGGCCCCGGCGGGCGAGCAAGGGCTGTGCGGACGGCGCGGCCTCCCCGAGCCTCCCCGCGTAGCCGGGGGCCGTCAGCGCTCCGGGGTCGGGGTCGGGGTCGCCACACGGCGCCGCGCTCCACCCCGACGGGCACAGGCGGGCTCCCGAAGGCCGGCCGCCCCCCGGCTCGGGCCCCTCCCGGCCTCCGAGCGCTCCCGCAGACCCCGCAGCCGCCGGCTCCCCCTCGGCGGCCTCGGCCGCTCCGGCCGCTCCTGCAGCTCCGGCCCCACGGCTCGCGCCGACGGCGGACTCCGCAAGGCCCCGCCCCGCCCCCGGGACCCCGGCCCCGCCCCCGGGACCCCCGCCCCTCCCCGCCCCCCGCCCCCCCCCCGCCCCGCCCCGCCCCCGCCCCCCGCCGGACTCACGGGGCATTCGCGTGAGCACGTTGCGCGGCGCCTTCCTGCTCCGACCCGGACCCCGCCGGCGCGCCCCGGCGGCCCCGTCCCCTTCCTCCTTGGTCACCATGAGGCGACGGAGGCGCTGGATGCGCTCGGGGTCCGGGGCCGGGGCGTCCGCGCGGCGGCGGGCTCTGGCCGAGGCCCCGGCCCCGGCGGCGGCGGCGGCGGCGGCGGCGGCGACCCCCGAGCCCGCGGCCGCGCCCCGCGCCCTCCCGCGCCCGCCGCCCCGGACCCCGGTCCTGAGGAAGCTCTCGTACTCGGCCAGGTTGTTGAAGCAGGGCGCGTTGGGGTAGGGGATGGGCGGCAGGCGGGGCGCGTACAGGGCCAGCAGCGGGTCGAAGCTGTCGGAGCTGACATCCAGCCGCGGGCTGGGGGGGCGCGCGGGGCTCCCGGCGCGAGCCGACCTCGCCCCCCGCTCCCGCTCCTCCATGTTTGAAAGGCCCGCAAGCCGAGGCCGATGGGAAGGAGGAGCGGGGCCGCCAGAGGGCGGCACTGCGCAGCCGCGGCTCGGGGCTGCACTGCGCCGGCGCGGCCGCGGGGGGGCAGCCTGTGTCCGCGCTCGGCCCGCCGCCGCCTGCGCGCCCGGGGAACAGGTTCATCTGCTTGAATGCGGCGTTTCCTCATTCACATCATTATCACTTAGCGTGTTTCTTAATACTCCAGATTCCCCGGGGGTGGATCTTGGAATCGGCATTTAACCAGCCTCCCTAAGCGTTTCCCTGCTTTCGAACTGCCGTGTGCGCTCCCAGCCGGAGCGGGTGGGAAGAGGCTGGAAGAGGGCAGTCGGTGGCCCCATAAGCCTTCAGGCCCGGGCTCGGATTAGTTAGCTTCTGTGGATCTTTACATTCTCACCTGGAATAGGATAGGAATAGCACCTAACCCACAGAATTCTCCAAAGTATGAAGCGGTATTGCGCAGAGCGCATGTAAATGCCCTATGCTAGCTAGCTAGTGTTGGTTAAGTAGACCGTCAAACTCTGAAGGAGGGATGGACCCCAATCCCCCATTTCCTACGCTTCATGCAAAATAACTTGCACTAATACCAGAGAGACCTTATTAAGGAAAGTTCATTGTATTCCTGATTTTTCAAGCACTGCCTGGGCAATTTCCTTGGAAATTAGGATCCAGCTCTTAGAATGATGGAAGATTTACAAGACCTGGTTGTACCACTTGTTATTTTATGACTTGTTTAACAAGATAGTTGTGCTTTTTTTTCCCCCCCTTAAGATTTTATTTGAGAGAGAGAGAGAGAGAGAGAGAGAACAAGCAGTGGGGAGGGGCAGAGCGTGGGAGGGAGGGAGAGAGAATGAAAGCAGATTCCTTGCTGAGCCAGGAGCCCAATGTGGGGCTTGATCCCAGGACGGGGAGATCATGACTTGAGCCCAAGGCAGATGCTCCACCAATTTAAGCCACCCAGGTGTCCCCGTTTTTGCTATTTGATATTAAAATCAGTCCATAGAGAAGGCCAGCTATTACTCCCATCAGCACAGCCAAGATGTTTCCAGTTACCCAAAAGCCACACAAATCACTTTCCTGCCACCACTCTCCTGAACTATCACAACTAGTGTTAATTACACACTAGCTGTCTTTCTATTTCAACAGAATTTCTTTAAGCTTTGGAAAGCCCAAGAGAATGCTATTCTCTACCTTAGAGAGCAAGATGAAAATATGTAACTATAAAGAAAGAATACAGGCTACAAAAGAAAAGCCATCAAAGTGAGTTCCTAAGAACATTATGGGTTTAGTTATGGCAGGACTATTAAACTATATTCCTTTGTACAAAACTTCCCACCCAAACAAAAAACAAAGCTGCAAACTGCTGCCAATTCAAGGAGTAAATGCTTGTCCCCCTATCTTATGACAAAATTGAGCCTTTGTACTATCACATAGCACCCACAGAAAGCACATTTCTTTGGATGTTTTGTTCTGAAAGTCTGTACCCTAATGCCTATATTTAAATATATCTATATAATAGAGGTCTATGTAGATACAATTTATCTATATAAATTTTGATATAAAATGCTATACATTTACTTACCATTAAGTAAATGACTTACATTTGCCAGTCAGGAGCTATGTTACCCTATTGCCTCATTTGGCCTATCACAGCATACCCAGTGCCTTGTCACCCAAAGTGCCACCTATCATTCATCATAGGCATTAAAAACCTTTCTGTTTTTTTTTATTTAATTTATTTATTTTTTTTTTTTTGATAGTCACAGAGAGAGAGAGAGAGAGGCAGAGACACAGGCAGAGGGAGAAGCAGGCTCCATGCACCGGGAGCCCGACATGGGATTCGATCCCGGGTCTCCAGGATCGCGCCCTGGGCCAAAGGCAGGCGCCAAACCGCTGCGCCACCCAGGGATCCCCCTTTTTGATTAAAAAAATCAGATTAGCAAACCTCCTATCTTCATACGGAGAGAAGAGGAAGCTGGAATAGCACCGAAAACAAGCATTCCAAGTAAATTTTTGTACAAAGACTATGAACCACTGCTGTGATGATGGTACATTCATCCTGGCTTACGTAAAGACACACATATACAAAAGTTGGATTCATATACTGTATTTGTATGAGAAAAATAAATGAAAAATTAGGCCAAGGGAGTTGAAGCCTTTATTTTTTTCTCAGAGATTTTATCAATTACCAAACATGCATCAAATCTCCTCTAGTGAGAACAGGAAGGGGAAGAAATGATTCCAACAGATGAGGTATCAATTAGTGAAGAAGGAGACCAGCCATTGCCTTTAAAAATACATTTTCTCTGTGGCTGTAAATTCTGTAATGCAAGACCAGGCACTAAAACATAGGCTGCCTCCTAATTCTTAATAGAGCCAAATAATCCTCCTGTGAAATATGAAAGGAGGACAACGGGCAATGTGAGTTCTCTCACCACGTACCCTCACTTCTGGGGCCAGCAACTAGGCCACATTGCAGTTACTGCTGCTGCTCTCTGCTGCTCCTCCCCTCATCTCCATTGGCCCACCAGCAGGTGGAACTGTTAGGAGTCCTCTGACACCTGCCATTTGTGACCCCAAGGGAAGTGCTGACCACTCTGCTCTCTAACTCAGATGTCAGTGTTCCAATTCCATAGAGGCTACCTGAGAATCCTTTTTAGAAAATCCAACAGGAAGGTGACTTTTACAACTGAAGTGTTTAGAGGACACAGAGTCCATGTTTTATCTTCCTTGTTCATTTTCAGTTTCTTTTTCTCATATATACATATAATTCTCTTTCTTCTTAGAAAAAGTAAGTGGCTTTGGAAATATCCTTGGCGAGACAATGATCCTGTTGACAGCTCCACAAAATCAATCTATGGAATGTTTACACAAGGACATCCAAATTACTAATTTGTTCAGCCAAAGTTGCCAACTTGGGAGACTGGCACAAAATCCTGATTCTCCCTGCAATTCCTGAATTCAGAGGCATCGTGTAACCACCAACTCATTATTTATCTCAAGGTCAAAGTACAAGGGTAGGAAAGGTGAGATTTTCAAGGTTAGTAGATTTTGTAGTTAAGAACAGGTGGTTGAGAGTAAAGTTTGGGTTCATCCATCATAGGTGGAAAAAGCTTGACAAGTTTTTATAAGACTTATGCCACAATCTAAAAATGATTCATCCTGCAAGGCATAAAATACTTCTTGCTTTATAAAAATAGAACCACGATTAAAAAAAAAATGCACTTCTACCGAAGGAACCATGTTCCAACACTGTAAAAAAAATGTTCTACTTAAAGCAGAACACGATAACCACCCCTATCCATCCCTTCTTTCCCTGTTTCCTTTCCAACCTGATATATGTCACTCCTGGCACACTGCTGTTGGTAGTAGGGATTGTAGGGCACCTAAGGCCAGGAGACTTAGGGGGTCTTGCATGGATAAGCCTGCCAGGGCTAAAAAGCAAAGGATCAGCTGTCTTCATCTAGGATCTCTGGATGTTCCTTCCAAAAAGCATCCCCGATTATATCGCAATATAAAGGCACTGGCTTAGTCCTGGTCCGGGTCACTGCCATCTTTTTCCCTTGCATTTCTTCTGGCAGTTTAACTTCTTTTGTTGTGACTTCACCCACCTACAGGTAAAAGTTAAAATATTGACATTGTTAACTGGGTTTGGGAGAGAAGAGGGGGATATGCAGGAAGTTTACTTTTGACTTTATATACTTCTGGGTGATATATATTTATCAGGTAGTTATACAGATACACACATTATCTCAACATATATGAATCTGTTAACAATTAAAAACTTAAAAAGTTATGTTGCTATATTCTGAAAGGAGATCTTAGAAATAAAGGAGTGAGTCCATGTTCCCTATTAGCAGTAACTATAGAATTAGAAGTATTTCTGCTCTCTCATCTGCATTTGCAAGTATCCAAGCCTGTGCTAAAGAGCAAATGTGCTTTAAAAATACTAATAAGCTGAAGTTGCCAGTGGAATGACTAATTCTTAAGACACCACTTAACACCTGAAAACATTCATTAAAAAGAAAAACTACTTTACATGGAAGGAGGTAAATTTAGAGAAATTATGCTCAGAAACTGGTACAGAGAGAAAATATTGGTGGAATTAAGAATTTAGGTAAATGTACAGACTTATTACTTAATATTAAGGGAATAAGCATGCATATCTGGGGAATCTCCAGAATATTCTGCAAGTGACAGAACCGGCGTATACAATATCTTCTACTGCCTCATCTAATAGTCATCATGGGATGGATGGACTATTTAACGATATTATCCAGTGCGGAAGAAATGTCCTATGAACGCAAAAATCCTTCTATCTGTGGCGTACCCCTTTATAGGGTTTTATTTGATTTGGGGAGCTTGGGACACAAAAGGATAAGTGTACTGACTCTAAAATCTGTGGTTCCACTTAGGAAATTCTAGACCACAAAGATCGCTAACAGACTGATCAAATTAGCACGGACTGGCAAGCAGCACCTAAAATAACGTACAGCACTTCATTTTTTAGAAGACCCGATTCATGTTAGTGTGTGGGATCACACTGCACGCGTGCGGTGGGCAGGGCAGGGCCTAGGATGTGCACAAGCTGGTCTTTGTGGCCTCCTTCCCCTTAGACAACAGCACTACCTTCTGCCATATCAACACGGTCCCCTTCCTGTACATCAGCGGCTCATTGTTATAGTTGATGTTGAACTCGGAAAACAAAATCTCATTCTTGTCTGCTGCAAGAGTTCCCTGAGAAAATAGAAAGATATAAAAAGATTTTTACGCTTGTTCTCTGCCCCCATACTACCTATCCATTCCACCCACCACCTAAATTTCCACAAACAAATCAGAAAGTGGAAGGGTTTTATCAAACTTCTTATAGATACTAATGAATTTGCATTGGAAGAGCAGTTTAAATCTTACTGAAATGCAAGTATCCCTGGGTGGCTCAGCAGTTTAGCGCCTGCCTTCGACCCAGGGCATGATCCCGGAGCCCTGGGATCGAGTCCCATGTCGGGCTCCCTGCATGGAGACTGCTTCTCCCTCTGCCTGTGTCTGCCTCTCTCTCTCTCTATGTCTCTCATGAATAAAAAATCTTTTTTAAAAAAAATCTTACTGAAATGCATAAATTCGAAAAATTGTCTACTGTAGCAAACAAATGGTTTCAGAAGTCACAACTGTGATAGGGTGGCAGGGACTAGCAGTAAGAGTACCTGTCCTGTATTATATACATTATGTATGTATGTATGTTATCTGATACGACCCTCATTTTACTATCTCCATTTGAGAGAACGGAACTCTGAAGCTTAGAAAGATTACATAAACTGCCTAAGGCTAAAGACTGCTTTTAGGGGATCCCTGGGTGGCTCAACGGTTTAGCACTGCCTTCAGCCCAGGGTGTGGTCCTGGAGACGGGATCAAGTCCCACATCAAGCTCCCTGCAGGGAGCCTGCTTCTCCCTCTGCCTGTGTCTCTGCCTCTCTCTGTGTCTCTCATGAATAAATTAATAGAATCAATAAATAAATAAAGACTGCTTTTATTCTTCTAAGAAAAATCAAAATCTAAACTCAGCTCTTCCAAACTCTGGATAAATCTAACAGTATTCCTATTAATGGTATTTGTAAATCCTTATCATCATTGTTAATGACCACCATTTATCGTGTAATTACAATGTACCAGGCATTGTGGTAGGAGCCGTTACAACATATCACATAATTTCGGAGTTAGTCATCCTACAAATAGTACTGTCATCTAATGATGAAAGTTAGTGGGTTTTTTTTAAAGATTTTATTTATTTATTCATGAGAGACATGGAGAGAGGCAGAGACATGGGCAGAGGGAAAACCAGGCTCCCTATAAGGGAGCCTGATGCAGGACTCGATCCCAGGTTCCCGAGATCATGACTTCAGCCAAAGGCAGATAGATGCTCAACCACTGGGCCACCCAGGCATCCTGAAAGTAACTGTTTATTAAGTACTTAAAATACAGTCTGTACTATGCTATGTGTTTTACATGCATCATGCCACTTAATTTTCACCATAAACCTATGAGGTGGGAACTATTATTTTCTGTTTCACCTATAAAGAACTAAGGCAGGGCAGTGCCTGGATGGTTCAGTTGGTTAAACATCCAACTCTTGATTTTGTCCCAGGCCATGATCTCAGGGTCCTGGGATCCAGCCCATCAGGTTCCCCACTCAGTGGGGAGCCTGTTCAAGATTCTGTCTGCCTCTCAACCTGCTTGCTCACACTTCTTTTTCTCTCACAAATAAATCTTTTAAAAAAAGAAGAAAAAAATAAAGAACTAAAGCAGAGAAGATAAAATTAAACAGAAGTCCCTGAAAACAATTATTGACTCCCAGAGCCTATACTCTTACAGTACATGCACCCAGCAGGGAATGGCAATGATGAAGAGGCCACTGATGAAAAAGAAGAGCGCATGTCCTGTCCAAAGAAGGCAACCAATCCGCAGCCCCAGCCAAGCACTGCCTTGTGGGAAGGTAGAGCCAGTGTCACTAATTCCATTTTCCAGCTGAGGACACTAAGTCCCAGAGAGAAGTAATAATCACCCATGGTCACAGAGCAATCAAGCAGCAGAGCTGCCTCTATCTAGTATGATCTTTGTAACCTCTCAAAACAAAGCAATAGAGAGAGCTTTAAAAGAATGTCATGGAAGAGGACAGAAAGCCTCTCCAAGTAAGTATTAATGCAGTAAGATCTTATACCTGTAATCTCTCTTGGGCTTGTGCTGGTGTTAGTCCAGACTGTTGTACGAGGGCCCAGAAAACTGTATTGTACAGATTATTGATGTGACCTGTGAGACAAGAGTAGCACTGTTTATACAAACATAATCTTTATTCAGTATTCACGCTTCCAAGAGTATTAGAACTCCACCCCTCTCCTCTGATGTACAGAGATCTGAGACAGTTAGTGATATGCCCAAAACCATATACTGGGAACATGGTGGGCGGGAGTGGTCAAGTATAAACAAACTTATTTCCTAAAAGTTTTATTCTGTCATTTCAGTCATGCTTTATATAAACTGGTTAACTTGTATATTAAGCTTAGGAATACTTTCAAAGTTATTTGATTCAGGTTATTCCTAGCTCCTTTCCAGTTCTTGTGGCCAAATCAAGATACACCACATGAGTAAGTCTCATAAACATGTCATCATAGTCATGTAAGGCAGAGGTCATAACTCGAATCACCCACTGAGGCCACTATTAACATAAAAGCATAAAGCAGAGTAGGTGACCCTGGGGAACAAGAGAGAATGGTAGAGACTATGGCACATTGGCTTCTGTGTGTGTGTGTGTCTGTGTGTGCATGCCCATGCGCACATGTGTAAAGACAGCAGTCACTGCACCGGTTATGTCCATTACAAAGTGGGAATGCAGACCTAGTATTTCCAGGTCTTCTCGTTTTTCCCAAAAACCTAGAACTAGGGAGTATTTACATAAATCTCCCGATTGTTCGACTGCTTTCAACTAACTAAAAAAATTTGAAGTATTACATTCTGAACAAAATACCCATGCATCAAAACTGAACCAAATCACCACCTCTAATGTATGGAATTGGTGGTTTAATTACATCTGTTTATTTGGTTTTACTTACAATCTGCTTGCCGCCAACTGAGGTAGTCCTTTAAGGTCTGGTTGCTAGGATACACTATGACTCTTCCATCAAAGCCTGGTGGATACAGAAGGGGCTGGTCCTCAAAGTAATCTCGCCAATAAAACACAAAGCTGGAGGCGAACTGGGATGCCACATGAGTCATGAACTTACTTGCAAAAGTAAGGTACATTGGGTGGAGCAAGAAAAGAGAAAATACATGATATTAATTCAAAACCACGATAGGGCCCGCGGGTGCAACAGAGTGATTACACAAACTGTCAAAAGATAAATGTGTTGGGCCAAGAAAAACTAAGCAGCCTGCCTCTTTTTAGTCCTATAAGTAATTTATTAATACCAAATTTTTCTCTGCACGACGCGATGTGAATTTATGGTTCAAGAGGTTTTTCTGTTTTGTTTTTAGTCTTGGAAGGAAGGGAACCATTGTTTTAAAAACATACCAATTCGAATGCTTGTTGTCTGTGAGTTTCAATATACTGCCAAATCAAATATCTAATTTGTCTATGTTGAGACATCCTTAATTAAAAATTTAAGCAATACTGTAATGCACATATAGGCTGTCACTGGCTAGAGCCAATCTATGAATTATTAATATTATGATATCCTAATGGTCTGTTTCTAGTCCTAATATTAAGTGCCAGAACAATCTAGAAGCTAAGGTGATGAGGAATGAGGAGAAAGAATCAGATAAAGAGGTGTACGTAATGCTCAAATATCAGATGAAAGTAAACAGTAAAAACAGAAAATAGACATTCTGCAGTTCCAAATACTGCACACTCTATCTGCAGTCTGTAAGGCAGCAATTAAAGAGCAAACACCAAATGCAGCATATTTCCAAAGGAAATATTCTGAAGGAGCTAGGCCATGTAATTACCTGGCTCTTCTTTTAAACCAGTTGCTTTTCCGCTTGAACACAAAGCTGTACTCATCACTCTGTCCATATGCAATCACAATATCTTCCAGTTCTTTCATTACAGTCTGGGCACATTTGGTCATTAGGTGGAGAGCACGGCTGTCATTTGGTTTTGCAAAGTTGTGCTTCTCAGCAAACCTCCATAGAGGAGAAAAAGGCATGAATGAAAGAGCTTGTCATTAACACCACTTTTATCAAAAAGAATGCACACAATGGAAGATAGGTAATAATGCTGTGAGTCTACTAGCCACAACCTGACTCACTTCCTTAAGAACTCTAGTTTTTTCTTGCCCTGACCAACTGAGAAGAAGGGGCATAATTTCTAAGTCCCTATTCCCTTTTCTGTGAAATGGAGATAAAGTATACCTACTTCATAGGACTGTTCTGAAGATTAGAAAGAAGTTAAAATGTAACTATGCCAGCAGGCTCCATGAAAGTGCTCAATAAATGTTAGTTATAATAACCATTATTAAAGTAACATTTTTAAGAATTAAATTCCCACATTTCCGTTACACTTCCCCCTTTTTTTCTGATTTGTCTCCTCCTGAGTCCAGTCGATGCAGCCAGTTACCGATAACGAAACAAGAACATATTGTAAAGCATCGCCCACAATAAGACCTAAACAGGCCTCTACACGGCCCTCGATGACAGTTAACAGAATAGCCAGGCAATTGGCTAAAGAGCTGAAATACTGCGCCAGGGAGTGATTTTTCCCAGCAAGGCCTTACTAACAGGTCTCTGCTCACGAGAGCGCGGCGCCTCAGGTTTAGCTACTCAGACCAGCTCGCGCTCAAGCGCCTGGTAGCCAGCACTCGGGGATGCTTAATGCCGCGCGCTCATTGGCTGCCGCGTTACCCGGGAACCGCCAGCCGCGACCGAGTCCCCGGAAGCGCGGGCACCACGTGGCCTGAGGCGAAACCGCTCACCGGTGGAAGTTCCTGCCGTCCAGCCGCACCACCACCCAACAGTGGGCCAGGCAGGTGTCATCAGCCTCGAAGTTCCGCACATACTCAAACTTGCTCTTTGCCATGGTCGCCCCCAACTTCAAACACCGTCTCAGCGTGACGGAAGTGGCGGCCCAGCAGTCACGAGCTTTCGCTTTGCGAGAGGCCCACATTCGCCCCGCGGAAGGTGAGGCGCCGGAGAGCCCCGCCCCGGAAGTTCCGGTGCCTCCTCGGGGCCGCTCTAGGCGTGGCGGAGGCCGGCGGCCGTCTCGCCTCCTCGTGGTGCGTGACCCCCTTCCGAGCCGGGAGGGAGGGGGCGTCCTCGCCTTCGCGGCCCGCGCGCTGCTTCGCTTTTCACCCGCGTCGGGCGGCAAGTCAGTCTACAAAGTCGTAAAAAACTGCTTTGTGACCAGGTTTGAAGGTTTGGTTGTGATTGTTTTCTTTGTAGAAAATGTGGACTATCCCGGAAAATACAAGAAAATTAATACCTCGTATCGCCGCTCTCCCTTCCAAGTTTGCGGTTGGTCCCTTCGGGCTCTTCGGATACGCGCGTTTGCGCGGGGAACACGCAAAACTGTCATCGGACACCTCTGTAGTTTGTCTATTTTTTCCACTTCCCTTGAGCACCTTCCAAGGTTATTAAATTTTCCAAGAGGTGATTATAAAAACTGGCTCTTACTCAAACATATGGATGTACTAAGTTAATTTACTGAACTTGTCCACAAACACTCAATTTTTGGTGTTTTTTGTTGTTTTTTGTTTTGTTTTTTTTCTGGTAGACAATAGTAATATATAACCCTATCATTTTAATGATGCTTTATGATTTATCAAGCTCTTTTGAATTCAGTAGCTGCTTAACATTATTTTTTTTTTACCCTCACAAAATTATTCAAATAATACAAACGAATATATGATGAAGGGCCGCCTGGTGGCTCAGGGGTGAGCCTCTGCCTTTGGCTGGGCGTGATCCGGGAGGTGCAGGATCAGTTCCAGGACGGGCTCCCCGCAGGGAGCCTGCTTCTCCCTCTGTCTCTGCCTCCCCGTGTCTTTCAAGAATAAAATAAAATCTTTTTTTAAAAAAGATATATGATGGGGGATCCCTGGGTGGCGCAGCGGTTTGGCGCCTGCCTTTGGCCCAGGGCGCGATCCTGGAGACCCGGGATCGAATCCCACGTGGGGCTCCCGGTGCATGGAGCCTGCTTCTCCCTCTGCCTGTGTCTCTGCCTCTCTCTCTCTCTCTGTGACTATCATAAATAAATAAAAAATAAAAAAAATAAAAAAATAAAAGATATATGATGAAAAGCCATTCACGGACTCCTAACTCTGTACTTCAGACCATCCCAGTTACTAGTTACCTGAATAACCATCCAGGGACAGATAGAAGCATAGATCTACATTTATACCTGTGTCTCTCAAACTACTTCAAGGCAACAGGAAGAAAGGAAGGATGGGAATGTCATGGATTTATGCCCTGGCTCTGCCACTTACTATGTGACCTAACATCAGTGACTTTTTCTCTCAGATCCCTTTGTTAGGTGGAGACACCAAATCCTCCCTTGCTTCCCTCTAAAGTTATTGTGAGCATCAAAGGGCATGATGGCTGCCATTAGAGGTATGGATATACGCACACACTGATAAAATAATATTCCAAGGTGATGTCAACTTGCAACCAAGATCAGGAAGTACTTAGAGGAAAAGGTTAAAACACGCCAAAAGGAAATAATCAAATTCATAATGTGGGATCTTTTATAAGATTACTGACATGACTTCTTAAAAAGATAAATTGCATGAAGAATTAAAAAAGAAAGAAAGAAATGAAGGAAGAATGGGAAAAGGTAGGACACTGTTCCAGAATAAAGAGATATAAAAACCAAGTACAATGTGAAAATCTGGAATGCATACTGCCCCCAAAATGTTAAAAATAGCTCTAAATTCACCGGGGAAACCTGCAATCACAAACAGCTTTAAATTTTAGTGGCTTAAAACACAAATACTTGTTCCTTGGTCAACTCACTCATAAGTTTCTGGATGGCTACTACTATGCTCCAGGCAGATATTCTGATCTATGTGTCTTCTTATTCCAAAACCCAGGCAATGATTCAAAAGGCTTCTGCACCATAGGGTACATCTTGCTGCTTACGTTATGTTTGCTAAAACAGTATTACAATATAGTCAACTTCAAAGATTATAGGGCAGGGATGTATTACCTTCCCACAGGGAAGGGGAAAGTGAGTAATTTTGAATAATCTACTGTAACTGTATATTAGTTGATAATAGGGATTTATTTTTAATTTTACAGGCACAACAATAGCAGTATGGTTAAAGAGAAAAATAACTTTAATTTTAGGGGATACATAAAAGAGTGGCAAAAATATTAACAATTACTGAAACTAGTGGTGGTCATATGTGTGTTTATTATTTTTCCAGTTTTTCTACATGTTATGGGTTGTGTCTCCCAAAAAGATATGTTGATGTCTTAACCCAAGGTGTAGTACAGTGAATGTAACTTTATTTGGAAATAGGGTCTTTGCAGATAAAATCAGTTAAGATGAGGTCTTTAGAATGGGCCCTTCATCCAACATGACTAGTGCCCATGTGAACAGAGAAAACAGAAACACACAGAGAAAGAGCACTGTGTGGAGAAGAGGGCAGAGATTTGAGAAATGCATCTACAAGCCAAGTGAGGCCATGGATTGTCAGCCATCGCCAGAAGCTAGGAGAGAAGCATGGAAATAGGTGCTATCATTATTACCATTTCACAGATGTGGAAATTGAGTAGAGAGAGGTTATGTAACTTGCCTAAGGTCACAGAACCAACAGGTAGTGATGTGAAAATTCCAAACAAGGCATTTTAACTACAGAGCTTATGCTCTTGCCACTCCTCACTACTACCTCTACATCTTTGTCCTCTCCTTTTTCTCTCTCTCTGTTTTCATTCACCAGCTATACAGTAGTTTCTGCCTATGCCAATTATTGAGTACTTCACTGAATCCTCAAATCGTAAAGGTACATGGGTCATCAAATCCCTTAATTCTCAATTTATTCATATACAGCCTTTGTGAATTTTGTCATTTGCATATGCTACCTTATTTTAAAAATATCTTTCTTTATGTCAACTCTCTTCTTTTAAAATCTTTTTATTGGAAAAAATATTTTTATTGGAAGTAAACATACACATATAAAAGTACACAAAACACAATGTTACCAGCATCCAGTCAAGAAAAAGAACATTGTCAGTTCCCAGAGTCCATTTCAATTATTGCTCCCTGTCCTTTTCAAAACTAATGGCCTTCTTAACATCTATAACTTAGTTATGTTCATTTTTTAAAAGTAATCTCTACACCCAACATGGGGCTTGGACTTACAACCCCAAGATGAAGAGTTACACACTTTACCTACTAAGCCAGCCAGGCACCCCAGTTACATTCATTTTTGAACTTTGCGGTACATATCCTTTGGCATTTGGTCTCTTGGGATCAACACTGTATTTGGAAGATTCAACCAAGTTGAAGAGTGTTAACTGTAGTTCATTTGTCTTCATTCTTCGATAGTATCCCATTGTATAACCATACCAGTTTACTCATTATATATTTGGATTGCTTCCATTTGGGGGATGATTGTGAAAAATGCTACTCTGAACATTCTTGTACATGCCTTTTTATGTACATGTTCCTTAATTGGATATACACCTAAGACTAGAATTTCTGTGTCAAGGAAAATGCATTTGTTCATTTTTGGTCAATAATGTGATACTTTTTCCACAGCTTTTTTTTTTTTTTACCAATTTACATTACTCAAAACGGTATGTGAATTGCTCCATATCCTCACCAATACTGGATATTGATTTTTAAAAAAGTATGCGCATCATTCTGACTTGTATATAGTAGATCTTTTGTGGAGTACATTTCCATGATGATTAACAATGTTTAACATCTTTTATCCTTACTGGCCACTTGGATAGCCTTTATTGTGAAGGATGTCTCCTGCACATTTTTTCACTTGCTATTTAATACCTTGGTGAATTTATTTGAAAGAGAAACTATGTCATTCTATAAATGGAAAATTAGTATCACATGCCAGCAATAGAGGATGATAATACATTAAGATAAATGCAATTCCAGTATAATGTTCATGCTTTGTGGTAGGATTTTTGTTTTCTTTTTCATTTTGCCAACAAGAAAAAGGAAGCACTAAACATTACCAGACATCCTCAAAGTCATTCAAGAAGCCAGTTGCAGAACTTGATCTAGGTATAAGAGTTCCCTTTTCCTTCCAATGACTTACAAAAACCTGGAGAAGGGGCAGGTCAAAAGCCACAACAACTTTCCTGGGATCTCCCCGAGGCTTATCAGTTGATATCAGGGACCATTCTTTAAGTATCTGCTCTGTGCTAGGCCCTGTATTAGCATTCTACATTGACTATCTCATTTATTCTACATGGCTGCCCATTGAGGTTGGGTTTTCCAATGCAGGTGAGTGACTCCTATCCTTGATAGCTGGAGCTACCAAGCCACTACATCATCTGTTCCAGGAAGGAAGAAGGAGAAAGGGGAAGAGAGCAAAACTCACACCTCCAAGCCAAATCATCTCTCCTGATCAGGTTTTTATTAAAGCTGCACAACTTCTACATATGTATTTTGAGCCTTCCTTCTTCCTTATCTGCAAGGTAGCCTGGAAAATGTAGTTCTTTTAGCTGGGTACTTGGCCATCTCCAATAATACAGGATATCTCCCTCCTTACTCCCTCCCTTCCTTCCTTCCCTCCTTCCTCCCTCCCTCCTTCCCTCCCCCTCTTCCTTCCCTCCTTTCCTTGCTTCCTTCTGAAAGAAGGGAGAGAAGCCTGAGTGGCTCAGTCAGATAAGAATCTAACTATTAATTTCAGCTTTAGGTCATGATCTCAGGGTCCTGGGATCAAGCCCCACATCAGGCTCCGCACTCATCAGGGAGTGGGCTTAAGGATTCTCTCCCTCTCCTTCTGCCCCTTCCCCCGCTTAAGAGCATGCACATGCATGCTCTATAAATAAATAAATCTAGAGAAAGAAGAAAGAAAAAGAAAGAAAGAAAGAAAGAAAGAAAGAAAGAAGAAGAAAGAAAGAAGAAAAGAAAGAGAAAGAAGAAAAGAAAGAGAAAGAGAAAGAAAAAAAGAAAGAAAGAAAGAAGAAAGAAAGAAGGAAAAGAAAAAAGAGAAAGAGAAAGAAAGAAAAAGAAGAAAGAAAGAAAGAAGAAGAAAGAAAGAAGAAAGAAGAAAGAAAGAAAGAAAAAGAAAGAAAAGAAAGAAAAGAAAAGAAAAGAAAAGAAAAGAAAAGAAAAGAAAAGAAAAGAAAAGAAAAGAAAAGAAAGCTACTGCATGGGCAACTGGAAGTTTCTGCCAAAAAAGCCAACAAGAGTTATGAAGGGGCAGCCTAACAGGCCCTGTACCCTGAACTCTAACACCCAGCCTGCTCTTCTCACTACCCACAGCCAGTCTATAAACAAGTCAGAGAAGAAGAGACAGGCATTTCTCCTGGAAATTATAGGGGAAATGTTACTTTCTTCCTTCCCATACCATCCTCTACCACCTGCCTCGAGTTCCTCCACCTCCCACCCACAGAACAGGTAGTAGCAGGATGGAGGAGCCTTCAAAGGCATGCAAAAGGGAAGACTACTTCCTTACTTACCAGCTGGGGAACTGCAGGATTTTCCTGGTGGTGTTACTGTAGCAGGGTACCAGGAGAGTCACTGAGAGATCCTTATAGGTATCCTGTCTTCTGCTCCCCTTGCATTTGGTGATGTATGTGAATATAGAGACCAGTGACTGCATGACACTTGGAGGTATCTGGAGCAGCCTAGACCAGTAGATGAGAACGATCGGCAATGTGGTATGCCTGAATAAAGATGAAGATACCTCATTAAAGTCCCCTCAGCCTTTGGGGCCTAAAAAGTTCACTATCATTGGTTCCATAAGAAGGAGCTCAGAGATTGGGGCGGGGGTGTAGACAGGAGCTGGGAGCTGCCTCTGAGGCTACTGGTCAAGTAAAAGTCATTCTTCCTGCAGAGGATTTGGAGACAGAGCAAGCTGGAAGGGCCAAAGGGAGCTATGGCTGTTCCTCTCCTAGGGATCCTTGGAAGATCAGGCTGATGATAAAAATGGGCCCAGGATACCATCCATGCCAACACAACAAGAAAGAAGACTTCTCAGCACCAGGTGGAAGGCCAGTTACACAAATAGGCCTCTGCTTTGCCTACACCTCACCTCAACCCAGCCCTCAATGGGAACTAAGTCTTGAAAAGAGGAGGGTAATGCAAAGGATCTCAGGACCAGACTGTGGCTCCCAGATCCATTTCAAGTTGTTAGATTTATTTTTTTTTAATTTTTTATTTATTTATGATAGTCACACAGAGAGAGAGAGAGAGAGGCAGAGACATAGGCAGAGGGAGAAGCAGGCTCCATGCACCGGGAGCCCAATGTGGGATTCGATCCTGGGTCTCCAGGATCACGCCCCAGGCCAAAGGCAGGCGCTAAACCGCTGCGCCACCCAGGGATCCCAAGTTGTTCAAGTGGGAGCAGAATGAAAAAGCAGATCCAGGATTTCCTACTCTAAGCCTCTTCAGTAATAGGTGTGGCCAGTGCTGGGGTTGCAGTCGGGGGGACTTGTCACAAAAAGACAAATAACATAAGATTCCGGAAACTTAATGAGGTGTGTAGTCAAATTCACAGGGACAGAAAGTAGAATGATGATTGCTAGGCAATGAGGAGTAGGGGAAGAGGAATTATAGTTTAATGGATATAGAATTACAACCATGTAAGACAAAAGGAATTTGGAGATTGGTTGCCCAGCAGTGTAAATGATGCACAACACTATTGAGCTGTACACTTAAAAATGGTTAAGGTGGTAAATTTTATGTGTATTTTACCACAACTAAAAAAAAACTAAAATCCTGCATACAATATGTATTTATGACCTCACTGGACAGTGACCTCCATTTTTAAAAATTTCTGTTACTTAGAAGATCACTTATCACTGAGACTGACAGAGAGAAAAATAATTGCCTTTGGTGTGGAAGTCATATTTCAGTTTCTCTTCCCTCTGCTGACTCATTTCATTTGTACTAAGAGCTACATTATGTAAATGAAATTCAGGGTGGAGGGGGTAAGAAGAAGGAATAATTTGCCTCTAAAATCTCCTTCCTGCTCTGAACCACTTCAATCAAATTTCTGCTGGAAGCAATGTAGACACTTCCAGGAATGGACTGCCTAGCTCTGCCATGATTTTGAGGCAGATAAAAACATTAGCATGTACCAGGATATACATGGGTATAAAACTCAGAATTATTATTTTAGAATAAATTAATGATTACACGACCTTGATATTGCTATAATATATTTGTTCTGTACTTTGAGATGTAGCTTGCATGGGTCAGAGTGAATGGATTTTATTTCTAAATAGTCATTAGTTGTGTCCTAAAATGGACTTGTTTTGTCAACTACCCATTCTTTCTCTACTTAGTAGAAGTTCCAGAAGTCATGAGGATATGGTCACCTGGAGGGCTTAGCAAAAGACATTAGGAGAACAAAAAAGGGGAATTAGATGTATGTTTCCTTGACATTTTGAATACTTAATCCTGCAAATTTACTCATTCACCGAACAAGTATTTCTTAATTTCCTACTATGTACTATGCCCAATGGGATGCAATAGCAAACAATACAGCCTGTATAATGTGCCTACACAATGTTGTTCATAGCCAGTTGAGAAGATAGATAGTGAACAGAGTTTTACATGTAACTGTTGGACTAGAATTGTGTTAAGTGTTGTGAATGGGTTGGAGGCCCCGCCTGACTAGGCAGCTGGGGATGGTCCATGAAGTTTTCCTTGAGGAAACAGTATTTAAATTATGACTTGAATAATGAGGTAAAAAGATAGCTTGCTTCATAGGTTTCTGGAATTGTTGAATTTAATGTTGAATAAACATTTTGCCAAAACATTCTGCTTGTGTAAAATTTTGGAAAACAACCCAGAGTAATGTGAGTTTCCAAACCATGGATCAATTAATAAATAAACACCAATTAATAAAAACCTGTTGGGCACCTTTAATGCATAAGGCACTGGGCAAGGTACTGACTGGGAGAATATAATAAATAATAATAATAATTTTTTTAAAACGCCTTCCAAGTGTGAGAATCTTAAAGTTTCCAAACCATATTCTCATATATTATCCTATTTTTCCCTTTCAGTGAGTCTGTGGGGGAGGCAGAACAATAATTCTCTCCATTTTATAAGAAAGGAAAAAATCTTTGTGGGAGCTGGTTAAGTGATTTGTCCAATGTCTCATGGCTTCCAGAACTAGAATTAGAACCTAATCCCTCTGATGCCAAGTACCTCCACTCTACCACCTTGCCTTTCCATGTTTTTAAGGAGCAAAGTGTATACTTATTGTTTTTGCCTGCTTAGCATCCCAGCACCCCTCTTTCTGTCTTATGGCAATGGCACTCCGACTGTCCTCCTCCTGTCAAACCATTTGGTTTATGTGGGGAATATCTCATCTGACCTTTGCTTTAAGGTAAGCACATGACCAAGACCACTGTAGCGTTTCAGTGTGAATTAGAAAAAGGCCCCTCTTTCCAGCAGACAGAGTTGTGCACCAGGGAAAGGCTTGGTAAGTATGCCCATACTGCATTTCAGTCCCTGTTTGTCCTCTTTGCAATGGCCAACCTGCACAAATATGATGGCTTCACCAATAACAAGACCTGACCAGTAAGGTTCAGAGATGTGCATCTGACCTAAGCCAGATCAATGAAACAGTCTGACATGCTGCTAGAATGACTATGAAAAACAGATTCTCTTCCTATTAGAAATGCTACACTGGTGACCACATTGCCTTCAAGAAGGAAGAAGCTGCCCATGAATTAGGCCTATGCAAAAGAAAAAATCTGAGAGATAGAGAAAATGATTTCTGATGACATTGAGTTGAGCATTGGCCTGGAGCCAGTGCTGCTCCTAGACTCTTACAAGTTCCAGGAAGCAGGGGTCTTGCTTAATATTTTTCAAAGCTGTATCCTCTGTGTCTAGAATCAGTGCCTGGCACATGGGAAGCAATCAATAAATAACTTTTGAAAGATTAAGCCAGTAAGTTCCTTTTTTGTATATGGAATTAGGTTTTTACAAGTCTCAATTCATTGAGGTATAAATAAATAAATTCATTTTCCCCAATAACTGCTCTCTCATGTTCTCTTTTATTGATGGTTAACAACTCCCTTAAAGAATCTTGGCCAGAGGGCAACCCGGGTGGCTCAGTGGTTTAGCACCTGTCTTCTGCCAGGGGTGTGATCCTCCTGGAGACCTGGGATCAAGTCCCGAGTCAGGCTCACTGCATGGAGCCTGCTTCTCTCTCTGCCTGTGTCTCTGCTTCTCTCTCTGTGTGTGTCTCTCTCATGAATAAATAAATAAATAAATAAATAAATAAATAAATAAATAAATAAAATCTTTAAAAAAAAGAATCTTGGCCAGATCCCATAACTTCCCAGTAAATGAAACAGTATTACTGTTGGTATTCAAATGTTGGTCAAGAGCTCTGAGCTCCCCCAAACGCAGGCAACTCTTTTCCTCTCATCCCTATTCTTCTATCAACTCAGGGTGAAGAGGTGGTTGACATAGCAAGTCTGGTTCCGGCTTCTTTCAGCAAGCCCTTTAGGGAGGTAGCTGGCTTAGTAGGGGCTCCTGGAACTTTGAAGTGGGATACTTCACACTTTATGCTCTAGGCTTTGAGCCTTTGGTATAATTTAAGAACAACAGGAAAAATCCCACTCAACATCTTGTTTATCAGTTTGAGTTGGATCAAAAGCAATTTACATAGAAGAGATGAACTTGAAGGAGAATAGGATGACACTTCGGATAAATTCAGGAGTCTGAGTAATATACACAGGTTAGATTAAGGTACATGAGAAGACCCACAAACAGATGGAAAGTAGGGGGGCTCCTGGGTTGCTCGGTTGGACATCTGATTCCTGGTTTTGGCCCAGGTCATGATTTCGGGGTCCTGGGATCAAGCCCTGCGCTGGGCTCCCTGCTCAGCACAGGCTGCTTGTCCCTCTCCCTCTGCTCCTCCCCCAGCTCATGTGTACTCCCTTTCTCTAAAATAAATAAAACTTTTTTTTTTTTTAAGAGACATGGAAAGTAGGGAGTGGGGGAAAAAACTTACAAGAGACAAAATCATACTTGAGGATATCAAGTACAAGGTAAGGATTTTGGCTTTGATCTATCTAATGGTGTTTTAGGAATATTAATCTAGCTATGGCATGAAGGGTAAATGAGAATGAAAAAGCCTGGAGGCAGCTAAGCCAACAGAATCTATTTTAATATTTCAGATATGCAATGCTGGCTAAAAGGAAGAGCTGGATGAAAAAAAAGAAAGGAATTTGGCATCCATAAAATGTTTTGAGGTCCTAAATCACAAAAATCTTTAATCCTTTTTAGAAAAGCTAAGACATTAAGATATCTTGAAATAATTATAGATATTATTATTGATACAGGGACAGAATCATGTTCACTGAAGTATAAATTCTGCCATATAACTAGGAGTTATTTATAGGGCTGCACATTGAGTGCTCCATAATGATTTGGCTCTGAATGGGCCATAAGTTGGTAGTGAGTTGATAAAGACAGATATATTTCAATTTAATTTTTTCCAGTGGCTGGGCTGCTTTATTGAACAAAAGAATTTGAAATCTTCATGCCTATCTAAAAATGGAATCTGGATGTGAACTGGCTTTTTTCTTAAGCTTACACTGTTACTCATTCCTAAGTGATGGAAATTAGATGCTGCATGCATTTATGCCATTAAAGGAAATCTTTTCTCTCTGTGATATTTTGTTTATGAAGATCACTACTTAAAAACATGTTCTAGGAGCCTAAGAGAAGGTTCAACAACATGGAAATCTACTTATATCACAGAGGGAAGTTGAGTTTGGGAGTTCCAGGGCCCATGCAGTAGATCAATGATACCATTAAGGATGCCATTAAGGATGAACAGTTTTAATACTTCCATTTCACTGTCCATACCATATCAGAGGGATATCTCCTCATGTCCACAAAATGGCTGCTATAGTAACAGTGATCATGTCCTCACACTATAACATCTAAAGCAGAAAGGAGATGAACAGAAAAGAGCTTTCTTTGTATACCCGCTCTCTCTTCTATTAGGGAAAATGATTCCTTCAAAAGTATCCAATAGACTGCTCTTTATGTCTCAGTGGATAAAACCGGGGTCATATGCTCAACTCTAGACTAATCTTAGACTAAGGGAGCACTACTTGGCCCAGTATCTTCTAAATAAAAGCAGGATCTTATCAGAAAGGAAAAAGGGAGAATGGCTGAAAGGCAGGCAACCAATATTGATTACCATACTCTCCTTCCAAAATAGAGATAGATATAATAGAAAGTGCTGTGAAATAATAGATCAACAAAATGTTTCACTCTGCCTATGAGAACTAGAGATGGCTTTTTAAGGAATGGTACATTTAAGCTGAGTACTGAAGGGTAAATAGAAGTATATATATCAGACAAAGGATCAATATCTCAGAAATTCAGAGATAACAGACCTTAAAGAATATTAGAAAAAATTACATTTAACATGTACTCTTTCACAGTATTTTCCAAATCTGCCTCATTCCTTTCTATGACTTCTGTCTCCAGCCAAGTCAAAGCCAATAGAGCTTGGGTCTCTTTGGGTTGGTCAATAATGATTTTATGCTGTAGGAGGTCCAAGAAATATAAATGCAAAAACTACATTTTTACCAGCTGACCAAATGCTCTTTTGACCAAATAAGATAATAAAGCACATGGTATACACACTGTAAGGGACCTCAAATATTTGTTCCTTTTCCAGCTCCCTTTCTCTCTCTTTCGGTCTTCCCCATTTATTAATTATCTTGCACTCTTGTTTTAGGGAATGCCAAAAGTGAAAAGCTAGAACTTTGATTCTTCTGACAGTAATGAAATAGAAACTGCAGGATATCATGTGATAGAGACCACAGACTTATTCAGATTAAAACTATATTAGGGATCCCTGGGTGGCGCAGCGGTTTAGCGCCTGCCTTTGGCCCAGGGCGCGATCCTGGAGACCCGGGATCGAATCCCACATCGGGCTCCCGGTGCATGGAGCCTGCTTCTCCCTCTGCCTTTGTCTCTGGAGCGTGCTCTCTCTCTCTCTGTCTCTCAGTCTTTCATGAATAAATAAATAAATAAAATCTTAAAAAAAAAGATTAAAACTATATTAATCATTCTTTGCTGTGTAACAAGTTATCCCAAAGCTTAGTGGTTTTAAAACAACAATAAGTTTGTATTGTCTCACATAGTTTCTGTAAGTCTGGAATTCAGGAGTAGCCTAGCTGGGTGGTTTCAACTCAGGGTCTTTTGTGAGGTTGTAATTAAGATGCCAGATGGATCTGTAGTCATTTGAGGGCTTGAATGGGGCTAGAGGATCTGCTTCCAACATAATTTATTCATGTGGCTGCTGGCAGGAAGCTCCAATCCTCTCCCTGTGACCTCTTCATATGGCTACTTAGTACATGGAGGCAGGATAGAGTGTCAGAGAAAACACAGATTGTTAGATGTTAGGATAACTAGATATGAAGTGAACTTGGATCCTTATTTTCCATCATATATAAAGGAAAATATCATAAAGAATAAAGACCTAAACACAAAAGATAAAATTATAAAACTAATGGAAGGAAATATAAAAGAAGTCTTTTGAGATCGTTGGGGTGGGAACATATTTCTTAAACTAGACTCTGAAAGCACAGATTATAAGGTAAAAAAATAATGGATGCAATTGCATTAAGGATTCTGTTCAACAGAGAAAATCAGAGACAGATGAACAGATGGGTCACAGACAGGAAGATGTCTGCAATGTTTTAATACATATATAATAAACAAGGGACTCCTGAGGATCGACATGGAAAAAGCGGGAAACAATAATAAAATGATAAATGATTTGAATATGCATAATTACTAATTAAGAAGGCTAAAAACTTGAAAAAAAGAAGGCTGAAAGACTAGTAAGCTTACGATGAGATGGTCAATCTCTCTAATGATCAGAGAAGTGCAAATTAAAACAACAATCAGATACTTCCATACTCCAATAAGATTGGTGTATAGAAAAACGTATTGAATAAAACCAAGTGTTGGTAAAAAAAAAAATGGAAAACAGGAAATCCTTGTGTGCTGTTGTTATGAATTTGAAATGGAATTGCCACTTGAGAAAGCAATCTGTTAGTGAAGGGGTGCATGTGCACACCTAGAACCTAGCAATCCCACTTTGGCGTATATCTGCAGAGAAACTGCTGTACATGTTTATGGGGAGCATGTGCGGGACAACACTGCTTGTGGTAGAAACTTGCTGGAGGCACCCTAGGTCACCATCAGTAGAGCAATGGAGAAGTAAAAGTGCTTGACAGAATACAGAATTCAGGAGCTCAGAACCAGATGTGCCTGTATGACATGGACAGATCTTTCTACAGATTTTTCTGCTTCATAAGGGCAGAAAGTAGGTCAGTAGTTTCCAAGGGCTGGAGAAAGGGAAAATAGGGAATAATTGCTAATGGGTTTGAGATAATGAAAATATTTTAGAATACTGAAAATATTCTGGAATCAAATAGTGGTGATTACTGTGCAATGTTGTGACCACACCAAAAACCGCCACATTTTACACTTAAAAAATAAGCTTAAAAAATTGGTAAACACATCCACTGGAGAAAATACAGATAATCAAAAATTTTTTTTAATTATGCTAAATGAAAAAAATAAATTAAATCTGATCTAAGATGATATGTGTAAAATATATATATATATATATATATATATATATATATATATATATATGAAGCCCCTGGGTGGCTCAGTCAATGGAGTGTCCAACTCTTGGCTTCAGCTCAGATCATGATCTCAGGGTCTAGGATCCAGCCCCCTGAATCAGGCTCTATGCTCAGTGCAGAGTCTGTTTGTCCCTCCCCATCTGCTCCTCCCTGGTTCACATACTCTCTCTCTTCAATAAATAAATAAATAAATAAATAAATAAATAAATAAATAAATAAATATAAATAAAAATAAATAAAAATAAATAAAAATTAAAAAAAATAAAAATAAAAATAAATAAATAAATAAATAAATAAATAAATCTATCTTAAAGAAAAAAACTAAAACCAAATACATGTATTCACCAAACACTATATATCACTCAATGATACTTACATAACCAAAGACACACTAAATACATTAAAGTGGGTGCCTGGGAATTGGGTGAGAGAAACTAGAATTGGAATTGGAATAGAAAATGGTGAATAAAGAAGTATCATAAAATAATAAAACAGGAATGGGGACTGCAGTAGACAGACTGATGCCTCTCTAAAGATATCCATATGCTAATCCTAGCAACAGGTGATATGTTTTCTTACATGGCAAAAGGGACTTTGCAGATAGGATTAAATTAAAGATTTAAAAATAGGGATATTATCGTAGATTATCTGGGTGAGCTCAATGCAATCATAAGGATATTTAAGAGATGGAAAAAGGAGATAAATGAGCCAGAGACGATGATGTAATGATGGAAGCACGGGGCGGGGCTGGGAGGTGGGGGCTAGAAGGTCAGAATGATACATTCGTTGGCTATGAAGATGAAAGAGGTCCATGAGCCAAGAAATGTGGGCAGCCTCTCAACAGTGGGAAATCAAGATTCTTCCCTAGAGCCTCCAGAAGGAAAGCAGCTTTACTGACGTCTTAGTTTTAGTTCCATGTGACCTATTTCAGACTTCTGACCTTCGGAATTATAAGGTAATAAATTTGTGTTGTTTTAAGTCATTAAATTTATGGCTGTAACAGCAATAGAAAATTTATATAGAGACTTGCTCAGAGCAAAGCCAATACTCTGCTGGAACTGGAGAGAATAATGAACTCAATTATCTATACAGAAAGTCCAAAAAGGAAAAAAAAGCCCATCATTCCCCATAAACAATTAGTACTTGGTTCATTCTGTTTGTTCTAAGAAGTAGCACGTAGTGGCGATTATAACCTAAACTTTCTAAAATATAAGTTTAATACATTTCACAATTTTGTAAGTATAAAAAGTACCCTCTTTTCACCAATTACCATGGATATTTGGTTTTTGTTTGTATCAACTGCTTGGGCTGCTATAAAAAAATACTATAGGCTGGATGGCTTAAAAAACACATTTATTTTCTCACATTTCTGGAGGCTAGAAGTCCTAGATCAAGATCTGAAAAGGCCCATTCTTAGTAAGAGCTCCCTTTCTGACTTGTAGATGACTACCTTCTTGCTATGTCCCCATATGGCCTCTCCTAGGTGTGTTCTCAAAGAAGGTGGGGAAGAGGAGAGAGGTCTCTGGCATCTCTTCTCATAAAGACACTAATCCTACTGGATCAAGACCCCACCCTTATAGCCTCATTTAAACTTATTTACATCTGTAGAGACCCTATCTCCAAATACAGCTATACTGGGAGTTAAGGCTTCAGTATATGAATTTAGGGGGGAGTTACAAACATTCAGTCTATAATATTGTTTTAGTGGATTCATTTTATGTAATGTTCTTAAGGGACATTTTTGCAACCTTAGACAGTTTTGTTAATTAATTTAAAATTTCTGTTAAAAAAGTAAGTTGTATAAGGGAAGATAAATTGTTTGTTTTACTCCCTCTTATATTCCTAGTTTCTAGAACAGAGCTTAACATATTTTAGGGGTTCATTAAATATTTGCTGAATGAATAAATTAATTAATCAGTGAATGGAAACTCTCCTCTAGGCTTTCAGTTGGTAGATAATAGCAATCACAGAAAAGAACCAATCCCAGAACTTTCCATTTCTGGACAAGAATTTTTGGATCATTACTTAACCCTCAACAAGATTCAGATGGAAAGAGTCATTGCAGATAGATTTCTAAGATTTCTATCATTAAGTAAATAATACCTTCTGCTATGCCTTACATAATTTGTCCAAAAAAAATAAAAAAAAAAACAACTACAGAAGTCCATATGTTATTTGACAATTACGGATGTCCTTTCATGAAAGATGAGAGCAAAAATCTATCAGGCCCATTAACAAATCAAAGGATAGCTTTCCGTGAATAGAAATTTACTGTGAGGGGGGGTCCAGATGTTGGATTTCACAGACAAAAACTTCAAAGAAAGTATAAATATGTTCAAAGAATTAAATATATGGTGATAACAAACAAATTGGAAATATTAACATGTAAAAGTTATCAAAAATTGAAATTTGAGAGTTGAAAAGTACAATTGAAGTGAAAATTTCACTAGATAAGATCAACATTAAAATTGAGATGGTAGAAGAAAGAATCAGTAAACTTGAAGACAGATCAGTAGAAATGATTCAATCCAAAGACTAGAGATAAAAAGGATAAAGGAAAATAAATAGAGCATCAGAGACTTTCAGGATAATAGTAAGAATTCCGACATGTGTTAATGGGAGTCCCTGAAGAAAAAGAGAAAGAAAATAAGTAGGAAAAATATTTGAAGAAATAATGGCTGAAACCTTTCCAGAATTGATTTAAGAGAAACAAAACAAACTTATAGATAGAGAATCTCAACAAACCCCAAATAAGATAAAAATAAAGAGAACCACACCTAAACTCATGATACCCAAACTCCCAAAAGCTAAGAACAAGGAAAAAATTATGAAAGCTTCAAAAGAACAATGACTCATTATGCATGGAGGGAGGGAATAAAAATATAACTACTGGCTAACTTCTCCTCAGAAACAAAAGAGGATACTGAATCTACAGATTCAAGGTGCTGAAAGAAAGAAATGGAAGAGATCAATTAGGAATTCTATATCCAATGAAACTAGTCTTCAAAGATGAAGGTAAAATATTTACATAGAAATAAAAACTGAAAAAAAAAAAGAAATAAAAACTGAGAGAAGTTGTTGCTAGCAGACCTGTCTTCCAAGAAATATTAAAAGAAATTATGCTTGACAATAACTTGGATTTGCAGGGAGGAAAGAAGAGCATGGGAAATAAAAAACATGTAGGTAAATATAAAAGGCCATATAATTTTTCTTTCTTAATTTCTTTGAAAAATATGTTTGTTCAAGGCATGAATATATTGCTATTCAGTTTATAACATATATAGGTATGATATATATGATAATAATAGCATAAAGCAAAAAGGAGGAAATGGAGTTCTGGTGAAACATATTTTACCAGAATTAAATAAGTACTAACCTATCCTTGGGAAATCTATTAACCTAATCTTATACCTAAAGGAACTAGAAAAAGAACAACAAAACCTAAAACCAGCAAAAGGAAGGAAATAATAAAGATTGGAGCAGAAATAAGTGACACAGAAACTAAAGAAGCAGGACAGATCAATGAAACCAGGAGCTGGTTCTTTGAAAAGATCAACAAAATTAATAAACCTCTAGCCAGACTGAGAGAGAGAGAGAGAGAGAGAGAGAGAAAATTCAAAATTACAAATGAAAGGAGAAATAACCACCAACACCACATAAATGCAAACAATTGTAAGAGAATAGTATTAAAAACTGTATGCCAAAAAATTGGACAACCTAGAAAAATGGATAAATTCTTAGAAACATATAACCTATCAAAACTGAAGCAGGAAGAAATAGAAAATAAGAACAGACCAATTACCAGCAAGGAGATTGAATCAGTAATCAAAAAACTCCCAACAAACAAAAGTCCAAAAAGTAGATGGCTTCACAAATGAATTCTACCAAATACTTAAAGAAGAATTAATACCTATTTTTCTTAAACTATTCCAAAAAAAATGCAAGCAGCGGGAAAACTTCCAAATTCATTCTATGAGGGCAGCATTACCCAAAACTAAATTAAAAAAAAAAAAAGAACAGAGGCCAACATCTCTTACGAACATAGATGCAAAAATCCTCAACAAAATAATAGTAAACCAAATCCAAAAATTCACTTAAAAAATCATCACAATCAAGTGGGATTTATTCCTGGGATGCAAGAGTAGTTTGTAAATCAATTAACATGATACATCACTTCAATAAAAGGATAAAAATCATATGATCATTTCAATAGATGCAGAAAAAACATTTGACAAAGTACAACATTTATTCATATAAAAGCCCTCAACAAAGTAGGTTTAGAGGTAAAATTTCTCAACACAATAAAGGCCATATATGGGGCATCTGGGTGGCTTAGGGGTTGAGCATTGGCCTTTGGGTCAGGTCATGATCCAGGGGTCCTGGGATGAGTCCTGAATTGGGCTCTCCACAGAGAGCCTACTTCTCCCTCTGCCTATGTCTCTCTGTCTCTCATGAATAAATAAATAAAATATTAAAAAAAATAAAGGCCATATATGGAAATCCCACAGTAAACACCACACTCCATGGGGAAAAACAGAACTTTTCTAAAGACAGGAACAAGGCAAGGATATCCACTCTCACCACTTTTATTCAACATAGTACTGGAAGTCCTAGCCACAGCATTCAGAGAACAAAAAAGAAATAAAAGTCATCCAAATCAGGAAGGAAGAAGTAGAAACTCTCATTATTTGCCGATGACATGATGCTATATATAGAAAACACAAAGAACTCCACCAAAAAAAAAATACTAGAACTGATAAATGAATTTAGTCAAGTTGCAAGATAAAAAGAAATTGATGTGTAGAAAACTGTTATATATCTATACACTAATTATGAAGCAGTAGAAAGAGAAATTCAGAAAACAATCCCATTTACAACTATACCAAAAATAGTAAGATACCTAAAAATAAACCTAACCAAAGAGGCGAAAGACCTGTACTCTGAAAACTATAAAACATTGATGAAAGAAATTGAAGAAGACACAAAGAAATGGAAAGACATGTTCATGGACTAGAAGACAAATATTGTTAAAATGTCTTTACTATCCAATGTAATCTATATATTCAATGCAATCTCTACCAAAATACCAAAAGGATTTTTCACAGAACTAGAACAAATAATCCTAAAATTTGTATGGAAATACAAAAGGCCCTGAAATGCCAGAGCAATCTTTTTTTTTTCTTTTAAAGATTTTATTTATTTATTCATGAGAGACAGAGAGAGAGAGAGGCAGAGACACATGCAGAGGGAGAAGCAGGCTCCCTTCAGGGAGCTCGTTGTGGGACTCAATCCCAGGACCCCAGGATCATGCCTTGAGCTGAAGGCAGATGCTCAGCTGCTGAGCCACCCAGGAATCCCCAGAGCAATCTTTAAAAAAGCAAACCTGGAGGCATCACAATTCTGAATTTCAAGTTATGTTACATAGCTGTAGTAACCAAAACAGTATGATACTGGCACAAAAATAGAAACATAGATCAATAGAACAGAATAGAAAACCCAGAAATCAGCCCACAATTATATGGTTAATTAATCTTCAACAAAGAAGGAAAGACTATCCAATGAGGTAAAGATAGTCTCTTCAACAAATAGTCTTGGGAAAACTGTCCAGCTACTGCAAAAGAATGAAACTGGACTACTTTCTTATACCAAAATGATTAAATAAATGGATTAATAAACCCAAAATGGATTAAAGATCTAGATGTGAGACCTGAAGTCATAAAAATCCTAGAAGAGAGCACAGGCAATACTGTCTCTGACACTGACCATAGCAAACATTTTTCTACATATGTCTTCTGAGGCAAGAGAAAGAAAAGCAAAAATAAACTATTGAGACTACATCAAAATAAAAATTTCCTGCACATTTAAGGAAACAATCAACAAGACAAAAAGGCAACCTACTGAATGGGAGAAGATACTTACAGATGATATATCCAAAAAAAGGTTAGTATCCAAAATATATAAAGGACTTATACAACTCAACAGCCAAAATCCCCCAAATAATCCAATTTAAAAAGGGTCAGAGGCATGAATATTCATTTCTCGAAAGAAGACATAGAGATGGCCAACAGATACATGAAAAGATGCTCAACATCACCGATCCTCAGGGAAATGCAAATCAAAACTACAATTAAATATCACCTCAACCTGTTGGAATGGCTAACATAAAAAGCTCCAGAAACAATAAATGTTGCCAAGGATGTGGAGAAAAAGAAACCTTCTTGCACTATTAGTGGGAATGCAAACTGGTGCAGCCACTGTGGAAACAGCATGGAGATTCCTCAAAAAGTTAAAAATAGAACCACCCTACTATCCAGTAATTGCACTACCGAGTGTTTACCTAAATAAATAAAAACACTAATTCAAAGGGATACATGCACCTCTATGTTTATTGCAGCATTATTTACAATAGCCACATTATGGAAGCAGCCTGTGTCCATCAACAGATGAATGGATAAAGGAGATGTGAGATAGGTATTATTCAGCCATAGGAAAGAATGAAATCTTACATTTGTAACAAGAATGAGGCTAGAAAGCTAACTAATAGGAAAGTGATTGGATGGGAAGAGGTATATCAAGGAAACACTAACCACAAGAAAGCTGGAGAGGCTGTATTAAAATAGACTTTAAAAAAATCGCTAGAGACAGAGAGGAACATTTCATAATGACAACAGGGCAAATTTATCAAAAAGATATCGCAATTCCAAATAAACTTGCATCTAACAAGAGAAACCCAAGATATGTGAGGCCAAAATTTTTAGCTTTGAAAGGAGAAAACAGACTATTCAGTAATTACAGTTGGATATTTCAACATTTCTCTCTCACTGATAATATAACTAGACAGCAAATCACAAAGGATATAGAATACTTGAACAATACTATTAAACAACTAGAACACTCCACCCAACAACAGTAGAATATACATTCTTTTCCAGTACACATTAAAGATTCTCTAGAATATACCATATGCTAGGTGATAGGACAAGTGACAATACATTTATAAGGGTTGATATCATACAAATATGTTCTCTGACCATAGTGGAATTATTTTAAGATTTATTTATTCATGAGAGACACACACAGAGAGAGAGGCAGAGACATACACAGAGGGAGAAGCAGGCTCCTCATAGGGAGCCCAATGTGGGACTTGATGCCGGATCCTGGGATCACACCTGTGCCTCAGGCAGACACTCGGCTGCTGAGCCACCCAGGTGTCCCACCATAGTGGAATGAAATTAGAAACCAATAATAGAAGCAAATCTGGAAAAGCTCTATATTGTTGGAAATTAAACAATATGCTTCTAAATAATTCATGAATCAAGAAGAAATCACAAGAGAAATTTTAAAATTTCTTCTTTTGGGGTGCAATCTTTTGGGTTTTCCACATAGAGTATCATGTCATCTCTGAAGAGTAAGAGTTTGACTACTTTGCTGATTTGGATCCTTTTATTTCTTTTTGTTGTCTGATTGCTGAGGCTAGGACTTCTAGTACTATGTTGAACAACACTGGTGAGAGCGGACATCCCTATTGTATTCCTCTCATTAGGGGAAAAGCTTTGTTTTTCCCCATTGAGAATAATATTCACTGTGGGCTCCTTGTATATAGCTTTTATGATATTGAGGTATGTTCCCTTTATCCCTACACTTTGGGGAGTTTTAATCAAGAAAGGATACTGTACTTTGTCAAATGCTTTTCCTGCATCTACTAAGAGGATCATATAGTTCTTGCCCTTTCTTTTATTAATGTAGTGTGTATCACATCAATTGATTTGTGGATGTTGAACCACTCTTGCAGCCCAGAAATAAATCCCATTTGGTCATGGTAAATAATGCTTTTAATGTACTGTTGGATCCTATTAGCTAGTAGATACTAGCCAATCTTGGTGAAAATTTTTACATCCATGTTCATCAGGGATATTGGTCTGTAATTCTCCTTTTTGGTCTTGCCTTGGGATCAAGGTAATGCTGGCCTCATAGAAAGTCTGGAAGTTTTCCTTCCATTTACATTTTCTGAAACAGCTTTACAAGAATATATATTAATTATTTTTAAAAATATTTGGTAGAATACCCCTGGGAAGACACAGGTCCCTCCACTGTTATTTGTTGGGAGATTTTTGATGACTGCTTCCATTTCTTTGCTGGTTAGGGTCTGACAGGTTTTCTATTTCTTCCTTTCTTGGTTTTGGAAGTTTATACAATTCTAGGAATGCATCCATTTCTTCTAGATTGCCTAATTTGTTGGCATATAGTTGCTCATAATATGGTCTTATAATTGTGTTTCTTCAGTGTTGGTTCTGATCTCTTCTCTTTCATTCATGATTTTATTTATTTGGGTCCTTCCTTTCTCTTTTCTTTTTGATAAGTCTGGCCAGGGGGTTTATTGATCTTATTAACTCTTTCAAAGATCCAACTCCGAGTGAAATAAGTCAATCAGAGAAAGACAAACATTATATGGTCTCATTCATTTGGGGGATATAGGTAATAGTGAAAGGGAACAAAGGGGAAAGGAGAAAAAATAAGTGGGAAATATCAGAAAGGGAGACAGAACATGGAAGACTCCTAACTCTGAGAAACAAAATAGGGGTGGTGGAAGGGGAAGAGGGCGGGGGGTGGGAGTGACTGAGTGGCGGGCACTGAGATGGGCACTTGACGGGATGAGCGCTGGGTGTTATTCTGTATGTTGGCAAATTGAACACCAATAAAAAATAAATTTATTATTAAAAAAAAAAAAACAAAGATCAGCTCCTAGTTTTGTTGATCTGTTCTACCATTCTTCTGGTTTCTATTTCACTGATTTCTGCTCAAATCTTTATTAATTCTTTTTCTCTTATGGGTTTAGGTTTTATTTGCTGTTCTTTCTCCAGTTCCTTTAGGTATACGGTTAAGTTGTGTATTTGGTTGTATATTTGAGACCTTGTTTCTTAAAAAAGGCTTGTATTGCTATATACTTCTCTCTTAGGACTGCCTTTGCTGCATCACGAAGGTCTCAAACAGTTGTGTTTTCATTTTCACTAGTTTCCATGAATTTTTAAAATTCTTCTTTAATTTCCTGGGTGACTCATCCATTCCTTAGGAGGATGCTCTTTAACCTCCGTGTATGTGAGTTCTTTCCAAATTCCCTCCTATGACTGAGCTCTAGTTTCAAAGCATTATGGTCTAAAAACATGCAGAGAATGATCCCAATCTTTTAGTACTGGTTGAGACCTGATTTATGATCCAGTATGTAATCTCTTCTGGAGAATGTTTCATGTGCACTTGAGAAGAATGTGTATTGTGTTGCTTTAGGATGGAGGGCTCTGAATATACCTGTGAAGTCCATCTGGTCCAGCGTGTCATTCAAAGCCCTTGTTTCCTTGCTGATCTTCTGCTTAGATTATTTGTCCATTGCAGTAAGTGGGGTGTGAAATTCCCTACTATTATTGTATATTAGCAATGTGCTGCTTTAATTTTGTTACTAGTTAGTTTATATAATTGGTTGCTCCGTATTAGGGCCATAAATGTTTACAATTGTTAGGTCTTATTGAATAGACCCTTTAATTATTATATAGTGTTCTTCCTCATCTCTTATTACAGTATTTGGGCTAGAACTCAAACAGGAATTCAGCAAAGTGGCAGGATACAAAATCAATGCGCAGAAACCAGTTGCATTCTATACACTAACAATGAAATAGAAGAAAGAGAAAATAAGGAATCAATCTCATTTACAATTGTACCAAAAACCTAGGAATAAACCTAACCAAAGAGGCAAAATATCTGTACTCTGAAAACTACAGAACAGTCATGAAAGAAATTTAGAAAGGATAGGAAGAATATTGTTAAAATGTCTATGCTACCCAGAGCAATCTATACATTCAGTGCAATCCCTATCAAAATACCATCAACTTTTTTTACAGAGCTGGAACAAATAATTCTAAAATTCATATGGAACCAGAAAAGACCCTGAATAGCCAAAGGAATGTTGAAAACCAAAGCTGGTGGCATTACAATTCCAGACTTTCAGTTCTACTACAAAGCTGTAATCACCAAGTGCAGTACTGGCATAAAAACAGACACATCAATGGAACAGAATAGAGAACCTAGGAATGGACCCTCAACTCTATGGTCAGTCAACTAATTTTCAACAACAGAAAAGAATATCCAATGGAAAAAAGACAGTCTCTTCAACAAACGGTGTTGGGAAAGTTGGATAGTCACATGCAGAAGAATGAAACTGGACCACTGTCTTACACCATACACAAAAATAGACTCAAAATGGATGGAGACCTAAATGTGAGACAGGAATCCATCAAAATCCTAGAGAAGAACACAAGCAGCAATCTCTGTGACCTTGGCTGCAGAAACTCCATGCTAGACATGTCTCCAAAGAAAGAGAAACAAAGGCAAAAATGAACTATTGGGACTTCATCAAGATAAAAAGCTTTTGCACAGCAAGTGAAACAGTTGACAAAAAAAAAAAAAAAAAGTTGACAGAATGGGAGAAGATATTGGCAAATGCCTTATCAGATAAAGGGCTAATACCCAAGATCTATAAAGAACTTATCAAACTCAACACTCAAAGAACAAATAATCCAATCAAGAAATGGGCAGAAGACACAGACATTTCCCCAAAGAAGACATACAAATGGCCAACAGTCACATGAAAAAATGCTCCACATCACTGGGCATTAGGGAAATACAAATCAAAACCACAGTGAGATACCACCTCACACCAGTCAGAATGGTTAAAATTAACAAGTTAGGAAATGACAGATGTTAGCAAGGATGCAGAGAAAGGGGAGCCCTCTTACACTCTTGGTGGGAATACAAGTTGACACAGTTACTCTGGAAAATAGTATGGAGGTTCCTCAAAAAGTTGAAAATAGAGTTATCCTATGACCCAGCAATTGCACTACTAGGGATTTACCCCAAAGATACAAATGTAGAGATCCAAAGGGGCACCTGCACCCCAATGTTTATAGCAGCAATGTCCACAACAACCCAACTATGGAATGAGCCCAGATGTCCATCAAGAGATGAATAAAGAAGATCTGGTATATATATTACACTACGGAATATTACTCAACTAACAAAAAAAGGGAAATCTTGCCATTTGCAACAATGTGGATGGAACTGGAGGGTATTATGCTAAGCAAAATAAGTCAATCAGAGAAAGACAGTTATCATATGATCTCACTCATATGTGAAATTTAAGGATAAAACAGAGGGTCATAGGGGAAGGAAGAGAAAAATAAAAGAAGATGAAATTAGAGAGGGAAACAAACCATAAGAGACTCTTAAATCACAGGAAGCAAACTGAGGGTTGCTGGAGGGGAGTGGGATGGGGAAACGGGTTAACTGGGTGATGGACATTAAAGAGGGCACATGATAAAATGAGCACTGGGTATCATGTAAGACTGATAAATCACTGACTTCTACTTCTGAAACTAATAATACACTGTGTGTTAACTGAATTTAAATAAAAAATAAAAATATAATAAGCAAGAAAAGCATCTCTACTGGATGAACATAAAATCATGACATATTAAAACTAATAGGATATAGGTAAAGCAGTACACAAGAGGGAAATTCATAGCTTTAAAATGTTTGTATCAGGAAGGAAATGAGATTTAAAATCAATAACCTAAAAAAAAAAAAAAACAATTAACTAAGCTCTCAACTTAAGAAATTAGAAAAGAAGAGCAATTAAACCCAAAGTAAGTAAAAGGAAGGAAATAATAAAGATCTCAACAGAAATCAATGTTTTAAAAAAACAGCAAAACACTAGACACAATCAATAAAACTGATCGTTCTTTCAAAAGATCTACAGAATTGATAAAATGTTAGTAAAATGACCAAGAGAAAAAGAGAAAAGACAAATTACCAAAATTAGGAACGAGAGAGGAAATATTCTGCACCCTACAAAATTAAAAAGATTAAAAAGGAATATTATAAGCAATCTTATGCCAATAATTCGACAACTTAGTTGAAATGAACAAATTTGCAGACAGAAATGACAAAATTAACTCCAAATGAAATACAAAATCTGAATGGGCTAATATCAAGTAAAGACATTACTTAATTGAATTACTGAAAAATATAGGCAAGTTGAGGCCCAGATGGCTTTCTTTACTGATGAATTTGTTTTTTTTTTTTAGATCCATTTATTTATTTGAGAGAGAGGAAGAGAGAAAGTGAGTGTGCAGGGGGAGGAGCAGAAGAAGAGAAATCCTCAAGCAGACTCCCTGCTGAGCATGGAGCCCAACCTGATACCCAATCCCAGGAACCTGAGACATGACCTGAACTGAAATCAACAGCTAAACACCTAGTTGACTAAGCCACTCAGACATCCCTTTACTGGTGGATTTTATCAACATTTAAGGAATTATTAATAGCAATTACATAAAAACTCTTTAAAAAACAGAAGAGAACACTTTCCAGCTCATTTTACCCTGATACCAAAGCTGCACAGATATTAGAAAACTATAGACCAATACCTTTCATGAATATAAATGTTAAAATTCTTTTTTAAAAAGATTTTATTTATTTATTCATGAGAGAGAGAGAGAGAGGCGGAGACATAGTCGGAGGAAGAGGCAGGCTCCCTGTGAGGAGCCTGATATGGGACTCCATCCCAGGACCTCAGAATCGCGACCTGAGCCAAAGGCAGATGCTCAACCACTGAGCAACCCAGGTGCCCCAAATGTTAAAATCCTTAAAAAAATAGTGATTGTCTCCAGTAATGTATAAAAAGGATTATATATTATGACCAGGTAGGGTTTACCCAGATTAGCTTAACATCTAAATATCACTTAATGTAATGCATATATTAATAGGATAAAGCCAAAGTCAGCAATCTACAGCCCACAGACCAAATTTGGTATGTCTTTTGTCTCAGTAAATACAGTATTATTGGAATACAATTATGCCCATTCATTCACATGTTATCTATAATTGCTTTCATGCTATAAGAGCAAAATTGATTGATTGAAACAGAGATCGTGTAGCTCACAACACTAAAAATATTTACTATACGGTCCTTTTAAAAAATATTGCTGACGCCTGGAATAAAGAAGAAAGTCATATGATAATTTCAACAGATGTGGAAAATACATCTGACAAAATCCAACCAACATAATAAAGCTTTCAACAAATTAGGCCTAGAACGAAACTTTTTTAATTTCATAAAGGGCAGCTATATACAAAACCTACAACTAACACCATACTTAAAGATGAAAGACAATGCTTTCCCCCAATATTAGGTACAAAGCAAGGATGTCCACTCTTTCCACTTCTATTCAACATTGGACTGGAGCTTCTAGCCAGTGCAACAGGCAAGAAAATGTGAATATAATATCAATAAACAACCAATTAGAAATTAAGTTAAGAAAAATTTATATTCACAACAGTATACAAATATTCGGGACTAAATTTAACAAAAGAAGTGCAGACTATACATACCAAAAATTATAAGACATTGTCAAGAAAAATTAAAGACCAAAATCAATGCAGATATGCCTAAAGTCTGCAAATTGGAAGACTCAATGTTATTAAGATATCTATTTTCTCAAAACTGACCCAAAGATTCAATGGAATTCTTATGTAAATACCAATGGACTTTGCTGTGTAAATTGATAAGCTAATGCTGAAATTTACATAGAAATCCCAAAGACCAAAAACAGCTAATATGGTTTTTAAAAAAAACTAAGTTTGAGGACTTATTTGACCTAATTTCAAAATTTACCATAAATCTGTAGTAATCAAGACAGTGCAGTGTCACATTTATAGAGAAAAACCTTTTTAACTTTAGGTTAGGCAAAAATTTCTTCGATATGATGACAGGCATATTGCTAAATTAGACTCCATCAAAGTTTAAAACTTGCTCTTCAAAAGACACCATTAAGAATGAAAAATAAGAAGAATGAAAAGAAGTCACAGACTGGAAGAAAATATTTGCAAACATACATCTAATAAAGAACCTGCATCCAGAACATATTAAGAAACCCTGAAAAAGAATCCCTAAAAAATCAAAATTAAGAAAACCAACAACCAAATCTAAGAAAATGGGCAAAAAGACTTTAATAGACGGTAGGCAATGAAAATATATGAATAGCAACTAAGCATATGAAAAAACACTGTCATTATTCATTGTGAAAATGTAATTTTATTAAAGATTATATTTATTTATTTGAGAAAGAGAACACAAGAGAGCAGAAAGCAATCACAAGTGGGGGGAGGGCAGAAGAAGAAGCAGACTGAGCAGGAAGCCCCATGAGGGGTTCAATCCCAGGATCTGAGGATCCTGAACCAAAGGCAGATGCTTCATCAGCTGAGCCCCCCAGGCAACCTGTGAAATTGTCATTTTAAATCACAATTATTTACTGCTATGTATACTACATACCCACTTGAATGGCTAAGATTTAAATGACTTATGATACCAAATGTTGGAGAAGAAGCAGAGAAGCTGGGATCCTTATATATTGTGAGTGGAAATGTAAAATAGTACCTATTTTGCAAAGTAGTCTGACAGTTTTTAAAAATGTTATACATATACTTACCATATAACCTAGTAATTCTGTTCCTAGGTACCACAAATATTTGTATATGAGTGGACATGATATTCATAGCAGCTAAAATCTAGAAATAATCCAAAAACCCATCAGCAAGAAAGTAGATAAACAAGATGAGTGAAAGACATCTTACAACAGAATAACTATATACAATTTGGTACTTCCATACAACGGAATACAACTCTGTAATAAAAAAGGAATGAATTACTAATACATTCAACTTGGATGAGCTTCAAAAATAGTATGCTATGTTAAAGAAGCTAACAGTTAAGTTTACATATGATTCTGTTTAAATGAAATTTCTAGAAAAGGGAAAATTAGAGACAAAAGCACCTGGGGTTGGAGGTGGGGGCAGAGTTTTACTGCAAACAGAAACATGAGTGTTTTGGGTTTCATTTCTGAACTTTTTTGAGTTGATGGAAATGTTCTCAAATGAGACTGTAGTGATGGTTACACAACTTTATAAATTTATTAACACTCGTCAAATTGTACATTTAACTGTAAACTTATGATATAGAAATCAAAACTCAATGAAGTTACTTTCTGTTTAAAAACAAAAAGAAAAAAGAAAAAATAAATAAAAACAAAAAGATTGCTCTTTGCTTAAAATACACTCGCCATATACTATTTGTATTGCTGTTACACAGGAGTGTCCTATCACTTTTTAAAATTACTAATTCAGATTGGAATATGAAGTGTTCCTGCACAAAATCAATACTGACTTGATTCATTTCTCTGCCTCTTCTATCATTCCTGTGCACATACTTGGCTCTATAGTTCAACCCTAGTTCAGCAATTTTCAAAGTGTGGTTCAGAGACCAATTCTTTCTGAAAGCCTGCTAGGTTAATACTTTTTCCATAATAATTCTAAGACAATATTTGCCTTTTTCACTTTATTCTTTTATGAATGCACAGTAAGACTTTGCATATGACATATGAATCACAACAGATTGCATGAAGCAGACATGAGAATCCAACGGTTTTTTTTTTTTTTTTTTTTAACTAAGCCAGACAGATTTACAAAACCACTTGTCTGGTTTTAGGGAAAATATAGTTTTAGCATAAAAGTGTGTCATAGTAATATGTAATGGGTTTATTATTGATATTTTAAATGAATTGATAACTATTTTTAAAGTCCTCAGTTTTTATGGCAAATATTTATAGATAAAATCATACCGATAGATAAAAGAACAAAATTGGATAAATAAAAGCTTTTTGGAATCTTCAGTCATTTTGGTGGATGTAAAGGGTTCTGAGATAATGAAGTTTGAGAATCACTGCCCTTGTCCACCTGCCAGGTATAAGAATTCCTGTTTGCCACATCTGACAACAAGGGATTAGAGAACTGGGCAGATCTTCTTTGAAAGCTAACTTTGTCTTGGTTGCAAAAATCATCTGCTTCAAGATGAACCTATAGGTTTTAGTCAGGTCATCATTTAGAAATGTAGCAACTGTTAATCCAGATTTTTCTTTTTCTTGATGGAAATACGCAGAGTCCTAGAAAAGGAGAAACATAGTCATGGAAAGGACTTGAAGCAGCACCTAGCATAAGAATAAGCCCTTAAAATAGGTAGTAATTACTATGTTATTATTAGACTACAGCAGTTCTTATTTATCTAACACGTATTTATTAAATGCCTACTATAAGCCAGGCTCTATGGGTCAGCATTGAGGATTCAATAACGAGGAAAACACTGCCTGTCCTCAAGGAGTTTATAGTCAAGGAATGAAGTCAGGAGAGTAATGACATAAAGAAATACATAATTGGGGGGCACCTGGGTGGCTCAGTGATTGAGCATCTGCCTTCAGCTCAGATCGTGATCCTGGGGTCCTGGGATCCAGTCCCACGTTGGGCTTCCGCGTTGGGCTCCCAGGACGGAGCCTGCTTCTCCCTCTGCCTATATCTCTGCCTCCTTCTTTGTGTCTCTCACGAATAAATAAAAATAAGACATACTTACGAATTGTGGAAGAGTTTTAAAAGAAGTGATGGACATCCAAGTGCATAAAGGAGATCTGACGTGATTTTCAGAATCAGACAAGATTTCTCCGAGGAAGTGACGGCTGAACTGCAAGTTGAAAAATAAGCAGGAAGAGGCAAGGAGACACAAGGGAGAAACAACATTCAAAGCCCCTTCAGGTAGAATGATGAAAGGCCAGTGTGGCTGGAGTCCACAGCGCCTGAGACATTTGGGGCTTTAATATGCTTTGCAGGTATATTAGACCTTTATCATGCGGTCAGCGGGGAGCCATGGGACTATTTAGGAGAATGCGGTGAGACAGAACCAGATTTTCACTTTTAAAAAGATCTCTGGCAGCTGGAACATAGAGGAACAAGGGTGAAAAACGGAGACTATCCACACAGCGATGGCTGTATCCAGGTGGAAGGTGATGGAGGCTTAGAACAGAGTAATGGCGGCGGAGCCCAAAGAAGCAAATGAGTGTGGGATGTTCTTTTTGCAAGTAAGTGATTAATTGTAAGTTCAACTAGTACAGTCACTGTACTAAAGGGGAGCTGCAAAATCTGCCCCCCCCCCGCCCCCCAGGCACAGATCCCAAACCCCAACGTGATGCCCGGGGCCCTTTGCTGTATTCAGGCCGGGCAAGTCGCACGTACACGGCCTGGTGCCCCACCCTGCGTAAGGGGCTCACCCGACTTTATCCCCTGGAGGCCAGCGGAGTGGAACCGGGCCGTTTCCTGGCAACACCATTGTCGGGCTCCCCGGGCGGGGGAGGGGTAACTAAGGACAACGGCCGGCTGAGAACTCCGGAAGAGACGCCAAGTCAGACGGGGAAAATGGGCAGCACGTGGCACAGCGCAGGCCACCGCGGGTGATTCGAGGGCTCAGCACGCGGCCGGAGCGGAGGGCGGGAGGGGCCGGAGAATGCGCCTGTGATTGGACAGCCGAGGGAACAGCGGCCCCTGTGATTGGACGAGGCCGGGCCCCAGGGCCGCTTCTGGCACCGCGTAGGGTTCTGGGTAGCAAGGCCCTTGGAAGGGTCTTAACCGAAAGGGGGAGGGGGAAGGTCGCCAACAAACGGCTGAGCTCACAATCCGGGCCGGGGCCGGGCCGGGGCGTCCCCCTCCCCCCATGGAGAGGGCCAGGCCGGAGCCGCCGCCCCAGCCGCGCCAACTGCCGCGGACGACCCCGCCGCGCCCGCTCCGCCCTGCTCCTCCCCAGCCGCCGGTCGAGGGCGCCTCCTTCCGGGCTGCGGCCGCGGAGCTGCCGCCGTCGCCGCCTACCCCGTGCGCGGCCGCCATTGCGACCGTGGCCTCGTCGTGCGGGGAGGCCCAGGCGTCGGGGGTACAGCCCGCGGCACGGCGGCTGCTGCAGGTGAAGCCCGAGCAGGTGCTGCTGCTCCCGCCGGGGCCGCCGCTGGCTCAGGCCCGGGACGAAGGCGGCGTCCCCTCGCCCGCGCAGGCGCGGCTGCTGCAGCTGAGGCCCGAGCTGCTGCTGCTGCCGCCGCCGCCGCCGCCGCCGCCGCCCCCGCCCGCGTCCGACGGCGCCCCCTGCAGACCCGACTTGCACGCGGCGCAGCCTCGGGCCCTGCTCGTCAAGGCGGAGAAGCAGGAGCAGGGGCCCGGCTCGGAGCCGTCGCCGTCGGCGGGGACGCGGAGGCCTGCGGACGGGGGCCCTCGGGCCTCCAGGGCGGCCAAGCTGGAAGGCCCGGGGCCAGCTCTCGACGGCCGCCGGGGGGACCAGAAGAAGGGCAGGCTGGAGGCGGAGGCGGTCACGAGGGACGCGCCGAAAGGCGGGGAAGGCAAAAACCTGGCGGCCGTCAGAGAAGGGGTCATCAAAACGGAGGAGCCCGAGGGGCCCCGCGAGGACTGCAGACTGGACGGGGAGCCCGCGTCCAATGGCCTGGTCCATGGCAGCAAGGAGGTCATCCTGGCCCAGCCGTCCAGCGCCTTTGGGCCCCACCAGCAGGATCTCAGGATCCCTCTGACTCTCCACGCGGTCCCCCCTGGGGCCCGGATCCAGTTTCAGGGACCTCCACCTTCAGAGCTGATACGGTTGACCAAGGTCCCCTTGACGCCAGTGCCTATTAAAATGCAATCTTTACTGGAGCCTTCTGTAAAAATTGAGACCAAAGATGTCCCGCTCACCGTGCTTCCCTCAGATGCAGGTATTAGACGGCAGGGGAATCTGGTTTTCACACTTCGTCGGTGTGGCCCCCTAGCTGATATGTCAGCAGTTCAGAAGCCTAAACTATAAAAATAAAATCACGGAACTGATTCGTTACAGGGCAAAGTCTGCACAGGTATCACTTCCAATTGACTTGTACATATACCAGTAAAGTACACTAACATGTTCCAAGATTCCCAGGCATTTTTAAGAAAATCTGTTCTAAGGCCCAGTGAATGATGAGATTTAGAGGTGACCAATGTTTATACACAAAGTCGAAGTTTCCTCACTAGGTCACACAGCTATCTCAGCCGTCAGTTTCTATGCTGCACTTTGTAATAGTGTATTATGGTACTATTAGATATAGTGTACTAGAAGACACTATTATAGTAGATCAATGTTTTTTATAGGCATCAAGAAAACCTCAAATGGTGCTTAGTGAAAAAATTCATAATCAAAAGTTTATACTGAATTTGTGATTCAGGAGGCGATTCGTCTTCTTTAAAAATCAATGGTAAACATTTTTCAAAGAAAACAGTACATGATAAATGTAACGCTTTAGTATTCTAAAAGCTAAGGATTTATGGAAATATAGAAACTTAAAATACTTAGAATAAGCTAGGAAATGTTTTCTAAGAAATGACTATAGTTAGCAGTAATGACTACAAATAGGTATTTTTATCTCTACCCATTATTTACGAATATGTAGTTAGAAAATTCTTTAAGATTTAATTCGGACAATTTTATGCTCATGAATGTCATGAAAAATCATTAATCATCAGTTCATATTTTAATTAACATTTATATTTATTTTTTTTCTTATTATTTTCCTTACTGATCTCACCCTCTTGGTTTTATAGACTTCATTTTCTAAAGGAGAGAAAGGGAAAGCTTTCCTTATAGTAATTTAGACTTTTGTGCATTTAAAAAGCTTGTATATATCAAGTTAACTAAAGAGAAACAAAATAAGTTTATAGAGAGTTGTTTTTGATGAATTACATAAGAGATATGAATTTAGCCACCTTTTTAAAATTGTAATTTCACCTGATTATGTGACTCTCAAAAAGCCACTTTTATTATTTTTCTTTTGTTTTTTCCTCCCAGGACATAGGATTAGTATCAATGACCCACCCTGGCAAAAGCTTCACCTTCCTAATGAAATAGACTATAGTATTATATTATTAATTTCTTTGCTTGAACAGGCACTACAGGAACATGTAAATGAGTTCCTGTAAACATTTAGGGAAAACGTAGCTAGTGCTAGGATTATAGTCATGAATAAGTCATAGATACTGTCCCTCAGTAATAGAGTATTTTTAATGGGAAAGAAACTAAATGTTAATTATTGGTAGAGGTATTACTAAAGCGCAAAGAAGTAACAAGCCAGCAGTTTACTGTTTCTTAACATTATTACTCCTACAATATCTTCAACAATATTATTCTTTTTGAGGAAAAGAAGAGTCATTCTAAGCCATAGTTTAGAATGCTGAGTTCAGGAGTTATGAGGCATTCTGGAATACTGGCAGTTCTTTGACTATATTTTCTCCAGTTAAAAAATATAGTTGAAGGCGCACTTCACTTTAACATTGTGTGTGTGTGTGTGTATGTGCGTTTGTGGCACATTAATTCAGTCTCTTAATTTTTGTCATGTAGGAATACCAGATACTCCCTTCAGTAAGGACAGAAATGGTCATGTGAAGCGACCCATGAATGCATTTATGGTTTGGGCAAGGATTCACCGGCCAGCACTAGCCAAAGCTAACCCAGCAGCCAACAATGCAGAAATCAGTGTCCAGCTCGGGTTAGAGTGGAACAAACTTAGTGAAGAACAAAAGAAACCCTATTATGATGAAGCACAAAAGATTAAAGAAAAGCACAGAGAGGAGTTTCCTGGTAATCAAATGAATTAAACAAAACCTCTTTCTAATTTTTTCTAAATTTATTTAGGTAAAGATTAGTTTAGGTTGAGACTGAAAGATAAAAATGCATCATTTTTTTTCTAGTCTGATATGTACAATAAAGAGAATAATGGCTAATATTATAGTAATGATTGAATTGATACGGGGCGTACGTTTCCTTAAATAGAACCAAGTAGAGGAATATCTGGTCTCATATTGCCAATTGATAACAAACCAGGGGACATAATTTTACTGTAGCTTTGATTAAATATACTGATATGAATTTAATGAAGGTAAAACTCCAGAGTTCAGGCTACAATTTTGCAAATATACTAGAAAATGAAGAGTTAAAATTATAGCAACAGAAACAAATATGCATCATACACATAATGAAAATGGAGGGATTGACACCGTGCTCCATTTTAATGTTATATGGTTATCAGGACACAGTTTTGTCTTTTAATTTATAAATTTATCCTCATGATAATGTAGTTTGAAACAATTTCTGATTTACTCCTCAGCCACAAGGATGTTTAGATTAAGCATATGTAAAGGCAAGTGTATGGCCAACACGATCATGCATGATGGGAAAATAATTTTTTTTTAAAAAAAAAATATGAGCAGAAAGGTTTGGGGTGTTATGGAGAACCAGTGATTCTCCTGGTTATTCAGTGGCTGCAAACTGTTAAACTTCACCATCCTGACTTGGAAAGGAAATTGGGTGATTTGTGAACTTGAGACTGCCAAGTTTAGGAGAATGGCTCTTCCTAAGGTAGGCATAAAATTAGTAACTGGTCATTAGTGACCATTCCATGTAAGGTATAGACAATTGAATCTCACTGAAAGTGAGGGAACAGGAGGAGATGAGTAATATCTTACAGGGGCATTATTTTATAGGTAAAGGAAAAACTTTGAGATTCAAACTCAAACTCAATGTCTTTAATGTTGATGTTACTGTGGATTCAATATATGTCTTTGGATATAAGACACTTAACCTCACTCTTCCTCTGACTTATGGGTTACAATATTAACCACTAGTTAGGAGCTATATGGATATTAAAATGCACAGAAATTGCATAATAAAGCTGGAAAAGATCTTTAGGCAATAACTTATGTTTTTTTTAATTTAGAAGTATTTTGGATTTTTTTTATTGTGAAAAGAACTATTTATTTTTTTATTTTTTTTAAGAACTATTTAAATGCTAAATAGGATCTTTATGTTCAAATTAAAAATCACTTATCTTCTTCTACAGGTTGGGTTTATCAACCTCGTCCAGGGAAGCGAAAACGCTTCCCTCTAAGTGTTTCCAATGTATTTTCTGGTACCACACAGAATATCATCTCTACAAATCCTACAACAATATATCCTTATCGCTCACCTACCTACTCTGTGGTAATTCCCAGCCTACAAAACACCATCACTCATCCAGTTGGTGAGTTTGTTTTAGTTGTAGATTATGAATTTTTAAATAGCTGTGTGAAAATTTTACCTTAAGTTGAAATTTTGTTTCTGTTAGCTTAAGAATTATTAAAACAACAATATTAAGGGGAAAAAATCAAGAAGAAAATAAAAACATGAACTCAGAGAAGGAAAAGGTACAGAAGACATGAAAGCATTTGGTTTGCCAGAGTAGCAAAAGTTTCATGTGTAAAATCTCAGACCTTTTAACCAAATCAGGATAAGCCCATAGATTAGGCAGATAAGATAATGCAGGAAATGACTGAGGTAATTCAATAGGAAATAGGAGTATCTTTTTACTATCAGCATAAAAGAATACCTTGCTAATGGGATATAGAGCATCCTGTTCTGGAATTTAGCAATCATGACTGATCTGTTAAGATCATTCATTCTCTCACTGCTCTAGAAAAGCAGTGGAAGTAATCTATTTTCTACCAAATATTTGTTTCTTTAATATTGCCTTTCCCTAAATTTCTGCTCTATTACCAGTTCTTTATAGCATTCCTGTCTGTTCCTTTTAAGAATCTAAAGTTGAGAAACTAGTATCTTAGTAACTTGTAGGGCTGTCCATCATGGGTTTGTTCTTCTAGAACCTATTTTAACCATCTCTTAGACAGAGCTTTGTACATTCAATACTTACTATTACTTGTCCTAAAACTACTGCTCTTTCCAGTTTCCACTGCTTTCCAGTTTATTACCCTTCTGGTAATAAAGCCCCCCTGTGTGCTGAGAGATTTAGATATCTTAAAAATCGACTTCTTAGAATATTACACATTTTCAATTTTTTTCTATGTATCATTATAGCAATTGACAGCAACAAAGCCACAGTCAAGATATCTAGTATCAAGAGATAGATGCAGAAAGCTCATTCTATTGTCCCATTCTCCCCCAGCATAGTCAGGAACTTCCACACTTCAATATTTGGTAGTATTTGCTTTAATCTTGTATTTCAAATTAAGTGTTAACTTTGTTTTGTCTCCTATGTTATTTATGATTTCTGCTTTCATAACTTATATTTCTTCTCTTTATTCCTTTTTCTAAGACCTCTTTTCTTTCTGCTTCTGCCTATGGTTAAATGCTATATGAGATCATTTGTATTAGCACCAATATTATTCTTCTAATATTTTCTCAGTTCTGACTGAGTTTCTTAGTGAATGTCACCTAAGATCTAGTTATATTAATTTTGTCAATTTGGACTAGAACACTCTGTGAACTTGCAATTATACCATAGTAATGTATATATTCTTAACCTATCTGCAATGAAAATGAGTTGGGGTTCAGAAATCTTAGTCTTCTTTAGTTGGAAGGAGTTTATTGAATCTTTCTGCTCTTCTTTCCATTGCCTTTTATATTGTAGTGACTAGTCCACTGATTCCACTGGGTTTCTTCCTTCTGTAAGAGTCATGTAGCATTGGCTTTGAGGTCCCTCAGATGTGACTCCTTCAATTTTCCTTTCGACTGCCTAATTTTTATTTGCACCTACACAGTTGAGCTTCTAGTTTTACACATTTGGACAATACTTTCATCTTTAAAAGATGTCTTTCAAAAAAATAAAAAATAAAAGATGTCTTTCCTTTTTGATGGATTCTCTTTGATTTGGTCAGTTAACTAATAACAACTTTCTGATTTTTGAGGCGCTCTATTTTCTTTCTAGGCTTTTAGCATCATAATATAAAATAACTTTCATTTTTTTAATGAACTCTTAATTTAAAAAAAAAAAAGAACTCTTAATTTTATTTATCCCTATTAGCCTTTTTTCCCCTAGCCAACATCTATATTTCCAAAAATCTAATAACCCCAGGATGGACTTTTTTGTCTTTTCTGGTTAAGATCTTAAATTTAAGTATACTGTGATCACTGCTGCCTAATATTTCATGTACAGAATTCATGCACTTTCTAGTAGTCTTTATCCATTATTTGGTCCTCAAACTTATTTCATTTTACTGTGTATTCTAAGAAACTTATTTGTTCTAATAAGCAGTTATTTGTTATGTATTGTATCATCCTAGCACATTTTTATCTCATTGAGTCAATCTATTTGAAATCTAGCAATGCAGTTTGGTTTTTTCCCTTGTTTTGGTGAATATTTCCATCTCAGATGTTTTCTGTCTACAGTATATTCCACTGTCATATTTGCATGCCTGTCTACCTACTCCCCACTACCTAATGTTTATTTAGCACCAAATATAGGTCAAACTCTGTGCTTGAGACAGAATACAAAGGTATCTTTAGTCTCTTGTCAAAGAGCTTATAAAGTAGTTGTAGAAAGGATAGATACCAATACAACTAATTTTACTATTTCTTTGATAGAATCTGTAGTACCTTATCTGTTATTATTTCTATGACCAATGCATTATGTTCACTCTGTCTTTCACATTCCCAAACTCCTCTCCTCTTTCTCGTTTCCAAATGATTACAGCATTGTAGTCTAGAATTTTTTTAGATGTATTCCTTTTATCAAATGTCTTTGATGCTGGTTATGCCACATTTTCATTTTATATTAAATATAAAATTTGTTTATTTTAAAGTTTAAACTGACTTTAAACTTCAGTTTCTAAAGTTCTAAAGTTTTCTAGAACTCTGGTGGAAGCCATACTTATTTTAGCCTAACTTTTATTTATTTTATTTTATTTTTTAAGATTTTGTATTTATTCATGAGAGACACAGAGAGAGAAAGAGGCACAGACACAGGCAGACAGAGAAGCAGGCTCCATGCAGGGAGCCCGACGCGGAACTCATCCAGGGTCTCCAGGATCAGGGCCTGGGCCAAAGGCGGCGCCAAACCACTGAGCCACCCGGGCTGCCTTTAGCCTAACTTTTAAATGTCACTTTTATATGAATAGGAGTTTTCTGGAAAATTATTTTGTTCTTTACATTTTATTTCTGAAGCCTGAAATTGGTTTGCCTTATTATACTGTCACTCAGTTGACATCCTTCACTCTCCAGAATTCACATTTTCTCTAAATTTTTAGTTTAAAAAGTTTACTACTATTTCAAATGTTTGGTAGTAGACATATCATGCCTTTTCACATTACCTACCTTTTCTTGTTTAATTCAAACAAACCAAAAAATCTCCATTATTCTGATACTGTTATAATCCAAAAAAAAGCTGATTTTCTCTTGGCCTTAAGATCCATTCCAGCAAGGTATCATGTCCATGAGAAATGAATCTGGCTCAAAAATTCCTTGATAAGTGATATAGCTCTTTATTGTAGGTTTCCTTGAGGAAGCAGGAAAGGAAGAAGCACATGGTTCAACATATAGTAAGTCATCTTGAGGCTCTTCATTACAATTGTCTCTCTCCAATATCCCACCTCTTTTTTTTTTTAATCAGTTGCCTGATTGTCCCAATTCTCCATTCCCCATCTCTGTCTCTAATGTCTCTGCCTGTTACTCTATTTCTCTCTCCTCTCCTTCTCTCTCTGCCTCCTTTTCTCTTTGTTCAGCCACATGCTAGTCCTTCGCTACTTACTACCTCCATGTAGCTTTTTCTTGTAGAGAAATTTGGTCTGTTCTCAGTTTCTACCATTCTTCACTCCTTCACTGTTTATCCCAGTCACACAACAAAAGCCTAGGTGCACCCTCTGTCCAGTCAGCACAGGCAGTGGAAAAACCCCTTGGGAGAGGTAGCAGGAGATTATTGAAAATTAGTGACTTTTTTTGTTACTGTTGTACTATACTATAGATCTAGAATTCTGCTCTTTATCTTATGTAATGATTAGATAATGCTTTAACAAACACCTAAACATAATCATTTAAACAGAATTGTGGTTTATTTTTATCCATTTAAACTCTAAATAGGTATTTCTAGTAAGTATATGGCTGTCTTTGAAGGAACGACTCATGGACACAGACTTCTACTCTGTGGCACTGCCATCATTAATATGTAGCATCCAAGGCCACTGGATTAGTGTGCAGGAGGGGAAAGAGCATGGAAGATAATGCATGAAAGTTTTTCATGGGCCAGTCTCAGAAGTTGTACAATCTCTTCTACCTTCCATTGGGTAGCTCTTGGCCACATGGCAACTGCAGGGGAGGCTGGGAAAGATAATTTAGCTATGTGCTAGAAGAAGAGAAAACAGCTGACTGGCTAGTCTTCCGTATCTTATCTGAAGTTTGATACATTAGAGTTCTGCCCTTCCCACAAGACTTCTCTATTCACTGACAATTTATGAAGATGACTAGATGTTGCAGACTTTAACTGCCTGCTTAGCAACCAGAATTCAACATTTAGGATATCTTCATTATACTTCTATATAACTCTCTATGTATATATTTTATTTTTAATCTCAGACCAAAACAGTGCCTGACATATGTTAGTTACTTGGTGAATATTGAATTAAAGGAATGCATGATTTATCATCTCATCCCTCGTACTGCTTTTTTATAGAAATATCTTTGGTTAAAAAGAACATTTCATGTCAGCTACAAGATGAATCTCTTCCTTCTTCAGTAACTGAAATAATATCATTTGGTCTGTGTAGCTTCTTTCCTTTGCCTAGGAAGATCATACTTCTTTCTTGAGGACTAAGAAACCTGTGTGAGAGGTAGATTTTAGGAGAAGATGTCTTGAGTGCAGTGATAATTCAATTATAAGTCAGCCTGGCTTCCTAGTTGTTTAGAGAAGGGAGTTCTCCTCACACCAGATCAGTGGTAGAAGTGCTATATCAGTTATAGATTATTTGTTATGGTTTTTTTTCCCATCTAGTCATAGCTTTCTTAACTATTATTAGCCAAATTCTACACCAAATACTGGGACGCAGACATGAATGAAAGTGTTCCTGCTCTTAAGTTTTCAGTTTTGTGATTGTGGTAGGGATGGCAGACAAGCAAATAACAAAGATTTATACGATTTCGTGATAAGTTATAGATTTATGTGTTCTAAGGGAACATGGAAGAGGGAAATTACTTTATGTTTCATTGATCAGGAAAGTCCTAAGGCTGTACTTCACAGATGGGAGGGCACATAACTCTATAAACTAAGAATCAGGGTAGCTTCATTTAAACCCTATCCCTGTATTGTCTGTACTTCACTGGATCAGGGACCATCTCTGAAACAGAGAGATATATCCCTTAATTCCCTACCTGCAGGTTTAAGAGGAATATTACATTCCTTATCTGGAGAGAAAGAAGGAAGGAAAGGCCTTTGCTGGGCGAGGCTAAGAGAAAATGCACATTCCTCAGCCTCTCAAGAGACATTTCTAATCATAGAATCTGTTATTGAACTGCATCTTCTATATTAACAGAGATCTAGCTGCATTGGAATAAACCAGATCATGACTGTATTGCTATGGCTTCTCTCTCTATTTCTTTGGAAAAGTTTAGTTAACTTTAGGCTAACTGTGTTATTTGGATAACTCAGTAACTCAATTAGTAGTCATCTCTTGTTCAAGAACGTGATTGTTTCACCTACTTTTAAAAATTCTGCCATATTGGTTATGCCTTGCTGCAATAATACTCCTTTCATATCTGTCACAAATTGTTAACCTGTGGCAAATCCTGTTCTGTAATCACACTGACAGTGACTGCAATAAAGCAAAAATAATTTTACTGATTATTTTTTCAATCAAAAAATTAAATGTCATTTATAATTTAGTTTAAAATAGAGAAGTATATGAAATAGTAGAAAAATGACCCATATACCACCCTGAAACATCAATATTTAAAGTAAAGTTAATATATTTAGACAGTAGAAAATTCAAACAGTACCGATAGATACATAATGAAAGTGTAGCTTTTCTTTTTGCCCCATTGCCCTGTCCCTTCTCTCAGATGAGTGTTCCTTCACTGTCAGTAGTTTCATACAATTTTTTAAAGAAACATTCATATATACACATTAGCATTTGTATGTATTTATCTTTTACTCACTCAATTTATTTTTTTTAATTTTATTTATTTATTCATGAGAGAGACACACAGAGAGAGGCAGAGACACAGGCAGGGGGAGAAGCAGGCTCCATGCAGGGAGCCCGATGCGGGACTCGATCCCGGGTCTCCAGGACCACGCCCTGGGCTGAAGGCAGCACTAAACCGCTGAGCCATCTGGGGTGCCCTCAATCACTCAATTTTATTCATTTGTTTATCCATTCAAAAATATTTGTTGAGGGCCTGTTCTGTGCCATACAGAATTTTGAGCCCTAGGGATACAGCAGGGAGTAAAACAGAACAGGTCTTTCCTCTCTTGTCACTTAGAACTAGATGGTAAAGAGAGAGGAAAAAATGTAAAATAGGTGAACAAAGTGACTGATTTGTTCAAATACTATAAAGGAAATAGAGTGGTTTGATGTAGTAAAGTTATTAAGTAAGGTGGTTAGTGAAGGCTTCTGGTTGTACAGTTTATTAAATTCTGAAAAAAGAAAAACATGGATCAAATCAATTAATGCCAGACCTATGCTATTTTTATTTCTAAAGGTGATGCCCCACCTGCCATCCAGCTGCCCACACCTGCAGTCCAGCGCCCAAGCCCCATCTCACTTTTCCAGCCCAGCGTCTCCAGTACTGCCCAGGTGGCAGTCCAGGCTCCAAATCTGCCCCTCCGCCCAGCACTCCCACCCCAGCACTTTGCTGGGCCCTCCCAAACAGACACTCATCGGCTGCATTCTGGAGCCAGTTGCTCTGTGAAGAGACCCACGCCTGTCTCTCTGGAGAACACCAACAGGATTCCAACTAGTGCAAGTACTGCCCATGCCAGATTTGCAACCTCAACCATCCAACCTCCTAAGGAGTATCCCAGCGTTTCCACTTGTCCCAGAAGTGCACCAATCCCCCAGGCTCCTCCTATTCCACACTCACACGTATACCAGGCTCCTCCCCTTGGCCATCCAGCCACGTTGTTTGGGACACCGCCGCGATTCTCTTTTCATCACCCTTACTTCCTACCTGGACCGCACTATTTCCCATCAAGGTAAATGAACATTTTTTTCTTTCACCTAAAGATACAAACAGCTAATGAATGTTTACCTCGAAGGCACCCCTTTTTTACTTAAAAGGTACTTCCTCAATTCTGATTGGAATCTGGTTTAGATTAGAGGCTGAATAGAGGCCAAGCAGTTAACATAAATACATGAAGAAGGCTAGGTGAAGACTAGGACAGCCAATGAGAGTTCATGCCCTATCTAATAGGGTAGCTGCGACTCAGCTGTAGCTGATTGTTGCCATAAGTAATACAGTCTCCAATGTTATCAGATCAATTTTTCAGAAAAGTCAGTATTAAGAGTCCTTAAGATTAGTCACCCCTCTTTATCTTACTGTATAGAGTCGTGCTTCTCAGGCTTTTATATGTATATCAATCACATGTGATCCTGTTAAAATGCAGATTCTGAATCAGTAGGTCTGGGGTAGAGTAGTGTCCTATACCAGAGTATAGTAGGCCTGATATTCTACTTTTCTAACAGGCTCCCAAGTGATGCCAGTTCTGTTGGTTTGTAGACCACACTTTGAATAGAAAGGATACAGTAGAGTGCTTGGTCTGAGAGGTTAAATGACTTGTTCAAAGTTACACAGTGGTCTTTTTAACCAAAAAAAAATTATCATATAAATTATCGGTAAAATAATTAATTTTTATAAGGAAGCACCTAGGGAAAACAAATTTGTAACTTTTTATTTTGGAGTGATAGAATTTAGCTTCCTTGCAAACATTCTAATAGAGTATAACTTCTCTTTTTCAATTGATGTTAAATGTATAAAAAGAGACAGTTTCTATCGAAATTGGAGTGTTATATGTCTATTACCAATCTTCTACTGTTACATATTTAGTACAGTAAAATTATTTCCCACTTAGGCATACCAATAGCTCAAAGAACTTTTCAGGTAGATATTATGTTACTTCAATTCATAGTAGGATCACTTCTTTCAAGTCCTTATTCCAGTTTGCCACAACCATCCCCCATTTTGTAGCTTAGTGATGGTCAAGGGGATGGTGGCCCATGTTCTGGTCTGACTTTTTTGCTGTTAGAGGAGGCAATGCACACCTTTTTTTCTCAAAGCATTATGATTGTAAATTTTTACCTATTTGGTTGCTTCCTGAAGAATTGGTTCAAGGGCTTACCTTTGTTTCACTCACCTCAAAACATTCTCAGGTTTGAGTGGTCTTTCAAGTGGTGTTTGTGGAAAATTTTCAAAGACATATACTACTCACGGCTTTCTGGGGTAAGGGACAACAGATGGGGCAAGTATCAGGCCGACTGAAAGGCCAAGAAGAGACTGGGAAAGAAGGTACATGGGGAAATAAGGGCTTTGAAAAGTTCCCATGTACACTGGGATATCCAGAATGGCACATACATGTCCAGGGCTAGACACATATTAAACAAACACCTGATAAGATGGTAAGCTTTCACCTCTGACTGATTTTAGAGTCTGTGTAAGTAGGAAAAGAGGTCTGAGAAAAAATTGTAAATGGCCTGGCTAAGTGCTGAAGGAGTGCCCCAATTTGGACCAGTCTGCAAAGACTGAAGGGAAGGTGTTTTTTGCTCTGACTTGTTTTGTTTGGCTCTACAAAACAAAATATTTAAGGAAAGCTCTGCCAAGTCACTAGGTTAATGGAACAGAGACTTAAATAATCACAAAAGGCAAAGAATGAAGTCTTTACAAAAATAGCTTAGAAAAGTCACCAATGAAAAACACAAGTACAACTCAAAAGAAGCAACAACATCATACCCTGGGGAAGGACAGAAATCTGATTGTTATAAATACTACATGATAATATTCAAAATGTCCAGTTTTCAACAAAAAAACTACTAGGCATGCAAAGAAACAAGGCATGGTATTTCCAAGAAAAAAACTAAAGAAACTACCCCTGAGGAAGCTCAGATATTGGATTTACTAGACAAAGACTTTAAAACAACTGTCTTGAGCTAAAGGGAGCTAAAGAAAACTGACAGAGACTAAATTAAACCAGAACAGAGTATCACCAAATAGAGAAGAACATCAATAAAGATATAGAGATTATAAAAGGTAACCAAATAGAAATCCTGTTACTTAAAACTATAGTAACTGAAATAAAAAATCACTATGGAGATTCAGCAGCAGATTTGAGCAGGCAGAGGAATTAGTGAATCTGAAGATAGGTCAATTGAAATCATCTACTCTGAGAGGCAGAAGGAAAAAACAGTGAAGAAAAGTGAATAGAACCTTAGGTGGTGGTGTCCCACCATCCGGTATATGAATATAATCACCATGGGATTTCCAGGATAAGAGGAGAGAAAGGAAAAGGCAGAAAGAATATTTAAAGAAATAGTGGCCAAAAATGATCCAAATTTGAAGGAAGATATGAAACCAAGAAGTTCAATGAATAAAGATAAATTCAAAGAGATCCACAGAGATACATTATAATCAAACTGTTACATACCAAAGATAAAAAAAAAGAATCTTGAGTGCAGCAAGAGGAAAGTGACTTATCTTGTACGGTAGATTCTCAATAAGGCTAATAGCCAGTTTCTCATCAGAAACCATGAAGGACGAAGACGGTGGGATACATAGTGCTGAAAGAAAAAAAAAACATCAACAAGGAATTCTATAACTGACAAAGCATCCTTCAAAAATAAAGGAGAAATTAAACCCTTCTCAGGTAACAAAAGTTGTGAAAGTTCGTAACTAGTAGACATGTCTTACAAGAAATGCTAAAGGGACTACTTCAGACTGAAATAAAAAAAGACACTAGACAATAACTCAAAGCCAAACAAAGAAATAACACTGGTAAAGGTTACTACATAGGTACATATAAAACCCAATATTAGGGCAGCCTGGGTGGCTCAGAGGTTTAGAGCCGCCTTCGGCCCAGGGTGTGATCCTGGACACCTGGGATCGAATCCCACGTCAGGCTTCCTGCACGGAGCCTGTTTCTCTCTCTGTGTCTCTCATGAATGAATAAATAAATAAAATATTAAAAAAAAACAATATTATATTTTTAGTGAGTAACTTTTCTTTTTTCCCCTGTATTATTTAAAAGGCAAATGCATAAAACAATTACTATAAATCTATGTCAATGGATACAAAATGTATAAATATGTAATTTTATACATATAAAAGGGTGGTGTTTTATACAGAATTTTCATATGCCTATGAAGGTAAATATCAATTTAAATTAGATTGTTATAATTTTAGGATTTTAATTGTAATCCCCGAGGTAACCTAACCATTTAAGAAAATAACTAAAAATATACAAAAAGGAAATGAGGAAACAAAATGGTACATAGAAAAATCCATTAATGGAATGCTACTCAGCCATCAAAAAAAAAAAAAAAAAGAAAGAAAAGAAAAGAAAAGAAAAGAAATATTGCCATTTGCAATGACATGTATGGAATTAGCTAGAGGGTATAATGCTAAGCAAAATAAGTCAATCAAAGAAAGACAATTATATGATCTCACTCACGTGGAATTTAAGAAACAGAAAGAAAAATCATAGGGGAAGAAAGGAAAAAATAAAACAAAATGAAATCAGAGAGGAGACAAACCATAAGACATTTTTACTTATAGGAAACAAACTGAGGTCACCGGATGGGAGAGAAAGGGCGAATGGGGTAACTGGGTGATGGACATTAAGGAGCACATGTGATATAATGAGCACTGGGTATAAGGCTGGTGAATCACTGACCTCTACCTCTGAAACTAATAATACATCATATGTTAATTGAATTCAAATTAAAAAAAGGAAAATCCTTTAAACTTAAAAGCTCTTAATGGAGAAACTGAGGAACAGCAAAAGAATGACATATAGAAAGCAAATAGCACTCGAAATCTCACAGAGGAAGACCTAGACATGGCCAACACGCACATGAGAAAATGCTCCGCATCACTTGCCGTCAGGGAAATAAAAATCAAAACCACAATGAGATACCCCCTCACACCAGTGAGAATGGGGAAAATTAACAAGACAGGAAACCACAAATGTTGGAGAGGATGCGGAGAAAAGGGAACCCTCTTACACTGTTGGTGGGAATGTGAACTGGTGCAGCCACTCTGGAAAACTGTGTGGAGGTTCCTCAAAGAGTTAAAAATAGACCTGCCCTATGACCCAGCAATTGCACTGTTGGGGATTTACCCCAAAGATACAGATGCAATGAAATGCCGGGACACCTGCACCCCGATTTCTATAGCAGCAATGTCCACAATAGCCAAACTGTGGAAGGAGCCTCGGTGTCCATCGAAAGATGAGTGGATAAAGAAGATGTGGTTTATGTATACAATGGAATATTACTGAGCCATTAGAAACGACAAATATCCACCATTTGCTTTGACGTGATTGGAACTCTAGGGTATTATGCTGAGTGAAATGAGTCAATCGGAGAAGGACAAACATTATATGTTCTCATTCATTTGGGGAATACAAATAATAGTGAAAGGGAATAGAAGGGAAGGGAGAAGAAATGAGTAGGAAATATCAGAAAGGGAGACAGAACATAAAGACTCCTAACTCTGGGAAACGAACTAGGGGTGGTGGAAGGGGAGGTGGGTGGGGGGTGGGGGTGAATGGGTGACGGGCACTGACGGGGGCACTTGATGGGATGAGTGTTATTCTGTATGTTGGCAAATTGAACACCAATAAAAAATAAATTTATTATTAAAAAATAAAAATAAAAAAATAAAAGTCAATGGTGAAAAAAAAAGAAAGCAAATAGCAAAACGGCAGAATAAGTTTTTTCTTATCAGTAATCAGTTTAAATGTAAGTGGATTAAGCTCTCTAAAGGCAGAAATTGGCAGAATGAATTCAAAATAGAATCAAAATATATCCTATCTGCAAAAGACTCACTTTAGACCCAAAGACACAAATAGATTGAAAGAGGAAAAAATAAAAGAAGATATTCCATGCAAATCATAACCAAAGAGAGCTGGATATCTATAATATATTAGACAAAATAGACTTTATGTCAAAAATTGTTACAGTAGAAAAAGGATATTATATTTTGATAAAAGAGTTAATACATTAAGATACAGTGGTTATAATCATATACATATGCAACAAAGGACCCCAAAATATATGAAGCCAAAATTAGTAAAATTAAAGAGAGAAATAAATTTACAATAATAGTTGCAGACTTAAATATTTTTTGATATATGACTGATTTATAACATTATATTATGTACAATGTATATACAATGTAATATACAATGTATATTATGTAAAATGTGTACAATACACATTTTTTTTTGCTTGTAATGAGAACTTTTAAGATTTTTTTCTCTAATCAATTTTCACATATACAACATGGTACTATTAACTATAGTCACAATGCTATACATTATGTCACCAGGACTTATAACTGGAAGTTTGTAATTTTTGACCACCTTCACTGATTTTTGCCCATTTCCCACTCCTGCCCCCTCTGGCAACCACTAACCTGTTCTCTATCAGTTCTTTTTTTTTTTTTTTTTTTAACATTCCACATATAAGTGAGATTATACCATATTTGTTTTTCTGTGACTTATTTCACTTAGCATAATGTCCTTAAGGTCCATCCATAGTGTTACAGGTTCTTCCTTTTTCTACAGCTGAATAATATTCCATTGTATGTATGGAATTTCTGCTGCAGTGAATATGGGGTTACAGTTATCTTTTCAAGTTTGTGGTTTCATTTCCTTCAAGTAAATATCCAGAAGTGGAACCGTTAGATCATATGGCAGTTTTTGAGGAATGTTCATATTATTTTTCATAGTGGCTATACGAATTTGCTTTCCCATCAACAGTACGGTACACAAGGATTCCCCTTTCTCCACATCCTCACTAAGACTTGTTATTTCTTGTCTCTTTGATAAAACCATTTTAACAGGTGTGAGGTGGTGTCTCATTGTGGTTTTTATGTGCATTTCCTTGATAATTAGTGATGTTGAGCACCGTATCATGTACCTGTTAGCCATCTGTATGTCATCTTTGGAAAAATGTCTGTGCAGATCATGTGCCCATTTTTTAATTGGATTATTGTTGTTGCTATAGACTTCTTGTATTATAGTATTCTTTATATATTTTGGATATTAACGCCTTATCAAATATATGAGTTGCAAATATTTTCTTCCATTTGGTAGATTACTGTTTCATTTTGTTGCTGGTTTCCTTCGCTGTGCAGAAGCTTTTTATTTTGATGTGGTCCCACATCAAAATTTATTTTTGCTTTTTTTGCCTTTGCTTTTGGTGTCAAGCCCAAAAAATCATCAGCAAGACCAGTGTCAAGGAATTTACTGTCCATGTTTTCTTCTAAGAATTTTATGATTTGGGGTCTTACGTTCAAGTCTTTAATTTTTAATTTTGGGTTAATTTTTATATATGGTGTAAGATAGGGGTTTCCTTATTTCCACGGGGCTGTTCAGTTTTCTTAACACTATTTATTGAAGAGACTATCCTTTTAAATTGACCATATATATGTGAGTTTATTTCTAGTCTCTCTATTCTTTTCCATTGATCTATGTTTCTGCTTTTATGCAATATCATATTGTTTTATTATAGCTTTGTAATATAGTTTGAAATCAGGGAGTGTAATGCCCCTAGCTTTGTTCTTTCTCAAGATTGCTTTGACTATTTGGGGTCTTTTGTGATTCCATACAAATTTTAGGATTGTTTGTTCTATTTCTGTGAAAAATGCCATTGGAATTTTGAGGGGGGTTGCATTGAATCTGTAGATTGCTTTGGGTAGTTTTAACAATATTTTAACAATATTTCTTTTGATCCATGAGCTCAGAATATCTTTCAATTTATTTGTTTTTTTCTTCAATTTCTTTTATCAATATCTTGTATTTTTCAGTGTACACATCTTTTATCTTTCTGGTTAAATTTATTTTTATGTTTCTTATTTTTTGAAGTTGTAAATGGGATTGTTTTCTTTTTTTTAAAGATTTTATTTATTTATTCATGAGAGACACACAGAGAGAGACAGAGACACAGGCAGAGGGAGGAGCAGGCTCCACACAGGGAGCCCGACATGGGACTCAATCCCGGGTCTCCAGGATCACGCCCTGGATTGAATGAAGGCGGCGCTAAACCGCTGAGCCATCGGGGCTGCCCGGGATTGTTTTCTTAATTCCTTTTTATAATAGTTTATTGTTGATGTATAGAAATACAAATGATTTTTGTATATTGATTTTGTATCCTGGAACTTACTGAGTTTGTCGATTAGTTCTAACATTTTTCATTGGAATCTTTAGGGTTTTGTATGTATAATATCATGTCACTGCAAATAGATACAGTTTTACTACTTCTTTTCCAGTTTGTATCCCTTTTATTTCTTTTTCTTGCCTGATAGCACTGACTTGGAGTTCTGATACTATGTTGAATAAAAGTGGCAAATGTGAGCATTCCTAATTTATTCTTTTTTTCTTTTAAAGATCTTATTTATTTATTTAGAGAGCATGAGAAGGGGGAGGAGCAGAGAGAGAGGGAGAGAAAGAATCTTAAGCAGACTTGTCCTCAGCACGGAGCCCAACGACGTGGGGCTCAATCCCATGACCCTGAGATCATGACTTGAACAGAAATCAAGAGTTGAATGCTTAACTGACTGAGCCACTTATGTGCCTCTTATTCTTGATCTTAGAGAAAAAGCTTTCAGCTTTTCACTACTAAGTATGATTTAACTGTGGTTACTTTATGGATAGATCAATGCTCCAAAATGAATGAAGATGATAAGGAAATAGACTGTACAACACTGTAAACCAGCTAGACCTAACATGCATATGTAATGCTTCACCCAGTAACAATATAGATTCTTCATAATTGCATGCAGTTGCACATAGGATAGACCATATGTTAGTTCACAAAGCAGGTCTCAATTTATTTTTAAATATTTAAATCTTACAAAGCTTCTTCTCCAACCATGATGGAATGAAACTGATAGTAACAGAAAGAAAACTGGAAAATTTAAAAATATATGGAAATTAAACAACACACTCTTAAACAATCAGTGGGTCAAATAAGACATCACAAAGGAAATTAGAAAATACTTTGAGATGAATGAAAATGAAAACACAGCATACCAAAACATAGTGAAAGCAGTACTGATAGAGAAATTTTAGCCTCAATGACCTATGTTCAGAAAGAAAGATCTCAAATGGACAACATGACTTTAGACCGTAAGGACTTAGAAAAAGAAGAGCAAACAAAACCTAAAGCTTGCAGAAGGAAAGAAATAAGAAGAGAGATAAATAATAGGAAAGCAAAAGCGAGTTTAATGAAATAAAAGAAAATCAACAAGTTAGCTTTTTTAAAAGATCAATAGAATTGATGAAACTTTAGCTACTTTGAAAAAAAGAGAATATGTAAATTATTAAAATGATATGTGAAATTGTGTACATTGCTGCCAACTTTACAGAAATAAAAATTACTATAGGAGAATACAGTGAATAACTGCATACAAACCAGTTAGATAGCCAAGATAAAATGAACAATACATGAATTACCAAAACTGACTCAAGATGAAATAGCAAATCTGAACAGACCTATATTAAGAGATTGAATAATTAATCAAAAACCTCACAGCAAAGAAAAGCCCTAGGCTAGTTTCATTGATGAATTCTACCAAACATTTAGAGAGGAATACTCAAACCAATTCTCAAACTTTTCCAAAAAGTATGAGGGAACATTTCCAAGATCAGCATTACTCTGCTCCCAAAGTCAGACAAAGGTATCACAAGAAAGAATATTACAGACCAATATATCTTATGAAAATAATTGCAAAATATGCTTAATAAAATACTAGCAAACTGAATCCAGCAGCATATTAAAAGGATTATATACCAAGTGAGATTTACCTGAGGAATGTACGTGTGATTCAACATCTGAAAATCAATCAATGTAATACACCTTGTAAGTAGAATGAAGGAACAGAACCACCTAATCATCTCAATTGATGCAGAAAAGGTATTTGATAAAATCCAACACGTTTTCGTTATAAAAAGCAATTCCTGATTTCAAAACTTAATAGTCAAACTAGGAACCTCCTCAACATGATAAAGGGCATTTTTTTTTTTTAAATCAAAACCCATGGTCAATATCATCTTCACTGATGAAGAACCAAAAGGTTTATCCCTGAGATTGGGAACCAGAAAAGGATGTCTCCTTTCACAATTGCTATTCAACATTTTTTTTAGAAGTTCTAGCTAGAGAAATTAAGCAGGAAAAAGAAGACATCTAAAATAAAATAAATAAAATTATCTCTATTTGCACATGATCCTAAATATGGAAAATCCTATATATAGGAAATCCTAAGGAATCCACAAAAGTTTTCAGATCTAATGAGAAGTTGCAGGGTATAAGATCAATATACAAAAATCACTCGAATTTTCTAGCAATGAACAATCCAAAAAGGAGATTAGGAAAACAATTCTATTTAAAGTAGCATCAAAAAGAGCAAAATACCTAGGAATGAATCTAACCAAGGAGGTACAAGACTTGTAAACTGAAAGCTACAAAACATTACTGAAAGAAATTAAGGATCTAAATAGAGATCTAAATATTGTTAAGAAGACAGTACTTCCCAAAGTGATTTACAGAATCAATATAATCCCTCTCAAAATCCTAATGTTTTTTTTTTTCACAGAAATGGAAAAGCTGACCCTAAAAGTTTATATGGAATTGTAAGTGACCCAGAATAGTTTTAAAAACAATCGAGAAAGGAGAATAAAGTTGGAGGACTCACAATTTCCGACTTCAAACTTACTACAAAGCTACTAGATCAAACAATGTGGTATCCAGAGAATGAAAAGACAAGTCACAGACTAAGAGAAAATATTTGCAAAAGATACATCTGATTAGGGACTTTATACAAAATGTTGAAAATACTGAATTTTTAAAACTCAACCATAAGAAAACAACCTATTAAAAATGGACAAAACACATGAAGACACCTCACCAAAGAACATATAGAGATGGCATCTAAAGAGTGCCTCGGTGCCTCAGTGGTTGAGTGTCTGCCCTTGGCTCAGGTTGTGATCCTGGGGTCTTGGGATCAAGTCCTACATCAGGCTCCTCACAGGGAGCCTACTTCTCCCTCTGCCTATGTCCCTACCTCTCTCTGTCTCTCTCTCTGTCTCTCATGAATAAATAAATAAAATCTTAAAAAAGAGAGAGAGATGGGGTTTAAGCACATGAAAAGATGCATCACATTATATATCTTTAGGGAATTACAGATTTAAATGCAGTACCACTACAAACCTATCAGAATTGCCAAAATTCAAAATACAGACACCAGCAAATACTGGTGAGGTTGTAAAGCAAAGGAAATTCTAATTCATTGCTAGCAGGAATGCGTAATGGTACAGTCACTTTGGAAGACAGGCAATTCCTTACAAGACTAAAATAACTCTTACCATATAATCCAGCAGTCACACTGCTTGTTATTTACCAGGAAAAAAAAAGAAAGAAAAGAAAACTTGTGTTTACACAAAAACCTGCACATAGATACTTAGAGCAGTTTTATTCATGGTTGCCAAAACAGAAGAAATCAAGATGTCCTTCAGTAGGTGAATAGATAAACTGTGGTACATATAAACAGTGGAATATTATTCAGTGTTAAAAAGAAATGAACTATCAAGCCATGAAAAGACATGAGGGAAACTTAAATGCATACTACTAAATGAGAGAAGCAATGAATAGCATTATATTTTTACCTTATTTACCATCTTGTTACAGACGTTTTTATATGCAAAGCAGAATATCATATTGAATCTCCATGTACCCATCACTCAACAATTATCAACAGTTTGGCTTTCTTGGTTCATTTATTTCTTCTACTTTTTTTGGGGAAGAGTTTTAAGTATTTTAAAGTGAATCACAGATGTCATATAATTTCATCTGCAGATACATCCGTATGTAAATATACTAGTTAGGGACTTGAAAAAATGACCTACCATTTTCATACCTGAAAAATTAATAATTCCTTATTATCATCCAACAACTGGCTTGTTGAATTTTCCTCTGCCGTCTCAGCACTCTTTTCACAATGGGTTTGTATAAAAGAGGATCCAAGCAAGATATAAACATCAGATGTGATTATGTTTCTTAAGCCTCTTTCATGCTAAAATAGTACTCCAACCTCTTTTATTGTTTTTTAATGCCATGTGTTCATTAAACAAACACATTATCCTAATCTTGAATTTTGCTTATTACATCCTTGGATATTTATATATTTCCCTATTATCCCCCCTCCTTTTCCCTGTAAAATGATAGTTAAATCTTAAAACTTGATTAGATTCAGGTTCAATTTTTTTTTCTTTAACTCTCCCCTTTCTCTCTCTCTCTCTCTCTCTCTCTCACTCTCTCTCTCTCGGCAATGAAATCTCATGAATAGTGCTATGTAATTTGTATTCTATCACATCAAGAGGTATACAAAGTCTGTTTTTCTTTAATAGTGATGTTAAGAATGACCTGTAGGGTCAGGTATTATCACCGTAAGTAGTACTTCTCAATTCTCGGCTGTACAGTAGGATCACTTGAAGAGTTCAGACCAAATAAATTAGAATCTTTGTGGGTATAGGACCTGGGAAGCAGTATTCTTTATTTTTTCAAATTTTTTTATTATTGAAATTAAATTCAAAAATTTCTCCGGTGATTTAAATGGTTAGCTAGGGTTGAGAAATATCTGTGTAATGATTTTAGTAGCTGAGGATTGTTGCCTAGAACCATGAGATTGCAAAATAGTGATTTTCTTATTCAGTATTCCTTCATTCATTAACTAGAATGCTTTTTTGAAGAAAAACCCTCATCAGTTCGTTACTATGAAATACAGGAAGGGCAGGAAAATTTCTTGATTTTTTTCCCCATATCACTGAATCTTGTTTTGTTTTAGGAATACCATCATGAACAGGTAGACTTTTATATATTTGGTATGTTTTGATACATTGCCACTCAAATTATCCTTTTATTTGTATAGTTGGCTACAGGTTGGGGACTGTGTCCTTAATCTTTAATAGGTTTTTTGTTATCTGTACAATATGTCCTAGGCTTTATCTTGTCCAGACCTGGAATTAGCCATTTTATCCAAGAAATCCAAGTTCCTTTTACTGAGATCACAATTTGAGCAATAGGGATGCTTATTGCTGCTGAGTTAACAAAGTATCTAGGGCTTTTCAGTGGAAAGTATGAGAGAATATGCATTTTTTGAATGAGAAAAATAATTCATGAGTATATATTGATATTTCCAAAATAAATGTAATGTTGTAATTTCAAATGAAGTTCTTTGATTTTATGTGCTAGTATCTTCTCCCCTTAAAATTTTGTTGTCTAATGATAACAACATATTTGCTTTATCCTATTAAACATGATTTTTTGATGCATATGTGTGTGTGTATATACATAGAATAGCTTCAAGACAATTATATCAATAGTTTCAAAGTAGCAATATCACAAACAATAAAATTACAGGATGCAGTTTAAGATTTGTTTGTAATTCTTTTCTCTTTAGGGTATGTCTTACCAGGAAGGTACAATATTATCTTTTTTTTTTAATTTATTTTTTATTGGTGTTCAATTTACTAACATACAGAATAACCCCCAGTGCCCGTCACCCATTCACTCCCACCCCCCGCCCTCCTCCCCTTCTACCACCCCTAGTTCGTTTCCCAGAGTTAGCAGTCTTTACGTTCTGTCTCCCTTTCTGATATTTCCCACACATTTCTTCTCCCTTCCCTTCTATTCCCTTTCACTATTATTTGTATTCCCCAAATGAATGAGAACATATAATGTTTGTCCTTCTCCGACTGACTTACTTCACTCAGCATAATACCCTCCAGAATATTATCTTGAAATAATGTTTCTCTGTGTATTTAAGGCAACTACAAACTTGATATAACTTGGGTTCATTTGTTTTCATTTGCTTTTAATTTTTATAGATTACTTTTTAAAATATTACATTTGTTTTAAAATTATGTAAAGTAATTATATAGTTTCAAAGTCAAAATTACAATACAAAGTATGTTCTGAGAAGTCTAGCTTCTTTGCCGGTCTCTTCTCTTCCATCTTGCCTCCTACTTCAACTAGATTTTGTTCTATCTTTGCATTCTTTCTCTTTGAAAATAAGTGTAAAACATATACATATGAGTGTGTTTATGATTATATTATCACATGTAACTTCTTGTAAGACTAAATAATAATAGCGTCTGCATTTGGCTCAGGGAGTGATCCCAGAATCCCAGAATCGAGTCCCACATCAGGCTCCCTGCGGGGGGCCTGCTTCTCCCTCTGCCTATGTCTCTGCCTCTCTCCGTCTGTCTCCCATGAATAAATAAATAAAATCTTAAGAAAGAAATAAAAGCGTTTCTAGTTTCTAAAGTACTCATAGAGATTTTTTCTCAAGTTCCTTGTGACAGATCTTTTAAGTTGGCAGAACAAGTGATATTATCTGTTTTATTTTTTTTCTATTTTTTTAAAGATTTTATTTATTTATTCATGAGAGACACAGAGAGAGAGAGAAAGAGAGAGGCAGAGACACAGGCAGAGGGAGAAGCAGGCTCCACATAGGAAGTCTGATGTGGGACTTGATCCCGGGACTACAGGATCATGCCCTGGGCCGAAGGCAGCCCTAAACCGCTGAGCCACCAGGGCTGCCCTATCTCTGTTTTATATAAGGAGCCCAAGGCTCAGAAAAATTTGGGTTTATTTAAGGTTACCAGGTTTTTAAGTGGCATAGCTAGAACTACTTCCCAGGTAGTGTGGCATGGTAGTTAGGAGAATAAGTTCTAGAATTAGCTTGCCTGATTCTGTTTCACTACTTGCTAATTATGACTTTGAGCAAGTTACTCAATCTTTTTAAGGTTCTGTTTCCTCCTCTGTAAAGTGGAGATATATCTGTCTCATACAATTGTTCTAAAGAATAGTTAAGATAACACATAAAGGCCATAGCTGATGCCTAGAAAACATAGTAAATTCTTATTATATGTTGGCTAAATTGATGCCTTTCCCACTATATCACAGTGCTTCTAAAGTTATTCATTTTCATCCATGCAACCTTCTAGGAATACTCATATCTTAATTGATCTGTTTTCTAGATATAACATGTTTTTACCATACCAGTGTAGCCATGTAGTGTTTGCAATTTGCATTATAGACTTTAGCACGTCTAGTATATACCTGGATTCTAGATCTTTTTCTTAATTAAATTCTCCACCAAGCCTTGCATAATATCTTGCCTACATTGATTGAGTCCTGAAAAATGGTGGGTGAATTGTTTCTAGCTAAAGTGTGTAGGCTTTGTGGAAGAGGTATCTGTGTAATTCAGTGGATAGAGGGACCTGAAGGTAGAAGAGCTACAGGAGCAAAGTCATACTAGCTGAAAGTATGATACGTTCAGGATGTTTCTATTATGTTAAAAATGCCTGAATGAAGATGTGACAATAGGAAAGGAAACCTGAAACATTTTGGAACCTTAGCCTTATTATTGTGATATTTAATGTGGGCAAGTCCCCTGGCTCTTAGAGATATGGGAATGGGATACCAAACTAGTCAAAATGCCCCATATTTTCAAAGAGTTTGAAATAATAGTCTAGGATGTCTATGGTACTTATGCTTTTAAAGGGAAGAAAACAAAGTTGAACTTTAAAAAAAAAAATGTAGGAGCGTGATGTGAAACCCCCAACTTATGCGTTTTGCTGTGTGGTTGCTATGTTTATGTTATCTGTCACTAGATGGAGTCCATGAGCCCAGGGAACTCCTGTTTGGACTTTTGTATACCCCTTACTATGATTCCCATTCTATGCCTTTGAAAAGGAGAATACTCAAAAAAAAAAAAAAAAAAAAAAATTGACAGATGGGTTTGAATGGCAGATTTTTAGATTTACCTTAAAAAAAAGCAGTTTGTAAAACAACGAAATGATCTTTTCAGTTGTTCACATTGCAAAAATTTTATTTGAAAAAGATCTTTAAAAACATAGTTTAATATCCATTTCAAATCTTACTGATAGGAAGAATGTTTTTAATTGAACTTATTATTGAGGGTCAATTAGAGCGTTGAGTTGTTATCCTCTGTTCTGGTGCCACAGCCCCCCCTCCAGGAGCTGTTTTGTTTTGTTTTGTTTTGAGTATAGTTGACACAGTATGTTATCTTAGTTTCAGATGTATGACATAGTGATTTGATAAGTTTGTACATTATACTATGTGTACTTATACTATGTACAAATTATATACATCATAAATATAGCTACCATCTATCCTCATACATTACTATTACAATGTCATTGACTATACTCCTTATGTGGAGCCTTTTGTTCCTGTGATTTATTTACTTTATAACTGGAAGACTGTATCTCCCACTCCCCTTCACTCATTTTGCCTGATTTCTGACTCCTGTCTCTTCTGAGAACCATCAGTTCTCTGTACTTATAGTTCTGATTCTGTTTTTTGTTTTTTAATTTTTTTAGATTCTACTTACAAGTGAAATCATGTAGTATTTGTCTTTCTCAGTCTGGCTTATTTCACTTAGCCCAATACCCTTTAGGTCTATTTATATTGTCGCAAATGGCAAGAGCTCATCCTTTTTTATGGCTGCAGAATATTCCAGTGTGTGTATAAAATACGTCTTTTTTATTCATTCACCTATTGATGGACACTTAGGTTGTTTACATTTCTTGGCTATTATAGATAATACTGCAATTAACATAGAGGTACATATATCTTTTTGAATTAATGTCTTTATTGCAAATTTATGCATTGCAAATTTGCAAATGCAAATTTATTTGCATAAATACCCCTAAGTGGAATTATTGGATCACATGGTATTTCTACTTTTAACTTTTTGAGGAACATCCATGATGTTTTCCATAGTGGCTGTACCAATTTACATTCCCACCAGCAGTATATGAGGTTCCTTTCTCTCCACATCCTTGCCCACACTTGTTATTTTTTTTTTTTTTGTCTTGTTGACTTTAGCCATTCTTAACAGGTATAAGATGATATCTCATGGTTTTGACTTGCATTTCCCTGATGATGAGTGATGTTGAGCATCTTTTCATGTGACTGTTGTCCCTCTGTATATCTTCTTTGGAAATATGTCTATTCAGATCCTCTGCCCATTTTTAAACCAGATTTTTTGTTTTTTTGGTGTTGAATTGTTTAAGTTCTTTTTATATTTTGGATACTAATCTTTTATTGGATGCACCATTTTCAAATATCTTCTTCTATTCAGTAGGTTATCTTTTAGTTTTTGTTGATTATTTCCTTTGTTGTGCAGAAGCTTTTTATTTTGATACAGTGTCAATCATTTATTTTTGCTTTTGTTTCCCTTGTCTTAGGAGACACATCTAGAAAAATGTGGTTATGACTGATAATAGAAAAATTACTGTCTGTGTTCTTTTCTAGGATTTTTTATGGTTTCAGGTCTCAAATTTAGGTCTATAATCGATTTTGAGTTTATTTTTATGTATGGTGTTCAAAGGTGGCCCAGTTTCATTCTCTTTACATGTAGCTGTTCAATTTTCCTAGCACCATTTATTGAAGATAGCCTTTTCCCTATTGTATATTGTATATTGCCTCTTTTGTCAAAAGTAAATTGACCATATAATTATGCATTTATCTCTGAGCTCTCTATTCTCTTCTATTGATCCGTTTTTATTTTTGTGCCAATGCCATACTGTTTTGATTCCTGTAGCTTTGTAATATATCTTGAAATATGGAATTGTGTTACCTCCAGCTTTTTTTCTTCTTCTCAAGATTGTGTTAGCTACTCAGGATCTTTCATGGTTCCACACAAATTTTAGGATTACTTATTATAGTTTTGTGACGAATGCAGTTGATGAGTAACTATTAATTCAAACCCAATTATATATCCCCCCATAAATTTTGTTTCAAATACTAATAAGAACAATTGTTGCACTGCTTTTACTAAGCTTCATTTTTACCACAGTATAACACATGCCTGCATTTCAAATCCTTACATAGTGTCATGAGAGAATAGCCCAGATTAGCAATTTTTCTATATCAAGGTTGTCAAAGGTTAGAAGTCCGAGGCTGATTATAGATAATAGCTCTGCTGAATCACGAGCTCACTTTGCCTTTTTTTAAAAAAAAATTATTTATTTTATGTTGGGACTTGGTAGTGGTAAAAGAGCAGATGAATACATGAAGTGGTTTCAGAAAGTTATCTTGAGGGATTTCCAGGCCCTAAAGAGGTTGCAGTTAAACTTGCTCAATTAGTCTGTATGCAAGGCAGCATGGGGGGCCAAGGTATGATCTAATTCTAATTTTTGTCTTTCTGCTACAGCACGTGCCCTTATAGTCGGCCTCCCTTTGGCTATGGAAATTTTCCAAGTTCAATGCCAGAATGCCTTGGTTATTATGAAGACAGATACCAAAAACATGAGGCTATGTTTTCAGCTTTAAATAGAGACTATCCTTTTAGAGACTACCCAGATGAACGTACACACAGTGAAGATTCTCGGAGTTGTGAAAGCATGGATGGGACCTCTTACTATAATAGTCATAGTCACAGTGGGGAAGAATACTTAAATCCCATGCCTCAGCTGGACATTGGAGCCTTGGAGAATGTCTTCACAGCCCCAACATCAACTTCCTCTAGCATCCAGCAAGTCAATGTCACTGACAGTGATGAAGAGGAAGAAGAAAAAGTGCTCAGAAATTTATAACTTTAAAACAAATATGCACAGAAAATAAACATTTCTTAAAATATATTCTGGGTCAGTTGGTGTGAGAAATAAAAAGCCTAGAATGCTTTTGCTGAGAGTTTTCAGCCATGATTTGAGGAGTCAAATCAAACGTAACTTATGCCTTCATAAAGTTTTGATGCGTGAAACAGGAGTCCTGATGTCTCATCGTAGGAATATTTAAGAAATGAAGTACTTTATTTTTGTGGCTGAAACTTGTATCAACATATATTATCATTACTTTATCTTGGAATGTGGAAAATACTGAATCCTCACAATTATATTGAGGGGATAGGGTGTATATATCTAGCATGACAAGTGTGCTTTGTATTTTATCTCAGGATACATTTATTTATTTTTCTCATACGAATTTTTTGTTTGGTGTTTATGTAATACTTATGGATATTGTCTGTTTTTATGTAACAGTTTGAGAATATTTTGATAATTTTTAGTAGTCAATTGAGACTCAGTTACTAAATTTAATTTACATTAATAACCAATTATAAGTTGCAAATGTGTTTTCATGACCCTTGGGTAATTCTTTCAGCTAAATTAGTCATTTCTGTTCTAAACATTTTCATCTTTTTTGGATTTCTTTTTCCATTTGGTATGCATTGTTCAACTTTTGTTATAATTAAATAAACATAGATAAAATTGTTTTTGTTGGATGTTTTCTGTTTGGGGGATAGAAATAAGCAAAACGAGTACTGTTCAAATGAAGATGGTTTCCATTCCACGGGCAGATATTTATTTTTACTTAATAGTCTCCAGAATTGCATAGATCCTATTAGCTTACATGAGACTTAAAATTGTATCAACAAAGATGTTGTGCACATATTCTGATGCCGTTTCCAAACTCTTTACACATGTTGTACATGTGACTTAAGCACTCCCTCAAATGCAAGAGCTCTTCAAGATTTGGTTCAAGCAGCTGTCTCTAAAACCACGGAGTTCACATAAGAGCACGTGGAATTTATTTCATTCACAATGAGCAATAAAAATCCTTCTTGTGGGCAGCCTGGGTGGCTCAGCAGTTTAGTGCTGCCTTCGACCCCTGGTGTGATCCTGGAGTCCCAGGATGGAGTCCCACGTCCGGCTCCCTGCATGGAGCCTGCTTCTCCCTCTGCCTATGTCTCTGCCTCTCTCTCTCTCTCTCTCTCTCTCTGTGTGTGTCTCTCATGAGCAAATAAAATCTTAAAAAAAAAATCTCTTCTGCTCTCCTTTAAAAAAAAAATCCTTCTTATGATGTGTCCTCATGATAAGTGTCCACTATGAATGGAGAGAACCTGTTTAGAATAGGATCAGGACCACCAGAATTGGGATCATGATAGAAGAGATCTACACAGCACCTGAACTGAGGATCAGAAATAGCTACAAACCAGTACACTTTTCCCTCAATGATCTGTATAATTTATGCAATTGGTTACTTAAGAGAATTGAGAATTGGTTACTTAAAACTGCTTAGAAATTTTCTCTGGAAACCTAAGCTTCCAACTTCTTCCTTTACTAAGTCTGTATTTGTTCCTTAAGAAAAGGTTGTTCATACATTTCATCAGCCATATACTTAATTGTATGTAATATTTCCTCTTCCCAATAAAAATTTTATTTTCATCCTTTATATTCTTTTATTACTCCGTGCAATGTCATTTCAATGTGGTTAAAGAGCAATATTTGAATTTCTTTATGGAGAGAGCAAATGTGTAACCTCATGTTGGAACTAAAGCAACATCTGGTTGTCTTCACAATTGATGTTTACATCATGAAGAAAAAATGTGTGTGGCAGTTTGACCCATTTTATCCCATCTCATTTTAATAACACCATGATGACTAAACTGGGTTTTGATGACAGACTTTATTTTTACAGACAAATTGGTTGGGAAAATCCCTTTGTAAGGCAGCACAACGTTACAGAGCATAGTTTAGTGTTTCCTAACTACCTATCTTCAGGCTAGCCCTGCACCACCAACCAATTCCTTCCTTCCTTCTACTTAATAGCTGTTGAGGATGGGCAACAGTGCTGGGATCACAAGTCAAGAGTTTCAGATTCTATACAGATCCACAGTATAATTTGGGCTGGAAAATATGGGTAGCTCTTAGGTAGAAAAGAAACCCAATTGCAAATAAGCATGCCTAGCTACAAATGCCCATATCTGCTCATTTATAGCTCTTTAAATCACAGTTGGCTTTAACTAGAAATCTACAGACTAAACAAAGCCCTGCCCCCTTGGCATTAATTCATCTGCCTCTCCAAGTCATCAGAGTAAAATTCTCTGAGCTTGAAGTCACAAGAACTTTCTAATAGGTTTCATTACCTTGTTTGTTCTTATTGTAAATCAGAGGTGGTAATATTTGTAATAAGAGTAGCCTTCTTTAAGAGTGTATGGAATTGTCAATATGTTTTAAATGTCAAACTTTTCTATGCTTTGAACAAAGCTTCTCTAATTACAAATTAAGAAAAACTGTTTTCAGTGAAAATAAAACAAAAATAAATTTAATCCCAGTTTTCAAGGAGTTTAGTTATCAAATTTAGAAAGGCAAGAGCACTGTTTCTCTAAATATGTTAGTTGGAACTCAAACATTTTAGATATTCTGACAATATTTAAGTTTGGGAAACACATGCTATTCCCCCTCCCTCGTGGAGTGTGAATGCCCATTATCATTGTAAAGGTTCTCAAAAGTCTTACAGTAAAAAATCATGTTTAACAATTATCTCAGTGCTACCCAAACGTACTGGCTTGAGACTCCCTTTTTTTGTTTTAACAATGTCTACTAATATCTCACAGAATCCACTTTGGAAAATGCTACAATTATAGCTGGTAGCTTTGGTTTTCAGTTGTTGACTTCATGTATGGTTTCCTGCATTGATCACCTTAAATCCTTTATTGAAAGAAGGCAGTGGCTAAATAAACTTTTTTTTTTTTTTTGCCCTAAGTATCTGATAATTTAAAAGAGTGAAGACCTGAAACTTTTAGTTGTAAGTTGCTTTTCTCTACTAAACTGGCTTTTTAATGGAAGTTGATATCGTATCCAAGAATTCAAGTGGGCAAATGTGCTAAATTCCCATACAAGTATATTTTCCACAGTGTAAACCAGCTGTCAGTAGGATTGGATTATTCCTGAGCCAAGAGTGAAAGTTGTAGTTTGGAAGTGAAGTTGAAATGAAATTCTGGGGATTCTATGAACTACTTGCAATATTTTAAAATAGTATAATTTTGATGTGGGCAGGGTAATTCTGAAAAATTTCTGGTCTACATTTTAGAACAGACTGCTAAGCCACATCATATTTTTAGCTTTCTGAATCATTTAAACTTTTTGAATTTTAGAAAAATTCCAAAGGCATGGTAATAAAATCAGCTTCCTAAAAACAAGTGTATAAGGAGTTACATTCTATCTAATTCTACTTGATGAAAAATTCCACATCCTCTAAACAGATATGTACCCTTTGTCTCTACAGTCTGCATTCTGACTACTTGACTCAACCTTACCTGTCTCCCTTCTGATGAGTTTAACATACACAAATCTTAGTAAACTTTTCACTAGTTGGGTGATAAATGCTTATAGGGAGGTTGGGAATTCTATTTGCTAGACCCTTATATCTCTGGCTGCTTTCCTGAAACCACTTCAGAGAAATGTTTTATTTCTAAAAATAATGAACAGCATCTTACATGTCTTCTTTTTCAAAGGAATATCTTCAAAAAAGCTAAGTGTTTTCCTGTGTTCCCTGAGACACTGTCTGTGGAGGCTGACAAACCCAGCCTGGAGAATGTCTTTTCAGCTATACCTAATTATATAGGTCATAGGCAATGGAAAGGTTAAGGTGATGAACAGTCCCAGTTTGTCTAGTATTGTGGGGTTGGGAGACCCAGAACTTGGGATTTTCAATGCTAAAACCAAAAAAGTCCTGGGCAAACGGAGATAAGCTGGTCACCCAATTGAATAAAATGAGTATAGAATCATCCAGAGGGCTGGCTTATGCAGACTGTACTATTCTAATCTAGAGTTTGAAATTATGACGCTTCTCTCACAAAGGCAGAGCATAGTCCAACTTATGTCAGATTTAATAGAAAGGTGTGGGGAGAGGGTAAATTCCAGGATGTGTAGGGACTGTAAGAGAAACTGGAGATGTGTAGCTATTAATACCTGTGTTGTTTTAATCAGACACCTTCACATTTACTTGGAAGACTAAAGAGAAGCAATCAATGCTGTACTTTTTAGTGATGTCTCATTTTATAATCCAGATAGGGAAAGAATTTTTGTTAATATGGATGGAGTCTTTGTTTTAAACTTTCTTCGTTTTTTAAAAGATTTTATTTATTCAAGAGAGGCAAAGACATAGGCAGAGGCAGAAGCAGGCTCCATGCAGTAACGATGTGGGACTCAGTCCCCCCACCCCGGAATCATGCCCTGAGCAGAAGGCAGATGCTCAACCACTGAGCCACTCAGGCTTCCCTATTTTAAACTTTCTTGATGTTTTCCCCCAGCAAAGGTAGAGGAATATTGGCCATAGTCTTTAGCCCAACACAAAACATGAGCTACTTTGGCACAGATAATATCTCAACTGTCATTTTTTTTTTTTTTTTTTTTTTAGGTATCTCTGAAACACTAGCTAGGACAGTGTTTTTTTTCAAATGTGGTCAGTGTGCCACTTCCTGCAAAATGATCTAGGATGCTTGTTAAAAATGCAGCCATTCCTCAGAAGTATAGAATCATAGTCTCTCTGGCTAGAATCCAGAAATATGCACTTTTAATAAGCTCCTCAGATAATTCTTAAGCACACCTACCTTTGACAGCAAGTAAAGCTTGTGAGACTTATTTCAAATTGTATCTGCTATAAAAGTATTATAACTACACTGGTTTTCAGAAAAGAAAAACCTTTCATCCGCCCAATAATTGTTTTTGTTTTATGATATTCTTTCTAATATTTGTCCACATACACATTTTTTTCACATAATTATAATCACAACACATGCACTCACTGTTGTGCACTTGCTCAATATTTTATCATGAGCTGTTTTTCATGCTCTATGACTTTATAATTGATTATCTTTCATGTTTGCACAATATTGCTTCAGGCAGATGTGCCATAATTAACCACATTAAAGAGTTAGGATTGTAGTTTTTTCTAAAGTGGTTTCAGTAATTTGTCCTAGTAATTTCAATGATGCAATTTCAAAGTGAGCTCTCTTACGAACCAGAAGGAGTGGGGGTACCTTTGAGCAGCCATTATTTCAGTGACATGAGGGGTTAGTGACATTTTAGAAGTCATTTTAGAACTGAGCACTGAATGGCCAGGATAGGTAGGCTCATTCAAGGTGGACTCTGGGTAACAGTATGAAGGATGATGAACAGAGCATGTGGAAAGAAAAGTGTGGCATGGTGTCCCATGCTGCTGAAGGAGGCACACAGTCCCCTTTTCTTGTCTACTTTGTAACTTACCCTGCCTAATGGCTAATCATTCTTCATATCTCAACCTAGAGATCTTTCAGTGGTAACCCAGTGCTTTCCTTTTCTTTTCTGGTAATAGAACTCTCTATTTTTAGCTATGTTTCATTTCTTGAAGCAAGGCGTGGTCAAGTACCTAAGTTCTGGACTATAAGATGTCAAAAGAATTTTCATGTGCAATTTGAGGGTATGCAGAACATACCCTTAAATAGAGAGGTTATGCTCTCCTTTGCTCTCTTGTCCTTCTTGCTGGTTGGAATACAGAAATGAGGACTGGAATCTGAGCAATCATCTTAGACCCTATAGGTCTCATGCTGACAATGATAGCGAGAGGAATCTAAGATGCCATGCCAGCACAGGGTTACTTTCCTCAAGATCTTTATATGACAGAAAAATACATCTCAATCTAGTTTAATCCACTATAATTTTGTGTTTTCTGTCGTGCAGTTGAACCAAATTCTAACCTACCCAGGATTCTTCCCTTCCATAAAGTTTTCCCTTACCCTCAAAGACTAAATTGTTCCTGCTTTATATTCTATCCCACAGCACCTTTGTTCATATCTCCTGCTAGATTCTAAACTCCTTGAGAACCAATGGGGGCAAATATCCTAGAAACTAGAAACACAAACATATGGTAGCCAGCAGAGTAACAGACGCAGCCTCAGTGACTAATGGAATTCATAGACTGGATGGCAAGGGTGCTTCACATCTGATTGCTCATAAAAATCTTTATAAAAAAAAAAGAAGAAGAAGAAGAACTTAAAAGAAAACATCCTAGACACCTCCGGAATTTGAACATTTGAAGATGGCAACTGGGAACTGTATGTTTTAAAGTCCTTCCCCGCCCCCAGGTGATTCCAAAGCCCACCAGGCAATGGTGTTGACAAAGAGGCATTTGGATATCCTGTAGGACAGTACCAGGATTTTCCTCCCACCAACAGTCTGTTTCCTTTCTTCTTCATGTCACTTAAGAGCCAATAGCTTAATGCCTTTCCAAGCTCAAGCTCACTATAAATGCTGAATTCTCTTTGAGAATGGCTCCCAACCCATGGATAAAAGGCTGGAGAGAGATTGAACAGGAGAGTTTTTATATCAATAACAAATATAAGCATGGAAACAATTTTATTTTTTTCCAAAGCAATTATCACCATCTGCAACTATCTTGTTTGTTTCCTTGTTCATTTTTCTCTTCACCAGCCCCTGTTGTGAGAAGCTTCAGGCAAATAGAAACACTGTCTTTCTTTCTTGATTTATGATCCCTGATGCCCAGCACTCTGCCTTGCAATGTATTACATTCTCAGACAGTATTTGTTGAATTAATTAAATATTATCTACACTTTGTTGAGCACCTTCTGTGTGCCACTGTATCTGGTATCTTATATTATTATCTCACTTAATCCTCATGAGAAGCTTGTAGATAGGTGTTATCATCTTTATTTAATCAGTGAAGAATCTGGAAACTTAGAGTAGTAGTAGTAGTAGAGACAGTTGAACTCAAGTCTCTCTGCTTTTAAACTCAGCACTCTGACTGCTTCACCATGTTGCCCTTGCTGACAAACAATTCTGCAGTAGAATCTACTTCAACTGGAAATTGCAGATGGATGGAATTTTCTTCCACCAGATATAGAAGGCTGAGCTAGCTTAGGGTAAAAAAAAAATGTGAAAGGAAACTGCAAGATTAAAGAGGTCATCTACTCATCCCTAATTTTGTCACTACCTTCCAGAGCACAATGAGGGCCTTCCACATTTTCCCCTCTTGAGAATACCAATCCCCACCTGTTCTTTTGGGGACCGTTTGCAGCCTGTGTCTCTCTCTGGTGCAGGCAATCACAGTAGTGCATTGGAGGCAGTATTGGGTTCTGGGTCTGTTGTGCTATTCAGCAGGACAGTCAAGGATTTTTCCTTGGACACAGTGGTACAACTGTGCTTCCCCCATCGAAAATGATTCTCTAAGAAGTGACTTTGGAGCTGCCTGTGGCCATGCTTTCTCTCTCTGGGGTAAGGCTCATCTCTGGTAAGAGCAAATGACACCAACACAGAAGGAGAGTCAGGAAGACAGAGAATCCAGACACTGAGTCTTTGGTTCCATTCACCACAGAGCCAGTTAGCTAATTCAAGCATATTTCTCCCCATGGAGGTAGGTTTTTACTTCTTGCATCTTTTCTGGACAAACACAAGGGCATACCAAAAGGCCCCTTCATGTGGTACAAGGAACCAGTCAACATCTTGAAACTCAGTGAACACTTTTCACAATGTACTTTTTTTTTTTTTTAAACCTCTAAGTGATGCTGTATAGAACAGTGTTTAAGACTTACTATCAGTTTTGGAATCAGACATAATGAGAAAAGAGTCCTGCTCCTTCACCCTGGAACTGTGTGATGTTGGGCAAGTAACTTTACATCTCTGAACCTGTTTTCTGAACAATGAGAATAATAATTATACATACCTCATGGAATTTTTTGGAGGACTGATGATTATACACAATGTTATGGCCATATTGTGAGCATTAGTTGTGTCCTGGTGTTTCCCTGTTGTGTTTTTAGCTTGTGTTTTTATTTTTTATTAATGTATTTATTTTTAAAGATTTTATTTATTTATTCATGAGAATACACAAAGCGGAGGAGAGAGGCAGAGACACAGGCAGAGGGAGAAGCAGGCTCCATGCAGGGAGCCCGACATGGGATTCGTTCCTGGGTCTCCAGGATCAGGCCCTGGGCTATAGGCGGCGCTAAACTACTGAGCCACCAGGGCTGCCCTAGCTTGTGTTTTTAACACACAGCATCCCCCTCCCCACTTTTTATAGGGTCACTGGGACACCTCCACATTGCTAGAACAAGACCAATCCTGAGAAAATGATTGGGAGGGAAATAAGTTTGTCTTACTCAAGTGTCTACCTGTACCAGTGTTGGCTTCTTTCCTTCCTTAAGATGTGATGGTACAATTGTTGGGAGGGGACTAGTCACTACCACCTCCTGACATTTGTACAAAGCCTATCAGAACACTTTGCTTTCTTCTTTGAGTCTCATGAAAGACACAAGGTGAAAAAACAGACCCAGAGAACAGCCATTGACTTGTCTCAGATCAAGCAATGCCTCTTTGTTGGAAAAGCAGAATTGATGTTTGCCAGGGACTTTGTACAGGCAGAGACACAGAATTATACAGACATAGAATTATAAACTGTTAATTATGAAGTATTCAGACATTTTCTTAAAATGCCTTATTATAAAGTCAAAGTTTCTTTGTTCTAAATTTCTTTTCACAATAAATTTTACTCTTCGCATGAATTAGGAAAACACAGAAAAGCCCCAAATTCTGTCTTTGCAGAAGCATTATCCTTCTATAACTTTTTCTGTGCAAATTTGGTTATGCATATATTTTTCTCTAATTGTAAATAGATTTATTGTTATTTTCTGTTTAGAAGAGTAATAATGATTATTAGAAAAATTCATAGTAGTGAACACCATAAAAAGGCATAAATTACTGTAATCTAGTCACTCATAATTAGTCATAGGTCATTAATCATTTTGGTTCATATATTTCTGCATACCCACACAGTTACAAAAACCAGATCATCATGGAACTTAAGATATAAGCCCCTTGTAGACTCTTTCTTTTTATGTAATATGTCATAAACACTTTTCTGTGACACTAGATTTTCCTCTACATGATGCTTTCTAAAACTTTTTATTATAACTTCAAACTGTACAAAAATAGCATAGGCATTATAATAAACTTCCTGTACCTATTATGCACATTCAACAATTACCAATTGTATACTCCATACTCCTTTTACTCAACGGATTTTTTAAAAAGCAAATTGCAAAAATTATTTTATCCACAAATATTTCAGTATATATCTCTAAAAGATTAGGACTCTTTTTTTTTAAGATTTATTTGAAAGAGAGAGAGAGAGCATGAGTGGAAGGGGCAGGAGGGAGAGAAGCTGAAGCAGACTTCTTGCTGAGCGCAGAGCCCAATGTGGGGGTTCATCTCAGAACCCTGAGATCACAACCTGAGCCAAAACCAAGATGGACACTCAACCAACTGTGCTACCCAGAAGTAGGTAGAAATGCTTAATATGAATAGAGTTGATAGGAGGCCACTGATTCTGGACACTGACCTCTGCCTCCCTGAGAGGAACACTAAAGTCAGCCTTTGTAACAGTCCTGCCTTGTTTAGCTTATCAAATCTGGATGGAGCAAAAGCCCCCGCATTCTACTCACTTCATCAGAAACGAGTCTGAACAAGCCAGGCACTGTCCATCAGATACTCAGGCATTCTGACAGTTCAGTTCTGACCACAAGCCAAATGTAAATCGAGAATGCCAAGTCATCCATCATGCGTTAGCCACGTGTGAGGTTAATGCCCCATCTTTTAGAAGCACACAAAGGGCCATTTGAGAAGGAAAGTCCCACCAGCTCCAACTGAAACACATAGCCCACATTTGGATCATCTTTCTGAACAGCATCTTGGTTTGGAAGGCACAGCTGTTGCTGAGATCCCTCAATATAGCCTGCTGTTCTCTGTGGAAGCTAGGGTAGATTAGTGTGGTTAACTTGAGATGTAGTAAAGTCCTCCAGCCTGCCCTCTCCTCTAAATAGCCAACCTGCTGGCAGCCAAATGCTGATGTTTGCCAAATTATCCATGTCTGCCTGCTAGTGGGAAAAGCTGGGTGGTGGTTGAACTCATCATATGCCTTTAGGAACATCAGCACCCCTCCCAGGAGCTCGGTTCCACCAAATCAGGACAGGAACAGGCTCTATTTCATACTGGAAACTCCCCTTAGGAACGAGCACTTCTGATCCCGGGAGAGTGGATGATTGACGGAAGTGGCCTTCTCTGACTCAACTCCCAGAGGTGTGGCTCTTAGAGAATTTCATGAAAAATGAGATGTGGACCAAGGACAAAGCCAGAGTCAGGTTTACGCCCCTAACAGCTGTGGCTTTCAAATTGCTTCAGATTGAAGAAGTTGAAACAACAGCTGCAGATTCATTCCTTGTTCTTGGGATGGGAGGTGATGGGTGCAAAATACAGTGGAGACACAAAGGCCATGACAACTTTTTTCTACAGTAAACACCAAACTATGTCTTGGGCTCTGTAAAATAAGATGGAAAATGAATACACGGCATTAGATAGACCCCACCCTTGTGACTGTCCAAATTCAGATTAATATTTTTATTGGAAGATGCCCTAGGCTCATAGAATTCTAAGAAACCTTCGCGTTTTCTAGTCCACATATAGGAACTGCGTTGGCCCTCCTGTCATTCCTCATGCTTATGTCCATGACAGACATTGTTAGTCACAGAGCTCTCGCCTGCTTTCAAACATTCATTCTCATCACAGATGTGGTCCAGGCTCTCTCTAGCAGTTAAAGGAGAGCTGACACTCATGATAAAGATAATTTGCCATCCCTGATCTAGCCCAACTCATACATTTTATACATGGAAAAGTGATGGCCAGAGAGGGGCAGAAGCTACCCAAAGTCACACAGTCTATCGGTGTTATTTGTAGAAAGCTAACTAAAGGGCCTAGAATTCTTTGAAACGTCAAGCAAAAAATAGGCCACTGCTTACTTAACTATTGTGCTATATTTGTTCTCTCTCTTTTCTAGATTCATCAAAATGTTTCTCTAAATTTTGAGGGCTTTTTTTTTTCTAATAGAAAAGCAATATAGCTCTATAAAAATACAAATAAACAAAACCAAAAAACCCACTCAAAAGCAGCACCCACACATAAAACTATTGTGTAAAGTCATGGTCTATAGACCTTTTTTTACAGGTATGTTTACATTTACCCACTTATCTATATTTTTATGCGAGAGTAAATTAAGTTTTATTTTTTAGAGGGCCTGGTCACAAGAAATTCCTAATGAAAGCAATGCTTCAGTTCATACCCTCGATTGGACCTATATTGTACACACTGTTTTGTGACCTGATTTGAGTAAATGTTCATCAATTGTGATGAACTTCTGTTGTTAGACATTTAGACTCTCACCAGTTTCTTACTACTCTATTATCTACTCTAAATCTTTGCTCAAAGCTTAATTGTTTTCTTAAGGGCAAACAAATTTTAAAGGCTTTTGACACACATGGATAAATTGCTCTCCAATAAACCTGGAAGCAAGAGGCCAGGAGTGTCTCTGAAGTACATGCTTTTTTTTTTCAGCAGTTTCACCAACACAAGATGTCATTACTATTTTTCTTTTATTCTCTCATCAGCATGCTTTGTATATCAAGAAAGAGTGTAGAATGTCCAAAGGTAAGGCCACACTTTTGCAGATGCTAGAATGAGAGGCATGACTGAACAATAACAATGAACTCACATTTATTGCAAATTTACCAAGTGTCAGGCATCAGGCATTAACTTAGAGGGTTGACAACAACCCATCTTGTGGAGATGTTCAGGAGGGTTAAGCAACTTGTCCAATGTTCCATGAAACCAAGCTCGGTTAAGTCTGACCTGCATACCACCAACCCCTCAGCCATGCTGCCTCCACAGGGTCACTACAAGTAAATATTTGTACGGTAGTTGATTGTTTTCCTCTGGTAGGACAGACCTGAGCACTCCAGAAGGGAGCAGCCATAAAAATAGGCTAAAAATGCAATCTTAGTTCTCCTAGTCAGTCCTGACCAGAATAGCCCCAATGGACTTCAGCAATGTTTCAACTGGGTTTGAGGGTATGACCTGAGGTAGTATTTTTATTAAGGATTTCTTATGACTGAGAACTCTAAGAAGGAAACTTGAATTATCCCATATAAAAATACAGCCACCCAAGATTACCAGTGGCATTTCCTTTTTATAGTGTTTGGTGCTAATAATAGCCTCAAACTCCTCAATCCAACTTTCCAGCTTTTTAAAAGAACAGTACTTACGAGAATGTCTGAATACTTGTGACTGGTAGGGTTTATTCCATCCAATGTTTCCTGTGTTTTTTCTGGAGAAAGCAAAGGGCTTGGGAGTTGGTGGCTGCATACAGTCTCTGTGCTGCCACAGGGATCTGGTGAGGGAAACTTGGTCACCAAGCAAGAGCCAGAGAGAGAGGCTCAAAAGGAAGCAAGGCAGGGATGAAAGGTTAGAAGAGGACAGAGGTATGAGGGTTTTTATGGAGAACTCAGAACAAGTCAGATTATCTGTCTTAGGTTCCAGGGAGCTTTTCCCAGTAGGAAAAATGGGCTGCTTTCTCCATGTTGTTGTTCTCTGGACAGTCTTGTTCCTGTCCTGCCAGCACTTGGTGTCTGATAGGACCCGAAAAGGGTTGCAATCCTTCTAAGAGCATGGAAGGTCTTGGCAAAGCAGAGAGTGACTTTATGAACCAAAATATTCTCTGAAGGTTTCCAGCTCTTGTTTACTTCAATCTTCCACAGCATGTCTACAGGTGGAGGCCCTCTCCCTTCCACAGCACCTGCAGAACAAGTCACTGTGTTTCAAGGCTCTCTCTTTTTGAAAAAATTATTTTTTGGAGATATAATTTACATCTAATAATATACACTCATTTTAAGGGCACATACATCTCAATAAATTTTGATGGATGTGGTCACCTGTACAACCACCACCACAATCAAGATAAAACACTCTTATCACCTCAAGAACATTCTTATCTGATCCTCCCAGCCAGTGCCCCACCTCCACCCCCACTCTAAGCTACCATGGGTCCACTTTGTATCACTGCAACTTAGTTTTGCCATTTCCAGAATTTCACATAAATTGAGTCAGAGAGTATGTACTATCTTGGTCATGACTTCCTTCAGTAGGCATAAAATGTTTGAGATTCATCAGTGTCATTGCATGTATCAACAGTTCATTTGCAATGGTGAGTAATATACTATTGCATGGATATACCTCCATCTGTCTAGCTATTTGAGTTTGCTTCTTTTGATTATCATGAATGAAGGTGCTATACACATTCATGTAAAAATCTTTCTGTGGGTATGTACATTCATTTCTCTTGGGCAAATATCTAGGAGTAGAATTTCTGGGTCGTGGGATAAGTATATGTTTAACTTAATAAAAACTTGCCAAACTGTTTTTCAAAATGGAATATCTAAAAGTTCCAGTTGCTTCACACCCTCATCAATGTTTGATATTGTCAGTCTCTTGAAGTTTAGTCATTCTCAGTGGTATCAAATAGCATTTCATAGTGGTTTCATTTGCATTTCCCTTCTAACTCATCATGTTGAATATCTTTTCATGTGCTTGTTGGCCATTTGTATATCACCTTTTTCAAAGGGTCTGTTCAAATCTTCTGTCCGTTTTTCTTTAATTGAATCACCTTCTCTATTGACTTTTCAAAGTTCTTTTTATATTCTGGTTACAAGGCCATTATTGGATATTTGCTTTGCAAATATTTTCTCCCACATTGTGGCGTGCCACTTGAGTATCTTTTTTTTTTTTTTTTTTTTTTTTGCTCACTTGAGTATCTTAATAGTGTCTTTCAAAGTGCAGAGTGTTTTGTATGGTGAAGTCTAATTTATCAGTTTTTCCTTATATGGTTTAAACTTTTCTTTAAAAAAATTATTTATTTATTTTAAAGACTTTATTTAATTGAAAGAGAGAGAGTACATGCACAGGGTGAGGGGCAGAGGGAGAAGCAGACTCTCCACTAAGCAGAGACCCCCATGTGGGGCTCAATTCTAGGCTCTAGGATCATGACCTGAGCCAAAGGCAGACGCTTAACTGACTGAGCTACCCAGGTGCCCCATGGTTTAAACTTTTGTGTCCTGTCCATAAAGTCTTTGCCCACCTCCTTACACTTTGTTTGTACTCAGTATAAGTTGTAGGAGGAACTGTGCTTTCCTAAGGGGCAGAGATTGTGTTTGCTCTTCTTTGCATTCTCCCCTGTACCTAGATTGTGCTGGCTACATACACTAGGTATGTAGCTCAATGGTAATGTGATTTCATTTAGTGGGACAAGAATTTATCTAAGTTTTTCTTGTAATCAGTCATGTTTCCAGTCTTTTATCTCTCCCTCCACAGAGATCTCATGGGTTCTGAACCACCTTTGATGACCAATCGATGACTTCCACATCCTCCCCTCTGCCTGGCTTGCCTCAATCCACCTGTTTCCAGCATCTTCACCCTCAAAATTTTTTAATCACATTTATTGGTGGTATCCTAATCAAAAGTCTTTGGGTTGCAGATGCATAAACTCAGTCAAGTTAATTCAAGTAGAAAACAGTGTTTATTGAAAGGCTGCAGGGGGCAATCACACAAGTGAGGGGTGTGGGAAACAGGTGAGCTTGGAGGATAGCTTGCTTGACTTGAGTGACCAAGGAGAGCCCCATAAGCATTTGAAATGAAGTCTGCCTATGTTTGAAAAGGTTAACATGGTGTGAGAAGTCTTCCTGTAAATGAAACAGTGTGCATAAAGGCAGAAAGATAGAAATGTGCTAGTTATTCTCAAATACTCCTTGGCACTATGGTTATTTGGGAGTCGAATTCATCTTCCCAACTGAATTCTGAATATGAACTTGATATTATATTTCTTCATATTACTTTAGAACAAAATAATAATAGAGTTTACCATCACCACCACCATCACCATCAACATCATCACCACCACGAGAACTATTGATTTAACAATTATGTGCTAGGTACAGTATTAAACGCTTTTCCATATTTTTTTTTCTAATCCTCAAATTGCCTTTGGAATTTTATAGCTGAGGAATTTGAGGCTCAGGGAAGGAGTGTTCTTTAACTTGACCAAAGTGATTACTTAAAAGACACAGACAAGGGAAAGACACATCCAGCCAGATCTGCCTGTTCTCAAAGTCCCTTAATCTTGAAGCTTAAGGCCTCTTAAGAATATGGTTTCAACTCTTGACTTGCTTGTTGAATGAAAAAGGCTGCCTGTGATCAGTATTAGAAATCCTCCCCCTGCTCAACCCCTTCCCAGGCGTCTACAACTATTAAGGTATTAGTGCAGCCCAGAACTAAAGATCTTTAATGATGACTTTGTCCATCATGAAGGTTTCTGTCTCTTTGAAAAAGACAGAAAATCATTATTTTTTCTGACAAGTCCTTCTTCAAATGGGATCTTAATCCTCAAGCCTGCAGGAATCTTGACACTAGGAGGAAGTCATTGCTTAGCCACAGTTGGCACTGCTAATCTTTGGGCAACCTGATTCTTTTAAAGTTGTTTCCTTGACTTGGGTTTCTATGTAGAGAACTTGGTTACAGAGAACACATAGGAAGGACTTTGCAACTGATACTGATCAATAAGCTTCAAGAGGCAGGGAGGAAATGATGGGCATAAGTGGCCCCTGGTGACCCTCCTTGAAGCAGATACACTTTTAAGATATCTACAAGAGTGGCTTTTTAAACCCAGGCCCCTATTCAGAGAAAAAGATTACCTTGTGCATGTGTTGCTCTCCCTTTGACATGGAATCGTTGGGCCAGCAAAGGAAACCTTCTCATCTCCATTCTCTGAATCATAATCCGTATATACTATTGAAATTAGTCACAGTCTGTAAAACAGGAAGTGGAGCTATAGAGAAGGACCCTGGCCCAGGAAGTAGTATGAATCACTCCAGTGTGGTGCACTGGGTACCACCCATTGTTGGCATTAAATCCCAACTCTGCCCTGCTCTCAGCATCTCCACCCGCTGCCTGCTCTGGTGATTTGTCTAACACACAGTCTAATAAACATAGCTCTGAGTTTGTTGCTAAGACCAGCTATTTGCATCCATGTAACTCTTTGTATAGTTACAAATTATAATGCAAGGCATTTTGATTTATCAATCTGCCTATCCATTCATTCAGTGAAAATGAACTTGGTAATAATAGTAATTTATGCACCCACCACGGGACATGACATTGTGGCATTGTGCTAGACATAGAAGCTATGATGCGTGCAATCATGGTCACTGCCATCATGGAATTGGTAGTCCAGCGCAGTGATGTTTTGTTTTGTTTAAACAATTCAGTGAAATTCAATTGAATTGTAATATAAAAGGTATTTCTTACTGAAGATTATAGTTGAAAACATTGAGACAAACTGATTTAGTGGAGGTTATTGTCAAAGATTCCTCTGACTATCCTCCTCACAGTCACTGGAGAGTTGATGGGGTCTCATGAAGGAGACAGAAAATATTATTACTATTGTTGCTTGTAATAGTATCCGTCAGGCATTGTATCTTGCAGGGAAAACAAAGGTTATCAAATACACCTGTCCTTGCCTTCAATCGTTTTGGGGATTACCCTCAGGATGGAGGCACTCAACATCTTTGTTTGGTACACCAGCCACTTCTGGATGATCTGGTTTCTATCTCTCAGTTTCCCTTTATATCATTCATACCACTTCCCTCCATCCTTCTCAAATGCCCTCCTGACCCCAGCTGCCTGAAAATACCTCCTCACTTTTGAACACTCAGCTTAATGTGTCACTCTGTGCCTTTGCTTCTTGTTTCATCTTTCACAGTCACATCTCCTTTTTTCTTCTGGTTATGGCATCCTCTTTCCTTTGGGAAGTCCTCCCTCTCTCCCATCACCACCACTACCACACTCGATGTGGCGCTGGTGATAGGCAGGGCTCCTAGGGTGGGCTCATGATCCAGACCTAGAACTCCATGTTCTGGATACTGCAATTGGTCCAAGGATGGTATACAACCCAAGGAGGCCAGTCACAGTTTGTGAACCTTTTATGTTAAGATAGTTCAGGTTGGGTCTCCAAATGGTCATGACTATACAATGTCTAACTTTATAGCATCCTTATTTGTCTACAGCACATCTCCTACCATACTGTAAATTCCCTCAAGGCAGGGACTGTTCTTTGATTTTAAAAATATGGATGTGTATGAATTTGTATGTGTATAAAAGTAGTATATTCTCTTTGTAGGAAAGTGGTGGGCAATTTGCTGTAGAAAAATTTTAAAATACACAAAAAGGTTGTTAAGCACTTGTAATCTTCCCTCTCCCAAAGATATATTTTTAAGGATTATTTATTTCTTTACTTTAGACAGAGAGAGAGAGAGAGAGAGAGAGAGAGAGAGAACACATAAGCAGGGAGGGACAGCGAGGAGGGTGAGGGAGAAAGAATCTGAAGCAGACTGTACCGAGTGTGGAGCCCAATGTAGAGCTTGATCCGTGACCCTGAAACCATGACTTTTTAAAAGATTTTATTGATTTATTCATGAGAGGCACAGAGAGAGAGGCAGAGGGAGAAGCAGGCTCCTTGCAGGGACCCCGATGTGGGACTTGATACCTGGACCTGGGACCATGTCCTGAGCCAAAGGCAGATGCTCAACCGCTGAGCCACCCTGGCATCCCTGATATCATGACTTGAACCGAAACCAAGAGTCAGATGCTTAACTGACTGAGCTACTCAGGGGCCCCTCCAAAAGACATTTTAACAGTCTTTTTATAATGCAGATACACATAAAACTCACATTTTACACAAGTAGAATATAATTGAACATATGACTATAACTTTCTTCACATAAGTGATATATTGTGAAAACTTTCCCATGTAATTAGCTATTTTTCCTTATGATTTTTCTTGGCTATCAATTATTCTTAGATGGAAAATTTATCATGGCCTATTCATCAAAACTTTTTTTGGAAATTTAGGTGGTTTCTACTTCCCATTACTATAAAAAATTCAGTGTCTGGTTTACACCAAAGATGATACTGTGAAGAATGGTCTTTTCATTGAAAGATCCTGGTCAATGAGATATCCATTTGACCAGTGTATAGGTTATCTATTGCTTTAACAATATTACCACAAACTTGCACTTTAATACAATGTAATATGTTATCTCAAAGTTTCTGTAGACAAGGGTTCAGGCATGGCATAACCAGTGTCTCACCAAGCTGCAATCGAGGTGTTTGGGTTGCAGTATTGTTGGAGGTTCAACTGGTGAAGGATCTGCAATCAAATTCATATAGTTATTGGCAGAATGCAATTCCTTGCAGGTTGCCAAAATGAGAGCTTTGTTTTTTTTTTTTTTTTTTTAAGATTTATTTATTTATTTTAGAGTGGGGTGGGGGGAGGTTTAGAAGGGGAGAGAGAACCTCAGGCAGACTTCCCACTGAGTGTGGAGCCTAAAGCAGGTCTTGATCCCATGACCCTGAGATCATGACCGGAGCCAAAATCATGAGTTGTATGCTTAGCCAACTGACCCACCCAGACTCCTGGAGAGCCTCAGTGATCTGCTGACTCTTGGCTTGAGGCTACCCTCAACCTCTTTGTTGCATGCCTCTTTCCATGGAGTAGCTCAGAGAGAGACTCCTGTCTAGTTGGGTGTTACACTTTTAAGTAACGTAATTATGTACATGTAATCACATACAGCCTGTCACCTTTTCTAAATTTTATGAGTTAGAAACAACTCACAGGTCCTACCTACACTCAGGGGAAGGGATCACACAAGAACATAAGCACCAGTGTGGGAATCATAGAGACCGCCCTAGACTCTGCCTCAGTGAGTTTCTCAGACTTTCTTGATACCTGGCACCTATAATGTCTTGGTAACTTTTTTTCATGGCACCTCTAGCCCAGAAGAAACACCTAACATTTTTTTTTAATTAAGTAGTTATATCCAAACAATTTCATAAATATTTATATCCTAACAATTTAGTAATCATTTGAAAAAATAGTACATATAATTTGAAAGAAAAAAATAGTATTTTATTTTATTTTTAAGCAACCACAATATTTACTAATGGATTTATACTTCTGTTGGGCACTGTAGGGCTTATTGGGTCTTCAAATCTTATTGAGTGCCATTATTCACATCTCCTGATTTCAAAGAGTATTTACTTTTGACACAGCAACTTCAAAAAACCCAGCTTTGCAAAAATATCATGTCATTGAAGAGAATGTAGTACAATTTAATGTTGGAACTGTGAACTACTCCAAATTAATAGTTTCTGTAGTATCCAACAAATGTCACTGTGCTTCTCTCAAAAAATGTAAAAATAATCTCATGACACCCTGTGAATTTATTATGGCTACCAAGGGTGACTTGGTACATAGTTTGGGAACCATGGCCATATGGAAAAATTTTTTTGACCTTGACTTCATACCATATACAATATCAATTTCTGATAGATTGAAGATCTAAAGGTAAAATGAAAATAGTAAAGCTTTCAGAGGAAGAACATTTTTTCTTATCCTGGAGTGGTGTACAATCTCTTGAATAGGATTCAAAAAGTACTAAACATAAAAAATTGATAAATTCAACAATTAATATAAGAATTTATTTTCATCAAAAGTGAGTGAAAAGGCATCTTATAAAGGGGAAGAAGGTGTTTGCATACATATATCTGACCAATGGCTTACAGCCAGGATGTTTAAAGAACTGCAAACTGAGAAGAAAAAGACTACTCAGTAGAAAGATGGGAAATAGACATGAACAGACTCCAGAAAAGAGGTTATACATTGGCCAGTAATTGTAGGAAGAAGTTTTAATCATTAATCATCAAGAAATAAAAATTGAAACCATACCTCAATACCAACACACCCACCAGATGGCTAAAAAAATTTTAAAGTTTTATCAAGGGTGTGAAGAAACCAGAACTCTTTTACAAAGTTGGTCGGGGTATAAACAGGTGCAGTCATTTTGTTAAACTGTGTAGTACTATCTACTAAAGTGGATCATATACAATGACCCAGCATTGTCACTCCTGGGTATATACCCCAAAGAAATGCAGATGTATCTTAACCAAAATTTGTACACAACAACCCAGTTTATAACAGTCTTAGTCTGGAAACTACCCAAATGTCCATAAATAGCAGAAGAGATGAATAACTTGTGGTACATTCCAATAATGGACTACTATACAGAATAAGCAACTCATAACTGCATAAACAACATGATGGCATCTCACAAACATAGTGTTTTTTTTTTAATTTTTATTTATTTATGATAGTCACATACAGAGAGAGAGGCAGAGACACAGGCAGAGGGAGAAGCAGGCTCCATGCACCAGGAGCCCGACGTGGGATTCGATCCCGGGTCTCCAGGATCGCGCCCTGGGCCAAAGGCAGGCGCCAAACCGCTCTGCCACCCAGGGATCCCATCACAAACATAGTGTTAAGCAAAAGAAGCCAGGACATCCCAATCTTCTTTCTTCTCCCCCCACTCCCCACAATGTAAACTGCTTAACTGTATGATTCCATTGATATAAAGTGCAAAAAGAGTAAATTTAATCTATATTGTTAAAAGTCAGGCTAATAGTTCCTCTTGGTGGGAAGGGGATCTGTGAGTAGAAATTGGGCTTCTGGAGTGCTGGTCATGTCTTCTTTCTGGATCTAGGTACCAATCACATGGCTATATTTAGGTTGTGAAAATAGTTGAGTGGTATACATGTGCTCAATACATGCATGTATGTTGTACATCAATACAAAGTTGAAAAAAATGTTGCCGTGAATATCCTTATAGCTATATTTTTACAGATATACCTGTTTTTTCTCTTTTGACTAAATTCCTAGAAGTGGGACTGCTAAATCAAATGGTTTGAACATTTTTTACAACTTACAATATATGTTGCTAACTTGTCAGGGCTGCTTTTATTTATCTTTGTCTCCCTGTGCCTAGCGTCATGTCACTGACTGACATTTGAATAGGTGAACAGACGAATAAATGAGGGCCTTCCTTCAATTCCTTGAATGAGTCAGGCCTAAGACCAGGTCCTATTTGTTCTGCCCGGAAATCTCATCCCCCTGTACTTAATACTGCTGACTCTCAGCTTAAAAAAACTCAACTGAGAGCCTTTCTCAACCATGCTGTCTGAAGTATTCCTCCTCTTATTCTTGTCTTATCTCCTCTTGTTTACAAATCCCAATGCAAAATTATTATATTTGATTTATTTGTGTAGTTGCTTGCTTATTACCATCCTCCCACTGGACTCTAAGTACCACAAAGATAGGAATGACATATATCTTGCCCACTATTTTATCCCAGCATCTACCTAGCACAATGCCTAGGAAGGAGAAGGCTTTTATATTAATGAGACATTTTCAGCCGCAAGGGTGGCTCAGATGGACTCAGACTTAAACAAAAAAATTGTTTTGGCTCATTTAATTGAGAAATTCAAGGAGTAGGTTTTCTTCAGATATGCCTGGATCCACAGGTTCAAATAATATTATTAGAAACTTTGTCTCTTTTATTTCTCACCACTATTTGACCTCATTCTTAGGCAGGTTCTTTCCTGATACAGTAGCAAGAGAACTACCCACACAGCCCCCAGGTTACATTGCTATCTCAGAAAAAAGGAAGCAACTTTTTGATAGAGCTGTCAAGAGTCTTGGGGTGGATGCTCATTGTTCCAGCTGAGGGCCACATAACCAGTACTGAGCCAAGCATAGTGAGTATGGGGATGGAGCTCTACACTCAGTTTCTTTGACTGTCTCTGAATGGGTGGATGGGTGGGAGAGGGGGCTCTACCCCATCCAAACCAGAAATGCAGATGTGGACAGGTACAAAACCACCTGGCACTAACTTACTTGCCTAACTCCCAGTCCTACTTACCACTTGATCAGCTGCAGGGACTCAGCTCTCTTCCTGGGTGTATGCAGCCGTTAACCTAAACCAAGCAGCTGAGACCTACAAGTAATTGAGCTATTTTCCAGCTAAATGGGGCCAGCTAAAATTAAGTGTTTCCCTGAACCTTGATTGCCATTTTTATTCACGCAATATATTGGCATTCCCTGAATGCCTTTGCCCTTTACAATTTACTTGGGAGTTAGGTAGAGGTCTGCTCTTTGTAACATAGGGGTGGAGTTCATATATAACTTTTTCCTCCTTCCCAGTCCTTATCCTAAACTAAGTCTTCATATATAGTTTTCTTGATCTGTTTAAATCTCATGTCCCCACCCCTCTGTTTTACCCACCTCCTTCACCCACTTCAATCAGATCAACCTAAAGCTGACTGAGCTAAGTGACAAATAGGAATTTTCTCATTGGTATGCAGAGGTACATCAGATACATAAACTCACTGGCAGCCTTAGTATTCATTGCCTTGCAGACTCATCACTTTAGACTTCCAATTTGGCTCCTTTTTCAGGGTTTGTCCGTGACCTTGAGGAAGTCAATTCCCTCTTTCTGGACCTTGGTAGCTCTAGCTGTAAAATGAAATAATTACCTTGTCTGCTGAATAAGATGGTTTCTGAAGTGCCCTCTCAGATCTCTGATCCCAGAATTACCTTTCTCCCTCCTTAGCAACCTGGTGATGAGAAGGTTAACATTAAATGTGAGTTGGCTGTGGGACCAGCCACATGATTTGTGGATTCCCATACAAAATGTCCAAAAATTATTAAGGATTTCAAGATAGTAACAGCAAAGTATTAAGTCAAGTATGGGGCTCTTCTGAGAGCAGGGTCCTGTGCAACTGCCTGGGTCCCACTTCTGTGAAGCTAGTATGGATCCCTGAATTAATTAGATAGGATTAACCAGCTATGCTGATGCCCTTCCTCAAAATTTTGCATTTAACCTCCACCATCTTTTGCAGGGATAGTAAAATCAAATATCTGTAGAATAAATGAGTGATGTGGGCTGGTGATGGTGGTGACTGTGACAAAATGGAGAACAAATATTATCTCTAAAAGGAGCAGCTAATATTGTCTGCCAATGTGAGGCTAATACTGTCACCATGTGAGGATTTAGTCTTACTATTGTCCAAACTTTTAATGTTTCTTTATTTTATTTTATTTTATTTATGATAGTCACAGAGAGAGAGAGAGAGAGAGAGAGAGAGAGAGAGGCAGAGACACAGGCAGAGGGAGAAGCAGGCTCCATGCACCGGGAGCCTGATGTGGGATTCGATCCCAGGTCTCCAGGATCGCGCCCTGGGCCAAAGGCAGGCGCCAAACCGCTGCGCCACCCAGGGATCCCAAACTTTTAATGTTTCAAAAGAAATCAGGATTAGAATTAAAAAAGAAAAACTCCTGAGTTTTTTTTTAAACATTGTAACTATTGAGAAAAATTATCTAAAATTTGTCAATGAGGCAAAAGGATAATGGCAATTCCTTTTAATGGCATCCAAGAGCAGTGGTTCTCAAAGTGTGCTTTCTAATCAACAGTATCAGCATCACCTGAGAATAAAGCATTAGCATTTAAATACTTATATATAAGTGATGTGAATAAAAGCAATGATACAAGGGACAGAAGGAGTAATTGAGATTATTTTGTTATTATAAGGTATTCACACTACCTCTGATGTGGTACAGTATTATTTGAGAGTGGACTTGTATTAACTGTAAATGAATCCTGCAAAATATAGAGTAACCACTAAAAAGTTTTAAAAAAAGAAGTATAATCAGTATACTAAGAAAATGGAGTCATCATAAGATGTTCAAAAAACCCCACAAAAGGCAGCAAAAGAGTGGAAGGCAAAAATAAGAACAAAGAACAAGGACAACAAATAGAAAACAAGTAACAAATATGATAGATATCAATCCAGCTATATCAATAAGCTCCTGGAATATCATAGTCTAAATGACCCAACTAAAAAAAGATAGATTGTCAGAGTGAATTAAAAGACTTAATTATGTGTTGTATACAAGAAATCTGCTTTAAATATAAAGACATGTATAGCTTAAAAGTTAATGGATGCAGAAAAATATACCATGCCAAACACACTTCAAATGAAAATCGGAGCAGCCATATTAAGTTCAGAGAGAGCAGATATCAAAGCAAAGAAAGTTATCAGGGATAAAGTAGAGCATTACATAATGATGGAGTCAATGTTCCAAGAAGACATAACAATTCTTAATGTGTCTATGCCTAACAATAGAGCATCAAACTATATGGGACAAAAATTAATAGAATTTCAAAGAGAAGTAGATGAACCACTATCATAGTTGGAGACTTCACCACCCCTCTATCACAAATGGACAGAGTCTGCAGACAGAAAATCAGTAAGGATAGTTGAACTCAACAACACCATCAATCAAGTGGATATAATTGACATCTATAGATTAGTTCATCCAGCAATAGCAGAATACATATTTTCCTCAAGATCACATAGAACATTCTTCATTATAGACCACATTCAGAGCCATAAAACATACTTTAACAGATTAAAAAGAATAGAAATCATACTATGTCAATTCTCAGACCACAGTGGAATTAAACTAGAAAGCAATAACAAAAGGATAAATGGAAAATTTCCAAATACATGGAGATTAAACAGTACATTTCTAAATAACACATGGGTCAAAGAAGAAATCTCAAAAAAAATTTAAGACTATTTTGGGTTAAATGAAAATGAAAAACAGCTCATCAAATTTGTGAGATACAGTGAACATAGTGCTTAATGGAAATTTATTGAACATGTATATCAAAGGAAAAAGATCTTAAAAATAATTTAATTAAGGATTATTTATTATTAATTAATAACTTATTCATTAAGGATTTATTATTAAATTAGGATTATAATTATGAAACTATAAAAAGAAGAGCAAATTAAATCTAAAGTAAGCTCAAGAAAATAAATAATAAAACTGGAGCAGAAGTCAATTAAATTGAAAACAAGACATCAATATAGAGAGTCAATTAAACCAAAAGCTGGTTCTTTGAAAAGATCAATAAATTGATAAGCATCTATCCAGGTTAACTATGAAAAGAAGACAGAAGACAGATTACTAATATCAGAAATGAAAGAGGGGACATCAGTACAGATCCTATGTATATTAAAAAGATGACAAAGGAATACTACGAACAACTCTATACCCGTGCATTTGGTAACCTAGATGAAATGGAACAGTTCCTTGAAAGACCCAATTTGCCAAAACTGTCTTGATTAGTGTTTTGCACCTTATCCTTTGTAACATCATACTAGAAGTTCTAGCTAATGCAATAATGCAATAAGATGTACAGATTGGCAAGGAAGAAATAAAATTGTTTTCATTTGGAGATAATATAATCATCTATGTAAAAGATCTGAAAGATTGACCAAAAAAAAGCTTCCAGAACCAATAGGTAATTTTTACAAGATTGCAAGATATACAAGGTTAATATAAAAGGCAATCACTTTCCTATATACTAGCAATGAACAAGTGGAATTTGAAATTAAAAATGCAACATCCTCTTATTACCACCCTCCAAAATGAAATACTTAGGCATAAGTTTAACAAAACATGTACGAGATCCATATAAGGAAAACTATAACTTTGGTGAATGCAATCAAAGAAGAACTAAATAAATGGAGAGACATTCCATATTCATGGGTAGGAAGATTCACTATTGTTGAGATATTAGTTCTTCCCAACTTAATCTATAAATTCAGTGCAATTCTTATCAAAATCTCAGCTTGTTATGGATATTAACAAAGTCATTCTAAAGTTTACATAAGGAGGCAAAAAAACCAGAATAGCCAACACAATATTGAAGGAGAACAACACTGGACCCTACTCAACTTCAAGACTTACTTTAAAGCGACACTAATCAAGACAATGTGGTATTGGCAACAGAATAGACAAATAGACCAATGGAGCAGAATAAAGTTCCCAGAAATAGACCCACATAAATATAGTCAACTATTCTTTGACAAAGGAGCGAAGTGCAATACAATGGAGTAAAGATTTTTCCTTTCCACAAGTGACATTGGAACAACTGGACAACCACATACAAAAAAAAAAAAAAGGAATTTAGATAAAGTCCCTACATTCTTCACAAAAATTAGCTAAAAATGGATATGTAAACACAAAACTATAAAATTCCTGGAGGATAATATAGGAGGAAACATAAAAGACCTTGGGTATACCATGACTTTTTAGATATAACACCAAAGGCACAATCTATGAAAAAAGATAATTGGTAAACTGGACCTCATTGAAATGAGAAACTTCTGCTCTGTGAAAAACAGTGTCATTAGAATGGAAAGATAAGCAACAGACTGGGAGAAAATATTTGCGAAAGACATTTGGTAAAGCACTGTTATCCAAAGTATGCAAAAAACACTTAAAATTCAACAATAAGATAATAAACAGCTTGATTTAAAAATGGGCCAAAGATTTTAACTGACACCTCATCAAAGAAGATATACAGATGGCTAATGAAAATACTTTTGATACCGTATTTTGTTAGGAGATTGCAAATTAAAATGAGATACCACTACATGTGTATTAGAATGGCTAAAATCCAAAACACTGACAACAGTGTGGAGCAACAGGAACTCTCATTCATTACTGGGGAGAATGCAAAATGGTACAGCCACTTTGAAAGACAGTTTGACAGTATCTTACAAAACTAACATACTCTTATTTTTTTATTTATTTTTATTTTTAAAAGTAAACACACTCAACATACAACTTAACAATCATACTCCTGGGTATTAACTCAAATGAATTGAAAATTTATGTCCACATAAAAACCTGCACATGATATATATAGCATATTTATTCATAATTGCCCAAGCTGGGAAGCAACCAAGATGTCCTCCAGGTAAATAAACTGTGGTATATCAAAACAATGGAGTATTATTCAGCGATAAAAAGAAAGAAGCTATCAAGCTATGAAAAGACATGGAGGAACCTTAACTGGATAGTGCCAAGTTAAAGAAGCCAGTCTGAAAAGGCCACACATTCCACCTATTTGACACTCCAGAAAAGAAAAAACTAGGGAAACAGTAAGAAGATCAGTAACTTGCAGTTTGGGGTTTAGGAAGAGAGATGAATGATTTTTAAGGCAATAAAACTACTCTGTGTGACATATATAATGGTGGATTCACGTCATTACCCATTTGCCAAAACCCAAGGAGTGTATAACACCAAAGTGGACCCTGATGTAAACTCTGTACTTTGGGTGATGATGATGTATCAGTGTAGGCTCATTACATCAATCATAACAAATCTACTACTCTGTGGGTGGGGGATGTCAATAGTGGTGTAGGTTGTGCATATGTGGGGAAGCGGAGTAGAACGAATTCTTTATACTTTGTTCAATTTTGTTGTGAACCTAAAATATCTCTAAAAAAATAAAATTAATTTGAAAAATATATTTCCTGTAGGGTCCTGTGGGAGCAAACAAGTATCAAAGCCTGTTTCTTGGCTGCTCTGCCAGCTGTGGAGGCACCACCCTGTGCTTCTGATAATGGCCTGAATTCAGCCCAATTTCCAGAGTGACAAGGAGAAGAGGAGAAAAAAGGCAATTTGGCCAGGAGTCTGAAGCTGGGGTTCCCTGTAAACTTGGCATGAGAGATCCCACAGACATCCCAGGCAACTTCCCCTCCTCAAGCATCAGTGTGCTCATCTGTAATAATACCAGAATAGCATAGTGGTTTCAGACCATAGTGGCTTCAGTGGCTCTGAAGCTCCTCATATTTCAGTCTGAATTTGGGCTTTGTCTCCAACCTAGCAAGTGCATGAACATGCATGCATTGCCACCTAACTCTAGCCTCAAAGTAGGAATATCAGTAGTACCTATGGTGGAGGGTTGTCCCAAGGATAAAATGTGATAATGCACTGGGCTCATTGTAAGCCTTATGCAATCAATTATAACTATTATTATTAGGTGGACATATTACATTGCCAAAGTTGGACCCTTTCTGACCTATAAAATCAACAATTCCATATGGTTTGAACTTCTATCTCTTATGGGACTGTTATGGGCACTAAATGAGATAATATAGGCACTGGGCTTGCTACCATTTAAAGTGTTCAATACATGATATAGTGATTATTATTTTTTTTAAGATTTTATTTATTCGAGAGAGAGAGAGCACATGTGTAGGGTGGGGGAAGGAGAGGTAGAGGGAAAGGGAGAAACAGACTCACGGCTTGATCCCAGGACCCCCAGATCATGACCTGAGCCAAAGGCAGACACTTAACAAACTGAGCCACCCAGGTGCCCCAATAGTTATTATTATTCTTATTATCCACAATCCTGGGGATGGTACCACCAGGTGAGAAATCAAAGGACCCAAGACACACATCAAGAAACTTGATCATCCTCTGTAACTGTCCTTTCATTTACTTGTCAGTTGCTACTCCCATCTCTCTTTTCCCTCACCTTCTCCTCCCCTAATTATTATAGTGGAGACCTTGTCTTAGAAATCTTTGTATTTGTAGATTCTAGCAAATGCTAGGTACATAGTAAGTATTCATAGAAATGCTGTTGAATGAGTGATTCCAAGAGCTTTATGGGTTCCACAGGGGTTGGGGGATTTGCTTCTCCTATGGATTAGTGGGCCCAAAAAATAGACTGAAGACTAGAATCTTGAACATAACCAAGAGACCTGAGTAAAAGACCTCTTTAGGCTTTAGTTTCTTCTGTCAGAATGGGTCCAATAATCCTGACCTTGCTCCATCATAGAGTATTTGAGTTATAAGAGTGTTGCTGGGAAACTCCACATCTATTAGAGTGGCTAAAATGAAAAGAACTGATGATGATACCAAGTTCTGATGAGGATGCAGAGCAACTGAAACTCTCATATATTGCTGGTGGGAATGCAAAACTGCACAACCACTTTAAAAAATACTTTTTGTAGCTTCTCATGAAGTGAAACATACATTTAACCACAAGACCTACAGCAAGCTCACTCCTAATTATTTATCCCAGAGAAATGAAAACTCATGTTCACACAAAACTTGAATATTTATAGTAACTTTACTCATAATCATCAAAAACTGGAAACATCCAAAGTCCTTCTACTGGTGAATGGATAAAATCACTATGGTACATCCACACAATGGAAAGCTACTGAATAATAAAAACGTGATACCTACTGATACATGCAACAACATGGATGAATCTTAAATACATTTTATTGAATGAAAGAAGTCAGACTCAAAAAAAGAAAAGAAAGAAAGAAAGAAATAAGCCAGTCTCGAGCTGAAATCTGTATGGTTCCATTTATATAACATTCTGGAAAAAGCAGTGCTATAGGGACATAAAGCAGATCAGAGTTTGCTAATGGTTGGGAGTGACAGGAAACAGGAGGGAAGTGTTTGGGGTGATCTTGATTGTGGAAGTGGTTATTTGTTAAAACTCATAGTCGTGTAAACTTAAAAAATGGAGAATGTTAATGTATGTAAATTATAGTCAAATAAACCAGACTTAATTAGTTGCTGGGAAAATGGTTTATTTATTTATTTATTTATTTATTTTTATTGGAGTTCGATTTGCCAACATATAGCATAATACCCAGTGCTCATCCTGTCAAGTGTCCCCCTCAGTGCCTGTCACCAGTCACCCCATCCCCCTGCCCAACTCCCCTTCCACTACCCTTTGTTCGTTTCCCAGAGTTAGGAGTCTCTCATGGTTTGTCACCCTCTCTGATATGGGAAAATGGTTAATAAAGCAAAGTTACCACTGGGCCAACATTATTACCATTGTAAGGGCTAATGAGGACAATTCTCCTCAGGGCAATTTGGGAGTGCGCTGAGCCAGAATGAAGTAATAATTATCAATTATTTAATTTATACTTTAATTAAACATTTATTGTGCCTTCCAAATGTTGGGGGGATGAGAGAAGAGTCAGGTGCACCTCCTATTCACAAAAGGCTCACAATGTAGTGGGAGTGGGGTAAGAAAAAGAAAATTATAGTATAACATGATCATTATCTTTGATAATAACCGAAGAATCAGTATATAATTAGACTCTTCACACATTACACAATTAAAAGGACAAGCTAAGCATTATGAATACACTCCTCACCCCTTACTTAATAGCAGTGGGGTGAGGATAATAAAAGCTAGCGTTTATTATTGACTGCTTACTTTGTGAGAGGTGTTATTCTAAGCACCCATTTAAGCTTCACAAAAACCCTGAGTTAGGAGCCATCATAGGTGAGTTTATTTGCCCATGGTCTCTCAGCTGAAAGGATAGCAAATGGATTTAAACCTTGGTGTGATGGCCACCTCCTAACCATGACAGTATACTGTAGCTAGAGAGGAAGAGTGACCTGGACCACCTAGACTACCAAAATTGAAAATTGGCAACCGGTTGTTCTAACTCTGCCTTAGTTTGCCTAACATCAGAGGACAGAGTCAAGCACACAAAAATCTCTGTGTAAGACACCAGGTTAAACCATTATTCCTCTTATGATCCTTTTCTGTGCTTACCATTTACCCACCCACCCCTATTACTAAAGTAATATGTAATTATTATAAAAAAATGGAAGAGGCAAAAAAAAAAAAAAAGACAAACAAAACTCAAGAAATCAAATTAAACAAAAAAAATCTTTATCCATCCATAGTCTCACCACCTAGCGGTAAATACTGCTAGTATTTTGGCACATTTCCTTCTAGTCTTTTTAAAAAATGTCTTTTATTTATATAGCTGAGATCATACTTAATTTTGGACTTTTTTTTTTGCTTAACATCAGAGCATGAACTCTTCATAAACATTATTTTAAATGGATGTATAATAATCCATCACATAGATATTCTACAATTAATTAACTGTTCCTTCACTGTTGGATATTTAGGTCATTTCCAATATTTTCACTATTATAAATAAAACTATTATTAACATTCTAGTTCATAAATCTTACAGATTATTTTTTTAGGATAGTTTCCCAGAAATGTAATTACTAGGCTAAATGTCAAGAATATTTTAAAGATTACGTAGAGATGTAGTATTCTTTAAAAACAACAAACACATTCTTTACAAACAAATGGAAAGGTTTCTAAGGGGTCAAAAGTTGTTTGTATGCTTGTTTCTGTGTATAAGTATGGAGGGGGGCGGATGAGAGAACTGGGAACTTTCTCACTACTCGGTCAGTGTGGCTAACCTGACTTCTTCTCTTGTGAGCTACTGCCCAATTTTCAGGGGCACATGCTGATTAAATATTGATCACTGAGTGCCACCAAATGGAAGCAAATTTCGTGTATGGAGTTTGTATTCCTTTTGCAAGTATATTGTCCACAGAATCAGAAAGACTCAATACTTGTGTTTTTCACAAGCAGAGAGCCCTTTCACTGCCATTATCTCAACAGCTTTTCATAGCTCCTGAGTGAAATGGGTTGGGACAGCCATTAACATTCCCAGGTCATTGTTTAGAAACTCAGACCCAGGAAGAAGTGACTTACCCAAAGTCACAGAGCTAGTTGGAGAGAGCTGGGACTAGAGTTTTAGTCTCATGGCTCTAAGGCAAAAGTTCCTGTTATGGACTGAATTATGTCTTCCTCCCATTTGTAGCACCCGCCCCCCATCCATATGGTTGAAGCCCTAACCTGCAGTGTCACTATATTTGAAGACGGCCTATGAGGAGGTAAAAAAGATTAAATTAAGTACTAGGATGGGGCCTTGCTCTGATAGGATTAGTGTCCTTACAAGAAGAAGAAGAAGAAGACCAGAGCGCTCTCCCTGCACATACACAGAGAACAGACCACAGGAAGACACAGCAGAAGGCAGCTATCTACAAGCCAGGAAGAGAGGCCTCACCAGAAATCGACCCTGCCAACGCCATGAGCTTAGACAGCCTCCAGAACTGTGAGAAAATAAATTTCTGTCATTTAAGTCACCCCGTTTGTGTTATTGTGTTATGGCAGCCCTAGCGGACTAATATAGATTTTGGTACCAAGAAGTTGGGGGGGGGGGACTATTGCTATAACAAATGCCTAAAAATGTGGAAGTGTCTTTGGAACTGGGTAATAGTTAGAAGCTGGATAAGTTTTGGGGTACATCCTAGAAAAAACACCTAGGTTGCCTTGAAGAGATTGTTGATAGGAATCATATGCTCTGGTGAGGGCTGAGGAATAAAAGAAGAGCTGTTAAAGAAAGAATCTATTATTAGGGTGCCTGGGTGGCACAGTTGGTTAAGTATCTGACTCTTGGTTTCAGCTCAGGGTGTGATCTCAGCATTCTGGGATCAAGCCCCACATCGGGCTCTACACCCTACAGGGAGTCTTCTTGAAATTCTCTCCCCACCCCCCACCCCCAGCCCTCCTCATGCTGTCTCTCTCTCTCTCTCTCTCAAATAAGTCAATGAAATTTATTTTTAAAGAAAGCATCTATTATTTTAGAGAAGACACACATCATCATGGACAGAATGTTGGTAGAACTATGAAGTTTAAGGTGATTCTGACGAGGCCTCACCCAGAGCATGGAAATGGAAACTGGCAGAAAGGCGATCCTAGTCATAAAGTGGCAAAGAACTTGTCTGTTTTGTGGAAAGTAGAAATTGCAAGTGATGAACTTGGATGTTTAGCTAAAGAGATTTCTAAGCAAAGTGTTTAAGGTGTGGCCTTGTTTCTCTTTGTGGTTTATAACAAAACATGAGATGAGAGGGATAAATGGAGGGGAGTGCCAAGCCAAAAGGAAGCCAGTTTGAAGATTTGGAAAATTCTCAGCCCATCCATGTTGCAAAAACCTAAAATATGTGTTCTAGGGAGGGCGCCAAGGGTATGCCTGGCCAGCTACTCTATAAGGAGGTCACCCATGCAGTTCATCAGCCATCTCAGCAGAAACTAGGAATAGAGATGGGTTGTATACCAGCAGGGACACTTTCAGTTTGGACCAAAGGGAACAGAGAAGGGGTAAAATAAAGGAAAGCTGTTGGACTTCTGGGATTCTACAGGACAGGACATTCAAGCTATTTGTGTCTTGTGCTTCCCAATATCCAGTATTTTGTTGAGTTGTGCAAACTTGGGTTTGAAGAGGCTCAGTGAGAGGAACAGATGACAAGACATCTGAGGCTTGGTTTCTAGAGCCAGCCTTGGCTTTGCCAAAACTTGCTAAGGGATCTTAGGCAAGCCACTTCTCCCTGATTATCAGTTATCCATCTGCAAGATAAGGTGTGCTGCATCAGGCTCTGGAGTTAGACAGATGTGGGCTTGAATCTAGACTGACATTAGTTGCATGACCTTGCACAAACTACTTAGCCCCTTAGGTTTGGTTTTCTCGTCGGTAAAACAGGGTAAAGGCACCTACCCTGGGGATTACTGGGCTAATTAAGAGATGATGTATGCGGAGTCCCCGGCACATTTTAAAGGACAATAAAGTAGTTCATTTCCTAGATTGATTGATTGATTATGTTAATGTATGCAAAGCACAGAGGCCAGTTTCTGGCACTTAGTAAGGGCTGTATTGGTCTTAGTTACCATTTTTTTTTTCTTATTCTAACAGATAGTAAGTCCTCAGTAAGTGAGCTCCTTATTATTGCTTTCAGGCCTCATTGGCCCTCATTTCCCTCCAAAGCCCTAAATCCTACCTATACCTAATTCCGTCCCCCCCGCCCCCTCGTCCACTCCCAATATAGCCGTGGTCTTTCCCGTCCTAGTACTTTTGTCTACTCGGTTTTCTGGGCCTGGTGCTCCATTTCTCTTCCTCGGGAGCTCAGATGTCTTCCCCACTGGGAATCCTCTCTCCACCACCCTCCTCCTCCCAGTCAAAGGAATGGCTCCCTGATTTGTGTCCTGCTAAGAAAACAACTCCATAGAGCGCTTAGTTCTTTGTGTCGGGTTAACTCTTAGGCGTCGGCCTCCGAGAGCAGCGGCCTCCGGGGCACCGTGCTGGGCGGGTCGCCTCTGGGTGTCACCCCACGCGTCCAGCTCGGTGCGGGACACAGGAAACAGCCCCCCGCCCCCGCCCCCGCCCGGAGGGGTCCACGGTAGCCCCGGGAGGCCCCTGGAGGCCCGGGCCCGCCCACCGCGAAGCCGGCCCCTCTGCGGGCGCGCACTCCGCCCGCGGCCCCCCGCCACCCGCGCCCGCGCCGCGCCCCGGGGTCCCGGCCCCTCCCGCGCTCCTCCCCCCGCGGCGGGCCCTGCGGAGCCGGGCGGGGGCGGAGCGTCGCTGCCGATGGCCGGGAGCCGGGCGGGGAGGCGCTGGGCGAGCCGCGGGCTCCAGACGCGCCGCCGCGGGGCCGGGGGCTGGCATGGGCGCGTGCTAGGGGCCGCGGAGCGCGCGAGGGGCCGCGGCCACCATGGCCCGGGGCGCGGGCGCCGTCCGGCTCTGCCTGCTGGCGCTCGCCCTGCCCGGGTGGACCACAAGTAAGTGCGGGGAGGGCGCGGGCGCGGGCGGGGATGCGGCGGGGGAGGATGCGGCGGGTGGGCTGGTGGCCCGGGGACCTGGGGGGCGCCCCCCGCGACCCGGCGGAGCTGCCTGCCCGGGGCCCCCAGCCTGCGAGCCGCGGCTTTGTTCCCACGCGGTGCGCCCCGGGAGGGGGGTCGCGGAGACCCGGAGACCCGAGCAGGCCCCTCCCTGGCTCGCCCCCCTCTCCTTTCTCTTTCTCTAGTTTTCCTGCCTTTTTCTTGGCTTCTTTTCCCGCTGCTTTCCCGGTCTCTCCTCTTTTCTTAGTCTTTGTGTGTGTGTGTTCCTATAAATATGTTGATAAAATTGGAACCATACCGTACGTACAGCTGTGTGCCTCGCATTCTCCACTTCACGTGATGAGCCCACATCGTTACATTCCCCCAAAAGACGCGGTTTTAAGGACTGTGGATCACAGCAAGACATCGCAGAAGTGTAATCTTCAAAAAGTTAAAAACGTTGACTCCCATAGATATAGGATGAATGGGTGGCAAAGATTCCTTCAATTCATTAATGAGGCGGTGAGTAGGATGGTGAAGCCGGTTCAAAGCACCAGAGGAACGGGCGGTACAGGCATCAGAGAAAACGTTGAAGCCATGTGCTGGGACAGATACAAAAGCGGTCAGTGCCCCCATAGGGTCAACCAACCATCATTCTTAGTTCTCTTTCCGTCATACTCAAGTCATTTGCATCTCTACCAGTCAAAAATCTACAGCTGACATATAACTTCACAGAGTATGGTCTTTTAATTCGTTGTGAATTAAAGCCAAACCAAGGTGCATTCCCCTAGAAAAATTTGGTGATCTATGGGAGGGCCTCTTAAACAATGCTTCAGTATGACATTGAAAGGACATCCTGCTTGCTTTTTGCCTCATTTGCAAGTTTTGGACAATTTTTCTTAAGCTGTACTGTCTTCCTCTACTCTTTAGCCTTGCTTTTAGTATTTTTTTTTTTTGCGATCATAAAGATAATTTCATTCTTTAAACATTCCATGAACCATCATATAATTCTTTTTTGTTGCCAAAAATCTAGACTTATCGGAGCCACCAGAGTAGGGATATGCTTCCCTTGGTTTTCCCATGAATATCAAGCACCTAGTACTTGGTAGATAGTTAAGCATTCAGAAAACACATTACAAATAAATGAATGCATTGCTTCTGATTTTTACCAGTATGATGAAACTAATGCTTGTCTAATGAGATCATTTTTTTCAGATACATTTTGATTGAGAATACATTATATCAGTAATCTGAAAGGAACATCAATCACCCATAATCCTGCCACTCTACCAGAACAACTGGGGCCATCTTTCATACCACTCATTGTATTCTATATGATCGATGTGGTTGGTTTGGAAAGAATAGATTTTGGAGTCCTCACTCGCACCCTAGGAGTCCTATGGACTTGGCCTATTCTTGTGGAGACTAATTTATCTAGGTCTTGGGAAATTACCATTTTATTAAGGTTACCTGCAAGAAAGTGCTTATAGTCTGTAGTGCCTAGAACAAGTCTTACCTCAAATAGGTTTCAGTTCACCTTTCTTGAAAAATAGAAATCCTGCTACTTGTCTTGTTTTGAGGATAAAGGGAAACTAAGAGGTGGTAGTGATTTGTAAAGTAGGAAGTGATCTACAAATGGAAACTTGCCATTAGGGATCTTGAGGTAATGTGATGATGCTCTGTGGATCTGGGAGCAGTTTCATGGTGACTCTCCGTAGTACTGCTGTGAGATAAGCAGGCAGGTATCATTGTATTCATATTACAGATGAACAAACTGAAGCTCTGTGGGAGTAACCCATGGGCCTGACTTCCAGAACATACCCAGAATCCGACCACTTCATTCCTCTCTACTGAGCTCATTTCAGTCTGAGCCACCATCGTCTCTCACCAGGTCCCCAGCCTCGCCTTCTTGCTTCTATTCTCACTTGTGCTCCCTCCTCCACTGTACCCCCCTCCTCCACCATCTCTACCCAGCTGGCAGAATGATCTTTTAAAAACTGAATACAGCTCATATTGCTCTGTGTCTAAACCCTCCAGTGCCTCCCAAGTCTATTTATAATAAAATCCAGACACTTTCCATGGCCTCTGTGATATCAGATGTATGGCTGTCTTGCTGACCATATCTCCTACCAGCTTCCCTGCTCATTTACTAGATTCTCATTACCTCTACTTTCTGCTTGTTCCTTAAATGGGCCAAGTCCACCTGAGCTCAGGCAGGACGATTGCACTTGCTAGTCCTTCTCCTTGGGGCTTTCTTCCCCCAGATCTTTTCACGACTGCCTTCTGGTCTCTCAGGTCTCAAATGCCATCTTTGCTAATCATCCTGTCTAAAATAGGCACCTCCTCTTCATGGTTTCTTTATTCCATGACCCTACTGGACTGTTTGAGAATATTTGTGTATTGGGCATCTCCCATCTGTAGAAAGTAAACTGTGAGGAGGACAGAGACTTTGTTATCCTTGTTTTCCAGTATGGCCAACAACTAGCAGAGTCCCTGACCCATAGTAAGTGCCAAGAGCCTGGCATCCAGCAGGTTTTCTGATGACCCAATAGGGGTTTTTCTCCATTTGACAGTGGATGCCTAGCTTAGCTAGGGTGCAGAGTTCTGGAATTCCAATGGTTGTGTATCCTGTATTGGCAGGAGGAAATGGGGAAGGCAGCCCCCTGCTCCAGCATGAACGAATAATACCTCAGTGGAAGACGGCAGAAAGCCCCACGAAAGAAAAGGTAAGACACAAAATATCTCATTTTCAGAGCAGGAGCCAACAAGCCCATTCTGGGAGGTGTGGGGCCACCTTCTCTACTTTCCTGGAAGCCCAGGAAAGTTCTGGTAGTTCTGTTTCTGGCCTACTCTATCCTCTCTGTGCATTGGTTTTGAAAATCCCAGATGGGATTTTCCTTCATCATGTGACAAACTTTTAGAAAACTTCCAGATGCTATTAGTTGAGGAAATGAAAATTATTAATGCTGACACAAGCTAAGTGCAAATGTGTGTCACAAAAATCACTAGCTCTCAAATGGAATTGATTAAATATTGTCACTGTTATTTTTGCTCTATATAATACATGCTTCACTTTATTGATGAAATAATGTACTTGGAGAGAAAAATAATAATTCAAGCTATTTTTAAGAGGCAGGGAAGGATCTAGTACCAAGGAATATATCTTATAATGCAATAGGCTTCTTGGGCCATGACACCAGCAAAATGCACGGGTTTTAATCAAGGGGAGGGAACAAGACAGAAAGTATTATCCTGTCATGCAAAGAGGACCTGTACATCTAGGATATTCTTTGTGGTTCTGGTCTTTATAGTTCAAGTGAGTCATGAAAGAGCTAGAAAGGAAGACATGATTGCTGTGTGCCAGCTATGGGACCTTCTACTTTCTGAAGTTCAGATTCCTTATTTATAAAATAGAGCTTAGAGGGGATAGGAAGAAAGAGGACTGGGGAGAGGGGATAGTTAATAAGGTCCTTTGGGGCTCAAAGGGTCCATGATTTATTGGGCAGCATATAAAAGCAAGATTATAGTAGGAGAGAGTGGAGAAAGAGCTGTGTCAGGAAAGATTTCAGACTCTGTGGCTTATGATTTTGGAAAAGAGGGAGACATGCCTGGAATCCTTGAGGTTATGGCTAGAGTAGTACAGATATGTCCAAAAATGCTTCAATTTGAATTTTTTAAGGGAACTTCCAGCAAAAAATTTAGGAGAAATGAAAGTAACATTTTATCCTAAAGACAACAAGAGCACAGAATTCATTTCATCAAAAAGTAGGAAGGCTGAAAATAGCTTCAGGAAAAATCTAGACAGATTGATGGATGGCCATCCTAGAGCAGGTTATTTTTAAAAAATTAGGGTCTTGGGTAGTCCAACATATCCATTATTACTCAAGGAATGGATCCGATAGTTTCTGTAGAGGTTCTTTGTTCTTTCCAGATGTAGGATGCCCGGCATCCTCAGGAAGGGCTGAGAAACAAAGTGGAGCTCCAATTCCTGTCTTTATTCCTAGCCGTGGTCTGCCCAGAATCTGGGTCATTGTAGTTGGTAGGAATACTGAGCACACTGCCTAGTGCCGTAACTATCTGTTGAATGAACGAACGAATGAATGTCAGAGAGAGATAGTAGAAGTTAGGTTTCACGCAGACCTCTTATTCTCATTTATGTAATTAATCTATTTATCAAACATTAATTGAATGTTCACCGTATACTAAATATTGTACTAGATCTTAAGGGGGATGCACATACGTGGGACAGATTTCTGATACTCTGTGGAGCTGGTAACCTATCTAATCTACCCCAAACCTTTCCCTGTGGGATGTATAAACAGCGGGTCAGGCCGCTGCCTCCTTGGAAGTGATGTTGCCCCTTCCTAGCACAGAGTGGAGTTGCAAGGGAAAGCTGAGTAAGGCTGAACAGGGAAGTGCCTAGATCTTGGTAGAGCTGTTTCATTGTTGTGCTTGAAGTGTCCTGGAAACAGGGAGCAGCATATTTTAAGTATCAGGGTCTGAGCATCTTCCACACCAGAGAGAAATATTTTTAGATTACCCACTTATAAATATTTGTACTCATGTTGCAGCTTGTGTCTTTCTGACGGAGGGGTGGCAGTGCTTTGATGTGTGTCAACTTTCCTTTCTTGTGTGGGCTGTCACATTGCCATCCACTCCTTGAATGAGGGAATTGCTCTGTCACTGTGTGCTTTTCCTCAAATGCCCACTTGGGACTATGTTCCTGATACCTCATGTCACTGGGCAGGGTCCTTGCTCTGGAACATCCCAGAGTAAAGTAGCAAGGGTTCAGCAACCAGGGTAGATGTTATCAGAGCTGAATCAGGACATCAGAAACAGACATGTGGATCCCTTAGTGAAAGTTATTGGGCAAACAACCACCTAACTTCCTCTCCTCATGGTTTTGAAATGTCCCTTTTTAAGAGAAGTCAGTAGGATGAATTAGTACAAAAAATAGTGAAGAACACAGTTGCCCAAGCTTCCTGGATCAAAACGTTCAGATCTCATTGGAGCCCTTGGTAGCCTGAATGTCTCAGGGATGCCCAGTGCCCAGGACCCTAATGGGAAGTGTATCTGGAGCCAAATAAAAGGATTGTGCTTGGAAGAGGAAGGCCCCCAACCAGAGGTGGCAAAGCAGTGGGCCCACTTTCTCCAATGCAGTAACTAAGCTTTGGAGTCAATCTTAAAGGGATAGATGCCCCACTGTAGTGAGAGCTTCTGTGGACTGAAAAAGACTTAAAGAGTTTATCAGTTCCTTGGTTCCACGTTAAAGAACATGGATCTAAAACACACCAAAGTATTGATCCTGTTTTTAATATGTTTAAATATGCAAACATCTCATTTCAAATAAATAATTTTTCCCTTCGAAATAAGTTCAACCATCTTAAGTTGAATTGTTGAAGCATGGAAGTAAGTTTATTATGATTCGGATTTTTAATTTCTTTGAAATTTCCCTCAATAATAAGCTAAAAAGAGATGAAAAGTCCATTACTTAGAATATAAAGGCAATTCTAAAAACATGGAAAGATACACAAAGAAAAGAAAATTAACCCAGCATCTTACTGCTGAGAGGTCACTAGGGTAATGTTTGGATTTATTTTTTTCCACAAAAGTTTTTAAATAAAACATACGGTGTTGTTTTGAGCCTTTGTGTGGTGAATAATTATCATGTATACTTTCTTGATAGATTAAAAATTATTTGAAGTCATCATTTTTAATGATGGTTGAATATTTTGTCACATGATTTATCATCATTTAACTATTCTCATATTTTTGGACATTCAAGTTGTATTTCACTAGTCATTATTACAAGTAATGAGCATCCCTATGTATAAACCTTTGCCCATGCTTCCATTTGTTCTCTTTAGATAGAGTTTTATATTACTGAGTCAGAGGGTCTACGCATTTAAAAACTCTTAGTCCATCTGTCAACTTATTTTCTAGTGCTTTGATATCATTTTAAATTTTTACTGGTAGGATATGAGGGTGCCTGTTTTTCAGTATTGCTCTACTACATTGTGGTTTTTGGGTTTTAAAAAATATTTGTCGCTGTAAAAGTTATCTTTAAAAAATTTTGTTTTTTGGTGGGGAGCAGGTACCAGTGATGTTGAACATGTTTTTCATGCGTATTGATCATCGTATGATATCTTAAGTGATCTCTTCTGGGTGTATTGCTTATTTGGTCATCTGTAAGCTTTTCTTATATGTAAAATGTATCTTCTTTTGGACCTTTAAAACTTTATTTATTTTTTTAAGTTTATTTATTTTTTTATTTGAAAGAGAGAAAGAGAGAGAGGGAGAGTATGAGCCAGGAAGAGGGGAGGAGGCAGAGGGGGACACAGACTCCCCGCCGAGCAGGGAGTCCTATGTGAGGCTCAATCCCAGGACCCCAGGATCATGACCTGAGCCAAAGGCACACACTTAACCCAGTGATCCACCCAGGTGCCCCAGACCTATGAAACTTTAGTTAGAGGTTCTTCTAGGTATCTCCTCTGAAATGCTTGGGGATATCCAAACTGGGAGCCAAAATGAAATAAAATAAGAACTTACTATGAAGAGGGTTCTCCTGGTATCTTAGATAACAGCCAACATGCAACAGGAGTTTTCTGTGTGCAGGAACTATGACAAATCACTGACAGTTACTGTGTCACTTTATCCCTACAAGATTCCCATAAAGCTGACTGTTATTATCTCTATTTTATAAATGAGCAAATTGAGCTGTAGGAAGGTTCAGTAACATGTGCAGGCTCACACAGCGACAGACAGCACTTGAGTCCAGAACTGACCACACAGAAAATTTACTGTTGAAGATCTTGTTGTCGAGTGTTTGCCAGACCTACAAGAAAGCACTTATATCACATTTTAGCTTCTTTTCTCTGTGTTTGAGGACAAGGCAGATGGGGGAGGGGAACTGGGTCCTTTGGGGATTGAAGTCATTTCATGTTTGGGCTGGAAATGCAATTGACCCTTTCTCGTTCACTTCCTGTGGATCAATGTCAGAGCACTGTGCTATATCCTATGCCTGTCCCTGGAGCCTCGTCCCCTGCTTTAAGGAACTGACATTCTTTTGTTGTTGCTTCTAGCATCCACTCAAAGCTGAACTCAGGATAACAGCCGAGGGGCAAGAGCTGATCCTGGACTTGGAAAAGAATGAGTAAGTGGACTCCTCCTTTGTCTCCAATGAAACAATTCACTTCCCTGTCAATGCAGGATGCAGGTGCCACTGTTTTGGAAGGACACAGTTTGTAAAGTGACCCAAGCTCTTAATCTGTGCTTCCTTTGCGGGGAGAGTCTTGCAAAGACAGCATATCCACAGTCTCTTGACTTGCTGTGGAATTTCTGGACCATTTAACGTCTTTCTTGAATTTCCTCTGGCTGTATTTCCGGGGCCTCCACTAGTTCACTGCAGGCAAACAGGGGTGTGTGTGTGTGTGTGTGTGTGTGTACACGCGCGCGCGCCCGCGGTGTAATGAAGGGAGGGGCGGACTGGGGGACTTTGGCAGCTGACTTACTAGCTCCAGCAAGGCGCAAGGCAGGAAGTGAAGGAGATTAGAGGAAAATAGCAGAAAGCAGAGGGGCAGGGTGGAGTGTTGTGGGATTTGGCACCTCAAAAGCGGGCTGCTCCATCTGTTCTGGGTCAGCTAAGTCTCAGATTCAGCCAATAAGGGCATGGTCAGCAGTCCCCCGGCTGCATCAGGCTGATTCTTCCATCTTCCTAACCTCATTCATCTCGGGTGGCTGCCTGGCTCAGGAATACTTCCACATTGATTTGCCATCAAGCACAGTTGTATCTTGATTCATGTTATTGAGCAGGTGAATAGACATAATGCATGGCCATTCCTTGGCCATTCCCGATCTGCTTGGCCGTGGGAGAGCTCTCCTTACTTGGCTGGGGGATGCTGAGGCCTCTGGTATTTTCCCACTAACTGGTTCTGCCTCACTACCCTCGGAGATAAGGCTGCATAGCTCAGAAACTGCATGCCTCCTCTTGGCAGCCTCTGGAGTCCCCTGGAAGCAGATGAGTAATCAGACGCATCACTGCCAAGAAAGGGATGGATAGGGACCTTCCCGTATCTGGAAGGATGGGAATGGCTGCTAAGCTTGGGTGGAAAGCAAGAATATAAATTATTCCAAATTTGGGCTTTTGGATACTTGCAAAGAAGTTTTGGAAGTATGGTCAAAGTATGCCTTAAGCAGCATGGACAGTAAAGGGCTTCATCTGCATCTCTCCTCTGCCTCCAGTATATGGTGGCCTCCAGGAAGCTGGAAAGATGGGCATCTCAATCATTTTTGCTACTTTCCTCCTAACAGTGAAACCACCCCAAGAATGGGATCCTTTTGTCCCATTTCCCTGGGACAGACTTGGCTGGCTATGTCCCCAGAGGGGTTAGACCCTACCTGCTTGGGATTTCTCCTTGTGTTGTAAAATTCCTCTGGTCCTGCAGAGACCCTTAGAGGGTTTCTTCTTATTGGTCTCTCAGGAACCTGCTTTAGTTTCCCATGGCCCCAGCCTTGTAGCTCCGATCTGAATGTGCCATCACCACCTGAGCTGAATCCATCCTATTTGGTCTCAGGTGGTCCATTTGACCCTTAAGCTTCCTCTGGGTGCTCCAAGTGATGGGTGGGTGGGTGGGTGAGGGGTGTCATGGGTAAATGGGATCCCAGGACTCATCCTTCCCTCAAGTTTTGGAACCTGTGCAGGAGGCCATAGGAAGTTAGAACAGGAAGCTGTCTTAGAAAACACTAGGTGTGACAATCTTCTGTGTGGTTGTAGAAACTTTGAATCAGAGAGAGTTAGGCAGGCAGCTAAGATCACACAGCCAGTAAACGAGAGATGTGAGAGACTAGGATCATTTATGTTCTTGGCTTGGGTCTGGAGGCACAGAAACTCAGGATCAGCTCACTAGCTGTGTAATCTGGGGCACATTGCTGCAAATTGTGGAAGCTCAGCATCCTCATCTATAAAATGAGAATAGTACTAATTTCATAGGGTGGTCGTGCGTGAAGCAGCGTGCACAGGTGCTTACAGCGCACATAGTGAGTGATCCGCTACCGTGGTGACTTTGATTGTTCCACCTGAGAGCTTCCAGAGGAGAGCCCTCGTGCAGTTCTCTTGTCTGCTGCTCCAGGCAGCTCTTTCGTCTCCCAGTGAGCTGCGGGAGGCTGGATGTGGTTCCTGGCTTCCTTGAGTTGGCAGAAGGCAGGAGACTTGACAAAAATGGAAGCAGCAGAGCCAAGCAATATGACCTCATCAGGTATCCCTGGGGGACGGCTTCCTGCTATTTTCGTCCAAACTGGGCTTTTTGTTTTTGAACACGTGTTAGCAAGCGGAACTTGAACTGCACACGACTTCCTATTGTATTTATTTCCCAAAACCTTCTCATTCATGGTGCTTATGAGTCCGCGGATTCAAATCCGCTCGGGGGATGGGGGGGGGAAGGGGAGGGATGCTTTTCTGATTTTTCAAATTGCCGTTGTTAAAGTTTTTGTAATCCCATGTTATTTCAAGGGAAGCTAGGCCCTGTGCCAGGTGCCTTCTCAAGCTCTGGTTCTTAATTTCCTCAACGGATTTATACATCGTTATTCATCTGTTATGCATCTGTAGCATTGTTGGCAGCAGTGTCACTACTGGGGACATGGCTGTGACTAGAACACAGCCCTTATGTGTTCTTCTGCCCTTTGGAGCTTATATTCTCATGGCAGGAACAGTAAACGGATAAGCAAGTGAACTGTCAAACGTCCAGAGACAAGCAGTATGGAGGAAACCAAGTAGGGGGTGAAGGGAGGGGTCTGGAGGGAGGTGCTTTTCAGAATGGTGGTCAGGAAAGGCCTTGGTGGTGAATTGATACTGGAGTCAAGACCTGAAGGAGGTGAGGAAGTGAGCCACGTAGATGGCTAAGAGACAGCAACTCCAAGGAGAAGCAACAGCAAGTGCAAAGCTCCTGATAGGTTATGAAGTTTGCCTTTCTTCGCTGCCCTTCCCCTACCCCCCACCATACATTTCCCCTTATATGGGATTCTCAGGCCTCTCAGGGCAAGGGCTTCTGGGACTGTGAGGGAAGGGAGAGAACATTTCTAATTTACTTTTCATCATCTCGAGGTGTCTGGCCTTCTCCCATCAAGTCAAAGCCCACGTGCTAATGCATGGCCCAAAATAGCAGTGAGCAGGCATTTAATGGAATTCGCACATAGAGAGATTGCCAAGAATGGTGAGGATGGAAGAGCAGGAGGATGGGCCAGGAGAACGGGCATGTAGTAAATGGGCCTTCAGCTCAGGAGGCAGACACCCCAAGTTATCTTAATTCAATAGTGTGACAGCTGGCAGCCTTTTCCTGCTGTGAAGCAACTCAGAATAAATGGATGGCATTCCCATGGGAGACGCATGCCCTTCATTGAGTGCAGGTGAAAAGGAGTGGTATTGTGGGGCTCATCTCAATGTGGCTTTCATGTGTGACGGTCCTAGGTTCAGATCCTGGCTCTGCCACTTACTAGCTGTATGTTCTCTTAAGTCTCGGTTCCTTATCTGGAATATAAAGATAGCCCATGCCATGAGCCATGCGGAGGATGAAGTGAGATGGCATGTGGAAAGCCAGCACGCTGCCTGGGTTATATTCCATACTCAGTAACTGGCAGCTACTGTTATGTCTTGTTTACGATTTTTTAACTGCAAAAGTAATACATGCTCATTGTAAAACATGTAGCAATACCAAAATATGGTAAGTAAAAGAGTGAAAGTCTCCTCCCTTCAAGAAGAATCCATTGTCAACAGTTTGGTGGGCATACTCTGGACCTTTTCTACGTGTGTGAGAACACACACATAGATACTCATAAACACAATTGACAGAAGCTCAGGTACGTGGCTCTTGTAGGGGAGGGAGGAGCAAAAGTGAGATTATATATATATATATATAGAGTTCCATACTTGTTTTTTAAGACTCAACTGTATATCTGAAGGTAGTATCTTACTCTGATAAAAGTGTTTATTATGTTGCTGTACATTTAGTCACACACATACATGTAATTTGCAAATTTAGGTGCACAGCTGTTATTAGGAGGGCCTTATTTGTGATTGAGGCAGTGTGGTATGTGGAGAAAGTACTGAGCTCAGAGACAGGTGATATAGAAGTGATCAACAAGCTAACCTGGGTTTCCTGGGTCTCAACTTTCTCATCTATAAAATTGGGATTTTGTCCCTGTTGGGCTCTAAGAGCTTTTTCTTGCACTGCCTATTTAAAGGATGTGGTGTAAGTAGAAAAATGGAAAAGAACTCCCTACCTCAGGAAGTTTGCTCTCCAGTTATAGAGACCTCCTTGAAAATAGGGCACTGGGATAAAGGCAAGTGCCTCAAAACCATAGACCTTGAAGTTGAGGATGAACTGCTAGCTCAGGACTCACCATTTAGGCAACATAAACACGGGAAGGGAAATGACAGGGAAGAAATTATAGGCTGCTATTTCCACAGCCCACAGATTTGAGGCATAAATCCATAATATTTTTTCAGCATGTAATTTTCCCCATGCCCTGAGGACTGCCTCATCAACCCAAAAGCTACACTGGACAAAATTTGTTTGCTGAAATCAAATGGAATCTTCCTTAGCTGTAAAGCGTCTAGGGAGATGAACACCTCCAGGAAATGTAGGGTCTGGCTCACTCCCTTCTCGTTTCTGTACTTTTTCCCAAGGAGGGCCCATTGAACTGTTCAGTCAGCCTGCTGGGTGCTCATTGGGCTGCATTACTTGAGGACAAGATCACTAGGTTACAAGGTCACCTTCAAAGGCACACAAGCAGCTCAGCCAGTGGGCACTCTGCCCAGAGGACCTTTGGCCATGCACTTTTCTCTGCTGGTCTCTTGAGCACATTCTGGAACTCTTAATTTCCTCGGCATACTGTCCTTCCTTGAGTCCAAATGATGATAAGATTCAGATTTTGGCTTGGGAAAGAGAGAGCTATCGTTCAGTCTCACCCGATTTGTTGTGCTCCAGCCCAGCTAGCTAAAGGGAGATCCTGTTTGCATGAGTCTAACTAATAAGAGTGGACATTTGTTTTCTTGTGTGTGTATGCCTACCTCCAGGCCTCATAGACAACAGAGTTTGGTCCTTTAGAGGCTCAGTGATTGTCGTGACCACCATTACTTTTGATGTTAATCTCTCCTCCTCTCTAATTTCTTATTAGTCCTTCAGAAAGGTCCCTGAGAAGGAGACTGCTCTTGTTGTCCTGGAAATCAGGCGACAACCTGGAAAATCAACAGTCATTCAATGCTAATGGAGTGATCTAGTGCCCTAACTTTCTCCTTTTTCCCTCAGTTCTTTGAATTGTATAGTACTAGAGGACTGGAGAAGGAGAGAATTAGCAGGCAGGAAAGGAGTTTTTTTCTAGCAAGAGACAGGCTGGGTTAGTTACCACCTCCTAGTGCTGCACTTTCCCAGGAAGCCTGGTAGAAATATGTAGCTGATCCAGAGCATAATCCTGAATACACCCAAGCCATGGCGCTCTCTGCCACCTCCACCTTCCCAGCTTCCTCTTGAGTTGGGAGTAGACTTTACATCTTATCTAGGATAAAGGACAGCTCTGTTTGACCCTCTCTTGTCAGGAGCTTCATTTGTTGTTAGCAAAATTCAATTTCCTGGATCAAAGAGAGGCTTAAGAAAGGCTTAGATGCTATCCCAATGCTCTTGGTAAACCATGCTTCACTGAGTTGCATTTAAATGAGTCAACAGACATATGGGTTACATTTCACTTAAAATACACATGGCTTAAGAAATTAGAGGATATCATTCTTTAACCAAGTATTTGGCAGACCTAAAGTATTCAAAATGTTTTTCCAAACTCGGCACGCAGCTGGGCTCCCCATTCCCTGCAGCAGAGATAGTATAACCCAAGGAGCCGGTGCCGAGGAAATGGTTGAGTGGATGGGTGGGGACACCAGAATTTGATGAGAGCCACCTGTGGGTGTCTGAAATTTTCTTCAAAGACTTTCTCAAGCATCCAGAACTGAATTAACCCTGCCGTGTTGACTCTGAGGCAGTGAATGCATAAGCGGTTACAAATTCCAAGCACTGTGCTAGACACCTTGCCCCAGAGACACCTAATGGTCCTGTCTGAGATGTAGTTTCCAATATAGCTTTGTAGACTGCAATTGATTTTATCTACTGTTTCCACGTTGTCCAGAAACCCTGGAGTTGCAGACCAAATGGACTGCTAGCCAATCTGATGTGATCTTTTTGCAAGCCAAATTCTTGCATAAGTAGGGTCTTTATTATTTCTAAATCACTGGAGATGTGATATTTCTATCTTAGAAGCCCTTGCATAAATTGAGTTTCAGTAATTAAGAGTGCTGATCTGAAGGGATGCACCTATACAGTTGACAGAAGAGAGTATCAGAGAGTGTCTGAAATTGAAATAACCTAGATGTGTTGATTTTGAAGGCCGTGAGCACATAAACTCGAAACACCATTATCCATAGAGTAGAACAGGCTCAGGCTTTGGTGCCAGAGCCTCAGTTCCAGGCACTGACACTTCCTGGTTAGGTGCCAGAGCCTCAGTTCCAGGCACTGACACTTCCTGGTTGGGAAGTCACAGGCCTTCTGAATATTTCTTCCATCTGTATTCATAATAACACTTGTTCCTTAGTGAGCATGTACTGAGAGCCAGTTACTATGCAGAGGCACTTTGCATACTGTTTTATGTAATCCTCATGGCAACCCTTGGAAGGAGGTATTACCGTTATTCACATTTTATAAATGAGGAAACTCAAGTGTTAATTACTTAAGTAATTAACCCAATGTCGGACAGAGCCAGGAGTCAAACTCAGATCTGTTTCTTACTATATTCTCCACATGCATAGAAAATAAATAGTAATACCTTCATTGCAGGGTGGGCTGGGTTGAAAACTGAGACATGAGAATATGCTACCTTATATGGCAAAAGAATTTTGTAAATATGATTAAGTTAAGGATCTTGAGGAGGGGAGATTATCCTGAGTTATCTAGGTGGTTCCTCAGTTAAATCACAAATATATGTTAAAAGGGAGGCAGTGTGACTTGATCACAGACAGGAGAAGGCAGTATGACCATGGAGGCAGAGACCGGAGTGATGTGACCACAAGCCATGGAATGCAGGCAGCTATTGGGAGCGGGAGGCAAGGAATGGCATCTCTCAGCAGGAGTGCAGTCCTGCTAACACCTTGATTTTGGCTTAGTAAAATTGTCATTCTTCTGGCCTCCAGAACCGAGAGAGACTAATTTCCTGTTGTTTAAAGCCATAGGTTTAGGTAATAAATAGCAATCACAGAGAACAAAAACAGAGGGCTCTGAGGTTTTGTGGTAACGTATTAGGAGGTGCTCAGTACAATGCCCAGCATATAACAATAGATTTCAATACACACTAACTTTTATTAATGCAAAATCAAGAACAAATGTTATCTGAAGGGTCTTGGTAATCCATAGCATTGCATGTGACCCCTGTGACTGTCTTTAAGCATGAAGTAACAAGAGAAAAACATAGTGAAAAACAGTGTGTGGTTGTTGCTTATCAGGGTTTCCTTTTTTTTTTTAAATATTTTATTTATTCATGAGAGACAGAGAGAGAGAGAGAGAGAGAGGCAGAGAACACAGGCAGAGGGAGAAGCAGGCTCCATGCAGGGAGCCTGATGTGGGACTCGATCCTGGGACTCTAGGATCATGCCCTCTGCCAAAGGCAGGCGCTAAACCGCTGTGCCACCCAGGGATCCCCTTATCAGGGTTTCCTAAGTTCTGGTCATGTTCTCTGGTGCTCAGTCTGCCTTCAGATGACATCGTTCTGAGGAATGATGGTCAGATATTAATAATGATATCAACAATCATGTTAATTATAGCTATTACCATGTCGAAGATGCCTACAGAGTAGACACTGTTCTGAGGTCTCTAGGTGGTTCATCTAAGTGAATCCTCACAACTCTGAGGTGGAGGTACCTGTATTGGCCTTATTCAGCAGACATGGACCGTGAGCAATGTGAGTTGCTCAAGGGCCTCTGGGTGGGAAGGGAAGAGCCAGGATGTGGGAGCTAGATCTGTTTGACTCCAAAACCCAGGTTCTGTATGTGGCTTCTCAGATGCCTTTTCCTTGCTCAGTATACTCTGTCTTGGTTAGAACTAGCATTATCCCCATTCTACCCTCCCTCTTTCCTTTCCTTCTAACTCTCCTAGGACCTGATTAGGATCTGGATTTCAGTGTACAGCAGTAGTGTCATCCAGGTGGATCTGGATTCAGAATCTGGCTCCTCGCACCCACTGGGGATGTAACCTTTGGCAAGTTTCTTCACCTTTGTGAATCTGCTTCCTCATACACTTGATAGGGCTAATAATAGTGGCCACCCTGCTGGGTGTTGTGTGAACTCGATAACGTGATGCTCCTAAAGAACGTACACTGTCCCTGGTGCACCACAAAGTGCAATAAATAGTCACTATTATTTGTGTTTTGCAGGATCGGAAAAACAGTTAAGAATGAAGTAAGAGGGAATTCCCCTGTGTTGGTTTCCAAATGTAATTTGGAAGGGTTGATCTTAAAACCCATTGCCACTGAGAGGAAATTCACTCCTACTCTCCAGCCATGGCACGTTTGACCTCACTGTATCTCCCAAATACAGCTTTGCAGGGTTCTCCAGCCAGCCAGACTGTACCTCTTTTCTGTGCCCAGCCGCTCCCTTGGCAAGGCCCTGAACTGTCCGATAAGGAGGTCAGGATTCCGGCTCTATCTCCTTCCAGGGATCCACAGCCAGGGCTGCGTATGTAGCCAGGAAGGATGTCCATGGTTTTCTTTTGTCTCAAGCTTATTTCTCCTGGCGGCCCTTCAGCAGGAGCTCGGGGTAAAATGAATGGGAGGAAGCTGTCAGTTGGCCTTAGACGGACCCTTGTCAGAGCAAAGGGAAGCAGCACACTTGGAGGAAGTCAGGAGTTGATTCTTGAACTTGAGGATCCCTTCACCATCAGGTTGTTTACCTTAAGATAACGATAGCCGGCATCCAGTGTGTGAGCATTTACTCTGAACCTACTATTTTATATAGGTTTGGGTTTTTTTTAACTGTAAATTTCCATGTAAACTTACTCAAATGGGGTTATACTATACCCTCAGTTTTATGCATGTTTTTTCACGTGGAAATATAGCATGGACAAACATCACATCGTTTTCAGAATTTTACATAAGAAATGTTTGGAGTGTTTGAAAAATTTGTTAATAAGATTCTAGAAAAAATTACACAAGTACAAGAGTTTCATAGTAAATGAGATTATACCTTATATGCTACTCTGTAATTTGCTTTTTTATTATTTACCTTCAATATCTTTCCGCGTTAGCATATTTATGGGTCTGTCTCATTCTTTTTAATGGTCACCTAGGATTCCACTAAATGGATGGGTCAAAATTTATTAATTTCCCTATTAGTGGAGAGTTAGGTTTCCAGTTTCTTGCTATTACAAATCCTGCTGCAGTAATCAGCTGACACATTATCTTTAAGAACATTTGCAAGCATTTCTGTGGGCTTGATACTTACAGATAGAGTTGCAAGGTCACTTAGCATATATGTTTAAAACGGTTTCAGTTTTTATCAGCTATACCTCTTACTCCACAGCTTCTGCCCCCAAGGGCTGAACCATTTTACAGTCATACAGCAGAATGTGAGAGCATATGATAGACACATTTCCATGTAAATTGCTCAGGTGATTTTTTTTATGTGACAATTTTTAATGGCTGTATAATATTACATTTTATGTGCATGCTGTAATTAACTTGGAAAATTTCCTATAATGAAAAATTATCAAATGCATGCAGAGGTAGAATAAAATAATGAATCCCCATATACCCATCATCCAGATTCAGTAATAATAAAGATGCCATGAGTAATGTAATTACTCCATATTGATGGACATTCAAGCTATTTCTTTTCCTCCTCCTCCTCCTCCTCTTCCTCCTCCTCTTCCTCTTCTTCTTCTTCTTCTTCTTCTTCTTCTTCTTCTTCTTCTTCTTCTTCTTCTTCTTCTTCTTCTTCTCATTTTTAACAGTGTTGAAGTGAACACTCTTATATTCTTTGGAAGGTACTTCTAGAGGATCACCTTCTAGGTTTCAATCACTGCATCAGGGTATTTCACGTGGAACACACGGATAAAGGCACTTTGCTTTTGGCTTTTTTCTAAGTTACATCCTCAAGCCCTTGTGGAGCGAACTTGTTTTCACACACCGATGGGTTGATATTTTTAAAAAAGATTTTTTAAATTTATTTATTCATGAGAGACACAGAGAGAAAGACAGAGACACAGGCAGTCCTCGCAGGGAGCCTGATGTGGGACTCGATCCCCATCCCAGGATCACACCCTGAGCCAAAGGCAGCTGCTCAACTGGTGAGCCACCCAGGTGTCCTGATGGGTTGATTTTTGAGCTTGGATACACACTCTTTAAGCCCAACTTTCCTGCCATTTTTAAAAACAGCTTTATTGATCTATAACTCATATACTATAAAGTTTATCCACTTAAAATATTCAATTGAGTGTTTTATAGAGTTGTGTAACCCCACATGTTCTAGTTTTTGAATATTTCATCACTCCAAAAAAGAAACCATTAGCAGTTTTATGGATTGAATGTGTCCTCCAAATTCATATGTGAAGTTCTAACCCCCAGGATTTCAGAATGACCTTATCTGAAAATAGAATCATTGTGAATTTAATCAGTTAAGATGAGATCATACTGGATTAAGGTGGGCCCCTAATCCAACATGACTGGTGTTCTTATAAAAAGGGGAAATTTGGCCACAGACATGCACATAGTGAGAACATTGTGTGAAGATTAGATCATGCTGCCAAAAGCCAAGGAATACCAGAAGCTGGAAGAGAGGCCTGGAGCAGATCCTTCCCTGGTATTTTCAGAGGAAGCATGGCTCAGCCAACCCCTTGATCTTAAACTTCTAGCCTCCAGAACTGTGAGATAACAAATCTGTTTTTTAAACCATTCAGTTTGTGGTACTTTGTGAATGCAGCCCTAGCAAACTAATGTGAGTAGGCACTCCTCATTCTCCCACACCCCCATCGGCAATAAGCAACCACTAATCTACTTCTGTTTCTACAGATTTGCCTATTTTAGATATTTCATATAAAAGAGATTATACAACATGTGTTTGTGTGGGTGTGTGTCTTCTTCATTTAGCTTAATGTTTGTGAGTTGTATCCATATTGAATAGCAGGGATTAGTACTTCATTCCTTATTGTTATATTATCGTTACATTGTAGGGATATACCACATTTTGTTTCTTCATTCATCAGTTGATGGATCTCCTGCCTTCTAAACCAGAGCTAACTTGTCTCCATTCCACAAGGTTGATTTCAGCAAATGTTGATTGAACATGTGTGTGTAAAATCTTAGACTATGTGTGGTAGGGAGTAAATGCAAACACACCATCCTTGCCCTCTGGCAGTCTGCGCTCTCTGAGAGAGAAAACAGAAAAGCAGCAGCGTTCAAGGCAGATTACAAATGTAATAATAGAGTTGAAAGTAGGGTGCTGAGAAGGCAGGTGCAAATAGAGACTTTCTGACTGGGGAGGTAGAGAAAGCTTCCCTAAGGACAGTTACTTGGAACTCTGTCTTACAGAAGCAAAGAGGGGAGGTTATTTTTTTTTTTTGTCTTTCTTATTGAAGTATAATTGCCATACAATATCCTATTAGTTTCAAGGGTACGTGATTTGATATTTTTATACATTACAAAATGATCCCCATGCTAAGTTATTACAATATTGTTGACTATATTCCCTATGTTGTGCATGACATCCCCATGACTTATTTATTTTATAATTGGAAGTTTATACCTCTTAATCTCCTTCACCTATTCCAAGCTTCCCCTCCTCCAATAATGAACAATTTGTTTCCATTTTTCATTTGTTTTCATTTTTAGATTCTACATGTAAGTGAAGTCACAAGGTATCTATCTTTCTGTGTTTGACTTATTTCACTTAGCATTTTACCTTCTAGGTTCATCCAAAAGAGGGGAGGCTTTGGATGAGGGAGGGAGGAGAGGTGAGTGGAAGAATGATAAAGGAATGCAAACTGAGAAATTAATATGTAAATATTTGGTCTGGGTCAAGAGGAACCAAAGCTGTACTGCTAATAATCTCTTAGGAATTCAGTATTCCAACTAGCCAAATCATTTTAATTCAGCAGGGTGTTATGTAGGGAATAGGGAAGGGGCTTATTTTCCTTCCACAGCTTGTTACTCAAGATTTCAGTGCCTTAAGCTCAATTTTTTAGTTTCTTATTTTTGACTTTGAGTTGGGCTCTCTCCCCTCAGGTGAAAACCATATGATCAAGGAAGTAGGTGGGGTACTTCTAGGAAAGATACTTGAGGTACACTCTAAAGCTAGACTGTATTTTTTTTACACATCAAATGAGAAGAAGCTCTTTCCTCCTAACTCCCCATTGAAGGAAATTCGGGCTGAGTCCAGTAGATAGAGGATACCTAGTGGATGGAGCCATGGACTGCAAGAGGCTGAGCATAAGGCAAAAACAGCTTCTTCACAATTTAGGGACGGGGGGGGGGGGGGGGTGGGGGGGAAGTCTCCTGAGAAGTGGGGCGTGGCGGGTGGGCTGCAGATGGATGGATGGATGGATATATTTTTAGACTTGGGAGATGTGTGGAAATCCTACCTTCAAGACTTCTGTTTTCTCCCTAGCTTCCAGGATGTGTCTAGGCCCTTCCTCTAGATTCTAGAGGTTGGAGGATGTTTCTACTCCCCAACCTTTGTGCTTAGGCAATGGAGCATGATTATCCCAAGAAAAATCTAAGAGAGGAGGAGGTCAATACTAGAGCCTCTGGATGGGTTCTATCCTGAGAATGAAACTGCATTTAAAAAAAAAACAAAAAAACAAAACAAAACAAAAAAACCCCACCTGCATTTATGTTTCACCCAGGAAATATTTTGATTTTAAGAAAATGAGCTTCCTCTTTCTCTGTGTAGAACTTAGTGGTATACACAGACCTTTAGCTGACACCTTGAATACTAAATAAATAGGCCTTTGGGCACAATGGGGCAAGTTGTAGGTCTTGCTCAAACTAAGCTGAGGGCAGACATTGGGTCAGAATCCTTGGCTTTTTCTTTTTTTCTTAAGTAGGCTCCATGCCAACATAGACTTCAATTCATGACCCTGAGATCAAGAGTTGCATGCTTTACCAACTGAGCCAACCAGGTGACCTGAATCATTGGCTTTTCTGATGAGAGTCTCTGTTGTACTGGGCTTGAGCTCTGGACCACTCCTTGGGAACTCTTAGCTTCTTGTCTTTCCTTCCTCCTCTTCCTTCATTCAACAAATATTATGAGTGCCAACCATGTGATGGGTGTTGGGCTAAGTCATGGGTGTTCCCAGGAGAGCAGTGGCAAGCAAAACACAGTCTGTGCCATTAAGGGGCTCATAGCTTAGTGGAGGAGGCGGAGAATTAAACTACTAGGGAACAATGTAGGGCTATCATGGAGGAAGTAGAGAGCGCTATGAGGCCTGGGGAAGGGGAACCTACCTTGGGTTAGGGATAAGGGAAGGCTTCTAAGAGGAAGTGAAGTAAGGAAGAAGTTGGGTGGTAGGGGGAGGGGGGTGATAGAGTCGGCATATTCCAGCTGCACAAGGAAGAAACAAAGGCCCAACCGCAAGAGGAACATGTGGAGATGAAAGGGAGTTCTTTGTGGTTAGAGCAGAGAGTGAAGAGGGCAGAAAGAAATGGCAAAGAAAGCGGTTGGCCACGTAGACAAGGGTGAATCCTTGAAGGGCCTCAAAGGCTCCTTAAAGAGATTGGCTGTTTATCTTGAGGGCAACAGGGAGCTGATGAAGAATATTTTGAAAGTCAGGTGGTAATAGCATCCAAAATGCATTTGAGAAGGACTACTTCAGCTGAAGTATAGGGTGGATTGGAAGGGGCAAGACTAATGCAGTTCTAAGACCCATTCAAAAGTTTTATTATACTCTGAGTGAGAAATGATGGTGGTTGAATTTAGAGAGGAGGTAGCAGATATGGAGAGGCGATAGACGCATTGCAGAGATGTTTACAGGATGGAATCACGGAGATTAGGAGATGGGTTGACCATGGGCTGAGGGAAGGTGTGGATGCAAGGGCCAGTCTGAGTTTTCTGTGTGAGTAGGTAGTGGGACAGGGCTGCCAGTCCCTGGGCTTGCCCTTAGCTTGGGGTGGGACCTCAGACAAGCCACTTCTCTTTTCAGATCTTTAGTTTTCTCATTAGATGAAGATAATAATCCCCAGTCACCAACTTTGCAGGATCATGGTAGGGATCCACAGACAAAATCTATGTATAAAGTAGTGTCCTACTCTCTTTCCTTGGCCCTAAAAGGCCAGGCGGAAGCAAAGTCTGTCCTTACCCTGCTTATCTCTGTAATTTGGGCTTTTACATAGTTTTCTCTCCTTATCTGCAATTCTAAGGGACTTAATCTCCCAGGAACTGGTGAGCCCTCTGCCTGTTCTAGCAGCTGAGGCCTCACTGGGGGCCTTTCTGGGGGTTCTCAAACCAGCTTTTGTTGAAAACAATGATATCATTGAGTGGGTGGAGCTGGGCCAGGCTTTCTGCAGCCAGTTTAAGGAGAAATGGGGTCTTTATGACTTCTGTACTTATGGCTCTTTCCCAGTCCCTTCCATAGCTCCCATGTACCCCACTGCCCCCTTTCCTGCTTTCTCCCCGGAGGTTACAGATTTGCGGAAAACTGACAGACTCCACATTTTCTCCTCTTGCATCAGTCTCCCTGGAGAGAGGTCCAGATGGGACAAGAGGCTATAATGACTGCATTATATCAGGCATGGTTTCTTTTTCCAAGCCCCCCTCCTCCCCTGAAAGGAAAGACAAGTCATGGAAAGGGATTCCTCTGGAAGGAGACTGGAACACTAGGGAAAGAGGTGATCTAAGTGTTGGAAAAGATATCAGGCTTCTTGTATCTTAGAAGTGCTTTATCTCTTGCTGCTAAATTTGAGGCTTGGGGAAGAGAGCAAAGATTAAACTAGCCTTTCAGTTATGTGGTGGTGAGAATACAGCTGGGGAAAACAGATCAGTAATGTTGAGTAAGGACCCTTAGTTCCTATTCTATATTCCACTCTTCCTCTCTGTCCCCAAAACACACACACACTCTCACGCACATGTGGGTGCACACACACATAAACACCGATGCGCAAGCACCCTTTCTCCGTAGCTGTGGAGGCAGCTTGTTAGGGGTACTTGGAGATTGGTTGCCTGACTGGTTTGCAGCAATTCTAGGAAGGAAGGAAGATGGGCTGGTTTAACAGTGACTTGGCCTCTTTGGGCTTATGCAGCATCTTTCCCAAAGAACAATAAATCTCTAGAGAAATGACAGGACAGAGGAAAACAGGCTTCCAAAGAAGGTAAAGTGTGGGAAGGTAAATATATAGGAGACCAATGGGAGACAAAGACTAGTCAGTAAAAGTTGTTGTGTAGATTCCTCTGGAGCCTTCTCTGGGCCGATAGGATCTGAAGTTGTATCTGGTGATTAACTTTTGTCCTTCCTGGTAGAGAGGAGGGAAAATTTTGAAAGTTTTGAAAGTTTTGTCCTACTTTTAGGCAAATAGGGGGAGGGCAGAGAGCACTTTTTTTTTTTTTTTTTTTTTTTTTTTTGTATCTGCTTCTCCGTTGCCTTTGGTGCAAAATAATCCTTATGTTAAAGTGGCATCTTTGGGGGTGTCAGATTCAGCCTCCTCTGATCTTCATGATGGGAGATGCACATGCTGGGTGGAGGGCAGAAAAACTATGCTTGCTTCACTCACGTCTCCTACCATCCTAGCACAGTGCCTGGCACAGCACTGGCCTCAATCAATATTCATGGAATGAGTCAATGGGTTTACAGATGCAGAGTGTGAGGCTCGGAAGAGACACTGCAGCTTGGCTGCTGACCCAGAACAAATACATGGTGAATTCAAGCCAGGAGGAATTAGGACTTCCTGATGCCATATGCCCCGCAGTTTGTACTGTATGATGCTGCTTAATAAGCAGTTATTGATGAGATTGCACAAACATCCTTCCTCTCTGCCTTCTGGGAGTATCTGGATGGCCTAACTCTTGGATTATCTACCACTGACATTTAGCTTACTTTTGCTTATTTAGATTGATGGGTTTAGAAGCAAAATATAACTGTGTGATGTTGGGCAAGTTGCTTTTGCTCTTTTTCAAATTCTTCTATAAAAGTGGATTGAGGGGAAATATTGGACACAGAGGGCAGCATATAAAGATGCTTTTGTTGCAGCCAACTCTGCATTTTATATGCTGATTCCCCCACCCCCCAAGAAAACTTTATGGAAACGATAAAGGACAAATAGAATACGTTGAAAAGCAGCTGCATTTTTTTGAGCTCAGTTCAGAACTATGGCTGTAAAAGGACAAATCTAAGAATTTATAGGCAGTCTCTTCAGGTGCCACCACTAGAGTGACTCTGCTTCAGCCATTTTCATCAGATGTCACCCTCCGTGGAATTCGGTGAAATAAGATCTGATTGTCTTGGCCTCTCACTACTAACTCCAGGTGCCTGAAGTCAGTATGCAGTGAGAAGGGAATGCTTGTCTAAATGCAAATTGGGGCATTCTTCTGCCATGAAGGTGGCAGGGATACGGGAGGCTGGGACAGTCATTGTCCACCATGATCTAGGAGGGCTTTCCAATATCTGACTCTCTTGACTGCAACAGCTGTGATTTGTGCTCTAGGATGCTGAGAAACATGGGGCAAGGTTTATCAAAGTTACTGGGATATTTAATCAGGACCTAATAGGAACCAAGCACTCACATTTAGGTCAGGTTTGTTCGTGGTCTTCACCCACCTGCTTATTGTTTGCTTGATTTTTTTCTTAGGATGGTTCACTTATTCCCCTCTTTTCTAGCATATTCTCAAAGGCCCAGTGATCTTAGAGGTTCCTTTTCTTCATTTCCCCTTTGTTTTATTCACAAACTCTATCTCTACAATATGCCTGTTGCCTCTTGCTTTGGCCCTTCCCTTGAGATTGATCTGTTAAACAAGCCACAATGGTTATTTATCAAAATCTGGCTGTTTGGGGTGGCCAGGTGGCTCAGCGGTTTAGCACCGCCTTCAGCCCAGGGCGTGATCCTGGAGACCTGGGATCGAGTCCCACATCAGGCTCCCTGCATGGAGCCTCCTTCTCCCTCTGCCTGTGTCTCTGTCTCTCTGTGTCTCTCAGGAATAAATAAAATCTTAAAAAAAGAAATCTGGCTGTTAGGCTGCTATCAGGCAATGTTTCTGTTTTTTAAATGTTTTCTAAGAAATGAAGATAGGACCCCATTTCCTTCAACTGTTCTTTTTCTTCTTCTGTTTTTTCCCCCCTTTAACTGTTCTTATCCAGTTCCAATAAGTACTCATAATGGGCTCAACAAATGTGTAAACTTTTGGGTGAGCCATTTTGAGGTTCCTTACCTCAGGTCCCTGACAGTTAAGCTCCCTGATCCCAGGAAATCAGCCCTATTTGCACAGAAAAGTTACTCATTTTTGTGGAGTTAGCCAAGAGGGAGGCATGAAGAGAATTAAATAAAGACCTTGCTGGTCAAGTGAGTAAACAGTGTTCATCCAAACATCCTTTGGTATATAAAAGCAAAACATAAGACCAGGAGCTGGTCGGAAAGATGCCAGGTCTTGTGTGGACTGGGAGAAGATGTAATGGGAAGCGGTTGGTGAAAAGGAGTGTTGATTTAATACATTGTTTGGAAACTTCCTTAATAAAAGGTTAAAGAAAACATGTTATGTAGCTTTGGCCTTTTGCCAGGATTGTGGGTGGCGCCATCTTGCTTCAAAGTGTTACTTCTGGGGCTGGTCCTCTGGCCAGAATGATACTTATTCAAGAAAGTCCTGGGATAGGAGGAGATCCCCACTCTATAGATTAGGAATGATGTTTAAAGTTCCGCCTTCCTTGGCCTTTCTGTTCCCTCAAAAAGGAATGCCTCTGCCTGTGGGCCCCTGGACTTGTCAGCCCTTATTTGGCTTTAGGGCCATGCCTTTGGCATGTTGGTTTGTTTCCATTCCTCCAGAGTCAGAGATGGAATGAGCACTGGTTTGGAAATCTTGGTTCTGAAACAGCTGTCTCTTCTCTCCTTTACTTTCTCCTTCGAAAACAAAAGAAAACAAAACAATACTTACTGAATTTGTTATTTTGTCCCAAATATGGGTGAACATTGGCCACTACATTAGAACAGCACTCTCTGCTTTTCAGTAACCCTTCCAGTGTCTGCCTGTCCTGAACTATTTCCATTTGATAGAAAGGGAGACTGAGGCCAAGTAGCTTATGATTGGCATAATATCCTCTAGCTGGTTAAAAAATATTAATACCCAGGGGTGCCTGGGTGGCACAGTCAGTTGAGCATCTGATCTTAATCTCAGCTCAGATCCTCATCTCAGGGTTCTGCGTGTAAGCCCTAAGTAGGGAGCCCACTTAAAAAAAAGTGTGAAGCCTACTTAAAAAAAAAAAAATTAAGATCCATAAAGAGAGAGACTAGTATTATGAACCCTCAGATGCCCATTATCTGGATTTTCCAATTATCAAGATTTTGACACACGTGCACCTAGCTATTTCTGGAGAAAATGATAACAATGATTTGCAGAACACAAATACTTTATGCTTTACAAAGGGTTATTTCACAATTGTTGATTTTACTTGACAAAATTCTATAGACTTTTTTGACAGCAACTCTATGAAGTGGTTTCCAAAATTCTTTCCATTTTATAGATGAGAAAACAGGCACAGAGAGATTAACTGCCTTGCCTAAGCTCATCAGAAGTGGAAATGTCAGAGCTAGTGTTTGAATGTTATTTTTTTAAAAGATTTTATTTATTCATGAGAGAGAGAGAGAGGCAGAGACACAGGCAGAGGGAGAAGCAGGCTCCATGCAAGGAGCCCAGCGTGGGACTCAATCCCAGATCCCAGGATCATGCCCTGAGCCAGAGGCAGACACTCAACTACTGAGCCACCCAGGTGTCCTGTGTTTGAATGTTATCTTCTCATTTGATCCTTTCAATGATGCTGTGAGATAGTAATTATTACTCTGTTATTTTTGGTCTAGGACATGGAGGTGATTTAGGTGGCTCAAGTGAAAAGAAATAGTTTTCATGCAAATACTAGTGAGCACTTGTCAAAGTTCGGTTTATCTCATTTATGGGGGAGCCAGGAAGATGATAGAACTGGTTTTAAAGGTGGATAAGGGAAACATGTATGTATGCATGCATTTTTTTTTAATAGTGAAAAAAGTGAATGTTGAGATAAGATTGCGAAGTTAGATATTTTAGGGGAAATGAAACCGTAACTTTTGGAGTTATGTTTTCTACTGGGTAGAAATCATTTGCATCTCTATCGTACCTCATTAGCGTTTTACAAGTTAACATCTTATTTTACAGGGATGTACAGGAGCTGCCTTAATTAATTATAACCTTTCAAAGCTACATCTCTCCCTCCCCCCAATGGAGTCTGAAGACCCCCAGCCTGCCCTTTCAGAGCCTACCACTCCCTGGTACTCTTGTACAAAATTGAATCTTTGGCCTTGTTTCTAGGGTTTGAAAGGACAGTCATCTAGAAAGTAGTGCAGCTGGTACTCAAACCGAAGTTTTCTGAGCCTAGAATTTCCCTCTGTGCTGCACAGATGTCCTCCTCAGGTTTGGGAGGGTGATTAGGAGACTAGAAATGGGAAAAAGAATTTAAGATGTTAACATTGATCTAGTGGAGTAGGAGAATTCTCAGAGCCTGAAAATGCATCACCTGGAAAAACTATTAAAAATACAGATTTCTCAGTCCTTCTCTAGAGAATATAAGTCTCAGTGGGGCTGGGTGGGGCCTGGGATTTTATACTTTTTCAGTGTTTCCGGGTGTTCTGCAGTTAATGGTCTAAGTTCCGTGATGATGGCAGTGAGAATATGAGGGAGAAATGACAGAGTTTGCATTATCATCAACATGGGTGGGCAGGGTGAAGATCCCCCAGGGAAAATAAGAGGGGCCATCACCGGTGTTTAAGTGCCAGGATACTCTTGAAAGACCTAGATGGAGCAAGCCTTGGGAGAAGGAAGCCTTGGTGTTAGTAAAAATAGCCACTGTGGGATGAGCTAAGTAATGTTGACTTGTGCTGAGCATAGCTACATAGGTTGTTTTTCAAGGTAGTTAGGAAATTGTTATCACTTTGTCTTCTCTTGGCTGCTTATCTAAAGCAGAGGAAGGAGGGCTGAGCTCAGAGAAGATGTTTTGCAGATTTGTTTGAGCTCTTTGGCTTCTCTCCCCAGAGGGAGTTTTAGAGATTGAAGTTTAGAGAGGCGTTTGAAATTTGTCTGATAGTAAATAATCCATGAAAGGATCGTTCTGGTTTCGAATGTACCAAATCTTAGGCTAAGGGGTCAGGGCTGTTTCAGACTGCTGTGTGCATTTGGGGCCCCGGGTGCATGTACACACAGGGCCCAGGCAGTCACAGGCAACTCTATTGTCTTTCCCTGGAGAGCAAGATTATGACTAGTATTTGGAGGGCAGCTTATTTTCCTAGGTGGAATTCAGAAGATGCAGGTTTTGCTGGAGGACTTTGGGGTCTGAGCGACCTGGGTTTTGCCCAGTGTGAGCATTTCCATGCTGGCTGCTGTTAGCATTGGGATACTGTCTCTGCCTGCTGTGGGCTTGTGAGCCTGCGGTGTGTGTATGGCTCCAGGGAGCATTTCATAGAAACTGCTTTTCCATCAAAGCCAGAAAAAGGAGGGGGTGGGGTGGGAAATCTTGGACAGTCTTCCTCTCTTCCTGGACTCACATCACTCACAACTTGTTTCCTGAAAATCCTAATACACTCCAGTGCTGAGAGATGGCTTCCTGCTGATCTGCTGAGCCAGCCCCTTGTCAGGGAGGAGATGAGAACAAGATGTGGCTAAAGAAGGGATGGGTGGGCCAAGCTGGGCTGCTCAGTGGCACTGTGGCCTTGTCCCTGAGTCCGGAGAGCACTGCCAGGGTACCACATGGACACACAGGCATAGAAGGGCCTGGCTTGGGCAGTGGGAAGGATTTGAAAGTGGTTTTTGTCTACCAGTAAAATTGCATGAATGGTGATGATGAAACATGACCCTTCCTTTTGCTTCTAAAAAAAAAAGGACCTTCCTGGCCAACATCTGCAACCCTATTTGGGGAAAGGGTTGTTGTTTCAAAAAACTAGCTTTGAAGTTCATATGGATTTATCCTCTTTCTCCTACCATGTGCCTTGCTTGTCCATATTTTCTCTGCACATCTAACATATATGCACATATGCACATCTAACAGCTCATGACATTTTTGTGACATCCCATGTGTCCTCAAGGCCACTATCATTACCATCAAATTGTGGTTTGGACTACTGGTTCCTGGAAGTGCTTTATTTTGATGCTTCCACTTTTTAAGAGAAACAGAGCAGAAAAGTGCTTAAAAAGTATGGTTAGGGCGAACAGCCGGGGTTCTGAAACGTGCCCCTGACATTGTGCTGGGAGAACTTGGATAAGTCAAATGTCTGAGTTTCCAGTGGCCTCACCTACACAGTGGGAAAAGGATTGGGACCACCTCATAGGTGTGTTGTACATAGGTGTGTTAAATGGTTTAACACTTAAATATGTGTGAACTGTTTTGATGGAACTTTCTGGGTTTTCATGTTCAGAATGGTCCAGGATGTGGTAGAGGCAGGAATGTGATGGGGGCTTAGGGACACTTTGATGTTCTGAAGTGGGTCTACTTTAAAAGTATTCTAAGACCTTGTGGTCTAGGTGTTTCTGCATCAAAATCACTTAGAGAGTTATTACAATGGGTAACCATCCATCAGGCCTCAACCCCAGAGTTTCTGTCTGCCCCAATATATCTGGGATGAGGCCCAAAATCTAGATTTTTAACTAATTCCTAGGTGATGCTGATGCTGCTGGTCCTGAAATGGTAGTTAGCTAGAAGAGGAAGCAGATTGTTCCAGGTTGATTCAGAAGACAGAATGAGACCAGTGGGTGCCAGTTACAGGGAGGTAGATTTGACTCAATGTAAGAATGTTCCCTAACTACTGTATGTCTTCCGAAATGGAGTGGGTGGTCATAAGCTCCCTATCACTGGAGATGTCCAATACTGAATGGCCATCTGGCAGATTCCTACACAAGGTAGAAGGTTCATTCATTCATTCATTCATTCATTCATCCAATTATTCACAGAATAAACACGTACTGCCTGCCCGGGAGGTCCTGGGAGGTGGAGAGAAGCCTTGAACAAAACACCTGTGCCCTTGCTCTCAGAGAGCCCACAGTCTAATGAGTTTGGCTAAATTATTACTAAAGTCCCTTTAACACTAGGCTCTGAAAGTCCTATGGTGATGGTGTCAGATCCTCCGAATAAGAAACTACTAAAAGATGGTTATCCTTCTGGAGACATGGCCAGGGACTGCCAAGAATGTAGACCTCTAAGGTTCAATCTGGAATGTTCTCTGGAACATATCGGAGCATCTTGGAGCATCTGAATGTCAATGAATGAGTGATTTTTACCCCCTAAGACTCCAAAAGAGGCTAAGAATGTATTTGCCAGGAGCTCATTTCCTGTGGGAAAATTCAGATCTCCCACTGGCACTGGGATAGACCATTAAACTCTGAACCCATGACTAGTTGTCCATAATGCTGTCTGTGAAAGCAGATCCAGGAAATGGGGCTGCAGGAATCAGCTAATTGCTTTTTCATCTCTCTCGAGTGATAAGCTGGAGCATTCACGGTTGGGGAGAGTTGGGGGAAATAGGTAGATTTCCAACTGTTTTTCTGCATTCTTCCATCATAATCCCTGGTGAAAACAATGACAATGAGCTCACTCTGTGCCAGGCCTAGTGTTAAGCTATGTTTGTGCACTTTGTCCTTATACTCTTAATATAGCTCTATCAGGTAGGCATATCATCCTCATATTTACAGAAGTAGAAACAAAAGTTCAGAGAGGTAAAGCGGCTCACTCATGGCCATAGAGACAGTAGATGTCAGAGCTGGAATTGAAACTTCATTCTCTTAGACTCCAGATCATGCTCCAAGCTCCTCATGTTGGACAATTCATTCATTCACTCATATTCAAAAACTACTTAAGTCCTTCTTTCATTAAATAAATGTTAAGCACTGATAGATACTGTTGAACAAAACCGCTTGGCCTTGGTCCTCCGGGGGCTTACCATTTATCTCCCTCAGACAAATGGGTGACTCCTTCTTGGATCCTTGGCTTGTTAGATGCTAAGGAGAAAGATGTAGGTCTGGGGGACAGAACCTGCCAAATGAGCTATGGACCCAAAATTCCCATGTGAGTGAGAGTTTCTCTACACAAACTGGGTTTTGTACTTTGCTTTATTTTTACTTTTTCTTTTCTTTTTTTTTTTTTTTTTGAGTTTCTTTTCTTCTTGTCCAATCCTGGATGTTGAAGAGCTTGACATAGTATAAGAGACAATTATTATGACATGTACCTTCTGGCTGCACTCTGGGAGTCGGGGGGCGGATCTGAAAGTCGGGAGTTCCAGAACTTACAGCTGGAAGTGGCTCTGGAGACCCTCTTCAGTTGACCCTGTCTTGCTGGGAAATATCACCTCTTCCAAAACCAGGGTGGTCTCTGCAGATTCCTTTGTCTCCCCCTGTGCTGGCCTCAGTCTCTATTTTCTTCTTTTTAAAAGCAGTTTCAAATTAGGTTTTCAGTTTTCAAAATAAATACACGGTAATTATTTTTTTTAAATCAACCAATTTTCAGAAATATGCAACTTACATTGTGAACATCCGCAGTCTCCTGAGGTAATCACCATTAACAGTGGATGCTCGCTTCTCTAGTTGTTTCAATGCTTACACTGGTGTGTACTGTTACTAGTTTTTATTAAAAGGGATTTTTAAAATATATTTTTTCCTGAAATTTATTTAGTTTTTTTTTTAAATCTAACTCCATTTTTAGACTTTTTTTTTTCATGTTAGTACATATAGATCTACTTAATTCTTTTGTTAGTTGCCCAGTTTCTCTTCTTTTTGCCCCTGGACCTCAACTCTCTATAGATGCATTTTGCTTTTAACATGGCTGAGCTAGTTGAAACATCCACTTGGCTCTTTTTTCTTTTAACTTTTTAGAGAAGTTCTAGGAACCTTGTTTGGTGCTGTCTTGCCTTTGGTGAGGGATTCTTAACCTCAGCCTCAAGGGGTCTGTGGCAAGAGAGAAATCAATGTCCAATTTTAGAAGAGAAAAGAAAAAAAAAAAGAAGAATTTATTGTAAGGGTAACACACAGAGCTACCAGGTCTCAGAAAATCTGAACCAGTAGGTCTCAGAAAAGGCAGGCAAAGGTGGCGCCGGGCATCCATGCAGCTGGAACAAAGGAACAGATGAATTGCTCCCATCTGCTTGGTTTTTGTGACGTCATTCCATTGGCTTTAGCCTGGGTCATGGGCCGCCCTTGGACAGGGCCAGGTAGGACACCTTGATTAATAATCTCACCAAAACATGCAACAGGAAAGAGGGTTTCTCTTAAAGAAAAATTGGCATATTGATACTGGAATTTGGTGGATGCAGTGCTAACATTACCAGTGTAGGTACAAAATAGAGTCCATAGACCCTGGGAAATTTTGAATATGTGTTTGCATGTGTATATTCCTAGGACCCAGAAAAAGTTCCGACCACTGCTTTACTTTTGTTTACTTCATCTGGCTGTGTCCAAACTAAGTGATGAGCCCACTGAGTATAAAATTAATCAACTTCCTCCTGCCTTTCTTTTTTGTTCCTTAGGCCCTTATGGTGGCTTATTTCCTTCTGCACAGAGATGCTTGGGTGGTTCTTCCTTGATCATTTAATGACTGGCTTCTGTTTCCAGGATGGAATGGAGGCCATTATCTAAAGAGACAAATGTCTGTGTTTATTCTTTGCAGGCACCTTTTTGCTCCAGCCTACACAGAAACCCATTATACTCCACATGGCAACCCTCAAACCACTATGCTGAAATCTGAGGTAAGTTCAGGTTAACAAGATCTATCAAGCAGCTGGCCAAGCCTGGTCCTACCTCTGGCAAATAAGGAAATGCATGGTGGAGACAGTCCATGAAAGGTTGTTTGCTCTGACCCAAGACCAATGGCGTGAGCAGGAGAAGCCTTATGTGAATTTGTTTCATGAGGGCACTCTCTCCTCTGTGGGTTAAAATGCTCAAACAATATTTTAGGTAATCACATCTGATTAAAATTGGTATAAATCATTACGAAGCATACATTTCCCTTGTTGTATGTTAATTATCCACATATTAACAAAAGTTTAAGTAAAAGAAGTGATTTACTGGTAATTTCGCTGTTTCACTTAATTAGATGTTTAATTGATCCTTTGCCATATGGACATATGAAGTTTTATATTCTTCCTTTTTAATGTGCTTTTAGGTTATGTAGACTTTCTTGTTTTGCTTCCATCTTCATATTAGATATTTTTTCACTCAAAGGTGTTTTTGAGTATGGATATTTGCACAAAGATTTATCATTTTAAAAATGGTCTTTCAGGGGCACCTGGGTGGCTCAGTTGGTTAAGGGTCCAACTCTTGATTGAACTGATAGCTCAGGTCATGATCTCAGGGTCATGAGATATAGCCCTGTGTTGGGCTCCATGCTCAGCTTTACTTGTCCCTCTCTCTCCTCCTGTTTGTGCGTGCATGTGTGTGTGCACTTACACACACACACACACTCTCTCTCTCTCTCTCACTCTCTCAAGTAAATAAATAAAATCTTTTTTAAAAAGAGTCTTTCAAATGGCTTGTCAGATGGATACATTTTAGTTTGCTTCACCACACCCCACTGGTGGGCATTTAAGGTAGTGAATTGTACCCATTTTATGGTTTGCTAACTTTTCCTGTGGTAGGATCTGTTAGCATTTGTGGGATCAGAGCAGTGGTTCTCAGCTAGGAGTGATTTCGTTTAAATCATTTCTTTTGCTTAAATTGTTATTAACATGTGGGTAACTAGCATGATACAAAAAATATGTTTCATGATGATTTATGTCAATTTTAATCACATGCGGTTACCCTAAAATATTCTATTTCTTTGTTTGGCCATTTTAGCCAGTGAAGGAAGGGACACTTGGCAGTGTCTGGAGAGAGTTTTGACTGTCACAACTGGGAAGTGGATGCTACTGGCATCTAGTGGGTAGAAGCCAGGGATGCTGCTAAGTGTCCTACAATGCATAAGGCAGCCCCTCCACAGCAGAGAATTACTTGGCCTCAAATGTCAGCAGTGTGCAAGATGAGACATTCTGGAATAGGGTGATCCTTCTCAGACCATGCAGATGAGATGGGGGTGAAGAAGGGCAGGTGGACTCCAGCAGGAGCAGCAGTGGTCTTCTGCCTGTGGGGTGGGACATCATGGGCTTCTGTGGCATGCAGAAGTGGAGTGTTATATAGAGGACAGCAGGAGAGGTCCCTCTGCCTCAGTGCTCCTCTGGCAGCTTCTCATGGAATCTGTGCATCTTTAAACTGTCCCTGCTACAGTGCGGATGTCCAAAAGACAATGACAGCCACTGTCCATCAGTAAAAGCTCAGATTAGTTTTTCAGCTCAGCCTTGAATGGGGAAATGGACACAGGACAGCTCCAGTTTGATAGATCTAAGAGGTCGGGAGCATAGTAATCACGTAGCTGAGGAGCTGTGTTGGATCAATGCTATCTTCTTTACCAAGACCTTTCTGGATAGGGGAGGAGTTGGCAGTGTGGCCAGGACCCATGGCGGGCAAGTTGGCTGTGTCTTCTCATCCCCAGGGAGGCTCTCCAGCTGTGGCTGCATGCCTTCTTACATGCCCCTTGGTCGAAATTTCTTCCATCATGGAGACCTCTGTTCTCTGCCTTCAGGGAGGCAGGGAGGGGGCAGGCATGCCTTGAAAGCCCCAGGACCTCACAAAGCACCATCCTCTGAGTTTGGCTCCTGCACTTCTCTTTGCACAGTCAAGTGTGCCATGAGCTCATACTTCCTACTGTGAAAGCCCCCATGGGTGGCCCCCTCGGGCCGAGAAGCTGAGAAGGAATGCGATGACTTCATGACTGTTCATTTACTTGTTCTTTGTGCTCTCAGAGTTAGCCAGAGATGCTGTAAGGGCCTTTCAAAAACAAAGGAGTGGAAGAGAACGTCCCCTCACCCCCAGAATGCCCCTCCTTCCTAGCTGAAGGTCTTATTGGTATCCTAGCTGAAGCATGGGACAACCCATTATTTTCTTACATCCCCTCCTCTTGGACTCTTACAAAGCCCCCACCCAGCCTCCTGGAGCTCCTACTCAGCTTTCTTATCTGGGAGCTGAGGACTTCAAAGAGAAATGAGAATAGAATAAACTATTTGGCTGTGCCTGACCCAGACATCGAGGGCTGCGACCCACGACCAGCCTTGGCCTGGGGTACTGGGAGCTCTGGGAACCTCATCAAACTCATCCACTGGGCCTGGAGGAGTTACAGATTTGGGGTCTGAAGCCAGGGCTGTAGGCTTGGCTTTAACTAGCTATGTGACCTTAACCAACCCTTTTGACCACACTGGTGTTGAGTTTCTTCATCAGAAAATTGGGTATGCTAAGATCTGACTCTCAGAGCTATAGAAGGGTAAGATGAATCACCGATTTTATGGGAATTTATAAACATTTCTCCCAGCACATTTTACTCATGAGGAAATTGAGAGGAGAAGAGACAAAGTAACATGTTTGTGTTCAGATAGCCAGTAAGTGACAAGGCTTAGACGAGAATGAAGTCCCTGTTGGCGCTAGAAGAGAGTAGGGCTGTGGCGAATTAAGTTCTGCACACTTTCCTGGGGCTGCTTCTGCTAGGAGAGGCTGTCGAGTCTAGAGTCAGGCTGCTGTGGTTCAGGTCTCCACCTGGCTGTGTGACGCTGTGAGTGACTTGAAACCTCTCCCACCTTTAATTTCACCTTTTTAAATACGGGAGTAATAATACCTACCTCATAAAGCTGTGAGGTTGTCAGAATTAAAGGAAAAATATCTGCATCAGTTTTTTTATCCAGTAGTAAGGGCTGGGTAGACGTTACCCTTCATTGTTTGTAGCAGAGAAAGGCAGGTATCATTAGCACCCGTGGTGACGTGTGTAAAAGCCCTGGGTCAATTTAAAGCATGTTACTACAGTCCGTTGTTATGCTATGTCAGAGAGCAGTGAGGGAGCACTGTCAGCATCAGTCCAAAGATGGGAAGAGGTACAGGGATTCTTCATGCCCATCCCTGGATTTGGATCGCTGAAACTAGCTGACCTTCATTTCTGAACTTTTTGACTCTCTGCCATTCTGACATCTGCGAACCCCATTTACCCCGTACAGGCCTGGCCCCCTCCTCCACCTGTGAATGATCCTGGGTTGTAGAGTTCATGGCCCCATGGCTGAGTTCTAAGGATCAGTTCAGAACCGGGGTGTTTAATGATGTGTCTCCAAGTCTTGGAATCTGGGAGGAGGGGAGAAACCACATGACATGCTGGCATTCCAAAGTAAATGGGATCCTGGCTGGAAGAAGGGTTTCGCCTGCCTCACTTTCCTTCCTAGGTGGGCACAGCGACTTTCCTCTGTGCTCCTCTGAAGGTCCAGATCTGGCTTGTTTGAAGTTTGATGCAATGAGAGGGGTTGCTGCTTGTCCCTCCTCCTGACTCCCTGAGCTTGAATGGGTGGAGGAGCCGAACCACATTGCTGGTCAGCTGTCCATTGAGAGTGTATGCAGGTCATCACCAGGAGAAAAGGCACCAGTGGTCTGGGGATTGACCCTGAGCTGAGTGATGGCCTGGCCTATATCTAATGATCTGACTGCATGGCACAGCTGCATAGGACACAGAATTGGTATGGAACGACTGGGGATTCAGCCACTTGGTGGGCTTCCAGCTCCCTAGAGGCCACATTCTGCCTTTGACAAGGAGAATTTAATGGCTATATCATGATCACTAAGTTTTATTGCTGGCCACTCTGGGCCAGGTACCCTGCTCTAGGTCCTTGATGCATGTAGTATTCTCACAACCATAGAGACTGAAGACACTGAGGGTCTGAGAGAGGCTGTGGAACTGTTTCCATCACTGGCAGGTGTGGGAGCTTGCATTTAAATCTGGCCTGGCTATGCCAAAATACCTGAATTTGATTATCAGACCATACTCCCACCCAGAGCTGGGTGGGAGGTGGAGCCGGAGAATACAGTCGAATGGGTTTGCTGTCTCCTGAGTCCCCTCCCTGCTGGCTGAGGATTGGGGAACAACTGTGAGCAGCGTGGTCCTAGTGATGGATCACTTGGACTGTTCCATAGGCAGATGTCTGAAAATTCTGATTGGACCCACTTGGGTGTTGAGGGGAAAGACAAAGCTCCCGTGTCTGTAACTGCATGGCTCATACCCTCCTGAACACCTTTGCAAAACCTGACTCTGCCCTGAGGATTATACCATCTGTCTCTTCTGAGCAGCTGATCTCTCTTGAACTATTCAGGAAGAAGTTTATAGTAACGGGTCCCTTGTCATCACCCCTCTGTGTGTCGGGGACAGTCCTGGGCTGTGCCCTCCAGTCTGGTTTGTGCTTCAGTGCTCCCAGTTGCGTCCCAGTTGGCCTCTTAGATGCACTGGCTCCCCTACTTATAAAACACTCTGCTGGTGCCTCCAACTTTTATTTCAAGCCCCACTTCACAGTTTGTAATTAAATCTTTGTATGAGTTTTTAATTAAGATTGGTTCTCACAAGACGCCAAGTCCCAGGAAGGCTGGAGCTGGGTCTGTTCGCTCCTCATTGTGTCTCCCAGGCCCAGCCGGGAGCCTGGCACGCAGCGGTGCTCGGCGGCTGGTTGTAGTCCCGAGGAGTCCAGCCAGGTCGGGGAGACCAGATGGCCGTGAGACACGCGCCAATGAGAGAACAGGATCAGAACTCCATGGATGCAAGTGCCAAGTCAGGCCTGATCCAGACACGCAGGGACTCGGGGGAGGTGGGGGTGAGGGGCAGCTCTGTTTCCTGGGGCTGCTGTCACAAAGCACCATGAACTGGGGGACAGTTGGACACTGAGAAGGGTGAGGGTTGTATCAACAAAAAGAGTTCCCCGGTTCGTTCCAGAGGCTGGGAGTCCAAAATCAAGGTGTCGGTAGGGCCAGGCTTCCTCCCTAGTCTCCAGGGAAGGATGCTTCCTTGACTCTTTCAGTTTTCAGTGGCCCCTGGCAGTCTAGTGCTCCCTGGCTTGTAGCTGCGTCCCCCGAATCTCTGCCGCTATCTGCAGATGGCCTCTTCTCTCTCTCTCTCCTCTCCGTATTTTCTAAGGACACCAGTCCAGGATGACTTCATTTTAATTTAATGACATCTGTGAAGACGCGATTCCAAATAAGATCGCATTCTGAGGTTCTGAGAGGACACGCATTTCAACTCTGCAGGGGGTCACAGAGGTCACAGAGGTGACTCTAGCAGGGAGGCAGGCTCTTTAGAAGTCAGCGTTTCCTGGGGCCACGTGTCATGGCAAGAGCTGTGAAATGGTCATGAAGTCCCGGCTCCTTTGACAAGCAGGGAAAGCTTCAGCAAGGCAGACCTTTCTGCTTCTCTGAATCTTGGTTTCTTCATCTGTCCACTGGGGATGGTGACATCTGCTTTGTCCCACCTCCCAGGACTATTAAGAGGATCAAATAAAATGGTGGCTTGGAAAGCTCTTTGCAGACTGTAAGTTAGGATGTATATAATCATCCCTGGACTTCATGGGACATTAACACTGCCATGCTCATCAGTGTCCTTTCATCTGACCACCCTTTTCTCCCTGCTAGGAACACTGCTTTTATCACGGGACGGTGAGGAAGGCAGAACAGTCCAGTGTGGCGCTCAGCACCTGCCGGGGAATGAGGTAAGGGACCCTGACAGTGCTGGGGGGCACCTGGCACTCTCCCCAGGCATGGCATTTTTAGGACAGGCAGGGCTGGCCTTAGGCAGAGACCTTGAGAAGCTGTCCATTGAGAGTGTATTCAAGCCAATTCTAAGAGGGGATGAGCTTGGGAGAGACAAGGGAAATCCTAGAAAAACCATAATTCACTGAAATTGAGCTTTTTCTTGAGGAACTTTGTTTTGTTATGAAAAAATAGGTATGGTAAAACCAGCAGATCAGGAGATGACTGACTGCCATTGAAAAAAATAGTTGGTTGTACTCAAGATCCCAAGAAGAGGGGGCACACCACATAGGGAAGCATAGGGGGACAGTCTGGGGGCAGGTTGTAGGGAGTGAGGGAGTGTGGGCAAGAGTCTTTGCTGTAGTTTCTATGGGAAGAAACAGGCAAGGCAGGGCAAGCAGGCTTAAGATTGTTCAAGTTGAATAATTCAGTGGGATCTGGGGCATATGAGCTGTTTTTGGTCATCTAGCACCTTACCCTGGGGTGACCAGGGCAGGAAGACTGGCCAAGAGGGTGAGAGCCTGCATTTGAAAGTTGTTTGCCATCCCTAAGAATTGGCAATTCCTGAGAAGGGCAAGGCCTTGGCTGTCAAAGCATCAGAATATAGGAAATACAAGACATGGTTTATACCCTTGAAATGAGCGTGAGCGCTTATTCTCACTTCTCCTTTGCTCTTCTCTGGTAGAAGTACTTGGTGGGCAGTTAGTGAAAAGAGGAGAAAGGAAGAGAAAGGAGAAGCAAGATAATTTTCAGGAAGGTCCAACTAGGTGGCACAATGGAAAGAAAGTGGCTCTTTGTTCTCTGAACCAAACTCCCTGAGTTTGAGCCAGTAGCAGTTGACCAGCTGGGTGACCTTGGGCCTCAGTAGTCTCATGTGGAACATGTGAATAAGAAGTAAATAAAGATCCCTAGTATCATGAGGATTGGATGTGTTAATAGATCTTTAATGTTTAGAGCTGGCTGGCCTATAGTAGCACTCAACAACCTCCCAGCGCCTTGCTTCCTAGGTGTGGCCAGCGGAAGGACAGCATCAGCATCACCTGAGAGGTTGTTCAAAATGCAGTTTCTCAGGTCTCATCTAGAATGACTGGATCATAATCTGCGTTCTACCAAGATCCCTGGGGTTTCCTATGCACTTTAGTTTGTACCTGAGAATACCTGTTTCTTAAGGATATGCATCTGATCTCAAATATCTGTTTCTCTCCTCCAGCCATGCTAGTGCTTTGCATGTAGTAGGATCTCTACATGTATGTTGAAGTCATAAATTTCATTTAATTAGACTCTTCCCACTCTCTCTTTCTTTGAAAAAGAGATGATGATCTGAAAAACCTGCATTCTCATTACTAATATTAATTGCTGGGTATTAATTGCCTATACTATGTGGCACCTACACCCAGTGTGTTGATGAAATGGCCATACAGTATGGGAAAACAAAAGGACCAAAAGGCTATGATTTGTAGCATCTGCTGGTAAGAATACTCACCATGACCAATTTAAAGCTGTCAACATGACGTTACTGAAGGCAGAATTGGGAGGTATGCACGTGACAGGCTCCCACGAGTCAGTAGGAAGTGTCTCCATTGTGTACCCTTCCTCTCTGTTGGTCAATTGATTCCATGACTCTTTTTTTCCTTCAGCAAATCAATATGGGGTGCCTCCTTTGTGCCCATGCCCTACAAAGGTTGAGAAAAGATGGGCATTGAAAAGTAATTTTCTGAGCCCTTGGTTTCCTCTTCTGTAGAACGGGCATTGATGATAGATAGGCACAGTAGAGAATGTTAAGTGCTGTGTTAACTACTGCATTTTACAGACACACGGGATTATGATCATTTTATAACAATGAAGCCACACTAAACTTAACCCAGGCCCACATGTAAGTGGAAGGTCCCTCCTGCTGCAAATCGCATGTGTTTGTTTATAAACTAGGCCATGTTTCCTCTGTAAGGCTTTATGTGCATCTGCCGGAGGGAATTAGGCAGGAAACAAGCTTTGGCTGGGAGACCGTGACAGTGGCTCCAAATCCCTGGCTCAGATGACCTGGTTGAACCAAGCCAATTGGTCTCCCTGTGGTGTTTACAGGCTGAGCCACCACCACCTGCAGTCTGCAAGTAAACAATGTCTATCCCAAGAAGGAAGAAATGAACAGGCAGGTGCGGCTTGCTTCTCTCTGCCTCTTCCCCTGTGTCCGTGGTCTGGAGCAGTGGGAACTTGGCTTGGCCTCTCACAAATCATTCCCACAGCCGAGTTGACAGGGGGAAACCGGGTGAGCCGTCCACATGTTTCTGTTTTGCATGCTTCCTTCTGGTGTAGTCCCCCCGTCTTACTTTCCCAGCCTTCTCACTATACCCCTTAAGAACTTAAGGGTATCTGTGGGCCCGACTGGTTTAAGAACCAGAGCCGTATGCCAGATGTCTCATTCGGACCCCAGAGGAGGAGCAGCTACAGCAGCAGCAGACTGCAAACCTGTGTGACTCTCAAGTGCCTCCCCAAGGCTCATAAAGCCATGGCCCCATCCAAGAATCTCCATAGTGATTGTGCTTCTCTCCTGGGAACATGTTCCTTGTGACTGGAGAAAACAGGTAGGGTTTATACCAAATGGAAGCTTCAGGCTGTTAATACAAATAGAAGAGTTCCTCTGAGTTTCCAGTTTGTTCCTGGGCCCCCTCTTCTCTCCAAAGCAGTATGTGGGAGACTTTAATTGAAGTAGTAATACATGATCATAATAAAAATGAATTCAAACAGTATAAAAGAGAGGGTACAGTGAAAGATAGGTTTCTTTCTCATCCAGGATTTCCAGATTCCCCCCCACCCCACCAGAGGCAGCCATTGTTACCAGTTTCTTGTTTATTCTTTTAGAAATATTTCTTGTGAAAGGAGAATGTTGATAGGTAATATAGTGTTTTATAACTGTATTTGGGCTGATACCAGTCAGAATTGCACGGCATCAATGGATACTTATAAAATACACCAGTAAAAAGATGTGGCAAATCATTTCACTGTGGATGTTGTGCGCCAAGGCCCTTCATGCCTGTCTGATCAACAACTCATCCTCTAAATGTCTGCCTGACTTCTTGCATGCTACAAATGCTTTGCAAAGTAACACAAATTATCAATGTAAGAAGGAAAGGTTATTTGTGAAGGAATCTAGACAGTACTGGAATGAAGTGAACCCTAAGTGAACATGTGGGTCCTAGCACACCCTGTGTGTATATATGTGTGTGTCTGTGTGCTTAACTCGCTCTTTGCCAGCAAGAGAGGTACTGATTGCAGTAAAACGTTATTTTTACCTCATTGGTAAGTTGTTTATTTTTAAAGAAAATGCTTATTGAAAATTATTATTGCATAACTAGTGTGTTAAACGTTCAAATAGTCCACAAGTGTCAAGTTAAAAGAAATGAAAGTTCCTTAACCCTTCCCACCATTCCAACCAATTGCATTCCCCATCTATAATCACGGTTGGAGAATACATAACTGAAAGACATAACTGTGTGTATACAGGGTGTTTCTTAATCCAAATAAGATTATCCTATACATAACATTCTGTAATTTTTTTTCTAAATGAACATTATGTCTTAGGCACATATAAATCTATCTCATTCTTTGAATGGCTGCAGAGTATCTTATGTACGTATGTCTGGCAAGTTTAATTACACAGAAAGTCTTTCCAGGATATACAATAAATTATCTTATAGCAGCTCTGTCCTCAAAACTCTGAGGCCCACCCTTACTGTGGTTATACTTTACTCCAGGTCCCAGGACTCATATCTGTGAGAGAGGGCTGGAAAGAGAACATGAGGTTGAAAATGAATGCAAGAGAACGTGTAAGAATGTGTGCATGATGGCCTGGAGGGCACTCAGAATTTAGAACCAAGGGACCTAAGTCTGAGACCTCACTCCACACCTCCCAGCTGTGTGGTCTTTGAACTTCGCCTTCCTCAAATCATTTTCTCCTTGTCTTTGCCTTTGGCTAGACTGGCATCTCCTGTGGGCTTTTTTTTTTTTTCTTTTCCTGTGGGCCTTATTCAGTTTTACAGATGGTATTCATGGTGCAAGGACTGTGAGTGGGCGGTGGGGGTGGGGGCTGGTGTCAGGGCCCCACTGGGGAGTAAGGAGCCAGTTCACCAGAAGACTGGGATCTGCTCCCAGCTGTAACAGTAACTCACTGGGTGACCTTGCGAGTTCCTTTTTCTCTGGGCTTTGGTTCCTCTCATCTGAAAAATAAAGTAGATCAGATCACTCGAAGGACTATTCAGTGTTGGAAGTTCTGTGCTGCAGAGAGTGCACGGTCTCAGGGAGGTGGGCACCTGGGGCAGAAGGAGGTGGCTCATATACCCGCAGCAGTCCATCCCCGTCTGCTGTTTTGCCAGGGAGGGGCATGGCCTTCCCCTTTGAATACCTGGCCTTCCTTCTGAAGAACGTATAATAAACACTGCCTCTGTGTCAGGCACAGAATAAGCCCTCGCAGGGCGGTACCGCTAAGTCATGACAGGTGTAGATTCTAGAGCCAAACCATTCTTGGTGTTTTTACACCTAGTTCTGTAGTGTTGGTTTTCTTGCCTATACAGTGGGAACAGCTGTGACCTCATTGGTGGATTTATAGTAGGTGATGAGTGTGGTCCTTAAAAGAGGGAACTCTTTCCAATCGTGTTGCATCCCCAGTGCCTAAAACAGTTCTTGGCACATAGTAGTTTCCATATATATGGGTTGAATGACTACTGAATGGCTCCCTTACTTCAGTCAGTTATCATAGCCACAGTGCGAGCTGGCCAGCATTATTGACTTGGCACAATGCTAGGAGACGCAAAGCCAGAATTCAGGCCCAGCTGTGTCTCCCTCCCCAGCTTACCCTCCCCACTTGTGCCTTGCCACCCCATCCCTTAGGGAGCTGGTCACCTCTGCACCTCCTTCCTTCTGTGATGCCTTTCATGTTCCCAGTACCTCCTTCTCATTGGATGCAGATTGGGGTGGGGATGGGGAGCAGTGAGGGGAGGGAAGGAAGGGTAACAGGGTGTTTACCTCTTAGGGCAGCCCCAGATGTAGGGACGTGGGATGTGTCCCCGTAGGTTTAGCTCTGAACGGACACATTCCTAGGAAGTACTTCTTGCCTCGGTCCTTCAAGGGTGCATTTGGCTAAGTCCCATGGTCATTCAGGAGTTAAACATGAAAAAAAAAAAAAAAAAAAAGGAGTTAAACATGAATCATCTGCTCCTCCCTGCCTGTCCTGCCCTGCCCTGCCAGGGTTCCTCTGTATAATTTCATTTATATCAGACTCTTAACAATGAGCAATAGGATGGAGAATGGAATAGAAAATAGCGTGGGAGGTTCCAGCCACCCAGCCTCCTGGACTCCCCTCCCGTGCCCCCTGGCTAAGCTCTGCCAGTGCTTACATTTAGCAAATTAGATCAACTGAGGCTCCTGGGAAGATAAATGACCCGTGGGTGCTCAGGGGAGAGCAGCTAGCAGGATTTGGGGGTGGAGATAGGGAAGCCTTTGAGAATTAGATTCTAAGAAATCTATCCCCCTCTCCCCGACTGTTGTTGTCTAAAGCTGGTGCTCACTGTAAAGTGCTGGGGCTTGTGCCAGCTTCTTCTCCAAGCCAGGTAGTCTGGGAGGATGGCCACGGTGCCATGGGGCAGATTACCAGGGACCACAGTAGGGGGACGGGCGGGAAGCAGCCATGAGTCCTATTGCCAGAAGGACCTTCAGTGTCCTCCTGAGCCTGTGCTTCTCGAAGTAGAATCTTCCCACTCTCTGAAGCAGAATTGTCTGGGGCTTTGTGAAAAGACAGGCTCCTGCCACCACGCCTGGGCTCCAGGCCAAACTTCCTGAGTATTACTGTGCAGGGAATTACCGCAGGACTGTTTACAGCGCAGATGCTCCAGCCTACGATTTCTGAGTCTCCTACATTTGTATTTTTAATATGCTCCATAGAATATTCTGATAGGTAGCTCTGGGAGTTTGACCCATCAGTTTGGAACTCACTGATGGACAGCCCAGAGTCTGGACCTCAAACCTTGGGCTCCAGATACCCAGTAGACTTTGTTATTTAATCTCTCCAGGGCCCAGTTTCCTCATCTATGAAGTGGGACTTCTGATGGTGCCTAGTAACACTGATGAAAAAAGAATGACGATTGTAAGCACAGTGCCTGGCCTGCGGTTAACTCTCAAAAAAATGGCATCCAACAATGAAAAGTAGGCTAACAGCCTCCTTCGTCTTATCTCCCAGCAGACTGATATCTTACTTAGGACAGGCCAATCCCACCGCCGGGGAGAGGGACTGGTGCCTGTCACTTGTAACCATCTGTAGATGGGGGCTATCTTTCTGACCCACTCTCCAGGGCTGTTGTGACAGAAGCAGTGTGAGATCATGGTTAAGGCTGTGGGATCTGGAACCAGACTGCTTGGGTTCTTGCTACCTGTGTGACTTTGGGTCAGTTTATTAACCTCACCTCACTTTAGTATTCTTATTTGTACAATGGGGATAATGTTTCTAAGGATCAGAAATGTTGGTGTGAAGAAGAAAATACTCAGCATAGTGGCTGGACCATAGCAAAGCTTCTGTATAGCCACCATGATTCCTATTGTTCACCATGTACCAAGCTTTGGCTTTATCTCTGTTCTGTTTGACCCAGAAGCTTATTCAAGGGAAGCCTGGAACTTTCCACTCACTGGGTGTTATCTTCACAGCCACAACCTGATGGGCACAAAACCATCCTCTGACTTGCTGTCAAGCCCTCTGTTTCCAATGTTTGGAGCCATTGGGGGAAACTGAGGTCATGGGAGGGGCCTTGGTCAGGCGAGATGAGAAGAAAGCTTGGGAACAGGATGCCCACAGTGGCTCTCCCCTCTGCCCTTTCCTGTCTGGACTCGAGAGCGGATGTGACCTTTGCTCTTAGCCCCACTCCCACCCTCAGCTGTTCAGGGGAGCACCTTGGGTGTCCGGCTGAGGGGCTGGTCCCAGATTGCTGCATCAGCCTGGGTGAGGCAACCGGGAAGTCGTCAGGCTCCCTGGCACCAGAGTGAGGTCAGCCAGGGATGGATTCCAGGAAGGCTGCTGCTGATCACAAACTGGCGCTATCTCTCCCACAAGCATCACAGGCTCTTCCCAAAGGGCAGAGCCTGGGTGGGGATTTGAGGGAGGAGGGGTGGAGGTGGAAGCTGGGACAGCCAGACAGAGGTCTTGCCGGTTTGGAGTGACAAAGCCTGACTTGGAGATACTTTAGCTTTTGAACTCTCTGGACAGATGGGGGCCTCAGGTTTGGGATCCCATGACATGCTGCTGGTGCCCTCGGACTCGTTACTGGGCTTCTTCCTCCCCCAGAGCCCTGACTCAGTGCATTCCCTTGCTATAGTATTCATCTTACTGTATCAAGGATGGCAGATACCTGCTACATGGGCCTGTACTCACCAGGGATTATTTGCGATCGTGATCGATAACAGGTCATAGCACTCTTTCTCTCAGAAGCTGCATTGATGGAGTGCTCCCAGGCAGCTGTATCCAGTCCATCCGTGTTGGGGGCGATGAATTCTTTTTGCTGTCTCTGTTATATACTCTAGTGATTTATTCCCAGGTTCAGAGTGTAAGCTTCAGAGGGGCAGGCCCTTTGTCTATCCTGTTCACTTCTCCATGCTCATCAACTAGTTCTTCTATGTGCATGGCACATAGAAGGAGCTCAGGAAATACTTATAGAATGAATGATCATCCTCCAATGAAGCTGTGACTTACTTGAGGACAGGGATTATGTCTAGATCACATCTAGTACAGATTAAGAGTTCAGTGGGTGAAAGAATGTAATGAATGAACACATGTCCTTATTCTGAGTTCAGTGCTTGTATCTATAACTGGGAGCCAAGAGTAGTCACATGTTCTTGGCTTCACTAAAAGACGGCCTCCTTGAGACTATTAGGAGTGCCATCGGTGATGCCTCTGGCTTTGGTTTCTGTACACAAAAATATTTTCATTTAATCATCTGGAATCCTTTTTTTTTTTTTTAATTTTTATTTATTTATGATAGTCACACAGAGAGAGAGAGAGAGAGAGAGAGAGGCAGAGACACAGGCAGAGGGAGAAGCAGGCTCCATGCACCGAGAGCCCGACATGGGATTCAATCCCGGGTCTCCAGGATCATGCCCTGGGCCAAAGGCAGGCGCTAAACCGCTGCGCCACCCAGGGATCCCTCATCTGGAATCCTGTTAAATTAGTAAATTATCATTTGCATTTACACAGGGGAAACTGAGGCTTGGAGTGATTTTTTTTTTTTTTTTTAAGAAGTGCATTGAAGACCATTTGACAGCTTACTGTTGGAGTGAGGACCAAAACGTGGGTTTCCTCACCCCCAGGCCAGTGTTTATTTTCCAGTTTATAGACCATCTTTTTCTGAACCTATAAGTTGCAACTTTTGATTTGTCACATGCGGTGCTTGAGTTTGGGAGGCTTTTTGGAATCCTGGTCTTACCATCCTTTATATTATTAACTGCCCCTGGTGGGCCTTTTTAGAAGCTTTGAGCTTCTTAATTAATAAGCTTTTAGTATCTGAAATTATGTACCACCTTTCATATACACATGCATATTTCTCTGCAGGGAAAGTCTGAGTTTGCATCAGAATCTCACCAAAAGAGACCCCATACTATACATGACCCCATAGTAAAGAAACAGTGATCAAAACCAACCATGTCATTTTGCATATGGAGAAACCGAGGCCTGAGCAAGAGACTTTTCCAGGACTATAGTCTTTGACCAGAGATTCTGTTTCTCCCATTGACAGAGGACTGATTACGGTGAGCAGTAACCTCAGCTACATCATCGAGCCCCTCCCCGACAGCGAGGGCCACCACCTTATTTACAGATCTGAACATCTCAAGCTGCCCCTGGGGAACTGTGGGTTCAAGTACTCCAAGTCCATCACTGGGGACAGGGTCCTTCCTTCTATGAACCAGACCAAGAAACGACCTCGCAGGGTGAGTCTCAGTGCAAGAGCCAACCTGGTGGTATGCTTGTCCCCTCGGATGTCCTTACTTTGGATCCAGGAGTATTCCTAAATTAAAGGAGATGGACAGGAGGGAGGAAATAGCCTTTCTTTTTAATTCTAAGTTCTTATCTTTTTCACTGCTATGTGAGATACCCTTGTATTGGATGGAATAATTGCCTTTGGGAAAAACTTTTGGGAAAAAACACTATGACATTTATAAAACTCTGAGATGCTGATTTCAGAAACTTCAAAATGTGAGAGAAAAAAAACCATGCCTTCCCTTTTGGAATAGCCACTTAACCATATGCACAGAACGCATGTATTTATGTATACTGAAAATAGAGGTATGTGGTTTAAATGCTTTTTGGGAACTTGATTGTCAGCGTGTTCCCTCACAGTATGTTGGCCTGTGAACTAGCCACCCCAGCTTATTGTTTTTTGAGTATAAAGGACTTGACTCATAGTCCCCGAGCAGCCCCATCGATGACCAAGATGACGGGCTGAAGGTGTAGTGAGGGTAATGGTAACTATAGCCAGCATGGTCTCTAATGCCAAGTGTAAAGTCAGTAAGGAGGGCCATTATTAACTAGCATGCCCACCATTTCTACAGCTCTGATCTGCTTATATCTCTTTCTTAGATGAAAAGGGAAGATTTACACTCCATGAAGTATGTGGAGCTTTACCTCGTGGCTGATTATGCAGAGGTAAGGGGGAGCCAATGGGTTTTAGTGGAAAAGCTACTCTCTTGATAGCTGCCATTCCAGGCTTCCAGCCACTTTGGGTGAAATGCTGAAACATTCAACTTTCTCCAGTTGATCATGTGATTTTGGCCTTAAATCTGACCAAGGGCTCTTTTGGCTATTTTTTAAATAGTTGAGGGAAAAAAAAAAAAAAAAAAAAAACGAGAAAAATCTCTTCTGGCTCAATACATTAATCAGATAGAAAATCAGGGCAACTAGTGTTATTTGGATTAACATTTCTTAAACTGAGTCTGAGACCTTTTAGTTAGGGTGTATATTCTTAAGGAGTCCATAAATTCTCTATAGAAATTTCAAAAAAAATTTTTTGCAAAGATAATAAGTATATTCTCAGTCATCTGATTGAATATACAATTTTTGTTCCCATGGGTGGATCCATTTTATAATCATGTGGGTGCCAAATGAGAACCAAATGGTCCTCAAAGTATCAGCAGCACCCAGGAACTTGTGAAATGCAAATTCTTGAACCCCATCCCAGATCTGCTAAATCCTAATCTGTGCAGCTGAGGTCCCGGAATCCATGTTTTAACAAGCCCTCTGGGTGATTCTGGACACAAGCAAGTTTGAGAACTACTGACCTAAGGAATAGCTTTTTGCCCTTTAATTCTATATTTCTCAAATCAGGTGAGGTTCTCACTGACTGGCCTTGGCTTCTGAGATTTGATGAACTCTCATCCCTCTCAGTCTTTCATTTCATTTGTTCATCAACAGTATCTTGATTTTCTCTTATGTGTCAAGCACAGTACTTGGCCCCAGGAGATTAAGATAGACCTGCCCCTGACACCAAAGTTTATAAAAGTGGCACAAAAACTCAAGTGTGGTGACTGCCAAGATCGATCTCTATAGAGAATTAGAGCAAAGGTCATGAAAGATCTGACATGGCTTTAGGAATTGGGGAAAGCTCCAAGCTGATGATGTTGAAGTTGACACCCAAAGAATGGGATCAGGCTCCAGAGCCCATATTTGCCTAAACTAGCCGTATTTCACGTCCAGTTCTCACTTCATATAGTGACCTAATCACAACTAAGCACATCTGGGCAGGGAAAGTCACGATGAGCTGAACACTCGTCGTGTTCTAATGCTGCCACCTCACCTGGGGTCCCCTAGGACGGAACTCGTCAGAGCTCCACCTGTCTCATGCCCCATCCAGATGATGCAGCTCTTTCCAGGGAGCTTTACCTCCCCAAGGTGGCCTTACCTAGTCCACGGTCCCAAAACACAGATCGTGGAGCAGTGCAGGGCATGGAAAGAACACTAGGCTTCGTGCTGGAAGAGCTGCCTTTGAGAGCGTTAGTATGCAGGAGCACGTGGCCTTGAGCTACCTTAAAGGACAAGGAGTCCTTAACTGGGCAGAAAAGTGGAGGTGAAGGGCATTTCAGGCCAAGGGAGCATCATGTTCTGCTTTGAGAAGAATTTAGCTTTGTAACTGATGTAGGTATTGGTTTCTCCAGCAACCTTTCCATTTTTTTTTTCTTCTTTTGTTTTCCTTTCCAAAGACTGGTGTGCCTGTAGGATGGGGGAGTGGTGTGGGGAGCAAAATCTAAAGCTGATTTAAAAGCCGAGGTGTTCCCATGGTCATGGGGAGAGGTAACGACACTGGCCCCTGCCCGGCAGGACTGCTTTGTGGTGAGAGGGCTGCTGGAAAAAAGGCTGAGTTCCTCTGACTCCAGGACATTTTTCCATTTGAGCTTTTGTTAGATGATCTAAGATCATCTCATACAGTGGTCTTGAAACTTTTTTTTTTAGCCACAGAATCTTTTGTTCAGATAAAGCTCCTGAGACCCCCACAGTTAAGTATATAGAAACCCCACTGCTCTAATGTAAAGGTTGGGTGATCCTCCTCTTCGGCCCTGCACTCTCCCCAGTGCAATCTTGCTGCAGGGTTCTAAGACTGGATGGGTGTGAAATTCTGGAAGCTGAAGAATTGGGGGTGGGTTAGGGATTGGGCATCTTCAATATCATGACCTTCAGGGCCACAGCAAAGCCCCAAGAGGAAGAGTGGCTCCCAAGGGGCCTCTAGGATTATGGTGTGGTTTAGGGCCATCTTCCTGTTCCAGAGGAGAGAGCCTCCAGCACCAGTCCCATAGGCATTGCTGACAGGGCGTGATTCGTGCAGCCTGTGGATCAGGAATGTGCTCATTTCTCAGGGTTCTGGGCTTTGAATGATTCACTGGTGGGGGTTGTAATCAGCCAGGCTGGGTTTGCAGGCTCACAAATCCTCACCTCCCCACACCCCCTCTCCCTGACTTTCTCTCCCAGTGGCCTCTCATCCTCTGCAGGCAGATATGTATTCCTGACAATTAATTAATCTAAGAGGTTGGGAAGAGAGAGAAGGGGAGGGCTGCCTTATCTGTGATTTATAACCTGGTGCTGAGATAGGCCAGGCTCCATCTCTGGGCTCTGAACCCGGTGCAGGGAGCAGAGCCGCCCAGAGAGTGAGTAATTAGAGTAAAAATGACCAAGTAGCTGCTCACTCCCTGAGCCTAGGTGGGAGAGCCTGGGCCAGTCCTCTGTTTATTCATTACTCAGGTGAAATGGGAAATCCAGGCAGGGAAGGAGCAAGATAGGATGTTGTAGGAGGATATAGGATAGTTGTAAAAACAGGCACGCAGAGTGCTGATATGTTCCAGAAAGAACGTGGGGTGGCTGGCAAAGCCCAGGTGATATTCCACGTTTTACTTCCCATGTCACCCTAGAAAGTATAAGGTTGATAGAGTTCTTTCTTTCGATCAGGGGTCTGCAAACTATATTTAGCCTCTGGCCAAAGCCAGCCCACCACATGTATTTGTAAATAGAGTTGTACTGGAACAAATGCTTCCTGCTGTGTGTATTGTCCATGGCTGCTTTGAGCTGCAGTGGCAGAGTGAGCAGAGGTGACACAGTATGTCTACAAAGCCTCAAATATTTACAATCTATTTATAGAAAGTTTGCTACCCCTGCTTGAGGCTCCTCTGGACAACATGGTATATTGTCCAGAGTATATTGTCCATCAGCAACAGTGGTATTATCAGGCAGTTGTTCAAAGATAGGATTAATATATTTGGAAAACAGTGAAATCTGACTCTGATGTTCTAATAAATATTCAATAAATGTTGCAACACTTTCTCTGCAGTGAGACCAATTTAGAAATTGGATCACTCTATTAAGAGAAACTTTAGGATTCACAAGTCATAGGTCCAAGTCTTGGGCTTTGCATTGAATTGAACTCTAGAAAGCAAGGGTGAAGTGAGATGATCCACAGTTCTGACAAGTGACAGTTCTGAGGAGGCCCAGGAAAGTCCAACAGCAATGGAAGAATAGAAGCAGCTGTTTTCTCCCCTGTATCATGGCCAGGACACACCCTCTTTCCAACACATATCTCAACATGTATTACCTGGCTGTTTTTTTTTTTTTTTTTTTTTTAATATTCTTGCTTGGATGTTTTTGTGGGATGGGGTGGAGGAGTGATGTGAAGGGTTGGAATTGAAGTAACATATATACTGTGCACTAGGTAAGTCAGATAGGTACCCGGATTCTCTGTAACAATGGCCGCATACAGGACATGCCCATCATTTGCAAATTTAGGTTGCAATTGTAGCAGATTTTAGCTTTACACTGTGAAGCTTTCTTTCATCATTGCAGCTGAAAGGGATCTGTTCCTTTTCAGGCAAGAATGATAAATATGATGCTATATACTGAAAAGTCTCCCTACCGGTACCCATGGCAGACATTTGTAATTGAGCCCAGCACCCTTTCCTGCTGAACCCCACACAGTCTCCAGAATTCTTCTCACTGTAGAAAGGACTGCCAATCAATCTGAGTGACATGCCAGATGAAGCCTGTTTGCCACAGTCTTAGGGTACTGATTGCCAGCACCATGTTTGTCATTGGCGTGGCCTCCCATTGCAGTTATTTATGTGTCCATTTTAATTGTGTATGCCTTAAATACAGAATCTGTCATTGTTGTTATTTCTGGCTCTCTCTTTTTTTAAAGATTATTTTAGAGAGAAGATAGAGCAAGCAGGGGGAGGGGGAGGGAGAGAGAGAATCCCAAGCAGACTCCTTGCTGAGCGCAGAGCCTGATGCGGGGCTTGATCTCACAATCCTGAGATCATGACCTTGAGTGGGAACCAAGAGTTGGAAGCTTAACCAACTGAGCCACCCAGGTGCCCCTCTCTTTCTGTTTTAATGTAAGGTCCTCTAGGCCAGTACCAGGATCTCACATACTAGTGCCAGGCATAATGCCTCGCACATGGTAGACATTCAGCAGTGATTTGATCAATGTTGATCAGTCGCATTTAGGGAGGCCTCATGAGCTCCCTGTAATGATGGCTTCATGTTGGAGTGATGGCCAAAGCAAGGACCAGATTGGTCCCACTTCTAAGCCCCAGTGAGAGTTTGCAGGAGACCTGATAATTTGGAGGACAGGAGAACAGGTTTGACTTCAAGGGCTAAAGGAAGAGACCTCAATTTACTGTACGACTATTATATGCCTACTGTGTGCCTGAGACTGAGCTGACAGCTGAAGATACCAAGATGAATGTGACCCAGGTTCTGCCCTCCCTGAGCTGACACTGTGGAGGGTGGGTATGTGAGGGGAGAAGAAATTGTATAAAAATTACTGCTTTAAGGGCAGCCCAGGTGGCTCAGTGGTTTAGCGCCGCCTTTAGCCCAGGGTCTGATCCTGAAGACCCGGAATGGAGTCCCACGTCAGGTTCCCTGCATGGAGCCTGCTTCTCCCTCTGCCTGTGTCTCTGCCTCTCTCTCTCTCTCTCTCATGAATAAATAAATAAAATCTTTAAAAACTAATAAAAATAAAAATAACTGCTTATAGAAGGTTGGAGAAAACAAAAGCTAATTGAAAGATAAGAAATGGGTCACAGGAGGGTCCAGGAAGGGGTTCTGGGGCCTCACCTAGCTCTGCTTGCTCCATTCAGTTTCAGAAGAATCGGCGAGACCAGGACGCCACCAAACACAAGCTCATGGAGATCGCCAATTACGTTGATAAGGTGAGACCAGGTGTGTACTTTGTGGGAAAGGTGCCAGCACCTTAGAGGGGCCACAGGACAGGAGATCACATGGTACCTCAGCTGCCTCATGGATTGCTTACCCCCCACAGTTTCTGAGAGGCAATAGCAGTGGCATAGAGGCTTAGGGTAGTCATGACAAAGCCCTCAACTATGTGACCTTAGCCAGCCAGGTAAGTTGTCTTCTTTGGGTTGCAGTTTTGTTTTGTTATGCTTTTAATTTACAAAGCAGAGGGGCTGGCTTAAATCAATGGCTTCAATGGTTTTGTTTTCCTGGTGGAACCCTTCTTTTAAATGAAATCTTATGCCAGTGTCTAATATAAAAGTCAGGTAATGACAAACTCTCTAAACTAAAGCAGGGGTGAGGATCCAGAGTGCTATCCTCTTGCTCCTTCTCCTCACCCTTGCCAATGGCTTCCAGGGAACCTAGGACACGGAAGAGCCCAGTTTAAGAATGCTTTAAGGTTCTCTAAGCTTACTTCCAGGTAAAAAGCTCAACACTTTTTAGAAAGCGTACACTGTGAAGGTTTCTTTCATCATTGCAGCTGAAAGGGATCTATTCCTTTTCAGGCAAGAATGAGAAATATGAGGCTACATACTGAAAAGTCTCCTTACCGGTACCCATGGCAGACATTTGTAATTGAGCCCAGCACCCTTTCCTGCTGAACCCCACACAGTCTCAGAATTCTTCTCACTGTAGAAAGCACTGCCAGTCAATCTGAGTGACATGCCACTGAAGATGGTATCTTCTGCTCATGTGACCACATTTTCTGACTTAGGGGAAGATTGGGGTAGGTCAGCATGGGAAAGATACAGAGCCTTAAAAGTTGAATGGGTTGTTTTGGGCCAATCTATATAGTCTCCATCTGTAAAATGGTTCTAAAATTAGTTATCTCTTAGATTGTGTGAATAGCTAACTTTCCCAGATCAGGACCTTTTAATCATGCCATTAGGAAATACCCAAATTGTTGAATTTTACTAGAACAGGCTGGTCTAGGACTTGGAAATACTTTGCTTATATGAAAAAGGGTATTTTTTATACTACAAAATGCAGTAGAATAGATAACCTTAAATTACAGTACTCTCTTGATAGGCCAGTAGTAAATGGTTTTTAAAAGTTAGATTTTAATGTTTGGGGTCACGGGTCTCTTTGAGAATCTGAAAACAGGGATGCCTGGGTGGCTCAGCGGTTGGGCGTCTGCCTTCAGCTCAGGGCGTGATCCCGGGATCGGGGATTGAGTCCCACATCGGGCTTCTTGTGGGACGCCTGCTTCTCCTGTGCCTGTGTCTCTGCCTCTCTCTCTGTGCCTCTCATGAATAAATAAATAAAATCTTAAAGAGAGAGAGAGAGAGAGAATCTGAAAACATTGTACAATTTCAGGGCACTCAGAGCACTTTTGATGCTTAACTCCAGGCCTATTAGGTATTCATGGTTCCCAGATCTAAAGGGGAAATTATTTTTTTCAAAACAGAAGATAAAGAAGAGAATTTAAATTTTTTTTTGCTGGATTTACCAGCAAACTTGGTAGTGTTCCGAAGTCATCAGATGGGAGAGTTAATGGTCTGTGTTTTTGTTTTGCCTTAGATGGCTCTGGAAACACTGGTCAGTGTTCAGTGGCAGGTGAAAGTCAAACATCAGCATTTCCTGGAAGGAAGGCCTCCAGGGACACAGCTCAGTTGTCTTTCTAGCTCTTAGTTCATTCAACAATAACATTTAAATGATCCTACATCCCAAACACTCAACATCTGGGAAAACAGAAAAAGCTTGTTTCCTGGGGGTATGTATACAGGAGGCAGACCCCGTTCTCACCATGTGACATCTATTGTTCTGGAGACCCAGCAGGTGGCAGACTTGGCTGGGCCTCCCCATTGTGAACTCTCCAGCTGGTCTGGGTGGTAGAACCAAGAGTGCCTATGAAAAATGGAAGCGAGAAGATACCATGGCCTGGCCCGTATTTGAAGCCCCTAGCCTTGCCTGGCTGGTCCCTTCTGGAGAGTAGTCTGAGTTTTCTCCTGAGCAGCTGATTTTAGTCACCCTGGCTAGGGTGAAAGAAGGCAAACCCAACTTCTCTGAGGCTTGCTGATCCAGCAGCTTGTAAAACTGGAAGGAGTGGCACTAATTTGCTGAACCATGAACCCAATCCAAAATGTTTTTCCTTAACTGTGAAAAAGCCAAGTTTTACGTCCTTAAAAGCTCCCTCAGGCAGCAAGTTCAAACCCTTTATTCTCTGTAATGATTGACCTGGCACAAAACGGGAAAATGACTTTCCTTTGAAATCAACTGCTACTTCACTGAATCTGGAGCCCATCTTACACCACAACTTCTGGGGGGCAAGATGAGTCTCTGGATGTGTAATAGGCCAGCACTGAAGCAATGAGGGTCTTGAGTGGCTCTGGGGTCTGATCTGATAATCTGGGCCTTAATCCTGGCTCCACCATCCTCCTGCTAAGACTTTGGGCAAGTTACTGAACTTTTCTAAGCTTCCGTGCTTGGGACATAGAATGTGCTTGATAAACATTGATGTTACGATTGTTGTTTTTAGCAGCTGCAGTACCTGCCAGTTTTGGATTTAAGATGGTATCTTCTGCTCATGTGACCTAGATTTGCGTGCAATTTTTTTTTTTTTTTCAGAGTAACTGCCTCAGTAATCTCTAGGGTAGGCCAAAGAATCCTTTGAACCTATGCCTTCCGTGGTACTTAGCTTTTTCTTTCTTTTAAAGGTTGTATTTATTTATTTATTTATTTATTTATTTATGAGAGACAAAGAGAGAGAGGCAGAGGCACAGGCAGAGGGAGAAGAAATTTTTTTTTTATCGTATTTGATAGCAGCTTTTTTTTATTGGTTACAAAACCTAAGCCCATATACAAAATTAGGAACACATTTAGATGCCTCTTTTGAAAGAATGTTTTAGTCTTTTTTAACTGAGTTTAAAAAAAATAAAAACAATGCAATTTTTCAACACTGTTCTGAAAACTTAAAAGTGCAGCAATATACTTAGTTTCCTTTGTCTACGAAATGGCGCAATTCCAATTCCAAACTGATAAGGTCACAACAAATTGAATCAAGCAAATGCACACATATGTCTGCACTACTTGATGCTAATGTTCACTTATGTTGTTAGTTCGCACTTAAAACACAAGAGGAAATAGGAATCGGCACAGTAGAGGCCCAATTTAATCTCAATGTGTGCAAAATTTAAAAGGTAACTGTAAGGAGTATGGAGGGTCCAGAAGAAACTAACCTGGAAGGGGTACAATTCACAATATCAAGAAGATTTGGACTTTAAGGGTTTCACCGAAGTTTGTGACCTTAATTAGCTTTGACTTTGTTATTCCTACTTTTAGTGAACACCACACAGTTTCAAAAATTTCGACTACAGTGTCTGAACAGGATGCAGTTACCATATGAAGCTTTAACTCAAAATTTGGATAAAGAAAAAAAGGCACAATGAACTTCAACTCAATTTTATGTGCACAAGAGTTGAAAAATCTGAGCCACCTTAAAGAGAAATTGATTCTAAAATTTACAAAACCTATAAATAATCAGAGGCCAAACCACTATATTAAAACAGATTCTCTAGCAAGTAAAAATCTTGCAGTTTAAACATACGCTTGTATCCATTTCAGATACAAGACAAAACTCACTCTTTAAAGTGGCTCCACCTTGGCAGATACGTATATTTGTAATGGGACTCATCCCAGGATCCTGAGAACACACCCTGAGCTGAAGACAGATGCTCAACCACTGAGCCACCCAGGTGCCCCCAGTAGTACTTTGCTTTAAAGAAAACGCTCTTCCTGTTTATATGTGCACGAGGTGAAACATACCACATCACAAACACCAGGTGTAGCTCTACTCTGAAGGAACCTGGGAGTCAGGTCTCATTTATAGAATTTCAGGATCTCTGGTTTGGACAGAACTCTAAACGGTATCTGGGACCTTCGCAGTCTCATGCTGGCCACCTGTTTGTGGCCTTTGTGACAAAGCCCAAACAGCTCCAGTGACAGGAAAGGAAACTTTCAAGAATAAGTGTATCTAGCTACTTGTATATTATGTATACCCATTTACTCCAAAATGAGTGGGAGACCTCACACAAAAATGCATCTCTGTACAATTTGGTATCTCCATACAGCGAAATACCATTTAGCAATACAAATAATGACAGACATAGACCATGAGATGGATGAATCTCAAAAATATGCTAAGTGAAGGAAGCCAGAAACAAAGACTACATATTCTGTAATTCTGGTAATTCTGGTTATAGGAACCGCCTAAACCTCCATCTCAGGCTTCTTTCCTCTAAGCTTAATGACCCATCTCTGGCACCAGAACGTTGTGTATCTTTCTCAGCATCTCATTGATTCCTTCTGAAAAACGTGAACAGCAGCCCCTGTTGCCTCCATGCCCTTCGAGGAATGTACAGGAGAGAAATCCGGCCCCTGTTCCAAGTGCTGAGGCTAGGGAGGGGCATATAAATCTCCTGGTGTTGACAGATGATGCTGTGGCATTCGTGTGTGCTTTTTCAGTTTTACCGATCCTTGAACATCCGGATTGCCCTCGTGGGCTTGGAAGTATGGACTCACGGGAATATGTGTGAAGTTTCCGAGAACCCCTACTCTACTCTATGGTCATTTCTCAGTTGGAGGCGCAAGCTGCTCACCCAGAAGAACCATGACAACGCACAGTTAATCACGTAAGTGGCCTCTTTCCATGTGCATTTCCTCGGGCCTGGCTGCACAGCCCCTGCCTGCAGTGCGGGTGCTGTGTTGTCCGCCGCCCTCCCCCAGTGCTGAGAGTGGGTGGTACTAGCCATCCTGCCTCTCTGGTCTAAATAATCACTTACTTCTCAGATGTGTGCTCTGCCCCCAGTACACCCAGGAAAATATCAAAACCCTAAGAGTCTTAACAACCCCAAGAAGTGTTTATGATCTAGGTGAGAAAATTAGACTTAGGCCATGTTCAGGTGAACCTCTGAAACAGTTGGGTGTATATCAGGAAGTGGCTGACTGTTGGGGGCTGCCATCAAACAGACTTTCTAGGGGGCTCATTTGGGTCTTCCTGGTGCTTTATTTTAGTAGGCATGGTAATTTCCCAAAGCAGTAGCAGAAGAGAGGCTTCCTTAGGTTGCCCTTCACGTTGTTCCTGGGGGCTCAGGGCTGAGACCCTGAACCAGTTCCAGTGGCAGATAGTGTAGGAACCGTGCGTTTGGTGGGAGGGAGACATTGGGGGGTGGAGGGTGTTGTGCTGGAATTTCTTCAGTCCTGGAGAGAAATGAACAGATAGTGTTGGGAATCATGGTGGCACATGAGACCCCCCAGGGGAGGGGTGTACATTTGATGTTTTTAGTGTTGACTTCCAATGGTATTCTGAGACAGTTGTAGCAAAAGGCACAGACATAGCAAGGCTATTTTCCTTTTGCTCCCTAAAAATATCTCTCTGAATCAATAATCATTTGTTCACTCTTAAAAAGAAATGGGGAAATAAATGTACCCAAACTCTGGCTGTGGTTATTTCACAATGGAACCTTCACCTAGGAAGTTTTTGGGTTTTGCTTGAATTTGCAAAGCTTGGTTGGTGTCCTGCTTTGGGCAAGACCTTGAATCCAGGTGTCCAGTAGGACTTCCTCAGGGCCATGTCTAAGTTTATAAGATAACCTGTGGGGCTTCATAGAGATTTGCATATGTTTTATGTGTTCTTTTGCAGATTTTTTTCTCTAAAGAACAATCTGCCTTCAATTCAGCAAACATTTATTGAGTGCCCTCTGTGTGTCAGATTCTATGCTAAGTTCTGGTGACACCCAAATAAATAAGGTCATCTTGGCTCTCAAACATCTCATGGTCTAGATGAGAAGATAAACATGGAGATACGAAAGCACCACATAATGAATTTCCATGTGGAGCCTTTAAATAAATTCCATGTTTGTGGCATGCCTGAGAATACTGGTGTTTTATTCATTCCCTCTCCCCTGTCCTGGATGGATACAGCTGAGAGAGGGATGCATTGTACTGGAGGAATGTAGCTGGCTGTTGGCAGATTTGCCTCACAATTGCAAAACAGAGGCAGAAACAGCTCATCTTTGCACCCAGCTGCACTTTGTGAGGCTCTTGATGGGACACATCTGTTTCCTTGGCCCCAGGGTGATGAGGAAATGAAGCATCAGCCCCCACAGCTGCTGCCCAATCCCCCCACCGCATACCCATACACATACCATAGAGCCAGGGATATGGCAATGGGACCCTGGCAGCTGACAGAAGTGCTCATGAGTCATATTAGCATCAGGACCTGTGCCACTCTTTCCTCAGCTCCTCCCCTTGACCTTTTCCTCTGCAGCAGGAATGGGATGCAGCTTTGTGAGCCCTGCCCATTTCCTTCCAGGGAACGGGGCTCTGGGCATATTGTGGGAAAAAGTGACCTTTTGCTCCCTCCATTTCTCTGAAGCAGTGAGAGAGTAGGTGAGAGGTGTGGTGACCTGGAAGTTGTCCAACTGGCCTAGAATACCGGGGTTTCTCTCCTTGGGAATGATCTGGCAATGTCAGCAGGGCCAAGGAACGCCATGAGGGCTGTCCACTCCTGAGTGACCTTCTCTTGTTCCTTCCTGCAGGGGCATGTCTTTCCATGGCACCACCATCGGGCTGGCCCCCCTCATGGCCATGTGCTCCGTGTACCAGTCTGGAGGAGTCAACATGGTGAGTCTCAGCCAATATGTTGATGCTGCAGAAGGCAGAAAACTGCCTCATGGGACAGGAGGAAAAAATGTGGAAAAAAATGTTTATATTTATTATTGTGGGGGAGAAAAAAAAGCTTGACATCAAGTAGGGCAGTTGTTTAAAATGAAGTCATTAAGTTCTAAGAGATGGAGGTACCCAGGGGTGAATTTTCATTTCTTTATAGTTCATCCCCAATTTTCAAGCTCAGGAGAACCCTGGAAGTGATTACATTACATCTAGTGATGTCAGCTAGGTCTCTTGTGTTCCAAACCAGGGGCTGGAGAACATACAGTAGATAATAGAGATAAAAATTATTTTTTAATCCTCAGTTTTGTGTTTTTATGCATGTTATTATGAAACAATTGCTTGTCTCAAAGTCATGGTTAGGAAATTACTGCCTTCTTTTGAAATTCTCTCTGGCTTGGTGGGACTGTTTTGACTATCCATTTCTAACCTGTGAAGTAGATGGAGGCCTGCTCTCCATCTGTTTGTCCACCCCTTTATCTACCCTATATTCATCCACAGATGTAGCATGACAGTTAAAGCACAGGCTTTCATCACCGAGCCTGATGTGCTGTTCATGGAATCAGTGGACAGCTGTGAGGCCTGGCTAAGAAAAGACAGAAACAGGGAGTATGGAGAGCTGCCCTCTTGACTCTAACTCTCTCCTTGGGCAGGACCACTCTGAGAATGCCATTGGTGTGGCTGCCACCATGGCCCATGAGATGGGCCACAACTTCGGCATGAGCCACGATTCTGCAGAATGCTGCTCAGCCAGCGCAGCTGATGGCGGGTGCATCATGGCAGCTGCCACTGGGTGAGTCAAGCGCCATGACAAGGAGAGCAGAACATTTGAGGACAGTATAACCCAAGTGTTCCTCCCAGTTGGCCCTAGGAGCCTCTGTTATACCTCTTGCAGGGGCCATGGAGGGAAATGCAGTTTACAACAAAGAAATTGAAAGAGAACTAAGAAAGCAAATGTGTGCAAGGAACATTAGGTTTGTAGCAGGTACTTTGGTGCTGGTGGAACCCTAGATATACTTGATTTCTGTCATAGAGTTCTCAGCTATAAAATTGGCCTGACCGCATGTTTCTTTTTCATTTCTTGAATTTTTGAAGAGGACCTATGTTGAATAGCCCCAACCCTTCAATCTCTCCGTCCCAAGGAAATTTGGTCAGTGCTGATTCAAGATTCTGATGTAGCCTACCCAACAAGGAAAAGGGAGGGGAGCATCCATGCCTGCATAGTGACCCCTCCAGGAATTTACAGGTTGCATTTACCATGAGGATAAGAACAAGCCAGCTACATCTCCCTGTATTTGTGAGGATTTTTTTTTAACCAGAGCCTTTGAAAGAGAAACAGCCACAACTCTTAATATTTAGTATCTGGACTCATACAGCAGAGAACATTGGGTTCTCCCAAGACCTGAGTTGCTCTTTTGAAGGCATCATGGTGGGAGTTTGTGTTCCCTTTACCCCAGACCATTAGAGCCTACTTATGGTTCTTAGGGAATGGTATTTCAGTGTCTTTAAGAGGAAATGCACTTTTCTTGGAGTTCCATCATCCGGTGTTTTCCATTGCTTCTTGGCTGTGACATACAAAGGATGATGTTGACGTGCAGGATGCAGCTCCATGGGTCATGTTCAAATCCCTAAGAGCTTACCATGAAGTCCATCCCTTTCTCTCTCAATCTAAAAAGCATATTTATAGTCCTGTGGTTGAGAGTTATATTAATTACTACACAATTTTGTTTTTAAACTAGAGGCAAATATAAACTACTAAAGTAGTTTAAAAATTGTTGGCCACAAATTCCTGGTGACAGAGCTGACAACTGAAGGGAAACCTCCAGTGTATAACTTTTAGTTGGTTTAGAACAGGATAACTCTTCCTTTATAGACCCAAATTGTGGTACTGACCTGCTGCTAGAGAATATATGACTTCTGATTCTTTTTTTCCAATAGCAGGACCCAGGACCTTTCATAATCTGGTGATGAAACTATGCATTTGTGAATTGCTGGTTGAGTTTGGAGTGCTGCCTGCATCCTTAGAATAGAGGTCATAAGATCACTGGCCCAATGAAAAAAATTAAACCCATGATCTTGGCTTTTTTTGGCTTGGTCTTCAGTTCCAAGAAAATCTCCATCTGATAAAAGCTTCAGGAAAAGTTTGGGTTGGCTAGTATTTTATTCAGCTCTAAGACTCAGGAAACCTATTGTAACATATTCATAACCCTTTATTTATTGCAACCTCTTCCTACAAAGGGAAGAAACTGCTGCTTCTGATTCTCAGACACCTCCTTGCACAGTGAGGGGAAAAAAGAACATTATGGGGTGGTTAGAAAGAATTGTAAGAGAATGTATCAGCGATGTTCTAAGAGGACAGAATGTGTGTGCGTGAGACGGTGGGGGTCTGAGTCTAGGTGGAATCAGCATCATAGGCAGCAGGATTAAGACTATTCTGGCTGCTTGCTGCTCAGATTCCCAATCAACTCCAGCCTTATTCTCTGCCAGGCATCCCTTTCCAAGAGTGTTCAATGGATGCAACAGGAAGGAGCTGGACAGGTATCTGCAGTCAGGCGGTGGGATGTGTCTCTCCAACATGCCAGACACCAGGACGCTGTATGGAGGCCGGAGGTGTGGAAACGGTTACCTGGAAGATGGGGAAGAATGTGACTGTGGGGAGGAAGAGGTAAGGTGGCATGGTAGTGCTAGCAGGAAGGGAAGATTGTGCACTGGTTTCAAATCTTAAAGTCAAAGAGAATGCAACCGAACACTTCTGAGTCTTAGGCATTTCCCACATTCACTTGGCTATTAAAGACCCCGTCACCAAACAGATGTGGACCATTTTTGCAGACCCTCTCAGTTTTAGGTTGGCACTGTTGGTGTCCAGGTCAGGGTGGGATTCTCCTTGTGAGTGTCTGGTCTAACCAAAGCCTATAATCTCCTCCCCAGGGCAGTTACAGATGGCCTTCCTTGTCCTCCAGCTCCACTGATTTTTTTTTCAATGCCACACAGCTGGATATATGAACTTGAACCTGGGCCCTAAGGATGCTTAAAATAATAAGCTTATGCTACTTGGCCTAGAGAAGAGATGATTGAAAGAGGATGTAGGAAATACTGTTAGGTCTGGAAAGGGCTGCTGCAGGAAGAAGGAACAGAACTGTTTGTGTGCAAGCTGTTTCCTCCTTCTCTTCAGAATGAGTGGTGGGCATGCAGCATGGTGCTGTCATTTTTGACAGATGTGTGTTATTTTTTGCAAAAAAGCGGAACTGGATAGTTTCATGTCTATTTTCTGGAGGATAAGATATGCACGTTAACATATGCAAAACAGTAAATTGTGGAAGGGGAGGCTGAGGGTGTGTGTAAGACTATTTGATTTTATAACCTTCCCTATGGTTTGATTTTTGTTTTTTAGTTTTGCATGGTTTTAGAGAGAGAGAGAGAGAGAGAGAGCAGAGGTGGAGCTTGGTGAGAGGGAGAGAGAGTATCTTAAGCAGACTCCACACTCAGTGCACAGCCTGACTCGGGGCTCAATCTCACGACACTGAGATCATGACCTGAACCAAAGTCAAAGTCAGATGCTCAACTGACTGAGCAACCAAGCACCCCTGATTTTTGTCTTTAATGTCAGCACATAACTTTCATAATAAAATAAAAACTAGTTAGAGGCTCTGCCATCCCCACCACCATGAGTTCAGAGAGATCAGTCCAGACCCATCAGAAAGGAGGGAGTTGTCCGTCTTACCATGGAGAGTCTAGTGGAGTTGAGGAGCAATCCACAAGTGGGCTCAGCCAGTTGGCTTATGTTCAGCACATATTTACTGAGTGTGGGGCACTATGTTGGGTGCTAGGGATAGGATGGATAGCAAAAATAGACATGGTTCCTGTCCTTGTGGAGCATATCATCTACTGGGGGAAACACATTGACCAAATAATTACAAAAGTATATGAGTATGATCTGTGGTAAAGGTTTAGGAAGGCCAGTGATATTGTGCTGTGAGCATTTGCAGTATGAGAAGAGCTGCTCTACTCAGGTGGGAGTGTGACTTCTGATCCCATATCCAAAGGCTAAGTTAGGAGTTACTGAGGAGCACAAGAAGAGAAAGCACATTTCAGCGAGAGGAGGAACTATGCCCTGAAGTGGGAAGGAACACGGTCTGCCTGGAGCCTGGGATAGTGGGAGACTAATGGACGGAAAGTATCCTTTTCCTTCTCTTACGGGAAACAAGTGGATGGGCATCATAGTCAGGCATGTAATGTGTCCCTCCAACACGCTAGACCTGGACAGTTAGGGTTATGATATGGTTCATTAGCATGGGACAGTTCCCAAGCAGACATGGCTTGAATTCAGGTGCAGCACTTGCTGGGTGTGTACCTTGACCAGCATAGGACTTATTTGAGCTCCATTTCCCCATCTGTGAAATGGGAATAATCCTGCCTCACAAGGCTGTGATGGACCTATGCATGGAGCCTGCCTGGCGCATTGTCAAGAAATGGTTTGGGATAGATAGGCCTATGAATATAGTAGGGGTGTGATAAGGACACTTGGGGGTCATTGGGGTGTCTCATCATCTTTTAGAGATTTTGTTTATTTGAGAGAAAATGAGCAAGAAAGGGAGAGAAAGAAAGCAAGAACACGAGTGGGGGGAACAACAAAGGGACAGAAGCAGACTCCTCACCGAGCAGGGAGTTTGATGCAGGGCTTGGTCCCAGGACCCTGGGATCATGACCTGAGCCGAAGGCAGAAGTTTAACTGACTGGATCATCCAGGTGCCCCTCATCATCTTTTAAATTTCATGCTGTACATCAGCAAATCAGGACCCATAAGGCAAGAAGGAAGAGAGGAGAGCATGGAACCCCTAAAGACCTTCTGTTTCAGAAAGGTCCAAGCCAGTGAAGAGTGAGGAAGAGCAACCGATGGGGAGGGCAGTCTAAGGAACTGTGTTCAGTTGGGAGGCTCACCCAACTGTCTTGGGTGGCTCAGTCAGTTGAGCATCTACCTTCAGCTAGTTAGTATGATCTGTGGTAAAGGTTTAGGAAGGCCATGGCTCAGGCCATGATCTCAGGGCCCTGGGATCGAGTCCTGCATCGGACTCCCTGCTGGACGGGGAGCCTGCTTCTCCCTTTCCCTCTGCCTGCTGCTCTGCCTGCTTGTGTGCTCTCCTTCTCTGTCAAATAAATAAATAAAATCTTTAAAACAAAAAATTGTGTTCAGACCTTATTGCAGCATAGCTTTTGCTTTTGATGGCCTTTTCTTATGGGATAAGAGGCCTGGGGCTGTGAGGGCAAGAAGGGCAGCAGTAGAAGACAGGGTCTCTGGACATTCTATTGGGAATGAGAAAAATAAATCCCAGAATTCCTATATAGTATAATATTATGCTAAAAATCGTGTTTTGGAAGAACACAGGACTGCAGGGGCAAATGTACATATTATATTACATTAAAAAGCAGTATGGATACTATCATTTTGTAAACTAAATATGTATCTATATGTGAAGAGGACAATGCCTGGTAAATATTCACAATCAAAATGTAGTTGTGTCTGTGTTGTGATGTTGCTGGCGATTGTGCATTTATGTATTTTTGGTGATAAATATACATTACCTTCATTATAAACCTATAAAATGAAATTTTTGGTAAAAATTTTCTAGGGAGCCTGGGCCCCAAGGGCATGGGGGGCAGGGCTGGGGAAATGTGGGATGTGGATGAAGGGCTTCACTCCACCCCAACTCCTGTCTCCCTGCTCTGCTGCCCCAGAGGCTCATGGACATTCCCTCTGCTTCTGCAGGAATGTAATAACCCGTGCTGCAATGCCTCCAACTGCACCCTGAGAGAAGGGGCGGAATGTGCCCATGGAGCCTGCTGTCACCAGTGTAAGGTAAGAGGCCCTTTGCCTACCCCGCCCCGCAGAGCTCCAGCGTTCTGACCTGACAGCCCAGTGTTCTGCTGGGGGCTGATGGTCAGGATTCAGCCTCCATCCCAGGGAAGGGATGGCATCAAAGTTTCAGAAACATGGATCTGGGCTGGCCCCTGGGATGAAGTTTACTATTTTCTATACCATGCCTCCTGGCTTCAAATCATCCCAGAAGGCTGTGCATACTGGAAGATGGAAGACTTAAAAAAAAAAAAAAAAAAAAAAAAAAAGGTATCCAGAGAGAGTAGGCTTGATTTTATTTGGAGATCATAATAATCATCATAAAAATTTTGGTTAATATTAATGGACTTAGTAGATGGCAGGCACTATGCAGGGAATTTTATATATATTGTCTCATTCAAGCCTCACAAAAGTCCCATGAAATGTATATTAATATCCTCAATTTAAGATGAGTAAACTGCAGTTCAGAGGGGATAAGTGGCTTATCCCAGGTCACACAGCAAGAGGGGGCTGAACCACATTTTTCTACCCCTGGAGCCTACACTCCTGATGTGGAAAATACTGCTACTAATCTTACTATATCTTTATAGTCTCTTATCTATAATTCTGAAATTCAGAAAATTCTAAGAACTGGGAAAAAAGTTTCTTAACTCTTCTGGTAGCAAATTTTACCTGAATTGACATAATTATGGTCTTTAAAACACACACACACTTAAAGTGAATATTTCTATTTTGTTGTAGAAAAATTAATGTGCTTGTTAATAAAGTATAATCCCAGGTGTTGCTGGGGGGGTCATATAATAAATATACCTATATAACATATGAATGTATATACACACCTGTGTGTATGTATACATGTGTGACGTCTGCTTTCTGAAACCTGAAAAGTTGGAGCCCATTGGCCCCAAAGTTTTGGATGAGAACTGTGGACCTGTGCTTCCACCTAGCACTTGCTGAGTGAGTGCTCTTTACGAGCTAGGTAACTGTTGAAGTGCTCTATTTGAATACAGTCCTTGTAACAATCCCTTGAGAAAGTTATTATCCCATTTATTCCGTGCCATCCCAGAGAGATTCAATAGCTGCCCCAGGCTCCACTGCTGGTTAAGAAGCTAGGATCTGAACCCAGGCACACTGGCTCCAGGTGTGTCCTCTCTACCTCTATCCTCCTTCGTGATAGAGATGTGTCCTGAGTCTTCCTCCTCCACACAGGGCCACCGGCAACAAGAGGCTCTATCTATCATCTATCTAAAAATTTTTTTATTTATTCATGAGAGATGCAGAGAGAGAGACAGATACATAGGCAGAGGGAGAAGCAGGCTCCCTGTAGGGAGCCTGATGCAGGACTCAATCCCAGGACCCTGGGAACATGACCTGAGCCAAAGGCAGATGCTCAACCACTGAGCCACCCAAGCGCCCCTACTCCATGCTTTTAGCAAGCTGCTCAGCATGGCCTGTTCTCTGCCTTCTCTCCTAGGAAAGCCCTGCGGGTGGTGTGGGGTCACCTGGGAGGAGGGAAGAGGAGGGCACTGTTCTCAGATGTAGCTTTTCTTATGGGGAAACTCACCATTTGATTTGACTCTAGGGTTGACTTGGCATCTCCTCATGGAGTTGTGTTGGTTGGTTGGAGGAGGGAGTCCTTTGAGGCTTGGACCATGGCCTGAGAATAAGCATGGACAGTGTCCACTCAGTTCAAGTCTCAGAAAGGATTTTCTGGAGAGAAGTGTGTGCAGAAACATGAAGCTTGGAGTCTGAGACCTTCATTTCAAGCCCTGGTAGTGCAATTTGGGGCAGCATAGTAACCATCTTAGTGTAGGTTCCTTATTTGTAAAATGGGGTGGTCAGTAACACTGACCACTCAGTGAGACTGGAAGATTCAAATGGCAAACTTAGTCTTTATCATTGCCATGGCTGTGCTATTGATCAGGTTATTTGGTTATTTTATCTCCAGAAAGAGGCAAATAACAGCTTCTGCCTCATGGATATTGTGAAGCTCACATGGGATCAATATGTGTAACTTAGTCCAGTGCTTGGCTCAGTAACGGGAGTATATTATTGCTGAAATGCTTTGTAAATTCAGAGGTGATGTGTGAATACTAGTTTACACACATTTGTGTGTATATATTAGGGGGCCTGGCTCTTCCACCACTTACTGACCACCAGACTTTTGGGACCTTGCTTAACCTCCTCTGCCTCAGGTCTCATCATCTGTAAAACAGGGATAATTATATTACCTAGGACTCTCATGAAAAGTGAATGAGGTAATATTGGTACCAGGCACTAAAGTGGGGGCTTCACAAAAGTGGCCATGATTACTAAAACACTTAGTAAACTGTAAATTGTTGCGTAAATTGTTGCATAAATATTATTCTTACTTACTTCTTCAAACTGCTGAGAAGAGGAAATGAGTTAACATTTGTGAAAAAACACCTTGAAAACCTCTAAGTCATTATTCATATTAGAAGGCTGATGATGGTTTAAGTTAATGAGGTCATGCCAAAGACGGTCTCTGGAACAATGGAAATGGGAAAACTCTCACGAGAGTGATGCTCACAAGTTCTTTGCTGGAAGAATTGAGGGCATTTGAGACATTGACTGTTTTTCCCGTCTGGTTCATTCAGCTGCTGGCCCCTGGGACCCTGTGCCGTGAGCAGGCACGGCAGTGTGACCTCCCAGAATTCTGCACGGGCAAGTCTCCCCATTGCCCCACCAACTTCTACCAGATGGACGGCACCCCCTGTGAGGGTGGCCAGGCCTACTGCTACAATGGCATGTGCCTCACCTACCAGGAACAGTGCCAGCAGCTCTGGGGTCCTGGTAAGGCACCTCCTACAGAATGGCCCTCCTCCCACCCCACTACTTCCAAGCCAGCCCTCCACTCCGTCAGGCCCCCGACGTAGCTTAGATCCTTGACTTCAACATGGCCTCTCTAGATACTCCCTGTCTCCCTCCCCTTGACTCAGAGTAGACTTTCAGAGAGAGAGAGAGACAGTGAACAGTGTCCTTCCCAAGGTCCTTGATGTTTTAAATTCCCAGAGTGGGTGAATAGAGAATAATCATCCAGCAGAAAGATGGGCAGAGCATAGGAACAGAAAATGAAATTCAGATGGCCCTAGGCTGTAAGAAAATATTTAACCTCATTCATATTAAGTGGAAGCAAGTGATAACTATTATGAGATAGGATTTCTCATATGTCAGACTGGCAAAGACCGAAAAGTTAATATAATAATACCATAACTATGATGGTAAGAGTGGTGATAATGTAGCGTGGAGAATGTGGGGAAACACAGAGTACAGCCTTTCTGGAAAGCAATTTGAAGATATCAAAAACTATATGAATTTCTCTTTGGACCCCTCTATTCCACTACTTAGGAGTGTATCCTATCCTGGTATTTGTGCACGTATGTGAAGGTAGATTTATAAAGATTTCCACTGCAGCAGTGTTAGTGATAGCAATAGCAACCCATATATCCTTCAGTAGGACGGATTAAATTAATCCTGGTACACCCATGTAGTGGAATACTCTGCAGCTGAATAAAAGAAGGATGCAACTCTGTGTGTACTGAATAAAAACACCTCCTACAATAAGCCCAAAGTGCAAGATGCAGAACAGTGAATAGAATTACTGCCATTCTTTATTAGATTATCTCTAGAAGAGATACAAGAATTGTATCTAGAAGATAGAGAGATACAATTACCTTTAGAAGATACATTGCTAATTGTGACTGCTTCTTCAGGTTGTGGAGAAGTAGGAACTGGAATGGCTACTTAGAAAAATAAAGACATATTTCATTTCTTTAAAATTTTGTGCATGTATTACCTATTTTACAATCTGAAATAAGACAGAGCTTTTTCCTTACAGAGAAGGTAAACACACAAACCTCTCACAGACATAATACTTCAGTAAGGTATAAAGAACTGGTATATACCCTTTTTCTATGAGCAGGGTTTGATGAGAAGTTGGGGGTACCCAAAAACAGTACAGAAAGAAAAAGCTGAACATTCCTTCCCCCAAAAAATTCTTAATTTTTTACCAAGGGCTAGCTTTGCACTTTGGGGGGCTTCTGAGTTCTACAAAAGTTGGCTAATGTGCTGACAAATGTTTCTTGCTCACCCAGGAGCCCGGCCTGCTCCTGATCTCTGCTTTGAGAAGGTGAATGTGGCCGGGGATACCTTTGGAAACTGTGGGAAAGACATGAATGGGGAACACAAGAAATGCAACATGAGGTAATGACCACAGGGCCAACCCTGTAAGATTAAGGTTGACCGAGCAATTTCTCCTCTGTCCTCACTTCTGCCCAGCTCAGCAGCATGGGCCTTTAAATAAATTGTCAGAGTCAGTCATGAATTTCAGGCCCATTGTGGGACAATGTACAGTCTAAAGAAGTCAAAAGGAGAGCGTGGATGGCAATGCTTCCTAGAAAGCTGGTCAGACTTCTCTTGGGACCTTACAGTCGGGTAGGGAATCAGCTCTCTCGGGTCATTTTTGTGGGATGCTAATTGTACCCTCATCTGAGTAACCTGTCACTCATTTATTCATTCATTTCAACCAACCATTCCCGCAGCCATCCATCTATTCATCCACCCATCCACCCATCTACTATCTGTTGAGAGTTTGCTATGTGCCAAATACTATGCTGAATACATGGAACTTTTCATTACAATACATATAACAAAGCTGTGGAGAAGCCACCCAACTTGGTCTTACTAGATCAAGGTCTTACTTAATAGGTCAGCCTTTCCTTAGTAGGTCCCAAGGTAAGTTACACCTAAGTTGAGATCTGGAGAAATTACCTAGTTGAACAGAATGGGCAATGGTGCGGGTACACAGGAGATGAGTAGAGAGAAACTGGTGGTAGGAGGAGCTGGTAGCAGTTTGTATAGTTAATGCATAATGTGGGGGTGCATTGGGGAGGCAATGGCTGAGAAATGAGCCTGGACAGTTGAGCAAGCACCAGATCATGAAAAGCCTTGAATGCATGACTAGGACAGTTTGGACTTTGGCTTGAGAGGAGTTTGGAAATTAGACTCCAGTGGGGGCAAGACTGGAAGCAGGGAGATCAGTTCTCTGGTGTCCAGGTAAAATAGGATGGCGATGTGATTCAGGGTTAATATACATGAGGGAGGATGGACAGGACTCCAAAATCACTGGAACCCAGGAGTGAGGGAGAATGGGTGAGTTGGGGATGACACCAGGCTTCTGGCTGCAGCATCTGGGTGCATGGGGTTGGATGGAGCATAAGGGGGCAGGTTTCTCAGGTCAGGCAGTTGTCCTTGCAGTAAAGAGGACTTCTCAAGGCCTGTTCTCTGGCCTAGTACTACCTGGGGACAAGGATCTTATTTCCTATCCTTAGTCTAAGTTCACATGAGATCTCTCGTGCTGGGTCCCTAGAGCTCCCCTATCCAAGCCTGCACTCCTAGTCAAGAAAGACTAAAGCTCTTCTGAGCCCTGGCTCTTCCCTTGCCTCTGATTCCACTCCCTTCCCTCCCTCTCTTTCGGGCTCAGAGATGCCAAGTGTGGGAAGATCCAGTGTCAGAGTTCTGAGGCCCGGCCCCTGGAATCCAACGCAGTGCCCATTGACACCACCATCATCTTGAATGGAAGGCAGATCCGATGCCGAGGTACCCATGTCTACCGTGGTCCCGAGGAAGAGGGTGACATGCTGGACCCAGGCCTGGTGATGACCGGGACCAAGTGTGGCTACAACCACGTGAGTCCCTGCCCCACTCAGGGGAGAGGAGAGAGAATAAGAAATGTGAACTCTGGAGGGAAGATGCCCAGGCTCAAATCCCACCTTCCTGGCTTCTCCAAGCCTCAGTGGCTTCCTTTGTAAAGCATGTTAGTAATAGCATGACCCACCCCCTAGAATTGTCGTAAGGATTAAATGAGATAATCCCTGGAAACTGCTTAGAGGGGCTAGCTATTATCACTTCTGTCTTCATTGTGAATTATTATATGATTTAAGAAATGGCCTAGACTCTAGTCCAAAAGCATGGGGGAAATAAGGGCGCCTAAATCAGAGTTAACTGAGAACAAAATTATAAAAAAAAAAAAAATGTGCAGCCTTAGTATAAGACATGGCACAGAGTCGACTGCTATCACCGTCATTATTTTTAAGGTTAATACTTAAATTATTATATATGAATATATAACTAACTAACATATAGCCAACACAGTAATGTAGAATGTAATAACATATTTATTATGTTAAATGTAATGTTTTAATAATATATTTGTTATTTTCTCTATGATCACAAAAATAATACCTGAATGTAGCTAACTATCATCCTGTCCTGGCCTTTTGGCCATAAATAACTGGAAGTGAGTCACATTTTTGAGTCTTCTCTATTCCAAGTGTGAAAACTCCAGCTTCCTGATTGCCAACCAGTGTCCCTGCTGTTGGACTGACACTTTGCTTTCCTCCCCACTGCAGATTTGCTTCGAGGGGCAGTGCAGGAACACCTCGTTCTTCGAAACAGAAGGCTGTGGGAAGAAGTGCAATGGCCATGGGGTGCGTGTGCCCGGGGTCCTGGGGCTCCTCTGCACCGATGCCTGTGAGGGCAGGCCCGTGGGAGGCCGGAGTGCTCTGGGGTGCTGACATCCGTGCCCCTCCCTCCCTCCAGGTCTGCAACAACAACCAGAACTGCCACTGCTTCCAGGGCTGGGCCCCGCCCTTCTGCAACACGCCCGGCCAGGGGGGCAGCATCGACAGTGGACCCATGCCCTCCGACAGTGAGTGCTAGGCTTGCTCGTGGCCTCTGCCCACTTTTGTGAGGGGGGGCGGGTGGCATGTTGTAGAGAGGGAACGGGTCAGCCCCATTATCCTGATTTTGTAGATGAGGGAACAAAAAGGAGGAACCAAGTGGGAGAGGGGTGAGGCTGACAGGCTGGGGGCGGGTGGCGCTTCTCAGTGTTTTTTCTCTTACCATGTCTACTGAGAGGGTCTGACACTGCTTGGGTGAGAGAGATGAAGAGAGAACACAGGTTATTGAATAATTTCATCCAGTTTTGGACAGTGGGCTGGTGATGGGTCCTTCTCAGCCACACAAAAAGAATCATGAGCCTGGGGCACATTATAATAGTTCAGAATCCCTGGATGAACAAAGCTTAAAATGGAGAAATAGACCTGTGAAAAAATTTAGTTTTTAGTGTAAATCACAGATATTCTAGCCGTTTGGTTCCCAAACTCTTTCTTTTCCTCCCTCAATGCGTTTTTTCTTTTCTTTGTTTCTTTGTATTGGTTTTTTTTTTTTCTTATTTGTCTTGATGGGTAGTGATGTATTTATTGTTTCTTGCTTTCTTGATCAGTTTTTTCTTTCTTTTTTTTCTTTTCTTTTCTTTTATTTTCTTTTCTTTTTTTCTTTTCTTTTCTTTGTCTTTTCTTCTTTCTTTCTTTCTTTCTTTCTTTCTTTCTTTCTTTCTTTCTTTCTTTCTTTCCTTTCAATAGCAAAGTACTTGTACTTGAATGAAATCTTTTGGAGAAGAAATCCCAATAGAGAAAACAGATAAAGTAGTGTGTCCCTGGTGTATATCTATTTTGTATGCTTAAAAGTATAATCTATGAGAATGCTGAGGTGGCTTTGCTGAAACCAAATATGAAGTTGTGGGTTACTGGTGAGACTTCTAGTCTTAGAACAGTCTTAGTCTTTCAGCATTTTGGGTTGGTAGCTTTGTGTCCAGAAAAACCATATTCAGGCTAAAAACTAGTGGTAAGTAATAATAAAACTTGAGCTCCTTGCCTCAAAAAGGACTCTTCAATTCAGCAGAAGTGGCTAGAGAAGCTTCATTACAAGGTCTGAACAAAGCAAGTTGACATGACTTGTTTAAGCTAGTATTAGTGGATTCCCAGTGGTACATGTGTGCGTTTCATTATACTTCTTAACTTAAAATAAATAATACATATTAAATGCAATCAAATATCTGAAGAAGAATCAGGAATACAGTGTTTGAACAACACTACTGTGGCCCAAACAGCTTCTAAATTTCTCACTTGGGTTCTGTTTCTGGAAGGTGTTGGTCCTATGATAGCTGGAGTGTTCACGGCCGTATTTGTGCTGGCAGTCCTTATGCTGATATACTGCTGCTGTAAACAGAACAACAAACTGGGCCAACTCAAGCCCTTGGCGCTCCCTTCCAAACTGAGGCAACAGTTCAGGTATGATGGGGGTATGATGGGGTGCCATGAAGGACTGGGGTCCACTTGTGGGTCATTAAGCTTTCCGTAAGCAGAACTTGATAACAACAAAACCAAAACAAAACAAAACCTGGTGGCAGTGAGTCTAATGCAGAGAAGGCAAATGAGCGGGCCATGCTGCCATCTTCCCCCCAGTGATTCGTTCCTTTGGATCCTGGGGATGAGTAGTTTCCGAGTCCCCTATTAAATTACATTTGTTCTGGGGTGGACTTTAAATCCCACGTCTTTCTGGGTCTATGCCTGAAGGGAATCAGTGGCTAGCTGGTGACACCCTTGTGTCTGCAGACTTGGCAGAGATTTAGCTGCTTGCTGGTCATGCTGGGCCAGAGGGAACTCAGACCCAGACCCCTTCTGAACTTTCCCCCTCTGCCTTCTCCCCCATCCTTGTTACTAGCTGTCCCTTCAGGGTGTCTCAGAACAGTGGAACTGGCCACGCCAACCCAACGTTTAAGTTGCAGACGCCCCAGGGCAAGCGAAAGGTAAGGGCTTCACACTATTGAACTTTGTTGCTTTTCTGTTATCCCTCAGAACCCTGCTGGATTTTCCTAGGAGCTTCTGTGGGCCTCTGGGATTGGTAATAAAAGCCACTTTCTTGGCTCGAGAGAGATTCTATTGGTTCTGACTTAAAGATTGCACTTGACCTCTGGGAACCTGGGGATTTGGCCTCTGTCATCTCAGTGACACACACAAGGACACCTCTGAGTTTTTCAGTATATTGAGGATCCCTGTTTCTCAGGCATTTCTTGTCTTATGCGTATAGGTGACCAACACCCCCGAAACCCCGCGGAAGCCCTCCCAGCCTCCTCCTCGGCCCCCTCCAGACTATCTGCACGGCGGGTCGCCACCTGCACCACTGCCAGCGCACCTCAGCAGAGCTGCTAGGAACTCCCCAGGGGCAGGGCCCCAAGTAGAGAGGAGGGAGTCATCCAGGAGGCCGCCTCCCAGCCGGCCAGTGCCCCCTGCACCAAACTGCATCCTCTCCCAGGTAAGTGGATTCTCGGCAGCCCTGGACCAGGGGCAGTGTTTTTAAGGGCGCCGGCAATGGAGAATGACTGTGCAGATGGAGTTCTGAGTCCAGAGCGGACCACATTCCCTGCATTCTGCTAAATGCAGGGAACGCGCAGAAGGGGAGATGGTGAGCATGGAGAAATTTACTCCCCAGGGAGCCCCCAAACTACAGAGGCTTTCCTTCTTGGTTGACCTATTATATGACAGCCCACTTACCTCCCTCCTGCCCCCAGTGAACTTCTTTCAGTTCCTGTGCTCTTTTTCTCTCCTCGAGGTCTCTGCAAATGCTTTGTCTTCTGCTTGGTACATTCTTCCCTCCTTTTGCAGGGCCAGCTCCTATTCATCCTCAGATCGCTTCCTAGATGCCACTTCCCCCAGAAGCCCTCCCTGACTGCCACACCTGCCTCGGTGCCCCTGTACTTCTCTCATCATAGAACTTATCCCACCAAATTGTTCCTTCCACTGATCAGGAAGTCTTCCTGGGGGAAACTAACTCGAGGGCAGGTCAAGGGGCAGGGGCCCCCGGGAGGTGTGAGCTGCCCCGCCAGCAGCCTGTTCATCTGGCCTGTCTATGCTCTGATGGCTCCCACTGTATCTTCTTGCGGAGTTTCCTGCAGCATAGACAGACATATTTCCCGGGCAGTGGCTAGACATAGTACCTTCCAGAGCCGTCCTGTGTGTTCTGGGTGTGAAGGGTCCTCTGAAGTGGGGCAAAGGACGTGCTTATTTTCCTCCTGGAACTGCTTTTCTTGGGCATGGAGAAGGGCTCTGCTGGGGCCCCAGCTGACCCCATGGGGTTGGCACCAGCTTGGGGAGGGTCCCTGGGACATGGGGCAATGTCCTGGTGTGGCAGGGCTGAGAGACTTAGGTTTGGTTCTCCAGTGAGGTGGAGTTGCCACTCCCATTTTTCTCATCTGAGGCAAGGGTGGGATGGAGAATGGCCATGCAGGAAGGGGGCAGGGAGGACTAGCAGTGAGACTGGATGGGGGACCAGGGAAAAGAACAAGAGGGCAGAAATGAGGAGAGGGGGCAGAGGGTGTATTAGCCAGCCCGGGAGGCCCTGAGTCCATCTGACCCCCTGACCGGGGGCTTAAACACAGTACTTTCCCACAGTCCTGGAGGCTAAAATCCAAGACCAGGGTGTCAGTAGGGTTGGTCTCTTCTGGCTTGCAGATGTGGCCACTTTTCTCCCATGTCTTCTGACAGTGCTTCCTTTGTGCCCCAGTGTCTCTGTGTCCAGATTCGTTCTTCTCATGATGCCCGTCAGACTGAATAAGGACCAACCCTCATGGCTTCATTTTAACTTAATTACCTCATTTAATTCCCCGTCTCCAAATATAGTCACATTCCGAGGTCCTGGGGCTTAGGGCTGCTACATTGGAATCTGTGGGTGGAAGAGCTAGGATCTCAACCTAGGTCTGACTCCAAACCCTCTACCACCCTGTGAGCCAGCTCCTGGTGTAGGCCCTGGGGTCCCCCGAACTGAAGGAGACACAACCCTGTCTTGGGGGGCATTCATAGTCCAGATCTCAGCTCCAGCACTTGCTAGCTCGGTGACTGGACCACCCTGGGGAGGTGGTGAAGCTTTGTAACCCCTTCTGTTCTCTACAGATATGTAGGAGCTTCTATTCCCTACTGGGCAGTGGTGAGCAAAGCACATGCCAGCTTTGCATGACAGGGCTCACATCCTGCTGGGCAAGAGACTCTGTTATGTGTAGTTACAGTGGTGATCAGTGCTATGAAGGAGAGGTTCGGGGTTCTCAGAGAGTTATAGGGGGACTTGACCTACTCTGGGAAATCTAGGAAGGCTTCCCTGACATTTAAGCTGAGAGCTAAGGGATGAGTAGGAGTTAGCAGGCTGTAAGGGGTGGGAGAGGAGAGAGTTTTCCTGGTCCAAGGACATGCTGGTAGGGAGCTCCCTGGGGCCCAAGGAGTTATGAGATGAGGCTGGAGAATCAGGAGGGCCTGCATTCCTTGGGAAGGGCACACTGGTGGGGCATGGTGACATGATCCACTTTTCTATTTACGAGGATTGCTCTTTGGGCTCACTTTAGGCAGGAGTGGGAGGGACCCACAGATGCTTCTGGGGCTGTTAATCTCTCATGCTCTAGGTAGGGATTACGTAGGTGTGTTCACTCTGTGATTATTCATCTAGTTGTATATTTGTGATTCACAGTTTTATATGTATATTACACTTCAACTTTTAAAAAAACTGTTTAAAAAAACAGTGTAAGGTTCACTCTAGCAGCAGTGTGACTCACTGATCAGAGGGGCTGACATACCAGTCAGAAGGTTTAAGTGCCACCCAGAGGAGAGATGATGGTAGTCTGGAGCAGGGGGTGGCAGGAGTGCTGGATTGAAGCTGATGAGAGATGTGTAGGAGAAAAAAATAGATGGGGAACAGTTACCGATGCCCCCAGAGTCTGGTCTGTGCAGCTTGACTGATGGAGGTGCCACCCCCCGAGTGAGGAAGGGAGCAGTGGGCCAGAGCGGCACAGGGACTGTTTCTGCCTCTGGGAAACAGGGCTGGCTGAGGCCCCCAGTAGAGCCCAGCTGGGGCCCTGCAATATTGCCTGTGACAGGAAGCTGCTCCAGAAGGCCTGGTATTGCTGTGCCGTGCCCATAAGGCTCCTGCCCAGATGCCCACTCTCACCCCCCACCCCCCGATTGCTCATTTTGCACAGCAAGGAGCTAGAGGACATAGCATTTCTCCACAGCAACCTGACATCTGCTCCCAGCTGTTGCTTCCCCCAGAAAGTCTCTGTCCTGGCCTCCAGCAGCCACTGCCATTTGGCAGCTGTCTGGGCTAGAAGGTTATGGGATTGCGTTGTCCTTTGGGGAAGGGATAGAGTTGGAGAGCATGGCTTTCTGGTCACAAGAATCTGTTATTCTTCTGTTCTTTGACCAATAGTTTCTGCTCTCAGTTTTCTGACGGCTGAGAAGCTTCTTTCCAGAAATCCCACTTCTCTAATTTGCTCCTGCCCTCTCTGTATGCTTGCCTTTTGGCCATTGTTAGGCCTGCTAGTGACCTCAGGAAGAGGGACAATCAAGGGCTGCAGGCACTGGAATTCCCAGGGCCCGGAATTGGCTTCTGCCTCACACCTCACCATCTTAGGGATCTGTGAGGGGTGGCATGGGCCATTCTTTGCCCTGTAAAAAAAATAAAGTTATTTTGGTCACAAGAGAAATACATATTTGAAGAATTTTGAGTAGCTCAGAAATTTATTTGTAAAAGACTTTTTATTTATTCATTTGAGAGAAGAGAGAGAACATGAGGTGGAGGGAACAGCAGAAAGAGAGGGAGAAGCAGATTCCTCACTGAGCAGGGAGCCCGACTTGGGGCTGGATCCCAGGACCCCAGGATCATGACCTGAGTCAAAGGCAGACATTTAACCCACCCAGGGCCACCCTCAGAAATTTATTTATTCAGCTAATATATGTTGAGTGTTTACTGTATACTAGGCACTGTTCTGAAAGCTTGAGCTGTGTCAGTGAACCAAACAGACAAGGACCTCTGCCCCTGCTTCTGGTCTTGTGGGGGGTGGAGAGGTAGAAAAGAAGAAATAAGTAAGTTGTACAGTATTTTGGAAGAAGGAAAGTGATATATACCTGCCCCCTTCCAAAAAAAAAGTAGATTGGGATTAAAGGGTCTGAAAGTGCTGAATGCCAGGGTGGGGGGTGTTGTAATTTTAAGTAAGGTGGTCAGGAAAGACCTTATTGAGAAGGTGACAAAACAAATATAAAAGCACAAAGAGGGCACCCCGGTGGCGCAGCGGTTTAGCGCCGCCTGCAGCCCAGGGCATGATCCTGGAGACCCAGATGGAGTCCCACGTCGGGCTCTCTGCGTGGAGCCTGCTTCTCCCTCTGCCTGTGTCTCTGCCTCTCTCACTCTCTCATGAATAAATAAATAAAATCTTTAAAAATAAAATAAAAGCACAAAGAGAAGAATCCCGTTAATGGCACCACCCACAGAAAACGAATACAGAAAATGTGGTTTCTTCTTTAAAAAAAATTTTTTTTATTTACTCAAATAATACACATATATGCTCTTGTTAAAAAAGTTGAATGCAGGGCTCAAGTTGAATATGGGGCTCCTGGGTGGCTCAGTTAGTTAAGTGTCTGCCTTTAGCTCAACTCATGGTCTCATGAGTCCTGGGATCGAGCCCCATGTCAGGCTTCCTGCTCAGTGGGAAGCTCTCCCTCTCCCCCTGTGTGTGTGTGTGCGTGTGCACATGTGCACGCACACTCTCTTTTCCCAAATAAATAAATATTTTTTAAAAAAGTTGAATGTTCCCCTGGATGACCCCCTCCCCACTCACACCCCATCCCTAACCTCTGTTATCTATTTGGTCCGTATCCTTTCTGACTTTCTTCTGTGCGTTTACATTTATGGAGTGGGGGGTGGGGGTGGGAATAGGAGGGCACACATGTTGACTTACTGTACATAAACCATCCTCCACAACTTGTACGTCAGCTCTCAATGATTCTCAATCATCATTCCACCTGAGCCTGTATACCCCACTTTATTCTTTTAAAATTCCACCTCAATTGTCACTATATTAACTGTACTAACTTGTCTATTGATGGAAATTTTGGTTGTTGGTAATTCCTTTGGCTGTCACAAACAGTGTTGCAAGGAACATCCTTGCAATTTTATTTTTGTGCACGTATGCAAATAGTAGGAGGTAGAATTATCAGATTGGAGAATGACCCATTTCTAATTTTAACAGATAATGCCAACTTGCTCTCCAAAAAAGCTTTTTCCTGAACATGTAAACATGTATACACACAATTTGTTTTTAAATAGGACCCTACAGTATTTCCCTTTGGTCATCTGATTTTGATCGTAATATGTTGGGAGCATTTTCTTTCAAATAGGCCCCTCTGGCCTTTGAGTGAGGTTTGTGGCTTTCTCCCCAGGATTTCTCCAGGCCACGGCCACCGCAGAAAGCACTCCCCGCTAACCCGGTGCCAGGCCGCAAGAGCCTCCCCAGGCCAGGTGGCACCTCCATCCTGCAGCCCACCGCCACCACTCCTCTGCAGCCCCGGCCTCTGGCAGCACCTGTCCCAAAGGTGAGTCCATGGAAGCCATCAGGGTATAAACTAGGGCCAGAGGGCTCCAGGAGGCAAGAATGTGGTTGAGAAAACAGATTCGTGCTTCTTTTTGCAGGGGTGAATTTCTAGAACAAAAATCAAAGACAAAAGCTTAGTGTTTCTCTTTCTTCCCACAGTTTCCTGAATACAGACCACAGAGGGCTGGGGGGATGATTGGCTCGAAGATATAGACCCCTCTAAAGGAGCTTCTGCCCTTCCTTGAGGACTCTGAAACCCCCAGAGGATCCGTGGCCATGGAATCCAGAACAAGCATGTTTGGCCACCTCCAAGTCCTTCCTCCCTGCTTTCCCTCCTCCCAGAACGACCACATCTCTGAAAATCTCCATCTTGACTCAGTGCCTCCTTGGCTTCCCTGGAGGCCCAGAGAGACTACTACCCAATGGCATCATAGTGTTTTGTGCAATATACTGCCCCGGGGAAGGGAGGGGAGAGCACGGAAGAGAATGAATGGCAGCTTCTCCTCCAACCTCCCTTCGGCTGGCCTGTCACCTCCCAGGTGTCAGTGGGGATGGTCTGGGCTGTCAAAGCTGGTAAACCCAACTGGGAAAGGTCCTACTCAGCCCTTCAGCCCAGGACTTAGCTTGGAGAAGCATCCATTCATGTCCTCTGGTGGAGGGTATGCATGAGAGCTTGCCATTGCCTCTGTCTTCCTCGAAGGTCCCAAGCTAGACAGAGGGTGGACACTTACTCATCCTTTTTAGCTCTGTGATTGAGAGGGGTCAAACCAGCCTCCACGGTGGCCCTGCCCGGGGCTCAGTTGACTTTACCACTCCTGGCTCTGTGGCCACATGTGAACAAAAGAAGTCCCCTCCCCTTCCCTCCCCCCAAGCCCCCACCTCCCCTGATTCACACGGGTCCCCCTGACTCTGACAGGTACTATTTGTGGGCAGTATAGACAGCAGAGGGAGCACCAGGCTTGGGCCTCCTCTGAGCCAATGCCAAAGGTTGCGGCTCTCAATGGAATCATTCTCGGTTGCCTATTGTTTTCTTCTCTTTCCAAGTGTGCTCGGCACTTCTGGTTTCTCCTTCAGAAATTTCTTCTTCCCCGCTCAGACCTACCTAATGTGTGGTGCTGCAATGAGTAGGTCTTCAGCGGTCCCAGCCTCCTGGAGTCCTGGTGCTTGTGACGTACATGTGAGGATCCTGCTTCAAGGATTGGCCACTGGGTATCCCATGTGGTTCTCAAGAGCATCCACTGGCCATGGCTGGGGGTCGAAGCTTTATTTGCCATTGTGTTTTGTGACCTCCGTAGAGTGACGGTCTTACCCCCTACTCCCTGATGGAAATCTAAGTAAGGTCCTCAGGGGTGGCAGCAAAGAGGGCAGAACCCCAGCCTGTTCCTAGGTCTGGTCACTGATTTGAGGCACGATCGTTGCCTTCTGAGCAGGGAGCTGACCTGTCTCTAGAGATCTGTAGAGAAGCAGCAGTCAATAGTCTTGAGGGAACAGTCTGAGCTGGGGCCACCAGGCTCTTTATCATCCACTTCCTTGTGTTCTTTCTTCTGGTCACTGCCCTCATCTGACCTTTACAGAAAGAACTTGGAGCAGCTGGGGAAATGCCACTCCAGTGGGTATTACCACCTGGTAATAGAGTTTTTTGGTTTCATATGAAGGCTATGGAGCAGGGAAGAAAGGCTATGTGGTGCTCTGCTCAATTGGACAACTTGTCACTGGAGATGTTCTCTGGTGATGGTCTCTCACCCCCAGAAGGGTGCTGTGCTGTCTCCACCTCCTATAGTGAGCTGTTGTTCACTCTTGAAAACCTCAAGGAAGAAGCTTGAGCTCTCACTCCCAACCACCAACCCAGGGCCCCCTTACAGTTCTCTGCACACAACGGGTGCTCAATAGATGTTCTCGGGTTTTAGACTAGTAGGAGATTTAGGATATGCCTCCAGGGACACACATGGGGTGGATTTAGAAAGATCTCAGGAAAATGAGGCTCTTTTCCCTCAGGTAGTCTGATAATCCTGCCTCTGTCTGCCAGACATGGGCCCTGGTTGATCCCCATAACCAGTTTCCACCTTCCTTGCTACCTGATTAGGTCAGGGGACAGCCTTCCATATAATTGTGCTACTCCAAACGCCCCAGGCCTTAAGGTCGGGTTCCAGAAAAGTAAAGGTGAAAACACTCTAGGAAAAAACAAATCACTCTTATGCCCACATGCATGCCTCACAGACGTTCCTGTGGTATGTCCCATACATCAGGAGGTGGAAGGCTCAGAAGTGAAAATGCCGCAGCCCTTCTGGCTGCAGGAGCCTTTTGAACTTGAAATCCACCCTCCCCACACCCATGCCAGAAAAAGCCCTGGGTTATATTTCCTTGTTTTTTTGTTTTTATTTTATGTTATTTTAATAGCCCCTCCATCCCATAAAATTGTACTGTGAACTGGAAGAAGGTTGAATTTTTAAAATCTGATGGAGACTTTTGGCAGCCGGTTCTATTTATGGTCTCACTTCTGGCTGCGCTCAGGGACCAGGAGTCGCCATATCGGCAGGCCGGAGAGGCTGCCCGGGAGCAGGAGCGACCACCAAGCACTCCCCTTTTCTCTCCTGTGCCCAAGTGCTGCTTGAGGTGACAAATAAAAGCAAATACGGCCTTAAGAGGGACTTTATTAGAAAGGATTACTGCAAGGTGGCGGAAAGGGAATTTGTAGTTAGGGCAGGGGCTCTAGGCAGAAGGCTCAGGTGAGCTCCCACAAGATCTGCGAGCATCTCAAAGCTCAGAAAGGAGAGGCCTTTCCTTTAACAGTTGGAGCAAACCTAGCCAGAGAGAACCGCACCTGGGGTGTCCTTGAGCTCAGCCTCCCTGGAAAGGGGCTGCTGCAGTGGGGTCCTGTGCAGACTCAGGCTGAGTGGGGGGCCAAGTTCAGAATTGGGTGGGGAGGAGATGAGCCTGGCTAGAGCTGGGTGGAGGGAACCAGCACTTTGTTCAGATGGACAAAGGAGCTAGCACCTCCATCCCCCTGTCTCAGAATTTTATCCCCAGTACCTGGCTCCAGGTTGTGACTACCTGCCTGCCATGAGGTCCTTTTAGCCTTGCTTACTTCTCCCTTTAAAGACCCTTTTCTGCCCCAGCTCTGAGATGCTTGCAGATCTTACGGGATTGTGGGAGCCCCTGCTGCATACTGCAGTAGCCCCTTGCTATCTCTTGCAATAGTCCTTTTGAATAAAACCTTCCCTTACCTATGTCCAAATTTGTTCTTATTTGGCCAAGGTTATGGAAGACTCGCATATTTTAAATTGGGGACCAGTTCTAAAGTTATGATTGTGTTGAATATGTGTATAACAGCTCTGCTGAACACCCAAGGGAATGCCAACTGGAAAGGTGCCCCATCCTTAGGGAAGCTTGCTAAGAGGGGTTCTGCAGAATCCAAGCCAGTGTCCCCAAAGTCACCCTTCTGTGCATCCTCTCACACCATCCACTGTGTGTACGTACGTGTCTGGGATCTAGGGCAATGTGAATTTTCTTTTTCTTTGGAGATTGTTCACGGAAAACAGATCCTCTTCTCTCTTGTCCACCTATTAATTGTTTACAATATTTGTACATCTATGCAAAATACTTGAATGGGCCATGGTGCCTTTTTTCCTTGTTTGTATTTAATTAAAATAAATTGTCATTTGAAATGTCTGGTTTGGCAGTTATTTTTGTTTGTTTTAATCTCCCACTGCTCAGCCTGGATGGGATCCATCCCATGAGGACTCCTCAGAAGAGTTCCCACAAATGACTGGCAGCCTGCCTGTCAGGCCATAGTGGAAGACCTGAAGCCACAGAAAAGCCCTGGGTTTTCCCGTGACCAGTCAAGGTGGGGTGTTTGTCTTTGTACCTGGACATAGGCTGGTCTAGTTTAGTTAGGTCTTGGATCATGAAAGGCATGAATGATCCTGGGATTCTCTGCTATCAGAGAACCCAGGTGGAAAGGGCTACACTCTCATGTTTAGGAGACAGACGAGATCCTGTGTTCGCCTCCTCATCTTCTTGCTAAGTAACATGCACTTCTGAGTGGGGAGAGACGTGCTCAAGGTCTGTCGGGCTGGGTGGGCAGGTGCACAGCCACGGTTAGGATTGGGTAGGCTTTCTGACTCCAGAGCCCTGTGTGATAATAGCTCACGCCTATTAGTGCCTTCCAGTCCACAATAGGACCCCACCCTCCTCTCATTTGATCCCCTCTATTTTGAGGTTCTCTAATTGGGAATCATAATAACCATGAGAGGAGGTAACATTTACCCAGTATTTAACGTATGCTGGCATTGTATGCTACTATCTTTATGTGAGTGATCAATCATCACATAAGCCCTGAGAAGTCTTTGGTATCTGATTATATTTTTCTAACTTCTCAGGGGTTTTGAGATTGCTGAAGGGTATCAAAGGCATCAAACACAAATGCTTTGACTATAAAAATGCCTGCTCATGAAACTAGCCCCTTCCCAAACACCCTTCATTTAAACTAGCCACTGTGTCTACCCTGCCAGCCAGTCTCTGGGCTGACAGTCCTTGATTGGTCAGCAACATATCACACAAAGCCTGGTCGGACAGACCTGGATCCAATCACAGCTCTGCTGCTTACTAGATGCGTGAGAGTGGATGAATTCCAGAACCCTGAGCCTCTTTTCACTACACAGTGGGAATACCTACCTCAAAAGTGTTGTGCTCATCGGTGAAATATTCCACATGAAAGCACCCACCTGTGCCTGGCACAAGCTAAGTGCTCAGAAACTGCTGACTATGTGAGTTTTAGTGTGGTTCTGCTGCACTTGCCAGGGTTTTATTAAGATCTGCTCTGGATTGAGAGCTGGCCACCAAGAGAATTTGGGCAAAGAAGGACTATAGGAACAGTATTGTTCCATATTCAATAAATGTTTTTATGAGTGCCAACTATGCGTTGGGCATTGAGAATAAGCAGCAAATAAAGACCAACTCCCATGGGGCTTATAACCAGACAGGGAAAACAGCACGGATCACAAGAAGAAAAGAAAGTAATGCCAGACTTAGTTTAGTCCTTTGGAGAGACATGTTGACTGGTGGTTCAGACTATAGGCTTAGAGCCAGAGAGCAACTTTGATTCTTCCTGGCTGTGTCACCTTGGGCGATTACTTAACCTCCCTGAGACCCTTTCCGCATATATAAAATGGAGATTAAAAATGTATCTACCTTGGGGATTTGTGAGGACTTAAAGAATTCACAGGAAGCTCTAAGTACTGTGCCTGGCTCCCAGTACGGGGCCCAGGCATTGACCAGGGATGAGTATCTTCAACTGATATTCCCAAAACAGCCTTTCCCACTGCAGTGAGGGTGTGGCTGTGAACACTACCATAAGGACTCTCTTGGCAGCCGCATCCCTCCAGAGATCAGGGACCAACCCCCCAGCACCAGACAAACCAGTTTAATTGTTCCATGTCCAAGGAAGGCCAAGACACAAGTATCAAGTAAACATGGTCAGAGGTCTTTATTCTTGACCCTGCAGCCCACACTCTCAGGGCCCTTAGATTACTGCCATTCTCAAGATCCAACATATTGCATTGATTTTAGTTACAGACAGAAATACACATTCATTAAAAGCCAGGGATTTGAGGCTGGAGGTGCAAGAAGCCAGCCTGTCAGTCAGACGGGCCCTTGGAGCATCAAGGCCAGCAAGAGTCTGGCCCAGGTTTGGCTGTGCTTAGGGCGTGGAACACAGTTTTGGGGTTATAAGGGGAGGCTCTGCACCCATTTGGGGGCTGAGGACCAAGCCTTCCCTCTTTATAGATACACTGGCTCTCTTCCTTCCCTTCCAACGGTGTGTCTACCAACTCCCATATCCTGGAGCCAGAAAGAAGGCAGGAAGGAAATCATCTTTCTCCAGCTGCTCTTGTTTTTTGAATGCTTCTGGCCAATGTGAGGAGACTAAAGACAGTCCCCAAAACAGATGGTGTTGGAGCAGTCACGACCTGCTGTTTCTCAGGGTGTCGGGGACTTGGCGGCAATCTGATCAACAGCCAGAACTCCCCCCACGCCAAGCTTACACCCCACTTGGTCACTGAAGTTCAGAGCTGATCCTACTGCTCAAGCCTCTAAGGCCATTACAGTCCAGAAACTACCCAGAGCCCTTTCCACCCGGGTTCTTGGTTGGGCATCAGAGTAAACACAGGAGTCAGCCCCAGGTTTCTAGAGGCCTATGGCTGCATTCTGCCAAATCCTGACTCGGCTCCTCCTTCTCGCCATCTCCCCAGATCCTATTTTGGTTTACTCCTTGAGGAAAAGGAAAGTTCATTCTGCCAAATGCTAGCTTGACAGCCAGACTACTTTTAAAAGCACTGAAAATGCTGTTCTCTTTCCAGAGAAATGAAACACTGGGTTGGACCAGCAGAGCATGGCTGTGGAGTATCTTTTGTTGTGTTCTTGTCATTTTGTTTTGAGTCCTAAGGTAATTGCCTGAATGTCCCAATGACGACTCCTTAGGATATAGAGAGAGACGGAAGGAGGTGGGGGATGGAGTGGAGTGGACAGAAACTAAGATGGTGACCTCCAGGCTGGAGCGCTCGGGGAACGGGGCTGGTAGAAATGTTCCCTGAGACATCAGGTGGCTTTCACAGTAAGAAGGTCAGCTGAGGTCATGCTTTTGTCTCCAAAGAGGAAGTGGCAAAAGCAGCAAGACGTCCCACATTAATTGTTGGCTCTGGATGGGGAGGCATGATGAATTGCTCTCTGGGCCTCTGGGAGTGGGAAGCAGCTGCAGTTCGTCCTTGGGCCGAGGAAGGGGATTCAGTCTCAGGAGAACTAGTGCTAGGGATTTCCTGACAACCAGCATCTCAGGGAAGTTCTTGGCCTCTGCTACATTCAACGGGTCAAATTCTCTCTTCTTCTCAACAACACGAAGATGGCGCTGAGGAAACAAGTGGGAAGGGAGGTCCAGGGGACCTGCTGGCACCAACAGAAAGTAGGGTATTTGGTCACTGAGGCTGTATCCATGAAGTTCTGCCGCCACCACTCACTGGGTAGGGATTTTCCTTCTGGAAACAGTGATGAGGTATAAACGAACATCTCAAGAGAAGAGAGCCCATTGGTAACAGTTGTGGTGAAAATGACCAGGTGCCTCTGAACTTGAGAGGTCAGGCTGTACCGTAGAGCTCATCTCCTCACTCATGTATTCCAAGCCTTAAGAATGGATTATAAATACTTTGGGCTTCTCTTCTGGTGATGGGGTGCTGGAAAGTTCTATATTATCCACAAGGACATTCTTGTCTTCTAGTCGAATGACAGTGGGCTCAGGGGTGGGAGATGGGGTTGGGTTTTTGTGCATGTGGGGCAAGCTGGTCTGGCTGATGTCCAGGTCTTTAAAAGCGTGAAGCATGAACACACCCAGAATGATGGTGACAAAGCCAGAGAGGGTGCCCACAATGTCCACTGCAGACATGCTGTACCATTCCTTGAAGAGGATGATGGAGGAGGTAACCACCACCGTGGTGAAAAAGACATAGTAGATGGGGAACACCAAGGAGGTATTAAAAATGTCTAGCGCCCTGTTGAGGAAGTTGACCTGAGTGCTGAGAGAAAGTGCCAGGATGAGGGACAGAATGTAGGGGAGGGGGTGCCGCACAACTGGCATCCCCTGGAAGAAGTTCTTTATGGTGATGCCCAGACCCTTGACAGCAGACACGGAGAAGGCCCCGATCACAGAGCAGATGATGATGTAAACGAGGATATTCCTTTGTCCATAGCGGGGGGCGATGACGAAGATGAGGATGAGGCACAGCACCAGCAGAAGCACAGCAAACACGATGTACCCTTCAGGAGGGGTGGAAAATAGATAATTGGAGCTGTAGAGGATGCAAGTAGTTTCTAGAGCCCTCCACCCACGGTAATGAGATATTAGCACTAAGGGTTGGGCTCTGAAGTCAGACAGACCTGAGTTCCAGTCCCACGTGACAACTTCTTAATAATTCGGGCAGGGGATTAATTACACCACAAGACTTCCATTTCCTCATTTGTAAAACAGGGCTAATAAGAGGACCTTCCTCATAGATCTTTTTTGGGGGGATTAAATGAGATAATACACGCTACAAGACTACGTCGTCCCCCCACTCATCCCCAGTGTGATGGTGTTTGGACAGAGGCCCTTGGAAGGTGATTTAGGTCATGAGGGGGTGCCCCCATGAATGGGGTTAGTATCCCTATAAAAGGGACCCCAGAGAGCTCCCCCACCCCTTCCACCATGTGAGGACACTGAGAGAAGATGGCCATTTGGGAACCAAATCTACCAGGGCCTTGATCTTGGACTTCCTGGCCTCTAGAACTGTAAGAAGGAAAATTCTGTTGTTTATAAGCCACCCAGTCTATGGTACTCTGTTATAGCAGCCTGAACAGGCCAGGACAAGGCATAGAATGTATTTAGAACCACGCCTGGCCCATAATAAACACACGATAAATGGCATCAATCAATACACAGCAGGCTGGGAAGCCTGTGAGCTAACCCTGGGACCAGCCCCCCCACCTCTCCTTCATTGGCTTTCTTCTCCTCCTGGTGGCAGCACCTGGCATGGTCAGCACGCAGCTAGGCCTTCCCTGTGGCTCATCCCCCAGTGCCTGCCAGCTCACAGGGCCTTGGAGCCTACCTGTGTCTTTCATCTTGGCAGCCATCTCAACTACGGTGGCGACCTTCTCTTCCTCAGGGGCGTGTATCACCATCACTGTGCTGCCGGCCACACAGATCACACAGCCCAGCTTCCCCAGCAGATTCAGACTCTCTCCCAGGAAGTAGGAGGACAGGATGGCACTGCATGTGGAAATGGGAGAGAGGGATTAGCAGCCGTGCCTGCCCCAGTGTCCTGAAGGGGAAAGGGGGCTGAGCAAGCATTCATGGAGAAGAACAGGTCAGGACTCACCACACCCCTCCTCAAAGTGTTTGAAATAGAAACTTGATGGGAGGGTTCCAGCGTGTGCCGGAGGAATCGACATACATGTGGACTTCTTTCATTTTAGAGACAAAAAGCCTCCCTAAATAGAAGGTCAGAAAAGCCCTTCGAGGCATTCTTGTCTAACTTCCCACCCGATGAGCACATCTTCCCTTAACATTATGAACAGATTGCTGTCAGGCTTGGCTTGTATACCTCTGATGGCAAGCAACTCACCCCTTCCCAAGGCAAGTGAATCTATTATAGACTTATTCTGGTCACCAAAAATATGACAACTTCTACTCATTATCCTATTCCTATTCCTTGAGTCATACAGAACACATCGATTCCTTCTTCCATTTGTATCCAATAATATAAACAACTATAATGACAATTACAGGCACTACGTCTTGGGCATGTATTATGTACTAGGTATTATGCTACAAATTTTCTACTTATTATATTTCATTAACATCCCACAACTCTTCGAGAAGTAAAATATACTATCCTCATTTTATAGATGAGAAAACTGAGTCTTGTAGAAGTTAACATAACTAGGCAAGGTTATACAACAGGTGAGTAGCAGGGCCAGGATTTTAGCTGAATTTCTGTCTAATTATAAAGCCTATGGGTTTTCCTCTATACCTCATTGAAGAGAATTCCTATGACTTCCCTGAGTTTTCTCTTTTCTGGCCCGAACACCTCCAGTTTCTTGCTAGTGATACCATTTTCATTCTCCTCACATTCTCAGATGAGGTGGCAGAGGTAGGGGAAGAAGGGAGGCAAATTGGGCAGGACAGGTATGCTCACAGGGCAGGTTTCTGTTTCTTTATAAAGGGAACATTAGCTTAGGGTAAAAAGCATTTGGCTGATCCAGGACTGAATTACTCCCCCAAAATTCTTGTTTAAGGTATCGAGAGAGAAGGGATTGATGTCCAAGCTCCTTTGACTGTATTCCATCTATCCTCTAAAACTACCACAAACATTTGCATTCAGGAGAGTCTGGGGACATTAGCCCAGGCTGAGGTCACATGATGGAGGATTTCCTACCTCTCCCAACTTCCTGGGAGTGGGGATTTGTACATTAATCAGATATGTGATAGTGGTATCACAGCTTCATCAGCCAACTGTGTAATGTGAGTCATGGTTCTGTTTGGTTTTGATTGTGTAAATGTTACAAAATTGTCATCAAGAGGATAAAACAAAACAGGGAATTATGGGGGCTGGGTATGGTTGGCTGTAATATACCTAGGCTCCCAGGTTAAGCCAATAATCACAGCCAGCTTCAAATGGGGCTCCAAGACCCCCACAGAGGAACTATGCTCATAGTTCAAGAAGAATGGGGCAATGGGAAGCACACACATTTCGTTCTTGAAGCAATGCCTTCAGGTAGGGGTTATTAGCATCCCCACTGAGCAGATGGGGAAGTTGAGGCTTAGAGTAGTGAAGTGACTGGCCCATGGTAATATAGATACTAAGTGGCAGAGCTTAAGGTTAGAACTCAGGGAGCGCTGGTCTCCAGCTCATGCTTCTCAACTTGCATGTTGTGTCCACTGAGACACCAAAAGACTGACATGAGACATTCAACATGGTGGCAGTGGAAGCCCTTACAACCAGCTTGGGCTTGGTCTGCCCCGCTATTGGCCAGTCATTTGAGGGGATGCTAGAACAGGTGGCTGCAAACAATCCAAGGATCAGGGGCTCTGATCAGCACGGTGCCTCTCTCTGGGAGCTGGAACCAACTCAGGTCCCTGGTTGCAAGTGGCAGTTGACCCCACTTGCAGATCTAGCCCTCAACAAACTGAATATAGGAAGGAGGCAGAGACAGCGTGAGAGGTGACAACAACCTTATGAGGACACTCAGTGCTCCCAAAGGTGTGACGACTGTTGCAGGAGCAAATGCATAGGCCCCAAAGTTGGCGACTTCTCCAGCAGCCACTAGGAAATAAAGAGAGAAAACAGGCTAGCGTGGTTTCAATGAACCATCTGCAGCCCAAATTAACCTGGGCAGAGACAGCATCATTCAGTGATCAACCGTTCACAGAATCCCAGGCCAGCATTCCCTCAAGTCTTGATCCTTACTCTTTCCCCCTGGTGAATCTGGTCAGAAGGTCAGGTCCAGACCAGCCTGATCAAATCCTTCCATTTTAAAGATAGGCGAGTGAGACCTAGTGTCGAAGGTCACGTGACAAGTTTGTGGAAGGATGCCTTCTTGTTCTTGAGGCATCCTGGCTTCTAGTTCAGGTCACAGTTGAGTGTACCTTGGGGACTGCCAATGTTTGGTCTGGATCTATAAGTTCTAGAAAGTGTTAATTACCAAATAAAGAAACATTTAGTTACTGATTCTCCAAGTAGCAGTTGGTCATGAGCCATCTGTCGCAGAGGAACTGTGTCTAGCCTAGACCGGTGGGCAGGTGGTGAGAAAGTATGACATTCCCAAGTAGCCGAATTCTCCACCTTTGAGTTTCCAGTTTGCAGACTCCTCCTACAAGTGCATTTCCTGTCTCTCCTGTAGAGAATGACCTGGGTGTGCCCTTTGAAAGTAGAAGATGAATGTGATAGCCCTGGCTAGGACTGGGACCTGACTTATAAATAGAAAGCTGGCTAAATTTCCATTCAAAAGAATTAGGGTTTTGAAAGCCAGACAGGATGGGTGGAAAGCCAGGGAAATGTGTGAATGTGCAAATTTAAGGAAACCATAAGTGGCAGACCAGCCTGGTTCTAAGTGAGCCAACACATTGCCTGTGGAATGGGAAAACTGGCTGAGGAGACCCAGCCTCTACCATGTGGAAGTCCCAACAGACTCCAACCGGCAGTGATGACTCTCTCCATGTCAAGGGAAGTTGAGAAATTACACCTTTATCATTAGCAGCTCTCTACAAACCCCGCTGGGAATACGTGTTTCCTGGCTGAAGGACTGACCAACTTTGGGTGGAGAATGTGATCTGATATATACAGAAAATGCTCTGCCTGCAAAGATGCCAAGGATTTCCCCCTTGAGAATCTGGGCCTCAGATTCACACTTTGTGCAATGAAGACAGAAAAAACGCATCCACCTCTCCTTTCATCTCCGCCTCTACCCTCAACGGGTCAGTGTCGTTAGGAAAGAACCCACTTACTGGTGAGGAATCCAGCCCACCACATTGCATCCTTCAGGTAGCCATACCCTCCGTCCACTGTAGAAAAGAATGGACACAAAGTTAGAGCTTGGCCATGCTTTCTCAGGCACCTTTCCTATGTCTACCTTCACTCCCTAATCTCGAAGTGTTAAATACATGTTCACTGTGGTTAGTCCTCTGGGCTTGCCTCTGGGTCCCTTCCTGGGTGAATTTATCCATTCTCAAAGTTTTAAATACCATCTTTACATGAGTGTCACATATGTATACTGAGCCTTTCGATGTACATCCGATTGCTTACTTGACATCTCCTGGATCTCTCACAGGCATCCCAAACTCTGTCCTAAATAGAACTCTTGATTCTAAATGCTCCCCACCCATCTACCAAATGAAACTCAGTAAGTGGCACCTCTATGTACCTCGTTGCTTAAGCCAGAAACCAGGAAACTACCCTTGACTCTCCTACTCCTCTACCTTCTGAATTCCATCCATCCTGCTGATTCCCTCTCCAAAGAGCATCTCACATGTGTCCACTCCACTACCATCTCGCCACCCCGATTCCAAGGCACAACCACCTCTGGCCCAGTGTGAGGCAATAGCCTCCTATGGTTCATCTGGTTACACTCTCATCATCCCTTTATAACCCATTTCCTCATAGCAACCAATGGTCTCTTAAGAATGTAAATCATATTGTTACTCCTCAGTTTGTAGCAGGCCAATGGCTTCCAAATACTCTTGGGATAAAGACCAAAATCCTCAACAAGCCAGTTCATAGTTTTGACCCTGTTCATGTTTCCAAAGGCATCTCTTGCCATACTTGTCATTACTATCTAGCCACTCAGGTTTTCTTTTAGTTCCTCCAAAATGATGAGCTCTTTTTGGCCTTAGGACCCTTGCATGTGCTTTTCTGTGTTGGGGAAAGTCTTCTTAACAACATTTACTTCTATCTACACTCTCTACCAGGACTTTGCTCGAATGTTGCTTCCCTTGAAATGCCCTCCCTGACTCCCTATCTCTGTTATTTCCCCCTTGGGATTCTCCTTCATCACACCCAAATCTTCTCCCTAATGACACTCATTTATAATTTGAGTTCATGTATTTATTTTCTGGCATTTCTCCCACTAAAATGGAGGCAGTATGAGGCCTGGAATTGTGTTTGCTTGGTTCACACGGTAGACTTTCAAACACTTGTCCAGAGGTAAAGGACAGAGCAGAAAAGACCACTGATCCTGACTTCCTCCCCGCTCCTCCCAGCTCTCCATTTAGGTGGCACCTGGCTCTAGAGCTGGGTATCCAACTGTCTGCTTGGCCCTTCACTTAGATTAACAGTAGTGCCGATACTCGTGCTGACTCTGTCCCAAGCCTCTTGGTAAACATGCTCCCTATCTTTTTTTTTTTAAAGATTTTATTGATTTATTCATGATAGTTACACAGAGAGAGACAGAGAGGCAGAGACACAGGCAGAGGGAGAAGCAGGCTCCATGCAGGGAGCCCAATGTGGGACTCGATCCCAGGTTTCCAGGATCGCACCCCGGGCCAAAGGCAGGCGCCAAACCGCTGCGCCACCCAGGGATCCCAACATGCTCCCTTTCTTCTCAATAATCCTAATGGCTGGAACTGTTCAGAACCCCATTTTACAGATGAGGAGACTGAGACACTTCCCCTGTCCAGGATCACATCACCAGGAATTAAAGAGCTGGAATTGGAACCTGGGGAGTGTGCTTCCAAAGCAGTGTCCCACAGAACACTAAACTGAACACGTCCCAACTTGAACCATCATCTTCCCATAAACCTGCTCGTCCTGAATTCTTCATCTCTGAAAACAGCACCCTCATCTCCCCAGTTGCTCAAGTGAGAAAGCTGAGTCAGTCTCGCCTCTGTCTGTACCCTCCCCTTGGAGCCAGTCAACACCAAGCCCAGTAAGTTCTACCTTCGAAGGCTATCTCTGGACTCCCCACTGTCTCCGTTCCCACTGCAACTCCCCTGGCCCAAGTTCTGCTGTCTCTCTTCCCTAACTGGTCTCCTAGGTGCCAGTCTTGTCCCCTAATCCATTGCCCACCCAGCAACCAGGAATCTTTTCAGATCCTAAATTGAACTGTCTTTCTCCTGTGTAAAACCTTTGTCACTTACAGTTGCACCCAAACCCTGTGGCACAGCTCCTAAGACCCTTCGAGATCTGGCCCCTCCCCCAACTCTTTCCACTGCCCTGTGCTCCAACCAGCCTGAACTCTTTCAGCTTCACTCATGCTCTCTCACCTCTGGGCCTTTGCACATGCTGTTCTTTCTGCCTGGAACACCACATCTTCCTCTTTTCCCCTTCATCTTGCCATCTCATTGTTTAAGTCCCACCTTCCGGATCACCTCTTATAGAAAAGCTCCCCTAACCTTCCAAGCCTGGGCATTACATGCACTCCAAATATTCCCAAAGTGTTCTGTATTTTCCCCATGATAGACAGCACGTCACACATTCTGGAACAATTGCCTGTTGACTCTCCTACATGATCAATGCCCCCATGGGACACTGTGTCCCCAGGTCCAGCATGGACCTGGCATACAACAGGTATATGGTAAATGATAATTAAATGAACAAATTCTTTAACATGATTCCTTTTCTTCAAAATGGGTTCATAGATATATACCTTATTTCCAAACAAACAAATCTCTTGTGGACAGTGACTCAATAATTCTTTTGTAGCCTGTAAGGGGGCTCCATCTGAGAGGCTGTGAGGGCACACTGGTGTGTGACGATGTCCTGGTCAGAGGTGTTTGCATTCCCATTTTGCAGGAAAGTTGGGGCTTGCCTATAATGACACAGCTTGTAAGAAAAAGAACGGGACTAGATCTGGGGTTTCTGATTCTTAGCCCTGAGACTTTTCCTCATCTGTACCCTCAATTAACTGATCTTAAAGTTCTCCAGAAATGTTGGATTTTAAAAGAAGGTCTCCTGTTGGTGGATTGGATTCCCAGTGGGGTTGACAAGGAGCCTTTTGTGACCATGTAGGCCAGGCTCTCCAGCTGCCGCAGAGGCCCCCTGTAAAGGAGATTCATGGAGCTGGCTGGGGGCTCAGCCGTCTAGCACCCCATGCCCACCTTCCCTACAAGGACCTACCAGCCCGCGTGGCCCCGGAGGCCACCAGTCGCTGAAGGCCTTTCTTCTTGAGGATGACGCTGCTGCCAATGAGGAAGCTGGACAAGAAGGCCAGGCCCAGGCCAATGTAGAAGCTATAGTTCTCCCTGAACCTCTCCTTCCAGGTGTGAGAGGTGACATTGCTGGGCACTGGGGTGCTGAGGTCACTGACGATCTGGCACAGGACTTGTTGAGAGGAGCAGTATAGGCTGATCAGGGAACCTGGATGGGAAGACCATGATAAGAGAGTCATGTTGGGGGCATCTGCATGCTTGCAAAATATTAGAATTGGCTAGTGTTTCAGATCCCATACTTTAGTGGCAGTGGGCCTCTGTCTGCACAATGGGCCTCAGCCCAACAATAACAGAGATTCACGGGGTGCTTACCCCAGGCTAGGGGTTTCATTTGCATGAACTCATCCAATTTTTATAACCATCTGTCAGATAAGTGCCATCTTGAATTCTCATTTCATAGATGAGACATAGAGGTCATGAAAGGTCAGGCACCTTGCCTAAGAACACAGACTGTCTGACTCCAGGACTCCAGCACATAACCACTAAGGTGTACCGATGCTCCACACACCAAGAAGTCTCCTCCAAGTTCTCAGGCATCACCGAATCCAACCTCCCGCATTTCCCAGGAATCCCCTCCCAGCCCCTGGACCTCCAACAGCTCAGGATCACACAGGTATTTTCCCCGCCAAGAGGCCTCTTCACTTCCATATCCCTACCTCCAGCCTTAGTGGACACTCCTGACGTTAACATGAAGGAGTGAGGCTAGAGAGCCCACAGCCCCTTCCAGGCCTGAAGATAACGAAATATAAGCAGACTGTTGGTTAGAGCTGACCATTTCCGGGCCTTATTCTAAGATCTCTGGTGCCCATGGTCTGTGGCTGGGGCCTCCTTGAAGCCTCAGAGGGATCGGTGTCCCTATGACGCCACGTAGAATCTTCTTTAGCTTGCTTTCCAAGTTCTAGAGATCCTGAGAGTCAGAATCAGCCCTCATGCCCCAGAACCTGCAAACCCTTGCTGGCTCTTCTGGGCACAAACACCAAGGACCATAGGACAGACTTGGGTCTGAGGGGCAGATCCTCAGCCAGAGGAGTTAAGTGGCTCAAGTTCAGTAAAGCACCATAAAGCACAGCCAATTATCCCTCACATGATCCTCTACTCTCAGGCTTTCCATGAGCATTTCTGTCATGGAAATGGCACAGTGATCATGTGCAGGGTTTTAGTTGAAGAAACTGGGGCCCTAGTACATTTGGTGAGCTGAACAAGACTGCACTGGTGGCAAACGGGAAGCCAAACTGTTCCCAAGTCCATGTGACGCCAAAGGCCTGCTCTTCACTGCTACACACAACCCACGGAGCAGGCAGCAAGGGTGGGGGTGGGGTGGGTGGTTCATCTGGCCTCTTGCGGGTTGTTACAAATTCTGAATTCATTACCAACATTTCAAATCGGATTTTCCATGAAAACTCAGCTTTTGAGCTGCCTCCATTGACCTTATCAAGTTCACCTTCCCAGAGCCAACAACTGATTGCAGCTGAGAGTGGTTGCCCCCTGAGGACAGGCTCTTTGAAATTCCCCCAAAGTCTGTACCAGGGTCCCTTCATCCATTTTGGTTATGTGCTCAGCCTCTGTAGGCATTTGAGTTTGTGAAAACCTTCTGATTTTTCTCAAACTGTGGGTCACAAAACTACAGGCTCCTGTGCCAGGGATGTACGCCTGGGCCAGGCACTTCTCCTCAGACCAGTTAGAACTACAGGCCACTACAGCACCAGGTGTGCCCCAAAGTCCACGGTCATGCAGCTCTGGCACTGGCGTATCTGGATCAGAGAGTGGCATCTTGGTGGAATAGAGTCAGGGCAATGTTGACCTTTCTTCTATGGCACAGAAGCTCAGAACAATGGTGCTGGGAGAATCCCGAGAAGACAGCCTGCCTAACTCTCTTACTTGCAGGCAGGAGAACTGAGGCCCTGAGAAGGGGAAGGACTTCTTTGAGTCTCACAAAAACCCAGTAGCAGAGCTGGACCTGGAACCCACCAGGGGACATCCATGTGTCTTTTGCAATGGGAGATGCCTCTTCCTGACACCTGTGTCACAATCAAGAAAGGGTAAGACAAAAAGCCATTGCCAACCCTAATCAGATTTGGTCTGACCTCTCACAGCTGTTCTTCAGTTCAGACAGTCGAGTCTGGGGAGTTCCCTGAACTCAGGAAATGAGCCAGAGCTAGGACATGGGCCAAGGAAGGTGACTCCCAAGAGGAAGGCCAATCCCATTCCCACCCCCTTCACCTACCATCCTGAAGGTGCATCTCCAGAGGTGGAGCCAAACAGTGAGCTTGCCTGTTTTGGGGAGGCCTGAGGCACCCAAGGGCACAGCACCCTCCCCTGAATTGAGTTTTCCCATGAAGACAAAAAGAAAAGGAGAGCGGGATGGTGGCCAAAGAAAATCCAATTCCGAGGAGGATGCTCATTAGACAAATGGGTGTTGGGCCTGGTGAGCCCCACTTCTGTTCCAGAATATGCGAGGACCAGGGCATGAATTCTTCCCCAGGGGAAGGTGAGGCTGAAAATGGACTGCATTGTTGGACGCCAAAGCCAGCCAACACCCAAAGAGCTGGCTCTGAACACTTCACTAGAGAAAAGAAGTTCGAGAAACAAGGCTATCTGATCAGCCGCTCAATTTTAAGAGGGAGTAGCGAAGTGGAGACATACCAAGAGGAAGCATAGCGGTGGGGGTACGGGGTTTAGAATCCGATCTAGTTTTATATCCACTTCCCCCACTGCAGGAGCTTGAGCAAATTATCAGGCTTTTCAGAACCCCGGTTTCTTTCTCTCCAGAAAGGAGGCAGCAAGGTAATAATACCCACCTGCCCTCTAGAGTTAAGGGTTAAATGAGATAATGTAGGTAAAGGGCCCAGTCTGCCACCCGGTGCCTGGTAGGAATCCCTCCAGTAAAGCTCCGGGTCCTTGCTTATCCGGGGTGCGTGGGTTTGGGGTGAGGCTCTGCGCCCCCTCCCTCAGCTTTGGCGGGCCCCAGGCAGCAGCCGGACCGGGCAGGTGCTTGAACCTGCGGCAACTGTACAGAAGGAAGAGCCGGGGGAGCCCCCTCTGGCTGCCCCGCCCCCCTCCGCGCGCTGTCCCCCTCCGGCGCACCCCCCCAGCTGCCCGGCTCCAGGTTGGGGAAGGGGCCAGAACCCCGTCCCCGCCCCCGCACGCACCGTTCTGGCAGCTGGCGTTGCCCGCCGGCCGCTCCATGGGCCCTGCGCGCCGCCCCCGCGCCGCCGCCTGCGCCCCGGCTCCCCGGCTCCCGGCGCCCCGGCTCCGAGCAGGTGGCCGCGACTCGCCCCGCGTGCGAGAAGCAGCCGGGTCGGCCCCAGGGGTGGAGAGAATGACGCGCCCCGGAGGGGACGGTCCCCGGGGAGGAGTCACCCCGCGTCCTGGGCGACTCCCCGGGCCGGGGGCCCCGCGCTCCAGATGCCCGCAGAGGGGCGCGCGGCTCCGGGGTGCGGAGGCTGCGGGGCTCCCCAGGGCCCAGGCGAGGGCGCGGGGCTCCCGGCGCCGCCCCTCCGCCTCGAGGGACTGCACCAGCTGCGCGGGTCACAGGGCTGCGTCCCGAGGTGGCAGAGGGGGACATTGCCTGGCCGAGGCGCAGTGGGAACGTGGGGGCCGACTGCAGCCCCGGGGAGGGGGGAGGGGAGCCCCTGGTGTTTTCCCGCCTGCCTGCCTTCCTGGCCTCCGACTTCCCTGCCTGCCCGCCTTGTTCACTCATTCAAGGTAGATCTGATGTGTGCTGGACGCTGGTGCACAACAGACACTTAGTAGCAGGCGCTGAATAAACGGCCAGTACCTGTACGCGCAATGAATGGATGACAGAAGTTTGGCAAATTGAATGAGAGAAGTAAAATTCTCCTTCCAAGCGATTGGAGACCCACAGGAGTCAGATATACTCTCTGTCCCTGGAGAACCTTATATATTAATGAGAAAAACAAAATAGGATCTACTCTCTAGAAGCTGGTGTCTTCCAAATCACCCTGAAAAAAAAACTAGTTATGGAAAGTATAGTTACTACTATGGGTAATAGTAAAAATAAATTAGAGAAACACTGTGTTGGACCTTAAAAACACTTGTAGTGCTTACTAGAGGCCAGGTGCCGTTATTAGTGCTGAAAAATCCCTGTTCATTTAATCCTCAGGACAACCGTGTGCAGTACGTATTTTTCATTATTTACAGAAAGGAAACTAAGGCGCAGTGCGATCAAGTAACTTACTGGGTTTCCCAGCTAGGAAGTGGAAGAGTGAAGAGCAAGCAAGAGAATGTTCCCAGTGGCCACACGAACAGGCCTAGCATTTTAGACTGAAATACACTCCTGCTCCTGAGTAGTGAAGACATAGGACCACCAAGGAAACAGTGGCCAGTTCTGGCAATGGTGGTCACCACCTCCTGGAGGAGGTAGCTTTTAAAAATAATTACTTATGGAGTCTTCACTATGGGACAGACCCTGTACTAAAACCTATACAGACATTATATCATTTGAGCCTCCTACGAGGTAGGGACCATTACTCTCTCCATGGTACAGATGGGGGAAAAAAAGTACTTTAAGAAAACCTTTTGGGGACACCTGGGTGGCTCAGTGGTTGAGCATCTGCCTTTGGCTCAGGGCATGATCCCGGGATCCGGAATAGAATCCCGTATCAGGCACGTTGTGGGAAGCCTGCTTCTCCCTCTGCCTGTGCCTCTGCCTGTGCCTCTCTCTCTTTCTCTCTCTGTCTTTCATGAATAAAAAAAAAAAAAAAAAAACAACCAACCAAACAAACAAAAAACCTTTTGGTTATAAAACAACTTTAGATTCACAAAGGAGTTACAGAAATCATACAGAAAGTTCCCATAGACCTGTCACCAGGTTCCCTTAATGTTAACATTTGGTACAGGAATAGAAAAATATTTTATTACCCATATTTTAGATACTCTGAAAAACTTCCCCCCGAGGTGCCAACTAGCGAAGGAACTGGAAGTAAACAGGCTCTGCCCCCAGCCTATCCTCCCCGCCATCCTTCTCCAACCTCAACTTATGGCCTCTGGCTGGGACGCAAAGGATGGGTTCTCCCAGCATGCGGCTCCCCCTCACTTTCTGGGTGACTTTAAACAAATCACTTACTCTCCAGGAGAAACAGTTTCCTCATTTGTCAATGAGACAGCTTCTCTCTCTCTCTCTCTCTCTCTCTCTCTCTCTGTGTGTGTGTGTGTGAGAGAGAGAGAGACACCATGGGGTTGGGGGCAAGTTAGGTAAGGAAGGGGGAAAGGGAATCACAGATATTACTAACATTCCACATCCAAGTTCATGGGGACACAATGCACCCAGATCTACCTCTTACTTTGGAGGGATGTGGCACCAGAGTTCACAGGAAGTGAGTACCTCCAAGTCCTGTATGAATTGGAACACAGAGAAGCCAGAAACTGGGTGATCAGAAATGACAGTTCATTAAAGAAGCATCCATGCTACCTGAGAAGGAGGACTGGACAAGATAATTTAATTGGTCTTTTCTTTCTCCTGAGTATTTCTGCTGCTTGGATCTAACACATGCTACAAAACATGTCCATCTCTGAGGCTGGTGGAAGTACCAACCGCAAACACTCACTACCTTCAGTCTCTGAGTTTGTTCCAAGGACATAGAACAAAAGATTTGTGGTCTTTCTTTCTGGCCTGGGCTTTTTAAATCATAAGCACAAGAGAGGATGTTTAGATTATAGTCACATCGTGACAGAGCTGAGCCCAGATCTTGAGAGACAAATGTACATCTATCTTTCTTTCTTTCTTTCTTTCTTTCTTTCTTTCTTTCTTTCTTTCTTTCTTTCTTTCTTTCTTCTTTCTCTTCTTCTTTCTTTCTTTCTTTCTTTCTTTCTTTCTTTCTTTCTTTCTTTCTTTCTTTCTTTCTCTTTCTTCCTTCCTTCCTTCCTTCCTTTCTCTCTGATTTTATTTATTTGAGAGAGAGAGAAAGAAGAGAGAGAGAACACAAGCAGGGGAGAGGGGGCAGAGGGAGAGGAAGAAGCAGACTCCTGCTCAGTAGGGGGCCCGATGAGGGGCTTGATCCAGGACCCTGAGATCATGACCTAAGCCAAAGTCAGACACTTAACTGCCTAAGCCACCCGGGTGCCCCCACCTGTGTTCTTTAATATATATATTTGTGGATGGGTTTGTGATTTGTGGAGCCGCTAAATTTTAGGGTCCCGGGCATGGGGTCCCTTGCCCGGGGCTAAGGGCAGTACTGAATTCACCCTGTGCTTTGAGGCAAGACTTTTCGGAGTTAGGTGAGTTTCATGTTTTAGGGCAGGGAGCTGAGGTGGAGGGAGCTGGGATCTACTGGAGGGCCTTCCACACCCTCTGGGCCTCAGGCTCCCCATTTGTTCTAGAAGGAGGCGGGGCTTCCCCAGGGCTGGTGGCATCAGCATCCAGAGAGTGAGGATATAATGAGCTCCATTGAACCGCAGTCTCCTCGCCTGCAGTCCTGACAAAGCCCTTTTCTCCCGGAGCCACAATAGCACTGTCAGGCAGGTAGCAGGGCCTGCAGCATTGTCTCCCCAGAGAAGAACAACAGGGTTCACTGTCTGTCCCAGGCTCGTCTACGAGGGGAGGGCGGTGACTTTGGAAGGGTCTGACCAGCCAGAGACAGATGGGCTCTGTCCTCAGCCAGCCAGGCTCTGGTCAGCCAGTTATTCCCCGTGAACAGGAAAAAACTAATTTTCCAAAACCCGAATTCCTAAAACTTTGGTCCTTCTAAGTGCACTTCCAAATGCTTTATGTTACAGAACAGCCCTGCCCAATACGGTAGCCACCAGCTCCACGTGACCATTGAGAATGTGGAAAGAGGCTACTGTGAACTATGCTAAGCACTGTTAATATTTTGGGCCACATAATTGTTTGTTGTGGGGGGCTGTCTTATGCACTGCGGGATTTTAAAAAATTTTTATTTATTTATTCATGAAAGACAGAGAAAGAGAGGCAGAGACATAGGCAGAGGGAGAAGCAGGCTCCATACAGGGAGCCTAATGCAGAACTCGATTCCAAACCCCAGGATCATGACCTGAGCTGAAGGCAGATGCTCAACCGCTGAGCCACCCAGGCCTCCCTGAACAGTGAGATTCTTGTCAGTATTCCTGGTTCCATGCCAGTAGCACACACTGCCTCCCATTCCTAGGCTCCCCTGATTGTGACAACCAAAAGCATCCCAGATAATTGCCAAAATCTTCCCCAGGTTGTAACGTGCCCAGATTTCAAAGACTTAATAAGATAAAAAATATAAACTATTAATAACTTTTTATTATTGATCACATGCTGAAATAATATTTTGGATATTGTGGTTTAAATAAAATATATTGTCAAAATTAATTTTCTCTACTTCTTTTTGTAAAGTGGCTACAAAATGATGGAAAATTACATAGTGGCTCACATTATATTTCTATTGGACGTTGTTATTTATAGAGGACTTGTTATATGTTACATGCTTATAAGTTATGCGCATATATGTATATGCATGCTCATGTAATCTTTCAGCAATCCTGGGAAGCAGGTTTTATTATTATCCCCATTTTCCAGATGAGGAATGAGGTGCAGTGAGGTCACCAAGCCTGTAAGTCAAGAAGCCAAGAATCAAACGCAAATACCCTTTTAATACTACACAGACTGAATGTTCTAGGTCTAGTAACATGCCATGAGACTTGAGTAGGTCACTTCCCCTCTTGGCATCTTACCCCAGGTAAAAGGGCTAGACAAGATGCAGCTTGTGGTCCTTTCCAACCCGCAGAGCTGGTCTTCTGGGCAGGGTGGGGAAGGACAGATGGCTATCACCTCCCTCACACTGACCTGGAATCATGGGAATCTTGACTGTTGGCATGCAGAGGCTGGCCAACTCCTCTTCTTTAGGTGGGTCCCCAGGATGGCTGCTGTTCTCATAAAAAGCTTTACTGTCACCAGAAACAATACTTGGAATGGCCACAGGTGCACTCAGACTGGCTCTAAGAAGAGCACCATGCCCAGGGATGAGTCCACATGCAGCTGGCATCAATAACGATTATTAAAACAACACACTGTTACTGACTGTGTCCTCTGTGTGCTAAGCACTTTGCAGGCATTGGCCCACGTGATCATTGCAATCCTGTACTCTGGTACCATTTTAGGTCCCATTTTACAGATAACGGAACTAAGGTTCCGAAAGGTAAAGTGACTTTACCAAGATCATGCACAATGGTAAAGACAACATTTCAAGCTTGGACTTGCAGATTCCCAGAACAGCTCTCTTAACTAAGGAGCTGGTTTGCAGAGGTCAGACGCTTCTTCCCAGACCTCTTGCTGGCCCTGCTCTGTATGGGTAGCTGGGAAGACTGGGACCATCCTTACAACCTTCAGAGTTAGAGCTGAACTAATCAACTCTCTTAGTCTGCAGAAGGGGAAACTGAGGCCACAAGAGGGAAAAGGTCATGCCCAACATCTCTGCTACTTTGTAGCAGAGTCAGAACTTTACTGATAATCACTCCAACCCTAATCCAGCACTTTTATCTCCCACGATGCTTTATTTATGAGCAGAAAAGCCCGACCATAGGGCAAAAAATGAGAGTTATTATTTTTTGGCCACTTTTTAAGGATGAGCCAGTGCACTAAGGACTGCATACACACTGTCCCATTTACTCTTCACAGTAAGACTCTTGAGTCAGGTGCTGCTATGATGCCCATTTTAGAGATGAGAAAACTGAGACTCAGGCAAAGTAACTTGTCAGGAATCAAACAGTGCAGCCAAGATGAAATCCAGCAGGCTGATTCTAGAGCCATTTCTTGATTGCAATCCTCAGGCTGATCACACTGCATTTAGGGGATCCCTTATCAGAGGATCTGCCCACAAGTGGACGAAGTTTCAAATTCCTACAGAGGGCAGAGCTTGCTGCGAGGGATCTATGGGGAAGCACAGCATTGTTTGGCCTTGGTGTGGATGTGCGGACAGTGTAATGCACTTAATTCATGGAAAAGATCTTCAGATCCTATGGAAAACCAGCTATCGTTAACATAACAATACTGAGATGAACTACTGCTGCACAACCTCCATGTTTCAGGTTCTTTGCATGTATGAACTCTAATCCTCATGGTAGTCGTAGGAGGCAATGGAGTACCCTAGTTTTACAGCTAGCTGATGACGGTGAGAGTCCGGGAGGTCTGGTGACTTGCTCAAAGTCACACAGATAATAAGTCGCTAAGCCGGGATTTGAGCAGGTCCTCAAAGCTCTACTTCAGTGTCTTCTGTATTCCCTTCCTTTTGCTTGTCTGAGTCATTACTGGGGCTGGTGACTCAAGGTGGGGGGCCCTGGGGAGCATAGTGATGCCCTGCTCCTGCACCTGTTTGGTGCTTAGCATTTGTTCTGTGGGAACAGGGAGGACAAGGGCACCATGCGCTCTGTGGCCACAGGGAGGACTGCTTTTAAAGTGGGAAGAGTCATTTGAGAAAGGACAAACTTAGGCTCTGTTTTTTCGTTTGGGTTTAATCAATTAACCCATCTTAGGCTTTGGGCCTATCTGAGAGGTTGGTATTAAAGGGTCAGGGGATATGAGCTTCTAGTCCTCATTCTGGGACCACTCATAGGAGTGGGACCAGAGGACCAGAGGCAAGGTCCTTCTCATCTGGGCCTCAGTTTCCACAATATGTGCAATGAAATGAAGGACTAGATAGTGGTTTTTAAAGCCTTTTCTTTTTTTCTTAATGAGGTGGAGGTAGGTACCAAACATTTTTTTTTCCCCAAGGAGAAAGCTAATGGAAGGACAACCTACAAATGTTCAAGAGGTGCTTCTCTCATTGATACAGGGCAGGAGCCTAGAACCTTGTCACCTTGGCCTCCATGTTATCCCCTGCTGCCCCCTTCCCTGCAGCAGCCACTGAGCCATCTCCCATCCATGCTAGGACTTGGAAAATCCTAGGTTGATACTGGGGGGCCTGTGTGGCCCCCTGAGCACACAATGTTTGTATCAGCCATTCTTCTTATGAGATGCTCCCCTAGAACTAGTTTGGGGCTCAGAAGAGTAGCCAGAGACTTTACTGCATGGAGAGACTCTTGAAGGGATGCCTGTGCACACAGGACCTTAATTCTCCAGGCCAACTTGTAAGGGTCCTGAGACACAGTCACGTTGTGGCCAAGTGGGTCTGAACTCTCCTGCAGGTGGTATAGTCTGAGTCCCTGGGGGAGGTTCTCACGCACTCTAGAGTGGCATTCCGTGTGAGAGGGCTGTAGCAGTATGGGGAGGGTGACGTGTTTTACTTGCCAGCCTGTGAAGAGCTCAGCCTCCTTCAGGGCTTCTGGGGAGGAAGAGCAGTTTGAGTTGTGTGTGGGTCTCACCTCCACCACACACAATGGCTGTGTGGCCTTGAGCAAGTTATTTACCTTTCCTGGGTCTCAGCTGTCTTATCTGTAAAACAAAGATAATGATGATGGTAATGATAATCATAAAGTTACCTCGTGCTGAATACCTACTCTGTGTAGATTCTGTGTAAGTGCTTTGCATTTATTACAACACAGCAAATCCTCACATTAACCTTATGAGGCAGGTGTTGTAGTATCCATTTTACAGATGTGGAAGTGAGGCACAGAGAAGATATGTGGTTTGCACAAGGCATACAGCTACAATTATCAAATAGTAGGCAAAGTTTTGTTTTTCTGACTCCAAAGCCAACATTTTCATCTGCAACATTATCTTGACTTCTTAAATTAAACCTGCCTCAAAAGGCTGTTTTGGGAATCACAAAAGACAACCTATATCATAAACACAGAGCTGGCACATAGTATGTGCTCAGGAAATGGGTTCTGGTTCCTCATCTCCTGCTAAATGTCTGAAAGGTCCCCTACAAGCCTGAAGGAGTTGGATGAAAGTCTGTCTACAGGTCCCTTTCTTCCCAGCAAGTGAAAGTAGGGAAATGGAAGAGAAATCTATCTGATCTCAGGAAAAATTGCTTTTCTCCTACAAAAACCTTCTTTAATGAGTGTTTCCCAAACTGTGATCCTGAGACATCATTCCACATTGTCCCATGTTCAGTAAAGTTTGGGAAATGCTGCATTCTCAACCGTCCTCTGTGAGATGCTCACAGCATATTAGCATGTTAAAGACACTGAGACGTCCTGCCTGTAAAGAATCCTGCTCAATGTAGTTTGACCCAGAGTGTTCCAAACCCTGCTCATTATGGAATTCCCATGCCTCACCCCTATTAATATCCTATTAACATAATACCTATTAACATCCTATTCTAAAGAACATTCTTGGGAGGGAAGCTGATTCTTTTCCATTCATGCAGATAAAGTAACTAAAGGCCAAAGAGCTTATGTGGATAATCCACAGTCATAGAGCCATAAGGATAGAAGCTTTGTTCTCAAACTCACCACTGAGACACACGCAGGGTAGAGCAGTGGTTAAAAGCAGGAACCTGGAATCGGATGGACTGGGCTTATATCCTGCCTCTGCCATTCCCTAGCCAAGTGTCCTTGAGCAGGTCACTTAACCTTCCTGGGCCTCAATTTCCTCATCAGTCACATGGGGACAATATGGTGTATACCTCATCAGGCAAACTGGGGGATTCAGTGAGTTAATACAAGAAAAGTGTTCAGGATAGCATCTGGCATAAAATAGTTAATTGTCATTGTTCCTACTAGAGTTTGCGTAAAATGAAGTTTACCCAAGTGTCCATGGCACTCTCCGTGAGTCAGAGGTGTGGATGCTACTTTAGAGAGTCTGCTGCTGGCAGCCAGGACTCACCGGGGCCTTGCTGGAGGGAGGCCAGGGATTGCTGGCAGCTCTCTGGAGCCCCTTGTCCAGCCACAGTTCCCAGAAGGTGTGTGTGGAGGGGTGCCCTACACGCCTTCCCCTGGGGCCAGACCTCTCGGTGCTGCCAGACCCAATAGTCTCCCCAAATCTGCCTTCTCTCCCTGTCTCTTGTCTGAGCTCAGAGGAATCCTTGCTGGAATTGTCACTTTGCAAAGCTAAGACACACGTTCAGGAAGGAAAGCTGGGGTAAGCAGTAAGCTTTGTGCAAGAGACACTGGCTTTTGAGCCAGATGGTTCTTTAGAGTCAGGCTCCAACACTTTCTAGTTTTGTGATTTTAGCTAAATCACTTAACTTCTCTCAGTCTCAGTTTCTGTTTGTAATATGGAGATAATCATGGTACCAAGTTTCTAACTTTCCTGTGAAAGTTAGTTGTGTATTATTATACTCAAGTAATAATAACTAAGATCTCATAGGTGCTTACTATGTATCAGTTCTAGCAGCCTGGGATAGCCAATGCCATAATAGACAAGATCCTGTTCTTATGGAGCTTACATTCTAGAAGGGGTAGCCATGCTACAAACAAGCAAACAACTAAATAAAAAATAAATCAGAGTATAATAATTAATATGGAGAAAATAAAATAGAGTAAGGACAGAGAATGACTGGCAAAATGGTTGGGGAAGACCTCACAGAGGTGGTGATATTTAAACTGAGATTTGATTGATTGACAAGTAGTGATTGATTGACAAGGAGTGAACCATTAAAAAAATCTGGGGGAAGAGCCTTCCAGACAAAGGGAACAGCTAGTGCAAAGGCCCTGAGGTGCAAGCAAACTTGGTTTGTTTGAGGAGCAGAAGGAAAAACTTTTTGATAGGGGAGGTACAAGATAAAATCATCTGCTCTTAGTATAGACCCAAGAGCAATAAAAACACAAAAACTGGTCCCACAAAAACTTGTGCACAAATGTTCATATCAGCATTATTCACAGTGCCCAAAAAGTGGAAACACCACAAATGTTCATCAACTGATAAATGGACAAAGTTTGGCACATTCATTCAATGGAGTATTACTTGGCCATAAAGAGGAATGTGGTCCTAATACATGCTACGACATGCATGAACTTTGAAAACATTATGCTCAGTGAAAGAGGTCAGACATAAAAGGCCCCATATTATATGAAGGGTCCAGAGTAGGTAAATCTATAGAAACAAAAAGTAGATTAATGGTTGGGGCTGGGGTGGGGGCGGGGGAGAGGGGGGCGTAGAAATGTGGAGTGATTGCTAAAGGGTATGGGGTTTCCTTTGGGGGTGATAAAACGTTCTAGAATTAGATAATGGTGATTGTTGGACAACTTTGTGAATATATGAGAAACCGCTAAATTGTACACTTGTAAAGGATGAACTTTATGGTAAGTGGATTGTATCTCGAGTTTTTAAAAAATCGGAGTTCTAGGCAGGGGCCAGCTTAGAAGTTATGCTTAGGAGTTTAGGGTGGGTATTACTGAGAAGGCGCATTACTACAGAAGAGGGTCCTAACACACACACACACACACACACACACACACACACACAGCACACAGCTGGCCCAGGGCCACACAGCTACAAAGTGGCCAAGCTATGATTCACACCTTCGCTGTCTGGTTCAAACCCCATTCTTGATGTAGAGCTTGTGTACAGCCCAGGGCCTGGTGTACATCCAACAAGCACTGCATACAGGCACGCGATGAATATATTTAGGAGCTGGGGTTTCAGTTTCCATATTCCTCCCCTCAGGGCTTCATTCTCATCGCCGCCTTCCTTCTCTGAGATGCACTCTCCCACCTGTCTCGATCCAGGAGAAAGGCCCGGGAGCAGAGTCTGCGCCCCCCCCCCCCCCCCCCCGGGGGGCAGAGCCACTGCAGTGGGCGCCCAAGCCTCCTCCTCTGCTGCTGTCAAGGCCAACACAGTCACACTGGAAATTCTGGTTTGTGAGCAGGGACTGGATGAGGAGCCCCAAAGGAATCCGGAGCGTGGGTTAAGGTTTCTTCACCCCTTGTCAGGTGGCAGAGGGGGCTAAGCCGCCCCTCCACCCGAGGACCTCTGCCCCGTGGGGTGTGGGGGAGGGGCCGTGGGCGGAGCCACGTCTGGATTGGCTGCAGACCCAGGCGCTGGGCCCATTAAAAAGCCACACCTTTTTTTTTTCAGTTGAGCTGAGGATCAACTGGTGATAATTATCTGCATTTCGCCCTGCAAACAAAAATGTAGATGTTTGTTTTGGGACTAGTTCAATAAATATGTTTGTGCCTCTCCATCTCGCGTCCTGCATTCCCAGGAAGCCTGGTCTGTGCGGAGTGGTCTGACCTATAGTCACATCCTAGCAGAATCAGGAGTGAGTGGCCCTCATTTTAGAAAAGGGCCTAACTGGTGATTTTTACCTTTTTTTTTAGTGGCCCTCACATCCCTTTAAGAATCTGACAAAGATTATGAACCCTTGCCCCAGAAAGATGCACCCACCTATCTGTACATCCTCCTCACTGAATTTCAGGGGAGTCAGGTTAATAACCCTTGGCTTTTGGCCAAAGGGGGGAAGAAGTCTTAAATTTTTGAACGTGCATTTCTATTGAGACAGCACTTCATAAAGAATAGTGAAGGCTGAGAGTGATCTCTATGGTATCTGAATGGCAGCTTCAACAGTTGCATACACATGTAAAAATCCACTGATACTTTACTCTTAACATGGTTAAGTTAAGCCTTGAAGCTGCCTTCTCTGGTTAAGTCAATCTTACTAATAATCGAAACTATAAGTCATTGAGTGCTAATCCCTGTGGTGCACGTAACATACCTAACTTAAAGTCTCACATCAAAGAAAAGCATATTATCACCATTTCACACAGAGGTTTCACTGAGTTTAAGACCAAGACCATGAAGCTGGTTAGCGGTAGCACCGGAATGCAACCCCAGGCCTAAGTGACACCAAGGCTCTACTAACTATACTAACTTTCTTCTTTTCTTGGCTCCAGTAGCAGCAGGGGGGGGGGGGGGGGGGGGGGGGAATGGGAGCTGAAGTTACAGGAAGAGGAGATACTTGCTTATCAGAGTTTCCTAAAGATGACCTCAGAGCTGTGACCCTGCTCCCACCTCTTTTTTCCTCAAACTGCTGAATTTCAGTTGAAATGATGGGGCTTTTTTAAAAGATTTTTTTTTAAGTAATCTCTACACCCAACATGGGGCTTGAACTTATAACCCCAAGATCAAGAGTTGCATGCTCTACCCACCAAACCAGCCAGGCATCCCTACCTCTAAATGTATGGTTTTCAAATTATAAAACTTATAATAATTTTTAATTAAAAAATTGCAGTTCAGAAGGGTATAAAGTGAAGGATAAAAGTCCACTGGCTATTCTGTAGTCAAGAGACAGTCACCAACACTAACAGATTCTTTAAGATCTATCCAGAAATTATGCACACGTACCCACAGAAGTGTACATTCTTTTTAAAGATGGGATCACATTATACAGATTGCACTTCAAGTTGCTTTTTTTACCTTACAAGGTATTTTGCAGACTTTTACATATTAGTATATATGAAGATAGATTATTATATTTAGAATACTGCTTTTTAGAATATCCCAATGTACGAATATTTCCTACTTATTTAATTACAGTTCTACTGATTATCAGTAGGACAGGTTGTTTTCCGGTTTTAATATTGTGAACTCTGCTATAATGGACATTCTTGAACATATCTTTATACATGTGGTAGTTATACCTATAGGAGAAATTCTGGAAGTGAAATTTCTGAGATAAAGGGTTTGCTTATTTAAAATGTTTCCTCCCAATGGGTTTGTAGTAGGCTGAATATTAATTAGCACCCCCTCCCCATATCCATGTCCTAATCTCTGGAATTTGGGATTTTACTACCTCACATCATAAAAGCGATTTTGTAGATGTGATTACGAATCTTGGGGTAGGGATCCCTGGGTGGCGCAGCAGTTTAGGGCCTGCCTTTGGCCCAGGGTGCGATCCTGGAGACCCAGGATCAAATCCCACGTCGGGCCCCCAGTGCATGGAACCTGCTTCTCCCTCTGCCTATGTCTCTGCCTCTCTCTCTCTATCTCTCTCTGTGTGACTATCATAAAAAAAAAAAAAAAAAAAGAATCTTGGGGTAGGAAGCCATCTGGGTGGCTCAGCGGTTGAGTGTCTGCCTTCAGCTCAGGGCATGATCCTGGGGTCCTGGCATGGAATTCCACATCAGGCTTCCTCTGGGGAGCCTGCTTCTCCCTCTGCCTATGTCTCTGCCTCTTTCTCTGTGTCTCTCATGAATAAATAAATAAAATCTTAAAAAAAAAAATCTTGGAGTGGGATGATTATCTTGGATTATCTGGGTGGGTCCAATGTAATTACTAGGGTCCTTTTAAGAGAGTGCAGGAGGTTTAAGCCAGAGGAGAAAGTCACTTGAGAAGGGAAGGAGAGGCTGAAGGGACATGACTATGAGGCACAACCTCCAGAAACAGCAAGAGGCAAGGAACCGATGGTTCTCTGCAGACTCCAGGAGGAATCAGCTCTGCTGACATCTTGATTTTTAGCCTAGTGACTAAGTTGGAAGACTGTGGTCTTTTGATGTCCATAATTGTAAGGCAACACATTTGGATTGCTTGAGGCCATTAAATTGGCAGTCATTTGTTAAAGCAGCAATAAACAGGAGACCAATACAGGGCTGCATCCTCTTTAGACCAGAAGTTGTTAACTTGTCTAGATTCCTTTGGGAATATGAGGCTATCCATGAAGCACCCTCTCTGAAGTAGAAAAAGATGCACCTATATATGTGTCTACTATTTCAGAGAAACCATGGACCCCCAAAGCTCGTTCCCAGACCTCCTAAAGTTAGAGCTGTCCTTTCAGGGCCTCAGCTTTCTTTTCCTTTCCCCATTTCCCAAAGGTAGGCTGAGATTCGTGTCTGTGGTTTGAGAAATATCAGATTGTTGGGAGGAGTCCCTAGAGGTCATGTACTCATTTTAAAGATGGAGAAAAAGAGGCCTGAGGTAGAAAAACTAGGACTTGGGATGCCTGGGTGGCTCAGCGGTTAAGCATCTGCCTTTATTATTATTTTTTATTATTTTTTTTAAATAATAAATTTATTTAAGCATCTGCCTTTAGCTCAGGGCATGATCCTGGAGATCCAGGATCGATACTGCATTGGGCTCCCTGCATGGAGCCTGCTTCTCCCTCTGTCTGTGTCTCTGCCTCTCTCTCTGTGTCTCTCATGAATAATAAATAAAATCTTTAAAAAAAAATTTAAAAAAAAGGAAAAGAAAAACTAGGACTAGATCCAGATCTCACAGTTCCTGATCCCAAGTACTCTTTGGCTTGAATAACCTTTGTCTTCAAGGAAGGAGGAATATGGGATGCATTCCTGGGCTCAGCTGGGGTGTTGGAAACACCTCAAATTATAGATGAGGAAAATTTTCTTAACTGAGCAAACACAGGCAGTATAGGCCTCCCACAGGCTGGTGTTCCCCTCTGTTGGAGTAGGAAGTGGTCACATAGAAGACCGCTTCAGGGACCCCTGGCTGCAGGCTCCAGGTCCTATGAATTAATCCTGAGCTTCTCTGAGGAGCTCAAGGGCCTTTCCAAAAAGGGCTGGGATGGGGAAATAGGCCTTGCCTTCTCCCCGTTGATTTTTAGGAATAACTCAATCTGACCTCCTGGCTTTCTAAATTTCTGGGGCAGTACCCTCCAAGTTGTTTCCTCTCTCTCCTCTAGACCTCTTGATTCTTGACTCTGTTGGAAAATAGCCTTGGATTGAATGGGGAGAAGGGGTAATGAGCTCTTCTATGATATGCTTTGAACTTCCCTGGGGAATCTGAAGGGGAAACCCAGGTTGGAAAGAAGGAAATAGGACCCTTGGCTGCAGAGGGGAAAAACAAATGATCCTGGCTGACTGAACCCTCTTTTCTGAATCAGTTCCAGTCATTGAGCACTGACAATGTGCCAGGCACTGTGCTAACATGATTTGCAGCAGTCTCCCCTTAACCACAGGGATTATGTTTCAAGACCCCCAGTGGACTCCTGAAACTGTTACTGAACTATATATATATAATGTTTTTTCTTACATACATACTTAAAAATGTTTAATTTATAAATTCAACAGTAAGATATTAACAACAATAGCAATACACCATCATAATGTGAATGGGGTCCCTCAAAATGTCTTCTTGTATTGTACTCCCTCTTCTTGTGATGGTGTGAGATGATAAAATGCCTACGTGATGAGATGAAGTGAGGTGAATGGTGTAGTGTCATGTGGTGTAGTACTAGGCTACTACTGACAACACACCAGAAAGAGGTTCATTTGCTTCCAGATCACAGTGGACCATGGGTCACTGAAACAGTAGAAGATGAAATGACAGAAAAGGGGGGATACTGTGATATTATTCTATTCTCTCAACCCCAGAAATAGGAATTATCACTGTTACTATTCTTATTATAAGGAACCTAATATTCAGAGAGATAGAGAACTTGCTAGTCCCTTGCAGAGTTGAGTTTTCAAAAACCAAGTTTTTAATCACTCTCTTTCACCCCTATTCTTGGCTGAGAAGGGTCCCAAGAGGGAGAAAATCACTCCCAACTGCTCCCAGCAGGTTGTGTCTGCGCACTGTCCCCCAGCTGCACGCCCAGCCACTACTCCTGTCCGTGTCCCTCCCTCTCCTAGCCCACCTGCACAGTCCTCCCTACACCCCTGTAGGGTAAAACCATGATGCCTATCGTCCACACCAGACAATTACTCCTTTTTTCTCTTCCCTTTTATGATGGCTGCTGTTTTGAGGCAGGCTAACTTGTTGACACGAACCACACGGCAAGCTTTTTGAGGGAGCAGGGGAATGGAGTCAGTCAGCAGACATAGATGGAACACTTTCGATGTGTCTGGCGCCTGCCGTGAAAAGCTCGGGCGCTAGGATGGTGCGCAAGACACCTGCCATCCCTGTACTCATGGATTGTACTCATCAAATGGTCACAGTGCACCGTGGACCACAGTTTTGATAAATGACCAGAGCATCAAGTAGAGGATGCACAGAGTATTTCCCAGAGCGACTGGGACTAGGTTTCCAGGAGGAAGGGCATTTGAAGTGAGGCCTGACGGGGGGCACTTGGTGGGATGAGCGCTGGGTGTTATGCTAAATGTTGGCAAATTGAACTCCAATAAAAAAAATTTTTAAAAATGAAGTGAGGCTTGAAGGAGGACAGAAATGCTTAGTCTGTGAGGACAGGGAGGTGGTGGTGGTGGGGGGCAAGCATTCCTGGCAGGCCCGGCAACGTGAGCACCTGCAGGGGGCCAGGGACAGCCTGGTCCAGGATGAATTGGAGAGGCCAGTGATGGGGGCTGTTTACCTTCCCCTGTTTTCGGAGTCGGGGTCCTCAGGTATAACAGGGGGATGCAGATTGCAGGAGCCTATGTGCGAGCCGCGGGGGCGGGCCGGGCTGTGCTGCTGAGGCCCTTGCACCCCAGGGGGAGCAGCGAGCCTTCTCCAGCTCCCGCCTGCATCCCGGCCACAAAGTGGTGTAAGAAAAGCCCCAACCAGGAGGCTCTTTGATTTCCCATTTTCCCGTTGACCTGCAACTCCAGAAGGCAGAAATCCCTGGGTTTTATTCTGACTAATGAAGGCGGAGCTTAGTATTTTTAGCTCCGATAGCATCTCCCAGCATATTTTCCCAGGGAAGCCCCGCTCGCCCCATCCTGCCGGAAGCTCTGGGCCAGCGGGGGGCGCGCATCTGGGAAGGCGAGAGGGCTGGGAGGGAGCCCCCCGGGGGATCCGGGTAAATCAAACCAGATGGGGGGGGGACTGCCTGGGGGGGGCGCTGGTTCCTCGCCTCCTTGCCTAGAGGGGAGCAAATGGGTCTGACCCTTCCCCCCTTCTGGCTTTACTTACACTAGCGCAGCGGGAGGCAGAGTCAGAGCCCTCCAACCATCTGCAGGGACTGGGTCAAAGGTACCAAGTATCATATGTGTCGACATCAAAGTTCTACACCACACTATTAAATGGTTAGAAAATATGCTCTGTCTTCCTGACAAAGAAATATACCTTTATAACACAAAAGAAGGCACAGGTCAGGTTGAGGGTTTTATAGGATTGGGAGCTGGGAAAAACACCAGAGGACTGAATTATTATTACATATTCTTGGACGTTCTGTTGTTGGGCCGGTGGTGTGGGGATGAAAAAAACAAAACTATAAATCGAACTCTTAAATTAATATGCATTTATACTATACATTTTATCTTTCTTGCCTTCATTTTAGTAACATTGTATGTTATAATCCAGACCTCCCAGCCTCTGGCTTTCTGGAGATACAATTGAAATAAAAATTGTATATATTTAAGGTGTACAAGGAGATGTGTGGATGCATGTGTTCACTGTGAAATGATCATCACAACTAAGTTAATTAACCCATCACCTCACATGTCACCTTTCCATTATCCGCGGGGTGAGAACACTCAGAAGCTTTCTTTCTTTTTTCTTTCTTTCTTTCTTTCTTTCTTTCTTTCTTTCTTTCTTTCTTTCTTTCTTTCTTTCTTTCTTTCTTTCTTTCTTCTTTCTTTCTTTCTTTCTTTCTTTCTTTCTTTCTTTCTTTCTTTCTTTCTTTCTTTCTTTCTTTCTTTCTTTTTCTTTTAAGATTTTATTTATTTGTTCATGAGAGACAGAGAGAGAGAGGCAGAGACAGGCAGATGGAGAAGCTGGCCCCATGCAGGGAGCCCAACGCGGGACTCGATCCCCGGGCTCCAGGATCACACCCTGGGCCAAAGACAGCACTAAACCACTGAGCCACCTGGGCTGCCCAGAAGCTTTCTTTATACCATTTGTGCTCTATTGTCCGTTAGACCAGATCAGACAACCTTTCTTGAGTCACTGTAACTCTTTGGTTTTCATTAATTTTAGTTTGAAGAAATTCTGCTCTGGTAAGAGGATGGCACCTGAAATTGTCAATAGGATTTTTTAAGCACTACTTAAAAAATAAGCAAGGTATTTTACCGATCACATTCAACTACTGTAATGGGGTCACATATAATAACCGAAAATATTACAAAATATTTTCATTTTATTATACAAATATCCCTTACAATATCATTTTCACTGTCTCTTTGCAGCATCTGGAGCATATAGTATTTCTTGTTTTTTCAACTTTTTCAATTCTGGGATTGATAAGGAAACCTCCCTAAAAGTGGCCAGTGGATTCCCTTGTTCTGATCTTCCTCAGAACAATACTTTGACCATGATGGCCAAAAAATAGTTTGTAAGCAAGTTGGTTTGGCATTATTTGCATGTGAATCTTCTTTGTCATGCAAAGTATTTTTTTGTTTCACTGTTTCGATTTCTATTTCATTAGAATGGCATTTTTGTGGCATACATCACATGCATTTTCATTTGAGGAAAGCCAATTTCTGTAAAATCTGTAAAAATATTTGCGCCCCCTTGAAGCAAATTAGACAAACCTAGATGACTTTGATTTTTTTGGTAATGTCAATAATAGTAAGCAATAATGCAGACCAAATGACTATAGTGTACATTCAAAATGAATTTTATTTTCTCATAAGACCACTGCTCACTTTTTTGAGGATGTTCTGTGTCTTTATTTAAATTTTCGGTTCAGTTCTTTTATCCTATCTAAACTAAATCTAATTACTTGAACAGCATTTTGTCAGCAGTTCTACTGAGTGTCTGAAAGTGGTTATAATGTGAAATGGTTATAATGTGATATGTGTTTCATCAAACATTCTATCTTTGAACAACAGCTCCATAAACTGTTGTAGGTAATTTTTGTTTGTTTGTTTCAAAAAAGGGGACATCGTTAGAGGCACAGTTGTAACCTATGTTGCCTAGTAACAACTTCAAGCTGCATGCATTCTGTGGCACAAAAACACTCCTGGATTTTTGGTTAAAATTGCCATTCTTGTAGGCTTGCCCTCTTTCCTCACCTGTATGCCTCTACAGCTCAAGCTTCCATGCCTCCCAAGCAGAATGCATCCCTGGGGCCAGTGGCAGCACAGTGCACAAAACCTTCACTACACTTGGAGGTCACTGCAATCAAGGACATGGCCTAAAAATAAGTGTGAAGCTTCTACTGGGGCCTGAACAGCATCGGTCACAGGGTGGATGTTTAGGATCACAGGCCACCGAGCCAGCACCAAGCATCGGATTTTGAGGGACGCAGATGCACAACGCTACTTCACACGTGCATTGTTTTGCAGACTGTGACTGACATTCAGGGCCTGGTAAAGTGTAGGGTTAGGGGCAGGAGCAGGTTTAATCTAAGCCGGTCAGGGCCTCTTCTTGGCCAACATTTGATTTTGGAAAATTCTTTCTCTTCAGTCTTTTGGTGCCTGCATCTCCTTGTGTCCAGATGCTCATTTTTCAAGTTTAGGCAGAAATGGAACCTCTTGGGCACCTGGGTGGCTCAGTGGTTGAGCATCTGCCTTTGGCTTGGGTCATGATCCCGGGATCCTGAGATCGAGTCCCATATCAGGCTCCCTGTGGGGAGCCTGGTTTTCCCTCTGCCTGTGTCTCTGCCTCTCTGTGTGTCTCTCATGAATAAATAAATAAAATCTTAAAAAAAAAATAAATGGAACCTCTTCCCTGAAGTCCTCCCTGATATGGCCCTCACTCTATCTTACTCCAACGGGAAGAACACGCTTTCCTCTGATCTTAAGAGACACCTGGTGTGACTGTCTCTTGGGATCCCTTTAGGATAGAGGTGCTGCAAAGCATATTGTTATATGCTTAGTGGTTAAGACCTTGGATCTGGATCCAGACTTACTGGACTTTGAATTCTAGCTCCTTTCCTTACCCTTTATGAGATCTGTGCCTCAGAATTTGGCACAGGAAATGGGAGTAAATAGCAGTACCTACTTCCTACAATTTGTGACATTTAAGTGAATAAAGAATTTAAAGCATTTTTTTCTGATGCCTGGCGTAAGGAAGCTCAATAATTGCTAGTGATCATTAGAATTGTCATATTCTCTCCGTCACGTTCTTATTCACGATATGGTTTTATTCCTTCTAGAACTCCAGGAGTTCCTTTAAGTCTGTGACTATGATCAGTTTTTAATCATACAGAGTCTTGCAAATAGTATTCAAGATGTGTTCTCAAAGCAATGGTATCCCAACCTTCAAACAAGTCCAGGGCCCCCAGAGACAGAGGCTTTTTCAGACCTAGACTTTCTCTTCCCTAGCGTTATGAATTGTGTTCCCCACTCCAGAACTCCTGTGTTAAAATCCTAGCCCCCAGTACCTCCAAATGGGACTGTATACAGAGACAAAAACCTTTATTTAACAAGGTAGGTTAGGCAAAATGAGGCCATATGAATGCATCCGAATGCAATACGTCTGGTGTCCTGCTAAGGAGAGGAAATCAGGACCCAGACACAGCCAGAGGGAAGACCCTGGGAAGACAAAGGGAGAAGGTGGCATTTAAAAGCCAAGGAGAAAAAAAAAAAAATTAAAAAATAAATAAATAAAAGCCAAGGAGAGACTCTTAGAAGAAACTAACCCTGATGTTACCTTGGTCGTGGATTTCTAGCCTCCAGAAAGTAAATTTCTGTTGTTTAAACCATGGGGTCTGTGCGATTTTGTTATGGCAGCCTTAGCACATGAATATGTTCTGCTGCCCAATTCTCTCCCATTGTGAAAATGTTTTCTCCCTTCCATCTGAAATCCTTCAATATTTTGCCAGGTCCCTGCTTCCCAGATTGTGCCCAGGCGTTAGGACTGCCTGCGAGTCAGTGGTCCTTCTCTTCTGTGAGTCTTGTTTTTGTTATTTGTATACATCTAACATGGACTTCTATGTTCTTAGGCCAGTATTTTTCAAAGCATGTTCCATGAGAGGGTCACTAGTGTTGCAGAGAAAGGTGTTCCCGAAGTCATGGCCACTAGGCAATGTGGTTATTCTAGGCTGATTAGGTGCCGCAGGACTCACAACACTGGAGATCTTCAAGAAGGGAAAGAGCGTGAGGCGTTCCCCAAACCCAGATGGCCACAGAACCCCCTTTTCACTGAGCATCTCTCAGGACTATACCAATTGCATCCCATCTACACCAGCTCAAATATACAACCCATAATGATGAGATTCCTTGGAAGGTGGTGACACATGGCTGAAAAAGATTGCAAATTTGTGAGTCAGGCCCCTCAGAGTACCCCACTGGGACATTATCGGGAATCGGGATAGTAAAGCTGGAGGGGACCTCAGATTATTTTGTCCAAGTTGAAAAAGAGGGAACCAACGCCCTAAGAGATTAGAGGGCTGCCCAAGGCCAGAGCCAAAGGGGAGTCATAATGCCCTAGGACTCATCTTTAGGAAAGTTGCTGCTCCATTAAATATGAGACTCCAAGTACTGGTGTTGGTTTTAAACTCAACCTTCTAGTGTTCTGGTGTCACCCTTTCTGATGAGGGGGGAGAGGTACCTTCAGCCTGGGAACTCCCCTGACACCATGCTGGGCCTTTTTCCTGATACCAGGCTCTGCTCTATCTTACTCACCCAAAAACCTGAAAAGTCCAGTGGCCCTAAGTCTAGGTTCGGGGTCTGGCCTGGCTGATCAGTTCATGCCAGCATGAGAGAAAAAGCTCAGGCTTTGAAACTGGGTTCAAATCAGAACTGTCACTTAGTAACTGTGCGGAAACACACTGCAGAGCCTCTCTCTCCAAGGTGGGATCTATAACACACAGAGTGGCTGCAGCTGATTCGAAGAAATGGAGGGATGGGTTTTAGCACGGTGTCTGAACACATCAGGTCTTGTTAAATATTAGTTCCCAACTCTCCTCTGAAACAAGGGATCATTCAGTGAGACTATGAAATCCTGAAGAGCAGGAACTACCAGCCTGTATCTTGTCCAGTGTAAGTCAGTTGGTAAAGGTCATGCCCCCAGGAGAAAGCACAACAAGCCATTAGTTTAGGATGCACTGACCTGCTTCCTATTCCCTATCTCCTTCCATTCTCTTTTGGGATGTTTTCTTAGTCACAAGTGTTCATGTGACCTTCCACAGATCCATGAGCCCTGGAATAAGACCAGGAATCAGGGCCAAGATGCTGGTTTGGAAGCAGTTTTAATGGAGATGGAAATGTTTATCAACTCAACACAGATACCCCAAAATACAAAGCAAAATATCATCTTCAGCTGCATAGCAAATATGGTTTAAGAATTTAACATCATTATTTGATCACAAGCGTAAATAGAAGTCACCATAAATAAATGTAAATTCATTGTACAAAAATCCCCAACAACTCTTAATACAAATATGGTACATTTGACAGTTTCTGAAACAATTTTTTTTTAAAACTTTTTAAAACCTAAGATTTTTTTTCCTGGTTCTTAGACACACACAAAAAATCAAATCAAAGGTGGCAGGAATATCAGAGAGGAAAGAATATTAAACCTGTTTGGTATTCATAAATAAATGCTGCCAGCGAGTGAGGGAAATGAAATGTCTCTCCTTAAGGTGAAGACCTCAGTTTACCAGGGTCCAATCTCCTGAAGATAATAGGATTCTACCGAGGTGGTCAGATTCAGGTTTCGAATGCAGGACCTAGGGGCTGGCTGTTGAAAAAGCAATCCCATCAAACGGATGATCCAAATCTCCACAAAAGCAATGGTCAAGGATTTGGAATAAACTCTAGGATTTAATAGTTGGTCGCCTATCTGAAATACCCACTGTCCCCAGACGGGAGTGAAAATTCAGAACACTGGTGCTTAGAGACTTTAATGTGGTTTTGGAAGGCATGTTTGACCACGTGGCATAGCCTCTCCCTTTCGCCTTTGGGACACATCTATGCTCATCAAGAGGAAAAAACAAAAAAATCAGAATAGGATAAGTGGCAAGTCCAGACGGGAGGCTGCCAGTTTCCACCCTGGACGGTAGTTTTCCTACCCTACAAATATCTTCTTTCATGGCTCAGAGGGAATTCAAAGTCCAAGGTGGGGAGTGGAGAGACCCTCTATGGCAGTGGTCCTCAGATTTCCATGTGCAACACAACTGAGAGCGCTTGTGGGAAGTGCAGATCTCCCTGCTACTCTCAGACATGCAAACTTAATTGGTTTGGGGTCAGGCCCAGAAATCCAATGTGCTCGTCTCAGGACATCCTGATGTAGGCTCTTGGAGCACACTTGGTGAGCCCCACCTGGCTCCTCCCTGGTAAGCAGAGTGTATCACACAACCCTCTTGCTATGGACTGTTTTTGCTCTTTCCATGGGGTTAACATGGGCCATCTGACTAATGGTTATCATTTCCATTTATCTGCCCTGAGGGAGGAGGATCAGTGCCGTTCTATTTTTCTCTCCTTTCTTTGCCTACCTGGGTTGGGGGAGAGATATTAAATGTCTCACTTTATATTTTCTTACAAGCTCAGGGTCACAGGCTCCCTTTGAAGAAGAGATGCTCTGTAATGAGACATTCTGCAAAGACTTTTGGTTCAGAGAAATCGAAGTAGGTATGCCCCTGTGAGCAACGCCACATGCCTCAAAATCTAAGTTAAGGAACACTAAGGACGTTGAGAGCAAGAGATAAAACATCCCAAGGATCTTTCAGCTTCTAGGACGATGAAAGTCCCGATTCACCAACACAGGATTCCTTTTCTGGGAGTGTATCCTGGTATTAAAAACTCATTGACAAGTGTAACTTATATTCCTTACCTCCCTGACCCCAATATGCTTTGGGCTTCTGTTGAAATAACCTTTTAATAATTTCTTTCTCGTGGGAGTTTGCCTTGATGAGAGTCTGTGCAGAGAAGTGGTCCCTAATTTGGTCACCGGCTAGTGCTGAGGGCAGTACAGCTGAACCGTTCGGTGCTGCATTCCCAGTGTCCAGCTACTCACGGTATTTGCTTGATGAATAAAGGAACCACTTCCTCATCAAGCTGAGATGGTCTAAGAGCTTTTTGTTCGGGGCTAGGGAATTCCTGGCTATGTCAATAAATACTGCTTCTGTACAGCAGGCCTGACCATCTTCCTACCCTAATTCCACTCAGTGAGATACAGCTGTGAATGCATTTCTGAGTTCTCCCTTGGAGCACCCTGAGAGGGGAGTGTGGTTTGGGGAGTTCATGGAAGGCCCAGAGCCAACACCATCTATCACGGTGCCAGTACCAGGAACCTTGTCTTTTGTCTCCCATGGCTCTCAGCGTCTGGTCCACAAGTACTGTTGGTGGTAAGGGGCCAGAGGAGGGGAAGAAGCCAAGAAGTGGGACACGCCTGTCAGGTCAGACTGATATCTTGAGGTATAGCCATGCTCTTGTCTCCAGCACTAAGACTTCCCTCCTGAGGTCACATGTGGGCACCAAGTAGGAGGTTATCATCTGGGAGGAGGTCTTGAGAAGCAACCACGGATGGGGGGGCAGGGCTGTGAGATGAAGAAGGGGTGAAACTAGGGCTCTTAACACAGCTGAGGGAAAAAAGAAAAGAAAAAGCACATACTGCCCTGTTTCTTTTCATTTTTGTTTTCATTTACGCTATGGAAAAACCACCATGGAGATGTCATGGGAGAGCATGCACAGGCCCAGCCCTTGGGAGGTGTAGATGTGTTTGGGGAGGTTCTTGTTTGCTTCCAGGCTTATCCCATGTGCTGTCCAGTCAGACCCTGCTGCAGGCTGGCCATGGCTTCCTCTCTCCTGGTGCTTCTTCTCTTCCAGGTGAAGGATCTGCAGGACCTTCCACCTAGCAGGTGGTGGCCAGGGACTGGTGGATGGGTGGCTGGAAGCAACGCACATGCTCTACGGTGGAGCTGTCCGTCTCCACGGATTTCATGTACTTGTTCAGGATGGCAAAAACCTCATTGTTCAAGATCTGGTACTTCCTAATTCTGTCGGCCATCTTCTTCAGGGGCTGCAGATGGACAGGGATGTGCAAGTTAGGGGCAGGAGGAGGGGACAGAGAAATAAAAAGCAAGAGCAAGAGAATTCAGTGAGGTTGGGGTCCAGGGTCCTGATGCTTCAATGATCAGGATCCTCTCTTGCTTAAGACCTTCTGTGGGTTTCCAGAGCTTAGCAATCAAGTGTTAACTTGGCTATAAAACCTTTTGTCTGTTTCAAAATTTACTACAAGGCTACAATAATCAAAATAATATGACACTGGCATGAAGACAGGCCTATAGATCAATGGAATAGACAGCTCAGAAATAAACTCTTCCATATATGGGCAAATGATGTTTAACAAGGGTGAACAAGGGTGCCAAAACCGTTCAGCAGAGAAAGGACGGTGTTCTCAATAAACGGTGCTGGGAAAACTGGATATCCACATGCAAAAGAATGAAGCTGGATCCTTACTTTATATAATATACAATATAAAAAAACAAACTTCAAGGTGGTTTAAAGACCTAAACATAGGATCTAAAACTATAAAACTCTTAGAAGAAAACAGAGAAAAATCTTCATGACATTGAATTTGGCAATGATTTCTTAGACGTGACACCAAAAGCATAAGTAATAAAAGAAAACACAAACCACATCAAAATTGAAGACTTATCTGCATCAAAGGACACTATTAACAGAGTGAAAGGACAATCCCACAGAATGGGTGAAAATATCTGCAACTCAAATATTAAATAAGTGATTAATATCCAGAATATATAAAGAATTCTACAACTCAACAACAACAACAAAACAATCCAATTAAAAAGCAAACAAAGGACTTGAATGGACATTTCTCCAAAGAAAACAAACAGCCAATAAGCATGTGAAAAGACGTTCAACATCACTAAATCATTAGTGAAATGGGAATTGAAATCAGAATGAGATATGACTTCATATCCATTATGACGGCTATTATCAAAAACCCCAGAGAACACCAAGTGCTAGGAAGGAGGTGGAAAAACTGGAACTCTTACGCATTGCTGGTGGGAATGTAAAATGGCGCAGCCACTACTGAAAACAGTATGGCAGTTCCTCAAACATTAAAAATAGAATTAGCGTGTAATCCAGCAATTCCACTTATAGGGAGATACCCAAAAGTACTGAGAGCAGGGGCTTGGACAAATATCTGTATACTCATGATCACAGGAGCATATTCACAATACCCCAAAAGTGGAAGCAACTCAAGTGTTCATTGATGGATGAGTGGATAAACAAAATGTGGTGTATACATACAATGGAACATTATTCAGCCTTCAAAAGGAAGAAAACTCTGATACAAGCTACAGCATAGGGGACCTTGAACACATGATGCTAAGTGAAATAAGCCAGTCATGAAAGGGTAAATACTGTATGACTCCTCTAGATGAGGGACCTCGAGTCGTCAAATCCTTGACACGGAAGGTGGAAGTTAGGGTTAGGTGGTTACCAGAGGTTGGGGGGAGGGGAGACTGGGGGGTTCTTGTTTGGTGGGTGTAGTGTTTCAGTTTGGGAAGCTGAGAAAGTTTTGGAGGTGAATAGTGGTGATGGCTGCATGACCGTGTGAGTGAACCTAATGCCACCACGCTGTACACTTAACGATGGTTCAAATGCTTAGATATAGCTTACCATAATGGCCAAAGAACCCCTTTATGAGGAGGCTTCTGCTTCCTCCTCCTTTCGGCTGGTCCTAGGGACCCAACTCTTTGTTCCAGCCATACATCTTCATGTCTCTGGGCCTAGGCTACAGCAAGCTGATCCCTCTTATCTGGAATATCCTCCCCACCCTGCACCCCATATTTTGCCTGGTTTATTGGCTGCTGGTCATTCTGGACTCAGTCCAAACATCGCCTCCAGGGAGGCCTTCTCTGACCACCCGTTGCCTCAGCTCAGTTTAGACAGCCCTTTTCAATTGCCCCTACAGCAGCCCCGCTTACCCTATGATGACGCTTCTCCCATCCCTGTACAGGCACAACTTCTGTGTTCAGTGACAGTCTGTGTGGCTGCAGTGCCAGCATCAGCAGTCTGGCTGGCACAAGATAGGGGTAATTCAGGTCTGGAGCCTGGCCCGGCCCTGCAGGGTGACCTGATTCATCCCAGCAGGTTATGAGCAAGTGACTCATGGCTTCCTACGAGAAGGTCCCCGACTGCTGAGCATCTTTGTACCTACCTGTGGTGTGGGGACTTGGCCTCCATAAACAGTTCGCCCTCCTTCGCAGATGAAAGCCTGCTTGTCAGGCCTGGCCCCACTCCCCAGGCCCCAGCCCTTAGCTGCTTACCACATTCTTAATGACCTCATCCTTCCCATCTTGCCTCTGTACTTTTAGCAGGTGGTAACAGAAGTCAAACAGGTCAAAGCGACGCTGTTGTCCCAGCAGGACAATGATGGAGCAGCCAGCCCAGTTCAAACCGTCACCAAAACATTGCCTGGGAGTGAGGAGAGAAAGCAGCTGGAATGAAGGGCAGGGGAGGGTGGGGGAAGATCCTCATCTTGGGCCAGGAGTGTAGATAGTGAGCCAGCCAGTCCCTGGGTCAATCCTCTCAATCTGTAAAGTGGGTGCAAGGTAAGACGTGAGCATACATTTGCTTTGATCCAGGGACTATGGATATATTACAAGTCTCTCTAACCACAGAGAGGTGCCAGCCTGTCGGCCACTGATGATGTATACACTTGGAGGGAAAAAATTCAACCATTCCTTGAGATTTCTGTGGCTGATTCGAATTTGGATGAGAATCTGTCTCGCCTCTGTAAGGGAGCCAGAGGAATGCTTGTGAAGTGAAGGACCCTTTTAAACCTGCAGACCAAGCGGCCTGTGGAGGCTGAGCGGGCAGGGACGGGTGTGCTGTGCGGGTGAGCAGTTGCTGCTGGGCCGTGGGCGCTGCAAGTCCTCTGGGTCTGGGAAGCTCAGCCTGCGTGCCACAAGCCCCCGACAGCATCCTGGGCAGGTCCAGAGGCTGCGGGGTCATCTCTCTGCTGTTTTTCTTATCCTCGAGCAGCAGCTGCAGCCCCCTGGGCAGGCTTTCCTGTTTCCCCATCACTCTGGCTAGAAGCGCAGGCCCAGCAGCTGCTCTGGAAACAGCTTGCTCAGCCCAGCCCAGTCCCAACAGCACTTCCTCAGGGAAGCCTTCTCTGGCCTTACTCGCTCATTCTCAGGGGCTCTTGGCTCCTGGAGCAGAGACCTTGTCTGCCTTCTTTATTGCACTACTCTTGATGGGTAGCTGGGTGAGGGAAGGAAGAACTGGAATCTGCTTCTGTCTTTTCTGATGACAATATTGGGTTCCTTTAGAAGGTTTCTTGGTTTTCAAGAGTACAGGCCTCACGAGCCAGGCTAGTATGAGCAGTTAGGGCATGACGCTCTCCTGAGGAGGCACTTGTTGCTTTTCCTGGAATGTCCTCACCTCCTCTCTAAGAGCTGAATCCCAGGCAATGTTCAAGGCTCAGTTCTACTATGTCACTTACATTCCAATAACCCACTCAGCTCTCTTCTCAGGCAACTGTTGCCCTTCCTGCCTTTGCTGTATGAGGCCAGGAACCATCTACTTTTGCTCAGCACTGGTATCTGTCTGGCACTTGGCACACAGTATGTATTCAATAAATAGTTGTCAGACAATCTGTCCCTGATCACTTTTCTGGTTGAGCCCTGGTAGCTTGGTGACTCTTGGTGGGGGGAGACATGGAAGCTGGGTGATGACTCGCCATTCCCCGAGGGTACTCACTCAGCCGTGAACTCGTTGGTCCCCACGGGAATGCAGTAGACAAACTGCATGGCGCTCCAGAGCCGGTGGAACTCCACACACTCATCGACGTGCATGACTCCATTGGTGGGCGGTGGGCCCCGCCAGATGGGGTCCTGCAGGTAGCTCCGAATGCGTGTCAGGATGACCTCAAACATGGACAGGCCACAGCACAACCGCTCTTTGGTCAGCAGGTCGCCCTCCCGAGCGATGGCGATTTGCTGGGAACAGAGAAGTACATAAATCTTCTATCCTCACCCCAGACCCCATCTTCCACCTCTCACCAGAGATTCCCATACCCTAGGGCTGGCTGTACCTGGACATCTCACCCAGAGCTGGGCACTAACTTTGTAGGTCCTAGTGCAGTAGCAGGGAGTCTTGTGATAAGACTTACTTGTGGTAAGTAAAATCTAGGAGCCATCAGGGAGGAAGAGTCAAACTAAAAAAAATCCCAGTCTACTACATAATGAAATGCTATGTATCCACTGAAAAGACTGAGTCGTTCACACTTACTGAGAGTGTGTATAATACATCAGGCCCTGCTCTGAGCTATTTATTCCTCATACCAACCCCAGGAAATACATGCCATCGGCATCCCCATTTTACTGATAAAGAAACTGAGGTTCAGAGTGGCAGCCAATGAGTGGTAAAAGCTGGGATTTACATCCTGACAGTCTAGATCTATGAGTTAAATTGTTAAGTGAATATAAAGCAAGTTTCAGAAAAGGATGTATGCTATAATCCTATTAAAAACATCAACAACAACCAGGAATGGGATCATACCCAAAAGACTTGCCATACATCAAAAACTTGGCACTGCCCAACCACCCAAGAAGAAGGACATAGTCGATTAACTTAATGTCCAAAAGGGAAAAATAAACCAGTTGCTCAGCATAAATAAAAGTATTCCTGCAAAGAAAACAAAACAAAACAAAAAACAAAAAAACAAAAAAAACCCCCATCAACAACATGTCATCCACAGGCAAACAAACAAAACTATATGTGGGGTGTGTGTGTGTGTGTGTGTGTGTGTGTGTGTGTGTATAAACTAGTTTAGAAGGAAATGTCAACTGTGGAACAGATGGGCTTGGAGAAGCAGGCAAGATTTTCACTTTTTACTTTAAATATTCCTGTACAGTTGAATGTTCTACAATAAGCATATGTTAGTCTTTTAAAATTTGCCACTGATTTTACAGGATCATTTCCTCCCATTAGAAGTCCTCTGACCACTGTAAGCTATCTCTATTAATAATTTAAACTGGCTTCACATCTGGGTCCTGGTTATTGCATAACTAATAATCAGCTCGCTAGACAAGCACATCAAAACACATTACCGTCTGCATTATGAGTAAAAATGTCTGGGGGTGGAAGTCTCAAAACCATTTGCAAATAGTAGATAGATTTTAAAATTTTAAGTCAAAGTAAGGTCTCGAAAGCTAGGGACATGGCTAGAGGAGGCTGTCCTCTGAGACGGAGAGGCCCATAGGGCACTCATGGGGTCTGCTCTCCAGAGGGATGTCTCTCCAGACAGCTCATTTTATAAAGTACCTGGAGGAAGTCTACCTGACTTCTCCCTGTAAGGTCCCACTCTGGAACCCCTACAAGGAGTGCAACCTCTAAATTAATCCACAGGGGGAAATAAATCAGGAAACATAACCCTGGGGCATGTTAGAAAAATGGGCCATGAGCTTAGTTGTCATGACAACCATAAACTGAAAGAAGTCTAGGACAAAAAATGTGAATTAGGGAAGACAACATGTGTTTCAAGCATGAAGGAGAGGGAACCCTGGATTCACGGTGACTCATCTTGATTCCGTAGGCAGAGAAAGCTCCTGAGCAGAGATGAGACCACTCGAGTTGCCACAGTTGGCTAGAAATAGGTCTTAAAAAAAAATCCTGAACCTAGTACTTGATTCTGTTCTTACATTAGGCAACACTTTACGGTGGTATTTGGACCCTGAAAGGGCTCTCCACTTTCTCCATCTCTCTCCACTACAGAGAAGATGGTCAGTAGATAAATAAAGGACCCATATTTGCTCTCAAGTCATGAATATTCTTCATAAATTAACACAGAGACTTCTGGTTTACTAATTAATCTCCTGTGTATCTAGTTAGTCTGAATCAATCCCCAGGGCCTGACAACCATGGTGGGAACTAAAAATTAGCAATGGGGTTTATAAATCTACAGACAGACTTTGAACTCTGGTGAACAACCAAAAGGGCCCCTGATGGAAAACATTTAGGGGCTTTGCCCTTTCCTCAGAAAATCATTCACCCTTCAGTTTCTCCTGGGAACTGTAAAAGTAACACACAGTCACTTGGGTAAATATGGAAAACCACTTTCAAAGAAGTCATAAGAAAATAAAAATCTCCCATAAACCCCATTACCTAGGAATCAGGTTATCTTAAAATACCGATCTGTGATTTGTGTTAATGTATGTGTGTGTGTGTGTGTCTATATTTAATAGAATTTGGATCATATGGTCTATCTTGCTTTTTTTTCTCTTTGGATAGCAGCAGCTTACAAAACCATTTCCTTCAATATTTTCAGTAACATAATTTTTTAATGGTTACATAAAATGGCCACTGATAGATCACCATTTATTGAGTCTTCCACTCTTACTGGTTATTTTAAAGTGTATACAAGTTTCATTATTAGAGACAATTCTTAAGCAACCATCCTTATACATAACACTTGTCTCTGATTATTTTCTTAGGATAAAATCCCAGGAGTAGGACTCCACAGTGGAAGTGAGCACATATTTTAAAAGACTTTTGCAACATAGTAGCCAACTAGACCAAAAGAAAACTGCCTTAAGTCTGCTCCTTGTACACTTTCGCTGTTGGCATTTATACTTTTTAGGGTGTCAGTTTTCTTCCATGTCCTTTTTCTTATGGATGTGTCTATCCTTTTTGGCTTGCTTTGAAAAAGCGTATTAATGACTATTTGCAGCAAAGGCCACCACTTTGAGACTTGGTGTTATGTACATATATATATTGTGTGTGTTTCACATAAATCTCATCCATTTCTTTTCTATTCTACTCAGTGGGGGGGATTTTTCTTCTTCTGCCATTCTTCTCTGAGTTAACAAGGGAATAGAAAAAGAATTGTGAAAATAAATGTGGAAATAAATTTCTGCACAGAATACTCTGATTACATTTAGTACCCTTTGGAGGAGAATGATACCTTGATAATCCTTTATATAATCCTTTGTGTTTTTTAAAAGTCTTTTACTTGTCCTTGTTTATCATAACATTCATGAAAGGCAGCTTCTTTTTTTAAACATTTTTAAGATTTCATTTATTTATTCATGAGAGACACAGAGAGAGAGAGAGTGGCAGAGACTCTCTCTCTCTGCAGAGGCAGAGGAAGAAGTAGACTCCCTGTGGGGAGCCGATCTGGGGTCTCCAGGATCACGCCCTGGGTTGAAGGCAGGTGCTCAACTGCTGAGCCACCCAGGCATCCCTCATAACAGGCAGCTTAACGAAGGCCGCAAAGCAGGTGTTAGCCCATTTCAAAGGTGGGGAGACAAAGGCTGAGACATTGTCTAACACCAGATTATGCATTGGTTCAAGTGGGAAGCTGGGATGAGGCTCCCTGCTTTCCACGATAGCACCTTAGCATGTCCCAGAAATAAATGCAAACAGTGCAACACCATTAAAACCTCTTGACTTTAAACATTTATTTGTCAAAACCTCCTCATCACAGACTTAGCTATTATGTGAGTCTCCTGAATCCCAGCTAGCTTGGAAGGTAATATTTCATTAGCTTTTCTTTGATCTCTGGGACGGCTAAATTTTGGGCTATTCCTTGAGGGCCGGGTGCCTTAGAAAACTGGCACTTCCTCTCCAGCAGAATGTCTAGGCTTTTGTTTGTTAAAGATTCGGCATTTGACAAATGGAGATTTCTATCAGTCCCAAGGAAATGGTGTTCACCAGAACAGGGAAGGAATTCACAGTCTTCTAAGTGGAAACACATGCCAAACCCTGGGTGCGAGAGGCCAGATTCTTGTAGGATGACACCAATAACAGAGCAGACACATTTATATGTCGCTCGCTGGCTTGGGGGATTTCTCCCTAAAAGGAAATCTTTAGAGGACTCCTCTGTTCAGCCTCTCAAGGCCAAAAAAGAAAATGTGTGTACTCCGCAGGATCTGAATTCTCCCTGTGGTGACTCAAAGAACCCAAATGCCACTGAACATTTAGTCACCATTTCCAGTAGGAGGTGGGTGGCACGCAGGTGGTCTGGCGAGGGTTGCTCATCAGCGTGACACCTGAGCAGATTGGGTCCTGCGATGTGCTCCAGATACTTGCCCTGATTTTTGAGAGAAGAGGCTGCCTTCTGCCCCCTGCTGAGGGTGTGAGTCCTTCAGACTCCTCAGCTTTTGTGATAAGAACAGAAAGGATCCCTGGAATGCAAGTCCAAGTGAAGATCTGAATCCTAAACCTTTTAAAAAGTTGGCAAAGGTGAATAAAACAGACCACCCCAGCTTGTCTCACCGGGATGCCCCAGTTCTCTTCCTTCAGAATTCCTCCCCCAGCCTCTCTACAATGTGCCAGTTACTCAAATCAGTTTGAAAGGAGCCAGCACATGCTTTTGTTGCCTCCCTCCTCTCTTCTCTTCTTTCCTGACTCCTGCCACAGTCTCTGAGTTCTCTGAGGCAGGAGTCCTGCTCTACTCATCTCCATGTTCATAGCAACTGGTACTGGTTTGGAAAAGTTAATTTTATTTTCAAAGATTTTATTTTTATGTAATCTACACCCAATGTGTGGCTCGAACTCATGACCTTGAGATCAAGAGTCACATACTCGAATGACTCAGACAGCCAGGCACCTCTGTAAAACTTCATTTTAATTACAGAATTAACATATGAGCTTATTTGCTTTTGAAAATATTAGAAAATTACAGATAAAGCTGAGGTCTCCTGTGGTCATCATTCTATCTCTGTCTCTTTCATCTCTCTTCAGAGAGTGTCGCCATTACGGACCATGAGTATGTCATGTTTTAGGAAAAGTTTCACTGAAAGGTTTTTGTTGTGTGCTTTCTTCCCCTGACCACGCACTTATGATCTGTCCACACTGTCGCACCTAGATCTCATCTTTCCTCTTCATTATTATGTAGCCAGTAGTCAGCATTCAGATAACTTTAAAACCTGCTATTTAGTCAAATAACAACCTCTACTGGTTGTTTCTGTTTTTTTTTTTTTTTTTTTTTATTTTAACAAACAATGCTATGGTAAACATCTGTGTTCCCATAAATGTTTTTCTAGCAAAGATATCCAGAAGTGAACTGCTGGTATTTGGGGTGTGTGGGGTTTTAATTCTCAAAGAGGACTTAGTAGAATTCCCAATACCTAACAGGAGCATATTAGATACTTGTCTGACTTCCTTGTTTCTTGGAATAATAGTTGATACAGGTGAGAAGAAAGAACTCAGGCCTGAGAAACAGCAAATCTCATTCCAGACGTGACCCTGCCACTAACAGGCTTTGTAGACATTCTTCCCCACTGTCTCTCTGGGCCTCAGTTTCCCTGCCTGTAAAATGAGGGGGTTGGACTAAATGCTTTCCCTAGAAAGTTCCTTTTGGTTCTCAGAGTCTGTAATGGAAGGATCATACCTGAGGGGTCCCCAGCCGCTCTATCAGTGGGACCAGGTGAAGCGGGGCATACTTGGCTTCCAGGCGTTTCATGCGGACCTCCAGACGCTCCCCTTCTGCAAAAGGAGCAGCAGAGCAGAAAATGAGATTCAGGGTGCCCTGGGGGAACTGAGGAAGGAAAAACTCTGAGAGGACCGGTGATGTATCTGTGTCCAAAACATGCATGGACTGTGTAGAACTGTTCTCCTTCATTCTAAAGTGTGATCAGAACTCATTATAAGGAAAAACATTCTGTTTTCTCTGTCCAGTGATAGATTATATATACCTTGTGGGGTGGTGAGTTCCTCATCATTCAAAAGAGTTAAACCAAGGCTAGGCAGGAATGCACTAGGGATGATCTAGAAGCACCAAGAAACAAGGCTTGGAGTATCACTTCCAATTCTGCAATTCTGTGAATACTGAATAGCTGCCCAAAGCTTTATTTAACCTTTTGCCTTTCTGACTGCAGGTCTGAGTTTATTGGGATTAAGCGAGCATGAAGTTCAAATGCAAGTTGGCTATGTAGCTGTTGTTAGTGGTTTCTTACCTTTGATGTAGACTCTAGGTAAGATATTCTGGAAGGGTGCAGCATGGAGCAAATCACAGACTTCCTCCTGAGACTGCAAACAGAGATAGAAGAAAAAAAGGGAAAACAAGTCACATTTTAAACCACAAAGAATTTTCACTCCTAAAACCTTGAGCATGAGCACTGCAGTCAGCCAGGGTTCAAATTTTGGCTCTTCCTCTTATTAGCTATGGCACCTTAGGAAAGTTGCTTAATCTCCTTGAGCCTATTTATTTATCTGCAAAATGAGGGCCAGAACAGTACTTATTTAAGGAGTTTTTGTAAGGATTGAGTGAGAGAATGCATAACCATATAGCATAGTCCCTGGCACGTCATGAGTGTGCAATACATTTTCATTATAATCTTATAAGGAATTTGTTGAGGATTTCAAATGAGTGACAGAGGAATTGAAGAGAAATGATGGGCCCCAGACTCTTTGTCTGTCTGGTTGGTTGTGAGGCTTGTAGGCTCAAAGCAGGTGGTGGATCAATCTGACAATCCACTCATGCAGATGATTCTGTGAAAAGCCTGTGTCTGTTTGGTTTTCTCCACACCAGACACCAGCTAGTGAGAAAAGAGAAACTAGAACCCAGGACAGATATGTTTTGATGGTGACTTGTTATGCATAGAAGTGAGCTTTAAAACAGCTTAAAAAAGAGGGGAAAGTCTGGGGAGAACAGACATGTAAGAGATGGTTTAATGGGCTTGCTGTCCGGGATCAGTTTACGATCACTGGATTTCAGAACAGAAGACGGGATAAGGGGACCTAGAGAAGCCACCCTCCATGGCTCGTGGTTTCTCTTCTTTAAACTGCAGGGATTTGGATTAGGTAAGATCCAGGCTTCATTCAACTCTGGCACTCCTGGATCCTAAGCATGTGAGAAAATCAGGATTGTGAGTGCTCTTGGCTTTCCTCACCCAGGCATGGGTGGAATATGCCATCCTAGAAATCTGGAAGGCTGGCTGCTCAAGAGGGGAACCCCAAAACTCCTTTTTTATTCTAGGTCAGTCCTTGAAATGATGCTAGCAGAGGAAAGACAAGTGAACCCTTTGAAGGGACTGACCTGAGTGTAATTCTGTTTCTTAGCCAGAGGGGAAAATTTCCCTCTTTCTTAATTAAACTATTTCTCTCATAACCACTAAATCAAATAACCTAGTACTGATAGTTCTCAACTCAGGTCCTTGGATTCATCATTAATCTAAAATTTGGCTTACTGGTCATTCAGGCTACTCTTTAATTTACTAATTAACATTGTTTGACTTTTCAATGATGAACCAGCCTTGCATTCTGGGAATAAACCTCACTTGGTTGTGATGCATTATCCTTTTTATACATTGCTGGATTTTATTTGCTTATTTTTACTCTATATTCATGAGGGACACTGATTTGCTGTTTTCTTCTTAAATGCCTTTGATTTTGGCATTAGGATAATGCTGACCTTCTAAGACAAATTGGGAAGAAATCCCTTCTTTTCTGCATTCCGGAAGCAACTGTGCAGAATTGGATATCCAACTGTGCAGAATTGGGCACTTGAGTGCCCCAAGTCTAGAATTGGGGTTGGTGAAAGGACCCATGTCCTTGATAAAATTTCTTTAATAGACACACGACCATTCAGGTTACCATTTTTTTCTTGAGTAAGTATTGGGGGTTTGTATGTATCAAGGACACGGCTCCTTTCACTAATCCCATGCTCCAGATTGGATATCTAACTCCTTGCTGGATATCACTGCTTGGATATTCCACACGTCAACATTTCCAAAGCTGACCTCTTCCCTTTCTCCCTGGGGTTCCTCTGCTCCCAGAATGTCATGATCATCTCCTTATCTGCCCAAGCCTAAAATCTGAGGCTCATTTTTTCTCTCTTCTTCACTTTCCAAGACCATTAAGTCCTCATATCTTTTGCTTCTTTCTATGTTCCTTCCTACTGACCACCACAATGCTCCGAACTCCTTAAGCATGAGGTGCTGTCTCTAGTTTTGCCTCTTCACCCCACTGAGTATAACAGTTTCTCAATAACTGATTAATGAATGCATATTTGTTATCTCATATTTTCTTAGATGAATAAATTTGTTTAGCCACATAACCAACCTCCAAGTATGAGAATATCATTACATACACTCACCCAACAGATATTGGTTGAATGCCTGGCACTGTTCTAGGCTTTGCAGATATGATGTTGAACAAGTTAGACTAGATCTTTGCCCTCATGGAATTTATGTTCTGGTTGATAGAGACAGATAAAAACAAGCAAACAAATCAGAAAATTTCAGATAGTGATAAAAGAAAATAGGGTAAGAGTCTAGAGAGTGACTGGGCATGGGGAATGGACTGCTTGAGGAAGGGTGGTTAGGGAAAATCTTTCTGAGGGAGAGATATTTGAAAGAAGATGGAATGAAGTGAGAGAGCCAGCCATGCAGATATGAGGTAAGAGCATTCCAGTACAAAGGCCCTGGGGCAGAAAGTAAGCTGGACCATAGAGATACCATGCTGGGAATACAGGAGTGGTATGAAGTCTGGATTTTTCTAAAGTGCGACGAGGAACTATGTAGGTATTCTCAGCAGAGGATTGGTTACAATAGTTTCAACTGCCAAATTTTCCTCTTTCTTCTTCTCTTCCAAAAATTTCAGTTGCTCCTACAAATGTTTTCTTACTAGAAAAGTTGCTCGTTGCATGGACTATCAGCTTTCTCTTTTAATAATGAGAATAAAATTGACCTTGGGTACCACCTCAGGGGATGGAGGAGAGGAATGTTCTGGGTCCTCTACAACAGGAGCAATGTTATTGCTTTACTCATTTTACATGATGAGCTTCTCCTTCAGATTTCTTTGGGAGGGACAAGAGTGTTCCATTTATCCCTCTCTATACATCCCCCTGTCCTCCAGTTAGTAACTATAGGATCAGAGGTGCTTTGGGGCAAGTGGAGGCTTCCTTGTGGCATGCTTCCTGTGTGCTCTCTATCTCTTAATGCAATTTGCTAATGAAGGTGAGGAAAGGCAGAAGGGTGTGTTTCCTAATAGAGGTGGGAAAGTGTCTGCCTGAAAGGTCCCAAAGGATGAGCTATGTGGTCATTTGCATAGTGAGGTGGCTACACACCTCGCAGCACCTTTTGGGGAAGGTATCTATTTGGCATTCCTTAGATGAGGCCATTGCAACTAATTAAAATGTCCGGTTTAGGGGACATAAAGTCTTATGTCAGGGAGGCAAACAAGCCTCCATTGTGGGTATCCATGCTAACGGTCAACCTCCTCCTTATTTAATATCTATCTTAAAGGATCCACACTTGGACTTCCACTGTGCCCCTGGAACCCTTGGCCTGTGAAGCGCCCTGAGTATGGGTTTCTTCTCCATTCACTCCCGGTTCCTTCTGCTCCAGCCATAAAAGCTTTTGTTATTTGAATGCCCTATCTGTGCACCCATCAAAGAGTTTTTTTACCTTCTTTCTGGAATGCTCCCTAACCTATCTTTTGCCCACACTCTCTTTGCTCCGTAAATTCCCACACTCCTTTCAGATCTTAATTCAACCATCATTCCTTCAAAGGAGACCTTCTTAACCCCCTCAAGAAAGGGGGGTCTGAGCCTGGGCACATTCCTTTGTCATGTGTCCTCAAAGAATCAAGTTCATTTCCTTTCAACACCTGAACTCAATTTATTTTATACTTTATACTTGCCTACCCATGACTGTTTGATTAATGTCTACCTCCCCCTACTGGAATTTAACCTTCATGAAGGTAGGGACAATGTCTTATTCTGACCGTATTTTATTCCTAATAGCACAGTGTCTCATAGATAGCAAATGCTCAGTAAGCATGTGCAAAAAAAGCTAAATGTTGGGACACCTGGGTGGCTCAGTGGTTGAGTGTATGCCTTTGGCTCAGGGCATGATCCTGGAGTCCCGGGATCGAGTCCCACATCAGGCTTCCTGCATGGAGCCTGCTTCTCCCTCTGCCTGTGTCTCTGCCTCTCTCTGTATCTTTTATGAATGAATAAATAAAATCTTTAAAAAAACAGCTGAATGTCTGCAGCATATAAGGGAACTAAAACTTAGGACAGAATCTCTCCTATTTGGGGTGTGGGCCCATATTATGCAGGCCTGCATGTTTCCTTTTATTACTAAGGAAAGTATTTCCTCTTCAGTTTTACTGATTACTCTATATAAATTATATGAAGCATTAATGTGTGGTGGGATTTTCAGGTGTCCTTAATTTTCTATCCCTCTCTCTTTATGTTTTTTCTTACTTGTATATATTTACTGAATTTTTTAAAAAAGATTTTATTTATTTTTTCATGAGAGACACATAGAGAGAGGTACAGACAGCAGAGGGAGAAGAAGCTCCCTGAGAGGAGCCTTATATGGGACTAGATCCCAGGACCCCAGGATCACAGCCTCAGCCAAAGGCAGATGCTCAACCAATGAGCCACCCAAGTGCCCTATCTACTGAATTTTCTATATTGAACATATATTACTTAAATTAATTTGAAAAACCTCTGGAAGTACCTACTTTCTACCTTTAAAATATGGAGCTTTGAGGGTTTTGAACTGGAATTAGAAGGAAGGAAATGAAATCCTAGCATGCCACTTGATCTAGCAAGGAATAACATCTGCACAGACTTAACAATGTAAATAGTATATATTTTTGTTTTGTTTTAAGCTACATTTAAGGACAGGTTACAGATGCAGAAGAAAATACAAGGGTTACAAAAATACAGCTTTGACCATATAATAGTAAAAGTGAAGCTGACGCGAGGTAAGAGGTGGAAGTGTTAGAAGTGGAAGTTGCGGGGGGTGTGTGTGTGTGTGTGTGTGTGTGTGTTAATTTCCTCATCTTGCACAGAAAGGAGTCAAGATACTAAATAATGTTACTAAAAGCAGCAATGGTGGTATAAGTATATTATCTCTGATTCCAAAGGAAGCAACAGAAGTAATAAGTAACATAATCAAATATTAAAGAGGAAGAGAGAGGAGAGATTTAAATCAGCTAAAAATCTCATCTTTCCAACTAGGGAGTATAAGTATTGTCTAGAGTTGCCAATTAAGAAATAGAAGCTATCCGATTATTAAGCAGCATTATGGTGAGAACAACGAGAAGAACCAGAAATAGAAATGATTACAACAAGTTGCCTTGGGGACTGGGATACAGGTGGGGAGAGGTGCAGCAGAGCCAAGAATGATGTTTCTCATCATAAACTCATTTGTATTATTTGATTTATCATGTGCAATTAAGAACAATTTAAATGGAATGAAATGAAGAGGTTGGATTAAATGGTCTCTAAGGGTCTTTCCCTAGAACTGAGAATCTGTATCAACATGTTTGCTTTGTTCTTCAGGGAACGAAAGGCAATGAGCATTTACTGAACACTAACTATGTGCCAGGTGCTTTGTACCCGTCATCTGCTTTGCACTTTAGAATATCCTATGAGGGTAGCTCTTATGATCTCCCTCCAACACACCAGGACATTGAGACTCTCGGGGAGGTGACATTTCCTATACAGGTCCACATGGCAATAAAGAAGCAGTAGGGCTGACAGGGTTAAGAGCAAGAGCCACTTTCCTTTGACACCCATTGCTTCTCCATGGCAACCCATGCAGCCAAAGCCTGAGGAAGTGTGGAATATTTCCCCCCCTCATTATACATGCACATGATGAAAAAAAAAGCATAGTTATCAAAAATAAAAACAGGAGATTGGTTAAAATCTCATCACCTGAGAAACTTTTTAGCCTCACATCTGATAGGATTACATCATTTGTTGCTTTATTTACTGGGCTTTTAGTCACAGCTACTAACATTCTTGAAACTTAAAAAATTCTGACACACACACACACACACACACACACACGCACAAATATGCATTTTGAAGTATGAAGAATCTTGAGCTATCTTCTAGCTGATAAAACGGAGTTACTAAAACTACTCTTCTGCAACCCCCAGACATAACCTCTATTCTGGATTTGTGTAAATAATTTCTTTGCAGGCCACTCATTTTTTAAGGTCTGCTGGTTGGATACCAAGGTAAATAATAACTGGATCACCCAGGGTAATTTACACCTATAAATTCCTTCTTTCCCCACCCTCCTAACTTCCATGCATCCTCATCCATCCCTCAGAGCCCCACTCAAGCTTCACCTCCTAGGTCGTCTTCTAAGACCCTCCAGTCTACAGTGGTTTTCTTTTTAAAAACTTAGCAAAATCCTTGTTCACTCAGGCCCCATAAGCTGTCTGTAGGTTGAGCTAATCTAGCCCCAGACCAGGGCCCTAAAGTCTGTGGTTCTGAGGAAGAATCAGAGCAGTGTCTCATATCCTATGATACCACTGACTGAGAGAGAGTCTTCTTGGAGGGACCAGTTATATGCAAGACCCACATTTGCTCTGACATGAGAGGACAACAAAAAGAATATACAGAGCATGGGTATAATATCTAAAGACCAAGCAAGATCTGAACACCTTCATTCTGGCTAGGATATAGTCAGCACAGAAAAGAAAGAAGTCATTCATTCATTCATTCAACAAATAATAGGCATCTATTATACACAAGTCTCTCTGCAAGGGGTGGAGACATGACAGTGTTGGGGGCAGACCTGATGCATGGTACTTGTCAAGGTGATGAGGAAAACAAGTAAATGGAAAATTGTGGCAAGTGCTAGAGCTGGGCCATGCATGGGGCTATGGCAATGCATAAGAGGGTGATAGGGAAGGCTCTTCAGAGAAGGGAATACTAAGCTGAGACCTGAACCAGGAGTAAGTGTTGGACAGTTGAGGAAGAACACTTCCTGCAAAGGCCAAAGAGTGACAGGGACCATGGTGGGTGAAGGGCTGACCACTGAATAAGAAGCTTTCCATGCTGGAGGAAGATGGCATGAGCTGAGGGAGAAGGGGAATCAGGAGGCATATGCAGAAAGATCTTAGAAGCCTTGCTCAGGCATCTGAATGCCACCTTGCTGGTTTCCATCAGGGAAATCTGCAGTTTCACCTTCTGTCTGTAAAACAGAAAGGACTGGGGTAGTGGGGTGTGTGTGTGAAAAGAGGTGTTGGGATAGTCTAAGCAAGAGAGAGTAGGGAGTGGTGGCAAAGGAGACAGAGAGGAAGGAGCAGACATCGGAGACCTGGATGACAGATGGGATACAGGAGCAGAGAGGGCAATGACACCCATGACCACTTGCTCACAGGGTCCAAGGACACAGTGGGTTTGCAGGGAGCAGGAAGTTGAGATCAGATCTGGGTAAGGGGATTTTCTGAGGTCTGTGCACGTTCAAGAGAAGACATCTAACAGGTAACTAGAGGTATGGTATGGGGCCCCAGAATCTGAAGGGTAGATCCGAACTTGGGAATCATCAGCATGAAGATGAAAACTGACTCCAGGAGAGGCTAATACACCAGTGTGAGGGTAGGCATGGGTGGGCATTTCTCAAAGTGACCAGACCCTTACACATACTTCAGCTCTTCTGACTTCAAAGAAAGAGAGGGTGCAAAGAGATCAAGGCGAGACTGATAAATTCTGGACACTTCCATGTCTACCAACACACTATGTGATGAGAGAGGACAGGCCATCTTGCAAACCAGGTGTGGGGAGGAAGGCTACTCCTACACACTTGGTGCTGCCTCTTTCATCCTTCCTTCACTTCACCAAACATCCACTGATTACTAGCTCTGTGGTCTGACACCCAACCTAAAGGCACAGAGGTAAGGATGGTGTCCTCTACAGGGTAGAGAGGGGCCTGGATGCTGCAGGAAACACAATGCCAGGTAAGACCAGAAAAATTAGATTTGAATGAAGTTTCCAAAGTAGTGGAGGAAGACAGCCCAGGACACCTGTGCCTGGGAAATAAATCAAAGGACTCTGAAGACTGGGAAGAAGGACAGTGACATCAAGTTCCTTGTGGAGAGCAGGCATTTGATAAGGTATGTGCTAAACTGGAGCTGGAGGGGAGGAGATGGTAAGGGCTTTGGGATGGCTGGAGAGAATGGGCCAGGTCCTGAACTAGGAAAGGTGCAACCACAGACAGAGGAGAGATAAGATCAAAATCAATGTGAAGCAGGAAATCATCTGCTGGGGCTCGTGAGGGAGGGGTGGGCTGAAAAGGCTGCAGGCAGTCAGGAGCCAGGCTCTCCATCTTGGAGACTTGTCAGAAAGGCCCAGCTGAAACCTACTTGCTCTGGGAAGAGGAAAGGGCCTGCTTATGAGGCTCTGGTGACTTTACATTCATCACTTCACTTAACACAAAGACTATGAAGTAGGAATAGGTTTCCTCTGTAATCTGGAAGTAGACCGTTCCTAATGAAACCTTTCCTAATCCCAAATGGCATACAGCAAAGAAGTAATGACACTTATTTTACATGGAAAAAAATTCTGAACATTCCCAGACCCCAAAAACAACCTCTCTCAGGCTTCTCTGATACTTCACAACACATCTTTAAGGGATGCGTAGAATAGAGATGAAGCACGGATAAAGCACAGCTCAAAGCTCCGGCAGCTTGATGCTGAGATGCTGAGTGGAGTCCCCGGGAAGGGGTTTGGTGCAGCCACTCATGTGCTGCCTCTAGACGGACTTGCTGCAAAGCAACAGTGAGTGCGGTTCTTGCTTTTCACCTTTTTTCCTGAAAGCAATATCCCCTTTGGATTTCTGTGGTTCGTGAAAACAGGTACCACCGTAAGGTCTTTTGTGAAAGCAAAGGGGCAGAATGCAAACTTTTTTTCAAAAAGCAGGGGATACTTACATTTAGCCCCAGCATTTTGGGGTGTGGAATCTAAGGCTGAGAGGATTTCATCCCTCTCTTGGAGTCTCATAGCTATTAAGTACAGAGGCAAAGCTTGAACCCAGGATGTCTGAGTCCTGAGATATTCCTTTCCAGGAGCACCTGGGAGTCAAGCTGATATCAGGCTGAAACAAACTGATGAAACTTGGCCTGGCCTTTTCCTTTGGCTCCTGATGCATTTCTGGGCTTATTCTGTGCAAGGTCTATAGATTTAGTGACACTCTTTCTTTAATTGTAAGGCACTGTGTATTCTTCTGGATATGGGCAGAGTATAAGTAAAAGACCTGAGATCTCTCAGAATTTTCTTGCTGACCTGGGCCTGGCTACTGGGCCTCCTTCCTAAACCAACCTTACCCTGTTCTTTCATTCTGCTCTACTGCTGAGTTATATAGCCTTGAATGAGACAGATCTTTCTTCAGAGGGACAAAGGCAGGTCAAGAGCAAGTGCCTGCAGCAAGTTTCAAAATGGGAATGCTTTTTTTTTTTTTTTTTTTTTTTTTTTTTTAAGTTGCAAGTGGCCAGTTAGAAGCTACTGGGTGGTAAATGTCCTTACCATCTGAGTTTCCCTGGCTCATCATTAGATCCAGTGGACCCTGTCCCCCATCCCCTAGGACACATCTCCTTCCCAACCACTAGACTACACACCACAAATGCGAAGGCCTGGTCTTGATGTGGCCAATGCAATAGCAAAGGTCCCAGGGAATGACATTCATTGCAAATCACTTGGAATGAGAAATGAGCAAATTCATGGACTGGAAAAAAATGGAATTAAGCCTGAGCTTCAATTAGAACAAAGACTCATGGTCCTCCTTGAATCATGCTGCCTTGAAGCAGAAACAGCTGACTGGTTAATAATACCCAGTTCATGTCCTATGGTTTGCCATATTGTTATATTGGACTTTGCATCTGACCAAGAGGAAGCGGGCATTTCAGCAGCCTCCTAGATACTAAAGCACGACAGATTCTAGCGCCTAGAATATACGACGACTAGGCAGTTTCCAGTGGGGTCTCAGGCCACTTTACTTTCACTGGGAGATAATACCATCTTGTCAGGGTTTGTGTTTATTTTGGGGGGGAGGGGTTAATGATTTCCAGCAGAGATGACAAAAAAGAATCACCTAGGATTGCTATGAATGGTTTAAGAAGAGAGAATACTGTCTGCTCATCCTAGGGAAGGCCAAGTATACTACAGACACCAGAGACTGACTGTTTATAATGATCATTTTCTAGCAGATGTATTTTGTTCTTTAAACATCAATATTTTTATTTGAGAGAGAGAATGAGCAAGGGGAAGGACAGAGGGAGAAGCAGACTCCCTGCTGAGTAGGGAGCCCGATGTGGGGCTCCATCTCAGGACCCTGAGATGAGGACCTGAACTGAAGGCTATACTTAACCAATTGAGCCACCTGGGTACCCCTCAAACATTAATATTTCTAAAAATTTTTAAAAAGATTTTATTTCAGAGAGAGAGCGAGCACATGCACTAGCATGAGTGGGGAAAGAGGCAGAGGGAGAAGCAGACTCTGCTGAGCAGGGAGCCCCACAAGGGGCTTAATCCCAGGACCCTGGGATCACGACCTGAGCCAAAGGCACATGCTTAATGGACTGAGCCACTCAGGTGTCCCAAAAATCAATATATTATGATAACATTTCAAAAGAAAGAAGTGAAACATCTTCAGGAAGGAGACCTTTTCATGATTTACCTGCAGGCAACATATATGCAAGCAGTGGTCCAGGGGTCCTCTCCCAATAATCCATGACTCAGGCAGTGGTTGCTTTCGGAAAGGATTCTGACAACATATTCAGGCTCAGCAGGATTGATTTTTAATGTCTGCCTTGGGCTAGCATAGGGACAATGGCACTTAAGTCACAAATTTGTTATTCTTGACCTCTAAAAACCACCACCAGCACCACCACCACCAGTTACTTATGTGTGTTAACTGACCTGATATTTGTCATTTTCTTTTGGAAATGCATCAAATACTTAATTTAGGCGAGGACTGTCCCCTGAAACTATTAATTTGGCAGATATTCCTCGGGCTTTACTAAGATACAATTGACATGTTAATACCATGTAACTTTAAGGTGTACAATGTGATGATTTCTTAAAAAGGTTTTATTTATTTCAGCGAGAGAGTGACAGCAAGAGCAGGAGGAGGATGAAGGGGAGGGTATAGGGGAGGGAAGGGGAAGAAGCAGGCTCCCACTGAGCAGGGAGCCTGATGTGAAACTTGATCCCAGGACCCTGGGATCCTGACCTGAGCTGGAGGCAGATGCCTGACTGATGGAGTCACCCAGGCGCCCTTGTGATGATTTGATGGTTGTGAAATGGTTACCACCACGTAAGTTGGTGAACACATCTTTCACCATCTTTCACAATTACCATTTTTGTTGTGGTTGTGGTGGGGTGATCATTTAAGATCTACTTCCTCAATGGCTTTCAAGTTTACAGCACAGTATTGTTAACTCTTGTCACCATGCCTGGACCTTACACCACAGCGGGTATGTTTTTAAAGTTGTTACTCTAGCCCCTTTCTTTTTGTTGCTCAAGTATTTACGCTCATTTTTGGAAAAAAAGAAAAAAGAAAAATGCAGATGCATTTTATTTTAAGGAAGAAATTTATAATCCCACCACCTGGGGGGTCATCACTGATAACCTTTTGGGGTTTATCCTGCCAGGTTCTTCTACACGTATAACATTTAAGTATGTATTTTAAAATAGTGGGGTATAAAACACCTACTCTTTTGTAATCTCTTTTCATCACTTAGCATATACTATCAACATCTTCCTATGTGCAGTACAGAGTTTCTCATTTAATGTGTGTCTCTGTCTTTGTTTTGGCCTGGAGGAGTCTTGTTTTCCCCACATCCTTTCCTGAGTGACCATCTTACTTACTCATATTATTTGATAAATGATTACCCACTAAACTACTGGCTCTCACAGCATTATCTTTTTCAAACGCATCTCAGCAGACTTTGTATTTTAGTGAGGCTTTTTTTTAAAGATTTTATTTATTCATGAGAGACACAGAGAGAGAGGCAGAGACATAAGCAGAGGGAGAAGCTTCTCCTTAGGGAGCCCAATATGGGACTTGAGCCCCGGACCTGGGATTGCGCCCTGAGCTGAAGGCAGATGCCACCCAGGCGTCTCCAGTGAAGCTTTTAAAGATCAGATAACAACAACAACAACAAAAAATAAAGATCAGATAACATTTCAAATCAAAAGTCTCTAACAGGAGGATTTCAAACACTGTTGGAAATGGGAAGAGATGCTTTGGTTTGGGGGTGGTGGTGAGAGTCTTCCTGGTACCCCTTGAATTATAACACCAAGGAAGTAAATGTCAATAGGCATTACGGTAGAAACCAAGGAGGTAGGATTTGGCTATACCCTGACGAAGACCTCCCGTGTACCTTGGTTTCCTTATTTGTACACTGACCTTCTGGGTCTGATGTGGCTAAACTGTACACAAGGGAGAGGGTATATAATAAGAGATGAATGAGGTTGGAGGAAGAGTCATGGCTGAATTTTCTGGGCCCCTGCGTCAAAGCTGGGGGCTAGAACTTAAGTACAATGAGAAGCCATCTGTCAGTTTTAACCAGGAAAGTAACATGATCTGATTTATAATTGTCTGAAAGTGCTTTTGCTGCTAAATGGAAAATCAGCTCTGCCATTTTATTCCCCAATGCTTTAAAATTCCATCCTCGACAAGAAGGGTAAGGCAGTGACCCTCAAATAAGCTGGGTCTTAGACATTCCTCTTAAATTGCACACAGGGAGAAAGCATTATTGCTTTCTTTTCTCTAAAGGACCCTGAAGTAGAGGGAAAGCCTCCCCACCATGGCCTATAGGAAGAGGCCAGCTGACAGTGGCATTCTGGGAATTCTCTTAGGGCCACTCACAAATCCCATATGGTCTCTTTCTAATTTGGATTGGACAGCTTTCCCGACTTCATCTGCCTTTCCATGATTCTACACTGGTATTTCCTACTTATAAATCAAATAGATGGGTAGCATGAGAGTCGTGGCTGAGTTCAGCACTAGCAGATGCCTCTATAAATTAAAAAAAATGAGGTCAGAAGTAGCTCCTAAGCATACGTTATCAAGAATAAATCTCACCAACTAGCAGAACTAGCTGGAAAAAACAAAAAGCCTCATAACTTTTCTTCCTCCTTACACACTGTGACCTTGTCTGCTTAGTGATCTATTTTCTTCTTAACTTTCCAGATCCCATAATGAAGTTTCCTTTCTCCCATCTTGTGAAAAATACTGAACATATAAAATATTAGAAAGAACAATGCACATCCTTATACTCCTGACATAGTCACAAAAACCCTTTCTTATACCATTTCTGCCTTGATTCCAAATGTTTTACTGAATCGCTGAAGGCAAGTTGAAGTCATTGCATTACTCAGCTTTAAATACTTCAGCATGCAACTCCTAAACCCAAGATTATCCTCCTATGTGACCTCAGTATTATGACTGCCTACATTAAAAAATTTTTTTAATATCATTTAAGATACAGTTGATACTAAAATGTCCTTAGTTGCCTCTAAAACGTTCCTCTTATAGCCTTTTTTTTGGAACCAGCATTCAACTATAATGATTTTTCTAAAGTGTGAAAAAAGCATGATTGTTCTACACAAAAGGACTTCCATGAATTTCTTGTTCGGGACCTGCTTTGTGCTTCTGCTTCTGCATGGGGTTCTCTCTGGCAGGAACGTGAGAGTGACCAGTGCGATTAGGTCACTTTTGCACTTATCAAGTGCCACACTAATGCCTGTTACTCCTACTGCTTAGGACAACTACTGACACCTCATGGTTATGAGAGCAATGATCATTAGATGATTAATAAGAACCAAAACCTACTATGAAATTGCCCTATCAACAGAGCAAGTAAAAGTGAAGAGGTTTTGGAATCAGGACACAAAAATCTTTTATTTTAAGGGACCCTCATAAAAATTCTTCAAGGGAGGAGTATTTTATTTTTTGTATTAGCTTCAGTTTTAAGATTTTCCTTTGCTATGTTACTTAAAACTCCTGGACCATGAGGGATTTTTTTTTTCCTTTTCAGTTTTTTTGGGGAAGTACTTTTAACTACTGATTTAAGTTTTCTTTTAAATTTTTTTTATTTTTTAAGTAAACTCTTTGTCCAACATGAGGCTTGAACTCACGACCCTGAGATCAAAAGTCGCATGCTCCAATGACTGAGCCAGCTAGAAACCCCTGACCATGAGGGAGTTCCATCAAATACCACAAAACTTCACGTTCTCAACTCACTCAGCCTGAGGCTAACTGAGGACTTGGTTTCTCTTGTGTAATAGATACCATACAGATTCAGGATACACATTTAGGAAAAACAGTGTCAATGTGATCCTACACAGATCGGATTCACATTCAACAGCATTAAACATTACCTTTAGGCTCCATGTCTGGGTGGAAAAACTATGTATTAGTTTTGGCCCATCACCTAAAGGGAATCGTGAAACTAAACTCAAAACAGTATTTTCCTAACATTCTAAGTTTTGAGGCAACCAAAAAACAGTAACACTAACACTAATATTTTATGTTTTTGTCCTTGTCAAGTGAGGGTGCAGAAATGAGCTGGGAACTGGAGGCTCTCAGAAAACTCTGGTTTTCTGGTGGGAAGAGTGTGTGTGTGTTTGGGGGTGGGGTACAGGGCCTAACCAGAGCCCAGCATTCTAAACATTCCCTTATATGGATACGCATAGATGGCTTGTGAAGTGTTTCCTGCATGCTGATGTTAAGCCCCAAAGATCAGGGCCTGTGAAGCAGGCAACAAATTAGGCTTCCCACAGCCAGCTCTGTACAGCAAATATGAGCTACAGCTTCCACCCCTGGTCTGGGATTCCAGGTGCAGTGGAAAGCTCAACTGTGATATATTCCATCTGCTCCTGTTCCGTGGGGCCCTCACTTCCAGGAGCTCTTTGTAAACCTGGCCAAATACATCAGTAACCTTATCTGGTTCTGTGTATCTGCGTGTGTGTGTGGTCTTTTCCCCGCCAATCTCCGCCTCACTTGAATAATGCTGTATATTACCATGTCTCACCTCTGCTCTTTCCGCTCCCCTCTGAATTGTCAAGGGGAAAAATAATTCTTACTCTGGATCAGAATCATGTCTGGTCAGCTGGGAAAGATCTACAGCCAAGAAACAGGCTTAGAACGTAGCTCAGCCCCCTCCCCTTGGAGCACATCAATGTCTTCCAAGGCTGGCACTTCCTAAAAGGTGGGAATTGGGGATGCAGGGAAATGATATTTAACAACAGTGAGTCACGGTGAGGAAGTTATTTCCTTCTCAGTTTCTGACAACTTTAGTGAGAAAGTCTCCATTTGGATCCAACACATCTTATCACCTCTCTAACATTTGCTAATCTCCATTTTTAACAGAGAGAGCAGCCCTTACACTCAATGGCCTGTGCTGGTAGCAGCTGGAATTACATGAGTTTGGTTAATTTTAATTGAATTTGTTTTTTTGGTTGCTTTCTAATGATGGCAAGAGTTAATGATTTTTTTTTTAATGGAAGTTTCCTTTTAAAATAAATTTAAGTTAAAAAGTCAATTTAAATACAACTGTTTTATAAACAAGAGGACTAGTGGTCTGTAGATATGGCAAGAATCAATTATGACAACACTTCAATGAGTAATCTCTGGAAATGCTGGCTAAGAAGATGTAGATCAGGGGTTCTCCACCCTGGCTGTACCCTGGAATCGAGTGTGGAGCTTCTGGCCTGGCATTTTAGCCAGGGCCTCCTTGGAGCAGGATGAAGGACAGACACGGGATATTTAAAGAGCTTTCTGAGCAACTGTACTAAGCAGCTGCAGGTGGGACCACTACACCACCTCCAGGATGTTTGCAGATGTCCATTTTCCAACAACATGCAGGAGAGCAAGCTGCACTGTGACTCCTGAGCCCTCAGCTTCCAGACATCCTATCCAATGGGGTATCCTCATAGAAAAGTCATTAGTGCAGAACTGGATGACTGAGGCTCTGATCTCTTGGCAATTACTGGCAAGGTTAATGAAACAAACACGGCATGTTTCAAGGATTGGGGTGGCTTTGGATGAAGGTAATTGACAGTCTCTGCCTCAAATGGAATGGTGCTATCTTGAAAGACTTTGGGGTATAAACAGGGATGTTTCTACTTGTCATCTAGAATTGAGCTAAATGTCCCTCCCCTCATCATTTAGGCCATAAAGAGACTTGTGTTAGGTGCAGAGGATACAAAAATGACCCTCATGCAGAAATCTGTCCTATCATCCCCTCCTCCCTATTTCCACTGTTTTTTTTTTTTTTTTTTTTTTTTTTTAATTTTTATTTATTTGTGATAGTCACAGAGAGAGAGAGAGAGAATGAGGCAGAGACACAGGCAGAGGGAGAAGCAGGCTCCATGCACCGGGAGCCTGACGTGGGATTCGATCCCGGGTCTCCAGGATTGCGCCCTGGGCCAAAGGCAGGCGCCAAACCGCTGCGCCACCCAGGGATCCCTATTTCCACTGTTTTATACCCGTATCACTCTGTGGTTGTGGATCTTGGCTGGTGGTCTCCAAACTTTTTGGACCACACGCTTTTCATCAATACAATTTTGAGCAAACATCCCAGTTGACATGTATTTACTTGATCAACTCTGGATAGCTATAATTTAACAGTGTGTTAATATACAAGACGGCTTAGTTTCTTTCTTAATTTTTAAGTAAAGAGTTAAAAGCTATGAGATCATCCTGCCTACCCCCTGGACAGCTAACCTTCTATGCTGCAGACTGAAGGTGTTGACTGTGAAGGGTGCCATTAGGGAAGGGATCATGTCCAATGGCCTCTGAGTCCTGGAGTCCCACACACCGCCTGGCCCATGGGGGTATGTCTACAGAAGCTGTGATCCTCATCTGTCAGACCATGTTTGCTAGGTACCTGACATGGTGATGAAGCTAGCAGGTTTGTTTTTCAGATTGGGACATATGTAAAAGAATGTAAAATACTTAAACACTATAAAGCCTTGGGTACCTGGGTGGCAAAGTCAGTTGAGTGTTTGACTCATGGTTTTGGCTCAGGTTGTGATCTCATAGGTCATGAGATCGAGCCCCTAGTTGGGCTCTGCATTCAGCAGGGAGTCAGCATGAGATTCTCTCTCCCTCTCCCTCTTCCCTCCCTCCCACTCTCACTCTCTTTCTCTCTCAAATTAATAAATCTTAAAAACAAAAACAAAAAATAAACTATAAAACCATGTAGAGGACAGGGATTACTGTGAGTTGAGGTGACTCCTTTCCACAAAGCCTGGCTCATTGTTCACTTATTGCACCATTGGGCTCTGAGTCTGGGTTGGAAGATACACTGTTTGCAGATGGGCCAAGAGGTACTGCTTAGTTGTGCCTGGGTGTAGGATGTACCTCCTGAGTAGCTAGAGGGATGTTTTGTCAGGGTGATGGGAAAAATTACCCTAAATCAAGGATAGGTGGGAATATGGAGCAAAGGTCTGAGATGGACACTAAAGGGTGGGCTTTTGCTTCTTTACTTCCCATGCATCAAGATGGTCTACATTTGTTAAATGTGTGAATACTTCCTTTTAAGGAAAAGGAAGCAAAAATATTTATTGCACTAAAGCCAAACAATAATTTAGAGTGTAAAATAAAAAATGGGAGACCCCTATCTCCTGCTCCCATCACATCCCACACAGGTAACCACTCTTCCTATCTCGGTGAATGTTACTTTTATAACCAAAGTAAAAATCTATGAAAAAATTATTAATATGCTGGAACATAAAGACATCTGCAAGGATATCCTTTGGAATGTGAACAGTGGCTATCTTAGCGTGGCAATGTGGTTTTTGTTTTCTTTTTTCTGTGTTTCTGGGTTTTCTAGCCATGACTTTCTTTCAGTTATGCAATAAGAAAAACAAAATTAAAGGAAAGGACTATAAAATGGAAGCAGGAGATAGAAGGGTCAGACGTGGAGCTGGAACTAAAACAAAAACAAAAACCAACAACGCAATTTGCAAGGCTCTGTAGAGCAGCCCTCTGTCCCTGAGTATGCTAACTCTAAGGATATTGGGTTCTCACCCCAACTCCCGCACTAGCTGTAACCCTGGGAAAGTCATCTCCCTCTAGGGGCCTTGGCTTCCTAGCTGCAAAATGTGGGATTGCACTAGATCAGTGGTTCTCAACAGGGGGAGGTTTTGTCCTCTACAGGAATAATAGGCAGTATCTGAAGACTTTTTTGGTTGTCACAACTGGGGATGGTGCTACTAACATCTAGAGAGAAGGTAGAGTCCAGGGGTGCTGCTCAACATCTTACAATGCACAGGACAGGTCCCGAGAGTAAAGGGTTATCTGGCCCAAACTGCCAGCAGTGCCAAGGTGGTGAAAGCTGCCCTGGATGGCATTTGGTTCTGTGCATTTAGACCCGGACTCTCCTCGCCTCCTGTACGAGAAGCGATGGTTTCATGGCTGCCCAGACTCTGACTGTGGCCCACCCAACTCTAAGGAGGACAGGAGAAATAAACAACAGGGGCCAGGGCAGGGAACACTCTAAAGTCCTGGATGGAAGGTCCTGCCATAAAAGGCAGACAGGCAGACAGACAAGGCTGTCTTCCTCCCAGGGATGGGCCCTCGCTCGTTCACATGAACAAACAGGGCCCTCTTCTGGTGTATGTCGGCATAACGAACAATGGGCTGATGGTTCCAAAACTATGCAAAATTTGAGCAAAAACTTGGCGACTGTGGAGTATTTCCCTGATGACAATTTTATGATTTCTCAGGGTAGGAGATGCTAGAGGAAATACTAGTTGTTAATAAGAGAATTTCCTTTAAAAAACATAACAGAACTTATAAATAGATACCTGACAAATGCTGATTCATTTCAGACTAGACTCAACAAATATTTAAGAGGCTACCACGTCTAGACCCTTTGTGTGCACGCTTGATCAGTGACGCACACAGCCCCACCACCGCAGAGTGGGGAGAAGAAGGTCTCTTCCCTGGGACAACCAGGGAAGAAAGGAAACTGGATTTCTACCTCCCACTAGATACACACAGCAATTCCAAGTGGAGAACAGACTTAAAGGTCTGTTAAGCCTCAAAATGCTAAACTGTAAAACACTTAGAAGATAACACATCTTCATGACTTTAGATAGGAAAGTTATTTTTTTTTTAAAAGTTATTTTTTTAAACAAGCTACAAAAGCACCAACCACAGATAGGGAAAGAATGATAAATATATCAAGTCTCAAGAACTTCTGTTTATCAAAACACACACAACGGAAATATACTGATGATTCATGTATCCACAATATATCAATAATATGTATGGATAAATAAGGAAAAGATGACCGGATTTTAAAACAGGCAAAAATATCAAACAGCCTTTCACAAAAGAGGCTGTCCAAATGGCAGTGCCGTCTGGAAAGGGGCCCAGCATCCGTGGTCATCATGGAAATCAAAACGATAACGAGAGATCATGACGCATCCACCAGAATGGCTATGATGGAAAAGACAGACAAAGACAGTGTTCATGAGGATGTGAAGAAATGAAAACTCTTCTACACTGCTGAATGAGTGAACAAATTGGCACAATCACTTTGTAAAACTGTTCGGTATTATCTATCCACACACTGACTGAGCCATTTTACCACACGGTAAGTAAATCTAATAAAAATGAGAGCATAGATCCACCAAAAGAAATGTATAAGAACATTCATGGCATCTTCATTCATAATAGCATCACTCTGTAAACACCCACCCACAGTAACATGAATGATTCAATTAATCCATACAGGGCGATACTGCATATTCCATGTATTACTCTATTTACGTTAGACCTTAATTAAAAACACCAAGCAAACAACCTGATTGACAGATATAGAGGTTCCTATACTAACACGCACCTTGAATTTTGAGAAGTATTTGCAAGCACCTAACCTAAAGAGAATAAAAAAAAAATACCTTTGAAAAGGTAATCAATCTTTTCAATTTATATTCCCTCTACCTACGAATTAATGATCTATTAATAATCTCAGTTTTAAAACAAAAAGGCAAGTCACAGAAGGATAGGTATTTGTAGCAAAAATTGCAATACGGAACCTACAACGAGGAACTCTGCAAATCTATTAGAGAAAGACAACACGAGATAAATGGGCAGAAGACTTCTTATTTGTACTTTCCAGTTTTTCTGTTATTATTAATCTATAATTATTATGTCCTACTATTTTTTGAATTAATTTTCAGTTCAAACATAATGCATGAAAATACTTTCCCTGCAAAATATTAGACATTCCAGATAAAATGAAAGCCCCTGTCGACCCCCGATACCTAGAGAAAATGAACTTTCTGGTATCCTTGGTATCCTTTTTTTCCCCCTAGATCTTTGTTTTCAATACAGTGTTATTTTTGTGGGTTTTATTTTTAGTTTATTTTATACATATGGCATCATTATGTGTTTTGTCCTGCAATTTGTTCTTTTTTCACTTAGTAATCTTTCAACATTTTCTATGTGGGTATATACAAAGCTACTCGAGCATCTTGTCCTTTCTCACTGCTTCAGAGTCCTCCATAAGAACAGATGTAGCACTGTTTAAATAGTCCATCCTCTGTGGATGGCCATTAAAGCCCCTCCATTCATTCCTTCCTTCTTCCCTTACTTTCTTTTTTTGCTATTAGTGCCCCGCTTTAATTAGAATGGTCTAGATGTCATGCCTCATTCTAACTCAAAAAGCATCGTCTTGGCTTGTGGATCTCCCCAGTTGTCAACTGAAACCATGGTACACAGCTTTGTGGAGCCCTGCTCCTCGCTATGTTGGCCTCTGCTGGGACTGGAATCAGTGCTGAGAACCCCTGCTCTCCTTCTTCCACCTTTGCTGTTGATGGGCTGTGAGTCCTCCCGAGAGGACCCTCTCTGGTTCCCGTTTCCTCATGCGTGAAGAGAGGGAGCAGGAACATAAACCATTAAGGCCTCTGTCAGCGCTGAAGGTCTTTGGTCCTAAGCATCCTCTTGTCTTCACTGATATATGCAAGTGACCACCCTGGCAGGTGTGCCTGGGAAAAAAATTTTCCTTTCCTTGTAGCCCCCTCAATAAATAGTCCACTTCTTGGGGTTTGTGCAGGAGAAGCTTAACTGGTGCTCTCAGCTCTTGGGTTACAGCTCCTTATGAAAGAAGGTGCTCACAGGAGACACGCAGGCACCAAGATTTCTGGGGCCAACCCTCCCCCACCTCTACTCGTTCCGGTGCCCCTGGAGCCTCTCCTCATATCCTGCAGCCTTGAACAGAGCAGTGTTTCCTACCCATCTTGTTCCTGTGACTTCGGAAGGCTAAGTTGCCATGGCAACTCAGGCCACTGAACCATGTTCAAAACCTGTTACCATAAAGAGGAACACTTAGCTGTCTCGAGAGTCTATTTAAAGGGGAACAGAGAGGCAATTACTCCTTATGGAGGGAAAGCGAAACTGTGTGCATTTCTGAGCCTTTCCATGGGGGCAGGGTCTGAGAGAGCAGATGGGACATGTCCCTCGTAGAGGTGGGGACCGTGGGCAGGCAGTAAACCTGCTCACTCATACAGACAACGAGAAGCAGGACTCTCTGGGGTTCTTATTCTGAGCATCTCCTCTTGCTTCACCTCCTCCCCTCTCCATGTGCCTCTTGCCTCCAGGATGACCCCTGGCCTGCGCAGCTGCACATAGCCTCAGTCTGCTTACGGTTAGTGCCTCTCCCAAGGCTGAAAGGGTCTTTCACAGAAGTCAAATCCAACCCCTTTACTCTCCACCTCAGGAAACTCCAAAGGCTACCTGTCCAGCATGCGGCTAACCTGCCCAGGACTGCGCCTACCCACCTAGGACCCTGGCTACCTGCCCAGGATGGGGCTACCTGCCCAGGACCACAGCTACCTGCTGCTCCCTCCTCAGCTACTAGCTTGTTCCCTTTGCCTTTCTGCTCCAGCTCATTCCAGGGTTCTTTCCCCTTGTTTGTTTTTTTAAAAGATTTTATTCATTCATGAGAGACACAGAGAGAGAGGCAGAGAGACAGGCAGAGGGAGAAGCAGGCTCCATGCAGGGAGCCCGATGTGGGACTCAATCCCAGAACCTCGGGATCATGCCCTGAGCCAAAGGCAGACGCTCAACCACTGAGCCACCCAGGTGTCCCATTCTTTCCCTTTCTTAAAGACATCCAGTTCCACTATCTCCAAAATCAGCTTGTCCCTCCCGACACTCATCACTCTATCCTATTTTCCTTTTTATTCATTTACAGCACGTACCGCCCTCCATATGCCCAGTCTTTGCTTGTTTACTTCTCCAGTCATCTGCCTCTCTGGAGTAAGAATGGTAATAATTTGTCTCCCTTACCCGAGGCCATTCACCCATAACCTAGAGCTGCAGTAGTCAACAGGTGGGTGCTCAATCCCCTCGTGCTGGATGAGTTCATGGATGCTGAAAGTTCTTCCCACTGCTTCCTGAGGATTATGCCTCTCCCTATCCTTCTAGTGCTCCTCTGCTCCCCTGCACAGTTAACCCATGGCTGGAGGGCTGTGGAACCCCCACATGGAGGGGAAAAGGCAGCAGAGAGCACTGGGGAGAACGAGGGGAAGGCAGCCTCTGGGACTTAGGCAGGAGGGAGGTGAGGCCAGATGAGCGGTCGGGCAGCTAAAGGGTGCGCTGGGTCTGTGTGGGCCTGGGAGGTGGCAAGCCTCTACCCATCATGATAACCATGACCAGTTATTTAGTTTTTTACTGTATGTGCTTTCCAAGCTTTGCCTCCTTTCAGCCTCTAAACTACCCTGTGGGTTAGAATGGCTGCTTCATAATAAATGAAGAGAGCACTGTATGCTCTTCCCTCACCCTGGACTGTCACTCCTGGTTCTTCACCAGATCAATCCCTGGTCATTCTCCCAGTCACCTCCTCAGGGAAGTCCTCCCTCTCCCCCAGCACCACACTAGGTACTGTTTAATGTTCCCACGAAACCATGCATGCCCCCCTTATAGCACTTGCTGTAACGTAAACACAGCATTTCTGTGTAAATACTTATTCAATATAAATCTCCCTGCTACTTACTGTCCAGGACCTGAGGCTGGGACTGGCCACGGCTACGTCCCCCAGTGCAGTGCCTGGCCTGTGGCGGCCAAGCAGTTATTGTGTAATGAATGGATAGAATACTAAGCTTCGATGGGTGGCCAAGATCCTGCAGCTAGTGAAGGTGGGGCTGGGACAGGAACCCAGGCCCTGGCTTTAGACAGAATGCCTGTGTTCCTCCCAGGGTTCAAATGGTCGGAGCTGTTGAAGGCAGAATGGAGATGCAGTGCGTGCCCAGTGCTGGAAGAGCACGAGTCTGTGCTGCAGGGCCTCTGGGCAGGATGCAGTAGAAGGGCCTCAAGTATCTGGCTGGGGCAGGGGTCCCTTCCAGCCTGGAGATGCTCCAATTGCTTTGGGCTCACGACTCACCAGAGCTTGCTCTATGAGCAGGCAAAACAGGATGGCATTGCCCACCTCCCTCAGGCTCTGGAACACGTCTGTCTTGAGCTCTGCATACTCAATGATGTCCTTCAGCTGGTGGTGAAAGAACTCCAGGATTCCTGGGGGATGAAGGCAGAGTTAGTGGGGAAACTAACCCTGCTCAGCCGGGATTATGGGAAGTACTGACTGAGCAACAGTCCCAGATCTGAGCGGGAGAGTAAAAAACCAAGCCCACATCTCTCTCTATGTGGGCCAGGGGTGAGAGTTCTTTCAGGGCTCAGTACTACAGAAAGCTCAGGAGGCTGGCCAAATCTTTTTTTGGAATAAAACAAACATATACAAATACAGTATCCCTGGATCTCTCCTAGTCCCTCCAAAAAGTTGTCTGAAATCTTGATAATGCCAGGAATGAACATTTATAAGCATTAGGCATTGTGCTAAGCACTTTTCTACAGCTTTTCACTGAATACTCATAACAATATCATGAACTGGGCACTATTACTCTTATTTTCAGATAAGGCTCAGAGAGGGTAAGTGGCATGCCCACAATCACACAGCTAGAAAGTGGGCAGCTGGGATTGAAAACCAGAGCTTTTGAGTGCAAGCCCCTTTTCTTCTGACTCACACACACTCAACACCTGACAGCTTGATTTTTAGGAAAAAACACCAGGTTCCAAACTCAACTCATAGCCTCCATCTTTTCCCATTCTTCAGTCCCCAGATTCAGTCTCTGAACCATTCATTCTTAGGGAAGGAAAGAATGATTTCTCTGCCCAGAGGCAGAGTGGCAAAAACTCCTGTTTCCTGATTCACCTTGGAAATGTCAATTATACCACCACCTGCAACGCCTTATACTACCGCCTCCCACAAATGGGCAGAGGGAGGAAGGGACCCTAGAGGTGCTAAGTTAGAAAAGACATTTACAAGCAACCTCACAAATGCTCTCGCAACTGCTATCTTCCCTAGCTCCCCAGTAGGCCTGTGAGGCATTCCAGCATGCATCCTTTGCCTTCCCTGGGCAAAATGGTACTATTGCCCAGAGGGATTAAAAATGGGTCAAGGCTACCTAGCTCGCAGTGGAGGTAGGACACAGACCCAGTGCTGGGCCAGCTTGTTGGCATGTTAGGGAAGCCAACATTCCTGGGGAGATGGTGGGGCCCTGCCGCCCACCATGGGATGGGCCTAGATTATCTTCTTATCACCACCCTCTGCCTCCTGGGCCCCACTGCCCACCTGGAGAACCGTATTCATGTCGGGGTAAGCGGCATATCTTGGGCATCACCTCGATCAGTGTTTTCACGTACTGGAGAATGGTTCCTTGGAGCTGACAAAAGAAAAGAGCAGCATGATTGAACGATCCACCATTGCTATATATGTACATCTCTGGACTAAATAATGGGCTACTGAGGTACACAGGGTTCTGCTGCAGCCTGTGGGCAAGTGTCATAGATTGAATGTTTGTGCCCCCTCCCAATTCATATACTGAACCCCCCCCCCCACAATGTGCTGGTGTGGAGATGGGGCCTCTGGGAGGTAATTACATCATGAGAATAGAGCCTCCTGATGGGATTCCTGCCCTTGCAAGAAGAGACAAGAGAGGTGAGGACACAGGGAGAAGGCAGGCATCTGTACCCCCCATCCACTCCATGCTGGCACTGTGATCTTGGACTGTCAGCTTCCAGGACTATGAAAAAATCAACATTTGTTGCTGAAGCCAGTATGTGGTATTTTGTTATAGCAGCCTGAGCTGCATGAGACAGTGAGGCATTGTTCCTTGGGAGGAGAGTAGGTCCCCTTCTAAAGGTGGCGCATGGCCCCATTCTCAGAAAAATACAGATACAGAAAAATGGGCCTTTATGAGACAGAAAGGGAGCTGTCTCAGTAGCACTCCAGGCTGTACAGACTTTCAGAAGGGCAATTTCTAGGCATGGGGTCTTTCCAGGGGCTGAGCTGCTTCCATAAGATCCAGGACTGAAATGTCATGGGCCAAGGGGCTGTGGAGACTGAGACACATTAGCCAAATTTAAACACAGAAAATACATAGCACGTTTATCCCTCCTGTGTCCGAGGCAGACACCCATAATCCATTACATTACTTCAGAGGCCTGGAGTTAGCAGGTGAATGCTGTTTCCTATTTCTGGCAAGGTTATTCATTATTTCATTTACTTCTTTTTTGTCAACTCCACATTTCAGGAAAATCTGGTTTAAATGTTTCAGCTTTGCTTCAGCAGTGTCATGGAGAACTAAATAAAGGTTCAGATGATCATACTTGGGATGAATATAGAATTCTCTTGAGGCCAGTGCAGTATTTGCAAGTGTTGAGCAGTAAACCCCAAGGGAAGAAGCATGGTGATTGATTAGAGATGTCTGCCGTGAGCACAGGGTAGGGAAATGGTGGCACATATGTCATGGATTTGTGATGCTCTAATTAGAAAACACTGCACGGGAGGAGAGTATGAACAGTAATTAGTAGGCCCTAAAGGTAAAAAAATGAGAGGCAAAGCCCCAAGATCAGAAGTACACAGAAATGTTACAGAGCTTTAGGTAGGAGGAACCCAGGCATAAGGGCCCAGGATTTCTAGGGTGATTCCTCTGCACAGAGCTCAAGGCATGACCCAGGCCTCACTGAGGCCCTTCCTTACCAAGCTCTTGACAATCTTCAGCAGTTCCTCCATGACCACTGCGATGCCCTGGTAACCCAGGAGTCTGCAGATGGTCTTGAAGTGGGGGGGCCCCACAAAGTTCCTATAGGAGCTGTAGATGTGGCTGTAGGCAATGTTGAGAGGCTGGAAAACAGAGGTTGTGGCAAAATAAGAAACAGGGAGGTAAGTGGGTGCTGGCATGAGTCCTGCTGGGGGACAAAAGCCTGGTATCTGTAATCTCTCACTGGGAACCCCTGTGAATATGTTTGCAAGAAGACGGTCACTGAGAGAGGTGTGGCCAGTGACCGCAGGATGGCCCGAAAGCCACTCCATGAACAGCAGTTCCCCAGCAGAAGAGGAGAAAGAGCTTCCAGGCAAGTATCTTTTTTACAGGCACTCCTGCCACCCACAAAACAGGACTTTGACAAATTGAGGCATGGGGTAGTGGTAAAACAGATGATTCTGTTTTTTCTAGAGACATCTTTGTTACTAGAAACTGGCTGGAAGAACCATGTGGGAACTCAGTAGCTGACTTAATACTGTCTCCTACTGTTCCTTGTCTCCATTTATTACAGGGCAGGGTCCCAAGAACGCACAGGCCTGGGAGTCAGGAGACCTGTGCTGAGTGCATGCGAATCACCAATGCTCTTCTGAGCCTCAGTTTCTTCATCTATGAAATGAGGGTGTTGGATTAAATCAGGGGTTTCATAACCTTTCAAGTAGCAGTCCAAACAAAAGGTGTCATGGAAGCTGCTATGGGAAACAGACAAGAGCAGTTGCTCCATTTGACTGCTCTTTGGGGGCCACCACCATTGTCCTCTAGACTCCATGAGACACCTTCACTGATTTCATGAAATTTGCTTAAGATATTTTTCTGTCTGGGAATACGTGACTAAAATATAGGGCCCCAATTTGGTCTCACTCAGTCAGTGAGACGGTAAAGTTATGGTTGACTTCATTTTTGAAATGCTGCTATTTATGGAAGACCTCATGCCAGGCTTTGTGAAGCCCTCCATGTGTGTACTCGTTCAATCTTCACAACAAACACATGCATACAGACAATTCCTGGCCCCATTTCGCAGATGAGGGGACTGAGGTTCAGGGTGTTAAGTAGCTTGCTCAAGGTCACACAGTCCTTAGATAACTGAGCCCTGACCTGAATCCAGAGAGGTCTGATTCCAAAGCCCACGTTCTTCCCCTCTGTATGTAATGGTGGACTTCGGAGGCTGAATTCTATTAGAAACCATATCCAGTTTTTTAGATAAGGTGTCACTTCAAAACTTAGTTCTGACTATAGTATCCTATCTGGAATTGTAAAAATCTACATGGAACATGCAAATATGTAAAGACCACAGCTGATATTTTATTAGCTGAAATTTTCTATTAGTTGGCTAATTAGAAATTCTATTAAATAGGAACTGTAATGATGCTTTTGGAGGACTGTAAGGTTCTCAACTCCCTTTGGAGCCATTGAAGGAAGACTTAATTATGTTCAGTCTAGGCTTTGCGGTAAGTATGTTCTACTATATATGAATTCTAAACTTTACGAAAAAAGCATCACATTTATAGTACTCTCTAATAACACGGATACATGAAGAACACAATTAGAGGACCCACTAATAAGAATTTGTGAGGAATCAGAATACCCCTGCATCCAGCAGGTTGAATATTAGCTCGTTTGGTAAGGTAATGCCTACATATGGTAAGGCTTGGAATGTGAGGAGCAGTACTCTGCACTCAACACTGATGGGCTGTCCCAGTAAATTCTACTTAACCTAAGGGAGGGATGTCTTTATGTAGTTACTAGAGATTTCTAAATGTTATGAGGCAGGAAAGGCTTATGTTGGGCAGGAAATATGTAAGATTGAAAACATGATGTTTGCCGAAGTCAATGTTCAAGAAATCATGGAAGTATACGTATGGATTGTTGAGTTTGATTTAGTCGATCATGAAACCAGGCTGGGCCATGTAATTTTCTGTATATGAAAGTGAACTGTTTTAGTGTCTCTGGAATAGTCCACCTATCAAACAGGGCTGGGACAGGGTGAGGTGAGGGAGATGCTCATTCTCCTAAGTGAGTGCATTTTAGCTCTGGTCCTGTTATCAAAGCCCTATTCTGTATTCTCCTGTTTTCAGTACTAGGGATGAGGAGTATACAGTAAACACCAAACAAACCATGGCTGACCCCTGGTTGGAGAAGGAGATTGATGAGAAAGGGGCAGGAGAAAATTGTCTAGGTAAGAGAAATGCCCTACTTGCTGCTTGGGTTGTTTACTACACAGCTGTATACACTTGTCAAAACTCATGAAACTGTATGTACACTTATGATCTGTGTATGTTATGGACAGAATAGTTGTATACTCTCAAAATTCATTTGTTGAAATCCTAACCCCTGTTGTGATGGTATTAAGAATGGGACCTTTGAGAGGTAATTAAAGTCATGATGATGGAATCCTCATGAATGGGATTAGTGCCCTTGTAAGAAGACAAACGAAGGCTTGTTCTTTTTTTTCCTCTACCATGTGGGATACCGCGAGAAGGCTCTCTGCAGAACATCAAGTGGGTCCATGCCAGACGCTTGATCTGCCAACACCATGGGTTCAGACTTCCCAGCCTCTAGGCAATAAATAAATGTTGTTTAAGCTACCCAATCTATGATATTCTTGTTATAGTAGCCTGAACTGATTAAGACTGCCATCTTACTGTATGTGATTATAACTCAGTATAAAAGTAAGTTAAAAAACCTACTGGGCTATACCATAGCCTAATTTACTTCCCAACATTTATTTTCAAAGATTAAAAAACAAAACCATGATTTGGATTTTCTCCTGAAAAGGGCTGCAGCTCAAGCCCGCACGGGAACAAGAGAATGATGACCTGGCTGTGCTAAGGGCATGTGACAGAGCTTACTGACTTGTAGAACTACCTTCTCATCTCCCCACCCACACCAGGCACTCTGGACTTCTTCTCTGAACCCCCAGTAAAGCTGTGAGCATTTCTCCTTCATCCATTCTCAAATATCCTATGAAAGGAATTTCTGAGCAACAGGGAGCTTTCAAATGGATATCCTTGAAGGATACAAAAGCAATCAACTACATTTTTTTTTTTTTTTTGGACGTTTTTGTCTTGCTTTGATTCTAGGGGATGGTTCTGGGGGTGGGTATACCTGAGTTTAAATCCTAGGTCCACAAATTTACTAACTAGATGATTCTGAGCAAAGTACTTAAGCTCTCTAGGCCATGGTTTCTCCTAAGATAATAATATGAACTCCAATAGGGTTGTTGGAAGTTTATTTATTTATTTATTTTTATTATTGCTATTTTAAGTAGGTTCCATGCCCAGCATGGGCATGAATTCATGACCCTGACATTAAGACCAGAGCAGAGATTAAGAGTTAGATGCTTAACCAACTGAGCCACCCAGGCGCCCCTGGCTGTTGGAAGTTTAAATGAGATAACATACATAAAACACTATGCGTGGGGCCTGGCACACTGGAAGCACTCGCTCCAATAACCACCATTAATATTACTTTGATAATTTGCTAAGTAAAGACTAAAACAATACCACTTCTTGGTCAAATGTCCCGCAGCAGCTCTGGCTACAGTCACGATTCTCTGAATGTGGAGAGGGGAGTGCACATGTTGGATACATTTTTATAAAACCCACCGTACGTCCCACGTGGGGGTGTGACAGAGGTCACAGTTGGACTAGCTGATAGAACACATCAAAAAAGCAGATTTTGCTCAATACTGATTATGTTATAAAATGGTGTCCAACATCAGACTGTGTTGGGTAGAGGCCCTCACAGCTAGAAGTGCCCCAGTGGAGGCTGAGAAACTGTTGCTAGAAGGGAGATCTCCCTGCACTCATTGGATAGATGTGCTTACTCTCCCTGCAGAGCGTTCTGCTGCAGTGCTGGCTTCCTGGGCACTTCTCCAAGGCAGTCTTAACCTTCGTTCCTACCCAAGTAGCACGTTTCCCTTCACACTCATGGCAAGTGCAAATTAAAATATGTTCAAGTAGATGGAAACTGTTCAGTAGCTTCCCCAGTTCTCGGCAGAGAAGGAGAATAATTTTGGGATTATTTTACCACACACAGCAGTGTAAAGAATTCCTCTCACAGACCGGGCAGCGCACATAAGAGGCCCCTTGTTGCCATTCCTGTATCATCAGTCTTGGATCCTGGTCTAGACCAAAAATTTAGGCCTTAGTTGATGGCCCAAGCTCAGGAAGGATCAGTGTGAAATGAGCAGAATTCAAGTCCTCCTAAGTGAATAAGCTCCCCTTACTCCCCTCACCCCCAAAATACACCACACCCATGCAAGAGGAAACACACACACACACATGCATGCTGCAAAGTGCATGCACACACACCCCCGGAGGGCACCCATCTGACCTGCTGGCTCAATAGGAGGCTGGGCCCTATTGAGAAAATGTGGGAATATGGGAGCCTGGCCATTTTCTGAGGTTTAGCAAAGAAAAACAGGAAGGCAATATGACTTAAGACATCGGAAACTTGCTACACATCTCTTATACTAAACCAATCCTGTTGACTCAGGTAACAGTCAACTGGCCTGCCTTAGAAACTAATTATGTACCCTATTTAAGATATCTCACTTAAAATCAAGCTTGTTTCAAATCACACTGCACAAAATAGCTAACTTTATGAGATCTCAATAAACAATCTGGATTCAGAAATTAGAACCATATTCTTAATGTGACATAGATGTGCATATATATATATATATATATGCGCGCACACACACACACACACACACATATATATATATATATTTTTTTTTTTTTTTTAAGGCAGGGCAGTATTTTAAGGAGAGAAAATAAAGTGAGTTTTATCTGGCAGATTCTGGGCCCTGTAATATTATTTTACGGACTTAAAAAAAACTGTGGTAATATATGCATAACATAAAAGTTACTATTTTTTATCATTTTTAAGCATTGCATATGGACTTTTAAGTCCTAAGGCCTCTACCTCTGACAGTGAACACAGCCAGCTCCTCTAAACAATGAGGCCTATTTATCTGGCAAACTGAATTTGCAAGCAATTTGCATCTCTGCTTTCTGGAATCACAATCCCTGTTTTTCAGAGATTTCAAGAGGTATTAAATGGTTCCTAATTTCCTATGTTAGTTACAATTTCTCTAATGTTCCTTGAGCAACCAGAATCCCATCAGCCCAGGGACACAAACATGGCTCCCTAATTCAAGTTGAATTCAGGCTGCAGCTCAACTCTCTGAAATCCCCTGCAAGGCAAGAGAGATTGAGAGATGAATAAAACTGCAATGCAGTCTTTGTTAGGAGAGCCTATGGGCTAAGATGGGTTAAAGGACTGATAAATCCTGAGTTACAGGTTCAAGGGCATCAGTAGGGCTTGCTGACGTTCCTGTCTGTCCCTTCTTGATATGTAGAGAGCTGTAGGCTAGGTCTCCAACATCTGGGTTCCATTTGGGCTTCTCAGCTCAGAGGTTGAAAAATCCAAGGGAATTGCTGTAGAGACCTCAAGAATTGATGCTCCTCTCTTTTGGTCTCATGAATAAAGACAAGTGGAGAAAAGGAACCAGACTTCCATTCAGCAGTATGATACCCGTACTGTAATACTCAGAGATGCTAAAATTTTTGGAAGAAACCAATGTCAACCCTTTTTAAATAACCTGTACTCATATGATGATACACAAGTGGATAATACTTCTCTGCTTGTGAATAATTCTTTCATAACTACCCAGGCATATTGGTTTTCTATGGCAGCTACAACAAATGACCACAAATCTGGTAAACCAGAAGAAATATATTCTCTCGTAGTTCTACAATCATAACCCAAAATCAGTTTGACTGAGCTAAGATCAAGGTGTCAATGAGGCCACACCTCCTCCAGAGGCCTGAGGGAAGAATGGATATTTTGCCTCTTCCAGCTTGTCAGCATTCCTGTATTGTGGCCAGCTCCCACCCATCTCCTGAGATTTGGGTTCTTCCTCTATATGTATGCAACTTCCCTCTGCCTCCCTCTTAAAAGAACACTTGTGATAACATTTAGGACCCATCCTGTTAATCTTCTCATCTCTTCGTCCTTCACTTACTCACATCTACAAAGCCCCTTTTTTTCAAATAAAGTAGTATTTCCGTGTTATAGGATTAGGACCTGATATCTCGGTGGGGGGTGGTCATTACCAATCTCCTACATCAGGTAAGGCAAGGTACAATCACCCCCATTTAGTAGAGGAGGAAGGTAAATGAAGTGAAACACAGGATGATATTTCACCATGTGTTTCACAATTGCCAAAATAACAAAATTCTTCACTACTAGTGGATCAGTAATGTTGTATAGCTGGGGAGTGGTGCCATGCAGACCTGAGAGCAGGGGTGGCCACAGCAAAGCCAGTGACACTGCTGGTGACGTTGTCAGTGGGGCTGACGCAGACTCACCTGGGCAAGCCACGGTGGGAAGTGCTGGTAGCAAGGGATGGATACAGAGGAGATGTACTCAGCTAGATGCAGCAGAGCACTGGGCCCTAGATCTTACGGATGGTGATTTCATGGAGAAAGCGTTTCAAGAGTACGATAAATTTCCCTGAGGTCAAATCATGGGGGCGTCATTTAGCTAGTGATGACCACACAAACACAAGGTCCCACCAGCAATTTCTAGAGACTAAAAAGTTACTGGGACATTACTGGCATAATTTAAGGGCTGATTTGTGTGATAACCTATGTCACCTGGAAGGCAGTTTTATGATCGATTCTATAGAACTCACTTTACTGGGATCCCTGGGTGGCTCAGCGGTTTAGTACCTGCCTTCGGCCCAAGGCCTGATCCTGGAGACCCTGGGATCAAGTCCCACATCGGGCTCCTTGCATGGAGCCTGCTTCTCCCTCTGCCTGTGTCTCTGCCTCTCTCTGTGTGTGTCTCTCATGAATAAATAAATAAAAACTTAAAAAAAAAAAACCTCACTTTACTTAGAGAATAACACATTTAAAATTTAGGCTCATAGACTAATTTCAATGACTGGACCAGTTGTGAAATGCTTTTGTTTTGTTTTGTTTTTACATTTAGTATCACCTCTAACCCTCTTGGTCAGGGGTACATGGACTCTAGACTCACGAGCAGGGAGAGGAAACAGTCACTGAATGTGCTTCTTCAGATGTATTTGATGGTTTCCCTGCTTCTGGTGGCTGCATCCAGGTGGTTGGATGTTCTCTTTGAGGTCTTTCAGTTCCTTGTCTGTTCCCGTCATTCTGGAATCCACTGAACTGTGAAGTCCTGTCTCTGCTTCTCCAGAGAAGCAGAGCAAAGGTAAGTGTTCCTGTTGACTACTGTGAACCGAGGAGGAGTAGTACATCAGGGAGGCAGTCCAGGAGTCCCAGCTCTAGGGACTACCGACCAGGAGATGGCACAGCTTGGCCAAACCTCGCTTTGTGATGATGGTCAAGTTAACTAACCCCTGTAAACCTCAGTTCCTCCTTTTGCACAATGGTAGTAAGAAGTTGACCTCAAAGACTTGTTGCCTTGATAAAGTGACAAAGCACATGTAAAATGCACCAAAACATTCTCAGTGGTTATTTCTGAGTTGTACAGGTTTGAATGTTGCCTTTGGGCTTTTCTGTATTCTTTAATTTATGTACAATGAGCATACTGTTATTATTATTATTTTTTAATAAAGCTGTTTCAAGAAAGAACAAAAAGCAAGGAAGGAAGCATCATGTAGGGTGCAAACCTTGCTCATTACAGCCCCTGGATCAAGCTACAGTCAACTCAGGAGATGGCTCTGGCCCATTGACCCTTTCTTCTAAAGAAGAGCAGCTGTTCCCAGGCCCAGCTCTTACAGAGATAGGCTCATCTCATGCCCCAACACTAGAAGACAGGGATTCCTGATACTCCCATCTTATAAGAAGGGATCTGTCAAGGCTACATAGGCAGGATTTGAACCCAGCCTTGGGTTTTAGGGCCTGCACTCTGAACAACTACCTTCTCCTGGGTGCCAGTCAGCTCTGGGACCCAGGAATGCCCCGGGAATGGCCTCAGCTTGTCCCTCTGCTGCCACCTTCAGGAACGGCACAGGGACCCTACTCTGGTTGATTTCCTCTGGCTATAATCTACTAACCATGTGAGCCAATCAGAGCCCTCCTGGGCTGCCAACTGAAGAGGCTATAAATTGGACTTAGATGGACTTGGACTTGGATGCAGGCAGGAGGGTCCTCCCTGAAGGTGGAAAAAGTATGGCTTTGGCTGAGATGTGATCTCCTGAGGGGAGTTCCCCCAGAAGATCTCATGCACTGAGGGCTGCCCTGGCTCCTCCAGGTGCAGCCAGAGGACGGTGAGAGCCCAAAAGGGGCAGGACGCATCCAGGACTGCAAGTTGGGGACTGGTTTCCACTCCTGGCTTTGTCACTAATCAGTCATATGGCCTGAGGAATGCCATCCTTCCTCTCAGGCTCTGTGAAACAGGAAGGCTTCTAGGCCCCACTCACATTCTCTCAGTGTCTCAGCTTCTCAAATAAAGAGCTTGGTGTTAAAATTGGCATCTAGAAGCATTAAAAATAAATTCCCATTTTCTGTGGCAAAGGCTTGAGTTCTATCCTGTCACTCCACAGGCCTCCTAAGTCTGGTATTTTTATTTCTCTCAAAATAACTTTTTCAAAAGGTACCTGCAAACTACCACACTAGCCTTTCTGGGGAGAGGACACTTTCATGTTCTGCAGGGAGTCGCCATTAGCACACATAACAGCAGAGTTTAGACAGGCCCCTGGGAAGACCTAATGCCATGGGAAAGCCACAGAGCAAGTGTCTAATCAAGGGACATCCTGAGACTCCAAGACTCACAGAGACCCTTGGCCAGGGGAGGGTCTGTGACTCACCAGGAAACTCTACATAACTTTTTGATTATCACTCATGTGAATCACAAGGAGACTTCCATGGGTTCACCTCAATACTTTGGCCAGGAACCAAGAAGAGAAAAAAACCTGACTTTTAAAAGCACATAATTTGTGTAAAATAATTCAGATCTAAATCTGTCTGGGCTGGAGCTGCTACAACAAATCTCCACACACTTGGTCAAGGCTTAAGATGACAGAACTTCATTCTCTTTATATTTCAGACATGCTCTGTGATTTGCCCCAGTAGAGGGATGGCAACAAATTCTTTCAAGGTTGAGGGGACCTGAAAGGGGTGGAATCTCAGAGGCAGATATACCTTTGTGGGAAATGGAAGCAGAATCAAGATTCTTCAAAGGAAAGGAACTTTGGGGATCATCCAATCCAGGAATAGTAAAAAGTTTCCATTTCTGGTGTCAACCCCAAGTGATGGATTGGTAAGCAGTTTCTTGGGATGCTTATGTTTCTGAGACCAGCTGGAAGGGGTGCCCGTATCAGTTTTCCAAAGCCATTGTAACAAATTAGCATAAATATGGTGTCTTCATATTGTACTATCTCACAGTTCTGGAGGCTGGAGGCCTGAACTCAAGGTGCTGGCAGGGCCACTCTCCCTCTGAGTGCTCTAAGGGAGACTCCTTCTTCGCATCTTCTAGCTCTGGGTGGTGCCTTGGTGCTCCTTAGTTATGACAGCATCCTTCCAACCTCTGCCTCTGTCTTTACATGACCTCTTCTTTTTGTGTCCCTCTGCATGTAAATCTCCCTCTCCTTTCTCTTATAAAGATACCAGTCATTGGATTTATGGCTCCACTTAAATCTAGGATGATGTCATTTCAAGATCCTTAACTAATTAAGTCTATAAAGACCCTATTTCCGAGTAAGGTCACACTCTGAGGTTCTGGGTAGTCCAGAATTTTGGTGGGACACTCAAATCAACCCAGCACAAATGCTGTGATGGTTCAGCAAGCCTGACCTGGGAGGTACTCCTGCTTTCCATCTGCCATCTCCATCTAGCCCAAGTCTGTAGCTTTACAGATGATGGAATTGAGGCCCAGAGGATAAAAAGCTCTTGACCACTGTCATGAGACTAGAAAATGCCACAGGAGATAAAAATGAAGAAAGAAGATGATGTAGAGGTGGGATGGCTTGGGATAAAATTACTATTTTAATTGTAGGATAACTGAGAAGGGCGTCTTTGCATTTGGCCATTGTCCAAAGAGGGTCTAGATGGGGCAAAAAATGATCACCAGCCAATTAGAGAGAAAATTTGGCAGCCTTGGAAGAATCAGTCCCATTCTGAGGATCGGTTTGCCGGAGACTGTTTGCCTTTTTTTGGCCAAAGGAATGAGAGCTCCTCTCAGTGGGCAAAAGCCTTTCCAGACTGGTCCCTGAAAGCATCGTGCGTACAGATGCCTGCTGGTTGCCATGGTGAATGATGCTGATCTGAAGAAATGAATAATGTGAGCGTTGGGGGCGACAGTGGGATTACTCAGACAGTGGCGAGAGAGGCATCAAGGAGAGCCCAGAGCAGAGGAGGCGAGAAGGCTCCATTCCTTCAGCTTTGGTCCACTCTGTCTCTGCCTCTGCAGACTGCGTTCTAACCAGACCCACCGCGAGCATCAGGTAAGGGACATACATGGCTCTTCTTGGAAATGGAAATGGTTTTTCCTTTCACACTCTTCTTGGAGGAGGGCCAGGCAATGGTAATATGAATAGCTAAAAATAGGGGGAATTTAGAAACAGAAGCAGAGAAAGAAAAGCAAATAAGGAAGCTTGATCTGGTCCCAAAAGCTGAGGATGCTGCTACAGTGTCTTGCCAGAAAGCTCTTAAAAATGTCTGCTGTAGAGAACTCAGTCTGCAGAGCCAGCCAGCAGCAGATGCAAAGCAAACAGAACAAAAAATTCATGACAATAAAACGGGATTCCTGATCACCCCTGATGGAAGGGTTGTACAAAGGCCATTGCCTCTTATTATAAGTAATGAATTAAACTCTTTTCATTGTGGTCAGAAGCGTTTACAAGGATGTGTGGGGTGGTGTGGGTGGGGGAGGTCATGAGAAAGGACAATGACGAAGGGAACGTAAACGTCTCCTTTGCAATGACCTTCCCGGGAGGGATCTGAGCACACCTGTCTTGTCTCTTTTATTATTCACTATGTTTCTGGGATGAAATTTCCAACCAAACAGAAGGGAACTATTCCCCTTCCTGAACATGTCAGTTCACTGTCATCCTTAGAGAAGAAAAACCAGGATTGAAAAATCGCTCAGTGCATCTCTCTGCAACCCACCTCCTCTAGGAACACAGGCATGAAAATAGAAGGTCAGAGGGAAGCAGGAAGGGGAGAGAGCAGCTTGTGATAGAAATCAGTTTGGCTTCACATCCAATTCAGGTTCAGATCTGGTTGATGGGTTTTTACTGGGTCATTAAAATCTAAAACGAAGGCTTCTGTATTTCACATGAGACAGGAAGGGCAGAGAACAGGGCTGGGTGAGACCCGTATGTGAACATACACAGGTTGAATGAATATGGCTGTCCCTGAATTTTAAATCAGGGGAAATTCACTGGAGAGGAAGCTCTCTGTCTCTCAAAGAGATAGCATTTAAGAGAAACTAAAAAGCTTGAAGATGGTGCTCTCTTATCAAAGCGGGAGGGCTGGTAGTCTAAAGAGGGCTCATTTGATTTGTGGAAAAACAGCAACTAGGTCTTAGTACCACCTCATTTTGCAATAATGTTCTGCAACTAAACCCAGAAGCCTTGCATTTGGAAATCTAGCAGTTAAGTGGCTTTGAGTCTACTTACTAGCCAAGTGACCTGAGATTGCTCATCTGTAAAATGGGGATCTAGCTCAGAGGGTGTGATGAAGATTAAAGGGAATGTATTACAGTATGTGAGCATCTAGCATGACACATACGAGATGTGACACAGCCACCACTCACTAACTGTTGTTGATTAGTATCATTATTAACACTCATAGTACCAGAGACATTAAATAGTAGCAGCTATGCTGGCATTAGGAGCTGACTGTCTTGACCTATACAACTGATTTTCTGGGTACCTTCGGCTTTGAACAAACAAACAGAGAAACAAAACATGAGCAGAGGCTTTGGGGAGAAATCAGCTGCCAAGAAGTGATGACGCAAATCTCCTCTTTCATGGGCAACAGAACTGGGAGGCTAAAAAGCAGTGGGCAGAATGTTCTAGATGGCTGAGCACTTGGAGCAGAAGCAGAAGGTCCAGAAGGGATACTGTAGGGGATATAACTGTCTGACTCGGAGGGAACAGAGCTGTGGTGACTAATATGGGCATGTGGTCTGATTTCTTTTACTGCCTTTCTTCGTTTTTTAAGGGGTTGGAAACACTGTTGTACCTAAAGGATCTGAGCTAGGGCAGGATGAACCTGGGGGATATGGGTGCACCTTTCTCAGGCCTGAAGGCCACAGGCTTTGATATGAGACAGCCCCGATTTGAACTTTTGTTCTGTTATTTCTTAGCTACGCCTTTGCTGAGTAATGTAACCTCTTGACGTCCACTTCTTTGTAAAACAGGGGCAATGTCAGTCCCCATCTTGAATGTTCACTAAATGGTGGTTATGAATATTGCAACTAAATACTTAAACAAGGGGATGTCATTTTTCACTTTGATTCTGGTTCTAGAATCAGGATGAACATCGAGGTTGGGAACGTTTCTTATACAGGAGCCATCATTTCCTGGTCATCCTCAGAGCCCTGCCTGGAGGACTATTACCATATTATGTACAGGCCCAACTGGAACAGCATCTTCTCCGGCTATCTTCGCTACAGCTTCCATCACGAGGAGAAAGTGCCTCGAACAATCAGTTCTGTGGTGCTGGAACACCTCGCCCCTTCTACTCTCTACTTCCTGTGTATCAGCTGCAAGAAGGCTGCCTTCCCCTATAGGCACTACTGCACCATGTTCCATACCCTGGATAAGAGCCCACTGGCTGCTGGAAGTTCCCTAGTAGACCCCCAAATCTCCCTGTGGGTGTTGATGGCCATTCTGCTGGCTTGCTTCACAGCCGTCTTAGCTTTCATTTGCCTCCAGTTCTGGTGCATCCGTTGTCATGAGCCTCGATGGTCCTACAGAGCCGGCCACATGGAGGAAGCCAATGGGTTGGTGAGATGGCCAGAGGAGGCCCCGGCTCTTGGTCAGAGAGAGGAAGACCTGCAGGGGCTCCCCCTGGTGGAAATGCCACGCAAGAACTCCGGAGCTGAAGCCGAACCAGAAGCTGAAGGTGAAGCCGACCAGGATGATGCAGCTGACGAGGACGCTGCCAATCAGGATGTCCCTGATGTGGGTGCCTTACTGAGGGGCGGTGGTGATCATCCTGCCATACTGCCTCATTTTAGGGAGTGAGAGGTAGTATGGAGGAGGCAACCTATACTGTGTAGCTTAAAGCCCTCCATATAGTAGATCTTTGGTAAAAATGTGTCTCTAGACTACTCACTGGCCTCCCCTCAACTGTCTGTGCTCTTGTGGATCATCCTGGTTGGATGAATGTCCTGTGACAAAGCTTCTCAAGCTAAAAAGCATATACCCCCAAGGTATGCCAAAGGAGAAACATGGCATCTCTTAGGTGTGTCCATTTAGGGGAGCCCAGTTAGGAACTAAAAACATTACTTTAACGTTAAAACAAACATGAATATATCATGGCAAAGAAAGCAAAATTTGCATGGCTTAAATAAAATACAATACTTCGAGGAAACTTTTGAGTTGAAGATGGGCTCTGCAGGTTATGCTTCCAATCAGCTGAGGCAGATGTCTAGTCTCCTCTGCTCTTGGGGAAGGGGGTTATTTTGGAAAGGTTGAGAAGCCTTGCTCTAGAGTGTTTTCCAGCTTTCAGGCAACCACATACCACCTCATACCCCACCTCCATTTTGTTTAAACCATAGACTATCTTTACTATTATTAACAATATTTTTCTTTAAATGGACTCATTTTTAAAACTTAAACTTACTTTAAAAGATAGGCTTATAAGACTCCATAAATTAAAACCAGCACCTTCCTGCTCTAAGTAGTAGCGACATAGGAATAAATATAATAAAAACAAAATCATATTAAGTTTGACTTAGATCCTATTGCTTACTAAAAACTCTGAACTTAAGGTCTGCTCTCTTAGCTTTGACAAAAAGGAAAATGGGAAAGCAGAAGGTATCGAAGGCATATTAGCATCAACGTAAAAATGTGTCTTTCTCCAATTATAATTACAAGGCTTGAAAGAGATTTGAAAAGGGAGGTGTTGTTCTTACTTTGTGAGTCAGTGTTTTTCAGTGACACATCTGTGAATTATTCAAAATGCTGGCTCTGAGTGTCCTGTGATTTGAGAAAGTTGCCTTGAGCAGACTGGTTGTCCTGGACCAGAGGACACCTGCACTGTCCCAGCATCATCCTAAGACCTTCTAAGCCCACCAGTAGGCCCAAGTGGTAGGAGCTCACTGATTCACCACACTTCCCAATCTTGGGCTCCCCAACCTTTTCTCATATGTATTCAGTCAGTTCTTCTTTAAAGTGTATCTGTGCTTACTTTTTGAAAATCGGGTCAAAGGTGGCCATTTCTAGTCCATCACAAAGAAAAATGTTGGTTTTGTTATTGTTGGCAAGTTTTACTCTTGCAGTGGCATTCTTCCCTTTCAAACCCACAGGGTAAGAAAGGCATCTCCTACATACATCACATGTTGGTGAGACTTAGTGAACACTGCCCCCGTCCCCACCATGGGTGTAGAAATTTGTGGAGGGTAATGATGTCTGTTTTAATCTCTGATATATCCCTAGCATGCAGAATCTAGCCCAATGTCTGGCCTACTGTGGGCGCTTAATAAATGTCTGTTTAATGAATGACAAAGGACTGAAAGTCTAGAACAGGGCTTCCTCTGGGAGGCCTGGTTAGTGTCAGGATGCGTATTATGAACAAAGCAGCAAAGAGATGGGAGAAGACCTGCTTCTTGACTCTAGCTCCAAAAATCTGGGATTTCTTTCAAAACTCCACCTTCCCAATTGCTTCCTGTCTGCAAATTCCTCACCTTTCTGGAACCCAAATCCCAGAATCACAGGACCATATTGCAGTGAATCAACTGAGCAACAGGAGACAGGATGAAGATGAGAAGCCCCACATACCTACTTTTCCGCTCACCTCAGTGAAATTGCCCCCAAACAATTCCCACCCAGGAACTACTCCCCTACCAGGTCTGCACTCACCCTCACCCTTGCTAGTTGTGCACAAATAAAGATGAATATACTCGCAGTTGTTTCTGCCTGGATCTCACTGCTGCCTCTCTAATCTCCATACCATTTTACTTTTATGATTTGGGGAACACTTTTTCTATTTGCTTTTGTTGACAAGTCCTCTTAGGAATAGGACGCAGGCAAGACTACTCACCTTGGATCCATAGAGGTAATAAGGCTGAACGTTGGCGGGTTTATCTCTTTGCGGTTCTTGGGTGAAAGGAATGGCAGTTCGAACAAAACTAGTAGAGGAATAGAGAGGGGGCAGGAATTAACCAGGTCCTAGGGCATTCTTCATGGGACGCAACCTAGCCAGAGCCCTTCCTGACCAGGTACAAGCAAACTGTTTCTAGGTGGTTGTCTATAAAGATACTAAACTCTTATCATACACTCCCATTCATTTACCTACTGTCTCCCTTCCCTAATGGGAAAACTGTAGTCCAGATTCTCAAGCTAGACTCTGGGCTATGGCTGCTCACGAGAATAGTAGGCAACCAAGAGACAATTGGCTGGGCCTGAAAATGGCCTTCTTTGGGGCTCCAGATCCTTCCCTCCACCCCCAGTTTGGCTTCTTACAAGCAGGGTTCCACAAGCTCTTTCTATAAAGGCCCAGATAGGAAGTATTCCCAGCTTTGCAAGCCAGATGGTCTCTGTCACCATTACTCAGCTCTGCCGATAGTGTGAAAGCACCCATAAACAATTGTAGATGAATGAGCATGGCTGGGTTCCAATAAAACTTTACGAATTTCAAATGATTTTCACTTGTCATCAAACTATAATTCTTCTTTGGATTTTTTTCCCCAACCATTCAAAAATGTCAATAGCATTCTTTATGCGTGGGTTATATAGAAACAGTTGGCAACAAGATGTGGCTTGTGGGCGATAGCTTGCAGACCTCTGCTCAAGAGGATTAAAAGTCCCAAATCTTTACAGAACCAGAAGCGTGTCTTGCTAAGTGTGTGGATTCATGTTCATCTGTGGTTTCCTCCCAGACCCTTCAATTCATTCAACACATACTTATTTAATACTGGCTGTAAGCCAGGCTCTGAGGGTACAGAGAGGACCTGTAAACACATACATGTTTGTATAACCTAACGGACTTGTTTTGTGCGTGAATACATCTCCTCTCTTCTGTCAGGTTTTGAACCTCTGTGATGATAAGGGATAAGGTCTTCTCCTCACCTTGGTGCTCGATACAGGGCTGTGTACACCTTGCAGGAGACATATGCCACTTCATCACACATACATGTGCCTATTCTGCATGAATGTATTCGTGTATATGGATGTCCTCATAAAAGCACCATCTGAGGGACACCTGGATGGCTCAGTGGTTGAGCATCTGCCTTCAGCTCAGGGCATGATCCTGGGGTCTGGGGATTGAGTCCCACATCGGGCCCCCTGAAAGGCACCTGCATCTCCCTCTGCCTGTGTCTCTGCCTCCTCTGTGTGTGTGTGTCTCTCATGAATAAATAAATAAATTTTTTTTTAAAAAGTATCATCTGATCATAAAGCACCATGCTTAATCCTATCTTGGCCTGTGGAGTAGTGCACAGCGCGGCTCCTGCTTCCTTCCAGCTCCTATATTATCTTTCATGGCACCATTCCCCATCCCATCTGTTACACCCTCACTGAGCTCTCCACTCCTTGGAGATTTTGCCCGGGATATTCTTCTCCCGTTTCTTCACTTTTTTTATTCCTACTCATCCTTCACATCTCTACTCAAGCATGACTTCTCAGAGGAGGAAGCCTCTCTTGAGGTTCCCGTCACTTCCCAGGCTGGATCAGGTGGTGGTGTTTTCTCGCTCATGACTGGGGTTTTCCTCCATCTCCAAATTCACTCTTTCTGACAGTACATTTATCAGGGGACCGTCGGATTGCCTGCCTTGTCCTCTGGCCTGAGGGCTGGGAGAGGAGACTTGCTCACGCGGCAGCCCCGGCTCTGCGCAGAGCCTCCAGCCAGGAGGGACTGACTACTGCGGGAAGGACCCGCTTCCCCGGCCCGCAGCCCGTGCCCCGTGCCCTCGCCCTTCGCCCTTCGCCCAGGCACTCCCTTACCGGTTGGTGGACCCATTGTAGCAGTAGTTGGGGAGGAAGTCGAAGTTCAGCTCCCAGAAGACGTGGAGGGTGATGCGGCCGTAGGGGGCAGACACGTTGTGATTGGCCTCCCGGAACATGGCGTCGAAGCTGTCCAGGGTCATGTGCTTACACAGCAGCCGGTGCGTGAGCCGGTTGATCTCCAGCAGCCACTCCAGCTCCTGCCAGAGAGAGCCCACGGCCGCTGAGGGCGTATACGCACACTTCACGCGCACACTGTAATCTGACGGCCCCCTTCGTGCGGGGGAGAGGCCCTCACACAACCTCCCACTGCTGACGTGGAGACGGGGCACGCGACCACGCGCCCTTCTTCAGAGGACGAGTCCCCAGCCTGGGCCGAGGGAAGCTGCACAGGCGCTCTGGGAAGGCTCCACAGACCGGGGGCAAACCCGGTCAGTCCCCCTTGGGTGGAAGCAGGCCTGCTTGCTTTCCAGTCTCCGTACTGGGGAGGAAGAAGCCTGCGTCTCAGCGCTACGGGCAAACAAAAGGAAGGTGCGCCAGCCTACCACCAGGGGCTGTACCTCCACCGATCAGAAGTGCGGGTTACCGCTTGCTAAGTGCTGCCTGTTAGCCAAGACCACATGAAACTACTGGTTTTCTAGCTTAAATACCATCAGCTATTAATTAGTAGTTTCATGTGATTCACTGTATCATATGCCAAACAGTATCCTAAGCACTTTATGTGTCTTAACTCATTTCATGTTCAAAAACCCCTATAAGGTCACCGTTACAGTTGTCCCTACTTTATGCCTAGAGAAACTGAGGTTTTGAGAAGTTCAATCACTTGACTCCAAATTCAGGAAGTTGGGCTCTGATGTCCATATTCTTAACCACCATACACTGTAGAAATTTTACAAATAGCCGGGGACAGAATGCCCCCTCCTTTGGATTCCTCCTGTGTCTCCCACTCAAGGGCTGGACACATGTTGGCAAAGGTGCAGTTGAAAGCCATGGACCAAGGACTCATGTGAGTGGTGGGCCCTGACTGCTTGAAACCCTACCTTTGGGCAGAGAATGGGAGCAAAGTGGCCAATACGCAGACACAACAGGTCACTGCATTTGCTGGCAAGTAAAAGGAGACTGAAACCCTTTGGGCTGGCTCTCGTCCTTAGTGCTGCTATGAAAAAGGATCAAAGCACAGCCTTGTGCAGAGAGAGAGGGCATGCCTCTTCGTAATTCTCTAGGACGCTCCCGTATTATTGTGGTTAAGCCTTCTTTTGAGATGGGTATGATAGCCCCTGTCTTATAGAGGGGACAAATGAGGCTCAGAGGGTGAAGTGATTTGCCCAAGGTCACACAGGGAATACAGAACATGGTTTAGTGTGTGATCCTGGGCCCCTGGGACATGGCTTCCTGGAATAAAGGAGCAATTTGCTAAGAAATCACTTTGAAAAGTAATGATAGTTTGACAATATAAAGACTCAAGGAACACTGGCAAGGGCAGGTCACCAGAGGGTGGCCAGGAGGCAGGACAGCTTTAGGGGCTAGGATGTGGAGCTCAGGTTGGTCACAGGATGCAACCTCACACCACTGAATCGATCTTATTCTCATCAGCCACAAGGTGTCCCTAAGGCTGGCTGGGGTCCAGAGTGTGGCCAGGTGGAGGCCCCAGACCATGCTTCCAATTTTGGAGCTCTGTCTTTCTGCAACTGAGATTCTATGGATCTAAATTGGGGGTGTGGAATTGGATCGGAGCTTGCAAACTTAAATGGCTGTATAGGCCAGCCCAGCTCAGGGAAGAGGGACAGGCAGGAGCAGGAGGGATTCCTGAGGCTGGGCTGCCTGTGGCAAAATGTCTGTCTGGACAGGGTAGTCTGCTACTCAACTCCATATAGGTGTGCTGCCTTCTCAAAATGGGCTCAGTGATGATAGACCTCATCATCTTTCAAAAGAAGGTCAAAATCTGGATTTTAATTCTGGAATGACAGCTGGAAGAATCAGTTTCCAGTCACTGTGCACCATGAAGTTAATGAAGGGCAGAAACACAGAATCACCTCTCTGCTTCTGTCTCTTAGGGCCTAGCCAGCTGGACTATTAATTTTGTTCCCATTCATTTAGGATGGGTAAAAAAATAAATAAATCAAATAAATGGAGTAAGCACTAATGATTTTATTTCTAAGCTCATCAAGTCCCTCAGCACACTGAGGTGCCATGTTACCAGGAAGATAATTGCAAATGAAAAACTTGGGGATAATTTCTGTTCTAATGTTCTGCGATTTTAACAGTCTCACGAATGTGTGGCGGTGTTTACAAGGGAGACCAAAGGAGAGAGGAGTTCTCAGCGCTGCTGATGTGGGGCTGCTGGAAATGTAGGCCCACCTCTTCTGCCATGCAAAAGTAGCAAGGTTTTTGTTATGTAACCCAAGCCCTGTTTTGGCATCAGCCACGTTCTTCTGGCCTTTAAATCATAGAGGGCACTTGGCTCTAGGATGCAGAGCTCAGTGCAGCAGGCTTGGTGGTTTAAAAGGCCACGTGAGTGGTGTAGGTGTCTCTGAGAGGGTCTCGGTTTTCTATAGTAAAGCTGGTTTACGGAGGGCAACGTAGAGAAGCAGAGCTGGGGAAATAAAACACCTAATGGGGCAAATGGAGAGGAAAGAGCTCTTGGATGGGAACCAGAAAACCTGAGTGTCAGCCACCCTGGACTGCTGACTAGCTCTGTGGTCCCAGGTAGGCAGGAAGAATGGGGGTCTCGAAGTCGGGTGCAGTGAAGTGTGGAAGGCCATACAGAGGAATGAAGTACCCCAGTGAGGCAAGCTGAAGAGAGCAGAGCCCGGCTGATGGGATAGTCTAATCATTTCTAGACAATTGTTGCCATCTGGAAAGGCTGGTGTGATGTTGCCAAAGCTTCTGCAGTTTTATTCAAATTCTTCCAAATGTTAAATGTTGGCTCAAAATTTCAAATGTGCTCTGCAGCCTAAACAAAACACAGCCTGCAAGCTGCCAGCCCTCAAATTCAGCATAGGATCTCTCCGAGAGTCTATTTGCTCAACTGTGTAGGATGAGGATGGCTGACTTAAGAAATCTCTGCCACCCGCCCAGCTTGGCATTGAGCCGCTTTCTCATCTCAGAACAGAGCTTCTAAGGTGGAGGGAAGGGCTGAATGGAGCAGATTCCTCAGGCTGTTTCTCACAAGAGGCAGAGCTTTCCAGCCAAGGCCAGTAGGGGCCTCCTGACCCCACAGGAGGGAGCATCCCTGGGGTCTCCTCTTCATGGGCTTTACAGGGAGTGGCCACTCTTCTGGGGGCTGCTGGCCTCACCTGATAAACACCAGCTTTCGCTGCTTGTTTTGACTGTTCTCAGCTAAAAGAACATTCAGTGCCTTTGAAGGGATGGGAAGAGGCCATGGACACCCACACACACCCCAAACCAGTTTTTCCATGAGATATGTTCATTCATTACTGGATAACTAGAAGATACAGATAAACAACAAAGATGAAAACAAAAAAATCCCACCACTTGGAGATAATCACTGCTAACATTCTGGCATAAATGTTATTTATTTCCTTTCCTTTCCTTACCATTTATTTCCCTCTTTTTTTTTTTTTAAGAAAAGTTTATTTCTTAAAATAGATCTCCCAGAAGAACACGTGCTATATTATAGTTTCCTAAAGTAACTGACCCAGGACTTAGGTGGGCAGTTGGGGGCAAGTCTCCATAGGAAATGCTGCTAAAAATTCACCCTGAGAATGTCTCATTGTAGCTCCAAATTTCTATGCTTCTCTCATTCTCTTTTCTTTTTTTTCCTCATCTTTTTATTAAGTACAAGGAACTATGCAAAGCTCTTCCTAGGCAGTAAAGAGTCATCCTTAAAAAATGCTATTCTGTAAATTCTAATATTCCTCCATCATGTAGATGGGGAAACGGGCTTATACACATTAAGCAACTTGCCAATATTGCCAGCTAGTAAGTAGCAGGGCCAGGACTGGGACCCCAGGTCTTTCTGACTCTAGAATCCTTGTCCCTAGTCACTTTTTAAAACCATTCTGTCCACTTAAAAAACAAAACGTTTTTATTTTGAAATAATTACTTTTCTGTAAGTGAAAAAGCAGAATTCCTGCATATCCTTGACCCAATTTCCCTAATGCTAACATCTTATATAACCATAACATAATCATTAAATGCAGGAAATTAACATTGGTCCAATTCTAGTAACTGAATGACACACTTATTCAGATGTCACCAGATTCTCCAAGAGGCTCCTTTTTTCTGTTATGTGTTTCCATTTGGAATCTCACTTTGCTTTTAGTTGTCATATCTTCTTAATCTTTTTTTCAATCACTAACATTTTTCAGTCTTTGTCTTTTATGCTCTGATGCTTTTGGAAAGTATTGTTCGCATTTGTTTTTTTTGAATGCCATTTGATTGGGGTTTATCTGATATTTTCTCATGATCAGATTGAGAATATGCATTTCGGCAATAATATCACAGAAGATACATAACAGGGGTTAATGAATAAATATTATTACCAGTGCGTGTCCCCATTGTAAAGTTACTAATCTTCCCTTTGGAAGATTAGTAAATATCTTGAAGGAGATAGTTTGAGATGATGCAAGAATTCTGCTTCTTAGTTTTTTTTAAATTTCTGAGTAGTTTAAAAAATTGTGGCCAAATATATATAACATAAAACTTACCACTGTAACCATTGTTAAATGTATAGTTCTGTGGCATTAAGTACGTTCACATTACTGTGTAACCATCACTACCATCCATCTTCAGAACTTAATTTCCCTCAACCGTAACTCCTTACTCATTAAACGCCAATTCCCTAAGTCCTTGGTAATCACCATCCCACTTTCTTGTCTCTATGAATGTGACTGTTCTAGAGACCTCGTGATAAGAGGAACCATAAAATATTCTTCTCAAAGGTCTGCCTACTAATTTTAGCATCCTTTGGTAGATTTTGCCCACAATGGTCATGTGGCATTCTGATGGTGACTTTCTATTTCTTGCATTCCTTCTACTTATCTGCTTTTGAAAGCATTAAAGTCTTCCTTTGATTCACTTCAGGACTGGTAGATCAAGTTCATCCTAATTCTTGGAGAGGAAGAGTTAGCAGAGAGTAACTCAAATTGCTGTTTAATAGAAGGGAACAGGACTATTCCATACTTGTGCATCAGGATCAAGACACAGTTTGCAGGTCCCAGTGCAAAAATGGAAATGTGGGGCCCCGGGGATCCCTGGGTGGCTCAGCGGTTTGGCACCTGCCTTTGGCCCAGGGCGCGATCCTGGAGTCCCAGGATCAAGTCCCACGTCAGGCTCCCGGCATGGAGCCTGCTTCTCCCTCCTCCTGTGTCTCTGCCTCTCTCTCTCTCTCTCTCTCTCTCTCATAAATAAATAAATAAATCTTAAGGAAAAAAAATAAAGTATTAAAAAAAAAAGGAAATGTGGGACCCTTGTTAAAAAGTTATTAAGAATTTCAAGATGGCAAGAGCAGAGCATTAAACCAAGCAGAGTCCTTCTGGGCCCTATACTACTGCACACCTATGATGCCCGCCCTTTGTGCAACCGTCTCTAACTTCTCAGGACCACCCCTATACTTGCTCACCTGTGTAGAAGCCCAAAGGACAAGCAATTGTGCCCTAGTTTTGTCCATCTCAGAGATCTCAGGGCAATCAGGAGGTAAGATCATTTCATTCTTTTTAAGTCTTTTTTTTTCTCTTGCTCTAATCAAGTTGGGAAAGAGACTCCCTGCTTCTCTTTAACTAGCTCAGTACTAGGCTAACAACACCTCAAATTAGGCTTCAAGTCTAAGGAATCCCAGACCAGAACTCTCACAGGCCCCCAGTTTCTTACCACAATGGAAGTCAGGTCCTCACTCTCAAAGCGGCTGATGGCCTGGTCCAAGGATTTATACATGGCGGCAGAGATGCGCTGGGTAATGAGTCTGTTCAAGTCAATTGATCTACCCAACAACTGCATGGAAGAGACAGAGAGAAAATTTACTTAAGGTTCTCACAGGTACATGACAACTAAATGCAATGTACTGATAGGAAATTGGATTAAAAGCATAAAGGACATTACAAGGACAAATGGGAACTCTATGCAGAAAACAGTATTGTTAAATTTCCTGAATTTGGTTATTCTATTTTGATTATGAGAGAATGTCTTCTTAGGAGATACATGTTGAGGTATCCATTGGTAAAATGTCATGACATCTGCAACTTACTCTCAAATGGCTGAGAAAAAGTAAATATATTTAAAATGTATATATTTTAATGTTACATATATGTATTTTATGTTATTTACATATTTATTTACGATTTATGTATTTATTATTTGTATACTATTTACTATATTTGCTATATTTATAGTATATATACTATATACTACTCATACATTTATATACTATTTATGTACTTTTTACATGTGTGTTTATATATTTATACACATACATGTGTATTTACATGTATATAAATACACACACATTCATATACTGCACTTTTCTAGGTGCCCAAAGATTATTCTTAACTATTTTTTAATGTATTTGCAAGAGAGAAAAATATGTATATAAGAAAGTGAAGCAACTAGTAAAAAATAGTAACATGAATATGTCTCTAGAATATATATATATATATATAAATATATATATATATGTTCATTGTGTTATTTTTTCAACTTTCCTGTAAGTTTGAAATATATAAAAATTTGAGGAAAAATATAATTCACCCAGACCGTAGGAAAAGGCTCAGCATAGGCTTGGGACCCCATGCAATGCTGACATCCTAAATTTAGCTATGAGGTCTTTCCCACATGAGTCCTGTGCCCCACTTCAGTCACCAGAGAAGGGCAGCTCCCTAGCAGGCCTCCTGTGTGCCTTTATGGGGATCAGCACAGAAGCACAAGAATCAAGGGCTGATTACAAGATGGAAAACAGAACTTACACTAATTTCCATTGGGGCACACACATGTGGGCATTATCACAGATGCTATGCAAATAACAATAAACATTTACTGAGTACCTGCTATGTGCACTGTGCTTTGCTAGTCACCCAAGGGTTATTCTTAACAATTTTACTTTTCTTCTATTTCTCTTTTGGGAGATTTTCTACCAACTAAGACCCCTGGCAGCCACCTTGTACACACATCAAGCCTTCGGTGTTGAAAGTCCTGTAGCTAATTCTGGTCACATCAGTAACTGATTGCTATAATTTCCTGAGAGGCCAGAAGAAGAGCACTGAATTCCTGCTGTTGGCAGAGGTGAAGATGTTCTTTTTTCTCTCCTAATTCTCCATTTCCCTTTGATTTATCACAGCAGTGAAAATGTCCAGGGTAAGCCTTTCCTCTTCATTGGGGCACTTCTCAGCCATGTCCCTTCCCCTGGGTGGGTCTTGCCGACAAACACTGTGGCCCACCTACTAAACATAGAGGTCATGGCATAAAGGCTGTGCCACCACCGCTTGGCCAAAGGGGGGCTTAGGAGTTGGGCAGCTGCAGCATCTTGTATTTTGCCTGCCTGGCTCATGTTAACATTTTTAAGCATGGATATGTTTCTGAGCTCCTGGCAGCATTTATTTCCTCTCCATCTGGGGTCAAATGTGAATAGAAACCAACTCCATAGCAACAAACTGTAATTTCTAGCGTGGGTTTAGCTGACACGCTCCATTTCAAAGCATGAAGCAGCCTGCCTTCACTTATATCAGCATTCGGGCCCCACTCAAGAACAGATTTACTTATTTCTTAGCTGCAATCCTGATGGAAGGGAGTGAGCCATGGCTATGACAAGAGAACCAAGGCTTTGGTGACCACAACTCCTGAGAGATGAGCTGCAAGGGGGACTGAGAAGCCCAGAACTTGAACCACAGGATGCCAACACCTCTTTATTGCCTGTAAGATTCTAAGGCTGTGCTATACCCATGTTCAGAAGGAGGGTGGAGAGTATGCAGTCCTGACTTCCAATCTCCCCACTAACTTCACGGCTATCTTCTAGCCCAATCCAACTCCCTTCTGGCTTTCTTTGCCATACCTGGACATGTCTCTGCTTCAGCAGCGTTTCGTAGCGGTTGGATGGTGGGTACGGGATGATGACTCCGTAATTCTTACATTCAGCCCTAAAGCGTTTATCCAACAAGACGCTGCAAGGGATAGAAGTTACATAAATCCAGTAAACATGACCATGGATGGTTTTTTATCTCCCAGCCATATCTATTTCAGACCACAGGATCTGCTCAGGAAGCGCTAGCTGATATATTTTGAATATAGCTGTTTTCAGCTTTTTAGCCACATAAGCTCAACATGAAGCACAATTTCTAAGTTAAAGACAAGCAACACAGAAGTTGAGCCATTTCCCTCTTTTATTCATTTACCAAAAAAGCAATTGAGTGCGTGCTTGCCATATCCCAGGGAACATTCTGGTACTGGGGACACGAAGTTCCTGTCCCCATGGAACTGACTTCTAATGAAGAGAGATTGTAACTAAATAAACAAAGGAATAAAATAATTTCAGGTGAGAGAAAATAACGCACCATATTTAGGGCTTATCAGGGACACACACACCTGTACATGGTCATTTTTAATCTCAAGACACCTTCTGAGTTAGATGTATTACTATTACTTTTCACACCGAGTTACATGTTGCAGAGTAATAGTGTTCTGAAGATGATAAAACAGGATCATTTGGTGCTAGGAGGTCAGGGAAAGCCTCTCTAAAGCAATTTTGCTGGATGGGCACCTACATGCTAAAAATGTTAAGATCTGGGGGGAAGAGTGTTTCTGGCAGAGGAAAAGAAAGCTGGTTAGGATGGATAAAGGACAGGGCATGCTGGGGAGCATGACACAAAAATGGATTTATAAAGTTAACCTAGGGGCTAGATCATGTGGGATGACATCAGCCACAGTAAAGAAGTTAGCTGTTTTCTAGATGTCACTGGCAGCCACTGCCAGTGGCTTTAGGTAGGCAAGTGACATAACATAATCTACACTTTGCAACAGAGAGAACAGCCACTAGCTCTACAGGAGCCCACCAGCCACCTGCAATGTGGTGGGTCCAAGCTGAAATGTGCTAGAAGTATAAAGTACACACTAGACTTTGAACACTTAAGAAGAAACAAGAAAACTGTCTCTTTAATAATTTTTTATATTGATTTCATGTCAAAACTGTATTTTAGATATACTGGATTATATAAAATACATGATTCAAATTCATTTCACCTGTTTTTCTTTCTTTTTAAAAATATAGCTACTAAAAAATTCAAAATGACACTTGTGGCTCACATTTGTGGTTACACTATATTCCTAATGGACAGCACTGACCTACATCATCATTCTTCCCCTCCTGTGTTTTCTTGGACTCTCTCAATATCTCTCAAACTCCCCCAGCCTCCCATATATTTGGAAACCACTGATCTTACAGGGGGTAGTATAGATTAAGGGGTATTTTTCAGATAAGAATATTCTGTAAACTAAATTATATGAAGGACCCAAGGGTTTGACAAGTCTGAGTTTGTGTAGATAGCATATTTGAAATGAAAATGATCTCAGGGGCAGCCCGGGTGGCTCAGCGGTTTGGTACCTGCCTTCAGCCCAGGGCCTGATCCTGGAGACTGGGATCAAGTCCCACGTTGGGCTCCCTGCATGGAGCCTACTTCTCCCACTGCCTGTGTCTCTGCCTTTCTCTCTCTCTGTGTCTCTCATGAATAAATAAATAAAACCTTAAAAAAAATGATCTCAGACACACTGGAGGTCCAGCTCACTGTTACAACTGCATCATATTCAACCCAGACACTTACTAAGTGACTACTCTGTGAAAGGCTATGTAATCTGTGCTTTCCCTGAAAGTACATGCTTTGTGTACTTCCCATCATCAAGAACCATTCACTTCATTTAATGCACATTCTGTGTTAACAGAAACTGGTGTGTTCTGCACGTCAACTCCTATTTGAAATATGTCAAGGCAATCTTAGCTGTCAAAAGCAAAATGAAGCAAATTCTCTTCATAGAAAGAAAAATAATTTATGACACTTAAGTCATTATTCTTGACATTATTGGTTGGTACATTTGGATTTCCAAAAGAAGGGAGATATTTATTTTGAGGTTTTTCTTGACCAGTACTGCTATGGGTTCTTGAAAGCCAGGAATTTACTAAATCAACACATACTGGCAATACCAACGAGCCTCCAATACTTAATATGTCTCTTACTGGACTTCTTCACTGCTCTCCTATGTGGCCTTTATATACTCATTCTTGCTCACCACCAATCCATTCCCCACATTTTTGTTTAGGACAGATTTTTAAGAATAAGATTTGAAACAGGTTCCCATTATACTTTTGAAATCCCAAGGTATTCTATTCCTCCTAGGTAGATGTCTACAAGCCCCATCCCCTGAGCCCTGCCTATCTCTCCAGCTTTATCATGTAACTTGCCTCCTCTTGTGGCCTGTGGACGAGGCATTTACATGTACTAATTCACATTAATTGTCTCAACTGCCCTATGGAGTAGGCATGCTGTCAATACAATACTTCTACTTCAGGGATTTTGCACAAGCAGTTCTTTTGCCTGCAATTTCCCGTCTCATCCTTTACTTAGTTTTACTTAATCCCTATCAGCTTCAGATAAGAATGCCAACATTACTTTCTCGGGATAGCCTTTCCAGTTCCTCATCTGAAAGACTAGTTCAGGTTTAACCATCATAGATTCACGTATTCCCATGAACTTTTCCTTTGCGGGGAGCATGCAACCTCCCTTATCACTGTGCTTTCATCAGTTTTTACTAAAGTCTGTTATCCCTACTAGTCTGTAAGCTCCATGAGGTACAGCACCAAATCTGCCTATTTCCTTTCTCCTACATTTCAGCACCCAGTCCAGGCCCAGGTAATCATTCATATTTCCTTAGGGGCTGAAGAAGAAGAGAGGTTTCACAACAGGAAACTATGTCTTACAGAGAGCAGTCTAAGAACATTTGTTCCTTACAGCCCTGGGATTCTCATACCTGCCAGCCATGGCTTTGTAGTAGGCAAAGATCTGGTCCGCCAGCTTGTAGACAAACTGGTCAAAGCACAAGTTCACCTGTGAAAGGGAAGCAAGAATGTCAGTGCTGTGCATCTAGCTTTATCACAGAAGCATAGGCAAATTGCAAGGGGCATCTGGGCTGTATTATGTGTTGTAGAGCAAGATACTTTGAATAGCAAAAAAAGAAGATTCTGTGGCTAAGTAAGTTAAGAAGTTTGGTCCCTTGCCCTCAAGGTCCTTAATTAGGTACAGAGAAGGCAAAGTTCAAAAAGCTGTTGAGGAACTGGCCTCTGCTTAGGTCCCCTCCTTGCAGTTCCAAGGTGGGAAGGCAAGATAGATCTTCATATCCTGCAATTATTCACATCAGCCCACCCTTCCTCTTCCCTGCTAGACCTTCTCATCTTTTCCTTTCATTTTATTTGTTACTTGCTTGACAAACGAAGAAATTGATGGTCCTCGGAAATTGAAAAAGATCTTTTTTTCAAACTTTGCTTGAAAACCTTTGTCTCTTAATGAATATGGGCTCAATTTGCCATCTCTGTGTCTGTCTCATCACATCGGTGGCAGATTGTGATGCTCAGGTGAGAAGTTCATGTCTGACACAGGATCAAAACCAAACCCTCCATTGATGGCAAGAAATAGCCAAGGGTGGGACCTTAATGAGATGGGGCTGTGGTGGTAGCAGAGCACCATGTGACTTCAAAGAGAACAGAGCATAATTAGGGGACTGATCTTCTAGTCTTCCTTCACCAAATTCTCAGCTCCATAAAGCTAATTCTTTATCTGAAGAGCTTCTGTATCTCTTACTTTATACCCTAGATGTTATCTTGAACATAAAACACAGAGCTGTGTGCAGTTTTGCCCTCAACTGCAGGTAAGGCCTCTGCTCTGGACTTATGCTTCAAGGGTCCCACCAGGTCTTCTTCCAGTTGAAGAACCTGCAGGGCTAAGGTAGAGGTGCCTACTCATACCCTAAGCTCTCCTTCTAGAACCAGCCTTTACTATCCTTGTCCCAAAAGCTCAAGCCCCTTCAGACCTGTCTGTAGTTTTCCCTGGTATTGTTCCTGAATGTGGATTGCATGGCAGGTGTAAGCACCCCTAGGGTTGAGGGTTAGCTAAGGGGCCATTGTTTGTGGGCAGTGGTGGCAGACAAAGCTTGGGTATCTACACACATGCACATGAGGCTCTTTGTAGTACAGAACAAAGTCTTCAGATGGGAAGAGAAAGGGGACAGCCCATAAGCTGGGAGGGGGGTCTCAATCTGTACTGACCCCATGCCCTCAAATGTTACCCAGGGCCTGGCTGTGTGCTTTCTTCATATTTAAGAATCTCACTTGGCCACATGACACTCTAGAATTCTTTTGCTTTCAACCTGTTGGAGAACACAACTATACAGGATCTTGTCAGAGCATGGGGTTGTCAAAGTTAAGATGCAACCAGTTCATTTGTCTCCTGGAATCTCTCTTCCTAAGTTTGAGCTCAGGAGAAGAGATCTGGGTTGGAGTCCATTAAGGTTTTCAACTCCCAAAGAAACTGGAGGGTAGAGAAAGCAAACAGTACCTCTCCTAGATTTTCTTTGAAATACATAAACTGTCAAACTAAGTTGGTGGTGGTGTTAATCCTAAAACACTCATGTCTTTCCTTTATAAACAAGAATGTTTTATATTTCTATGATATTTTTACCTAATTGGCCTCATTCTGTGTTTATATAGCCCCATGCAGTTAAGGAAGAACCCAGACTATCATTCCATTTCCCAGGAGGCAAAACTTAGAAATTTCAGTAGCCATCACTACTATTGGCCTCGTCCTTCCATGTGGCAGGATTGTACTTCCTTGCGCCTCTCCGTGAAGGTGATGCAGTCATGTGACTTGCTTTGACCAATGACATGTGTCATTTCCAGGTGGAAGTTTTGAAGTAGCAGTAACACTTCCTCCTGCCATGGCAATTAGTGAATGTTCCATGTGGGTCCTGACTCGCAGACTACATGGACCAGAGCCCACAACCAACCCATAAAAGAGAAATAAACCTTTGATTTCAAGGTACTAAGAATTTGTAATTATTTGTTACTGCAGCATAACCTAGCTTATCCTGACCATTACAGAAATAAAGCCATTGAGTGACTAATAATAAACAGCTTAATAGTTGAGATAAAGGTTACTTCAATCCTACCACTCTACCAAGTGACACTTTACACTGAGTGACCTTGGCATTATGATAACTGACCACTTTAAGTCTAAGACTAATCTGTAAAACAGATTAATAGTATATACCTCCTTAAATTGCTGTAAAGGTTATTTAAAAAGTTGTTTTAAAAGCAAATGGTGAATATATAATAACTGATAGGTGATATTGCTGTTATTATTATTAACAAAATGTTCCAACCATAAAAGATTCATTAGAATATTAATATTACCCATGCAGTTTTACCATTTGTTATCCCTTAATATATCTGAAAAAGAAAGACCATCATCTTGGTCTGGGTCCTTTTTGATGATCATGATTTGTTAAGATCACTCTCCATATAGTGAATGCTATTATAATAGCATTGTACGGGGACAGATGGTAGCTACACCTCTGGTGAGCACAGTTATGACGTACAGAATTGTAGAATCACTGTGTTGTACACCTGAAACTAATATAACATTGGGCATCAACTATACTGCAATTTTTTTTTTAAAGTCATAAAAAGAGATCATTCTCCAGAACAAGTCACTGATCCCACATTGCTATGGTCTGAATATGTGTGTCCCCCAAAATTCATATGTTGAGATCCTAACCCCCAAAAATATTAGGCTGTGGGGCCTTTGGGAAGTGATTAGGTCATGAAAGTAGACTCTTCATGAATGCGATTAGGGCTCTTGTAAGAGAGAAACTAGGGGCTCAGTCAGTTAAACTTTTTGATTTTGGCTCAGGTCATGATCTCAGGGTCGTGGGATCAAGCCCCCGAGTCTGGCTTTTTTTTTTTTTTTTTTTTTTTTCTCTCTCTCTCAAATAAAATCTTAAAAAAAAAAATTCTAAAAAGACCACAGAGAGCTCCCTCACCCCTTCCACTATGCATACAATGAAAAGTCTGTGACCCAGAAGGATGCCCTGATCTAGACATCTAGCCTCTACAACAGTATTTTTTATAAGCCAGTCTGTGGATTTTTGGTATAGCAGCCTGAATGGACTAAGACAGCCCACTTTGTGCCAAGAGCTACAGATTTAAAAAGTCCACATTGTTGGAATAAGATTATAGGAACAAAAGGAGATGCGGGTCACTTGCCTCAGCTTCAATCTCATCATACAGGAACTGCTTTTTAAACTTGGTCAGAGCATAGTAGGCGCTGTCATTGTACAGGTCCAAAGGGTAGAGGACGTACCTGAAGAGAGAAAAGCAGAGACCAGCAGCTTACTAATCAATCTGAAAGCAAGTGGATTGGGAAATATGAAGGTTTGGGTGAAAACATGAATAAGCTTGGGGTTAATATGAGGGAGCCTTCCAGCATTCTGAGGTTTCCAAATTGCCTTCGGAATGCCTTACTTTACAGTCTGCCTATAGAAATCAGAAGTCCATGATGTTAATAAATCCAAGGCCTGAAACAATTAGTCTGGGACCAAAAGAAATCAGGTGGCAGTTAAGGATATTAGCTTCCTGGTCCCCAGAGATGACTATCTTCCAAGCATAGCTGCCTGACACTGACAGAGCACAGGAAGGGCAGTTGGGCTGGTATAATCCTGAGCCTATCTGCAAGGCTGAGTCAAATCTGGTATGACCTGATCCTTGGCATGAGCGCTTTTCCTAGTGGGGCCACACTGTCTCATCTCGAAAGTTCTGGAAAGAACAGAGCTCCCTAGCAAACTGCCCTCCCTCTGCACCCTGGGAACCTCCTTGCTGACCCAATCCTGCCTCTTACTCCATCATGGAAGGTTCTTTGGTTTCCAGGATATGGTCTGTTAGAATCCAGGGCATGGACATCTCAATTGGGAACTGGATTCGCCGGCCCATGGTTAACTCCAGGAAGAATTCTCGGAACCAGAGCTGAGAGAGGTCACAACATTGCTGCAGGGCTTCTGAAAGCATTAAGGAAAGAGCAGTGGGTTATACAGAAGAAGCACCAAAAGATCTTTGTTCCTATTAACTTGGTTCTTATTGCTTTTGCTATTTCTACCACTATACTGGAGTACAGCAGGTACTCATAAATATGACCTAATCAGTAGATCCTGCTCTTTTACCTGAAGGTCAGTCTAATATCTACTTAGAAAACAGTATCTGTTAGACTCACAGTAGCAGCCCCATGGTGGAGGAGAGCAGTGACATTTTAAAGCTTTCGATGCCCCCATAATCTCCATCGTCCTCCTACAAGGCCAACCTGAAGACCCACAATCTTAGTGGAAAAAGTGTGCTTGCTATCCAAACATAGTGTCAAGCCAGCTCCCCAAGTGCCCGCTTTTCACTGCTCCTCGTCCCCTTGTACATAGTAATTCTGGTTTTTATCCACTTAGAAGCCTTGAGGGGCCCTGGTCTGTGCTCTAATGGAGATGTCTGGATTCGTTAAGGTTACTGTTCTAGTACCAACAAATGCATTACCACTCCTGGGTCTCTGGAGGCTGCTGTCCTTCCCCCTGCCCTGTCCCACCTGCAGAGGTGTCCTGCTAATGGGAGAACAGGACTGGGGGACACGGCTTGGGGTCCAGCTTGGAAGCCTCCTTTGCAATGAGCAACAAGACTAATCAGCACAGAGCTGCTGCTTAAAAGCTAAGGCTTAAGATGCCTGGTTGCATCTGTGGGTATGTTGCTGGATTTAATCCCCTTTACTAAGGACTTCATGACAAATAAACCACAAATGTCTACCAGACAAATTTAGCTGAGTCAGAATAGCTGAACTGAGCCTGGCCTTTCCAAGTCCACCAGAAAGTGTGCATTTTTTACCTCGGTGGCGAAACGTGCCCTTCTGGCCGATGACCACATTTCTTTGCAACTTTTGGTCCAACAGCCTTAGTGGGTCTGGGACCTGCCCCCACCCAACCGTCCTCTCCCCACTGCCTGGATAGCGTCACTCACCACTGATATTGAGCAGGTGTGTGAAGAAGAAGGACTGTTTGTGGAAGTCCTCTATGGCGAGGACAATGGGTCCATCAAGGCTGCTCCTCAATGTCTTCTTGGAGCCACTCTTGTCTGCGATGAGCGATTCAAGCATGGTCCGCACCATGTACAGCTTGAAAGAGAAAGTAGGAGGAGAAGGTCAGGGGCTGGCCCTCTATCCTGGGGTAAAGGTTTCTTTGTGCTGTGTTTATATTTTTCTTTTTTTCTGCAGATGTCTGCTCTTAAAAAGCCCTTCTTAAGGAAGCACCAGTTTAGGGTTGGAGAAGTGAATTTCGAACATGTAAACCTTCATGAGGGAGAGTGGCCCGCCCAGAAAGGACATTCTGCCCAGGGCCTGTGGCATCCCTGGGTAGGAGGACCTGATGTAATAACAAGTCATTTAAGGCCCAAGTTTTTGCTGGCTCTGCTTGGCCAAGGGCGTGGGCATCAGAGGAGAACCTCAGTTCACATCACTCTGGAGTCACTCTCTGCTTTACTGGTTGGCTATGGTGGCACCCTGGACTTGGGTCTATGGCCAGGCGCTGCTACTGTCTTGCTGTGTGACCTTGGGCAACAAAGTCCCACTCTGGGCCTCAGTTTTCTTATCTGCTAATACGAGGGGGTTGCACCAGATGCTTTCTCAAGCCAGTCCCTTTCAGCTCTAGCATTTTGAGGAATTGCGAAATGCGGTTTGATCAGAGCAAGCCCCCCGCCCAGCCACCTCAAGCTTCAGACCCTTAGCACTTGGAATCCATTACCAAGGGATGGCGCCCTCTGGTGGCGCCAGCTGCATTGCACAGCCTACTGAAATCCTGGGTGATAAGCGGGTGAAGATGGGTACTTACACAGGAGGTCTACTAGACAATCAACTCCCGCTTACAGAGGGCCTTAAGTGCAAAGGGTGCAAGTGCTAATCTAGATCTTTCCACATCATATGTCTTTGAATCTTAGGGCTGGAAGGGGCCTTGAGGAGCCAGGCTAGTCCATTCCTGCTGCCTCCTGGAGAAGTGTACCCCAACCAACCCAGCCAGGCGGTGTTATACCAGGGATCGGCAGCCTCTTCGGCCCTGTGTGCCACCAGTGGGGTGAAACAAAGCCCGCGGGGACCACTGGCAGGCCTAAGACATAGATAGGAGAAAAGAGGAGGGAATGGGAGGGCAGGAGAGACAGGGAAGAGGGAGAGAGAGAAGAGAGAGAGAGAAAGAGAAAAGCAAGAGGTATTGTATATGGTGGGAAAGCCGCCGCGACTGCTAGGGGCCACTTGCCGACCACCTCTCAGAAGCTCCAACCTCCCTCTGCCACCACGTCTGCTCTGGATCTCCTCCAGGACCATACCCACCATGCGCCTGGCACCTGGCCGGGCAGCGCAGCCACAGAGAGGAGGGGCACACCGCCCCTACCGCAGCATTTCCCTTGATGGTCAAAGAGCTACCATGGTGGCTGATTTATGGGACAGTCCACCCACTGCAACCCCATCGGTGGGCAGGCCTGATCATCCTTAAGAACTGAGAAGCACTGTTCTGATGATGGCCCTTGGAGCCACCAGGATTCTAATGATGGCCCTTGGAGCCATCCTTCCAGGAAAGGATTTATCAAGTACAATCCATGTGGTATTGACTTGATTTGTATCAAATTCTATTTGAAAATCCATTTTGTTGGTAAGAGGGGGACCTCCTCTCCCACCTATGTCTATTGACTGGAGCATTTAAGTCATCAGATCAGTCAGCATCCCAGCTATGCTAGAAGCCCCTGTCCACTATGCTCTGCAGGCCCTAACAGAGCCCTGGGGCGGGAGTCAGGAGACCTGGGTTCTTGTCCCACCTCCACCTGTGACTCACCTTGTGACTTAGACAAGTCACTTCCCCTCTCTGGACCTCAGTTTCCCCATCTGTAAAGCAGGGAGGGCACTGGGACTAGCTTGTCTCTAAGGGCTCTTCTGGCTCCATTAGAGAGTCTACTCAATGCATTTGTACCACCTCACGTAATTAGAGGCTGACTTGTGGTCATGCTCCCCTCTCAGACCACCTGTATAGATACTCTTTCCACTCCTCTTGTCTCCTTCTCTCTCTCCCTCTCTGCCTGTTTGGCCCTTCCCCTCAGCTTCCTTTCTAGTATCTTTCCTGCCTTGTCTGTGTCTCACTCACTTGAGTCTTGGGGCTTCCAGAAACACCTGAAAGCCCTGCTTAGCCCCTCCAGGGTATTCTAGGCTGGAAAGGTTCTTGACATTATACAGAAGTGTTTGTAGAAGCTTCCTTGGGATTTCCAAGACCAGCAAGATCAGTGCAAACTGGCCCACGGGCTGTGAAGCCAAGGGAAGTGACAGTGATGCTGCTGAGAACCCATCCTACCCCATCCCTCCTCCCCGTCCCCTGCCCAGACACAGACACAGACACATAAAAGGGGTAGGGGTGGGCCTCGGATGGCTCATCTCAGATGGTTCACATTCAGGACTGCAGAGCTGAGTCAGGCTGGAAGGTCATGTCAAGGGGGAGTTCCTGTAAGACCCCTGAAAGTTCGATAGACTCTCATGCTTTTTTCCAATACTTCAAAAAGCCTACCAGGAACTGCTTATCCTTAAGTTAGTGGCAAGGATTCAACCAAGATGCCCAGATTCTTTTTCTTTCTTCTTCTTTTTTTTTTTTTGGAATTTAATGACTACTTTGGATAAATCACAGGTGACGTCTTGTTCAGAAGCTTTGGTTAGCAACTCTGAATCTCTCTGATTACTAGACTTTCTCTAAGGGGTCAAGGGTTTTTGATACTTGTGCATTTGAGGAGTTAATAATAATAATATTTTGTCAGTACCATGATCTCATTCAAAATTTTCACTTAATGGAGAAGATAATCAGAGTACAGAGAGATCAAGGTGCTTACCCAAGATCACACAGCACATCAGAGGCAGAACTTGTGAATTCCCAAGCTAGGACGTGCAGGGGAAGGGGCCAGGGTTCACTAAAGGGGGACAGGATAGATGCATATAGATTTGACTTTAAACTCTTCCTATATTTTGGAACCTATACTTCACAGGGCCAGGAGATAGCCAGTCCTGGTATTACCCCCATTTGCCAGATTAGACAACTGAGGCACAAAGAGACTGTGTAACGTGCCCGAGGTCACACAGGTTTCTAGGACTAGAATCCAGGTCTCCTGAATCTTAAGCTGGTAGTCCTCCCTCCTGTATTAAAACAAGATGGCAGAGTAAGACTAGTGCAGCTGCTGGACCCTGCCCCTCCTGCCTGAGGACCCCCAGCCCCATGGCCCCATGGTCCAGCCAGGATGAACTACCATGGCCTGGCTGGCCTCTAGGTCAACCGAGCTGGCCTGTGCCCGGAACCACTTACCTGTGTGCTGGAGGGCCCCACAGCACGCCGGGGCACCTTGATGTCAAATCCACCCTTGGGATCCTTCTCCCCTCTCAAGCATGGGTCATTGGGGGGCTCTCGGCCCCCCTCCCAGTCACAGATGGTTTTTCGAATTGCCTGCAGGACACTGGGAAGGAAGAATTGATACTCAGACCAGGTTTTACCACTGGAAGGAGGCCCTGCAACTCCATTTCTAGAGTCCGTGAGGGCCCAGGACACCTTGTCTTAGAATTCCTGGGTGCTGGGGAAGTATGCCCATTCCTGGCCCCACCCCCAAGAGGTGCCGGCTTCCCAGGCTTGAGCCATGGTCCAGAAGTCTAACTTTCAACAAGTGCCACAGGCAATGCTGATGCCCACTGGCTAGTTTCCTTTCTCATTATAGGGGAGTTTCAGGAGTCCAATTACATCTCTGTATGTTTGAAGTTTCAATAATAGCTTCTATTTGTTGTATACTTGCTGTGTATCCATGCTGCTGTGTGCTTAGATCTACACACTGATTATCTCACCTTATCATCCTACCAGCCAATAAATGAAGTAAGTACCATTATATTCCACATTTTACAGAGGAGGAAAACTGAGGTTCAGAGAAAGTAAGTTACTTGGTCAAGTACACAAAGCTAGTAGGTGGATACAGGCTTCCAACTCTTCCAGACTGGGGCTTAATTCATTTCAAATGCCAATCTACTAAGACAGCCTCCTAGAACTTGCTAGCAGAGTCTGTGTGTGTGCAGAGGCTGCGCTGGAAGCTGACTGAGCCAGGAACTTCCCCTGTGGTGTGCACTTAGCACCCTTGATTTTTTTATGTGACCCCTGGAAAGGGCCATCTGAAGACCCACCTGATAAGGACGTTCTTCTTCTTCCGCACTGCCTGTCTCAGGGGCTCACGCAAGGTCACCTGGGCAAAATCCTGCAGGGCCGCGTAGATGGTGTTCCTGATGGCCTGGTTGAAGACGCTCTCCATCCTGCCCATGAGTACCTGCAGGCCCTTGATCATGGCGATCACCTGGCCAGGCAAGATGAAGGTCAGGCTCACCAGGCTTCAGCTTACCTATCCATCTAGTACCCTTCACCGCATTGCAGAGAGGGTGCTCTGTGAGATGCCCAGAAGCAAAAGGCCAGTGCTACTCAAAGTGCCAGTTCACTGCTAGGTAAGAAACATGTGCCAGGATGGAAATCAGCACTCTGCCTTCTTCATCAAGAAGAGTCCTGCTATAAGGCAAAGATATTAGCTACACTGAACAGTGGGCTTCATGACACAGCCAATTTTCATTCTGGCACGGTTTCCTATCTTGTTGCTGATTGATATCACACAGCAGCCAGTCCATGGAGCACATTTCATAGATCACTCTGACATTGAGAGGCCTCTCCATGTACCACACACCCACAGACTGTATCAAATAGAACTTTTTTACTATAAAATTTTCTATAGAAGTATAGGTTCCATAGTGAGGGAGGAGTTTAAAGTCAAATCTATATGCATCTACCCTGTCTTCCTTTAGTGAACGCTGACCCCTTCCCTTGCAGTGACGTCCTCGAATTTTTACAATCTTTGCTTTTGAAATAATTTGGTCATTTGCTGTTTAAGTCCCTAGAACTTTTTCCTAATGATGTAAAATCTCTGTAGAAGTCTTGGGTGAGGGAAAGCCTCTGCCCCTCCTTTTTTTGCTTCCCAGGCTACAGAGATGGGAGACAGGCATTTGTGGTGAGTGTATCCTGGCCTGCCTTGGAGCTCTCCTTTGAGATCTGTCTGCCTATAGGGACAGATCCCCTTCTGGGTTCCTTACTTCTCCTTGCAATCACCATTCCTTCTCTATCCTGAGGAACAAAGGCATGTATGTATCATTTGTTTCCCGGTAGGTAAATTTAATGGGATGGAGAAGGAATAAGAAGCTTTGGGTGGCCTTGGGTGGAAGTCACATCCCTAGTTTAGCTCACCTGTGACAAGCCTGATCCTTTGGCCCCTATCAGCCACGAGTGCTAATATTGGGAGTGATTCCGAATTCTGAGGGGACAGCACAATGCTACAGCAGCCTCCTGACAACCACCACACTTATCACACCCAACGTGATGTGCTAGACTTCTACCTCTGCATCAGACTCTAGGTGCTGAAGGGGTGAGGCCCAGCAATGTGCACACCCTAGGCCTACAGCCTGGGCCTGGAGTGGGCCGTCAGAAAATTTTTGTTGAAAAGGAATGAATAAAGTAATGAATGAGTTTAGATGCTAAGATTTTGTCTTCCTCTAAACCTTAAAGGAATAAATAGAACATCTGAGGTTTGGGGAAATGGTGAGAACAGTTCGGGAGGTAAGGATTATATATATACCATAAGCATAGTGGTTCTGCTGGAGAGAAGCCTTAGTATAAAGAAATAATGGGACAGAAGTCTTAAGGGAACATCACATCATGAAAACATCTAGGCTCCTGGCTAGAGATGTAACTAGGAAATAATGAGACAAAGGAAGAAACAGATAATGGAGAGGTTTTAGAATAATTCCAAACACAGCAGAGTATGCAGATCTGTTACACCTATAGGGAAATCTTTGCAACTTTGGGCTAGGTGGAGATTTCTTAGATAGAATACAAAAATCACAAACCAGAAAATAATGGTAAGTTGAACTTTATCAAAATTAAAAACAGTCGTTCTTCAAAAAAGGTACCCCTAGAAAAATGAAAAGGCAAAGTCAACAAATACAAAAAATATTTACAACATATATATGCTAGGGGCTTGTAACTACAATATATAAAAATTCTCACAATTCAATAATAAGACAGAAACCCAACTTAAAAAATGGGCAAAAGATTTCAGAAGACAACATTTCAGAATGGAAGATATATGAATGGCCAATAAGCACATGAAAAGATGCTCAATATCAGTAGTCTTTAGGGAAATGCAAATTAAAACCTCAATGAGATTTCACTAAATAGTCATTAGCATGACTAAAATTAAGAAAATTGGCAAAAGCAAATCGTAGCACAATTTCACAATGAGGGTGTGGAACAATGGAACTCTCATCTACCATTGGTGGGAATATATAAGGGTACATCCACATCGGAAAACCATTTGGCAGTTCCTTAAAAAGTTAAGTATTAACCTACAATGTGACCGTTGCAAGAGAAATAAAAACCTTTATCTATACGAAGACTTATACTCAAATCTTTAAAGCAACTTTATTCATACTAGCTCAAAGCTAGAAACAGCCCAAAATTTATCAATAGTTGAATGGGTATACAAATTATAGTATATATCCATACAATGGAATTATACTCAACAATACAAAGAAACAAACTATTGATACATAAAACAATGTGGATAAAACTCAAAATTATGATGGTGACTGAAAGAAGCCAAACACACACACAAAAAATGCAAACTATACAAAACAATAGGAAATACAAATAGATCTATGGTGACAAAAAAAAAGATATGTATCTATATCTATATCTATATCTATATCTATATCTATATCTATCAGGCCCGTGGATGGTTGGAGGATAGATAGTAAATGGTACAAAGTCTTTAAGGGGAGGTGGAAATGTTCTGCATCTTTTTTTTTTTTAAAGGGGATGTATTGTGAATTTGTGTGTCATCCTTGTGGGACGTCCAGGCTAACCTTCTCTGTACTGTTCCAATTTTAGTCTATGTGTTGCCAAAGGGAAAACAAAATGTTCTGTATCTTTGTGGTTTCATAGGTGTGTATGTAACAGTCAAACTTTACATGCAACTTTAAGTGGATACAGTTTATTGAATATAAATTATACCTCAAGAAAGATGATAAAAACACTATACTATCCTCATGAATGAATGTATGGCATGCATGACCCAAGAATAGAGTCTTATAAAAGGAACATTTAGAGAACAAGATGGAGATTCTGGACATTAAAAATATAATAGGGACAACAAAAAATACTAAGAGTAGGAAGTTGAACTTCAGGATATATCCCATAAGACAGAACAAAAATGAGTGATGGACAAAACAGAAAAGATAAAAACATGAGACACTAAATCTGGGGGATCCAACATCTGATGATAACTCCTCTCATCTTGGTTTCCACCTGTCATTCTTTGATCACTCATTAGCCTGGGCATTTTTCTTATCTCTTTTAGCCATTTGTCTGTCCTTGTTTCTGCTGTTGGCTTCCTTTTTCCCACTTTTCTAGTAGAGTAAATGCTTCCCCTTTGGATTCTTAGGAACAGAGTGAGTTTCTAATCATTTTTGAATGGTAACTTTATTTTTTAAGATTTATTTATTTTAGAGAGAGAGAGCATAAAGGGAGAGGCAGAGGGAAAGGGAGAGAGAATTTCAAGCAGACTGCGCTGAGCGCAGAACCCAATATGGGGTTCGATCCCATGACCCAGAGATCATGACCTAAGTAGAAATCAAGAGTCGGTTGGGTCACTTAAGTGACTGTGACACTCAGGTGCTCCTGAATGGCAACTTTTGACAAAGATTAAATCAGGCAGGGGGAGAACAGGGAAGTGTATGCATACAAGGATCATGGCTGCCATCTTGCTCAGAAGCATTGTTGGAATCACAAGGATCAACACCAGTAGCAGCCTGGGATGGGATGGTAAGGAGTGGGGGGGGCGGGGTGGAGGGGTTGAGGAATGGAGGGAGTCAGTACCCACCTCGACGAAGGCAAACTTCTCTTCACTAGTGTAGTTGTAGCGCGTGGCTCTCTCATACTCTTCTGCAGTACCAGGGCAGTCCTTGTTGCAGAACTTGTCTGTGGGATGGACCAGCTTCCAAGAGTACTAGCGAGGGGGGGAAAACCCAAATGTCCATCAGCAGATGAGAGGCAAAAGCTAACATGGCGTGACCTTGTGTGTTGGGGGGTACTCCTCAGTTATAAAAGGGAATGAAGTTCTGATTCAGGCTATAACATGGATCATGGTTCTTGAAGGCATGAAGTAAAGAAGTCAGACACAAATAACTACATATGATATGATTCTACTTAAGGGAAACATCCAGAACAGGGAAATTATAGAGACAGAAGACAGATTGCTTAGGGCTGTGGGGATAGGGAATGGGGGGGTGATGGCACAGGGTTTCTTTTGGAACTGATAAAACCATTCTAAATTTGACTGTCGTTGTACAATTCTGCGAATATGCTAAAAACCAACAAATCTGCATTTTAAATGAGTGAATGGTATAGTGTGAAAATTATCTCAGTAAGGCTGTTAAAGGAAGAGTGCTGGGGAGAGGCAGAGGCAGACAAGAGTTCGCGTGAATGGAGGTCAGGCTGGAGAGGTCTGGGGAGGGGGAGGCCCTCTGCCTTCATGACACCTACCACCTCCATGACGTGCGCGCTCCACTTGGATAAAAGCTGCAGGCCCCGCAGGGCCAGGTCGAAGAGCTCACGGTACTCCTCGTCTGACTTCTGGCTGTCCAGCCCGGAGCCAGTCACCACCTGGGGAACATGAACTGTCACCCTCACCATGTACGTGCCTGGCACTTTTAGATGCTATCTGAATCCTCCACGAAGAATACAAAAGAGGTGCTAAAATTATATCCTCTTTGATAGATAAACCGAGGTTCAGACAAGTTCTTGGTTGAAGGCCACATGGGTCGTAAATGGTTGAGGGTTTAAACTCAGGTGGTGTGATACCATAGCCCCACTCACAACTACCCCAGCTATACTGCAGAGCTGTGGCTTTCAAATTTTTAAATTGCAAATTATAGCTGTAGGACACACAACAAATTAACTCAGGAACACATACCTGTATATATATATATATATATATATATATATATATATATATATATGAACCAACATTTTTTCATGAAGTAACTTTACTCATAATTTCTCTGATTGTCTATTCTATCTCATACAAAAATGCTAATCATAAGCCACTATATTAATTTCACAACTCATTAATTAGATGTCTCGCCAATTGAAAAGTGCTGAAGATAAACACCTACTTGAATGTGTATTATTCCATAAGGCAATATGGGTGTATGCAAGTGCATATGCATAGATATGCATGCAATATGTATGCATACATATGCATACATACATATACATGCACGCATATGCGCATATATGTTTGCGTGCATACATGTATGTACCTGCATATATGTATATACATATCGAGTCAGCCCTCATTATTTGTGGGTTCTGGTACTGTGAATTTGCCTACTCACTAAAATCTATTTGTAACCTTCAAGTCAATACTTCCAGTACCTTCACTGGTCATTCACAGGTACGTGCTGAGTGGTGAAAAATCTGAGTCCTGTCCCAGCTGAGGTTGAACATGATGACCCTCTGCCTTCTTGTTTCAGTAATCAGCTGTATACATGTCCTTTTCATGGTTTATTTAATGCCTCGTTTTCCACATTTTTGAACTTTTTACTGGTGATTTCACTATTTAAAGTGGCCCCAAGTGTAGTGCTCAAGTTCTGTCTAGTGATGCTAACTGCAAGAAGGCTATGACATGCCTTAGGGAAAAAGCACAGGTTTTAGATAAACTTTGTTTGGATGTTAAATTATAGTGCTGTTGCATGTGAGTTAATGTCAACGAATTAACAATATATATTATAAACATACATTACATAAGGGGACTTTAAATAGAAATACACAGAAAACGAGGTTATACATTGATCAGCATATGAAAATATTGTGACCAAAGGTTCAAAGGAACTGAACTCTGTACTTCCTCTAGGAGCAATAGTTCAGCATTTGTTGATCTAGTGTTCGTGCCCACTTTATAGAATATAATTTCTGTGAATAATGAGAATTATCTGTGTATACACATGTATAACATGTATAACTTAAAAAAAAAAACAAAACTTTAAGCCAAATTCATTGTTAGGTCACACCAAAACTTGACAAAGATGAAGGAGGCCCCAGCGCTCAAATTATTCCCATAGCTTTATTTGATTGTCACATATGGTCAAGAAAAGCCAAAGGTTTGGGCTTGACCTTGGTCTATGTCTTCTAGGAGACCTCCTAAGGATATGGGCCGCCTGTCTAATGACCACACCATGTGCACCTGTCTGTCCTCATTTCAAATATGCTGCCCTTTGATCAAAGACATTTTCTGAGTTTGGGTTTGGAAAGCATATGCATTATCACCGCCAGCCACATGATGGAACCAGTGAGCAAACGTAGGATAGTGCAGAGTCATCCGGGTTGGAATCCAGAGACCTATGTTTATCAAACCAATATGTAAATTTATTAGAAGGGTATATATGGGAAGAGTCCAGGAGGATATAGAAACCGAAGTATTAATCACAGTTGGTGCTGGTTGGTACAATTTTACATGATTGACTTCTCTTCTTCGTATATTTGTATTTTTTTCTGAGGTTTATGCATTGGCTATATTTCCATATTAAAAAAAAGGAAAAGAAAAATTTGACACCAGTAAAAATGTAATTGGTGGGATTGCAAGAGATTTTATGGTCTTCTGTCCCTAATTGCATTTTCTGATGTGTTATAAGGATAATTTATTATTGTGTAGTTTTAAAATATTTAGTAAGTGCTTTGAGCATGACTGTTCAGAACTGTTTCTCTTGCCATCCAGGGTCAAAATGGCTGGGATTGTGTGCAGATCAACCATTACTGGGCCACCATTATCTGCTGGGCAAGATGCATTTTCCATGCATCCTACTGTTTAATCTTCTCAATGAACCTTTCCAGATACTATTACCCCCATTTTACAGATGAGGAAACTGAGGCACAGAGATTATGAATAACTTGTGAAGGTCAGTGGCAAAACCAGAATCAAATCCAGTTCTGTCTGACTCTCTTGGCCAGTCTGACCTCTTGCCTCCGATATGTACTGCCTCACTCCTGCTCTCCATTATCCCTGTGATCATTTCCTTCCTGGCTAGTCCTTGTCCCTTCACACCCTGAACCCCCCAGGCCTCCATCCTAGCAGCCAGAGCTAGCTTACCTCACTGTTGCTGTAGCGAGCGAGTTCGGAAATGAAGCGGATGTGGTCATCCCGGATCTGAACCATCTGCTCGCAGATGTTGTACTGGGGGCTGATGCTGCTCTGGGTACAGGTCCACCTGGGCAGAAAATCACAGTGTTGGAGCAGGTCCTGGTCTTATATACCTCAGCAGGATAGGCTCCTTCCACTCACTAGTTGCTCTTGGCGATCAGCCAAATGTGGCTGGCTCCCCTGGGTAGACCCAAGAGGTGTCACAGCCACCAGCTAGAGAGCCTGCCACAGGCCGACTGCAATTGTCTTTTTCCTCCTCTGAGACCCAATCACAGGCTTTTCCGGATACCTTATGTCCATGGTACTTACCAGTTCTATGAGCGAAGAGCCTCTCTAGGGCTACAAAGAGCTGAAAACCGAGTGAAGAAAAGGCAAGGTGGGTGACCTCCCCAAACATGCCTACTGACTGTCAGCATTGGCGGCATCCTGTGGTTGAAACCGGCTTTGGTAGGGCTGCTGGGGTGGGACCCGGGAAACTTACAGGGATCGTGCCTCTTTGTCAACAGTGATCTGGCAATGTGAGAGGACTCCATGGCAAGGGATGTGTTCTGAGAGGTACTGCTGGCAGGCTTTTCCTCTCTGTCCCTCCCTCTCTCTTTTGCCACTCCCTTCTCATTCCCCTTGCCTCTCTCCTTTCTCCTCAACTCTTTGGAAAAAGATCATTGGGAAAACCATCCTGAAATGGAGAGTAAATCAAGGAATGAAAGTCTTCACTCTCCTTCCCCAAGAGAAAGAAGACTGCCCCCTTCACCCTCTTCTGTCATCTGGTGCTGGGTGACCCCAGGGACAGACTAAGCATTAGAACCAAACAAGGTGGATAAACATTTTGGGAAAAATTTCATATCTCAAAAGGATCTCCTTGAAGTGGCTCTCATAAGAATGCTTAGATTGGTGATAAATTTCTTCATGCTTTTACTGTGGCATGACTCATATTTTGGGTTACTTGTGCAGGGGGGACACAATCACTCAAACTCCTGACACCCCACCGTGGGCCACATCACCACTCCCAACCAACTTTAGATGGTCAAGGATGTACGCAGGAAATGTAAGGAAAGGAGTTCAGCATTCTCAGTTCCATGCTTTCCCTAGAGAACCTCCTCACATGCCAGCAGCCAGCAGGTTATGAAAAGACTAAATCAGCTTCCTTGGTGAGGCTCCCTTACAGGGTCTCAAGGCTGGTGGGGCTCGAGGACACTCCATTCACATATTCTTAAGGTACTAACCCTCACTTTTGACTAAAGGACAGTCAGCCACTCTCTGTTTCGAAAGGTCATATTCATTCAGCTTTGGGGAAGATGCAGACAGAAGGAACTTTATTAACAACCCCAGATATCAAAGGAGTGGCCAAGGCTGCACCTAGATGTCACCCACCTGCCATGAGTCACTGACACCCCAGATCCTAGCACAAGTTACCTAGAACGGTGGTTTATAAAACAATCTAAGGCGAGGCTATCGACCCACTTTGCAGGTAGAACCACCAGGCCATATACTCAATGACATACTTACTGCATAGACATAAATCTGAGGAAAGAAGCAAGGTGATGAAGGATGCCATCTTGCTCCACCCGACCATGGAGGGCCAGCCAGTCCTCCCCCTTCTTGAGGGAAGGTGGGCTCCTGCCATCCCATTGTGGGCAGCATGGGTCAGCGCTGGGACGGAGAAGGGGCAGGGCTGTGCTCTGAACACTTTTGAACCCTGGCAGCAAAGGGCAGATACAAAAGAGCTCAGAGCACCCTCTGCTGTTCCCTTCTGGCCGGCTGGGTGCCAGTGTTGTGATGGAATCCACCTGCCCAGGGCTCTGGGGAGGGAGGAGGGGCTGAAGTGGCCCCTCGGCCCCCTGCCCGGGCTGGGCATCCTCGCGGGAGCCGAGAGACATTATGGCAGGCACTCACTTGGACTTGTTCTCTTCATAGTGAGCACTGGTCTTAATGTATCTGGCCAGCTCTATCTGCATGTCGCCGAAAAGGGGCACCACTTGCAGCTGCTGCAAAGGAAGCAAACACAAGGCGTGAGATGCTGAGAGAGGAGTGGGGGTAGGTGGCTGCCTTCTGCTGGGGAAAGCAGGCCTCTGTGTACCTCTGGGCCAACCCCTAGGTTCTTCTTCTGATCATGCTACTTTGTCACCTTGGCACCAGAAAGAGTCCCAGTTGTACAGGTCCTCTCTTGCCTCCAGCCAACCCATGTTCCAGCAACTGAGCACAAAAGGGGCAAAGTGATTTGTCTAAGGTAACACAGCAGGCAGAATGGATGAAGGATGAGAATCAGATGGCCTGCCTCCCAGGGCAGGGTCCTTTCTGCTTTAATTTCCCTGGGATTCTTGGATCCTTGCTGCCGTGAACTCTGGACTAGGAGTGGATACCTGGATGCTGCCTGCTGGGTGTGTGGCCTTCCTGAGAACTTTACAACATAAAGCAATTGAAACCCTAACACTAAACGCCAAAGGGCAGACAGGTCCTAAATGAACACCAGGATAAATGGAGAGGAGGCTGGTATGTACTGCTGGCTTCTATGCACAAGTACCATATCAAACTCTTCGAAACCAGATTTTTAGGACGGTGGTGGATCCATGTCATTCTGCATTTGTTAAGTCACACAGAATGTAGAACGCCAAGAGGGATTCCTCATGGAATCTATGGACTTTGGGTGATAATGATGTGTCAGTGTAGGTTTGATGATTGTAAAGAGTGTATCACTTTGGTGAGGGATTCTGATAGTGGGGGAGGCTCTACATGGTGGAGGGCAGGGGAGTAAATGGGAAAACTGTGCACTTTCTGCTCGATTTTGCTGTGAACTGAACTGCTCTATAAAATAGTCTATTAAACAAAAAAAACAGTCTCTCAATCCATACAAATACTTTGTGAGGTCAATACAATTATCATCCCCATTTCACAGATGAAAAGATTGAAGTTTAGATAGCTCAAGTAATCTTCACACAAAATCAAACCCGAGAGAAGTCAAGGAGCCAGGATGATAATCCAGGGCTCTGCCTCCCACTGAATCCTCAAGGAAACTCTATAAAGTAAATACTCTTTGCATTCACATTTTTCGGGCTGAGGAATTCCATTTCAGAAAGGTTTGGTGACTTTCCAGAGTCATCCAGCTGTTGAGTGGCAGAGCCAGACTAAAACCCAGGCCTGACCATGGCAAAGCTGTATTACTCAACTGCACCCCAATCTCATTCCTGACTGGGGGCAGAGACGGGTTTTACAAGGTCTCCTGAGATGAGCCCTGTTTTCATCTGGGGCAGCTCCAGAGAAAAGTGAAAGTTCCTGCCTTAAAAAGAAGCAAAGCCACAGGATGCCTTTGGTGATTTATTTCCCTCTTCACCTGGAAGCGTCAGTGGGATCCAGGCCCAGCCTAGTGTCCCCCATGCCACATGGGGGACTTTTAATGTTAAGCCTGGGTTTTCCATGTCTAACCTCTGAGGCTCTACTCCAAGCCTGGAGTGCCTGATGCTAGTTAAACTGACACCATGGAATTCAATTCCAAAGCGGGAAATCTCTTCATGAAAACCTCAAAGGCTTAATTTAACCCCAGGTTTTCTTTTTAAAAACCTGGGGCCAGAAGATCAAACCTCGGAGGCACTGCAAAGGTCTGAGTGTATAACGGACCATGATGAGGCATTGCACCCAGAGGCAGGGGGCAAGTAGAGGGAGTCCTCAGTGGACCAGGAGAGGCTGTGACTTTGCAAGTGAGAATCAATTTAAAATCCAGTCTTTAATCCTCCTGCTTCTGTGAGCTCTTATTCATAAGGAAAATTAAAGCAGGCACTATCTTCTGGGATGCACCTCTTTCTTTAGATAGCAAGGAATTCAAGAAAGACAAAAAGTAATATGCAGAAAGAATCTTAAGGCCTCCCAGCGGAATCCTGAGACTTGGGAGCATGTCTGACTTCAATGGGGCAGCCTTCTACGGAGGGCAGTTGGAGGTCCTTATCATTCTACCCGCCTCCTCCTCTTGGGGACTTTAGAGCTGCAGCTCCGTCAACAAGCCCTGCTTCCTGCAGATTTCTTCCCTTTCCTCAGAGAGATTGCCCTGCCGCCCGGCCCCACCCTCAGGTACTGACCTTAAAGAATTTATCAATTTTGCTGAGGTTGATTCTCTTCTTGGCATCCAGTTTGTAAATGTTACTGACGTTTCCATCCATCAGGTAGAGACCAAAACCCATTACCTAGAGCAAGAAAGTGCAGAGCACATCATGACCACTGGAAAAGTTTAAAAAACAAAACAAAACAAAAAAAGGAGGTCTGTGCATGTGCACACACACATGTATGTCTTGTAGTGACACCTTCTCTCTCAAAACCCACATGTCTTCAATTAAAGAAAGGAGACATAAATCTGATTTCAACTAAAAACTTGATTTCTGTGAAGAAATTCAGACCACCCTGTAGTGTGTTGTAATGGTGGTCGCTTGTTGAGTCCTTACTATGCGTAGGGCTTTACCAGATATTCTCCTCAATTCTCACAACAATCTTATGAGTCAAGTCACACAGCTAACAGGTTGCAGAGACAGGGTCTGAAGCCAGATCGGACAAGAACATCCACACATTTAGATGCTTCCTGCGAGGAAGGGCTGAGCGCTGCTTGTTGCTGCATCCCTGGGGTCTAGCACATTACAGGCACTTGGGAATACCTGCTCAGTGTCGAATGAATGTGAAACTGCTGACTTCTTTCCCCAAGGAAGCTAAAACAATGCAGAGATTCACAAGGAGCCACTGGTGACTTCATTCGGGAACATGTTTTTGTCTGACAACGCCATGTAAGTAGGTCAGGCTGACTCTGGATGTGCCAGTCCATTTAATAGCTTCTCGAATGCTGACATGCTTTGCTCCTTCTGTCAAATGCACAGCAAGGCTGAAGGGGGCCTGAACAGCTAGGCTGAAAGCAGCTTCCCTTGCTGAGAGCTGCTGTGACCGTGGGGAAGTCACATCTGACACGTAAGGGACTGGATTAGAAGACTATTGAGGTCGCATCCCTCTTAGCCCCATTCTGTCTCCTGCTCTGCAGGGTGGGCACCAGACTCTTCCACGTTAGGTGAGAGGTGCCCCTGGTGGCAATCTGAGCTGCAAAACCAGGGAACAATCAATATTGAGACCCAGAGCCTGGGGGAAAGTGGTGGAGAGCTGAGGGCAAGAAGATGAAGAAGTAGAGGAGTAGAGGGATTAAAAGCCAGTGAGAGAAAACCAGGGCCAGAGAATCTGCTGGCAGCATCTCAGAGAGCTTGGTGGGCTGGAATTTAGTGACCTGGTATGTGGCAGCAGCTGTTCTGGGCAGAGCTTTGGGACCTGCCCAGGCACAGCAAGGGGGTGAGAGAGACCACTAGGCTCTTGGGGACTCATCTGGATTTCTGATGGTACAGAGGAAGCCGGAGGGAACAAATCACTGAGATACCCCTTCCTACAGATATTGTCGAGGTGCTGTGGGAACAGAAAGAAGGAACCCCAACAGGGCTGGGACTCAGAATAGCATGCCAGAGTGGCAAGGCAGAGAGGAGGAAAAATAAAACTACCAGGAGAACTCTGGAAGAAGGGGAGGCTCTGGGGAAGACTGAAAAGGGGCTATGCAGGGTGTCAGCAGAACATGCAGAAGGCTGCTCATCTCAGTGCTACTGCTGTCCAGAGAAATCAGAACCCAAGCAGCCAAAGGCCGAGTAATGGCAAAAGAAATACAAGCACATCCGTATCACATTATTGAGTGGTTGCATAATATTCCCACTACACTTAATGAAATGGAATACAAATTACACACACATCATTTATGCATATAGCATATGCTAAAGAAGTATAAGCACAGAAAAACTGAAATATATCAAGATGCTAAAAGTGTTACCTCTGGAGGAAAAGATGGGGAGACATTAAAATTTTTTGTGCTTTTCTATATATTCCAGATTTTCTACAATAAATATTACTTGATAATTTAAAAATGAAATTTGCAAACCGCTGGAACAAATGTGACTACTTTGTGACAGCAAAAGCTTGAAGATTTTGCTTTCCCTTTGAGTCAGCAATTTTCTCCTCTATGACATTTGACTTGGCAGGAGTATGTACACAAAAGTTGCGCTCTAAGAGTGTTCAATGCAATTTGGCAAACAAATATCCAATGATAGGATTTGTTTAGTAACAGTATCCATGCACAATGGGACACTCAGCAGCCATTAAAAATTACATTGTAGAAATATCCTTAACAGCATCTGGAAAGGTGTATATGACATATGGAAGGAAAGAAAAAAGGACAAAAAATTATGTCCGGTAAGATCTGTATCAGTGTTTAAGAAAAAATAAACATTAAAAAAAGATTTTAAATAAGAAGGAGGTGAAGGGGCTAGCCCAGGACGTGGGGTGTGTGACTACAGTTATACCTTGAGGAGCATGTGCTTCTCGCTGGGGGTCAGATACATCTTGTTCTCGTAGTAATCCACGCAGATGTTGACAATGTCTGCCAGCAGCTCCTCGTAGCCTGGGATCACTTCCAGTTGCTGATGGAGACACTGAACAGCAACGCCCCCCACCCCTGGTTAGCTCCTCTCCCTCCTCCCCACCCGCACCACCACAGAAGGCCCACGGCTGATTGGCAGTGACACTGCACAGCCCCCCTGACCATCCCAGGTGGAGGGAACCTGCATCTTCTCCTTAAAGTCCCCACTTCTCCTTAAAGCTTCTGCAATCTTCCACGGCAGGCAACCTGCCCCCACTCTGAGCTCTCCATTTTATTTCCTGGCAATTCTGACATTTAGCAAGGACTTTCTTGGGCTGAGCTGAAAAGCAGTTCAGCTTTACAGTAACAGGCCTGAGTAATCTAGGCTTAGCTTTGAGGGTATAGACTTAGCCATGATACCTCAGACGATGACAGAAATACCCAGCCCAGGGGAGGAGAGTGGGACCAGCAGGTGTGTCCCTCCTGGCAGGACACAGTGGTACAGAAGCATTTCCCATAAGAACAGAGTCTAAGAGCTCCATCTCAGGCCCTTTCTCTCAAAAGGGACAACCTGGGCCCCTGTGGAGGACACCGTGAAAGACACTGCTGGTGCTTTCCACAGACAACCTGGGGCTGAGACGTGGGGCTGAGTCTCGGAAAAGAAACATGGAGCCTCAACACTGGCAGCCTTGTGCAGTTAACCAAGAGCAGGAAGGGTCCAGTGAAGCCAGGAGCATCCCTGAGAGAGGTTTGAGCCTGAAATGTTTCCAAGATGCAAGCCCCTCTCAGCTGAAGCCCAGCTCACATTCTTGCTGGTGCCTGTTTAGGCTGACCTGACAGGTGAGCAAGACGGGTTACATTAAGTCAGTCAGAGCAAAAGAGCCATAGCTGATGGGGGTGCCCAGCAAAGTGGTGGCAGTAACGATAGCTACGGCAGCTTATACTCTTACCACTCATCAGGCTCTGCTTACTAAGGGCTTTTGATATGATGTTTCATTTCTCACAACAGTCCTATGAGATGGACTCTTATTCTCAAAAATAACAGATCACACCACAGATGAGGAAACTGAGGCTTAGACCTCAGTTCTAAGATCTGAGGGTCTCAGATCTCACAAGATCTCACAAGGGTCAGTGGAGGGTCCAGGATTAGAAAACAAGGCTGTCAGGGCACCCGAGTGGCTCAGTGGTTGAGTGTCTGCCTTCAGCTCAGGTTGTGATCTTGGGGTCCTGGGACTGAGTTCCACATCGGGCTCCCCACATGGAACCTGCTTCTCCCTCTGCCTCTCTATGTCTCTCATGAATAAATAAAATTTTTTAAAAAAGAAATAAAATGAACAAGTCTGTCAAACTCCAGAACCCAGGCCCTCAATCCTCACTGCTGTAGGGGTAGCACATGGGCTGAGAAGGCTTTCAGGGAACCAAATCCGCAGGGGGTGAAAGGGTCATCTGTGGCTGGGGAGCGGACTTAGTCTGTTAATCCATCAGCAGGGAAGTGAGGATGTTAGATCTGGACTAAGCTCCCCTGCTTGTGGTCCCTCAATCTTCAGGCCCCTGCCTGTGTCCTGGGACACCAGGCTGAGATGAACAAGGACTCTGCCATCACCTGGGTGATCCTGTTGTGATTGGCCAGGAACATGGAAAGGTTCTGTGACTCCTGGATAGACTGGGGGTCCGCCATCTTCCTCAGGAACTGCGCCGCCCTACACGGTGTTGCAGAGAGGAATGCTCAAGCATAACCCGCCTAAGCTGGGCCTCACTGACTCCCGCTCCCACCTAACCCAGAGTCGTGCCCCCACCCCCCCACCCCCGCCCCGAGGCCTGAGGTTAAGGAGCTCACAATATCACAGATGACTCTATTATCAAAGGAGAGTGTATTCTGGAGTCATTTCCTTAGGGACCATATACACCTTGTACATTTAAGGATACCTACATTTAAGAGGCAAGAATACACTGAAGGCCCAAACCGGCAAGTTTAAGGGCAACAAGCATCTTATCAACCAGCCAGAGGTGGCAAGACAGAGCGAAATGGGCATCCCTGCGCCATGCTGTGAAACCTGCCGTGAAACCACACAGTGGTCATGGAGAAGAATCCGAGGCAGGATGTGTTGGTTTTGCATGGATTATGTTACTTACAGAAAACCTCCAAGTTTCTAAAGCAAAGCACTGCGTGGAAACAAAAGTCTATTTCACCCAATAGGGTTATAGGTGAAGGGTGATGGTTGTGGGGAGCACTCACAGGGCTCGATGGGGGAACACCACGCCATCCTGGTCTGTCCCAGCCTAACCTGGTAGTGGTGCAGCCCATATCACGACTGACCACGAGAGCACAGACAAGACACCCGCCTTGCTCACAGCCCTAGCTGCTCTGCATGGTGTCACTTATGACCACGATGCAAGGAGTGGCCAAAACTGGGGAGAAACACAGGGAGCAGCGGGGGGAGATGTAGGAGATATTATACTATGAGTTGTCTACGAAATCTTTGTGAAAGCTGCCATTTCTGCACCAGGCTGAGGAGGGGGCTCTGTCTATGGACACCCCCAGGTTACACAGTTCACTTAGGATACAATTGTGGGAATAGGTCTGTTGCCTGCTTTTTCCAGTTACCTTGGAGCCCCAAGAGGATGTGATTCAAGGAAGAGGGGGCCTCTTCATCAGTGACACAGAAAATCCCTCCCAAGATACATCTGCAGACACTGAGAGCTCATCTGAACATCAGCAACATATAGGAAAGATACCTGTTGCTTTCAAATGCCCCCTGCCACCTTCTAGGTGGTGGTATCCTAATTTCTGGAGCACGACAATCCCTCACACATTCTCAGTCCTTCTTTCTCAGCTGACGCGGACCTCCAACTGACTCTGAGGGAAAGCACCTGTCCAACTGGAGCCTCCACTCCCCACAGTTACCTGATGGAGGGGTCCACACGGGACCCAAACCAGAGCAATGACAATCTGTGGGACTTTTGCAAAAGTTATTTCAAAGAAGCACCCTTTCTTTCCTTTGAAACTGGGGGTGCTGTGCTGGTCAGAGGGTAGCTTCTAGCTGCCGAGGCCACCACAGGGCACAGGCCTGCCTGAGAAGGAAGCTGCTATCAAGGGAGGTTGAGCCCAGAGGTAGGGGGAACCAGACCAACAGCATCTGAGTACCTGGATCCAGAAACAAGGAAGCTTTTCAGTTTTGGGAGCCAATTGAGTTCCTTTTTAATATAAACAGTTTGAAATGGCTTTCTGAATATTGCAGGAAATGACTGATGTGACTGACCATTTTATGATGATCTTGCAGGTCCTATACTGCATGGGAAACTACTACTGCTCCACAGGTTAGGGAAAATGAGGATCTGACCCCACCTTGAGACAGAACATCTACAGAGACCCAGTTCTCCAAAGACTCAGCTCTGCATGTTATTTCTCAAACTGCAAAAGCCGGTAACAGGCCCAACCCTGCTCGTGCTGGGGAATGGCCAGCTTGGTTCTGGAGGAGGAGCGTGGCAGGACTGTATCCTCTGCCTGCCCCAGGCTGGCTCCGCAGGAAGAGGGGGGTGGGGTGAGGGCGCCCTGACCTCTTGTAGGCAGAGTGGTCATTCTTGACGCTGCACTTCATATTCTTCAGCTCATCCAAGACGGCAAACATGTTGATGAACTTGCCCAGCGTCAGAAGGTAGGCCTCGGAGACAAAGTCCTTCCTCCGCTCGGCATGGCACAGCCGCTTCACCTCACTGCAGAACCGCTCGATGGCCTTGCGCTGCAGGCAGAGGGGGCAGCAAGTAAGGCCAGGCAGCCCAGGAAGGGGGCTCACTGTGCTCTCTGTGGAGAGCAGGGTCAAGTCTCCCTCCTCTGAGGCTCTAGTCAGAGTTTAGAGAAAGTCAAATCTGTCAGGTCATTCTCAGAGGAGTCCCTAAATCCAGGGCTCATTTCCAGAGGGTAGCCTGGAACCTGCAACCTAGTGAGTCATATCAATGAATTCATTCACCATGCCTTCACTCAAAAACCTTGTCTTATTCTCTTATTCATTTTTGTGTCCCAGCACCTAGGACAGTGTCAGGTGCCAGACAAGAGTAGGGTAGGGACCACGAGTGACAGAAACATTCAGAGAGAGAGGGTAATGTATCCAATAAATAGTATTTACTGAGCATCTACTATGTGCCAAAGATCATTCAAGGTACTGGAGTAAAGTAGAGAACAAAACATAAAAGAAAAATTTCTACTCTAAGGGACTTGTATATGAGGGAAGGCAGAAAACAAAACAAATGCTCTGTATTAGAATGTGATATGTACTACGGAGAAAAATAAAGCAGGAAAAATAAAGCAGAATAATAAAGGGGAATAGGGAGGGCAGGGGGAGCCATATACTTTAGTAGGAAGATCAGACTAAAAATCATTCAGAGGTGATTTCTAGGAAAAGAGTTTGAAAGTAGAGAAGGAGAATGACAGGGATAACTGATAGAAGTGCATTCTGGACAGCATGAGTGGCCAGTGCAAAGGCCCTGGGGCAGGAGTGTGCCTGGCATGTCTGAAGGATGAGTAATAAACTAGTGGTTGAAGTGGAGTAAGCAAAAGGAAGAAACTGGAAGCAGAGAGGAACCCTTGAGGCCTTTGTGAGGGCTCAGGTTTCTACACTGAGTGAGTCAAGAATAATATGATCTGAATTGTATTTTAAAAGGGTCACATGGGGGATCCCTGGGTGGCTCGGTGGTTTAGCGCCTGCCTTTGGCCTGGGGCACAATCCTGGAGTCCCAGGATTGAGTCCCACATCGGGCTCCTGGCATGGAGCCTGCTTCTCCCTCCTCCTGTGTCTCTGCCTCTCTTTCTTTCTCTATCATGAATAAGTAAATAAAAAAAAATCTTTTAAAAAATAATAAAAAATAAAAGGGTCACATGGGACACCTGGGTGGCTCAGCAGTTGAGCATCTGCCTTTGGCCCAGGGTATGATCCTGGAGTCCCAGGATTGAGTCCCACATCAGGCTTCCTGCATGGAGCCTGCTTCTCCCTCTGTCTATGTCTCTGCCTCTCTCTCTATCATGAATCAATAAAATCTAAAGAAAAAAAAAAAAGGTCACAGTAGCAGGCAAAGCTAAAAGGAGGGAGAATAGTTAAGAGATATGAAAATATGTCTACCCCAAAATGTATACATGAATATTCACAGGACCTTGTTCATAATAGCCTCAAAGTGGATATAATCTAAATGTCCATTAACACAAATATGTAAATAAAATATGGTAGATCCATATAGAAGATTAGTATTTGGTCATACAATTTGATACCTGCTACAATATGGATGGATCTTGAAAACAATATACTAGGTGAAAGAAGTCTGTCACCAAAGGTCACATATTATGTGATTCCATTTATATGCAGTGTCCAGAAGAGGCAAATCCATAAGACAGATTAGTGGTTACCTAGATCTGGAGGGGGGCAGGTGGAAGGTATGATGGGGTGATAGCTAAAGGGAATGGGATTTCTTTTTGGGGTGAGAATGTTCTACAACTGAGTGTGGTGGTGGATGTACAACTCTGTGAATATACTAATAAAAACTGTTCAATTGTCCAATTTAAATGGACAAATTGTATGGTATATGAATCATACCTCAAAAAAAATCTGTTCCCAAAAAGAGCAGCTGACAAATAACAAAAAAGGGCTAAAGTAGCAATTCTGAAAGAGACACAGAGAGAGGAGGAGGTGGAGGAAGAGGGAGAGGAGGATAACTAGGAGAAAGGAGAGAAATCACTCCTTGTATGTGAACTTTACTCCATGGACATGGGATACCCTGCCAGTCATTCCTTCCTTCAAAGCCTAGACCAAGCCAGACTTTCTCCATCCAGAGTCTAAGTCCAATAAAACTTCTTGCAATGATGGAGATGCTCCACATCTGCACTGTCCAATATGGTAGCCACTCATCACATGTGGCTACTGAGCATTTGAAATGGCCAGTGCCCTGGGGGACCTGAATTTTAAATTTTATTTAGTTTTAATGTAGATAGTCCCATATGGCTACTGGCCACTGTGCTGAACAGCATAGTTCTAGATTACATCAGATCCTCCTCTCAATATTTCGTTGAAGGCCCTTTGTTTCGCACTCAATCAGCCTCTGGATAGTTCTCTCTTGGGCCTGCCTTCCTAAAGAGAGTAGGCTCCTAAGGGCAGGTCCATGATGCTAGTCACAGCAGCTGCCATTTATCAAACCTACTCTGTAACCAGGACTCTATTTGACTCTTTACAAATAGACCTCATTTGTCCTCACCACAAACCAGAGATTAGGCATGATTTCCAAGGTGAGAGAACCTTTGTCAACGCAAAGGTGTGAGACGTCACATAACTCCCCGGCACACAGGGACAGTGGGGCAAAATCTTGAGTTTCCCTGCCTCGGACACCAGGCCATCTGCCCAGGGCTGCATGCATTTGCACCTTCCCCAGACATTCCCCATCTCCCACCCCCCGGGGGGCCCGGGTAGAGCTGGGTGTGGGGTGGACATCTGGCCAGGGCTTGCAAGTCTATTTATGAAGCTCAGCTTTTCAGTGGACTGTGTGGAGGGCATAGAGCGAGTGCCATGACTCCCGCCCCAGGGTACAGACTGTTCTTGAAGTGTTCAACCTGCATTCCTGAACAGCATCTGACCTAACTATAATAATCAACCAATTTGCATTATTTTCTCTTTGCCATTCCTGCTTAACCAGCCTGCCCTCTAGTCTTCCATTGATGGAGGCCCCTCAGCTCTCTTTTCTCTTCTCCTCCTGACATAATTCCTCTTCCTGGCTTCCCAGCTGGCTTCCGTGCTGTCTCTTCTCCCCTCCCACCTTCCACATCTGTAACTGCCTCCCACCTCCCATCTGTTTCCCACACAGCAGCCAGAATGTTGCTGTAAAACCTCAAACCAGAACCCGTCACAAGAAACCGCCAGTGGCTTCTATGGTGTTCGAGTAAAATCCATATATTCTCTTCATGTCCTGCCTCCTGGCCTACAGTGCCCTAGAAGGTCAGGTCCTGTCTACCTCTCCCATGTCACTTTCGGTCCACCATCCCTTCTCACTGCAGCATCCCTGGCTTCTTCTATTTCTTAAACACATCCTTCTTCTTCAGGCCTCAGGACCTTTGCTTTTGCAGTTCCTTCTGCTTGAAATCCTCTTCATCTGATCGTCACACGCCAGATGATTGTTACATACAGATTTCAGTGCAAATACCATTCTTGACAGGCCATCCCTAAAGCTGCACCATGTCACAGACACCCTCTACCCCAGAGTTTTGATTTTTAAATTTTATTTACTCACAGCACTTACTCTACCCTGATTGTGGGTGGACTGTGTATTATTTACTGTCAGTCTCTCCTACCTGAAACACACTTGTGTACTCACTAGGATGTAAATCACATGGAGAGAGGGAGGCTTGTCTGTTTTGCTCACTAAGGGGTGTATCACGGGGGCACACAAAAAGCTCTTGCTCATTGGATAAATAACCTGGGTCAAAAATCCAGACCCCAGCAATCAGTGAGGTGTGGCCTCTCAAGTCTCCTGATCCAGATCCACCCTAACCCCTCACCTGAAAGTACATGAACTTCATGAGCTTGGTGACCTCTGGCTCTAGCACTTCCACTGTCTTCTCATAGATCTCCACCCGGTTGGGCTGCTCATTGCATTTCACCTGTGTGGGGAGAGGGGAGATCACACATCTTCCTTTATCAGCGCAATTCTGGTTCACATCTATCATCTTATTAACGGGGCCCATTTGCACTCTTGAAGGCACTTCGTTTAGGATGGTAAATGTGGTGGTCACCCTAGTAAGTGGGGGCTGGGGTAGCCCTGCCTGACGGGTCTGACCAGAGCAAAACTGCTCCCTAGACATTGGCTGCAGGAAAGAAACCAGTTAGTTCTGAGATCAAAACCCTCCTCCTCTTCAATCAGTTCAGTACCCTGACCATGAGCTGTATACACATCTACCTTGATCTGCAAGGTCTCCCTCCTTCAGCCTTTTCAATGAAACTCCCAAGTGGGGCCCCACCAGCATCTGAGCAGAGAAAAATGTTCTAGCCATTTCTCTGCATGCAAATGGAGCAAGGCCCCTGGCCATACTTGGCCCCATCAAGAAACCCATTTTCTCTGCCCAGTAGTTTTCAACACATCAGAATCACATAGCAGACGTTTTCATAGCATGTGTACCCAAGACCTGATCAAGTGAAACTGAAGAGTGAGCAAAGGATAAGCACGGGGACATTCTTCACGCTGTTGCTTAGAAATTCTTAAAATGGTAGCAATAAGGTAAATACCCACCAGTCAATGATTAAATGGATAAAATATGATGTACTCATACAATATCCTCCTAAGGCTGCTAGAAGTAATGAGACAGATGGATGTGAAGTGACATGGAGACATTGCTACCATAAACTGACAGGTGAAAAAAACTTGCAGGACATGAAGTGTAACTGAGTCCCATTCTTGTTAAACGAAACACAAAACAAAACAGTGTTTGTTTGTATGTCCATAAATAATACAGGCATAGAAAATCTGAAAGACTTCAAAGCAAGCTGCTAATAAGTAGTCATCTCTGGGGGCTAAGATTAGGGGAAGAGAGGGATATAGTTTCTATTTACTTTGTACACCTGTGGTTTGTTAATTTTGTTATAATGGGACCCTGGAATTACATGATGATAATTATTGTAAATATAATATCTGCATAAGGCTACACAACAAAGTTACTAATAAGGAATCAAGTGGAAAAAAGCAATCGGCAGAACAATATAAATAAGAAGCTTACTTTTGTGAATGATAATTTACAAATAATATTTGTAGGAACATACAGGAAAAAGATCCAGAGGAATATGCATCAAAGTATCCACAGTGATTATGCTTTGGTGGGAGGTGGGACTGAGTGGTGGGGGTGAGGAGGTGGGAATATCTTGCCTTTCACCTTTATCTTTCTGCAGCGGTTTGGGTGTCATACAGGTAGTACATTTCGCTTTTGAAATAAATCAAACAGATATTTTTTTAGGTTGTCATCAGTTTTACGGGAAGCTCACTAAATGTCTTGAAAAGCACCCTTGAATAACAGGCCCTGCTTCACTCACTCCCAGCTACCTGGAAAAGCTCAGCTCCCTGGATGAGGGTAAATAAAGTGGAGGGTGGCACCCAGCAAGGACAGTCTCACCTGGGGGATGGCCCGGGAGCAGCTGCGCCAGGTGTACAGCATGACTGCATACTCGTGCCCTTCCTCCAGCATTTCATTCTGAAAAGCAAAACACACTCAGCAGGGAGAAATTACACTGGAGCCAGAAGGCTTCTTCACAGCCCCCCCAGATCAGATCCTCATCACTCCCAGTGGCCTGTGGACCAGAGGCATCAGAGGGACCTGGGAAGCTTACTAGAATCTCAGGCCCCTCCCTGGGCCTGGGGAATCAGATTCTGCATTTCAATAAAACTCCCAGGTGACTCAGATTCCCAGGTACGCAATTAAGTTTGAGAAACCCAGGCTTAAATTAGCCTCCTCAGACACCCAAGGGCTCTATCAGCAGGCAACATTTTTCAAAGATTGGGCAGACAACTTAGAAAAAGAAGGCTGATCTATTTGTTCCCATAAGAAGTTATCTCAGATATACTGTGAGCAAGAAAATAAGCAATGAGAGAAATGGTACATACAGCAGGTAAGTTAAAAAACCAAACACAGAGTAATAATTATGAAAGTATATTGTCGTGTAATGAAAAATATTTTGGTGCCATATGCACCAGGCTATGAAGAACAAACTCTCTGCGGGGCTGGATAAACATGGGCTTTTACTTTTCATATCCCAGAGTACTAGGTTTGCCCTTTTATCGGAGCCCATGCTACAATTTCAGGAGCAAGAAAATGACTAAGATCAATTTTTAAAAATACAGCAGATGGCAAAACCAATAACAGCATGGAAAACGAATCTGAAAAATACAGTGATGACTCACCTCACCCTGCAAGTGCTAAGAGCCCTAAACTCGGGATCTAAATATCTGGGCTCAAATCCCAACGTCATCCCTTCTTAGGTCCTTTATCTTCAAGAAATCACTTAACCTAAAATTCTCCATTTAGTATCTGTGTAATGATGATGATGGTGACAACCTCCAAGAAGTTTATGAAAATTAAATCACACACACACAGCAAACATACATCACACATCACACACATTCTAGGTGATCTGTAAAGGGAAGAGTGTTATTAGGAAAAAGACAGTCTGGCAGAAACGTGCACACTTGATCACAGTGGTACTGTCCTAACACCAAGAAGTGGAAACTACCCAAATGGCCATTAACTGATGGGTGGATAAATACAATGCGGCCCAGCCACCCAAAGAAACAGCACTCATCAATAAGCAGGAGTGAAGTGCTGATACATGCCACAGCATGGATCAACTCTGAAAACATTCTGCTAGTCACAAAGGTCGCATGTTAACATGATTCATTTAGATGAGATGGCTCAGAACAGACAGATCCACAGAAACACAGCAGATTAGTGTTTGCTAGGGGAAAGGGAGAGACAGGAATTGGGAATGACTGGTAATGGGCTTGGGGTTTCGCTGTGGTGATGGCAATAAAAGGGTAGGGATTTTGTATGACACTGTAAATACATAAAAGAAACACTGAATTATACCCTCTAAGTGGTGAATTTGATGCTATGTGAAGTTTCCAAAAAAGCAATAAAAAAGAGTATCATTAGACCATGTGTCTTGTAAATGTATGTACTGATATAAAAATGAACCTTTACTAATTTTTAAAAAAGATTTTATTTATTTATTCATGAGAGACACAGAGAGAGAGAGAGAGAGAGGCAGAGACATAGGCAGAGGGAGAAGCAGGCTCCATGCAGGGCGCCCGACATGGGACTCAATCCCAGGACTCTAGGATCATGCCCTGGGCCGAAGGCAGTTGCTAATCCACTGAGCCACCCAGGGATCCCCTAATTTTTTAATTCCACATATCACATCTACTTCATAGTATCTCCCTAGTGCAAGATCAGATTTAATTTGGAATCTATTACTTCTTACAGTTTTGCTTTCAACAGCAAATGTCAATAATGAGTCGTACTTTCAATTTTTAATTTGGAGTACTTTTAAAATCAGTAACAGATTGTCCTTGAGACCAGAGAGAACCAAGAACCTAGCCTGTGGGTCTCCTGCTGCTCCTGCTTCAGAAAAGATGTCAAAAGAGAGAAGTGACAGTAACAGAGGGAATGTGTGTCCACTTGTTAGCACCAAACAGCCCACCAGCAGGGTGAGATTTGGACTTTCACTCAATGAATGGTTTACTGCGTGCTCACAGGTCCCAGGCTGCAGGCTGTGTGCTGTGAGCAAGTGCAGCGAACAAGTATGGTGTAGATGCTGCCCAATGGATCGTTCAGGTGACCATCAACTTTGCTATTTGCCTGGAGTGCAGAAGTCAGGACAGTGTGGCAGGAAGAGCCCTAAGTGCAGCCTCAGGAGATTGAAGTTCTGGTTGTGGCTCTGCTTAGGCTCATCTTTTACCTTAAAAATGTCACCATTTTCTCATTTAGAGTTGGCCTGAATCACTGGATCACCCCTGATGCCCAGGCCATGCCCCACAAGAACTAAATCCTTATTTCCAGGTAGGGGCCCAGGCCTTGGTGTTTTTTAATGCTCTCAAAGCAAGTGCAGTGTACAGCTCAAGAAAGGGCATGTGGGCAAAGAGAGAGACACTATATATGTGTGTGCACAGAGAAACCCAAACCCAGGAAGTCTCTGAGAATCTTTGTGTCTTTGCTTCTGCTCGTTCCACCATCTAGTGTGCCCTCCCCACTTCATCTCTGACACATAAAATTCTAACTACATGAGACAGCAGAATTGAGGGCAAAGAGATCAGGACTGGTAACCAAAAGCCTTGATTCCAAGTTCAACCCTATAATTTGTTAGTTTGTGGGATCATGAGTAACTTGCTTCTTCACTTCTCCAGGTCTCAGTTTTCTCATCTCTAAAATGGACATAATGATCCCTTTGTGAGTCACAGGGCTATTATAAGGCTCCAATGATATCTATGTGTGAGAATATCTTACACATTTTAAATTTTCATACAAATGGTTAAAATGTGTATCTGTATATATATATATAGCATACAAGGCCCTACTCAAAAGCCCCTTCTTTCATCAAACTTTCTCTGACCCTTAACTCTTCAAAAGCACAGAGCTTTGAACTTTTACCATGTCATTTACCTTTAACTTAATACATTTCTATTTGCCTACACAGAGTAATCTAGAGCACAGGTTTTATAGTCAGACAGACCTGCATTTGGCCAAGTCATTTGTCAGTGGCAGGGCTTGAGTAATTCACTAACTTTCTGAACTTTGGGTTTCCCTGTCTGTAAAATGGGAACCTATCTTACAGGGTTGAAATGAGAACTAATTCAAACAGTGCATTTAAAATATCTGACAGAGAATTTATGAATAGACATTTCTCCAAAGCGATATCCAAATGGCCAATAAACACAAGGAAAGACACTCAATATCACTCATCATATCAGGGAAATGCACATCATAATCACAATGAGATGCCACCTCACGCCTGTCAGAATGGCTAAAATCAAAAGCATAAGAAATAACAAGTGTTGGTGAGGATGAGGAGAAAAAGGAACCCTCTTGCACTGTTGCTAGGGATGCAAACTGGTACAGCTACTGTGGAAGACAGTTTGGAAGTTCCCCCCAAAAATTAAAAATAGAACTATCATGTGATCCAGTAATCACCCTGTTGGATATTTACCCAAAGAATATAGAAACACTAATTTGAAAGGATATATGCACTTCTGTTTGTTGCAGCATTATCTACAATAGTCAAAATATGGACACAACCTACATGTCCATTGATAGATGAATAGATAAAGATGAGGTGTGTGTATGTGTGTGTATATACACACACACACAGTATGTTTTATATATGTGTATATATGTATGTACTACATATATTAAATATATATTATGTATATAATTACATATTATGTATATATGTATATAATATGTATTTTATATGTGTATGTAATATACATATTTCCTATGGAATGGAATATTATGCAGCCACAAAAAAGAATGAAATCTTGCCATTGCAGCAATACTGATGGACCTAGAGAGTATAATGTTAAGCAAAATAAGTCAGTCAGAGAAAGACAAACACCAAATGATTTTACTCATAGGTGGAATTTAAGAAATAAAACAAACACAGGGGGGAAAAAAAGACATACCAAAAAATAGACTCTTAACTACAGAGAACAAACTGATGGTTACCAGGGAGGAGGTGGGTTGGGGAATAGGTGGAATGGGTGAAACAGGTGATGGGGATAAAGAGGATACTTAGAATGAGCATTGAGTTATGTTCAGAATTGTTGAATCACTATATTGTATACCTGAAACTAATATAACACTGCATGTTAACTACATTGGAAAAAAATTATATTTTTTTAAATAAATAAAATACCTGCACAGAAAGTGTTCAATAAATGGAAAGTTTGTTCACTTGCTTCATTGAGAATCAAGACTGGCCACTATTTGTCCTTGTGTATCTCCCTCTCCTACATTTAGCACAGTCTCTGCAGGTACCAGGTATACAATATATATTGAATGAATGGGGCTAGGGATGATAAGGCAAGGCTTTAGCATATAACTGATACAGTGAGAAAGGTCCAATGAGCTACAGGCAGAGCCTCTGAATGAGGGTTCTGAAATTCTTCAAATTCCAGGGCTACATGAGAATAAAAACAATGGGGACGCCTGGGTGGCTCAGTGGTTAGGCGTCTGCCTTTGGCTCAGGTTGTGGTCCCAGAGTCCTGGGATCAAGTCCTGCATTGGGCTCCCAGCATGAGGCCTGTTTCTCCCTCTGCCTATGTCTCTGCCTCTCTCTCTCTGCCTCTCTCATGAATAAAGAGAGAGAGAGAGAATAAAATCAATCAAAGCCCAAGAGGCAAGTGGCAAATGGATGATTCCTCACAGATAGGTCAGATACAGACCTATTAGACCATCGACCCCATTTGTGAATGATTTAGACCACGAACTTCCTTGGGTTAATAAGGCGTTATTCTATAGCCACCATCTCTTCTTTTTGAGAAACCTTTTGCTTTTGTCAAGAGACACATTTCCACATAGCCAGTAATCTATAAAGTATAAGACAAGGCAGGATTAAACTGCACATTAACCTGAAAAGCTACAGAAGTTCACGGATATAAATAATGGGATCCAGTGGGGCCCCACAGGCGAGCCAGAAGGCAGGGGAACAGTGTGCCCGAGGCATTGAGAGGGGGTGGGGCAGGACCTGAGAACCGGCTTACGGAGACCAGTCTGAGGCAGGCAGCTCTGGGAATAGCTGAGCACAAGCCCCTCCCATGCTGGCAGGATCACGGCAACTTACCATGCTGGAATGGACCGTGGCCTGCTCAATGTACCTTGCAATGCCTGTGACAAATGCATTCCTGTCCTCGAAGTTTGTGTCAAAGTTAGCCTGGAGGAATTAGAGGACAGAAATATTTGTTTGTTGGAAAATGAGTCCAAGGTGGCTGGGTGTCCAAAAACGAGTCCAAACCGCTGCCAACAAAGGCCACACGTCTCTGTGGAAACCTATCTCCACATTGTTCCTCTGATCTTCCCCCAAGAAACCCCACTCTGACTCACACTGGGCAGGCGCTGGCTAGACGGGGCCCGCATCTGCTTTCCCAGGTTCACCTGGCAGAGCCTTGGAAGTACACGCTTAAACTATAGAAACCTAAAGAGCTGTTAAAAATTAAGGTGTGCATTATTTTCATCCAGAAGTTGCAAAAGTACTCACCTGAGGCTGCAGATACTTATGCATAAGGATGATAACTGCAGCATTTTTGGTGACAGCACAAATTGGAAACCATCCAAATGTCCATTAACAGCAAAAGGCTAATAAATAATAATAGCGTATCCATACAAGGGACTTATAAGTACTATGTGGTGGTCAAAAATAAGATGGTAGCACTGTAGTATTGCTATGGAAAAATACCCACAATAAACTTTAAGTTAAAAAAGCCAAATTATAGAGCAATATATATACTCTGCTTCCCTTTTGGTTAAACAATATATATCTATATCAATGTATAATATATATATCATATATATGGTAAAAAGGGGTATGTGTATGTATATGTAGTCATAGTTACAGGGAAATTTTATTTTGTTATACTTTTCTGTATTGCCTGTAATAAAAAAGATATTTATGTAATCAAAAATTTAATGTGGGTTAGAAAATGTGAATAAGCCGTTTTGTCACTTGAACCTTCAGGAATATGCTTAAATAAAATCTAACTATTGAATGAAATTACAAATATATTATGCATTCATATTTAGTTTCAGTTAGCAGGCCCAGAACCTACAAAAGGTCAAATATGGCTAAAAAGTTCATATTAACTTATTCTTTCCCAATGTGGCATGCTCACCTGGCATGCCCGGATGGGGGGCTATCTACAAAGTGGACTCCAGCTACACTGCTGTCCTTCCCATCATGCCCTGAGGGGTGGTTGGGCGGGGGGAGGGGGGCATCATGGTTTTGAGCGATCTGATCATGGTTTATCATAAGCTCAGGCACAAGCAAACAATGGTGACTGGCATCCCTGAGCCATTAGCTGCTATGGGGAGCTGAAAGCTCTTCTCACATACATGAAGGAAAAGTAATTACCCAGGCAGGCTCTAGGGGTTTCTAAATTGTAATATTTAATTCATGAGATCAGAGCTCCCAGATCCTTGGTTGGTGCCGCAGCAAGAACAGCAGGGAAGGTATTTGGGGTCAGAGAGGATCAACAAGCCTTCCCTGGGGAGGACAAATAGCCCTGGTTTATGTTTACGAGCTAATCTATTCCTCATACTCAGCTCCACCAGGGCACGAGGGACTCCATCAGCTCAAGACCTTTCACCTTTTAGAGGCAGGCATCCCCCTTCCCTGTGCCTTCAGGGCAAACCCTCAGAAGGGATCTGGAACTCCCTGGTCCTCTGGAAGAACTGACCTGGTACATGATGGAGGAAGGTGGTGGCTCGATGCATGGCTGCTGGTCGGGGAGGGGCAGCTCTTCCAGCAGGTCCACGTTGGACAGGGCATCTTCCAGGGTGACGTGGGTGGTCATGGCTGCAGCTGCTGTCTTCTGCACTGAGGGAAAAGAATGTTAGGGGCCTCCAAATGTGTCTCAATATCTCCCAGAGAATGAAGGGAGTTTTACATGCATCGAGACCATCTCCATCTGCTGCGTCTTCACAAGGTGCTCACAACCTGTACCTGATATTTGAGGATCTCTTTACAGTTTAGAAAGTTTTTTTTTTTAATGTCTATTATCTGGACTAAACTTCACCACCACCTTCTGTGATCAACACGGCAGGTGGTTTACAGAACTGATAAATGAAAAGGCTCAGAGCAGTTATATGACACCCATACAACCACAGTGACTAAGGGCAAGGGCCTCAGATGTACCTGATGCTAGACATGAGCCTCGGCCACCTCCAACTTCTGTTCTGCATGAGGATATGCAGTTCTACTCCTAAATTACCAAACAGCACAAATACACATGATAGAAATAGCCACGATTATTGACTTGATTCTACTCCAAACTCAGTAAGCTGGAACTACAAGAATTCAGACTCCAACAAATTTAACCTTATTTGCAAAAATGGAAGAGCCATGGTCTTCCTTGGTCTGGAGATGCTTTGAGGCACACCAAGTAAATCAGTCCTAAATGGACATTTCTGTGTCCTGGACCCTGGCAGAGTGCAGTGGATTTGATGAGAGCTTCCCCTAGCAGTGAGGCTAAAGGGGATCTGAAGATGCACTTAACCCAACCCGAGCTAACTACTATTTTAAGAACTCAGCACAGAATACTCATTTTTTTAAAGCGTACATGAAACGTTGATAAAAAAAAAAGATCCTGATTTAGACCATAAAACAGGTTCTCACGAGTTCCCCCAAATATGACATCCTAGAAGTTACATTCACAGATGACCATGCAACACAATTCAAAATCAATAATACAAATCACAGCCAAAAAACCTCCTATACCTATGAAAGTTTGCAAAAACATACTTCAAGGCTACTCACAGCTAAAAAGGAATTCAAATAGAAATTATGAAACACTTAAAATTGAAAGATAGCTGAAATAAATGTCTTAAACATATTTAGCAGAAAGTAAGAAAGTGAAACTAAATGAACCTAATTTTGACTCAAAAATCTTAAAAAGGAATAAAAAATCAACCCAAAGAAATGAAAATGCAAGGACTGATCATTACAAAAGCAGAAATAAATGAAGCAAAGTACAAAGCAAAGCAAAACAGAATAAACTAGGTGAATAAAAGTCAAAAAACTGAGTTTAATAAGATTAACAATAATAACGAGCTGCCCCTTTAGCACATTTGAATAAGGAAACAGAGAAAGCCCACTTCTGATGGTCTGAGCACCCCTCCCCTCCCTTCCCCAAATCCCAGGCAAGCCTGAGATGGGCTTGCAGGCTAGAGTTTTGAAGTGTCAGAGAATGTGTCTTGATTGCTTGTCAGGAAATGAGGCATCTAAACCAGGGTAGAATAGGACCACCAACATGACAGCTGGATCTAGGGGCTGCAGAGTGTACCCAAAGGCATGCTGTCTCTAAACTAGTGTCTCCTTCAGGCTCATGGCTGGGAGGGCAGCTCGGGGCTGAGCAGCTAACTATGCTTCACACTTCACAGAGTCTCCTAACACACTTCCCTGTCAGGTACTGTGGTGACAGCGAATGCCACGTCAAATGAGGGCATGAGGAGCCCAGAGTTATTTCCCCTCTGTCTTCTGCAGGTATTTGACCTCATGGTGGTGGTTTCAGGTCCTCTCCATGCCTGTGCTTCTTCCTACTCTCTCCCCTGAATTCTACGTGTGGCATCCAGTTCTACAGCAAAACCATTTACCAATCAACACACAAAAAATTATCTTTCTTACATTAATATTAAATTCATTTCGTAGGAAGAACTAATAATTTTATAGAGCATAATGATCCAAAGGGCTCCAAAGCCCTAATAACTCTTCATTAATTCAAATAATAATAATAATAATAATTCTTTAACCCCTACACTGCTAAGCACTCCACTATTTCTGGATTAACCTTGCATCAACCCCATAAAGGTAGGTCCTATGATTATTCCCATTTTATAGAAGAGCCAACAGAAGCTCAAACTTAAGTAATTTCACAATGTCAAGTGCTGGTAAGTGTCAGGCTGGGGTTGGAACCAAGGTGTCTCCAGTTCCAGATTTTGTGCTCCCTTCCACGTGCTCAGACTCCTATTGCAAGACTGCGTGTTACTGACAGGAGGTCTCTACGCTAAATCCTTTCAAATGCTACACATCAGTGATTATTGGTCCTGCTTGTGCCAAAGAACTACCGGCACAGTTTTTTTTTTTTTAAGATTTAGTTATTTGTTTGAGAGGAGGGAGGGGCAGAGGGAGAGGGAGATAATCTTAAGGAGGCTCCCCACAGAGTACAGAGCCCTTCATGGGGCTCAATTTTATGACCCCAAGATCATGATGTAGGCCAAAATCAAGAGCCTGATGCTTAATCCACTGAGACACCCAGGCATCTCCCACAGGCATAGCTTTTTAATAATAAAATGCCTGGGCTCCATCTCTAGGACCTTGGTAAGGATGTAAGATAGCATAAGGAAGGAAATCTGGTAATATCTAACAAACTTGTATATGCATTTTATTCTTTGACCCACAATCTCACTTCTAGGAAACTATCCCAAAGATAAATTGATAAAAATGCAAAAAGACATTTGCACAACGCTATTGACTGCAGCATCATCTGCAATAGCAGACAAAAATTTGCAAAATGCAAACACCCCTTAACAGAAGATTGTGTGAATAAACTATGGTACAGCTGTACTGTGAAATACTAGGCAGCAGTAAAAAGGAATGAGGAATCTATCTATACACACAACCATGGGGTGATCTCCAGGATAAAGTTGTGTACAATACATTTATTTAAGAAAGGAGTGATGCACGCGCGCACACACACACACACACATTAAAAAACAAACAATGAAAGGATAAATCACCTAGTTTTAAAAACTGGCCACCTATGGGGAAGATAGGCTTGAGGGTGTAGAGATAGAGGCAAGAATTCTTTGGATATACTGTTTTGTAGATTTGACTTTGAAATCACATACTTTACATAATTATAAAATAAAATTTAAATTTAAAAAAGCAACCATCCCCCCAAAAAAGTAAGATAAAACAAATGAAGGTATATTTGTGTTAGTTGTTGGCATAACTACACAGAAACAACCTATTCCAAGTGATTTTCACATTCAGAAATTTGATCCTACCATTTCTGATGGGAGATACCCTAAGAACAATGAAGAGTTGCAAAAAAAACAAACAAACAAACAAACAAACAAAAAAAACCTCATGCTTTTTTTTTAGTAATTATATTGGTTAACTGTTGCAGTGCAAAGTAAAACAAATTAGTAATTGTGGAATACTCTATCATTCCTGGTGGTGTTGAGCACTGCCATTCTTGGTGAAAGGAGATATTAAACCAAGTAAACCAAATAGTCCTGAATAGGAAATTGGGTATTAGTAGGAAGTCATCATGTGTTCTGACTTTAAATATACCATATGTATGTTTGTATGTATGTATATATGTGCATTTACTTCCTAGCTCTGTGCACTGAAAAGCCCAGGACGCAATGACCAACCCATGAGCAATGAATGAGTGCCTTTAGTGTCAAGCTGTGGTCTGAAAATAGCATTTCCCACTAAAAGGATCAGTATTTTGAAGAAACAGCTCATCCAGGTCTGGGACAGAAAAAGTATAAGAAAGGCTTAGAGCAAGTTGTCACAGAAGAAAGCAAGGAAGCAGGTCTCTAACCATGACTCCTGGGGTGTGTCCAAGGGACCCAGGAGCCAACCTGAGGCAGCTTCCATTGGCCAACAAAGGGGACTGTGAGCACAGTTAGTATACCTCAATGAAGCAATGTCAAATATGTTTAAATCCATGAAATAATAAAGACAATTAGACCTTGGTTTTGTTAACTTTTGTTTGTTTACTGCTGGAGGATGCCTGTGAACCAAACTTTATGTTGAAAATAGGTACAAAAAAGGAAAAAAGCAAACATTTAACATACCTTTCCTATACAAACTGACCGCTGGATAACCAAATTGCAGAAGAGGGGATGTTTCTCTCTATAGATATAGGAGTTCTTTTTTTCCCCCAGAAACATTGGCAACTAAAATATCCCCATTTTTCTAACCCTTAAAATGGATATAGGCACTGATCATCAACCACTGCTGGCATCACTAAATGAATTACAATCAGATATTATGTGCCTCCTGACGGAAAAGCACACCATTACCTTATGAAGAATGCTGGACCCAAAGCAAAACACTTAAACCCAATCAAGCCTTTGACACTCATTCATAGGAAATGGAGGGGACACAAGAACACATTAAAATACACCACAGTGATGTAATTAGTAAAACATAATCTATGGGAAACTCTGTGGGATAAATGACTCAGTGTCTTCAATAAATAAATTCCATGGGGGAAAAAAGAGATGGAGGGGAAACTATAGCCAATAGGGGACTTGGCAGACGATCACAGTGCGTCACCTTCTTTGGATCCTCTTTCAAACAAAACCGTAAGAAGCCAACCATAAGAAAACAATCGTAAAAAAATCGTTTATGAGGAGATAGGAAAATTTAATAGTGACTGGATGTTTGATAATATTGAGGAAACAGTGCTATTATTTTTCAGATGTGATAACAATAACAAGGTTATATTTTAAAAGAGTTCTTATCTTCTAGAAACACTTCCTAAAATATGGGTAAAATGATAGAGGAGTTTGCTTCCAAATAATACTAGATGGGGAGAAAGTGAGTAACAGATGAATCAAAACTGGCTAGGAGTTAATAACTGTTAATGCTGTGTGATGCTTATTATATTTTTTCCACCCAATTTTATATATGTTTGAAAATGTTCAAGAAATCATCAGCTCAGTGTATATAGTATCAGCTTTTATCCATGTCCCCTTCCTTTACCTTCCATGACTCCCACTTGCCATGATCTTTCTTTTCACCTTCCTACAACCTGGGTTTCTTCTGGACTTCACAAGCTTCAAAACAATTTATCTACCAGAATAACCCTTCAGGTTTTTCCTTTAACACAATAACACCCCTGCACCTCCCTTGAAGAGAATCAATAAGTAAACAGCCTACAAGCCAGTAAATTAGAAGTCTTTATTTCTGTTAATGCAACCTTCCTTTTCTCCTTGTAAATGCAGCTTCTCTAATGGATTCCTGTGTTTGTTTGTAGATCATTCACTGCCTCAGGGAGAAGGAAATCAGACATTTTTAACTCAAGTGCTGTAAGTCACTGCCAACTCCACATCAATCAGAAAGAAAAAAAAACATTTTGGGCATTTTAAGCAGTATACATGAAAATAGGCACTTGTTTTCTGGCTCAAGTGTCCTGCCCATTTCGCAATCTTCCAAATGAGAATAATTCCCCATATCCAGTCAATGAACATGTGGCCATTTTGCCACTTTGGAAAAGAAATTAATAAAAATATTGAACAATGAACAGTGCTCTGAGAGTGTCACTTACCAGGCACAGCTGCATGCTGTCAGGGCAGGCACTGATGGCAAATTTAAATTCAACATCTTGCTAACAAGCTCAAACCCAGCAGCCTGGTTTCACCAAAAGGTAAGAACTCTGGGCTCCAAGGCAATCTGCTTCTGGGAAGGGCTTTAGGGGCACCGTGGCTCAGATGACTGAGGGACCCCGAGAAGAGGAGATGGGCCCCATGAACACCAGCAGGGTGCCAGGAAAACCTGGCTTGGGGGATGCAGGTTCTGACTAACCACACCCTAAAGGCTGCTACTATGTAAGCAAAAGATCTGCATTGTCATTTTCTATTTGACTTTCTGGAAGGAAAGGAAAAAAAGAGTAAGATCTTTTTACAGAAGTGGAATACCAAAGTGTAACAGTTAAGCTTTAGCTATGGACTCAAATCTGTCATCTGTCACTAAGCTATATAACCATAAGCATATTAACTTCTCAAGTCTCCGTTTCCTTACCTTTATGGGGGCAATAATTAATAATAGTCCCAGTCCTCAGTGATTTATTCTGAGGATTATATAACATTACAGAATGTGGAATGCTGCCCAATAGCAGGCACAGAGTAAGCCCTTGGGAAATGTTAGCAGCCGGGTGGCCTCTTTTCAACACAGTGAATGGATGAAGCAAACACTGCAACAGTTCTATTGGGAAAAAAAAAAAAAAAAAAAGGAGGGCATTACCATTATCTCAACTGCAGCATCTCAACTCTATAGGTCTTTCACATTGATTTCCTTAATCACAACCACCCTGCAGTTTCGAGAGAACAGGTGTTATTTTTGCTGTTTTTCTAAAGAGGGCATGGTGTTACTGAGAAGTGAAAACTTTCTTTCAAGGTCACGTGGTCAGCTGGTGGCTGAGCTGGGCCAGAAAGGGGTATCTTGACTCCCAGTCCTTTGCCCTTTCTTCTGGACGACACCTACTTTTGTACCTTTATGAAAAGTACCAAGGACTTTACTTTTTTCCCCTTGTAGCTTGGCTGCTTTTTCCCTCATGAAGAACAACCCTCTGCCAACCTGAAAAGATTAGGTAACTATCACCTCTGGGTCCCACAAACATCAAGAGGCCAGGAAATATTTTCGCTGCCTGTAATCTCTCCAGCTGGAAAGCAATTAAATACATACACAAATACATAATTTTAAAAATTATAAATATGAAAAAATAAAATAAAAATTATAAATATGAGTATATTTATATATACAAATATTATATAAATAAATATGTAAACAAATATGTAAATATAAAAGGGAGGCTTAGACTGTCCCTCTTAAAAAAAAGTGTATTCTTGAGCAGCATTTGACTGAGCAAGGAAAAATCCAAAGAAGGAACCTGGAGTGCAGCCTGCTTTTCCATGTATACACTGGGCATGTTGGAGATTACACAGGGACCCAAGTTTGCTGTGACAGGATGTAGCTTCACAGGTCAGTATTTCCTCTGCAGCTGAGACCCTTCCACATGTCAGAGTCAGCATCTTCATAGGTGTGGGGGCCAAACAGGGACACAGTCACCCATATGCATCTTGCAGGACTTCCACAGATTGTACCAGAATGGACCCTGTGGCTTATCTTGAACAGGCTGGAAATGAAATGACCCAGTGGTCAAACCTTGTGACTTCAAACCCCACTGTGGCCACTTGGCACTTCTTTTAATGTATCGCCTATCTGTAAAATAAAGCCATAGGTTAGGTGCAGCCCCAGAGCTGACAGCAGCAAGCCTCACAGTGCTGCATGAAGAGGAGAGGCAGAGCCATGCGGGATGGAGAGGAACTATATGGGCTTGGGAGTCTGGGCCACCAAGCACAGAAGCACAACTCTACATACTTCAATAGCCTATAGAAGTATCATCACTAGCACAGGACACAGTAGAACCCACTGAAGGCTTCATACATTGCCAGAATGATCCTGGGGCTGGGGGAGCGGAGGATGAAGGGAACATTACCTCCTTAAGGAGCCTTTCTGCCTCTCCTACCCTCTACCTGAATTCACTTCCTCCCCTGGCCCTCCTTAAACCCAGTGCGCCCCTACTTTCATGGCATCCAGAACGCTTTATTACATCTTTTACATTTTCTCTCCAGCTCTAAACGCCAAATTCCTTGAGGGCAGGAGCTGTGTCTAACTCCCACCCAGCTCCCAAGCACAGTATCAAGCACACATTCGTAGCTATGTGATGAATTATTCAATGAGTAGGTGGCCAGTGAGCCCAAGACATCAAGAAATACATAGCTATGTCCAAGATACCAGGATTTTAAGATTGGGAGAGGAGGAAAAGGAGTATAAATAGCAAAAAAAACCTGTTTATGTTTTAGAAAGAACTCTATCAAAAAGGTTCAAATAGTTAACATGTGAGCACTTAAAGTGAGCAGTTATCTCTGAAGTAAATGCTCATCCTCCTCTCACGGTATGACTGGATTTCACTCCTCTTTCAAGGTCTCTCCCCTCTGGGATCTGATTACTCCTTCCAATGTCGGTGAGGCTGGGAAATTGGAACCCTCAGACATTGCTGGTGGGAATGTAAAACAGTGCAATAACTTATGAAACAGTGTAGCAGTTACTCAAATTTTAAAGCACAGAGTAACCATGTGACCATGTGACCCAGCAAATCCTTGCTTGCTAGGTAAAGAGTGCTCAATAAAACCAAATCCACACAACATACAAAAAGGATTAGACATCATGACAAAGTGAGATATAGCCCAGGAATGTATGATTGCTTTAACAATAACATCCAAAAACCAATTAATGAAAAAAAAAACAAAAAACAAAAAACAAAAACCAATTAATGCAATAAGCCATATCACGGAATAAAGGACAAATCCTACACGGTCATCTCAGTACATGCAAAAAGAGCATTTGACAAAATCTTATACTCATTCATGACAAAAACACTCAATAAACTAGGAATAGAAGGGAAGTCCCTAAACCTGATAATGGGCAGCTGAAACAAAACAAAACAAAACAAAACCCACAGCCAATATCAGACTTAATGGTAAAAGACTGAATGTTTTCCTAAAATTAGGAAGAAGACAAGGATGTAAGCTCTCTCCATTTTTATTCAACATTGTTTTAAGGTTCTAGCCAGTGTCATTTGCCAAGAAAATGAAATAAAAGGTATCCATGTTAGAAAGGAAGGAGTCAAACTATCTCTATGCGCAGATGCTTAATCTTGTATGTAGAAAATCCTAATGAAACCCACTGAAAAGTATTAGAATGAACAAACATGTTCAGCAAGGTTGCAGGATAAAAGATTGACATATGAAGATCAATTGTATCTCTATACATTAGCAACACACAATCAAAAAATGAAATCAGGAAAGTATATTTACAACAGCATCACAAACAATACAATACTTAGGAATAAATTTGACAAGGAAAAAGCACAAAAAGTATATTCTGAAAACTATAAAACATTATAAAAAATATTAAAGAAAGCACAAATAAATGGAAAGATACCCCATTTTCATGGCTTGGAAGACTTAATAATGTTTTAAGATGGCAATTCTCCCCAAATTGATTCAGATCCAATGTGATCTGAATCAAAATCCCAGCTGGCATCTGTAACAGAAATTGATAAGCTATTTCTAAAATTCATATAGAAATTCAAAACAATCCCCAAAACCAACAAAACTGGAGGACGTTCACTTCAAAATTTCAAAACTTATTACAAAGCTACAGTAATCAAAACTGTGAAAAAAATGTGTGGCATTGGTATAAGAATATGAAACAGAATTGAAAATCTAAAAATAAACCCTGATATTTAAGGTCAATTGATTTTTGACGAGGGTACCAAGTAAAAATTCAATGGGGGAAAGAATACTTTTTTCAGCAAATGGTGCTGGGACAACTGGATATCCACATGCAAATGAATAAAGGTAAACTCTACCCCATACCACACAACAAAAAACTTAAAATGGATCAAAGACCTAAATGTAACAGCCAAAACAATAAAACTCTTAGAAGAAAACACAAGAGTAAATCTTTGTGACTTTGGAATATGTAATGACATCAAACGTACAAGCAGTGAAATAAAAAATAGATAAGCACCTATTTGATTTTACTAGCTTTTAATAGCGTCAAAATTAACTTGACAATTTTTGTGCTTCAAAAAAAAAAAAAAAACATCATCAAGAAAGTGAAAAGACAATCCACAGGATCGGAGAGACTATCTGGAAGTCCTATATCTGCTATAGAATATAGAAAGAATTCTTAAAATTCAATAACAGAAAAAGAACCCAATCTTTAAAATGGGCAAAGGATAGGAACAGACTTTGCTACAAAGAATATATACAAATGGACAATAAGCACATAAAAATTACTAATATCCTTAGCCATTAGGGAAATGCAAATCAAAATCACAGTGAGTTATCACTTCACATCCATTAGAACAGCTATAATCAAAAAGACAGATATAACCAATGTTGGTAAGGATATGAAATTGGAACCCCTATATTCTGCTGGTAGGAATGTAAAACAGTTGCAGCAACTTTGAGAAACAGTTTGGCAGTCCCTCCAAATTTTAAACATAGAGTTATCATATGATGAAGCAATCCCATGCTTCAGTATAACCCCAAAAGAACTGACAACATATGTCCACACAAAAACATATACATGAATGTTCACAGCATCATTATTTGTAATAGCCAAAAAGTGAAAACAACTCCAATGTCCATCAGCTGATGAATGGGTAAATAAAATACGGTATGTCCACACTGTGGAATATTATTTAGCCACAAAAAGGAATGAGTCATAGTCACATTCTACAACATGGATGAACTTTGAAAATCTGCTAAGTGAAAGAAGGATAATATGCTTTTTAAAGGAAATGTCCAGGGTAGGCAAATAAGAGAGACATTAAGTAATTAGTGGTTGCCTAGGCTTGGGGTGGAGACTGGGGGAAATAGTGGTACTGCTAATGGGCATGAAGGTCCTTCTTTCTGGCGTGATGAACATATTATAAAATTAGTCACAATGACGATTGCACAACTCTGTAAATACCCCATTACTGACCTATATGCTTTAAGTGGGTGACCTGCAGAGTGTATAAATAAATAAAGTCGTTACCAAAAAAACATGAGGGTTTGCATGAGTACTTGGGAAAACTTTGGGTATAACATAGGCAGGAGTGGTACAAAGAGAGAGGGAGCTAGAGAAGGAGGTGGGTGTGTTTGGGAACTATGATGCTACCCTGATGAGCAGAGACTGTGCTGAAAAAAAAAATCACCCGAGGAAGTGGGGGAGAACCAGAGAGTAACAGACACATCCACAGGATCCCATGGAGCAGCCCCTAGATGACAGGAGGGGTTGGAGCACCGTGGAGCAGGGCCCAAACCTGCACCTCCACCTGCTCCCCACCCCCACCCCAGTTTTGTTGCCCTTCCATCTGTCAAGTCTGGGGCTGCCCCACCCTGGAGGGGAGACTGCTCACACAGCAACAGTCTCTGACCCGGGGGATGGGCTTTGAGGTTTAGAATGAGAACGAGATGGGTGTGTAGTCCTCCTTCCACCTCCACCCTGAGCTCTCTTTCTGCAAGGAGGACATTGGGGCTGAGAGGCAAGACAGGTCTGGGCAAGGTCTACTGGCCAGTTAGGGGCAGAGCTGGGGTTAACACTGTAACTTCCTGGGAAGGTAAGAAGATCTAATACAGTAATAGATAGGACAGAGCTGTAAAAAAAACAAAAACAAAAACAAAAAAGTAACATTAAATAGGTAGGCAGGAAGGGAGGGAGAAAATTCTACTTCTGCAATAAAACAAAAAAGCCATGAAGGAAAGGAGATAAATCAAAGGACATTGCCTAGCTCTCTTGTGACCATCATTTACACATCTTAATAATATAGATGCTTTAAACACGACTAAGGTTAAAACAGCTCTCCCTATATCAGGAGATGGGGACAGGGAGGGAGGCAGATGGTGTAAGAAAGCCAAGCCTTCTTCTATCACAGCAGGAAGTAAATAGACAATACATAGAACAGATAAATCAAGAAACGGCAGCGTAAGCATATCCTTTCGAGATGTGGAGACAAGTGCTGGAAGAAACAGTGAGTTAGAAGCGACAGCATCTACGGGGAGGTGGGCACCGCTTGGTTGTTCTCATCACGCACCTCTCAGTACTCTTTGATCTTTTTAAAGCATGTATCGCTTTGATTGAAATTTTTATATTTACTTTCAGAGACAACAACCCAAGGCCTCCTTCCCAGCATTTCCAGGGACATCTAGCCAGTCCACAGCATGGTCTCCAGGTGGCCTTCGCTACCTAACTCCCTCGTTGTGGGGCTTCTGGGAAAAAGGCATCATCACCGGCGGCTTCTCTCCACACAAGGGACAGGAGGTCAGAGCAGAGAAGTCCATGTCTTGGGGCCTCTGGAGAAGGCCTACCCTCCTGGTTGTTTACAGCAAAGAAAAAGACCCTGGCAAGGTTAGAAACCTTGCCACTGCTCCTGCCAGCCAGTTCTACTCAGCTGCTTCCTGTGTTGTCAGGGCTGAGGGGGCCTTTCCGTTGATAACCCAACTGGGCAGATCCCATCCTCTTGCAGGCACCGGGGGTGGGGGTGGGGGGCACACGGTCAGGCCAGGGAGGGTGGCCTGTCAATCTGCTCCCGCTGGGGCCTGTGACAAGCCACCATGTGAGGGGCACCAACGTGACCCATATCCGGAGATATGCTGTGTCTCAGAAGCACCTGCTAAAACTCAGGAAGGGAAGCCAGCCACGCTGCATCTGCTGTGGAAACAGAGTGAGACTGTAGGTTCAGCCCCCAGAGCAGAGCCTGCGGGCCTCAGTCTCACGGATGTGAAGGTGCAATTTGGTTGTGGCTCACTCTGAAAACTGACTTAGGCCCTGGAATCATATTTTCACTCATTCTAAAAAGGCCATTTCCTAGTCTGTAAAATATGGAAGCTGCCTGGGCAATGGTTCTCAACCATGATGTCAAAACCTCCATTGTGAAGGTTCTTGTGGGCAACTTTTACCAGTAATGGTTTATGTAGTGAGGTGTGCAAGCAATGTGCTTTTTTTTTTTAATTTTTTATTTATTTTTGATAGTCACACAGAGAGAGAGAGAGAGAGGCAGAGACATAGGCAGAGGGAGAAGCAGGCTCCATGCACCGGGAGCCTGACGTGGGATTCGATCCCGGGTCTCCAGGATCGCGCCCTGGGCCAAAGGCAGGCGCTAAACCGCTGCGCCACCCAGGGATCCCCAGCAATGTACTTTTTATTGTGTCTTTGGGAAGGTTCCAACTGCTCCTGTGCTATCATTGCTTGCATGTGTATCTTTCCCTGTGTGGGAGAAAACGGGGGTGGAGTGGGGAGGGGACTGGCTGTGGGTGTGGTGTGTTGAGCTCATCAATATTGTCGATCATATTACTAAAAGAAAGAAAAAAGAGTGCAAACCCAAAAGCAACTAGTTAAGAATCACTGGACTTGAGACTATCTCAGGGCCCTTCCAACCAGAAAAAAAAAATATGACATGGACAGTAGATGGAGACTCCATGCAAAGGTCTTCTTTTAAGACCATAGTTCTCCAACATGGATACCACACTGGCCAGGATGTTTGGAGTGCCATTAACCTGCCCATGGACATTCCTGCCTTTGCTCCAACTCTCTCCACTCTCCAGTAGACTCTCCTCTCCCCTTCTTGAATCCTACCCTTAACCACTGTCAAGGCCCAATTCAAGATAGGCCTCCTTCATAAAGGTCTGACCAAACCCCCCCAAACTTTCATTTCTCTGGATTCTAAAAGTGGACGAAGAGTCTACAATTTCCTACTGCATTATAAATTGATTTATATTTCACTAATTCTTTGGATCACCAAAAACAGGAATGGTCATCTTTTTTTTTTTTTTTTTTTTTTTTTTAGATTGACTCATAGCCTTAGTACAGATCCGGGCACATGTTAGGCACATTTTATTTACTTAATAAGCACGATATGAACAACTTGCTGAATGCATAAGCCAACGACCCAAAACACATATCTTCTGGTAAAAACAAATTTTTTAATTTAAAATATTGTGGTCCTCTAAAGCATCATATCTAAGTCAACCTTCCTACTATGAAGACTTTGAAGAGACTTCTTTAGAAAATTCTGTCATGTAGTTTCCACCTTAAGACACAGGTCCTTATTTCTCTTTCCCACATGAAGGTATAACATACTTGAAGGCTGGTGACTGACTCCTAGTCCTGATTTCTTTTCTTGCATTCACACCTTGCCAAAATCTGTCTTAAGGCATCACAATTTAAAAGCACACATTGACTATCTTTCTCAGGTATCCCTTCACTTAACACTGAGTTACTGAGTGTCTTCTATGAGGGTCAGCCCTACAGATTCTTTGGTCTCAGAAAAGTTAAACAATCCTCTCATTCATCCCCCAGTTGATTTCTTATTCCACCCACAGGGGCAGCTGTTCCAAACCTCCGGAAGTCTCCTGAACTCTCCTAACCAGTCCACCACCTTTACTTTCTGTGGAGGACCTCATCTCCTCCCTTATTTAGAAGACAGAGACCATACAACATGGACATACTAACCTCCCTCGATCCTACGAAGAGATTAAAGTCTGAGAACCACTGCTCTAAGATGACCTAATGATGATGCAAACACACAATCAAAAGGCCTATTGATGAAGTCATCACTGGGTCCTTCTTGGGTATCTCTCCAGAAGGTCATGTTTACTTTCCTTTCTCCTTGCACTATTTCTGAGTTGCTGGAAGTCTCTCAAAAATGCCACTTGGCCATAATGGTCCCTGTAAGAATTCTTAAAACAATTCCTTTCAAGAATCTTCCTCTGTTGCCAGGGCCCCAGAAGTATGGCTTGAATGGTCATCTTTTGAGGCACACCACACACAGCCCTTGGCATAATGGCCATGGCCAGGAAGCCAATATCCAAACTCTGCATCCTGGGAGGCGTCCCACACCCACCAACTGAAATCTGAAGTGTCTTTGTACAGACAAGGCCATCCAGGGGCCTTGACAGAATCTGGGAATCACAAAGTGCCTTTCAGTTTCCTTTTGGCTCAATGTTACAGAGAGGCCACAGATTTGTCTTCTTAAATTGACACACAATATATAATTAATAAATTGTTCCTTTAGGAATAAAGGGCAGTCATCCAAAAGAGCCACACATTCAGAAACCTCTTTCTCTTCCCTGTTTCCACGGCCTTTCTTCTAAGACTGGGATTTATAGACATTATCTCATCTGCAGGCTCCTGTGGCAACAGGTAGGTAACAAGCAGGGCAAGCTGCTTTCCCTGGGCTAATTTTTAAAGTCAGAGAGGTAGTGGAGGATTTAAAGGCACATGGCAAGTCAAGGATAAATCCTGTGTCCGAAGGCCACTGCTCTGCTCTGTCTGCCTGGGAAGTGAAGCATGCCCTTAACATTTTTGGCTGGTTGCAAAATGCTAAATGCACACAGGAGGAAAGTTCCTTCCTGACCTTTGTTTGTGTGTTGAAATGTGAGAACTACCTCTGGGCTTCTGCTCAGTATATTTCTTCCCCTTCTTTCTGCCTACTCAAGTTATACCCACCTTCAGTGAGCTACTCAAGAGCTACTTCCGACCTGAAGCCCTTACTGATACTACACCTTACCACTCTTTTGGTTAACTTTTGCAGGTAAACCTGCAGGGGCTAGGTTTCTTGGTCACAGAGCCAACTCCCCTGGGAAAAGCAAAATCCAGGAAGCCCCTGGAGGTAGGGTTGGGAAGGGCTATGGGTTGACTACACACATGAACCGTATTCTTAAATATATAAATATAATAGCACTTTATTATGTACTAGACATTCTGCTTAACATGTTCATGCATCCCTCATTCAATTAGAGCATCCAGTATTGAATACCAGCTCCTTCCCCACTACCACTGACCTCCCAGTCACTGCCCAGCAACATGCTCTACTACCAAGGCAGGGTCTATCCTCTATGCCCTAGACATGGGTTTGCTCTTTAGAAGGACAAGACCAAAGGCCTGTTACAAAGACTCCAATGAGGTGACTGATGTCTTGTTTCATCAACTACGAGTGAATAATTAATACTTGCTAGTAAAGAAATAGATGCATTGTTATGGTGGCCACATGGAGGCTACAAAAGGCCATTTTGTGAAGCTCTTGGTAGAACCCTGGGGCCAACAGCAGCCAAAAGAAACCTCTTTGAGAGTGTAGGCCGATTCTCAAATGTAGGGACTGGAGCCCTGTACTGTTTTCCAGGAGTGCTGTTTCCAATGCTAATTAGCTCATTGCCTATTCATCACCTCATTCAGCTTGCTGGTCAATGACAGCAGAGAAGGCCCACTGAACACCCAAGAGGGCACAATTTATCAGAGGGTACATGTAGTGTTCTCCTGGGGCCCTTTTCCAGATTTTATTTTATTTTATTTTTATTTATTTTTTTAATGATATATATATATATTTTTTAAATTTTATTTATTTATGATAGGCACACAGAGAGAGAGAGAGAGAGGCAGAGACATAGGCAGAGGGAGAAGCAGGCTCCATGCACCGGGAGCCCAACGCGGGATTCGATCCTGAGTTCCCAGGATCACACCCTGGGCCAAAGACAGGCACTAAACCGCTGCGCCACCCAGGGATCCCCCCCTTTTCCAGATTTTAAATTTTAAATGCCTACTTCCTTTTCTGGGCCAGCCTCTGATTTGATTCGAGAAAAAACTCTTGAACTCTCTTGGATCATATACCCCATTCTTGGCCTAACGGCTAAAGCAAGTTTTTCAGTTTCTACTTTCAGCAGAGACTAAACAGGGCAGGCTTGGGTGCCTACAGAACTGGTCAGAACTTACCAGGAAATATAATAACGAAGCTTAGTGAGCTGACAGCTAATGCCCCCCGCCAGAGGCTCAGTGTTCAGAACTAGGCAAAGCACTGGCTTTGTAAGCAACAACACACTCTTCTTGTGGCTCAGTAACTGGCCAGGCAGATGGCAGCCAGTACCACTGAATAACTCTCTATAGCAAAGTTTCACCTCCCCCAAGTGGATACTGGGTGCACCACAGATACCTTCCAGTGCCAGGAACCCCTGGACAGTTACACAGACACACACTCCAATGGCATTTCTGCCCCAGCAGCAAACATTGCTGACAGATGCTAGATACTGTCATTTCAGTGACTGTTCCCCAACATTGCTACCCAGTTCCCCATTCCCACTTCCAGTCTACTGCCTGAAATTCCACCATTAGAGATAGCAAATAGGTTGACTTAAAGCTTTGTTTTCCATTCAAATGCCTCCCAGCCTCTGTTTCCTTTCCAGTTAAACGACTTCTAAAGGACCTGCTCTGCATCAAATTTCAAATTCTTTTGTATTTAGCTCTTAAGGATAAACATGTTCACTGGCTCCTCTCTTGAAAATAATTTTTGACATAGGAGACTAGGGGAAGCACAGAACATGGAGCTGGAGCTGGAGATGGGAGGCCTCAGGGAGAGTCACAGAGAAAACTGCCTCCAAGGCCTCTGCAATCCTGCCCAGGGATATGGTCCTAGAATTTTGCCCTCCAACATCTGTGATCTCCAGGGTTACCGGCATGGCCTCCCACAGGGCCAGTGCCTAAGGGTAAGTAAGATAAGACAACCTGCCCTAAGAGGGACAGGGTAGGAGTTAGAAAAGAGGAGTATGAGAACCAGCACTCTGATTTGTCCCTCATGCCCGCAGGACTGCCCCAGTCTCCTTACCCATGCCAGGAAGGCACAGGCACCCGAGAGCTAGCTGGGAAAGACCCCTGCCACCTTCTTGTCCTGGCTGGAAGGGGAGCAGATGGCCCATCAGCTCTAGGTGAGTGCTTCGGCTCAACTGGAGACAGTAGGCAAGCAGAGGTCAAAGGCAGGTTCCTGGAGCTGAGGAGGGCCAGGGCAGTCCCAGGGTCCTTTCCTGCCAGGGTCTCCGCAGTACAGAGAACCGTCCTCCTGTCTGACCGTGACCAGGCTTCCTGCCCCCGTCCCCACCCCCACCTCTAAACAGAGAGCACTCCCTCCTCTTCCTTTCCACCCATCCATCGAGGGGGCGGGCTGTCCTGAAAAGCAGAAGCCACAACAGACAGGTAGGCGATCCTCCTGATGTCTTCAGGGCTCAAGAGAAATCCAACCTTTTCCCCAGGACTCGGCGCACTCGTCCCCTTCCCCGTGTCCTCCCCCGCCCACAGGCAGCCGGGAGGCAGAGGATGCCAGCGTAGGCCCGCAGGCTTCCAAGCGGTCCGGCTTCCTCCCGCCTCGCTAAAGCCCCGCACCCCCGGTCGCCGGCGGCCCCCCCGCCCCACCCATGTCGCGCCCAGCGCAGGGCGCTGCTGTCCCCGGCGGCCGCCAGGCGGGCCCACGCGCCTCTCGCTGGCCCTGGAGGAGGGGATGGGCCGAGGCGGCGGAGGCGGCGGCCGGCGCTCCGCAGTACCTGGGCTCCGGGGGTCGCCGCCGCTGGGCTCGCGGCCCCCGCAGGTGTCTCCCGGCCGGGATCAGCGCCGCTCCGTCTCCGGCCCGCGGCTTCGGCCCAGGCCGCGCACCTGCTGCTGCCGCCGCCGCCGCCGCCGCCGCCGCCGCGCCCGAGCTGCGTCGCGTGTCCGCGCCTCCTCGCCCCGGGTCCGCGCCGCGGGGCCGGGATGGGCCGGAGCCGGCAGGGGCCGCGCGGGGCCTGCAGCCCTGCCCCAGGGGCTCCGGGTCCCCCAGGCCGCGCCAGCCGGGGCGCCGCGCCGAGCGCCCCCCCTCGGGCTGGGTGGAGGGGCGCCGGCCCCCCGCGCATCCTCGCGGCCGCACCGGCGTCCCCCGCAGCATCCCGGCGCCCAGGCCGGCGCCCAGGCCCGCGAGCGCCGCGCCGCTTACCTGCGTCGGCGGCAGGTCCAGGCGAGCGGCCCGAGGCTGCCGGGGGCCCCGCGCCGGGGCGCAGGATGCTCTGCCCGCTCCGCCCGGCTCCGCTCGGCTCCCGCGGCCGCCGCGCTCGGCCCCGCCCCCGCCCCCGGGCCCGCCCCGCCCCGCCCCGCCCCCCGCGCCCGGCTCGCGGCTCGCGGCTCCCGGCTCCGGCTCCGGCTCCTCCCCCGCGCGGGGCCGGCCCTCCGCCGCCGCCGCCGCCGTCACACAAAGAGCAGGAAATGGCTGCGGCGAGGGGCTCCCGGGGCGCCCGACCTGCCGCGCGGCTCCTGCCCCAGGACGACCGGCCGCGCGGCCCGCGTAAGGGACGGAGGCGGCACCTGCGCTCAGGTCTCGCTCGCCGGGAGCCACACCTGCCGCCGGCGGGGAGGGCGGCCCTGGGCTGCGCTCGGAGCTCATCGACCTCACTCTCTATTTCCAAGCGCTCATTTATCTACCTAATATTTATTGAGCAGCTACTTTGTTCCGAGCCCCGTGCCAGAAGCTGAGTATGCACCGGTGTACTGCCCTTTTGGAGCTTCTTGCCTACCAGGGGAGATGGGGCACGCATTAACCTGGCCAACGCGCACTGACAGCGGGAAGAAGTGCCGTGAAGGAAAGAACCGGGCAAAGTGATGGGAAATACAGCTGAGGCTGGGGCGAGGGGGCCCCAACCCATTGATTCTGGCCCCCAGTGCCGCTCCTCTGCTCAGGAATACCTTCTCCGGACAAACATTATATGTTCTCATTCATTTGGGGAATATAAATAATAGTGAAAGGGAATATAAGGGAAGGGGGAAGAAACGTGTGGGAAATATCAGAAAGGGAGACAGAACGTAAAGACTGCTAACTCTGGGAAACGAACTAGGGGTGGTGGAAGGGGAGGAGGGCGGGGGGTGGGAGTGAATGGGTGACGGGCACTGGGGGTTATTCTGTATGTTAGTAAATTGAACACCAATAAAAAATAAATTAAAAAAAAAAAAAAAAGGAATACCTTCTCCGTTCCTTGGAGCCAACCCCCGGAAGGTGCCATCTCCTAAGGAGGCTCTGCCTCGACTTCATTGAGGGAGAATTGCCTAATGGACAAAAGGGAAAATGCGTGGCAACAGGAAGCCTTGTTCTGCGTTGAGGGCTGTTCAAAGGAACAGTCCTCACTGAACTGCAGCCTCGTGGGCCCTCAGATCCAACCTTGAGACCCCCTACCCAAGTCACTTCAACACTGTTCCTGAGAAGCCACTGTGTCTATAACGTGAGGGTAATGCTTGCCCTTCCTACTTCACAGGGTAAACACTGGAAAGCATTCGAGACGTTTTAAAGTGTGTACAGATACAAAGAATTAAGTCCTGTTACAAGGGAAGCTTTCTGGAGTGTTTGCCCAGGGCCCACAAATTTATACTTAATCACTCAGCTATTCCTATTTAGGGGCTAATTATAGAGGGGCGTATTACTGGAGTCTCTGGCAAAGGACTTGAGGAATCTTTGCCCTCATGGATCTCACACCACTTCCCAAACCCTCAGAATTCATGATCCTTTATGGTTTGATGTTACATCACTCACTCCAATTTAAATTGCTATTTCAGAAAGGATGACTTATATATATATGTACACACACACATTTCTTCCCTGTGAGAAAGCTGTGGAGGTGTTTGTGGAGGATGGCTTTAAAAACCGAACTGAGTTTCTCTTTTCTTGCTTGCTTGCTTTCATTCTCCCCTTCCTTCCTTCCTTCCTTCCTTCCTTCCTTCCTTCCTTCCTTCCTTCCTTCCTTGTTTAATTTTTCATTTTCCACTGTGATCCTTAGTTTTTTGAGTGTCAGTGATTATGTAACAAGAGAGATTGGATCTTCATTCTAGAGGACATACTATGTTGGATGTTGTGGATTTCTGGAAGACACATTTCCCCTGCTACTCCTTCCTTGTCTTTTCACCTTTCAAGAACAAGTTGCTTAAGAGAAACAAAAAGACTATTGCATATATATTTGGTTAGATGTTAGGCAAGAATAATTCCATGACCCCTGATTTCCATTTGCTTATAAGGGGAAGCAGTATGGTGTCGTTCAAACCGCTGTGTTGGAAATCCAGAGGCTTGCCTTTTGGTCCCAGTTTTGCAAGTAAGTGATCCTAGGCAAGTCACTTCACCTGTTTCCCCATCTATACAGTGAAGTAAGTTGGATACATTCCCAAATCCTTCTACATGTAGAAAATCACATGAATTAAAGGGCATGCCCCTAACACACTTAAAGCACTTCACCAGCTCTCTATTGTTCTCAGTATGGAGCCCAAACTCCTTAACTAATGGCCCACAAGAGTCTTCATAATCTATCATCTACCTCTCCAGTCTCTACTGCTGTGAGCAAGCTCTCTATGCTTTCAGCTAAAAGCAATCTTTTAGTGTCCCAGATTTGCTGTGTCCTCTTGCATTTGGCCTTTACCTAAGCTGGACTTCTTGCTTGGAATGATCTATCCTCCTTCCCTCCCTCTTTTGCACATGCCCCCAGTTTGCTGCCTAACCTCTATTTGTCCCTCTGGTGTCCACTTACCTGTCTGTTCCTTCAAGCTCCCTCCATGTCTGGAGAGACATGTTAGGCTAGTGTTAGTCACCTAAGCTCCCCAGAGCCCCCTGGGCTTCCTCTATCATCCCCCTTGTTGTGCGTGTTGTCACTGAGGACATACTTGCCTGCATACGATCATTAGAGCATAAAATCGAAGAGAGAGGGATGTGTCTTTCTTCTCATTGCCTCCTCAGAGACTAGTACTTAATAGGAATTCGGTAAATATGAGTTGAATCAATAATCAAAAGTAAAATCTTAGTATACATGTTGCCAATGAAATGTGTAGCCATCTGTCTACTGCCTTCAGATATGCTTCATGTCCAACCCCCGGCTGCACCATCAGCAATGAGAGGATTGAAGCTATCAGGCAAAAATTGCTTTCCCACTTGTAAAGCTGTGGCCCACGCACCGTGGTTTCATGTGTGGCAACACTGCCTTGTTTTTAGAAAAGTCTCAGGTCACTTAGGACATCCAAGTCTCCATTTAAAATTCGCAGATTCTCCTTCATAGAAACCAGTACTAGAGTATCTGGAATGGATATAAGGATTGGTTCTGGAGACAGAGAACGTAAATATTAATGTTAACAATAATGGCTAAAATGTTTTAGAATCAATAATAATTGTTTTCAAAGTAGGCTCCTGGCCCAGTGTGGAGCCCGCACATGGGGCTGGAACTCACGGCCTTGAGATCAAGACCTGAGCTGAAATCAAGAATCAGACACTTAACTGACTGAGGAACCCAAGTGCCCCTAGAATCACTAATAATTTTTTTTAAAGATTTAATTAATTAATTTATTTGAGAAAGAGAAAAAGGGAGAGAGTACAGGAACACAAGCAGGGGAGGGGCAGAAGAAGAGGGATTGAGAGAATCCCAAATTCAATCCGTGCTCAGTATGGAGCCTCCGGCAGGGCTCATCTCAGGACCCAGAGGTCATGACCTGAGCTGAAATCAAGAGTCAGAGGCTAAACCCACTGAGCACCCAGGTACCCCTCAATAATAAATTTTTAAAACAAGGAAAAGGGTATGAGATGGAGAGAAACTGTAAATAATACAAAAGAAGTCACTAAGTGCAATGGGCTTGCTACATGCAGTAGGCTCACACACTGGTGCGTGTAGTTAGCAGGAAAAGAGAAACTTGATGGTTTGTTTTGCAATTTACGTTGTCCGTAAGATAAGACCTGAGCACTTGCTCAAAATTGCCTCATTTTACAGATGAAAGAACTGGGGCCCAGAGAGGGGAAGAGTTGCCCAAGGCTGGTTGGACCCAGACCCAGGCCCTCCCATAGGAAACTGGATTGTCTATTTCCTTCTTTGAATATGGAATAATTTGTTAAAGCCTATGTTTTAAACTAACATTTATGAGATGTTTATTTGGGGCTAGCCTCTATGCTAAGTACTATCTATCTATGGATCGGCTCGTTTCATCCTTACGAAATCCTAAGAAACAGCCCTGTTATTTTATAAATGAAACATCGACAATGGATTTGCTGCTGAAAGATTGCAGCCTCATCCTGGGCCATTTGGAAATGCATGTCTCCCCTTCACACTGTCATTCTCTCATTTTGGTCATTTCTCACAACTTCTACAGAACTGGCCTCCCTTGAAGGTCAGATCTTTTACACATAACTTCATGGCAAAGAACATTTTATCCTTATTTAAACAAATTCTATATTCAATAATTTTAGATAAGAACTGTTAAGGAGGGTCGAGCATATTCTGAACAGGATCTGGAACACAGCAGTGTAGCCAAGGCCCAGGGGGCCCAGTGGTGCTGTGTTGTCAGAAGCTAGCATAATGAATCCTACAACCAGCTCCACAGAATGGTTGGGAGCATGGAATTTGGGGACAGATAGGTCTGGCTTCAAGCCCTCATCTGTCACTCACTAATTGTGGGACTATGAATTCTTTCCCTAATTTACTAAGCCCTCTTCTCATCTGTAAAATTGATCATAATAATAGCTATCCCTTGAATTCTTGGAAGGTTAAATGAAATAATAAATGTAATACATTAAGTGGAGTCATCATAAGTACTTAAAAATGGCTGTTTTTATTGTTATCATTATTATTATTAACATGGTTTGAATTTTAGTGTGACCTCTAGGAGGAATGCAGGACTTGGAAGGAGCTCTGAGTTCTAACCTCACCTTTGTTAAGTAGCTGTATGACCTCAGGCATGTTCTCTGTGTATCACTTCCCTTTTCTGTCTGGTCAGACCCATGCACTCCTGCTTTTATCCCAAAGCTGCTGAAAGATCCAACATCATCTTAGATGGGAAAATGCTTTGAGATATACAAAAAAGAAAAGCAAATGAATGTTTATATAGTTTGTCTCAGCTTATAGACACCCATGCCCCCATACGTGGTGTGGAGTAGTTTGAACAAAGTCCTGCTTCAACTCTGAGCATGAAGCCTCTTTTTTTGGCAGCACCCCTGTGGCTCTGAGATGCTGGCTGTGCGTGAGGAGCGAGTGCTGTGGTGCCTCTAGCCAGCCAGCTCTCACTTGCTGAGTTTCCCTTAGTATGTACCTTTTGCGGGATCCAACTGTATTAAATTACTTCAAACAGCCTAGGAAAATAAAGACAATTACAATGCCATTTAAAAAAAAAATGAGGGAGAACCTGGGTGGCTAGGTGGCTGAGCATCTGCCTTTGGCTCAGGTCATGATCCAGGGGTCCGGGAATCGAGTCCCACATGGGGCTCCCCCCCTGGGGAGCCTGAACTCCCTCTGCCTATGTCTCTCTCTCTCTCTCTCTCTCTGCATCTCTCATGAATAAATAAATAAAATCTTTTTTTTAAATTTAAAGACTTATTTATTTATTCATGAGAGACAGTGAGAGAGAGAGAGAGAGAGAGAGAGAGAGAGAGAGAGAGAGGCAGAGACACAGGCAGAGGGAGAAGCAGGCTCCATGCAAGGAGCCCGACGTGGGACTTGATCCCGGGTCTCCAAGATCATGCCCTGGGTGGAAGGAGGTGCTAAACTGCTGAGCCACTGGGCTGCCCCAAATAAATAAAATCTTTTAAAAAAAGTGAGACTTCAGGTTTTTCATCTTCCTTGGGTGCATCTCCCTGAAGAAACAGGGACCTCTCCAATGTGATAATCCAGAGCAGTCACAGTAGGGGTATTCTTCTCAGAGACCTAAACCACTGTGGAAACAAAGCCCCAGCAGGATTAAACAGCGTTGGAGTCCAAGAGGACAACTGTGCCATACTCAAAATCAGTCTGGAAAATGGAAAGGCACCAGAAACTCCTTCACAGCTCTAGATGGGTGTAGATGGGTGTGGGTAGAGGTGACCCTGGATGGTGAGGAATCACTATCCACTTGGCTCCTTCAGCTGATTGTCCTGTAACCTCGCTAGCACCTACTGCCTTTATCCTCAATGTTCCCAAGTCCTAATTTAAAAATAATGCAAAGAGGAACACCTGGGTGGCTCAGTGGTTGAGCCTTTGCCTTTAGTTCAGGGCATGATCTCAGGGTCCAGGATTGAGTCCTCCACTGGGATCCTTGCAGGAGGCCTGCTTCTCCCTCTGCCTATGCCTCTGCCTCTCTCTCTCTCTGTCTCTCATGAATCAATCAATCAATCAATCTTAAAAAAAAAATAAGCCCAGGTATTTAAAAAAATAATGCAAGGGAAGAATGGGGAATATAATGTATTTTTCTTGTTTTATTCTGGTTTCTCTGCCTGAAATGTTCTTCCAAACCCCCTCTTCCTTGGGAGCTCCCATTTACCCTTCAGGACAGCTCAAACATCACTTCCTCTGTGAAGTCCTCCTTGATCTCTTAGGTGTTTTTGCTCTTTGTCTTTTCACTATATTGTCATCACTGCTCCATCAGGTAAACCTACAGCATCCCCTTGCAATCACATTTGATTCTCATTATTTGGTACTTACATTTTATAAAGTTGCCATGGAGATGAGCACGAGGTGTTATACTGTATGTTGGCAAGTTGAATTTAAATAAGATATTAAAAAATAAAGTTGCCATGGACACTGAATGAATGATACTGAACCATTGCTCCTAGGGGAAGTATAGGGTTAGGTTCCTGTGAGCCCCTGGACCCAACATTTTCATTAACTGATCTATATATAACCTTGTTTTACACACATTTCTGTTGAAAAACTTTTATACCTTGTGGACTCATTAATGTTAAATTCACAGTTAACAGCATTATAACTCATGCCTGAATGAAACTTACGTAGCAAACATTTTCTTGGAAAGAGATGTCACAGCCTTCTGGCTCTTAGCACCACTACACAGCACTTCAGCTCTATGCTTAAGGGTCATTTTAAGCAGCAAAATGACCAAAAAAAGTACACAAGTGCAAAATGTGGCACTAAACAGACCTCCAAAAGGATACCTGTTTAGAGTATGATTGCTAAAATGTGAAGGCAGAGCACTACCTTGTCCGACCTCAGCTGGGAATGTGTGTGTAGGGCGACACATTTTTCACAGCTCTGGCATGGGCACACCATGGATGACTATGAAAGTACTGATTTGGGAGTTATAAATAAATTTCAGTGAGTAGGCAAATTTGCAAGTCCAGAATCTGTAAATAATGAGCATCAACTGTATTTGTTTCTGTGTTGGACTTCTGTTAGTAGTAAAGGGGCTTCTTAAAGGAAGGATGGTGTCTGTACTAGATGTCTTTTCTTTCTCCAAACCCCCTCCGCCCTTTGCACCCTGCTCTCTCCCCTCTGACTTACCTCTGTGGACCACCCTGCTACAGTTTCTTTGTCCTCTGGCTTCCAGTTGGGTTTGGCCAAGAGAAGCCCCAGCAGTTAATGGAGTAAGGGGGGAGAGCGGGTTCAGCATATTTATTCCTCTGGCTTCCTCCTTGTGACATTCTCTCAAGGAGACATTTGCCAGGTGACTCTCAGCTTTCACATTCAAATGAGCATTCCGCATCCTGCCTCTTCAGGCCTCCAGGTGGTAACTGCTCCTTGGCTGTTATTTTCCTCTCTACTACTTTCTGTGGTTCTCCTAAACCTGACCCACACTCTCTTAAATAATCCTTTCGTAAATAAGTCCTCCTCGAACTATCTTAATTTGAGTGTGAAGTATTTGGTCTCTAGCTGATAAGATATCTTATTCATCTTGTACACCTGACACAGGGCCAGGCAATGTCAGATGAATTGGTAACTATTATTAGTACATTATTAGTAAATAAATGATCTCTAAAACTCCTTCTAATAGTGACTGTATGATTCTGTGATCCCACAAGCCAACTACACATCATGACTTGGAGTTTCATAGTCATTAAGACACACACACACACACACACACACACACTGCCCATCTTGCTTACCAGATTATTTTCTGCCTCTTCCTCAAAGTGGTGGACTTGTGTGTTGGGAGATTCCAGGAAGAGTAGGGTCTGCGAGATAAATGCTCTGAGAAGCAGAACTGTTCATCCAACCGCTTTAGGAGTTTCATATCTGGGTCATTTCCCAGTGGGAGTCAAGCGCTGAAGGGAGTCCCACAAAAGACTGTGTAGAAGCCACACGTTTTTTCACTTTTGCCTAATGGTCCTCTGGTGCGTGAACTGGCTCCTGCAGTGCATGTGGGCTTTTGGTAAACTAAAAGGTACAGGGAAAGCTCCACACACCAAAAATATAAGCCAGCCTTTATTTTACTGGGATTTTAAGAGGCAGGGGAACAGCTATTCATTGCTGTCCAACTGTGACTGAAGAACTCTGAATTACAATTTCTACATGTCACCCACACAGCAGATGACAGTGAATGAATATGAACAATAACCTGGTACTCGGAACAAGGCAAAAAATCATCTTCACATTGGCTTCTTTTCCACCAGCTTTGCATTTCCCAAATCCACTCACTATACTGCTGCCAAAATGTATTTTTAAACACAAATTTGACCTTCACTCCTTGCTCCATGACATCTTTTCTATCTATAGGTAGAGTTCCCATATTTATTGTCTTTTTAAAATACAGTCTTTATCAAAGATTTACAGCTTCAGTTTCAATTTGCCTAACCCTTTCTATCATCCTTACCCTTGTCAACGCCTCACACCCATCTCTGAAACTTAGCTCCAGCAGGATAAACTGATCATAGCCTCCCCATACATTTTGTTTCCTCTATCCTTCTACCCGGAAAGCATTTCTTTTATTTCTGCCCAGTTACTTCCTAAGAAAACCCATAGTTCATCTTCAAAACTGAGTCAGACATTATATGCTCTGACAGTACTTCTCAAACTTTAATGCGCTTAGGATCGTGAAAATGCAGATTCTCAATCACTGAGTCTTGGTATGAAGTCAGAGAATTCACATTTCTCATAAGGTGATCATATTGCTGTTGCTGGTCTGGGGACCACACTTTGAGTAGTAAGGTTCTAGGAAGTTTTTCCTGATGTTTCCCTTCCTCTGAGAGATTTTATTACTTTTTCTGAGCTCTTCTCCTCTTTGCCTATATTTCTGTTGTTGCTCTAATTGCTGGATTATAATTTTACTTGTTGATATGTCTGCCTTTTTGTATGACTTACCTGGAGTTTCTAGAAAATAAAGACTGTGCTTTTTTCATCTTTGTTTCCATAGCTCTCAGCACAGTGTCTCATAGGAACACAGGAAGCATTTGATATTTACTTGTTGAACAAATGTTGCATGATATATAGTCCTTACTTTGGAACATGAAGCCATGTAATCATTTTTATTTAAGGAAAATTTTTGGTTGTTTGACATTTGGGCAAATATGGAACCCAGGCCATATATACTGTATTTATTAAAGCATACAGCTTTATTTGCTAGACCCAACTTTTAACTATACATGCTTTATAAATGGTTAGAGATTTTTTATTTGAGTTCAATTTGCCAACATATAGTATAACACGCAGTGCTCATCCCGCCAAGTGCCCCCCTCAGTGCCCGTCACCCAGTCACCCCAACAGTTAGAGATATTTGTAACATTTTTATTGTGAATACTAGCAATCACTGTACACTAATAAATATTCATTACATCCAAATATAAATAGTCTTAAAAGGTACAAAATGCAAAATCTATAAATTGCATCTAGAACCAAAACCTTGTATAAGGGAATTCCCTGGGAACACATGATACCATTTTCAAACTGTGAATGGAGTAGAAAAAAACAGGCAGGAAGCCCATTTTGCAGGATAGGACACTGAGGAGTTAACATGTTCAGTTATGTCCCCCATGAATCTGAGCTTGAACACAATAATACCATGCAAGGGGCAAGTTTTGAAACCAAGCCACAGAAATCAATCAATTTTGATGTTTTCCTTTTAGACTGGATGTTCCAGAAAGCATCTCTAATTAAAGGTTCCACAAGAGAATGTACAAAATGCCAGAAAGTAAACAGGGATGATTTAGGATATGTTGAATCAGATCACCTTTTGAATGATACATTTGATACAATGATATCTTGAGACAACCAGTTTCACAATAATTATAGTTAAAAGTTATGCATTGGAATCTTCAGCTGGTCAAAATATCACACGATTTAGATAGAACTAATAGCAACACCATCTAAGAATCTCTCTAAAATTTTATCTGAACATTGTAGGAAAATGAAATCTCTCTTACACCGGGGAATACCCTTCTCCACAAAATGTCCAAGAATACTGCAGCTGGCTCAAAGCCAAAATGATAATTAAAGGAAGCATTTATACACCTGCAGGAGGATCTTCCAAAACTGCCTTAGCTCACCTATAAATGGCTTCATGCAATATGACTCTGGAGGGGTGGGTGATTCAAAGGGTTAATTAACCGAGTAACTCCATCCTCTGACAAAGATGAGGAGCCAGATGGGAAAAAGAAGATCCTATTCCAAGTTGGAGGGCTACACAGCCAGCCATAATGGTCTATGTGGGAGAAACGTTACTTGGTGGTTGACTTCTTTAATTCGCTTTCTAGGTCTCCCCCAGCTGTTATTTACCTCCTCTGCAACCCCTTTCACCCTCAGTAGGAGGCAGTGTTGAATAGAAATACAGAAACTGCATTGGTCACAGACAACTCTGTCACTTAGGGGAGCTGTCTTGGCTTTTTAAAGCCTCAGGTTTATCATCTGTAAAATGGAAATAAGGATACTTTCTCATGGGGTTGGTGTGAACTCAGGATGAAATAAAATTCTGCAGATAAGGCCCGTAGCTCAGTACATATTCACCTTGCATATTTCAGTGCTCAATCGACCACAGGCTGCCTTGTGCATCTTGGAAGCACCCCACTCAGTGCTTGACTCAGTTTCCATCCAGATGGTTGGAGCGAGAACAGACCCTTCATTCCTCTCCTAGACTTTCAGAGACTTGAAGCGTTGTCTTAAAGTTGCAAATTCCTAGGGCTTAAAGAACCTTTCGGGATCTCTGCAAGGCCACTCTGCCCGGCATAGTGCTGCCCTCTGCTGATGAGGGTGGAAGAGTGCAGAGAGGGAACTAAACCTAAAGGTCAGAAGAATCCATGGCTGAGTCCCAGTAGGAGCCAGTGTTCAGAAGCGATCATCTTCTCCCAGGATAGCTGTGAAGCATTCTGTGCAGAGGAAAGGGACCGTCACCTGCCCAGCTTGGTACTGAAAGTGGGCATCAGGGTGGTATCAACCTAAGGCCTTTCTCTGTACCAGTTGACACCCTACCATCTGATACCCTCTTTCTGGGCAGATGCCACCTCCAACCACGGGATCCAAATTGTTCACCCCAGTCCATCATGCCCCTTCACGGAGGGAGGTGGCAGTGTGCTCAATGAGTAAAATCTCATAAAGCTGCTTCTCAGAATATCTGGCCTCATGTGTGAGCAGCTGTTCCATCATCCTCTACGGCAGGAAGCTGTGGCTGACAGCATCACAACGGCTGAGTCGCTCTTTCTGACCTTAATTAATTCACCAGTTCTCCTTGAAAAAGCATCACACTCGTCATTTCTCTTGCCCCATATCCTGGGATTCTGTATTGTGGGGCCAAGTAAAAATCCCTTGACCATAAACTTTAGATCCATGTTGGAAATAAAAATAAGCAACCACAGTCCTACCATGTCCCTCCTTTTCTCTAAGAAGTGCAAGAAATGTTGTCTGAAAGCTATCAGATTGAGGTTTGCAAACCACACAAGATGAGAGGCTGGGAGGAGGGTAAAGGCATTGCTGCTGCTCTGGCCTCACTCCCGATTCAGGGGCTGAGCCTTCTGCTGGTGGCCAGGTGCCAGCCTCTGTCAGGGTGCTGCCTCTGTGGTGGCTTAGGGACTGACGCCACAGGCCAGCTGCCTCTGAGGAGTTCTGGGCTGGTGGCAGCTTTTAATGCTCTATGAAGGGAGAATTTGCTTCCCCCATTCAGGATCTGCAGCCCATGCCTCGTGCTGAGTCTCTGCTAAAGTCCCGATTCTGCAATTTCAGCCAGTTGACTCAAGAGTCTGCAGAAAGGTGGCCGGTCCTCTGGTTTCTAGAGAGGGAAGAAAAGAACTCTGTGAGTTCCTTGTCCTTATGTGTCATAGTTAATAACAAAGCAAACCAGAATTTAATAGCCCTCTGAGGATTCTTAAATATGCTTCCATATATATTATTAGAGGCCATGATGTAAAAGTTGTTAACAGCAGGTATTCTGGAATCATATGGACTACTTTTGTTTTTTGTTTTGTTTTGTTTTTTTAAAGATTTTATTTATTCATGACAGAGAGAGAGAGAGAGAGGGGTAGAGGGAGAAGCAAGCTCCATGTAGGGAGCCTGACGTGGGACTTGATACCGGGTCTCCAGGATCACACCCTGGGCTGAAGGCGGCGCTAAACCGCTGGGCCACCGGAACTGCCCATATGGCCTACTTTTGAATCTAAGATTTCCCACTCAGCTGTGTGACTTTGAGCAGGTTACTTAACTTGTTTGAATCTCAGTTTTGTTGTCTGTTAAATGGGGATAATGATAGTCTCTATCTTATAAGACGGTTGCGAGAATTAAATAAAGTCATGAATTAAAAATATGTCATAAAATAAGTGCTAAATAGCAGCAAAAAAGGAAATACTTAGGTATAAATCTCACAAAATATGTATTAGGAAAAATACAAAGTTTTAAGGAAAGAACTCAAAGAAGATCCAAATAAATGGAGATATTTCATATTCAACAATGGGAAGACTTTATATTATTAAGATGTCATTCCTTTTCAACTTAATCTATAGATTCAACACAATCACACTCAGAATCCCAGAAAATTATTTTTTTTTTGAATCCCAGAAAATTATTTTGTAGATATTGACAAACTTACTCAGAAGTTTACATGGAAAAAGATTCAGAATAGGCAACATAATACTGAAGAGGAACAAAGTTGGAGGACTGACACTACCCAACTTCAAGACTTACTATAAAGCTACAGTAATGAAGACAATGTGGTATTGGTGAAAGAAGAGGCAGATAGATTGATGGAACAGAGTTGAGAGCCTGGAAATAGACTCAATATAGTCAACTTATCTTTGAAAAAGGAGCAAAGGCCATTTGTGGGACAGTGTTGTTGTTTTTTAACAACAGTGCTGGAACAATTAGGCAGCCATATGCAGTATAATGACCCTAGACACAGAACTTATAGCCTTCACAAAAATGAACTCAAAATGGGTCAGAGACCTAAATGTAAAATGCAAAACTTAGAAAACTTCTTGAAGATAACACAGGAGAAAATCTGGGCAACCTTGGGTTCAGTAATAGATTTTTAGTTACAACACCAAAAGCATGATTCCTAAAAGAAAAAATTGATGTTGAGCTTTGTTAAAACTAAAAACATCTGCTCTGTAAAAGACATTATTAAGAGAGAGAAAAGATAAACCACAGGCTGGAGAAAATATCTTCAAAACACATATTTGATAAAGGACAAAGACCTCTTCAAACTCAAGCAAGAAAACAAATAACCTGATTGAAAAATGGGCAAAAGATCTCAATAGACACCTCATTAAAGCAGATATACAAACGGAAAATAAACATATGAAAAGATGCTCCACATTATATGTCATTAGAGAATTGTAAACAAAAAGCTACCACTGTATACCTATTAGAAGGGTTAAAACCCCAAACACTTGATAACATTAAATGCTGCTGAGGATATGGAACAGCAGGAATTCTCATTGCTGATGGGAATGCAAAATGGTACCGGCCACTTTGGAAGAGAGTCTAAAAGTTTCCTTCAAAGTTAAATGTGAAAAAAAAAAACAAAAAAAAAAAACAAAGTTAAATGTGGTGTTTTCATATGATCCAGCAATCACACTCCTAGGTATTTACCCAGTTGAGCTGAAAATTTATGTTCATACAAAAACATGCACACAGATATTTATAGTAGCCTTTATTTACAGTTGCCAAAACTGCAAGTGATCAAGACGTCCTTCAGTAGGTGAATAGATAGCCAAACTGTGGTACATCCATACAATGGAATATTGTTCAGTGATAAAAAGAAATGAGTTATTAAGCCATGAAAAGACATGGAAGAGTTTTAAGTAAAAACTAAGTAAAAGAAGCAAATCTGAAAAGGCTACATACTATATGATTCCAACTATATGACACTATGGGAAAGGCAAAACTTGAACAATAAGAAGATCAATAGTTGCCAGGGTTTTGGAGAGAGAGGGAATGGTAAATAGGTGAAGCACGGTGGATATTAGGGCAGTGAAAATATTCCGTATGATACTATAATGGTAAGCACATGGTATTATGTATTTGTCAAATCTCACAGAGCTGTACAACACAAAGAATGAACCTTAATGTAAACCATGAACTTTGGGCAGTCTGGTTGCTCAGCAGTTTAGCGCCACCTTTGGCCCAGGGCCTGATCCTGGAGACCTGGGATCGAATCCCATGTCGGGCTCCCTGCATGGAGCCTGCTTCTCCCTCTGCCTGTGTCTCTGCGTCTCTCTGTCTGTCTCTCATGAATAAATAAATAATCTTTAAAAAAATAAATAAACCATGAACTTTAATTAATAATAATGTATCAATAATGGTGATTAATTGTAACAAATGTACCACACCAATGCAAAATGTTATTAATAGGGGAGGAGGGGCTATGGGAACTCTCTGTACTATTTGCTCATTTTTTTCTGTGAATCTAAAGCTCTAAACAATAAAGTCTATTCACTTAAAAATCAGTGAAAGAGTTTTTAAAAAGGGAAGGTGCTAAGTAAATTCAGCTATCATGATTATTATAGTATTTAATCCTTGTGAAGTGGACTGGGTTTGTTTTTCTCTCTTCTTTATGTCTTCACTGTTTCTTTGTTTCTGAATACAAAGGCTCTAGGAATTTACAGATCAAGCATTATTTCATTCTCTTACTAGTAAGAAAAAGGAGGTTCAGAGATTGTCCAAGAGATTAATCCCTAAGAAGTACTAAAGTGGAGACAAAGCCCAAGTATCCTATACTTCTTCAATTCCACTTGTCACTCTCAACAATCTGAATTTGTGTTCATTCTCTATTCAGCAACTTTCAATTGAATTTGAAGTTTAAAATTTCCTAATTCACCAAAGGACATTAAGACTTACACTGATGTGGCTTAAGATATAGCCTGCCCCCCATAGGATGGGATGACTGAGGCATCTGGGAGGGCAAAGTAATTGGCTTCTCAATCTGAATTGTTGAATAAATAAAATGAACCCGAATTAAGTCATTTTCATTGTTTCATACCACAAGTGAACTTCTGCTCACCAACTTCTAGAACTTTCACGTATACTTGATGGTTTGTTGATGTTATAAGTGTTTTTATCTCAGAAAACTGACATATTGACATTGGTCTTACCCCCTCTTCCTTTCTAACAGTGTGTTGATGGCTTGTGACATTCTATTGCAAGTCAAATAATATTTAAGGTCGCTGCCAGCTCTTTTAGGGTTGGGTAACCTCTTTTGTTAGTAGACACTCAAAGCCATTTTCTTGTTAATATACTTTAGTAACACCCGCTTCCTCATCCTCTAAGAGGGTTCCTTTCTCTAGGGAAGGAGACAGACCCTAGAGTTGTAGATTACAAGGTAGGGGGAAACCACTTCCTTTACTGACCTCTTTCCAGCAATGATTCATTATCTGGTAGATATTCGAGGAGGCCAGCCGGGGCTTGTATAAGCGAAATCCAGTAGTGATGTCTTCCACCACTTCTGAGTTGCTTCTATTTTCATACGGGATTTTGCCTTCACTGAAGACTTCCCACATTAGCACACCTAAAAGAAATGGGGAATGCAGCACAGTGAATGATGAAGTTCACAACTAGCAAACAAACCAGCCTACATCTATAAATTGCAGATTCCTTGACTTTCAGATTCACGTCCTTACCTTTAGGAAGGACAATACCAAGCCACCTGAGGCTTATTAGGCCTGTACTATTTCTAAAGAACAGAGATTTCCCAATCTTGCTTGTGGTGAGGAACTTTTAAACTCAGCCCTTTTTTTAATATCTAACTCAAATGCTACTACTAAAAGTTGCAAGGGATGTAAACTCAAAGGTCTACACATCATGTAAATGGATGGGGTGGATAAGATGTGTCTTAATGGGGATTAGGGGGTTTCTGGAGAACTGGAGGGTCAAGTTCCATCTTCAGATAACAGCTATGATTTAGCTCCAGCCACCATAGGGCATATGGGGATGAGGGTTCGGGATTGCCACATTTTCTGATTTTTTTAAAAGGAGTCACAAATTGAGAGCTTAGAAATAGAAATGCAATTTGATTTTTTAAAGTACTGTGTAGACAGAGCAAAACACATCTCCGGGGTGTCTATTTTTGACCTGTGATTTAATCCCCTTTCCTCTTCTGTCTTCAGCAGAAATGTCACACCCAATTTTATTATGTACTAATGTATTCATAGGATGTCAGAGTGGGAAGAGAGCTTGCAGATCACCTCGTTCAGTGGTTTTCAAAGCCTATTTCAGAGGTTCTTAGGGCAGAGTTTTCCAAAGTATGATTCCCCAAACAACTGAATAAAAATCACCTCAGAAGTTTGTTGAAATGGCAGACCCCAGGCCCTGGCCCCGACCTCTGGATCAGGATTTCTAAGGGATCCTCAGACTTGCCTCTGGAGTTTTTGGAATTTGGAAACTGCCTGTAAATAAGACTGATCAGCTCCCCAGGTTGCCAGAAGTTCTAGTGAGATTTCTTTGGAAAATTGAGGTCTGCTGTTCAAAGCTCATTTGAAAACCATTTCTTTCATGCAAACCTTGTAATGCATTGATTGGAAACTGAGTAAGGCCCAAAGAGCTTACTTGACTTGCTTAAAATAGCACAGTTAATTAGGGCAAAATTCTTAAAATGCATGACAAAGCTCAATGGCCTTGAGGCAGGCATCAAGCTCCCAGACCATCCAGGTTTCTGTTTCTCAGGTTTGCCACTCCTGTTATCTCTCCCTCCCAACCTTGCTTCCAATGGTCAGTCTCCTTTTTGAACACTTCAGGGGGCACACCTTAGGCAGGGACGGACTGTAGCTCAACTCTCTAATTATATGATACAATAGAAAATTCCCAAGCTGGCCATCTGTGTCAGAATAAGCCTTATGCAGAATTAGCAGGTAAATGTGACAAAGTGGCCATGAGTGCAAACATCTTGTTATGGGACACCCGGCTTGGTGCAGTGTGACCAGCTGCATCAGCCATAGAGAGTGGCCACACATCAGGCATACCTTTCCTCATTATACACATACTTGGGGAAAAAAGAATCTTCTGAGATTCTCTGGTACAGTTTTATTTCTTCCAAGTTCATTCTGTATCTTAATTTTGAATAACAAAATCTTAGCTAGGTCTGTCAGATAGGGAAGCTGTTTTAAGGAATAGCTCAGAAGAACTAGAAATTCACGAATTACTCAGTTGTCCAAAATGGCTATTCTAAAATGATGGGGGAGACTTCAAAACTAATTCTCTGAAGAGATTTAGTCAGCTTTTCCCTGGTTTCTACACTTAGTCAATACACTTGGCAAAATCAAACTCCAACTCATTCCTTTCCAAAGTATAACCCTTCTTATAATCAAAATCAAAGAGGTTGTCCAGTGTATTTTTGTGTATAGGTTAATACACACAAACTATGGCTTGGGATGATATGACAAATCCAGCAAGAATATTTGGTAGCTTTCTGCCACACCAACATCTTTCATTCTGCCTTTTATGCATGCCCATTTGCACTTATTAGAAATTCTAATTCCTTATCATGGAATACGGGATTTTGCTTTCACTGAAGACTTCCCACATCAGCACACCTAAAAGAAATGGTGAATGCAGCACAGTGAATGATGAAGTTCACAACTAGCAAACAAACCGGCCTACATCTAGAAATTGCAGATTTTCTTGACTTTCAGACTCAAGTCCTTACCTTCAGGAAGGACAATACCAAGCCAATTTCATTGTCTACTGTTCTCTCACTGAGACAGTACCCCTCCTTTCTTTGGACACACCAAATTTTTATATTTGCTGGTTTTTTGGTCAGAGACACTGTTCCCTGGATCTTCAAATAGGGATGACTTTCTCTCATCATTCAGATTTGTGCTCAAGGGTTACCTCTTTGGAGAGGCCTTCCCAGACCATGCTATTTAAAACAGACACTTCATCCCAATCACGTTCTATCCCATTACTGTTTTTTCCATTACTGTTTTATTCATAGCACTTACTTATCACTATGTGATTTTGTCTTATTTACATATCTATTAGCTTATTTATGTGATTACTATCTATCTCTCCCTAATTTATGTCCAAGAGAGTAGGAGTCTTTCCTATCCTATGCACCACTGCATTGTGAGGACCTAGACTAGCCCTAGCTTATAGTAGGTGCTTGATAAATTATTGTTGAATAGATGAGTAGGATATTTATTGAGGGTTAAATGTGGGAATAGAATTTTGAACAAAATATTCTCCTGGTCCTCAAGGAACTCATATTTTAATCTCCTGACTCCTTTAGCTTTTGATCTTACAAAAGCTGTCACCAGCATCTGTTTCCATTCTCATTTTAACCCCCATTTCAAAGATCTCCAAGAATGAATGCAATAATGAATGCTTCATCATCCTCTTCAGAGCCATTATCATACACAGACTATGAGTGGGATGCTCTTACCACCCAGTCCTGGGCAAGCAGGGTTGCTTGGATTTGAACAAATAAAACAGCTGGGTGGAAGTCCCAAATCATGTGGGTGTGGGGCCAGGGTGACACTTACCAAATGACCACACATCTGACTTGCTGCTATAGCGACTGAAGGAGAAGACTTCTGGGGATGCCCACTTCACCGGGAACTTGGTGCCTGTGGAACTGGTGTATTGATCATCAAGGACAAACCTGGGTAGAGTGGAGAAAGAATGTCTGAATGATCTGGGGGCCTGAGTCCCATTCCTTTGTGGGCACCACATGCCTGTATTACCTTGTCATCCCAAAGTCGGACACCTTGATGACTTGGTTTTCTCCCACTAAACAATTTCTGGCAGCCTGGAGTAGAGACAGGCAAACAAAAGGGAAGGGAAAACTATTGGTGAATAATCAATACAAGGAGTCTCCTATAATAATCTCAGTCTTTTGGGTTTCTATGTGCTGCTGTACGAGGGCTTTACAGATGTGAATTAAACTTCACTAGTTCCCAGAAGTGAACTAAAGAGTTAATGTGTAAGATCTCTTATCAGTATAAGTAGGTTTGGTCTTTTAGCTTCATTCCTGAGATCTTATTTGAAGAGAAATCCATGGTGTTATCTAACCAATGGTGTGCTCTAATGCAACCTGATGCAATAGGAAATGTTAATGTTAGGGATGATATAAAGAAAATGTCACGACAAAAATAAGAATGTTTTAAGGTACTAGTCCTCTTAAAACTATTCCTCAATAGGAAGAGTACCTAATCCCTAATTAGTATCACAGAATTGTCCACTGAAAGAACCCTAAGTGATAAAAAAAACCCACTCCTTTTTTCACATTTTAAATGTGGCTACAATTCCCAAGGGGGATATGTTAAAATGAATATCCTGAGCTCTGACCTCCAGAGAGATTCTGAGGATGGTTTTAGCACCTCCCAATGTGATTGTGGAAGGTCCTTGAATAATAGTTTGAGAAAAATTGTGCTTGTCCATTTCCCTCATTTTACTACGAGGAAACAAAGGCACAGAAAGGTTAAGGAGAGGCTGTAAGCTTCATTTTGGAAGAGTTTAAATTCAGATTCAGAGGATACAAGTTATCCTCTGGGATTAAGGCTGGGATTAACACTGACTGAGTCCTACTAGGATATCCCCAAGTGGGTGGAAGAAGGAAGAAGTTGAGAGTGGACAGGAGATGTCTGTGACTTGTTATGTATCAACATATTCCCAGTATGGGTAGCTCTACATTTCAGTGGGATGTACCCCTTCCTCCCGGACTTGTAGATGTGTGCCCTGCATCCTCTTACCAGGTCTCTGTGGATGACACATGCCTCCTCCAAGTAGGCCATGCCTTCACACACATCCAGGCACATGCCCAGTAGGGTTTCTGCAGCAAAGAGTCCCCGCTGGTTGCGAAGATAATCTGACAGGCAGCCGTGTTCCATGAACTCAAACACCAGGCAGATGGGAGCTTGCTCTAGGCATACCCCATACAGCTGGACCAGTTTGGGGTGAGAGAGTTTCCTGGAGGAAAAAGGCAAGGGGTGAGATGGTCTAAACTCAGTCTTACAAAAATGCATTCCCTCCCCAAACAAAAATAACCTGAAAGATAGAGAGGAGTCAGATGGTATGTGCAAGGACAAATGGAGGCCAGTGTGGCTGGCGCATCTTGGACCAGAGGAGAGATCGGGGGGGATAAGACTGGGGAGTGGACAGGGCAAGACCATGACAGGTCTTGTAGACCATAGTGAGGAGTTTCATTTTGTTCTCCATGCCATTTAACCCATCACTAGATTTGAGCAGCAAAGTGGTGTAACATGACATCAAAATGGTATTTAAGGAACACAGCACAGAACATCCTCCCCAAGATGTCTTTGTGTACTCTTGATTTGACCACTCACATCATGACTTCAGCCTCCTCTATGAAGTCCTCTTCTGACATAGCCCCTTCTTGAATGGTTTTGATGGCCACCTTGTCCTTGTTAAGCCAGTAGCCAAGATGCACCAGCCCAAACTGTCCACTGCCAATCTCCTGCACAAAAGTGAGCTCAGTGGGATCAATCACCCATTTCCCTGGAAAAGAGAGACAAGTTTTTCCAGGGCTGGCATGCAATAGATAATGAGGTATAGGGCTATAAGGAGACTATACAGAACCCTAGATAGAATGTTACTGTATTGTTAATATAACCCAAAGATGGCAAATAGTATAAGCTTTAGACTTAGACCTATCATGGATAGATAAAATTATTATCTTCCTACCCCAAATAATAACATAGGATATGCATTGAACACCATGAAAAATGTATGTAGGAGATTATACGGAAGAAAGACGGAAAATGGCATTAATCAAGATATCCAAAGAAAGTAAATGAAAGTGTTCTTGTAATGTCTCAACTATTTTTATACTTGATTAAATATGTTTTATTGCTATTTCTCACATAGGGCAAATTTCATTTGAGCTGATCATTCATTCATTCATTCATTCACTCATTCATTTATCCACCAAGTGCATCCATAGCACTCTGCTTGGCCATAGCAGGGATTGGGAGCAAGGAGGTGTGGATTCCAAGGGGCACACAGTCTGGCATGTGGTAGGCTTTCAAGAAATGTTCAGTAAACGAAAAAAAGGAATCCGATTCTCAATTTTCACACTGACAAAATAAGTAGACTCATAAAATAATCTCTGCGATCCCATCCAGCATGGATATATTAAGATTCTACAGTTATTAGAATTACTTTATTTTCATAAGGAGGCTAAAGGGGTATTACCCTTCCCTGGCATTTGGTTTTGTATCATAAATAGCTCAGTTTCTACCTCTTTGAGGCAGAGACTGAACAGAAAGTAGTATTGAGTTCCTGCCATGTACAGATATGGTGCCAGTTAGGGATGGAGAGTCTATAGCAATGTTTCTCAAAGTATGAGTCTCTAACCAGCTGAGGAAAAATTACCTAGAGCATTTGTTTAAAAGGCACATTCCAGGACTCCATTATCAGGGATTGTGTTTTGGTAAGTGTTAGATAGTGTCCAAGAGCCAACATTCTTTTTTTTTTTTTTTTTAAGATTTATTTATTTATTTTTAGAGGGGAGGTGAGGGAGGGGCATGGAGAGAGAGTCTTAAGCAACCTCCTCGTTGAACACAGAGCCCCATGTAGGGCTTGATCTCAGGATCCTCAGATCATGACCCAACAGAAACCAAGAGTCCAACGCTTAACTGATTGTGCCACCCAAGTGCTCCCAGGAGCCAAAATTATTAATAAGCATCCCAGATGACTTAGATGTACACTGAAGTCTGAGAACCACCTGTTTAGGAGATACAAAATGAAAATACTCCAGCCTCGACAAGCACAGTTTAGGGGGATGCAAACTCAAATGTTTTTAGGTTCCAGGCAGAAAAAGCAGAGGGAAGAAGTTCCAAAGGATGAGGGAATAACAAAGCTTGTGGCACTAGAGATGCAAGCCTAGATTGTATCTAGGCTTTGCCTAAAGGCACTGAAAAAAAAATTAACACCATGTCATGGCAGACAAACTTTTCTGAATGCGTCCAGCTTCCAGCCCTTGCAATGGACCATACACAGCAAACTTATATGATACAGAAGTTCTAGAAGATAGATGGGAATATGGTCCCAGGCATTATTTTCTAGTATATTTTTTTCTAATGGTGGATAGTAGAGTGCTCTGTACAAAGTAGGTCCTTGATAAACAGTCACTGATGAACTCCTAAGTAAAACCAATGAACCTTCATTTGGCCTTGATAAATGTGTATATATATATATATATATATATATATATATATATATATATATATCTTACTACACTCTGTAAATATTCCTTTGTGCACATCATATCAGATATACAGTGCACCTGTTGTAATGGTTATTTTAAGCCTGGGGAATAATTAAGTACATGGCAAGTCCATATAGAATTTGCCCCAGACCTTTAGGGATGTGACTAATGCAAATACATAACATTGCTGGATGCACTCTCACCGTATCTCAGTCCCGCAGTGACTGGTGCTTTCTGCCTCCAAGAACAAACTGGGTGCCGGAGTCTAGTGACCAGACCTGGGTTGATTACGAAGTGAAAGGCAGTAGTTAGAATTTTACCGTAGCAACTGTTCAAGTCCAATCACCAGGAAAAATATAATCCAATGCGAAAGCTATTTTTATTCTGGAAAACAAATCCCGAAGCCCAGTCACTGATATTACACCCCCTCCAACAAGAGTCATAAACACAGATGGGCACGTGGTGAAATCCCATGGGTCTAACAGCAGAATTTGCTAATGGAAAATATATAATATGAGCAAATATTTGGCATTGTTTCCTATTTGTAGATTTAGTTATTATTTATGGTCAGCTTGTCTGAGATGAAGAACCTGGCAGGACATTTATCATTTTTCTCCAAGTTTCCCTGTGAGGGTTCCCCGCTGGCCCCTTCCTTTAGAACTCACCTGCTCCATTGTGTTGGTGATAATTGATGAGGAGAGGAATGGAGTCAAACACGTACTTCTCAGCCACATAATATCGCTTGGGGTTGTCATTTGTTTCTTTAATGTGATAGTGCTTGATACAGGGGTTGTTCTCACTTAAACAAATGAAACATAAATTCAGTGATTATTAACAAGCAATGTTTAGACATAAAAGTGTCTGCTGGTAGCCGATTCCTGTTAGCTTTGTTTTTTACCCTCTCAGAAGGATGGCAGGTATATTTCAACTTGTGTGTCAGTCTTGACAGGGTAGCCCTGGGTGCTATAGTAAGAAGGACTCGGAGGCTGCATCTAGACCCAGTTAGAACCAGGCCCATGATGGATTGGAGATGTTTCTTCTACAACCACGCAGTGGGTAATGGTCTTGTGTGTGCTACATGCTTTCCTCCTGTGTGTGTGGATTTCACTAACTGTCAGCATACGATAAGGGAACACTGGACCCTTAATACTTATGTGACTTTGTAGAGTAAAGAGTTAACATAGCAGCCCTGAATGCTTTTTTTTAGAAAGGCCTGCTTGCAAATTTGACCCGTGGCTAGCATCTGAGAACTTGGATTTTGGGAGGGCTTTCACCATTCTCTAACTGATAAGGATGGCTCCCTGTTCCTAAATTGTTTGTGTAACACTGTGGTTTATGTTCAATGGCTGCTTTTCTTTGGGGACTCTGGAATTTTGCCATGTGCTAGGCAGAGGGTACCTAGGTGGCCGGCCCCCAAGTGAAAACCTTGGGCACTGAATCTCTCATGAGCTTCCCTGGTAGACACCATTTTACCCTGTTGTCGAAGCTTGTTGCTGGAGGAATTAAATGGAGTCCTGTATGACTCCACTGGGAGAGGATTCTTGGAAGCTCATGTTTCACTTCCTCTGGATTTTGCCCCATGTGCCTTTTTCCTTTGCTTCCTTGATTTGTATTCTCCTGCTATAATAAGTCTTAGCCTTGAATATGACTATATGCTAAGTCCTGTGAGTTTTGGTAGTAGGTCACTGAACATGGAGGTGGTCTTGGAGACCCTCAGCATAGACTTTATTTCTCATTCTTTCTCCATCATATTTCATGGAGCTGCAGGTCACTTTCCTCCCTGTCCCCAGCCATGGCAAGGCATGGCCCCTCTGTGATGTGCATTGTCTTCTTTCTCATCCCTGGGCAGCTCCCTTCTTCTCCACCACATGTGTAGACCTTGCTCTTGCTCTGAATTTTGCTCATGTCCTCATTCTCCAAGAAGTATTCCCTGAGGACACCTTAATAATAATTTTTCTCTTTCCTCTTAATTCTTACCAGACTTTGCCCATTGCCAAACTGCTTTGTTCTTACTTACTCTTTAATTAGAAGAGAATTTGAGAGCTAGATAGGCTCTTAGACATTGTTTTACAGAGAGCAGGAACCTGGGATACAGAGCGGCAGACAAGCAGGGTCTTGTAGTCAGCCAGCTGGAGCAGAACAGTGGTTTGACCACTTGAGCTCCATTATCTCATGAAGGTGCCATTGGTTCTTTGAACCTTGGTTTTTTCTTTTATTTAATATTTTATTTATTTATTTGACAGAGAGAGAGAGAGAGAGAGAGAGAGAGAGAGAGAGGAAAGAGAGAGAGAGAAAGAGGGAGAACAAGCAAGGGAAGCTGCAGGCAGAGGAAGAGGGAGAAGTAGGCTCCCAGCTAAGCAGGGAGCTCAATGTAGGGTTCATCCCAGGACCCTGTGATCATGACCTGAGCTGAAAGCAGACACTTAACCAACTGGGCCATCAAGGTGCCCTAGCCTTGTTTTCTGTTTTGTTTTGTTTCCTATGTGGAAGGAGCACAGTAACTCCTGCCTTCAGAGTTTGTTAGGATCAGAAACAGTCTGTAAAATTCTGGCACATGATAAGGGTTTAATAAATAGTAGGTAGCTTTATTAGCAGAGCTAGAACTAAAATACGTATCTTTTCACTTGTGGCTGAAAGTATCTATTCTCTGTGGGCTAAATTATAAACTCATCAAATGCAGCCCAAGTATTTTATTTCCTTAGAGCTCTGCACTCAGGGGTGCTGACTTGGAAGAGAACCTGGTACCTGGACCTGGCTCTGTTATTTTCCAGCAAAATAACTTGAGTTGTGTCAAGTTAGTTAGTCTCTGGCATTGGTTTTCTCAGAGAGATCAGGGAAAGTACACAATTTCTAGTGATGTCTCTACCTCTTTCACTGTCTGATGTTGCTGTGTGTGGCTTGTTGCTCACACCCACCTCAGGACTGTCTCTCCCCACTTTGCTGAGCTAGCACCATACCTTACAATGGCTTTGGTGAAAACAGATACAGTATATGTTCCTGGAGTTCTGGAATCTCGTACCATGAAGGCTCCTTCTTTGCCCTAGGATAGTTAGAAGATACAGAAGGTTAGCAATCCTAGGAAACCAGGCTCACGCCTCCAGCTCCACTTTCTTGTCTATGAAAGGAGGAAATACAGTTTTCAGTGGCCAGTTTTGTACAGAGCAGACTTTCAGCAATAATGACTACCATTTCATTTGATCATTCAACAGATATTTCTTTAGGCCCTACCATGGATCAGAGGCTTCTGGTAAATGAAGACAGATAAATACAAGCTCTGCCCTTTTGGAGCTCCCCATGAAGCAGGCTCATTACAGATGTCATCCAACCCTCACTAGAACATTGCAACCTAGATTTTATATCCTCAGTTAAACTGATGAGGACACTGAATGCCACAGAACTTAAGTGATTTTCTCACAAACCACAACTAGTAAGTGGCAGACCTGGGACTTGAACTTTGAAAGTGGCATGTGAGCAAAGCCTATGTTCACCCTACTGCTCCATGACACCTAACTCAACAAATGTGAGAAGCCACTTCTCCGTTCCCTTCGAAGGACACAAAGCTTTCTGGTCTGGAAGCTTCATCTGTTCCTTAATGGGAATGTATGTATTGGGCCCTTTTTAGCACCCTTTTCAGAGTGTTGATTTTGCTGTGGGCAAAAGGAGAAAGAAAACCCGTGAAGTTCCTGGTCACATGAGGGAAGTAGACAGAAGGGAAAACCCCAAGAATGTACTCTTCACCCCCCTATGACAGTTTGCCAGCGCTGATGAAAAAAATATAAGCAAATGGCTAAGCCAATATATTCATTCCTGATGGGAACTTGAAAAATCTTAACTTTGTTTTGAGTACTTCATGTCTAATGTTCTGTTCCTGCCCAGCTGTAAATCTGTGCTGGCAATATTTGCAAAAGCTATTACTATGATTTATTTAACTTCAACATACTGAGGACCACAAGTGAGGGCTGGAGAAACACATGAGCTCCATAGGAGAGCCACACATACTGGTAGCGTATGGAGCAGAGTATATACAATTTAGAACAATGCAAGCCTCTCTATCCCCCCATCCCCAAAGTGGATTATCTATACACAGTAAAAGCAATACACAGAGATGGCTATGCTAATTGTTTGAATCCTAGAATATCAGCATTATAGGATATTTAGCAGCATCCCTGGCTTCTATCAACTGGATGTGAGACACGGCCAAGTGTTCCCTGGGGAAGAAAGTCACCCCGGTTGAGAACTACTGATCTGGTCTAACTCCCTACACCCCTGGGTCCTACACTTTGTTGATAATCACAATCACCTGAAGAATCTGAAGCAAAAGACAAAACAAAACAACAACAAACAGTTAACCATGCTTCACCTATACACTTAGAATCTCTAAGACTGGCACCCTGGTTCCTGAACTTTTTAGAAGCTTGACATATGATTCTTATAGACATCCAGGTTTGGTCTCCATTGATTCAACTGAACATGTAGCTCTTATTTATAATAGTTCTGATGAGTTGTCTCTATCTCTCAGAAACGATTATAAGTTAGAAAGCTCACACAGAACTATAACCTCTATCTCTAGCTTGGCCCTAAACCTGCAGGTGTGTGTGTTGTGTGTGTGTGTGGGGGGCAGGGTGTGCCTAGAGACAATTGGCCCTTACATCATTGTGCATTCTTGTCAAGCCTATAATTTATCACATAAATATGGAACTTCCACAATTTTCTTATCTCTTCTGGGATTTTAAGAATCTATTTTGAAAATATGAGGAGGATGGAAGGTAGAGGGATTGGATGAAGGGAGCCAAAAGATATAAACTTCTAGTTATAAGGTAAGTAAGACACAGGAAGTAATGTACAGGATGATGACAACAGTTAACAGTATTGTATTTTCTATTTGAAAGTTGCTAAGAGATAAGATCTTAAAATTTTTCATCACAAGGGAAAACAGTCTGTATCTATATGTAGTGATGAAACTTATTGTATTTTTTTGAAACTTATTGTATTAATCATTTTGCAATAGATACATATATCTAATTATTATATCGTACACCTTAAACTTACAAAATGCCATATATCAGTTATATCTTGATAAAACTGGGGGAAAAAAAGAAATTTGAAGCTGAGACCTGAATCTTCAGGTCTTTATTGCTTAGCCATGGTCTCCCTATCCCAAGGCTGTGAGTGTGAGCTGCTCAGGTTGCTCCCTGAAAATGGGGGAAGAATCAAGGAAAATGCAGAAAGCTGCTATATTTCTTTTCTAAGATATCCTGAACAGTCCTAGTGTTCTTTGTTCACATAGAATTTATTTTAGTAATTTTTATTTAATAATTTTCTTCTAAAAAAATAATAATTTTCTTCTAAATTTAAGAAAATGCATTATAATCTTTCTGGAGCAATATATGATCTTGAGCCTGTAGGTAGCCTCCCACATTATCCACAAAGTGTTCTGTGCAGTATCTTAGACATGGTGAGAACAGAAGAGAGCTAAACAGATTCTTATTTTCCTTTTCTCAGATATAAATGTAAACTATTTTTCCATTGAAATATTAAAGACCCTTTTAACATTTGCTTACACATCATCCTTTAAAAAAAACTTGATTTTCCAAGCATTAGATTTTTCCCCCTTTGGGGTCAGTAGTTTATTTAATTTCTAGAGTAAAGGTGATCTATGTGACATAAAAAAATCCCAGATTAGGTTCATTTGATTTTAAGATAGCTTTTGAGGCATAATTTATATACCATGAATTCCCCCAGTTTGAGTGTATAATCCAATGATTTTTAGGAAATTTATAGAGTTGTGCAACTCAATCTAATCTTAGAACATTTCCATTACTCCCCAAATATACCTCTGTTTTATTTGCACCCCTGTCACATTGGTATGCTTTCTGTATTATAGGTTTGCCTATTCTAGATATTTCGTGAAAATGAAAGAATTAATATGTGGTCTTTTGTGCCTGGCTTCTTTCACTTAGAATGTTGTTTACAAGATTTTTCCAAGTTGTAGTGCGTATCAGTACTTCATTCCTTTTTATGACTGAATAATATTCCATCATATGGCCATACCACATTTTGATTAACCATTCATTAGCTGATGGATGTTGGGCTGTTTCCACCTTGTGGCTACTGTGAATAATGAATCCATGTCTGGCTTTTTTTGCTTGACATCGCGTTGGTGATATTTGTCCATGCATTACATGTAGCATAGTTTGTCTTCAGAGATTTCCTTCTTTGCCAAATATAGAAGCTTTTTCTCTTCCCTCATTGGAATGTGATGGGTTAAACCCAAGGCAGGAAGAAACAAAACTTCAGTAGACGAAGATTTTATCTGTGTATCTAAGTTATTCAAAAAGGGGAAGAAAGAGACCAAAACACCCCCCATAAAAACCAACAACAAAACAAACCCAGAAGTTTATCAAGTGTCTGTAAAGGGGGGAGTACAAATATCTCTTCTATTTAATTAGGAATGTTTTATTGTTGTTCTTCCAAAGAAGCCATTATTATTGTTATTTTTAAAAATTGTGATCAGAGTGGGGCTTAACTGTTAACAAGAGTGATCCACAGGCGTGAGAAAAAGGGGTGGTAAGGTTTGCAGTCAGCTCAGCTGAGCATGGGAGGCTCAGAGCTCTTCCTCCCCCACCTCCCTACCCTGTAGTTGCTCTAAGTGGCATTCAGTGAGGGTGACAGGAAATTGGTCTGGGGCTGAGGCGGCCTAGAGTTCTGAGGAAAACAAGGCATACTGCATGTGCCTAACTGCCTACTTCCTGCAAGGGGCTCAGAAGAAGTTGCAGCCCCCAAGAACACTGGAGCTTAAAGGGTCTTTCTCACATGACTGCCATGCAAAGGGGTACTGACTAGTACAAGGCAGCCAGAAGGGTGGCCCTTACTCCCTTGGGACATTTTCGAGGTCTCGGTTTACCTTTTACTAATTCACCTAGAAAAATAAAGAGGTGGGGGGATCCCAGGGTGGCTCAGCGGTTTAGCGCCTGCCTTTGGCCCAGGGCATGATCCTGGAGTCCCGGGATCGAGTTCCGCATCGGGCTCCCAGCATGAAGCCTGCTTCTCCCTCTGCCTGTGTCTCTGCCTTTCTTTCTCTCTCTCTGTGTCTATCATGAATAAATAAATAAAATCTTAAAAAAAGAAAAAGAGGTGGGATGCCTGGGTGGCTCAGTAGTTGAGCATCTGCCTTTGGCTCAGGACATGATCCTGGGGTCCTGGGATTGAGTCCCACATCGGGCTCCCAGCAAAGAGCCTGCTTCTCCCTCTGCCTGTGTCTCTGCCTCACTCTCTGTACCTTTCATGAATAAATAAATAAAATCTTAAAAAAAAAAGAAGAAAAGAAAAACAAAGAGGCAACAATAGGGAAAAAAGGTCATGGAGGTGGTGAAATACATGGATGGGGATTACGGGGACAGGAGACTAGAACTTAACTCTATAGTCCCTTGTTAACTGTGTCTGTGTGCATAGATGTACCCCTCTTCTAGTCCAGAACTATGCCACTGATTCATCCCCTGAATTTGGCCCCAGTTTACTCTTCTGTAACATAGATGATCTTTAAAGAGAATTCTTTCTCTACGAGCCTATAATTCTGTGAATTCCAATTGCTTCCTGATTAAATGTATGAGCTTCAGTTTCCTCATTTGTAAAATGCAAGATTGCTGGGAAAATTAAAGTGCATAGAAGCCTTCCTGGAATATACCAGAATGAGGACTATTAGGGCTATCATTAGCCATCATTATCACATTTGATGGTATACCATCTGTTGGAGGTGTTAATTCCACTGTTTGCCTTTATCTGAAATATGTTGACATACTAGGAGTATATTTCCTTTTTTCTGCCCATATGATTTAAAGGTGAATCTACAGAAGGTAATCTCAACACACAGGGTATAGGTTACTGTAAAAGACAGACTAATAATTCATAGCCTGTCATGTGGCATTACACTTGAGAAGAATGTCTCTGACACATTCAGGAGTTGGTTGTTTTCTTCTCTTGATACAAACCCATTATTAAGTCATTTTTAGCTCATAGAAATATAATAACCCAATGCCTAAGAGTAGGGCTCCTGCCTGAAATTCAGGTCACCCAAAGGGTGCAATGCTGTAAGGTATGGAATACTTACTCACAAGGAATTTACCCTCTACCTAAATGGGTTAAGACAGAAGAGAAACTCCTGAGGCCCAAAGCAGTGTGAGAACAGTGCCACTGGAGAAGTAATGACATTGCACTATGAGGGTTCAAAGATCAGGCCACCATATTCCATGGCCAGGGATACGGGAAGCATGACAGGCGTCTTAGAGGTGATATTATCTGATAAATTGATAGGACGTTGTAGGAGATGCTTTTCTGCAGTTTCCAAACTTGGGTTAGTCTCAGAATCACCTGGGCGCCATTTCTAGAGGTTCTGACTGGTGAGGGCTGGAATTTGGAATTTGCATTTTTAAAAAGATCCCCCAATGCTTCTCATGATCATCCAGGTTCTCTTTAAGCATGGCTGTTAATTTAAAAAAATTATGAAGCATTTGATGTATTCATTCATTCAACAAATATTTTTTGAGCAACTGCTTTGCCGTAAATACAATCTAGGTGCAACAGGAACAAGATAAAGTCTTTATATTTTAGTGGAGAACTGTGAATGGGGCAGTACCTCAGGACCCGTAGTTAATAAAAATGAATCAATCCACCTTTTAAGGTTCTTATACTTGTTAGATAAAGAGATACTAAACACACCCAGGAAACAATTCTGCTATTGTTTCAAGCAGTGGACAATCCAGGGAATCACTGAAGTTTACCCTTTTATTACCTAATGAGGCAAAGAGGATTTGGTAAAGTAGTTCAGAATATTAGCAGGGAAGAATGTCTCAACTGCCCCAGCAGGCAAAGTGTATTTAAATGTCTCCAAAGTACTGCTGTAAAACGGGAAACCTCCTCAGCTTGTCATTCATGTGGGCTGTTTCAAGTGCTCTATGGGTAACGACACTTCATTAACCAATGTGCGATTGAAAATAACACAACCATACTTGTTTAAACTCATTATAATTCAGGTTTTAAGTTAATTTGGCAATCCTCTCAATTAGTTCCAATCAGTCAGGTTTTACTATGTTGTCCAATAACATAGGTTGGGGAACTGGGAGCTGAGTCAGCAGCCCAGACAACACAAGTTTGACTTGAAAAAATACAGATTCCCAGGAACTACCTCTGGAGATTCTGATTCTGCAGGTCTGGGGCGGGGCCCACTGGGATGCTGGATTTCTAAGAGTTGTACAGTGATTCGAATGCATGGTCTCCTGGGGACTGCAGGAAATAATTAAGTGCTGAGTTGATGTGGAACCAAGGAGAAACCAGAGTCCTGTCATGACTCAGCTCAATTCCTCCCCACCCCCCCTCCCCATGAGATTTGGAACTCCTCAGGGTCTTCTCTGAACTCGGAGGCCACTGAAAGCCTGTCCCATATTCATAGTTTACCTTGGATTATCCCCTCACTCTTCAGTTTGTCTTGTTTCCCAGTAGAGTCTAAGGCTTACAGAGGTCAAAGATCCTGTCTCAAGTACCCCTAAGGGCTTAGTCTTGTGCTCAGCAAAATCATAAGGTACTCGAGCTTAGAGCCAGCAATTGTAATCAAGGAAATGGTGCACACACACCACGGCCGGGGGGTAGGGGTGGAGTGGGGGGGGGGCGCTGCTAACGGAGACAGCTGTCTGAACACAGGCTGCCTCTCATGCATCCCTCCCTGGGAAGCACACACAGTCTTTTGGGAAATCCATAAACAACTGAACTTGCTCTCTTTGATGAGAACAAGCTACCGAAGGGCAGAACATCTCACCTTGTCCTCTATGCTAGCTGCTTGCTAAACGGCAACTTAGCCGAAAAAAATGAAGTTCAGTGTTCCCAGGATGACTGTGGATTTTCCTTCTCCCCAGCCTTTTCCTCTTATAGAAGTTCTATTTTTGCCTTTGGTAGAATGAATCAATCTGTTACCAGTTTCCCTTTCTAGAAAAGTAAATAGCATGCTAATAATTAACTGTATTGCTTCGAATTATTCTTTGGCACTATTCATTAACCCTCCACCTTCCCATCACAGCCTTTCACTCCCTTCCCGGCCTGGTCCCATGTTCCCTTCTCTGTGGCTCATCCCTAACCACTGTGCAAATAGTTGGCTACCAGGTTGGGTGACCAGCTGTCCTAGTTTGCCCAGGACTGAACGGGGCGGGGATTCCTGGACACAGGACTCTCAGTTTTAAAACTGGGACCATCCCAGGCAAACCAGGATGAGTTGGTCACCCCACCTGCATTGTGTGCAGGAAAGATTTGCAGTTTTATTTAAAATTCTTAAAGATAGAAAGATCTTTAAACCCAAATGGGAAAATGTTGTATGGTAAAATGGCAAGAATAGGGTTGACATTTTGGCACAGGGTGACTAATGCTTCAGTCAACTCATACTTACTGTTTACTGGTGTCACCAGTAAGGCTAGTGTTGGGCACAGGTCATTAACATCGTCTGAATATCAGACTCACCTGGAGAGATTTTTCTCTGAATTACTAATGCCAAGATCCTACCAACTAGATATTCGGATTGACTTAATGTGGGGTGGGGCTTGGGCACTGGTATTTTAAAAAATATTTCCCAGAAGATTCTAATGTGCAGACAGGCCTGAGAATCACTCCTCTAGGCATATATGCTGGTAAAGTAATTGATTGCTCTGGGGAGGACTTTTTCTGAGAAACTCCATGCAGTTGGTTTCTCTGAAAGAGCTATAAATGCAATATTCAGTGGACTCAAAGTGTGATCTGTGAATGTGTGCTAGTTGGCAAATTGTTGCTGCTCTGCCACACACAAAAAGAGAAACTGAGAGTAAGCATTTAGAAATTTTTTATAGCAATCAGAGTAATTTTCTGTCTAATGAATCTAAGACTAGTAAAAGAATGAACTTGCATTTTTTGGTGTCTTGGCCCCGTTATTTTTTTCTAGTTATTAGAAAAAAATTAGTTCATTTTTATTTATTTTACAAATGTAAGTCTGTGACAAATTTGAAATTGAAAACCAACCACAAAAAGAGTGATCCATCAATACAGATATTTGAGAGGCACTGTCCTAGAACAACAAATGACCTTCTGGTCTAGACAGAGAGGGTTCACCTTGAGTGCCAATCAACTGATGGCAGCTGCCTGGAGCACCATGTTGAGGAGGATCCTAAAGCCATGGACCATGATCAGTTGTGTCACATAAGATTAGGAGCAAAGGGTGACAGTATGAGTTCTAGGTAACTATCATCGCTGATTGAGGATATGTCCATCTTGTATTCATTGAGAAACTAAGGTCCAGGAAGAAGAAAGTTACTGTGTTGGTAACAGAACAGGAACTAGAACCTGTACTTTTCCCATCACACCATGCTTTCCTTCTTCTCATTACTCTCTCCCTTAATTCTGGCATCCCTGAGCAAGATCAGACTTGCTACCCATACTGCATGGCTCTTGAGAAGTGCTGCATAAAAATCAGTTAAAACAAGCGATATATTTCTTCTGGATACACAACCCAACCCAGTAGAATCTAAGTCACAGTCACCCTTGACCTAGTCAGAGAAGTAGGCAAGGCAAACTAGCCCCATGGCTCCCCAGGGTCAGCCATCGCAGCCAGAAAGACCACTATACCTGTTGTGACAGTTGTGTGTCACTAATAACGCCTTGGACCCTCCCTGAGTTTCTTATCGTATCATATATATGCTTGTTTCTATAAATCCCCAGAATATTTTCACTGGACATGAAAACCACTGTAATCCAGTATGTGATTTACTGTTGGCATAAAGCACAACATGGCTGGAAAGAAAAAAAGCAAAATTTGTGTTAAGTCTAAAGGTCGGTTAAGAAGACTTACTGTGTCTAAAAGAAGTTTTTCAGCTTTGTCTCGACTGATACTCTTATTGTACCACCTGAAAGCAGGAAAAAGTCATATGTCAATGCAGTTAAATTATTTTTATTATTTACTTATAAAAGATAATGCTAGAAAATGATTTGGTCATTTTCTGTCTATACCAGTGCTTTCAAACTTAAAAACAAAGGCACGAACCATTTCCAGGTAATAAAATGTTTAATTGGAAGGGAACAAATGAATCAGAATTGGTAAAGTATTGGTAATTTTTGAAACTGTGTTTTGAGTACATGGAGGTTCGTTATATTATCCTCCCTACTTTGGTGCATGTTCAAAATTTTCCATGATAAAACTTTAGAAAAACTTTAGTTTCTCCATTTCATAAGTCCGTGGGTGATTATAAATAGAATGAGGCTAGGACAGCTATAAAAATTAAGTAAAATTTGGAAGTTTAGGCTTGTAAAGCAAATGCAGTGTTTTTCTCATTTAGACTGGTTTTCAAGATCTGCAAAGTAATTATATTATTTCTATAATTTGGGGGTCTGGTAAAAAACCTAAAAAGTGGTAAGAAGAATATGAATGATTTTTAGGGATGAAGTTTTTGAATGTTGCTGTTAACATGAACCACATCTTGGCTTCCCTGGCTACTTCTTAGATAAGAGGAGATAGAATGATTATCAGTTAACAACCAGTTTTAGGAAAGTATAAACCCCAGAGGAGAGAAGTTCTGGGTGGGCAAGGAATACTACTTGTCAAACTTGTTGGGCTGTTAGAAAGTAGCCACAAATAAGTGGATCCATCTGGACTTTTGAACATCATGCAACTGAATGGTATTTTTTTAAAAAAGATTATTTATTTATTTATTCATTCATTCATTCATTCGAGACAGAGAGAGAGAGAGAGGCAGAGACAGAGACACAGACAGAGGGAGAAGGAGGCTCCATGCAGGGAGCCCGATGTGGGGCTCGATCCCAGGTCTCCAAGATCAAGCCCTGGGTCGAAGGTGGCACTAAACCGCTAAGCCACCCAGGCTGCCCCGGTATTTTATACCTCAGTGGGCTCTTGAAACTTATCTAGTTGAGGGATGGAAAATATGCTTCATTTCATGTGCAAGCTCTGATCAGTAGCTGCCTAAAGCTATGCACCTCAGCTCAGTAGGTAGGTGTGTCACTAAGAGTGATGTCTATCCTGAGTTCAAGGATGGGGAGGGAATGCCAGCTAGAATGTCTCCTTCATCTTGTCTGACCCTTCAGTTTAAGGAAAAGGGATCTGAGATTCAGCCTGGTGAGAAAACTTGCCCAAGGGTATGCCGCCAATCAGGGCAGGAGACCTGAAGCCAATCAATGGATATACCAAACCATGATTTTGTTCCCAGCTGGTATATTTTTGAGTTCTTATGCAAATATCACCTGAAACTAGACAATATTAAGTTCAAGGATAAAAAGTTATCATATTGAGTATTTTTAATACATGCATACATATATATGTATGTATATATGTATATTTAGAAATAGATAATACAATTCTAATATAAACATAGATATATTTCTAATATAAATATTGTATATCTAATGTAAAAATATATTTTAAAAGTATATGTGCATGTGTATATATATGTGTGTATATATATATATGTACTTCTAAATGTCTGGATGTCTGCTTGTGAGTCATTTTATTCTCTAGCTATGATTCTATAATCTGAAAATGCAAACTGACAGTATGTAGAATAGATAGGGCTCACAGACTGTTTTGCTTGTATGGTGTCATGTTTTGTTTTGTTTATGACTTAAAGTACCATCGGGAGGGGGCATACACTTTTTTATTTGCCCCAGGCTCTACCATTCTCTAGTGCTTTATACTCTGTTGGAATTTTGAGTTTGCCCCTTCTATCGTAAATGATGAGATTCTGATTAAAAGCAAAAACAAACAAAAGTTCCCAGCCTAGTGATCATTTGAAATAAATGCCTATTTTTTCCTAAAGGCATTGACTATAAAAATGAAAGAATTTTATTTAAGCATATTTCATACATGTTTCATTGCGGCTCAAGTATTCTTGGAACCGATGACTCTTCTGTTAGCTGAGGGAGGGGCTACTCACACATACTTGATCAAAGCCCGTCTCAGGTTGAGAGACTCTTCAGAAAATGATAGCTCTTCACTACAGAGTCCATTAGAATTTAAGCAACAAATAACTTGACCACATTTGAACTAATAAGAGCCCAAATGAGTTGATAGAAGTCTTCATTAGCTAATATTCTTCAACCCTGGTATCTTACATTTGGTAAGGACTTAAATATTTTTCATTTTTAAATAATTTCAAATGTATAGAAAAGGTGTAAAATACTATAAAAGGGCTCCCATATACACTTGACCCAAATGAACTAACTTCTGACATTTTATATATTTGCTTTACCATTCCCTCTGAATATATATATGTATATATATATATACATACACACATATATATATATAATTCCTAACCATTTGAGAATAGACTTTTACTCCTATGTATTTCTAAGAAATAGAACATACACTTATATAAACATGGTACAATTACCGAAATCAGGAAATTTAACATTAGTGCAATACTATTATCTAATTTCAGACTTGGTTTGAATTTTATTGGTTGTCCCAATGATGTGTTTTGTCACTTTTTTTTTTTTTTTTTTTTTTAAGAGAGGAAGAGAGAGAGAGAGGTGAGGGAAAGGAGCTGAGGAAAAGGAAGAGAGGGAATTTTAGGCAGGCTCCAAGCACAGCATGGGCCCAACACCAGGCTCAATCTCAGGATCCTGAGATCGTGACCCGACCTGAAATCAAGAGTCAGACACTTAACCAACTGAGCCACCTAGGTGGCCCTATTTTTTTTTTTTTTTTAATGGCTCAAGATTGCTAGTCATCTCCTTAGGCTCCTTTAATGTGGACCAATTTCTCAGTCTTTTGTGTCTTTTATGATATTAACATTATTAAAAAGCCAGTTATATTGTAGAATATGAATCTGTGTATTATTTTCTCATGATGAGATTCAGATTATGCATGTTTGGGCCAGGGTAGCACAGCAGTGATGTTGTGTCCTTCTCAGTGTATCACGTCAGGAGACTTGTGTTGTGAACTTTGATCACTTGGTTAAGATAGAGGTTTATCAAATATTTCCACTTTATTACTAATAAGTGATTTATGAGAAGATACTTTGAAACTAGGTAAATATCAAACTTTCACCTCCCTAGTTCTGAAATTTTCATTGACGTTTCTTCTCTGAATTAGTTGATACTTTGAGTTACAAATGGTGATTTTTAAACGTGGTCATTCCTTCTACATTCATTAGCTGGCACTGTATGGTAAGAAAGAAATTTCTAGTCTATCAAACTATGCTTGTTATTGATTCTTATTTTATTCAATGGATTGTAGTCCATTACTGTCATTACTTATTTTGATACTCAAGTTGTCTTATATTTGGCCAGAAGGTATAATTTTAAGCTGACTTCTGTGTCCATTTCAAGAGTCCACATCATTAAAATATTTTGGGGGGGCAGTACTTCTTTACTTTTTGGTGCAAGGTGTTCCAAGTTCATCCTGTTTTTGTCCCTGCCTCAACTCTGAATCCCCAAGCCATTTCTCCAAGAACTCCATTTTAGTGGGAAGTGCTATTTAGAAATGAAGATCTGTGAACAAATGCTATTCTGGTGCTATGGTGCTATTGCTTCTGGGCCTTTTAGCAGCTGAGCTAGGGAACATATGGACATGGTGAGTACATTGTCCACTACAATTGGATTTCATTAAACACTAAGTAGTTCCATTAAAATTATATCCATGTGAACTCTTCTGTAGATGACAACCTGAAGTAAACAATACAAGCCAAGCAGATATTTAATACCTCTTTGTCTGCTATTTTGGTATTGGAAGTATGCCTTAAAGCATATTTTAAAGTGAGTTTGTATTTGATCCAGTGTTCATATTGGTTTTTTGCTTCTCAAGTAAGACCAACATTCTCAGAAGAACCTTTCCTTTTACTGCAATCTGTGTAGGGATCTTAGAGTCATCTCTGATAAAAGGGGAGGTCACTACATATGTCAGTCCTCTTCTCCTATTTAAAATGTTCCTCTACTATTTACTTAGGGATCAAAGTACAAGAAGAAAAAAAATGCTGGTACTTTTATAATCAATCAATAATTTACTCCTAATCTAAGGAGGACCGTAGTACCATATTTTTAGAAAATATATAAAATATCTTACTCATAGGTTTCCAGGCTATTTGGAGACTTTTCCACCAGATAACTGCTTGGTACATATCCTTCATGCCTGTTAAAAGGGAAATTCATGTTTAGACTATTATAGGACAAACTTTCACATCTCTATTTTAGAGGTTGTTCAATCCACTAAAAGTCATTTAAAGATGGCGGAGTCCCACAGTATTTGGCATTCTTGATAAGACACTTTAAAGTTTTAGAATAAAAGAGTCACTAAAAATAACAAAACTCTGCCATCTGTTAAAGGCAATAGGTTTCATCACTAAAATATAAACCATAATAAATAAGAAGCGACTACTTTACTTAAAAAGCTATATTTGTTGCTCTCCTCATTGTGAAATTTCCTCTAGTGGAAAAAATATTAATGTTTGGTCTCTATTTTCTATAAGGAAACATTTTCTTTGGGGTGCGACAATCAGAATTTTTTCCACTTTTGTGCTACCATTTTATAGTGAGGAAGCCAAAATAATTAAAGTATAAAAAAATCACTTTCCAACCACAGGTCCCAAAAGATACTGCCAGTCAGTGTTATAAGTTTTTAATTCAAGGCCTTCCTAATATTTTATTGTTGTTAATTGAACTCCTTTAAACGTAAATGGTAAAACATGAGAAAAAAGAAGAATCACACTGGATTTAGAGGTGAGAGTTTCTTTTGAGCAGGAATACATAGATGTGCATAAACAAAGACATATGGATAAAGAGACTAATCAGCACACCAAAATACTTTACATTTGTGTATAGCACTGTATTTTTCAAAGCATGTTCACATTCATTATTACATTTAATACTACAAGACAAAAGCAATGTCCTTTGGACTCTCTGGGCCTCTGGCTCCCTCTCTGTAAAATGAAGACCCTAAACTAAATTCCACATAAAGTTCCTCCTGACTCTGCCAGTCTATAAAAAGATGCCTAAGAGTTTCTTGCTCTTTGTTTCATAAAGCATATTTTAATTTTTATATAATAAAGCCATTTTTCAATCTAGTGATGATATTTAATGAGGAATGTATACTCTATTTCACAGAATGGTTTTGAGGAATGAAGAGTTCAAAAATGGGGATGCCAAATATGAGATGATTGTCTCATAACCTGTACCCATGGCTGACACTGCTAGTCAATCGTGGTGTGCTTGCTTTGGAGAATTGAACATCCAGCTTCAGAATTACTCTGAATATGGTGTTCATGGCAGTCTGTCAATCGAAAGAAGTCAAGTTATTCTAAAATTTGCTATTTCTTTTATATCTATCTTTTTGAGTCCACTTGATCATGTCTGGTTTTGTCATGCCATACATTTACAATTATATTAATAGATCTGATACCATTTTTACTTTTAAATAGAATAACCGTGTTCTAATATGCCAACCACATAACATCATGTGATAATATCATTATCACCAACGGTAATTCTCTTCCCCTTGCATGTGGATGTAGAATTTACAAAGCTTCTTTCACTTTTATCATCTCATTGACTTCCTCAACACTATGAAACAGACAGAGCTGATGTTACCATCTGCATTTTGTAGATAAGGAAATAGACCCACGAAGCATAAGTGACTTTTCCAAAGACCTACAAAAGTAGTTGATATCCAGTCCAAGTCTTCTGTCTCCCCATCTTGTGTACTTTCCACTATCCTGCATTATGACAAAGCACACTGGGGAAATTCCCAAAACACCAGCTAGACTTTAGGGTGTCCTCTTTGATGGCCTTTGAAGTGCAGAGCTGAGCATTTCCACAGGCCACTGAACAAAGGGTGCCACTGTCATTTGGGGAAGTGAAACCCAGGAGAAGAAGTTTCCTGGCACATTAGGTGTGCTAAACAAATGTCAGTTGACTGGAGGAGTGAATTTCTGAGTAAGTTCTGGTGTTTGTAGAACCAGGAAGTCTTATACCTGTCTCTGATGTGGGACTCCTTATAATAGGCAAAGAGAAGGTGATGTGACTGACCTTACTTGCCTTACGAGTCAGCTAGAGAGGGAAACTAGCTCTGGTCTCAGCTAGCCAGCAACACTGTCTCCCAGAATACAGTTCTTGAGCTAACCATATTTTACACCCGTCTTTCACTCCCCCCTATAATGGCATCAATGAGGCTACTTAAAGAGAAGGTGATGTGATGAAACAAATTTGTATGTAAAAACTATGGCCTTAACCTAAAGATATTTGTATGCTTCTTTCTTTATTCATCATATTAGCTTTTTTTAAATTATATTTTTAAAGTTAGTGATACCCACTGTTGACACTCCCACACACTGTTGGTGGGTAGTGGGAATATAAATTTGGCAATCGTTCTGACGGAATTATCTATCAAAATGGAGACATGCTCTAATTCAACAGTTCTGTAGTTAGAAATGTGAGATGTATACTTTTTCAAAAGAAAAATATATTTTCAAAAATATATATGTTGCAAATCTTTTTTCAAAACATTGCCTGGAAACATGAGCATGAGCAATACAGCATCTTCACTGTGGCCTTGTTTAAAATAACAAATGAAGAAAACAAATGACTTGGAAACTAAGTGTCCCACCATTTCAGATCATTCAAATATTTATAATACAAGCATTATCGGGCAGCTCAGTGGTTTAGTGCCGCCTTCGGCCCAGGGCGTGATCCTGGAGACCCAGGATCGAGTCCCACATCGGGCTCCTTGCATGGAGCCTGCTTCTCTCTCTGCCTGTGTCTCTGCCTCTCTCTCTCTCTCTGTGTCTCTCATGAATAAATAAATTAAATCTTTAAAAAAAAACCAAGCATATCTTCCAAAACTATGCAATTATTTAAAAAACAAAGTAGATTTGTATCTGCTGATATGAAAAGATCTCTGAGACACATTACCAAAGGTTAAAGGCAAGATGAACAGAATGAATCACCTTTGTTCAAGTGAAAAGAAAGGATGCATTTGTGTATGTATAACTTTTTGTCTGGGATACACAAGAAAATGTTGATAGTGATTACTTTTGGGATTGATATGGGCACAAATGGAGGTTGGATTTTTTTTTTTTTAAATAAGACATCAATTTAGGTCATCCAAATGTCACAGTTATGGAGTATTTTTCTTATTTATATCTTTAATCAGTAATAACCTCATACTTTAAGAATACATAAACCCCTAATATTAACATACAAGAATGTTCATTGCAGTGTTGTTAATATCTGCAAAATACTGGAAGTAATCTGAATGCCCCAAAAGGGGATTCCTAATTATGGTACACTTTTGTATCGGATTTATGCAATCATTGAAATCATATTCTGGAGAATATTCTGTGGCTTGGGCAAATACCTCTGATGTATTAAAATGAAAAACTAAAGCCTTATAAAGCAGCACAAATCTGAGAAACTTAAAAACATTACAACTAAGGTTTTCATGCTAGTATCTAAGTCATATATATCCTAGGCATTCTGAAGGTTAACAAAAGTAATTTTGTTGTATTTCAGATCAGAGAAAGGCTCAAATCCTATAGTGGACAATTGGTATTAGCACAACTTAACTTTCTCCCTGACTCATGTAGATGGCTAGTTCAAAGACTGGTAACGTAGCTACTCTTTCATATCTTCTTCCTGATACTTCTTAATATAACCACTAATCTGTACTATTTCTACATGTCTTTTCTTTTCTTTGAAAATAGACACGTCATGATGGGATGTGCCTTCAGTCTCATCCAAACACTCAAGAAAATAGTGCTTCCTTGTAGAACAAGCTGCCAATCTCCTGCTCTGCGGATGTCTGTGGAAAAATCCAGGAATTTTTAGATGGGCTCAGAGACTGGGAGTGCTTGATGGGTAGAGAGCATAGCAAGTGACTGCCTCTGCCACTTCTGAGAAGTGGAAAGAACCCCTCAACCCACTTCTGCCTTCCTTTTCCTCCTAACTCTGCTCTCTTCTCCTACATCAGTGAAGTGGTCATGCTGACGGAGGGAGGACAAATCATTCCAGTGTTTTCTCTATTCCCACCTCACGTCAAGCGCTGGCACAGCAACCACAAAGATGCCTTACCCATTCCTGTCCTGTACCCTCCACCAGTGAATCTCGGAACTGTCCAGCAGGTAGTACTCCTCATTGCGTTGTAGCATGAGTTCCTGTGGGTCATTTGTTTGGTAGTCATACAAGGCAATGACAATGGTTTCTTCGGGTTCCCGAAGTGATCGCTGGAGGAGGTAGAAAACAAAACCAAGCAATGACATAGACAGGAGATAAACTGCAGAACAAAATCAACAAGTCCTTAAATTATAACTTGCTCCTGATTCTATGCTGGGTCAACACATCAGCTCCTACAATCCACTGGGTATTCACTAAAACCACCTGCCTTCTCTAGTTGGGTTTCTTTATGACTTAGGACTACAGTGCTGAATATGACACAAAGACACTCAGTACCTGGAATTCATTTCCCCTCTCATTCTGTGTGGTGAATTTTGACCACAGTGAATTCCAAGCAGCCACATGCTTTTCATAAAAGTCTGCTGGTCACACATTATAGCCTCTCTGCGGAAAGCGTCATATTCTTGGTGAAAGTGATGCAGTCAGTGCTAGGTTATTCAGTACAGACTTTTCTGATTTGACTGTGGTTTTGTCCAGATCTATAGAATCATAGACTACCAGAACTGGAATGCCTCTGAGAGATCATTCAATCCATTCTTTTGTTTGAAATGGGGAAACAGAGGCCCAAATGGGGAAATGAATATAGCTAAGCTTAGCACTTGAATTAGTCTTAATGCTTTCTCTTTGATAGCACATGGACTTCCTTCTTCCTCTTAGGGGCTCTCTTGCCTAAGTGTCTACTCCTCAGCATTTTTTTAAGGATGATATATTGAAGACATGAAGAAGAGACTACAAGCAAACAATTGTGGAAGTTCAGGAAGGGCACACTTGCTACAGGTTGGCAGATTTTGTGAGACAGTATATATGGAAGAGACTGAGATTACTGGTGATGATGAGATATGGTGGTGTTGGGAAACCAAAATGTCTGTGAGGACATTGAAGCATTTGGCGGTATAAAAATCCCAGAGATTTAAAAAGAAAAACTTGTCATACTAATGTACGAGTCAGATTAGGATCTGAAGTCTAGATATTGGTGGAGCTCATTAGGTAGTGTTTTGGAGTACTGCAGATGAGAGTCAATGGGACTGAGGCTTTCACCCCCACAGCTAATGGAGGAAGGAGTTGTATTCAAGGACACTTGGAGATTAAAGAGGGCTGTGACATCATGGTATTCATCCCATTATAGGCCCAACTAATTGATCGATCTCTGTGAAAAGATAGGTCACAGCGGGGTTCTCAAACGATGGTGGTACCTTTCCATAGGGAGCATCTTGACATCTATGGGAGTGTTGTGAATGTCACAAAGGTTTAGGTGTGCTGCTAGCATTTAATGGGAGAGGGCCAAGAATGCAAAAATCTCTGCACTATCTCACATTCTGAAAAACATTCAAATGTCCTGTTAGACATTCATATGGTGAGAAATCTGCTTATAATGATAATAATAATAATAATGTGTAATAATACTCAGAGCCTAGATACAACCTCCACCCTGTATAGGTGGGACTATGAGGGAAACCATCTGCAGCCAGAGTTGGCTTCCCCAGAGCTGGCTTGGTATTACTTAAATCTTATAGATCAATACATTAGATCAGTGTTTCTCCCTACTTCATTGTGCCCCAGAATTACCTGGAGGTTTATTAAAACTCAGATTGCTGAGACCCTCTTCCAGAATTATGAAGACAGTAGATCTGGGATCCAGTTTGAGCATTTATATTGCATTTCTAACAAGCTCCCAGGTGATACCAATACTGCTGGTCCAGGGACCACACTTTGAGAACCACCACTTGAATTAAAACCACCATGCCTGAAACTCTGTTGCCTACTAGCTTAACAACTAAGTTGCTGAATGGCCTTGGAAAAGCCTCAAAACCTCTCTTGGGACTTGATTTCCCAAGCTTTAAAATGTGAATAAAACTATAACCCTCTGTAGTGGCTGGCTAGAACAGATAGTGAGGAAAGGAGGCACATACACACACACATATATAGTATATATATATATATATATATATATATATATACACACACATATACATATACATCTTTGAAATAGTAAAAGTGTAGAAGTACTTAAAAATATTAAGTATTATCAAAAGTAAGATGTGGAATAATTACACCATTTTATTTTATTTTTTAAAAGATTTTATTTATTCATCTGAGAGAGAGAGAGAGCATGAGTGGGGGTACCAGCAGAAGGAGATGGAGAAGCAGACTCCCTGCTGAGCAGGGAGCCTGGCATGGGGCTCTATCCCAGGACCCAGAGATCATAACCTGAGCTGAAGGCAGATGCTTAACCATCTGAGCCATCCAGGTGCCCCAGTACATCATTTTATATACATAGCTTTATTATACCTCAAAGTGGTCAGGTAGCTGGATATACAGTTTGATACCAATACGTTTTTGTTGAGTGAATAAAATAAACTGAGGTTTTAGCAGCTGAATTGTCCTTTTGTGCAAATAGACACATGAGACAGTTCAGGTCCAAGAAACCCAGTGTGTTCATTTCAACTGAATTACTACAACCTGCTGCATTGCCCAAGATTTGAAAAATCTGGACAAATGGGGAAAGTGCAGAGGGGACATGCTAGTTAGGCAGCTGCAGTGCTGGGCGCCCACCGTGCCCTCACTTACCCTGTTGTCTTCAGGAGTAGGAGGAAGAGGCTTCTTTGAAGCTGAAACAAGAAAAACAGAAAAACAAAATGAACATGAAACTGAATGTGCCCAACTGGAGGTGAGCAGCCAGGGGGCTTTTCAGAGAAAAGAGGCCCTTGGGAGAACACTAGAAGCAAAGGGTCAGAAGGAGATGTTGAGACACAGAAAGGAAAATCGGCTGTGTAGAGCCTGAGTTTTATCTCTTTTAGCATGTTGGTTCCCCATTTCATTTTCTAGGAGATACTAGAAGCTTCTAGAAGTCAATATTCTGTGTTCCTAGGAAAAACCTAATCCAACAGTTGCTACAGAGGTGTTAGGCTTGTGTCCTTCTCTGTGGGCCGGGAGACCTCCACAAACACACCTACCACATGCCAAACCCCAGAGTGGGAATTGATGACTCAGGGTAACAGTGACTCACTGGCTTCCTGAGGCAGCTGTGGGCTTGGGGAGGGGGCGGGTGCGGTGAGGGAGGGGTCATCGTGTTAGTTAATGCTTCTGAGCATGTGTTCCTACTATCTCCTCCAAACAACACCCTAAGCACCTCTCTCTCTGTTTATCTGTTTGTGTCTCCACATTTCCCTCTCTTTACCTCTCCTCTCTGCCTTTTTTTCTCTTTCCTCCTCTCATCTTTTTCTCCTTTTTCTTCTCTCTCTCCTTTCATCTCTTCCTCTCTGTCTCTTGATATTTCTCCTTTGAGGCACTGAAAAGGTCAGGCCTGGAATCAATAGACCAAAATTGAATGTCTGGGAGTAGGTGGGGCATGGGAGGCAGCACATAGGCTTCTGCTTAATTCAAAGAATTATTTAATAATTAGATAGAAAATGGGAATAGACTCAATAAGTAGGTGGTGAGCTCCTCATCTCCATGTGAGGTTGACTCACATACAAGGTTAATCCTTGCCTGACTGGGACAGTACCTCCCAGGAATGTGGTAAGAGGAGATCCACACAATGACATGGGAACCCAGCCCCTGTGCTAACTTCTTAAGCAAGAGCACGGTGGGGTATTGACCTGGGTTTGTGATTAACCGAGAAGAAGAAAACAAACATAATTGGAAGCGTGGTTCCTACTGAGCACTCAACTCAGAGCACCAGGGGACTGGTGTTCTCACCCCAGCTCTACCAGGAATGAGCTGTGTGGCCTTGGGCCTCTTGTAGCCCTAAACATTCTGTGACAGGTATCTCTTCTTCTAGCCTTAGTCTTCCCTTCTTTCTTCTCCCTCTGTGTGAAGTTGGTGTGTACTGACATCAGGGCCAGTTCTGGTTGCAGAAATGAGTGTCACTGTGGATTGGGTAGAGCAGGGTCCATTTTTACCCAACCACCTCTGTTGCTTTCCAGACATAGACACACATACTGCTATATCTCAGGTTCAGATTCCTCTGTCCCCAGATAGGAAAGACTGGTAGGCACAGTTACCATTTATTGAGAACTCGGACATCTCAATGCCAGCAGCTGTGCTAAGAGCTTTCCACAATCCCATTATCACAACACAAATGCACAACCACTAACAGAGTGACTATACAGTGGTTAGGCCCTGGATTCATGTGGCAAGTTCAGCATGAGAAGCCCTCTCCAAGTGTCATCCTGGTGAGTCATTCAGATGCCCCCGGTCCTGTGTCTAAGACTCAATGGAGGTTAAATCCCATGCACCCTAAAGAGGATCAGCAGCAACATGCAGGGTGAAAACTGCAAAATGGAAATACAGATTCAAAGACTCCAGAGCTGGAAAGGGGCTTAGAAATTGTTTCATCTTAGGACCCCTGAAACTTTCCCTAACATGGGAGAGATGAGGACATTAGGGCCCTTGATGGCCAAGTGACTTGTCTAAGGGCCCAAGCAAGGTGCTGGCAGGAATTTGGAGACCAGGCTGCTGGGCTTTGGAAAGGGCTTTTACTCACTGGAGAAAGCCCAGGCCATTTTGTTATCATGGTGGATTTCACTCATATAAAACCTGTTTCTTTTTTATGAAACACTAGCCTTTGTGAGTATGGGCTGTAGGATAATGCAGAAGATCATTCACTTCTAAAACTAGGTATATATTGTTCTTCTGGGCTAAGCAAGGGACTGGCAACCTTAAATTTTCTTTCCCAATGGGGAAGGTGAGAAGCGGTGGTTTTAAAAGTGGTACTAAGAGGGGCTGTGACTCAGGAAGCCACGGAAAACCCAGCCATGTGTTACATTTAGCACATCCGCTTTGGGTTGTCAACGTGAGGTATTAGGTTTTTGTGCAAAGAAGAAACTGAGAGATGAGAAAAAGTGGCTAGGGTAAGAGAGGTTGAGAGGAGAGAGGAATGGGAGCAAAACAATTCACAGGATCCATCATTGCTATTCAACAATGGCTTGGCAGAGCACTTCCTCACGGTGTGACCTTGAGCATACCTAACATCTCAAGGTCTTCTGCTTCTGTGACTTCACACCATCTACCCCAGACAACTGTGAGGAATGGGAGCACACCATGTGTAAAAGTGCATGCAGGTGAAGCTGCACTTCATTGAAGGTTCAAGTCCCAGAGCCATCGCGGGAGAGAAAGCCGGGTTGCATACCAATCTCAAGTTCTGGGGCCTTTGACCTCCAGGGATTAGAAACAATGTTTTTTGTTTTCATTTTGCATTTAGGCTGTGGCCTTCTTTTCTCTGAGATTACAGAGATCAACAGCGAGTTTGAAGGGGAAGCAGGGAGAAGCCGCAGAGTGCAGTAAGCAGTTTTGGGGTTTGCTTTCTTCCCCTCCAACAGTATAAAGTTGAGCTGGTGTAATTAAACCTATGTGTGACGTGACACCATTATAATAAATAAATAATGTATGTACCTCTAAATCTGTCTCTACAACTTAAGATTTAAGTAGACGATGTCATTTACATTTTCTATCTTGAAGGTTATAGCAGTGTTTCCCAAACTTCACTGTGTACACAAATCTCCAGGAGATTTGTTAAAACACAAGTTTTGATCTGGTGGACCTGGGATGGGGTCAGAGAATTTATATTTCTAGCTCACAGGGATGTTGACACTACTGGTCCAAGGATCATACTTCTAGTAGCAAGGAGTATAAAGACATAAGGTTTGAGATGAAAAAACATCAGCAGACTAATGGTTGAGGCAGATGATTTCCCTCTGAAAGTTCTGAAAATGCAGAATTTTGTATTTAAGCCCTGACCCTCCTGATGACAGGAAGCTGAGAGCTTTTACTTCCTATGACTAGAGAGATCAGTCATTTTGCAAAGGAGAAAGGGAATTCCCAGTCCCTTACCATTCTTGGTTGGATCGTACTGAGCACAGCCCACTGCAAGCTTCTCCATCTGAGCACAGCACCTCCACCTCCCATCCATCCAGAAATTAGGATGGTACATGGGCACCAAACTGTTGTTATTCTTTGTTTCTGAAAGAGATCGGCACCAGTAGAAGAGTTACTTCCAGGTCAGTCTACCAAGGGCTACCAACTTTCCAACTCTCTGCAATCAGACCCTGCTGTGTGAGCTTGAGTGAGGAGTACCCAGAATAGTCAGAAAAAATGGTCTTTTCCCCAAGCATATCCATTTATGCAGCAGTACATGCTGGACTTAGGCATCATCAGATCTGGGTTCTTGGCGGCTGGCCTTGCCTTAATTGTAGGTCCCTTGCTTGGACAACACCCTCGTCTGTTCAATGAGATTGTTAGACTGGATCAGCGGGCCCTACAAAAGTGCCCAAGGGGCAATGGGGAGACTGAGTAGGAGGGATCCCTACCCCCTCGTCTCTCTACCTTCAACCACAGGAATTTTGCTTTTATCGGTTCCAGATTTGTGGCTTTAAAGTGAGACTTTGGTAGGAAAAAAAAAAAAAAGAGGTTCTCTTGCCAAAGAAAAGAAGTATAAGGAATGGAGATCTAGACAAGCCATCTCAAATGTTCCTTCCAGCTCTAACATCCTGTGAGTAAAGCCCTCCACAGAGGGAAAACGGCCAATGGACATAATTGGGGCCCTTTTGATAACTTTTGTTCCTTAATGTTTATACTAAGTCCCAGGACTTGAGAGCCTTTTCTAGCTTCTCTAGTGCTGGCCTGCTCATACCCCATTTGAGACAATGACCTTGGAGGGAGATAAGAACTGTATTTTTATTCTCATTTTTCAGATAAAGCCATCCTAGCTCCTGAGATTCCAAATGGCTGGCTTATACTTAGTCCTTATAGCTACTTAGGGACAGATTAGTATCTGAACCCAGTTCTCCTGTAAATCCAGGGCTTCAGGTGAAATAACAGTACTACTGGTTGAGGACTTTCTTTGGGTATTGTTGGAAGTATCTGATGTGTCTTTACACATTTAATTCTCACAATAATGATGTGACCGATGGTTACTAGTCAGAGTTTATAGCTGAGGAAATGGAGACACAGGAAGGTCAAAGAGCTAGCCCCAGGTCACATACTCATAACTGGCAGAGCTGGGATTTTCACCTTAGCAGCCTGGTTGCACATCTCGCATACACCCAAACACTCTGCTGGTTCTAATTATGCTGCCAGGAAGGGGAGCCTTAAGGAATACCCTTCCTGCTGCCCTGAAAACCGTTAAAGCTAGCTAACATTGATTGGGTGCCGACTCTGGCCAGGCTGGTTTCAAGGGCTTTACTCGAAGCAGTTCTGGAGGCAGGTACTATTATTATCACTCTCTCCTTCTTTCCTTTTTTATAGATAGGGGAAACTGAAGCGCAGAGCAGCTGAGGACGTTGCCCACGCACACATGGCTAGTCAGTAGCAGAGCCGGGATTCAAACTCAGGTCATCTAACTCAATGGCCCATCTTCTTCACACAAGACCAGGAGTTGGCAAACTTTTTCTTAAAGGGTCAGATAGTAAATATTTTAGGTTTTGTTCACCAGTAGGAAAAACTGATATATTATGGAGGTACTTCCCTAATGTTTTAAAATGGGGCCATGTAAAAATACAAAGACCATCCTTAGCTCAGACCCTTATAAGAATGGGTGGTAGGCTGGATTTGGCTGACCCTGCACTGTACTGATTGTTGCCTCTTGGGCCCAGGGTGAAAAATTGGAATCCAACACCAACACCAAAAGCAAGAAATATTTGACCATCAGCTGCCCTTTATCTTACAGAAGAACCCAAGCCTATAATCAAATAATCTGTGGGAGCCATTTACACAGGAGAGTAGTTACCTTCTTTAAGGGCCAGAACCCAGCGCTGCCGGCTCTCACGGTCTGGAGCAAACACATAGAGGAGGTAGTTGTCATGCACAACCTGGAGATAGATACACACAGATTCCAAGGTGAGTGGTGCACCCAGAGATGGATGGCTGACAGTAGGCCCATCTAGCATACTGAACTGAGAGTGGGGCCTTGGGCGTTTGTCACTTAAAGGCACACATCTGGGTGATTAGGGGACCTGTGTCATTTTTAATTCAGATATTTGAATGCTGTGCAGACACAGGGTAAATCCCCACAGCTCACACAACTTGTTTGAGATTCCATGTTACTAGTAAGCCATTGCTAAATTAAAACAGCTAGAGAATAAGCTCTCCATGTGACAGGACATTTATTTCCCATATTAATTTTTAGGTGATTAAAAAATCTTTCTGGCATATGAAAGAGTAAGAAATTAGATGAAAAATGTATAATTGAGATTTTAGAAACTTCTTAGTTTGAAATAATATAATAATATATGAAACCACCCCACTGGTTCTATAAAGAGTACAGAGTTCCTGTGTTCTTTTCACCCACCTCTCCTTAATGATAACATCTTATTACATAACCATAGTACAGTTTCAAAACCAGGAAATTGACATTGGTCCAACACTACTAACTTAGAGTACAGATCTTTGAATTTCACCAGTTTTTTTCATGTATCTTAAAAAAAAAATTTTTTTTTAATGGGCTCCATGTCCAGTGTGGAGCCCAACACAGGACTTGAATTTACAACCCTTAGATCAAGACCTGAGCTGAGATCAAGAGTCAGGGGTGCAGGTACTCCTTTAATGTAGTCATTTTTAAAAAGATTTCATTGATTTATTTGAGAGAGAGAGACAGCATGAGGGGAGAGAGGAGAGGCAGAGGGAGAGGGAGAAGCAGACTCCCTACTGAGGAGGGAGTCCAATTAGGGGTTTCATCTCAGGACCCCCAGGATCATGACCTGAGTGGAAGGCAGATGCTTAACCCCCACCCAGGGGACCCAAATGTACTCATTTTTAATTGGAATTTTAATGATAGGAAAATGCATGCTCTTTGTTTTATTTTCGTTACTAAAAATGTCAACCCGTGGAGGTCAATTTTCTAATAGGAAAAGAGTCCTTTTCTACATCACATTTAAAAATGGAATATTTACCTCTCAAATTGGCAAAGAGGAACAGTACCCTAGAATGTACAAGGAGATATTTACTCTCCTTCAGAGTCATAGATGCCAAGAGTGATGACAAGATTTGGACAATGTCATGACCTGAAGACTAATGATAACCTCCACCAATTCTGTCCAGTAGGACTTTGTGCAATGGTGGAAATGTTTTATAACCTGTGCTGTCCAATACACAGCTGTTGAACATGTGAAATGTTCATTCCACTGTGGCTTAGTGTGACTCAGAAATTTTTAATATTGTTTAATTTACATTTAAATATTGAACATCCACATGTATATTGAACAACACAACTCTAGATAGCTCTGAGATTATAAAATTTGAATCTTTTTGTCCCAGAATCTCCAAACAATTTAAAATCAAGTACTGCAATCTGTTGTCCCAAAACATGAGTAAATTGTACTTAAAGAAAATTGGGCTTGGGGCCATTTTTTAAAAAAGATTTTATTTAATTTTTAAAATTTATTTATTCATGAGAGACAGAGAGGTAGGCAGAGACACAGACAGAGGGAGAAGCAGGCTCCATGCAGGGATCCCGATGTAGGACTCGATCCCGAGACTCTGGGACAATGTCGTGAGCCAAAGGCAGATGCCCAACTGCTGAGCCACCCGGGTGACCCAGCTTGGGGCCATTAATAGTTTTCCCCCTTCCTTTAGGAGCAGAGAATTGGGACTTTTGTTGAGGTAGGGAAGACATAAGAGAAAAGTAAATGAGGTAAGAAAACTTTTTCAAGATTTTGTGCTTTGCTGAATTGAATGAATGAATGAGTGGATGGATGGATGGATGGATGGATGTAAGAACATAGCAGTTTTCTTCTGGGGTTAATCTAAGATCTAACTATAGATCCTAGTCAACCCTGTCCCACCTTCTATTGCAAAGACTAAAGATTTCAACCATTGTCCAAGGAATGGGGAGCTAGAACCCTTGGGCATAGTGGACTTACCTGAAATGGATATTTATAGTGGCATGGGATGCTAATGTCACTTTTCACAATCTCGACACATTTGATTCGGGAGAGTTCAATGGAGCCCTTCAATGTGCGCTTTTTCTGTGCGGAAAAAAGCATAATCTATTTAAAGAAGAGAGCAGACAGTGTTTTTGTCCAGGTTGCTTGTAGAAATCCATTACTGGATAAGACCCATTAGCTTTGTAAACAAAACCCTCCACCCCCTATATATCTAGAAGCTACTGGTTGACCCTCTGTGCCTCAGAGAGATGCTCTCAGCAGACTCCTGGGAGAACATTCCCTGTGAATTGTCTCTTGATGAGGTGGACTGATTTTTACCCATTGAGCCACGACATCTTATATGTTAGGGACCTTTTGGCAAACAGCAGTATTGTAGCTGGGGTGAGGAGTGCAGTACAGAAACCAGCTACATGTGTGCACATTCTCTCTGTACTGTGCCAATCCATTACCTGGCCTGGATGGTGATATATACCTTCAGTGGCACTTTTCTTTTCTACATCTGCCTTCTCCAGGTCCCTCGTATTTATCAACAGTTCCACAACAACACCCCTGTAGGACATTCCTGACTCTGCCTTTAACTTTCTCTTCTTCACCTTCCTCATCTTACTGGCCTCATGTCTTATTTCCTTGGAAATTAGTTAGGTTTATTTCCTTGGTAATTAATTTACATTATGGTCATGTGATAGTCATGCTTTATAATGATTCTACATGTTACTTAATTCTAAGGGTCCTTGTACTTAGAGAGTGGATCCAAGGGGATGTCACCCAATGGGACAGATTCTGTTGTGAACTATCAGGCTCCAAAGAAGGCTAGTTAAGGAAAAGCTTCTGTGGAGCAGAAGCCTTTCACAAGTGCCTAGAATTAGACTTTCATTGAGAGTAGAGTTTAATTCAGCTATGGAACCAGATGCAAAATACTTCATTACACCTTATCTTTTAGAAAGAGGTATCAAATGGTGGTGACTTGGGCAAAAGGTTGAAAAAGGCTAGCTTCAAAGTTGGGTTCTATTTCCTTATTGATTTTCTGTCTGAATAATCTGTCAGTTGACACAAGTGGGGGTGTTCAAGTCCCCTACTAGTATTGTATTATTATCAATCTCTCTCTCTCTCCCTCTATGTCTGTTACTATCTGTTTTATGTTGTTAGGTGTGCTAATGTTGGGTACATTGATACTTACAATTGTTATATCTTCTCATTGTTAGAATTGTTATATCTTCTCATTGTATTGGTCCCTTTATCATTGTATAATGCCCTTTGTCTCTTGTTACCATTTTTTTGTTTTAAAGTTTTATTTTGACTGATATAATTATTGCTAACCTGGATTTTTGTGTGCACGTGTGTCCATTTGCACAGAATACTTTTATTCATCCCTTCACTTTTAGTCTGTGTGTGTCTTTGGGTCTGAAGTGAGTCTCCTATAGGCAGCATATAGATGAGTCTTGGTTTATTTTTTTTTTCAATTCATTCTGTCCCCCTATGTCTTTTGAGTGGAGCATTTAGACTATTTACATATAGTTGCTATGTAAATACTATTTAAATGTAACTGCTTATTGATAGGTTTGTACTCATTGCCATCTTGTTACTTGTTTTCTAGTTGTTTTTGTAATTCTTCTCTGCAAGGTTGGCTCAACCTATAACCAGCTCTGTGACCTTGGACAATTCATCTCACCTCCCTGAACTTCACTTTTTATATCCACTAAGTGAGGATATAAATACCTACCTTTTAGAGCTTATTTAGAGAACAAAATGGGAATATGTAAACAAATTACTTGGCTTAAAGCAAGTGCCCTCAATAAAGGGTACCCTCCCAATTAAAGAGGTTAAGGAATTCCTAACTATGGTAAGAAAGCCATAACATCATAAAATTCTCCAGAAGTGAGCTCAGCTTGTGCTTCTATTTTTTTATATCCAGCCTGGTTGCTGGCCTTTGCTTTAGCAGCCGAGGCAGAGAACTGGGATGAAAAAAGTCAAGATGTGAAAAGTATCCCTACCAAATATAGGGATGTGGTGTTTCTTTTTAAATTTTTTTTCTAAAGACTACTTAATTCATTTTTTGAAAGTACAAAATTTTTCCATGTTCATTGTAACAGATAAAATAACATGGCAATATGTTAAGAAAATATTTATAGAGCCCTATGATTGCACCCTTCTCCACAACCCCGAGGTAGCCAAGGTTAACCATTTGGAATGCATTTGTCTTTCCCACACACATTTATAGCACATATACAAACAAAAATAAGCATCTGCTCCACACAGTGGTTTGCAGCTTGCTTTTGTAATGTAAGGATATATTAAAAGGTCAATTTTCCTTTAAAAACCTCTGAAAACATATATTCTTTGAGCTCAAAATATCTTCTCATTTAGAGTCTTCCACGGCCTGAAATACATGGGTTGGTCCTGCCCATAATCATAGTTCTTTAGGATGGTTAATCTGTTTTTCGAAAACAGAAGAACACAAGGGAACTGCCTTTTCAACAATCTTCTGCTGCTCTGGGTAAACAGGGAGTCTGAGCTTTGAGGTTATCTTGTTTTTTGACTTCTGTTGCATTATTTCCTTAGTAGTATACATAGCAAAATACAACAAAAGCCTCATGGCAGTAATATGACAACTCTGTTTGCACAGATGTTTATCCTTGGAACCCACTGAGTCCTGTTCTCTCCCGAGAGTGAGACCAGGACATCTATCACCATATCTCTAAGGCATAGTGGTGAGTCTCCAATAGGTGCTCAATTGGTATGATATAAACTAAGGGCATCACATTAAAGCACAGTTTAAACAATCTCAGATTTAAGGCTAATGCATTTAGCTATTCAGGAACTATTTACTGTGGGTCTGCTATAAGCTAAGTGCTATTCCGTGGGCAGGAAATAGAGAGATGAACATGGTTAACCTTTTCTTGGTGCTCACAGTCTTGTTGAGAAGTCAGACAATATAAACAAATGCTATAAAGAAAATAGAACAGATTGATATGCCCACCTTGTAGACAGGACAGGCTTTGTCTGGGGAGAGGGCCTTTGAGAAAAGATCAGGGAGTTGAAAAAGGAGCTAGGTATGAAGTCTAGTGGCATGGGGGTGGGTAATCATCCTATGCAGAGTTCACAGTAAAAGCAAAGCCCTGGGGAAGCAAAGTTCTGGATATGTATTGGTTGTTAATAGCCTAGGATCATCAAAATCAGGGTATAAAATGTTGTTAAGTATCAACCAGAGTTGTGAGTAGATATGAGAAGTCTTTGTGAAGTTCTAAAGCAGTGCTGTCCAAGAATAGCAGAATGTGAACCGTATGTGTAACTTAAAGTTTTTTAGTAGCCACACTAAAAGGAAGCAAAAAGAAGCAATAAAATTAATTTTAAGAGTGTATTTGTCTACCCTATTATATCTAAAATCTTATTTCAACTTGTAATCAACATAAAAAAATAATGAGATACATTACTTTCAGTACTAAGTCCTTGAAATTATGTATTGTATAACATATCTCAATTTGGACTTGCCACATTTCAAGTGCTCAGTGGCCACACAAGGCTGTGGCTACATTATTGGACAGTGTGGCTTCAAGATATCCAAGGAGGTTTCTCTTCCACCTCAGATTATCTCCTTTGATCTCTTAATATCTATTGACTTCAAACATGGATTTTTAAGAGACTGTGTTTTAACAGTCTGCCAGGTGAGCCGGCTCTCGGGTTTGTTCTGTTGGTATGGATATCATGTTCCACCATCAAAAGTCACTCTTTTTTCCTAAACAGGTGTCCTGAGGCAGGTTGTCCTCGAATTTCATGAGATCTGATATGTGGTAAACACAAGACCAGCTATGCAACCCCTCAACTGGGTACTGGGGTGTAGCCGGTCAGTGAGCTAAACACAGTTCCATCTCTGCAAAATGGTGATTGCCTGTAATCATCCCAAACAACTGTGCTATTTCTGAAAAATGCCAGGGTAAACCTTCCAAGGAAACCACACAATAGCCATCAGGAAAAGAGAGACACCATGTAAAACCTGCTCTCATTCTTATTTGTCATTCCATCTGCATCACTGGGGTGAAAAATCATAGGACCTCACTTGGCCTTTGTCTCTTCTTGGCCATGTTCAAAGCTGCACTGTCTTCATATTCCAAAGCTTCTCCCTGGATACCTGACATATGTCAAACGCAATCCAACAAGATTCTGGTGTCTACATATTTGCACAAAGGCAAGCTTGTGCATACAACTTTTATATCCCCTTTCTTTTTATGTTAGTATATTGTATAAAATAGAATTTTGAACCTTGAGTTTCAAAGAGAGAGGCAGGGAACAAAACTGAAATAAAGAATGATCAACATCTTTGAGCACTTACACTTCAGCCACTCAGCAGGCCAGAACCGATTTAATCTATGATCCTGCAAAGTATCATTGGCCCATCTTGCAAGTGAGGAACTTGTTCAGAGAGGTCAAGTCTCTTAAAAAGTGGAATGGCAGGTACAACCTCAAATCTATGACTCCAGAGTCTGAGCACTTAACGGCTATATTTCATGGCTTTGCACATGCCCCGACTTTCCACAGGAGATTTTCATTCCCCAGACTCCACACTAAACAATCATTTGCGTAATCTATACTACAAGCTGTGGCCCAGCAGACATTTGTCTGCATCCTATTTGGTCGTGCAATGCTTGTGCTGGATTTGAAAGGGGGAGTACATTTTCTGCTTCTTCAGAATGATACCTCCACTTCATTTCTATAACATTGTCTCCTTGGCTGCTTGGTTAGTTCCACAGATATGTCAATGAGAAGCTATGTATCTGATACCTATGAAAAAGGATATCTCCACTCTTCTGAAAAACAGCCAAATTTCAGCTTTGGAGAGGCAAAGTGGGAGAGGATTGCAACTTTCATGTCAGGTAGACCTGCATCTGCATGATGAGCTGCGCAATGTGAGGCAAGTGTTTCAACTTCTCAGCTGCCTTGTTTTTTTTTTTGTTTTTGTTTTTGTTTTTTCCTAAAGTAAAGAATGATAATAGTCCCTGAATTATTGGGCTAATTTAGAGACTTACAAAAATCACATATACCTACTCACAAAATAAACTCATTCAAATGATAAATCAATCTCTCAAGTGTTCCTTTCTTTCTCCAAATACCGTACATAAATGAAGACTTTGTTCTCTCATCTTTTTGTGTCCGTTTTTGGAAGTGATTTTCTTTTGGGCAAATATGTAACCAAGAACCAACATTTGGGAGGGCAATGTTAATTTTTAACTGGTGATACTGGTAATTTTGACATTCTAGAGTCATTTGTTTAATTTGCAAATTATTCGTATAATCAGGCCCAAACCACAAAAGGGACTATTTCCTGGTCTTCTCAACTGTGTTACATTTCCTCTCAGAGGGCTTATGCTTTCTGCTTTTCCTCCCACTTGCTTATCAAAATCTTCCTCAAATAGTCATTCACCAAAAGTTTAACTTATTGAGTAAAGCTTGGCTTATTTTTAGAGGAGTTTGGATTAGGACAGATATTAGAGACTGAAGCCAAGAAGGAGCTTTGATAATGGAATTTCAGGCATAAGCTAATAGAGTATTTTTCAAGAAGAGTATATTTCAGACTTTCCCTGATAACATTGTAAAAGTGGCCACATACTGCCTTTATAAGAACTTCTTTATAATTAGAAAATCTTTCTGGTGATGATTTTAACCAAGGCATTTCAAATATTTCACTCAATGCCTCTTTTGGTGTGTAGTGCATTGTACAATCTGAAATCACATGATGACACAATTGAAATTATAACTGATATCATGTGAAATGAAACTTAAGTGACTGATTTGGGGGTTGTCACCTCCAAACATACACAGTAGAATGCCAGTTCTAAAATGGGGCATAGGAGTCTTCCTGGATTCTAGTTTCATCCTCTGCAAAACATGCTCAAAGTAGCCCATGAATTTACTCCCTGCCTCCCAACTCAACAGAAGCCTTTGATGACAAAGGGGACCTGGTGCTGCAAGGGAGAAAAGCAGAGATTCAGAACTTGAAAAAGCCATGATTTGAATCTCTGTGATGACAAGTAGCACAGGGCAAGTTGTCTCTGTTCTTTGGGCTTAGTTCTTTTAGCTTTTGAGGAGGAATGGGATTGCTGACAGCTGCTGTGTAGGGTCACTATGACCTAAGCTTTGGAAAGGCACCGGGCATGTTGCCTGATACCTAATAAGGACGTGATCATTACAGTCTCAATGAAAAAAGTAGCATCTTCTAAAACACTGGGGCAATTTGGGATGAACTGTTGCTGGCTTCTCCCCTCCCCCAACCCATCTTCACCTGGCCCTAAGTCCATGATACTTTTCAGTTCTGGGAGAATCTGGAGCTAAGGGAGAAGATGTTGACGCTCCTGGGCAGACATAAAGTCAGGAAACTATGATCCATCCCACACCTACCTTCTTTTCTTTCCTCTTTTCTACAAGCCCTTTTAGTCATAGCTAAACCAGAGTCAACTGGCTTTCCTCACCTCAGCTTTTCACAACGTGGTTTTCAATGAGGCTGGTTGTGCTGTGGGGAAAACACTCTAGCTTCCCTCAAAGTCTGCCATTTTGTCAGTAGTAGCACCCTGACGACCCAAGAGGAAAATGTGAAAATTTTACCTCAAAAAAGAAGAAAAAGTGAGAGAAGAAAAAACAGAGAGATAATGGACTATACTCTCATATAGTTTCCAGAGGGAAATTTGGGATCCTTTCTTAAAATTATGAGTGTATTCTCTCATGAGACACTATGAAGAGCAGACATTAACGGGAATGGCTCTGGTGTTTGGGAGTAGGAAGTAGAAAGAGAACTTTGCTTTTAACCTCATACCCTTCTATTCTGTTTCACTATTTTACCATTAACATGTATCTTTCTTATTGTATTTAAAAACAATTAATTTAAATACATACATATATAGATTTCCCTTATAGGATTTATCCTATAGAGACATTGGTTCAGAATATGTAAAGATGTAGGTAAAAGGATTTCATAACAGCATTATTTATTTCACCAAAAGCCTAGAGAAACTTAAATATTCGCCAACAGACAAATGGCTAAATTACTTAGGGTTCATCCATCCTGTGACTAATCTGTGGCCATTAACAAAGAGAAGGCTGGTGTATATGGAGGAACAGAAATATATTTTTTCTGAAAAAAGAATATTTAGAGCAATAGATGGGGCATTGTCTCATTTTTGAGAAAAGAAATAACAAAATATATAATAGTATATGTAAAACAAAGAAATAATACAAAAGGAACACTGCTAACACTGGCCTTCTTGTGGGTACCACTATGGCAGACTTTCAGTGTAAGTTATGTATTTTTATAATATACGACATTTTTCAGTGAGCATGTAAATTTACTAAGCAGAAAAATGAAAATAATATTTTAAAGCATTCATAAATTTAAAAACACCACAATGAACTACAACTTTGGCAGATGACTATTGGAGAGGGCTAAGGGGTACACATCGAATGATGGGTGTGCAAAATGAAGCAGTTCTCTGCTCTTGTAACCCCCTGACCCCACTAGCAGTAAGTGGCAGCTAGGAAGCACCTGTCACCGCTCTTCTCTATCATCCATGGAGGTTCATGATGGTGCTCTCATCTTCTTCTTGAGTGATAGCTATTTTCTTCATAGATTCTAAGAAGGCAACTCCGTACTTTTACGTGGGTATATTTATCTTAGAAGTGAAGCAATAATTCAGGAATAATTTCCAGGCCTCATTCATGTTAGATAAATATATTAGTGATCTTTGCCCTAAAAAAGCATGTTTGTTTAGATTTGCTTTCAAAAGGGAGTAGAGAGAAAAGGCCTTATGTAGAAATGAAGAGCAAGAAGTGAGTGCTGTGGGCCAGTGTGAAGTAGATCCTAAAGGTGCCCTGCACATTTTGTCTCTGCTCTGCAAATGCTCTTTTAAAACCCTCCTTCTTTCCAGAATAGGCCTTGTGAGATTGTTAATGAATTTGAAAGAGTCTATTTTCCTATATATCTTTCAAACATTGGAGGGTCAGTGGCCAAAGCGTATAAATTAATAACAACTTCCCGGCATTTCAGAAAATAACACTAGCACAAAGGTGACGCTTAATTAATATTTGTTAGGATTGAAGGAACAGCAGGTAAAGCTAAGTGTGCAGCAGAAAGTGATGTTTGTGAGCCCTATGACAAAACTTTTAATAGTAATGGTTTGGCAGGTGGATACAAATCTCTTGACAGTGAAAAGTTAGGTCAAAACTAGTCTACACAAAGGACTGAGCTAATAAAGAGCTCCTACAAATTATTAAGGAAAATATGGACAAGGTTATAGAAAAACAGGCAAAAGAAATATGAATTTCTCTTTAAATATATGAAAAAAATGCTCAAACTTGCTACAAAAACAGAAATGTAAATAAATTATACCAAGATACCTTTTTCTGAACCTGTCAGACTTGCAAATATCAAAACATATGGTAATATGGTGTTGGTGAGGTTTTGACAAAGCAAGCATCACACACATGGCCTTGGGGAATGTTCATTGGCACAACTTCTATGGAAAATAGTTTGGTTGTATTTAATAAAATAACAGATGCAAATATCCTTTGACACAGCAATTCCACTTCTCGAAGTATTTTCTACAGACTAAGGCTTCTCAACCTTGGCACTATTAACATTTTAGGCTGGATAATTCCTTGTGAGTTTGTCCTCTGCTTTGTAGGATGCCTAGCAGCTCCCTAGGTTCTACCCAAAAATGCCAGTAGCTCTCCCCTCCCTAGTTATAACAACTAAAATTTTTTTCAGACATTGCCAATGATGGACAAAATCACCCTTTATGGATGTATTGATACAGAAAGTTACATATATATGAGGTTATTATTCCTCATCATTTATAATGACAAAATATTGGAAAACAGACTACATGTCCATCATTAAGATAACTTCTAATCCATTCAGTAAAATATTATGGCAACCACAAAAAAGAATGAAGAAACACTTTGCACATAGGTATGATTTGATTTTTAAAAAGTATTGCTAACAAACCAAAAGAAGGCTGAGAAGTATGTGTAAAGTATGTCATCATTGTATTAAAAGGAAGAAAAGAATATTTATTTGCATTTATGTGTATGTGCATAAAGTATTATTGGAATAACTGATAAATTGATTATACTGATTGTTTTCAGGCAATGAAGCGCTATGGCTTAGGATAAGAGTGGGAGTCGGCCATTGCCTAATGCTTTGTAATTGTTTTTGAAACATTTATGTTAATGTATTAACCATTCAAGAATTTTTTAAAAAATTAGTCTATATTTTGCAGAAGATGGTCTAACAAAAGTGGCTGTGGAAACAGAGACCTGAAATCCAAAGGGCATACTGGCAGGGGGCAAGAGTTCATTCTACTGACAGTTCTGCTTTGTAAACTGATATCAATTTGCAACATGGATGAAAGCAACGAGAACAGTAGTAACCTAATGTCATTCAGGTTTATAATGGATTTTTAAAGAATTTTACCAGCTTTCTCTTGAGTTCAGAGAAATGTGGGGGTCAGATATTGGTGGCAGCAGGCTGAGTCACACCTGCCTAGGTAGAGCATGGGGGCCAAGAAGATCTCTTTTGCTTGTCTCTTCTATGCCCTGGTCTCTGTGGATGCACCTCAGTGTCTATAAATGTCCAGGGGGATTATTACACTTTGCTCTCTGAGCAGACTAGGTATCCGTATTTAAAAGCAAAGAATCAGGGATGCCTGGGTGGCTCAGCAGTTGAGTGTCTGCCTTTGGCTCAGGGCGTGATCCTGGATTTCCGGGATTGACTCCCATATCGGGCTCCTTGCATGGAACCTGCTTCTCCTCCCTCTGCCTGTGTCTCTGCTTCTCTTTCTGTGTCTCTGCCTCTCTTTCTGTGTCTCTCATGAATAAATAAGTAAAATCTTTTAAAAAAATAAAATAAAAGCAAAGAATCATGAATGGTGATTCATGTTGCTTGCTATTCCATGGATTCAGTGTTTCCAGCCTTCAGTTTGCAACCCACCCACACAATTTCCATCATTATGTGGTTCTACCAATCGGTACCATATATTTAATGCTATTATTTACATTGACTAATTTTTCACTTCAACAGATTTATTCTAAGGAAGTTGTAAAGCACCACCATCCATTAAAAAATACTCTTCTCTAAAGTAAATTGCAATATGCATATAACTATTAAATTAAAACTGTGTCAAAACCAGGTTTGTCCAGGTACCATCTAGTACACCCCTTGTGGTACTCCACTTTGGGAAACACTTAAGTGGATCTCTGTACATGAAATTGACCATAGTAAGGACTGTGAGGAGGAGCTACATTTGGTGTTAGTGGCCTCAATCTCACTCACTTTCCGGGCTCCTAGTCCTGGCTTGTACCCCTATTTGGCAGTCTTTCCTGTATTACCGTGATGGGTATGTATTCCCAGAATGTTATTCTAAGAAAGTACCTAATGAGGGATAGCTGTTATTATGATTAGCTAGTCTGGTAAACTAAATAGAGCTGAGACCTATATAGCATCCTCCTTGGCAGAGGTCACCCCAAGAGCAGAGCCTCAGGTTTACAAGTTCAGGAACTCATTTTTGTTAGCCCACAGAGTCCAGGCCCACAGAAGCACACTGCAGTCACATGAGACTGGTGAATTCACAAACCTGTAGTGAGAAACAGAATGGCCAAGATGCTTGCGTCCGTTTTACAGAGAATTCTCACAGAAGGAGATTCTACTTGGGCAACCAAAATGATATCAGAAATACACATCTTAGTGGGATCAAACTACAGGGAATTACTATAGCCCAAGGCAAGATGCTGCTTTTTACACTTATTACCACTACTGTGACCTTGGGCGAATTTCTTAACTTTTCCATGTCTCAATTGCTTCCTCTCTAAAACAGAATGTTTCTTTTATCTTCTTCAAATAACTGTGAGGATTACATGAGAAAATTTGTAGGAATGTGTTCAGTCCTCTCCTTGCAGTGGTGCTGGTTATTGTTGGTGGTGATACTGTGGTGCTGTCATTCAGCTAAGCCTGGGGTCTCCACTCAGGACCTTCATCACACAGAGCTGGAAACTCACCAATAAATCTTTGCCCCAACTTTCTCTTCTCAGCCACCGTGGCTTCTATTACAAGACTTCTCAAACCCAAACAAGCTTAGATTCAAAAATACCCATTGAAGAACATTTAATCCAACTTAATATTTGTCCCAGATGTATGGCCCAGGAAAACACAGCTTCTCTAACCCTCTCCTTTCTCATCAACAAAATGGGGGATCTTTTGCAGGGGAGGAAGCTTTTTGGCACTCCTTAAATTCTGCTCTATAGATGGTGGGTTCATCTACATACATATAAGATTGACTTTAAATCAAATCATCTTATCCATATATGAAATATTATGTATCTTCTCACTCTCTCACCATTCACATTCAAAGCCTATAAAAGTAGTGCACTTGAAAATCACCACAACAATGGAATTCTTTTGTTTTCATAAGTTCCTTCTTAGAAACATAGTCTTCTCTAATGGTTGTGGTAACTTCTGGTGGCTCTGTGAATTACTTTAATTTCTATGACATGATGTAGCAGCAAAAGATAGAGGCCATAAAATATTCTTATCCTATGACACAGTTATCACCCACACACTACTCTATCCTAAGGAGCTGATTTAAAAAAGAAGACAGTTTTATGTTAGGTATACTATTATTTTTCAGCATTCTCATCATATCTGGAAACAACCTGAATGTCAAAAAATAGAAGATAAGCTCATCAATTTGTTCAGGTATATAGAATAGATAAGTATATCTCTGAAGTGAACTAATTTGATTACTACAAAAATCATATGCATGCAAAAATGATTACTTTGGAGACTATGTAGATATGTAGAAATGTATCTATAAAAGAACAATGAAGAAAGTAGCATATAAAATTGTCATGCATTATGATTATGACCACATGAAATTTATGTCTACACAAGAGCAAAGGTCATTCTCACAGACTGTAAACTGATACCTTTAGACAAAAGAGCTACAGAGAACTCTTGGGTATAATTATTTCATTAATTTTTAAAAATGGTGTGGGGATATGAATGCTTGCTGCTCTGTCTCTTGTGATTAATCAAAATGGATTTAACCTGATTCTAACCCATCCTCAGTCTTTGCGGCTAATGGCTGCCTGAGCTCAGTGCTGGTCCAAGGACTTCACTGTTGGTACATCAAGCACCTTTCCACCAAAACTCAGAGTAGGAGGACAAAGTATCCCCAGAAGAGGGGTGCTGTAAGGTGTCGTCAGCAAGAACCCCTGTCTTGAACTCTGTATGTTCAAGTCTCTGTGCCTCATGCAGACCAAGCCTTTTCCTATCTCAAATTCTTCACACTGTCAGTATCCTCTGCTTAAAATGCTTTTCCCTATTTCTTCATACCACTGGATTTTTCTTATCTTTCAGGCCTCAGCCTGGATATAAATTCCTTCTCTGACCACATTGTTTCCCAACTCAGCCCCAGCCACTGCTTAGTCTTTCCGTACAACCTACCACCCTCTATATCTGCCCCATGTATTTATGTACTTGCTGGTTGTCTGTCTTCTCTACTAGCGTGGAAGCTGGTGAGGACAGACACCTTTCCTCTGTCATTTACTACTGTAGTCCTAGCACCTACCCCAGAGTCTGGCACATAGTAGATGCCAAGAAATGTTTGCTGAACAAATGAATGAATCTTTAGATACCCCCCCCAAAAAAATATTTCCTTGACACAGGGTTAGGTTAAAAATAATAATAATAAAAGCTTTGGCACAAGTAGGTGTAGTTTAGGGATGAAAGTCCTATATTTGAATTTTTATATTAAACAGGTATAATTTCTGTGACTTTTTAAATATCAAAAATAATATAATGAGAAGCTTGCTTATAAATACCTTGATGTTAATGGGAATTATATGAGAATGTAAGATTTTGGATCAGGTTCTTATTTAATGAAAATACTGACAAGTTCACTGAAATTTCAAGAAACTGAGCAGACATTGGACCTAAAAAGGGAATTTCATATGCATGGAGCACCATTTCAGAGCTTCTGTTTCTGTCCCTGGATCACTTTAAGTGAAGCTCTGTAGTGTCATGAAATCAAACCCAGACTGACCTCTGGATGAAAATTAGACCCTTGAAGATCTGCTTTTTCAGTAGGCCTAATAATTCATGAAGTAGAAGAATTTATTACTACTTGGTTCAGAAAATGGAGGGATGAGGATTTACTATTTGGCCCGTGAAAACTTGAGAAGCACTTTAAAATGGTTTTCTGCAGGGTCCATTTCTGAACTTGCTATGAAGATGTCTTTTTTTCCATGGACCACATAGCTCAAGAAACTGAGCTCTTGGACTTTCCAGTGAAACCTTTCTTCCAGACTGAGTCAAGAACTAGGTCCTCACATTTATAGTATTGCTCCGTGGCCTATTTTTATTGCAAAGACTTGGTTGGCAGATACATCGGTACCTGAGGAATAGGAATTAAATTCAATTTTAACATGGGGAGTGCTTGCCTCCAAAATAAACACTCTCTATCCACTGGCTTTCTCCTTAAAACATCAATATCACATCACAAAGGTAAAACCAATTCCCAAAGAAAATCCAACAAGGTAGGCATTGAAACCATGTAGTTTTGGCCTTGAGTGGCCTGAATTGCAAAGTACTTCACTTTGGACCCTAAAGTGGCCCTTTTGGACCCTAAAGTGGACCACTTTGGACCCTTCCCTTGGCCTCACTAGACAAGGCCCACCTTTTTTCATCCCAGATGCTCTTCTCAATTCAACTGAACTTTTTGTGACCTATGTTCATTCACTGGGCATTTACTGACCACTTGCTGTGGGCCCTGCACTGCTCTAGGTGTTGGTGATGCAATGGTGAGCAAGGTACTCCTGCTCTCATGGAACTGACCCCCCAGTGGATACACAGACAGAAAATAAACAGGAAAGCACATCCATATACCCAATAGATATGTACAGATGCTGATTTATTGAAGTACCCATATACTTAAAAAATAAAAGAAATGAAACTGGATCCTGAGAAAATATTTAAATAGGCACAAACAATTAAGAAACAGCCCCTTCAAAATGCCTGGGGTGCTCCTGATTGTGAGAACAATGAATACAAGCACTGAGAACCCATAGGCCTCAGAGAGCGAGCATGCCCTAAGTGTACCTACCCCTCACTTGCCTTACCCTAGTCCTGGCCATGTCCAAAGGCCCTACAGGGAGCGTGAGTTTGGAGTGTTGAAGGCTCACAAAGAAGGAAAATGTGGTAGAGGCATGGTGGATAGAGAGTGTGGTGTGAAATGAAATTGGAAAGGCAGGTAGGGACTCCTGGATGAAGAGTCTTGTAAGCCATAGCTGAGGATTTCCTTAAGTACTCTAAACAGCCCTGGAAGGGTTTAAAGTGGGAGTAAAACCTGATTTATCATTTTAAAAGTTCGTTCTAGGTGTCACATGGATAATAAATTGTACGGAGCCTAGAGTGACAGTGAATGGCAGTGAAAGCCCAGCCAGAAGGCAACTCAATCACATAGGAGTGAGGCAGAAGGAGAATATGACTGATGAAAGTCTCAAACAAAAATCCTCAGGTAGCTTTAAGAATATTATCGAGGCAGGTTTAGCTGTAGAGGAGAAGAAAGGGTAAGAGAGAAGAGAGTGTGGAGGAAAAAAGAGAACAGTGCTTTCTCCTAAAAAAAATGTGTGTGGGGGTGATGTGTCAGGGTGGAGGTCTGGCCCACCTGCTGATTCCTACATGTACCTTTCTGACCCAACTCTTAAAATTCCAACCTCCTGAATCCTCTGCTTCCTCTTTCAAGGCTGGGCCTTGAAAACTTCTACCTCTGGGGAGTCTTGTTTACTTACTTCTATACCCAGGACTCTTCCTTTTGAAGTCCTATATAACTTGCTTTGTTCTGCTCTTTTGGAATTGAGACTTGTTCTGTTAGGGGTTCATTTATGTAACTCTGACCTCTCCGATGGTATCTCTCCCTCATGTCCTTGCTCTTTCCCTCCTTTTCTTCCTTCCACAAACAATGAATGAGTGAGTAGTATTTGCCAGGCACTGTTATAGACACCGGTGATGCGATCCTTACCAAATTGGGTGCTGGCCCTCATAATGTTTAATGGGAACCTCTCTATCATTAAAAGGAGGGTGGGGGAATGACATTGACACAATAATCACTTTAACAAATGGGTAATTGCAACTCCAGGATGTGCTCTATAGAGAGGGTAGGTATTGCTAAGGCAGAGCAAAACAGGATTAGATGACCTAGTCCAGAGAAATTAAGGAAGCCTTTCCAAGCAACTGACATTCCAAATGATGGCCTTAGATTTGAAAGAAATCTTACGTAGTTGGGTCCCAGAGAGACGGGAGAAAACGGGACATGCGCTGAGATGGAGGATGGCATGTGATAGATTCTGGTGTCTGCTCTAGGTCTAAAAGGAGAATTGCTGCAGGGACATGTCTGCTTTTGATAAGGATCATTGGGACATGATTATAAGGTGTCACGCTGGCTGCTGTGTGGCGAGTAGAGTGGTGGGGGGCTGGGGCAGAGTAGGTGTAGGTAGTAGTAGTTCCAGATGAGAGCTGCTGGCAGGTTACATGGGGAAAGTGATCATAGAAAATGGAGATACAATTTTATAGGAACTTTAGGAAACAAAGTTTGCCCTGCCTCTCATTTCTTTTTGAACACATAGTGGGGCTCCCTGAAGTGATGAAGGCAAAGATTTGTCCTGGAATATGTGTAAAATGATAGAGCTCATGACACACATTATTGCAGAAGATCCATGTGCCCTGGGTTGCTGATTTTTAGGACTGCTTTTTTCCAGTGACGCCATCAGAACAAGAAGGCATTGCATGCTCTGCAGGAACCTGGGGGAGACCCTAGCGACCCACAGGTCACTACTGCTACTAGGAATTAGCATCATTTATCAGGGGGTACTGTTCAGGCCTGAGACATGTGGCGCTTATTTAAATTCTTCCAATACAGGTTATTTAAATTTTCTTTGCCTCCATTACCTGCTCTGAAAATTAGGGTAATAATGTTTCCTAAGGTATGGAGCGGTTCCTAAGGTATGGAGCGGTTGTAAAGATTAGATGAAATAATTTATGTTTAGCACAGTGATTGATACCTAGTAAGTGTTAAGTAAATATTAGTTACTATTATTATTAGAATTATGGTAACCTCCTTCTCATTAAAAGGCAAGATGAAGAAGGAATGTTTAATCATTACCAAAAATGCAAACAGCTTTATGTAGAGTCACACAGCCTTAAGCAACTTACGCAAAGCTGCATAGCTTATAAATGGGGAGCTGGTCTTTGATCCAGATGTGCGTGACACCAGAAACTTTGTTTTTGATTGACATGCAAGGAAAAGCAAGGAAGAAGCAAGGAAATTAAACCATCTTTAATTTAAGACCAATGCGTGCTCCAAGAGATGTTTCTGCTGCTAGATCAGACTGCAGGCTAACAGGCAGAGTGTAGAGCGTAGAGTGGAGGCCCTCACCCAGGCATTGACTAGAATGGTGGTCTTGACTGTTTACCCTGTCCCACACCGTGTAATGGCTCCCACACTATGGTGAGCAACACAAACTTGGTCCTGAAGGTGTAGAGACATTAAAACAGGTAGACCTTTCTGGTTGTCCTGAGGGTCCTTCATAAGACTGAAGTGCTACCAGTAGGGCCAAGCTTATAACATGCCTTTCTCATGAAATACTCAACATCACCCGAGGTAGGTAGGATGCGGGTCTTCGCTTTACAAATAGCAAACAGAGGCTTAAAGAGGTTAAATACCTTGCCTGAGATCCACATCCAGAAAGTGATAAAGTAAGAATTTGAACCCAGCTCTGGCTGGACCATCAATCAATGATGCTTTTCTCCATCTATGCTGCTCCTTCCATCCCATGCTTACTGAGAGTACCCAAAGCCCTCCATTTCTCTTTTACCCCAGAAAAAGAATCTGGTTTTGCTCATATACAACTAGGCATGTTGCTCAGCTGGTGACCCCCTCTCTGAACACTATTTGTATTTAAAGCTGCCAGTGGTATTTTGGAGTTGGCTTGCTGTGGCCCATGAGGGCTGATGGTTAAATTTTGAGGAGTTTTGTGAGCCAGTAGACCTCACATCCTGTAGTTTGAAATTGGCCATGGTGGGAGTATTTATACCAGAGACATCAGCAAACACTATGGATTAGGGCTTCCTGATACTCTCCACTGCCACTACCAATGCAGCAGTTGCCAAACATTTACCAGCACACCATGGGGCCCTAATCTCATTGTCCTCTGTTAAAGAATGCCAGGCATCAGGGACCAGTTTGCAAAGAAATTGGCAGGCACAGGGTGGTGTGTGCAAGCATGCCTGCCAGTGAGCCACACAACTCGCCAACTCGATGCTTCCTTCTGGTCCACTGCTCCAGCAGGGAGTTCTTCCTGGCTCCACTGAAAACACTTGCACATTTCATCACCAGACACCAGAATTAAATCCTGGTTAGAATAAGAGGCTCAATCATATGGATATTCAGACATGGATATTTAAAGTTAGGAAAAACACACTTCATTTGCAAAATTACAGAATTTTTTTCTGAGTAGGTTGGATTATTTTTCATATGATGTCATAAATCCACAGAATCTTAAAACTACAAGGAACATAATTTTTAAAAATGAGCAAAGAGAAAAAGCAGCTGTGACCCCGAGAGGGGCAATAGTTGGTTCAGCATCACACATCATGCATATATATCTCCATAGACTTGCATTTAATCACTGAATAGAAAGAATCCAGGACCCTGACGTTAGCCTGGCTTTGAGAAACATTTCAATGTTTTTCTTCCTTTGAAAATGAATATGTTATGTTCCCCTGCTTGCTCCTTTAGAGACATGATGATGATACAAATAATGACTAATTTCTACTAGGTGCTTCTTAGGTGGCAGGGCTTATGCTAACTAAGTACATTACATATTAAGTTGAACTATACGAAATTGCTAATATCTGGTCTTTTTTGATCTACTGAGTGGTAATTTCAGATAGTTTAGTCTAAATACATTCTCTCTGTTAATCTTTACCATATTCTCGTGAAGCGAGTACTATTATCATATCCACTTCACAGATGATAAGGCTGAGGCTTTAAGTTTTTAAGAAACATTTCTTCCCATAAGCATAGAGCTATTGTCACTTACAGGTAATACATAGTGCACACTTGTGTGCAAATCAATGACCCTAAACAACGGATCATATATAGGGCATGGATACTAACAACTCACACACCTTACCTTTCTCAGTGACCTTGGATAAATTTGTAACCAATGGATTTTTACAATATTTAAAGAAATGCTTTTATCAATGTTGCATATGAATATGAACCACAGGCATTAGAAAACAAAAAATGTGATGTTTGTGCACTATATATCTGCTATATCCTGTATGGAAATGTTAGGAACTCTAGCTTTGGCACCCCAGAATTAAGTGTCCTGGAGTTTTTTAAGAATACTTAAATGAATAAGTAGAGTGATTTTACAACATTGCCTATATGCAAATTATAACCAACAAAAATCTGAATCAAGACCTTTTGGTTGTGTGATTATTTGTAAATAATATTGTACTAAATTCACAACCAAACAGCCCATAAACAGCAACACTGCTTAAAAATGATCACTGCTAACTAAAGCTCATGATGCCTGGAAAACAAAGTGGTGAAAGCTACAAAATGGGCTTTGAAAAAGATATTTAAATCAAATGACTCTTCTCTCAATATGAAAGAAGAAACCAAGTTATAATATCACAGTAAGAAAAAAATTGACCCATGCCATGTGATTTATCAGCTATATATGATGAATCCTCCAAGTTGGCTACTGGCTGTCTGTTAACTTAGTTAACAAATACTTACTGAGTATCTAGCAAAGGGACCTTGTCCATAAGTAATACCATGTGCCTTCAGATTGATTATTGATTATTTTCAGTACAAGTATCCTGAAGATTAGCATGTCTGAACCTCTAAAGAAGCAGCAGTATGATTTCACTGGCAGCATCCACAGGTTCCATCACCAGTCTGACCTCCTTCAGGGCTCCATTTTATTGAACACCTCAAAGCCTGGCTCTTGAAAGATCCCAAACTCATGCCTATACCTACTAAGTCAGATCCCAACTAGGAATGGAGATGTCTTTGTCTCTAAGTGACCACCAAGCACATAATGTTGTTTCCCCTTCTGTAAAATGTAAGTGAAAACTCTTGCCTAACTTCCTTAATAATGGGAAAAATAAATAATGATATAGTAATAAGTCACACACAAGCTTTGAAAATTTGCTAAGAAGGCCTAAACAGGTACAAGAATTTTTAAAGACGAAAGGAATGTTGTAGGTAGTCCCTCCAGACCTTTCATTATAGAAAGAAATAATCTGATGCAAAAAGTAGACATGTTCCCAGGCTCAATCACGAGAGAGAGTAGAGTTTGGTCTAATAACCAGGGTTATTATCAGCATTATTATCAGTGATAATAAGAGCAACATGAACAATCATAATATTACTGATCTTATAGAATATAAGAGTATCTCTAGATATATAAGAAGACTGACCTAGCTAAGCAGCTGTAGTCTTCTGGATAAGAACTATTGATCTGTACTGCAGAGCACTGCAACAGCTCCTGTCTCTGGCTAAGTTTTCCAAGGGATAAAGAGGTTTACCACTGGGTCTTGCAATTTTAACATAGTTAAATGCCCAGGGAATATTATTCCAAGATATCAAGTGAGTAATGACAGTGGGACAAATAGAATTAAATTCATAAAAATGTTGACATTGAATTATTACTTAATCATTCCAAGTATCAGTTTCCCCCACTATAAATTAAGGAAACTGGGCAAAAATTATCTCTTAGATCCCATTAAATGCTAATATTTTATTAATCTATGTTCCATAAAATCTAGTATATTTCAGATGAAGCTAAAATTCTATCCAATCATAACATTTGCCATATAAAACATTATTATTTTAAACTTGAACTTGCAGGAAAAAAATCACTAACGAATATTAAACATATTCTTTTGCAGGTTTTAGAATAAAATCACCGAATACAACCACCCCACCTCTGGACTTTTCTCCACATTCTCTTCTGATGATTCTTATTGTACTTTTGAGGCAGTTAGAACAAGCACGTCTGTGTCTCCTTTGGCTTTATTTTATTCCATGTGTATCTTCATGATTCAGCCCCATCTAAATAAAAAATACTGCTTAAAAAAAGACAAGACAAAGTGCTCACATACCCCGTGACGATTCTCAAAGTATGCCAGGCTGGTTTTGGTTAAAACAAAGAAACGGACTTTAAAGTTTGAGGGAGAAGTTCTTCTCTTTTGTTGTGATTTCTTGATGAGTTGTTCTTCCAGGAGGATAAAGTTGTTCATGATCCAATTCTTGGGAAGTGATGCACTTTGGGCATCACCCCGTGGCACCACCTGTGGAAACAGCTTTGGGGTGAGGACTGCACAGGGGAGGCAGTTGATCTTCAAAGAGTTGTTAAAAGGCCTCTTGCCTCCGAAGCTATCTTTTGATCAGTGTTCAGTCAACAACGTGGAGCTTCTCCTCTGATGTCAAAGGCTATAACCACATCCTTTCAAAATTCACAAAACTAAGAAGCGTATGTAAAAACTATACATAACCTTGGCTGTATGGTTGGGAAATGATATTTGAAGAATCTTAGACTCAAAATGATAGGAAGCTTTAGACTTTAATCTTTATAGTTCCTGATTTAGCCCATTGAACAGTTAAGGCGTGTTGCTATTAGGGTGGGAACACGGGCTCTGGAGCCAATGGGTATAGTTTGTGCACTAGTTTCCTCTTGCTGCTGACAAATTATCACAAAGTCAGTGGCTCACAAATGTATTATCTCACAATTCTGTAGTTCAGAAGTCCAAAATAGGCCTCACCAGGCTAAAATCCAGGTTTCAGCAGGTTTGTGATCCTTTCTGGAGGATCTCTAGGGTAGAATCTGCTTCCTTGCCCTTTTTGCTTCTAGGACTACCTGTATTCCTTGGCTCATGGTTCCCTTCCTCCATCTTCAAAGCCAACAAGATCTGGTCGAGTTCTCTCACTTTGTACCACTGTAAGCTCTTCTGTCCTCCTCTTCCAAAAAATGTTTAAAGATTTTATTTATTTATTCATGAGAAATACAGAGAGAGACACAGGCAGAGGGAGAAGCAGGCTCCATGCAGGGAGCCTGATGTGGGACTCGATCCCGGGACTCCAGGATCATGCCCTGGGCCAAAGGCAGGTGCTAATCTGCTGAGCCATCCAGGGATCCCCTCCTCTTCCAAATATAAGGACCCTTGAGATTACCCTGGTCTGCCAAGATAATATAAAATAATCACCCTATTTTAATGTCAGTTTATTAGAAACCTTAATTCCATCATCTACCTTAATTCTCCTTTGTCATGTAACCTAACACATTCACAGGTTCCAGAGATTAGGCATCGACATCTTTAGGGGATCTATTCTTCTCTCTACCACACTTTGAATTCAGGCGCTACCACCTAACTAGCTGTAAGACTCTAGGTAAATTACTCAAGAGTTCTGAGCCTCAGTTTTTTTTTAATCTGTGAAAGGGGATAGCAGTGCTCCTATACAAAGGCACTGCAGGGCTGCTCTCTGGCTTCCTTGCCAGTCTCATCTCACAGCTTGCTCACACATTCTCACTCCAGCCCTCATGTATGCTCCTTATACCACTTTGAACACCTCATTTAGCCTGAAAACAGCTTCTCTCCTCTGATTTGCCTGTTTTAACTCTAAATTATACTGCAAGTCTTAGCCTGCATGTCACTTCCTCAGGGAAGCTTTTCTGGCTTTCCTAAATCAAATTCGCTAATTATACGTAGATGATACCTTACACCTTTCTCTTTATACCCATCATGACCATTGTCATTGTACATTTTGGAGCGTGATTTTGCATTAATGTTTCTCTTCCCCACGATTCTAGAAGCTCCATGATGGTAAGGACTATGTGTGGTTTTGCTCACTGTTATATACTCAGCAACCATCATGATGCCTGGTGCATACAACGGATGTTAAAAAAATAAATGTGTTGGATGAATAATCACCAAACCGGACTAGACAGTTAAAAGAGACAATGACTATAAAACACTTAAGAGATGTATATTGAAGTTTATTATTTTTAAAAGTTTCAATGAAAGCCCATAGGAGTTACGAACAGATGATTACTTTCCTATTCTAAAACCTAGTGGAAAAGCAGATAACAAGTATAAATGACACAAAAAGCAAAGCATGTTTGGCCTTTGAGATAAAGAAACCTGCATTGGAATCCCGTTTCTGTTATTTACTAAGCTGTTTCTCTTTGGGTAAGCTACTTACCATCTCTGATCCTTGGTCTCCTTGTAGGATCCTTTAGAGGACTGAATGCCACAAATACTGAGTGATGGGTGCTAACCACATATCTTGCCTTAGAAATAGTAGGTTTTTTTTTTTTTAAGATTTTATTTATTTATTCATGAGAGACACAGAGAGAGGCAGAGACATAGGCAGAGGAGAAGCAGGCTCCATGCAGGGACCCCGATGTGGGACTCGATCTTGGGACTCTGAGATCACGCCCTGAGCCAAAGGTTCAACTGCTGAGCCATCCAGGTGTTCCAAAATAGTACATTGTTGAAGTATAATATGTGAGTCCTACTCTGGCATGAAGTAAATAACCAAGAAATCTCAATGGAAACAGAGATGGAGTATACTGGACAGAGATAAATAATGAAATAAAACAACTGTTATTGCAGGATAGGAGTGCAACCTTTTAAAATTTTCTGTTTTGAATGTAAATTACCAGACTAAAGCTTAATTTTGTTTCATATATTGGACGCCCCAGCACAGTCAAGACACTCAAGAAGGTGGATAGGGGTGATACTTTAAATGATTCCCTCTCCCACCTTCTGAGGTTTTACGATGTGTGTGGAAATACACTGCCCAAAAGATGTATTATTTTTTTTCTGTCTGACTATGATGGGGTTGAGGCAAGGAATGCTGTTTTTTTCCAAACAGCTACTCTTCCCTCTTCTTTCTGGGTAACTGACTTCCTGAAGGTTATCTGGGCATATGGCTTCCAGAATAAAGACTACATTATCTGGTCACTCAACTGTTTTTTAGCTAATGGAACATAATGAGCAGATGTGATGAGCACAACTTCCAGGGGGGTGTCCTTTATTGGCAGTCATCATACTCATTTTCTTTTTTTCCCCCTTCCTTTCTACTGACTAGAATAGGGATATGAAGGTTAGAGCTGGAGCAGCAGTTATTTTGTAACATGAGGTGAAAATTGCATGTTGAGGACAATGGAGGGTTAAGATAGAAAGAGCCATAGGTCCCAATGACCTTGGATCCTCCATGCCACCCTGGGATCACCTTTTTTCTTTTTTAACATAGAGAGAGATAAAATACATTTTCTAAGCCTCTGTTATTTTGAAGTTCTGTCACTCACGCTAAACCTAGAGTTAACTAATATAGTGCTATATTTTGAAATAGACTGTAAACTCCTTTGAGAAGGATAGATATAGACCTGTTTTGTTCAGGTTGAAAGGTTTACAGACTTCTCAAAGTTTTATCTGAGAAAGAAAAATATCATGAGTAAATGCTGTAATAGGCGCTTTTCATTTGCCAAGTCTTCATGAAGTGAAATCATAAGTAATTTATTTTCTTTCTCATAATACCTTCAAGCCCACTCATTGGGATTTATCTTTGTCCTCAACTAAATGTGACCTTAGGAGCCCCAATATTTTCTCATAGCTTTCAGGAAATATTCATAAAAGTACATAATCTGTTTTAAGATTTTTGTTTATTTTTTTGAGAAAGTGTGACTGTGTGTGTGGAGAGGGGGCAGAGAGAGAGAGACAGAGAGAATCCCAAGCAAACATGCTGAACACATAGAGCCCCACAAAGGGCTTGACGCCATAACCCTGAGATCACACACTGAGCTGAAACCAAGAGTTGGACATTCAACTGATGGAGCCACTCAGACACCCCTCTTTGTTTTGGTTTTAAAAAGTCCAGTTTGCAGGAGCTAAATTCAAGAAGCTCCCACTTGTCAAAGATGCAGCAATTTGAGCATCAAAAAGAACAGTAGTGTCAATGAATTGAAGAATGGTCAGATGTTAAAATCATGGGTTTTTTTAAGATGCTTAAAAAAAATCTCAACCTATTGATCACTTTGGGAGAATGCTGGAGAACCAATTTATTATTATGAAAACTAGAAAACAAAGGGAAAGAATAAGACATATCTCTTGTCTTTCTTGAAGAACCATATCTCAGTTTAGTAATCAAATACTTAATAAGGGAAAGTCTTTCTTTAGAGAAGAATATCAACTAACACATGAAGAGAGAGTGTTAGAACACTGTCATCATGCAATCTCAATGACATGATGGGTTTAGGCAACAATCATCAGTGGCTACTAAAATCATCATGTTGAAAAGCCAACAGAAAAATATATTGTTTTTACATTAGCTTGATAATACTTTATTGATGAATCTTAACATCACATAAAGAGAGACAACTAGACATTATATGTTTCCTGATGCAATACAATAGGAAGTACACAAAACCACCTACGCAGCGATCTTACAAAAAAAAAATATTGGAGATAAAGGAACATGACAAATGACACAGAGAGATGCAATTGAATGAGTCCAGAATATACAAAATACTGAAGACAAATGGCCCTGTGTCTGCAACAAATTAGTCAGAGAAAAAAAACCTGTAGATTAAAAGACTAACAGGAAAAAAAAAAAGACTAACAGGCATATTAAGTATGTGATAGTTTTGTTTGGATTTATGCTCAAACAAACCAATTGTATAAAGTTATGAGACAACTGGGAAATCTGAACATCGGCTGCATATTTGATGATTAATTATTAATTTTTAAGATGTGATAATGTCCCTGTTATGTTAAAAGAGTCCTTATTTTGCACAGAAACATACTGAAATAATTATTTATAAAATAACAAAATGCTCACGATTAGCTTTGTTATAATTCAGGGAAGGAGGAGAAATAGGTGGAGAAGGAATGAGAAATGTTTGTCCATGAGTTGACAATTACTGAAACTGGGTAATGGGTAGGTGAGGATTCTTTATTCTGTTCTTTTTATGTTGCTATATGTTTGAAATTTTCCATAATGAAAAGTTAAAAAAAGAGAAACCAAGGTGAGTCCAGATCAGCATAATCATCAGAAGTCCAAATATGCATTCAATTTAATGCTTTTCCTCAATCCAAGCATGAGCCTGCCTCAGGCTTAGAAGTACATTGACTTTTCCACCATGCCCTGACTCTTTCTCTTTCACCTGGCATTAGTCTGGCTCCTGACCCACCCGTTCAGGCTCAGGGGGAAGAGAGGCAAAAGGCACTGCATTCAATGAGGCTACAGTTGGGATCTGGGGTTGATGCCCTCTGCATGTGGCAGATACACAATTGTCGCTTTTTCTTCCATAGGAAAGTTTTGTCATGTGTTTTGTTGTTGTCATTATTTTCAGAGGGCGCCGAGTGTGGGAGGTGAGAACTGAGGAGAACAGCAGTTCTCTTGATGTGGGAGATGCCACTTGGACTGGCCAATGAGCCCAACTCTCAGCTTTTGGACACTTGCTGCTGTATCTTCAGCATGCCCCTTGTTCTTTCCAACTCTGTTGGGATCCCCTTGCCCATCTTGGTTGTCCTCTTGGATGAATTTTCCTTGAAAACTAACTGTATGCTATTTATTCCCTTTTATGGCTCTACCGTAGAAAGACTCAAGGATCCTTGCCCTGCAATTGATGGGTGCACCATTTGCCCTAAGTACAGCCTCTTCTCCCTCTTGACACCAAATAAATAGCTCTTCCACAAACTTTCACCATTACATTTCTCCAAGTGGGATTTATACACCAATCCTTATGTCTCCTAAACTCTATGAGACTTATGTCAAGTTCATGAAGTCCCTTTGAGTCCCTTCACTTGGCTTCTGAGGGATGCCAGCGCCCCCTGTCCTTCCCCCTCAGTGGGTTGGGAGAGGAAATTCATAGTGCACCAAAATCTTTCTCCTGACTTTTCAAGTCCTTATTTTCTAACGGCTGAAGGTGGGCAGACACTACTACTAGCAGAACCTGTTTGGCTCCTTATTGTGTCACAGATGACATAGTATTCTATTTTAGGATAGGAAGATGCTTGATTCCTCTAATTATAGTATTAGAGGTCTTTGTGGCCTCAACTGAAACTGAGTTGAAAAGCCTCATTTAAAACCCTATAACGAAGAAGAAAACAATTCAGACTGGCACTACTGGATCCAAACATCAGAATTTTTCATTTTCATTTCTGTGTTCGGCTCTGTGTTGACTTCATGCTAAGGCTCACTTTCCTTCATGGCAGCAACATGGATGCCAGGAGTTATAGGGCTGATGTGTTACCACCGGAACCGGATTCTTTTCCCTAACAGTTCCAGTGAAATCCTCAGAACTGTGGGTCATCGACCTGGTTTGGTGGCATGATCACATGCACCTCCATCATCACAGCCAAGGCAGTAGAATGTTTTGTCACCTATTTCTAGGTCTGCACTCTCTCCTGGATTTGGGGGCAGGGTACAGTCAGTGCTACCCAACCACATAGACTGAGAGTATGGGGGGGGCGGTGGCCCTCCAAAGGAACACCTGAGTGTTGCTGCCAGAGAATGTTGTGGAATTGATGCCAGCTCATCAATAAATCATCTGCCTTTTCCCCAATCTAAGGTCTATCTTTGTTGCTTTATCACATGAGGTCCCACAATTCTAATCCTCTTCCCTGGTCTAGGGAATAACCATTCAGATAAGCAAAGATGCTTCTTATGTAACCCCAGAGCCTTCCTGTGTGCAGGCCAAAGATCCTTTAACTGTCCTCTTAGGATGTAGCTCCGAAGCTCTTTCTTTTCCTTGTGGTTCTCATCCGAATTGATCAGATTTATTTATATCTGTTTAAAAATGATACTCAGAATATTTTGGTAATTACATAGCCTCTTCTGAAAAATGTTTTAAAAACCTCACAAACCTTTTTTCCTTCTAGAACTATTAGTCCTAGAGAAAAACAAAAGCAAAAGCACATTGATATATATGCACAAAGTGTTCCCTGCAGTGTTATTTGTGACAGAAAAGGTCTATATGCACATCCCTGAGAAACTTGTTAAATAATCTATGATGCCTCCATCCAACAGGATATAAGATGATGAAAATGAATAAAGTTAAAGCATATCTATAATGAATCACTCTAAAAAAGTACAAGATATATATAAGATAGAAAAGTTACAGACCACTGTGTATGGCATACTTCTGTTTTTACCTAAAAACCTTTTGTGTTTATATTAATGTATATATATATACATATACACACACAGGGAGATGTCAGAGAATTTACATATTAAACTTTCAGCAAATGGAATTGAAAGAGTAGAAAGATGTTTCATTTTTCAATTTAAATAATTTTTAAATGACATTATGGGAGAACTCCTTTTTACTTCCCAGTTTAAAATAAAACTATGCCCTTTGTTGGAAATCTTTGGTTGGGTAGCAGAAGACAGTGATAATAGGTGGCTAGGAAGCTCAGAGCTAATTTCCTGAAATAGACCTATATTTCTGGTTATAACAGTGAAATACATCCTTGCTGGAAAAGACAAACCAGCAAATAGACAAAATAAATAATTACTTCTAGTGTCACCCCTCAGAGATAATCAATGTTAACATTGATTGTACATTCCTTCAGTATTTTTCAGAGTTAACTTTAATATTTCATTGTCATAATCATCTTATCCCAGCTCCTGAATCTGCTATCTCTCTCTACCTGTAGAGTTTCTAATCTTTGTTTTTATCTTTATTGTTAACTGTTTTATTATTTGTGTGTATATTTAATGGCAAGCTTCTATAGTATAACATCAAAGAAATAAATATATAAACTGAGGTAGGACATCTCCTGGCTTATAAACATAGCAAACTTGGAAGCTGAGAGGAAAATAGTCTTTTGTTCTTTTTCTTAAAAGATTTTATTTATTCATGAGACACACACACACACACACACACACACACACACACACAGAGGCAGAGACAGAGGCAGAGAGAGAGGCAGGCTCTCTTCAGGGAGCCTGATGTGGGACTTGATCCCAGGACCCCGGATTCATGACCTGAGCCAAAGGCAGACACTGAACCACTGAGCCACACAGGTGCCCTGGAAAATAGTCTTAAGACAAAATCCGAGTTTAATTTTGGCTCAGTATGGGGCTAACTGTAGCTGTGTAGGACAGAAGAACGAATGAAGCCAAAAGAAGGTAGAAGGGAAAGAGAGGTGACATTAGTTGGATCATAATATTAAGAAATAAAATTGTTTAGATCACCTGTTTGGCTTCTTTTATGCATAACAGCTCATTTTCTTTTTAAACCCAAGGCAGAAGTAGATTGATTTGCATACTGGCCCTTAGGGGAAGCATCAGGGTGATGGTAGTTTTTTTCTGACAGCCAGAGGTGAGGCAGAAATTGGATTGGCCTCCTGAAGTCCTTGGTACCTAAGGCTAACCGCAGCTCATCCCACGCCACCGTGCTTAGCAGCATTGACATAAAAGTATTGTGGATTGTATTTTAGGCCAGGGGATTTACCCAGCAGATACATATTGTGTATAGTATGGAAATCTCCCCGCCCTCACATCCTGCCCTAGCTCACAATGCCCTCTCAGGTGGCATATTCATTGAAAAGGCTATATATAGCTTTCTGCTTGCCTTGGTTTTCAAAATAATAGACGGGTAGCAAAAGTTATTGACTTGAAACCTCTTCCCATGATAAATAGTAGACTTCAGCCACCTATAATCTTGCATGTCTATACTCAGTATATCATACGTAGGGTTTTCACTTTGCATGTCTCTTTAATCTTAGGCTAATTAAAAATATAAGGAAAATTATGCTTAGAATTGTGGCTTTGGCAGTTTTTCATACAAAACAATCATTGTTGGTTTTAATATTGGGATGGGTGATATTAGGTTCACCCTTCATTTCAACTCATTCGCTATTTTACCCTATCATATATTTAATTGTCCTTCTGTTTTGTTGTCCGTTTGTAGTGTGTTTTCCTGGATCATAAGCTTTCTGAAATTAAGGTCATGGCTTATACACGGTTCACTATCTTCCTTGTTAAGAAAAATTATCCAAACTCCTTTTTTTTTTTTTAAGATTTTATTTATTTATTCATGAGAGACACACACACACACAGAGAGGCAGAGACACAGCGAGAGGGAGAAGCAGGCTCCACGCAGGGAGCCCGACGTGGGACTCGATCCTGGGTCTCCAGGATCACGCCCTGGGCTGAAGGTGGTGCTAAACCGCTGAGCCACCTGGGCTGCCCCAATTATCCAAACTTCTAAATAAAAAATTGTCAAGCAGGCAACATGTACTATCAGTGCCATTTTAAAGCATTGCTTAACACACCAGCCCAAGGATTGCTTAATTAGCTAAGAGAAGGAACTAAGACAATGGAATTGGATCAATAAGTTAAGACTGAAGTATTGCTATCTATTATTTTTAGCAGCTTTACTGAGATACATTTCACATACCATAAAATCCATTCATTGAAACTGTAAAGTTCAGTGGTTTTTAGTATATTCAGAGTTTGTAACTATCACAGTGTAATTTGATTCAAGTATCAGACTCTGTGAAGTTCTGTCATAACTTACAGATTTTTGTTTAGAAGAGATGCAAATGATTTTTGCCTCATAAAAAAGATAACCTCAAAGGTTGAGATTGTGTTGCTCCGTAGAGATTTAACCAGTTTAGTAACTAATCTGAAATGTTTACCTGATATTCTTTTTTAATACCAATGACTATTCCTCTGATTCTTTTTTGTTGTTTTTTTTTTTTTAAAACAAGTCATGGGATACTGACCTGCTCTTTTTTAAAAAATTTTATTTATTTATTCGAGAGAGAGAGAGAGAGAGAGAGAGAGAGACAAGAGAGATACAGGCTTCACACAGGGAGCCCAATGTGGGACTCGATCCCGGGTCTCCAGGATCACTCCTTGGGCCGAAGGCAGGCGCCAAACCACTGAGTCACCCAGGGATCCCTCTGATTCTTTTTTGAACCAGATTTACCATCCTGCTGGTTCTCTTATTGATGGATTAATTAAATCTTTGTCGTGTTTTCATTCTATATTTGAATGAAAATCATCTTTAAAATTTTTTGAGATTTACATTTTGATAACTTGAATGCTCTTAGCACAATAATCGGCAATGGAAAGGCCAATCAGTAAATATATCCTAACTTATTGATCTTCATTTTTTTTAAGGTTATATTTATTTATTCATGAGAGACACACAGAGAAAGGCAGAGACATAGGCAGAGGGAGAAGCAGGCTCCAAGCACAGAGCCCCATGTGGGACTCGATTCTGGGTCTCCAGGATCACACCCCGGGGTGAAGGCTGTGCTAAACCACTGAGCCACCCGGGCTGCCCGATCTTTATATTTTTGATAGGGGATGTGTTGGGCTTCTAAAGGTTGGGAGGAGAGAATACGTTTTTGAAAGGTCTTAAGGAGAAATCAGAAAATAAATTTTGAATGATATTTTGTATTTTGGTTCTCAAATTCTGAAATGTGCTAGGGAGAGTTACCTTTGAATGAAGCTATTTATTTACTTCTTTTCTATGTGAAGGCCTGAATCAATGAATATTCTTAGAGTCTTACCGATATAACATTTTTTTATAAATGTAAAAATCTTAAAATATTGTCTATTTCTATGTAAGTAGTATGTGCAATGAAACAAAATCTGAAAGGTATAGAAGAGAATGCTCTGGAGAGCTAAGTCTCTATCCCACCATTTCCCTCAGCCAACAAGTTGCCCCAAGGTTGCTCCTGTTACCAGTATCTTGCACATCTTTGCACATGTACGGACACACACACAAACATATACAAGTTTCAAAATGTTTTATTCAAAAATATATGGCATATCATATATGCTATTTTGCAACTGGCTTTTTTTCACTTACTAATATCTATTGAAAAATTCTCAACACCAGTATATATAATAGCTGTCTCAATCAAAACATGTCTAGCAACTGATCACTCCTCACTACACTACTTGGATTGCTACCACACTTGTCTTACTCATCAACTCTTGCAGGAGCCACCCTAGTCTCCACTTCTATCCCTCTGCAGCTCTACAATCTCTTTCCAGCATGGTGGCAAGAATGATCCTCCGTCTATGTCAGTCTGATCATCTCCCATTTAGAGCAAAGCCAGACCTCACAGTTCTACAAGGTCTGTCCTATGCCATCTGCTCCCCTACTGTCACCACAGCTGCCTCTTGGCCTCATTGCCAACTACTTTCTTTCATTCTACTCTTGTCACTGTAGCTGCCTTGGTGCCCCTCTAACATAGCAGCGATGCTCTTACCTCAGAATCTTGGTCCTTGCTATTGCCTCCGACTGAGAGGCTACACCCCTAGGTGTCTGCACTGCTTCCTCCTTGACCTCCTTTATGTCTTTGCTTAAATATCTCTCGTCACTGAACTTTGCTTGACCAGCATCTCCAGCTCCCCCTTCTCACTCAGATACTCCTGTTCAGCTTGCCTACTTCATCTTTCTCCATAGCATTTATCATCAGTGGGCACACCAAATATTTTACTCCTCTTTTTGTCTATGAACAAGTTCTGTGAGAGCTAGGGTAGTTGTCTGTTTTATCCATTGCTGTGTACTCTTAGTACCTAGAACAGGGCCTGGAACAAAGTAGACACTTAATAATATTAATTAAATAGATGAATTTATGCTGCTCAGTACTCGTATATGTGTGCTCTATTTGTGCGACTCAGTCTGGTGTAGTTTAACTACGGCCATATGTGGGGACTTCCATGTGTGTTTGATCTTTTGTGACTTTGAAGAAGTTGTTTAGCTTATTTTAGCCTTGATTTTCTCCTTTATAAAATGCAGATAGTAGTTGTACCTACAATTTATAGAGCTGTTGTGAGGATTCAATTTTTAAAAGAATGCAAAGTGGCAAGTAACCCACCTGGCTTATAAGTTCTTAATGATATGATTGTTTTCTCTTATAATTAACTATTCATCAGAAAAAAAAAACTTACGGGAATATATGGTTGCCTATAATATAGAAAAATCTAACTTCTTATTTTTAAACCTGATAGTGTTAACTTTTAGTGATTATCTCCTCAAAATAGAATATAAGCCACTTTGTTTTTTTTTTTATTTATTCATGATAGTCACACACACACATACAGAGAGAGAGGCAGAGACACAGGCAGAGGGAGAAGCAGGCTCCATGCACCGGGAGCCCGACGTGGGATTCGATCCCGGGTCTCCAGGATCGCGCCCTGGGCCAAAGGCAGGCGCCAAACCGCTGCGCCACCCAGGGATCCCTGTTTTGTTTTGTTTTTTTAGGTATGTCATTTAACATCTTTAGAAGAAAACTGTTTAGTCTTTCAGAGGTAAAGACCTTTATCTTTGCATTTTCATTTTCTAGATGGTCCCCAGATTTAGACTTGCTCAATCAGTTTTGTGGAATAAACAAATAGAAGAATTCATCTCAATGGCCATGAGGAAGCTCATATGTATTGGAAGGCTGCAATGTATCAGATAATGTGGTAGGTACTAGGGGTATAAAAAAGCACATTTTGGAGGCACCTGGGTGGCTCAGTTGGTTGGGCGTCCAACTCTTGATCTCAGCTCAGGCCTTGATCTCAGGGTCATGAGTTCAGGCTCCATGTTGGGCTCCATGCTGGACAAGGATCCTACTTAAACTAAATAAATAAAGCTTTAAAAAAGAACATTTTGGGGTTGAAATACCTTCACATGGTGATTGTTGAGTTTGAGGGGGCACATTTTCATTTTAGAAGTAGTCTTCTAACTGGGGGAGGGGGAATTTGGATTAATCACCTGTGTAAAGTAAAAAAACAAAAAAAAAAACAAAAAAAAACACACAAAACCACTCCAGAAAGATGCCATAACTTCTCTGAAGTGCTTTTCAAAGAAACAAAACATCAGTGGTTATCAGGTAGACATCAAGAGTGAAGCAGCAGGCATACCAGTGCGGGAAATCCTATGGTGATTCAAGACCTCTATGAATCCCCGTGGTTCCCAGTAAGTCCCCACGCATATTGCTACCTGCAAATGATTCCATATTTGGTGCAGAATGAGAGTCTAATGGTGAGCCATGCAGCCTAAGGCAGAAAAAAGTCCTGACCTGAGTCACAAGACCTGGGATGGAATCCAGCTCTGTATTCTGACACTGACCAAGATAACCCTGAGCCTTAGCTCATCATCATAAAATTATGGTTTTAAAATTTCACCTCCTCTATATTTCACCTCCTTTATATGAGAAAATGGGTTAGAGAAGCCTCTGTGCCCTGGAAACCACTGTACAAATGGAATTTTGGTTCTAACAGGTAGCAGTAGCTCCTTTGGGCCATTTACTCAGCAACTACTTCTGAGTGCCCATCAGCAGTGTGCTATACACTGAGGACATGAAGAACAGCAATCCCAACAGGATCTGCCCTTAGCAAGCACATGGTCCACTTCTAGGATTTGATCCCCAGGACATAGTTTAGCAGATGCAAAATATACTTGCAGGAAGATGGTCATTATAGGGAGATCTGTAACAACAAAACCAGAAGCAACCCAGATATTTACAAAAGCAGAATGGTTACATAAATTATGCATCCTAACATCTTGATTAAAAGAATATCTAGCCTACCTCCACCTCCACCCTGGCAGGGTCAGCCTGTCCCCTGGGGAAGGTGGTGGTTAGTTTGGGGGGAGACTGGTGACCCTGCCCCAAGGGGATGGCTGCTTGGAGGCTGGGACAAAGGGGTGTGTGATGGGGACAGGTCACAAAGGACTGTGAAGGATAAATGCAGTAGTGAGGGGAGATTTAGGCAGAGCCCTGCAGGGAGATGGGCAGTTGCCTTCACTCCCTCTTTCTCTCAAGGACTCGATTTGTGGCTGGTGGAGCTGTCAAGAATGAAGAGAACAATGAGCAGCGAGTGTTTGTTACCTTATTACACAGCCCACAGCTACCGTTCAATGGGTGTGTTCAATACCTCCATGGGGGAACTGCAACGACAACTGTACAAGGGAGGGGAGTATGACATTTTCAAATATGCACCTATGTTTGAAAGTGACTTTATCCAGATCAGCAAAAAAGGAGAGGTGATTGATGTACACAACCGTGTCCGAATGGTGACCGTGGGCATTGCATCCACTAGTCCCATCCTCCCGCTACCTGATGTCATGCTGCTGGCTCGACCAACGAAAGTCTGTGAAGAACATGCCAGACACGCCCGGACCACCACCAAGGGGAGAGGTCGCAAGCCCACAAAGATCCTAGAGCTCACCAGGCTGCTTCCCCTAAAATTTGTCAAGATCTCCATTCACGATCGTGAGAAACAGCAGCTGCGCCTGAAGCTTGCCACTGGCCGTACTTTCTATTTGCAGCTGTGTCCCTCTTCAGATGCACGAGAAGATCTCTTCTGCTACTGGGAAAAACTTGTCTATCTTCTGAGACCCCCAGTGGATAGCAGCAGTAGTACCCCGACCCTGCCAACTAGGGAAGGAGCCAACTTAGAAGATGACAAAAGCCTAATGGTAAGCATCAACAGAGACAGGAGGAAGTGGGGCAGGGTGCTTTGGGAGAGCAGCTCAGAGCTAATCCTATAGAACCCCTGGTGCTCTCTGAGGCACCTGGGAAATGCATTCCACTTGAATAGGCTCAGGGCTAAATGAGCCACCACTAGGGGACTTAACACGCTGGGGAGGTTCTGAATGCTTCTCACCATTGTTCCACAAGGCTGAATTTCAGAGAGACCTTACGTATTAGCTGTTCTGGTCTCATACCTAGGGTTGTAACTCCTTTCATCCATCTGGGCATCCTGAATGCCCAGTCTCTTCTTGAAAACTGATCCCAACCCAGTTACTCTCATCAGCTGTGGAACATTGTTAACAATTTGGAGGTCTCTCCTTCGTTCTGTATCCCTGTGACTACCATGTGCTGATTAAGATCAGGACAACCCATGTGTGTCGCACATGCACAATTTCAGCAGCCACCACAATGTAAAATATGTGGATCCCTTGGCCCAGCAATCCTACTTCTAGGAATCTGTCCTGCAGAGATATAAACACGTGTATGAGAGAAAAGTATATGAGGATGGGGAATTGTATCAGTGCTTTCCCTGGCACTGAGACTGTTAAGTAAAAACCAAGTGACCATTTGATAGGGGTGGTGTAGGTGGGATCTCGCATCAAGCAGGAGCATAGATTTCATCATTTCTACGGTCCTTCCAATTATAAGCTTCAAGTGGCTCAGCTCCAGCTCCAGGTTGAGAAAGGAGCAGACAGTTGTAGTCTCACTTTATCATCTCTTTCATACCTATTTCTCCTCCCCTTGGCACAGACCACAGAGCTCCATGGAGAAGGGGATCAGGATGAGTTCAGGCTTCACAAGCCCCGTGAGGTGTCTAGAGCCAACTCTTCTGCTTATGCTGGGGGAGAGGGAATCCATCATGGTCACCGTGGAATGCCCAGTTCACCTGCAGTTATGAGGTCTGCAGGGATGGCCAAAGGAGCAGCTAACAGGGCAGCCTCAGGCATGGCAGTAGCGGGATCAGCAACAAGCTCTACAGCAGGCTTGGCAGTGGCAGGAGCAAAAACAAGCTCTTCATCAGGTGCTCTGAGCTTAGCAGCAACCAAATCTACGAGCACAGGCCAGGTAAGCACGGCCCTGTCTGGAGCCACCGTCAAATGTCCGGGAGAAAGCGGATCCAACAAGGCCATCGCAGGTGCTGTCAATATATCCTCAGAGGGTACAAATGTGGCCTTGGGTGCTGCAAGCATGTCCTCAGTAGGTGCTTCTACCCTGACCACGGGGGCTGCCAGTATCTCCCCAGGGAGCAGCATGAGTGTGGTGTTTGCAGGCACCATGACAACTGGCACAGCTGCTGCAGAAAGATCTGGATGCCTAGTTGTAGGACCCCTTGTCTCCACCTTGCAGAGTGAAGGCTACATGAGTGAACGGGATGGAAGCCAGAAGGTCTCCCAGCCCAATGCTGAAACCCGGAAGGGAAAAAAAGAAAGAAGAGAAAAGAAGGACAGAACTTCCAGCAGGAAAAGTTCCCATCACCACAGGACAGGTGAATGTCACCACAGGACAGGTGAAGGTCACCACAGGAGAGGTGAACGTCACCACAGGACAGGTGAAGGTCACCACAGGACAGGAGGAAATAAGTCGACCCGGAAATCATCCTCCCATCGGTCCTTATCCGGCCATGACAAAAGAGATGACAGAAAGGAGAAGGGGCAGAGCCATGCAAGAAGCAGAGGACACAGCTCTCACAAGAGTGGTACCCATGGCTCTGCAGCAAGGGTGTCAAGGACAGCTCACAAATTGGGGAAGATCAAATCTGCAAATAGTTCAAGTGCTATAAGTAAGAAATCCAGTAAAATTGGCTCTTTCTTCAGGAACTTGAGAGCCATGCCTGGTTCAAAAACAGGGGTCCCATCACACGATAGAGAGGTAGACTTCGTGGCTAAGTCATTAGAGAAGTGCAACATAGAGACGAAGGTAGAGAAAACCCCAGATGGCAAAGACCTGGAGATCTGTAGCACCATGACATCTGAATCAATGGAGACCATAATCTTTGAAGCTAAATCCATTTAAATAGGAGACCAGGCAGGAATCTGCAGTGGAGACCCAGCCTCAGGGAAGTATCCCTAGAGTCAATTCCAGCTTTCTCTAATAAAGGAAACCATGCAACTCCAAAAGAAATGCTATCTTGTTTGAATGTCTATATCCCCTAGCCTGATAATGACCTCACAGTGGCTCCTGTGATGTGAGCCAAGCTACAGCCTGAGACCCCAGCCTCCAGTCAAACAACTTCACCTCCCATCAATGACCACCAGAGTCCGTATGAGTGCCATGCTTTGCTTCAACCCCTTTCTGCCTTTGGTTTCCCCAAGACCATGACTACAAGTCATAGACTATGGGCTGGAAAGCATCACCACTCCCATGTTCCCATGCTCTTCTTTCTCTTTCTCAAAGGTTCCTGAACACAAACTTTCAGCCCAGTCCTTAGACTGAAGACAGGACTCAGATCTCCTTGGGATAATTGAGAGATAAAGGGGATATAGCCACATTTGTAGACAATCAGAATGAGAAGTTTATCATCTAGATCAGGAATTGGCATCCTGAGGGCCAAATCTTGCCAACTAACTGGTTTTGTAAACAAAGTTTTATTGGAACATAGCTACAGCCATTCAGCTATAAATTGTCTACGGCTACTCTCTCATTAAAATGGCAGATTTGCATAGTTACAACAGAGACCTTATGGCCTACAAAGTCTAAAATATTTACCCACTGGCTCTTTACAGAAAAGGTTTGCCCACTCAACATCCAATCTTAACAATTCTTCCTCCTAAGTATATTCTTTGGAGAAACTCTCACATACGCTTGCCAGGAGACAACTAGGAGAATGTTGACAGTAAAACAATTTGTGATAGCAAAACCCTGGAAAAGCTCAAATGTTCATCAAACAGGAGGATCGATAAATTGTGGTATATGACTACAGTGCATATTAGATAACACTGAAAATGAATACCAGCCATTCATGTTAGCACGGATGAATCTCACATCATATGGAATAATATAAGCAATAGAAAAATACATAGGATATAGTTCCATTTATAGAACAGTTAAAAAACAAGATCAAACAACATGTTTAGGGGTACATATTTACTGAGAGTGTGGAGAAAAACAAAAGAGTAAAACAACATTCAGAATAGTAGATATTGCTAGGGTGGAAAGCTGAGAGGGATGATCTGGGAAGGCACAGAGAACTTCAACAGGGTGGGGATTGTTCTATCAAGCAAAGGACTGTGTCCATGGTATCGTATTATGGAATCTTTTATTTTAACATCCCCAAAATCAGGATGGCTTTTAAATTCCATCAGCCAGGCGGAAGTTGCCACTTTAGAAGAATCTTAACAAATTTATCTCACTTACGTCTTCCTATTAATATATGTGTAAGAGAGATAGACAACAAAATAAGTTTGAAAGTTTTTTTCAGTGCAAAATAAAAATTCTGAATGAATAAATACTCAGAATTCAGGAACATAGAAAAGGCATAGATATATTGTTGAGAAAGAATAATCCAAAGTGCTGTGTACAAATGGTATAATTATGTATGCATGTGGAAAATAATTCCAAAATTAAAAAATTATACCACACTAGAAGTGAGATTATAAATTTAACAAATGTCTATTGTGAAAAAGAAATGACATTGTTTTTTCAACTTAAAAGAAATTGTAAATGAGTTTCACAAGTCCATGAAAATCATTAAACTGTTAACAGGTGATAAAAGTTGGATTTGAGAAAAAATGATTCTGAGAACCAAGTGTGTTTGTATAAGCCTGGAGGTCATCCTCCCAGTCTTACTATTTTTTGCTCATTCTCTCTGACAATAGTGTCTACTAGGATGGAAGTTGAGTTTCCAGTAAAACTTGGGGACTTTCTCTGTAAAGCAAATCTGTGTGGCAAAGGTGGGGGAGGTGAGAAACAAGGTACTCTGGAAGGAGTGGTGGCTTGGGAGTATCAGGGAAAGTCCTTCTCAGTTGCTCTGGTAGTGGCTGGGAAATCCCACTTTGTGGTTTCTGATATACAAAGACCAACAGATGCTGGGGATTAAGATGTCCTTGGACTTGACTCTTGAAGCAGTGGGTACAAGTAGAAGGAGAGAAAGTGGCATGTCCTCCAAGACCTGACAGGCTTTGGAGAAGCCTCCTGGGAATGTCAGAGGTTTTGGGGTATGGGAGAGAGATAAAGGGGAACTCATTCCTAAGCCTTTGACTCAGTCCCAAATTTATACTATGACAGAGACTGAATTATAAAAGATACAGATGACTTAATCACATGATTCTGTAGACCATGGATTTGTCTTTTATCCTTGTTTTAGTCTTATTCTATGCATTCCTACTTCTATACCCTAAAGGGCTTCTTTAATACAAACCCTGTTTGTCCACCATGCAGAGTGTTAGCTGAGCAGACCCATTATTTATACAAATGGCACCAAAGTAAAATGGAGGTGGAGACTTGCACACTACAATGTGCTCTGCCAGGCACTTTCTCTGTATTTCCTTTTCTATCTTAACAGCTCATCAAGAGACTCATGCACTAAATACTTACAAATTTCAAAGCAAAAGACCTTCTTCCTCCTGAGGGAGATATCAATTGGGACATCAAGTCAATACACTCTATCAGATAAAGTCAATATTGTTGACAGCAATATTCATCACCATGGTAGCTATTCTGCTGCTGCAAGTGCAATGAAGCAGTGGATGGTTGATTACTAATCAGCGTCCCAAACCTTAAAGACTGGCACACACATATGAGACAAGAAAAGGATCTTTGGCCAGCCACAAAGTAAGGTCATTCATGGGGCTGTTGTGATGAAATGGAGTCTTTCAGACACAAGATGTGCTATGGTGGGAAGAAACAAAGTGCCTCAAAATATCGAATGCAGTGTCATGACTGACAGAGTAAAAGTGATGTGAGAGAATGCAGCAGGGACAGTCCACACAAGACTTTGAGGTCATGTAAAGGATTTTAACTTCTGAACTAGAGTAGTAGAAAGCCACTGAAATGTTTTATTTATTTATATTTAAAGATTTATTTATTTGAGAGAGCAAGTGCATGTAAGCACAAGTGGGGGGAGGGGCAGAGGGAGAGGATCTTCAAGCTGACTCTGTGCTGAGTACAGAGCCTGACTGGGGGCTTGATTCCACAACCCATGAGATCATGACCTGAGACAAAACCAAGAGTCAGATTCTTCACCAGTTAGAATTGGGCTCAGCAGCAGAACGGAGGTGAAAGAGGAAAGAATCTGTGAACGGGATGAAAGAATAATCAAAACTATCCAATATGAACTACCCAGAGAAAATAGACTGGAGAAAAAAATGAACAGTGCTTCAGGGACCTAGAACTAAAGGTCCAATACTCACATTATTGGAGCCCTGGACGGAGAAGAGAAAAGGTGGGGCTGAATAGATGCTAGAAGAAATAGTGGCTGATAACATCCAGATTTGGCAAGAGATACAAACCTACAGGTTCAAAAAGCTGAGTGGATCAAAACATGAAAAACCTAAAGAAATCCACGGTTAAATTTCTGAAAATATTTCTTAAAAATATTTCTGAAAATATTTCTTAAAAAATATTAAAAGCATCTAGATGAAAATGATAGTCTAACTATACAGAAGACAATTTGATAGACAGTGGATTTATTATCTGAAACTAAGGAGGATGGAAAAAAGTAACACAATGTTTTTCAAGTGCTGAAAGAAAAGAATGGAAAACCTAAAAGCCTATGCCCAGTAAAAATATCCTCCAGGATATTTATTTTATGAAGCTAGTGTTATTCTGAGAACAAAACCAAAGGTAGTAAGTTAAAAAAAAAGACCATTACCATTCATGAATATGGATATAAAAATTTCTAACAAAATATTAGCAAATAGAATTCAGCAATATATAAAAAGAATACTATACAATGACCAAGTGAAGTCCTCCTAGGATCAGGAACAAGGCAAAGATGTCCATTCTCACCACTTTTATTCAACAGAGTGCTTGGGTTTTAGGCAGTGTAATAAGCAGAAAATAAAATAAAAGGCATACAGATTAGAAGGGAAAAAATAAAACTGCCCTCATTTGCTGAATACATGATTATGTATGTTGAAAATCCCAAGCAATCTACAAAAACGTTCTAAAAAATAGGTGATAAAAAGGACATAAAATAATAATAAATAAAAAGTGAGGTCAAGTTTGCAGAATACAAAGCCAATCACATTTCTATATATTACTAATGAACTCATGAAAAATTTTAAAATTAAAAATACAGTACAATTTACAATAAAAAAATACTTGTATGTAAATCTAAGAAAACTTATACAGAATTTATATGCTGAAAATGATACAATGTTGAGGAAAGAAATCAAAGATCCAAGTAAATGGAGAGACATACCATGTTCGTGGATTGGAAGTTTCCAAAATTTCAGTTTTCTCCAAATACATATATAGGTTTAATTCCTATTAAAATCCCAGAGAAATATTTTGTAGTATAGATGAAATTAGAGAAAGAGAAAGCACTAGAATAGCAAAAAAAAAATTATGAAAAAGAAGAATAAAGTGGGAGGAACAATCTACTTAATAACAGGACTTTGTTACACAGCTACAGTACTCAAGACTGTGTTATGTGTGGAGGGATAAGACTCAAAGGTAAGTGGAACAGAATACAGAATCTAGAAATAGATTATACAAACATTCCCAACAGATTTTTGATAAAGGTGCAAAAGCGATTTAATGGAAGAAAGAGTGCCTTTTCTACATATGGTGCTGGAGGAATTTGACATCCATAAGCAAAAAAATAAATCTTGACCTAATTTTACACATTATTAAAAAGAGAACTCAAAATATATCACAAAATTAAGTGGAATGTAAAACTATAGAACTTAGGGGGAAAAATAGAAGATAATCTTTCGGACCTAGGTTTGGGCAGAGTTCTTAGACATAACACCAAAAGAATAATCCATAGAAGGGAAAACTGAGAAATTTGACTTTATTAAAAAATAAAACTACTTGCTCTTTGAGTGATCCTGGTAAGACAATGAAAAGACAAGCTTCAAACTGGGAGAAAATATTTGCAAAAGACACATTTGATAAATGACTGTTTTCTAAAATATATAGAGAACTTTTGAAATTCAACAATAAGAAAACAAACAACCCAATGAAAAAATGGTGAAACATCTTAACAGATACCTCACCAAAGAAGATACACACATGGCAAATTAACAACAACAACAAAAATCGCCCCACATTATATGTCATTGGGGAAGTGCAGAGTAAAACAACAAGATACCACAGCACACCTATTAAAATGACTGAAATCCCAAACACTGACAACACCAAGTGCTGGTCAGGATGTGGAGCGACACTTACTCAATGCTGGTGGGAATCCACAATGGTACAGCCACTTTGATAGTGGCGGTATTTTACAAAACTAAACACACTCCAATCATATGATCTAGCAATTGTGTTCCTTGGTACTTAGCCAAAGGAGTTGAAAATTTATATCCACACAACCCTGCACATAAATAGCAGCTTTATTCATAATTGCCTAAACTTGGAAGCAACCAAGATATTCTTTAGAGGTAAGTGGATAAACTGTGGTACCTCCAAATGTGGAATATTATTCAGCAATAGAAGGAAATGAGCTATCAAACTATGAAAGGACGTGAAAGAAACTTAAATGCATATTACTAAGTGAAAGAAGCCAATCTAAAAAGGTTACATACTATATGATTCCAACTATATGACACTCTGGAAAAGGCAAAACTATGGAGACTGTAAAAAGATTAGTGGTCACCAGGGGTTTAGAGGAAGAGAGGAATAAATAGGTTAAGTCCAGGGAATTTTTAGGACAGTAAAACTTCTGACACTCTAATTGTGGATACATGTCATTATATATTTGTCAAAACCCATAGACATTTAGCACCAAGAATGAACCCCAATGTAATCGATGGGCTTTGTGTAACAATGATGTGCCAATGTTGGTTCATCAGTTGTAGCATGTACCAGTCTGGTGGAGAATGTTGATGGTGGGGAAAGCTATGAGTAGCTGGGGGAAGGGGTTATATAGGAACTCTACACTTTCCACTCAATTTTGCTATGAGCCTAAAACTCTAAACCTGTAAACCTGAAAGCTCTAAAAAATAGAATCTACTTAAAAATTGTGCTTAGAGAGCTTTTCAGTTATGGAATTACAGAACTTTCTCCTGAAACCTGGAGAGATTTTTTTTCCCCCATTGGACATGACTGTGCACATGAGCTTTGAAATATGTGAGATTGCTATCTCTAAGGTGTATATACTCAACGATACATACATAGGCCAATACCAATAGAACTAATAGATATCAAATCTTTAAAAAAAAACTTAGAAGCCATATGATTCAGTGATTTCCAAACTTTTGGTACAGTTTGAACTTTAAAATTTTTTTGGTATGAAAACTTACATGAAATATAGCAAACAAAGAGAGGAAGGTGTAGGTGATCCACTTGAAGGTGCAGATAGAGTGCCAGGGCTAAGCTTAAGCTCTACCAGTTAAGCTGCCCTTAGCCTCAGGACACCTGGAAAGCATTTCCATGACTTAGAGGCTGCTGATTTTGCCTGAGATTCTCATTTTGCTTCGAGAAGTTATGGCCTGCCTAAGGTTATCTAACAGACTGGTTGAACTCTGGTCTTCTGACTCTCAGACCAGAGCTTTCTCCACTCTGATTAAAGTGGAAGGTTCCTCAGCCCAGGTTAACATGTGCTGGGGGACAAATTGGGACTCAGGTGTCAGAACCGGAGGAAGATGATAAGGGGACAAAGGAAAGTAGATTCAGAAGGAAGACAGCCAAATCCTGCATAAGTCACAAACACTGGAGTCTGTACAAATAGGGTAAAGGAGACTGTGGGAGTCTGAATTCACAAAATCTGTCTCCACTCTTTGGAGGCCCAAGGTTCTAAGAGAAGTTCATTTTGGACCTGAAATAGGTGGAACCAAGTGGCTAAAGATAACTGTAGAGAAACAGCTTCTGGACTGGTAGCGTGTTGGGCCACTCTACCTGCAGCCCCTCAGATAGTAGCTGGCATTTTGTAGATGAGCAATATATACTGGTGAATGAACAAGTTTGTTAGGATACAAATGTATCATCAAACTCTAAAAATCTCTCTAAGAGGGTATTGCCATCCATACTTTCAGAAAAATAATTCTGATCTTTGAATGATAGAGTTCCATGGAAAGGCCTCTCCTCTTTAAACAATAGTATGCAAACTACTGATCCTGTCTTTATTTAAAATTATAATATTTTGGGACATCTAGGTGGCTCAGTGGTTGAGCATCTGCCTCAGGTTGTGATTCCCTGTGACTCCCCACAGGGAGCCTACTTCTTCCTCTGATTATATCTCTGCCTCTCTGTGTCTCTCATAAATGAATAAATAAAATCTTTAAAAAAAATAAAATTGTAATGTTTTATCAATCATGGATTTTTTGCTTTAATTTTTATTTTTAAAGCATTGCATTAAATAGTATTTATCTTTACAGAATTTTGCTTCTCCTCCTTAATTTTGCATCTGAGGCAAGTGCCTCACACTTGACCCTAGTCCCAACCCAGATGTGAAGTGATATCAAAAGTGAGCAGGTCATAATTGTACACGCTTGCCATTCAGAAGACATGGAGTTTTTCTTCTTTCTTTTGCTTTTATTCCATAACCATTTTTCAACAAAAATATATTTAGCCCTGGCTATGTGGGAGGCAATGCTGGGAATGTCAAGGTTGATGCCAGGTAAATCAGGCACTGAGCTGTTGCCACATAAATAAAGCAGGTGGATAATTATGACTTAAGGAAGAGAGGTGCTACAAGTACAGAAAAGAGGCTATAAGAGGGTATAGAGGTAATTTTTATTTGGGTGAACTTGGAGAAACCTTCTGTAGAAGGTCACATTTGAGATGGACCCCAAAGAAGGACCTTAAGTTAGTTGGATATAGCCTAGATTCTTGGGGGAATGTGTAGGAAATAATTCAAGCAACCAATGAAATGGGTAGATTTTGTGATGATTCAAAAACAGTTACAATAATGGTATGGCTACTTTTTCTTTGGTGAAATTCCACATAATAATGTAAATGTGGACTTTAACCACAGTAACAGCTACAACAAATAATTCAAAGGGGCTTACCTGACTTTTGTGGGATTCTAAATCCTTTTCAAGTTCTTCAGCTTGCAAGAGCTGAGATTGGCTCTCCCTGGGACCTCATATGTGGGACACAAGTCTTGCCCTTGTAAAACAAATTATAAACTGGAGATCACTCCCAAATGCCAGGGTTACTGCTGCCCCCTGCTGCCATGGAAAGGGGTAGCAAGCAAAGCAAACTTCTGGCATCCTCCCCTCCCACTGGCCACAGGCAGGTTGGGTGGAGATGGTTGTTAGTGATAAGGTGTGTAGTACCCCTAAGACAACAACATGAAAATGGTGATTACGAATTGAAACTATATTGAATAGCAGTGGTGAGAGTGGACATCCCTGTCTTGTTCCTGATCTTAGGGGAAAGGTTCCCAGTGCTTCCCCATTGAGAATGATATTTGCTGTGGGCTTTTCGTAGATGGCTTTTAAGATGCTGAGGAAAGTTCCCTCTATCCCTACACTCTGAAGAGCTTTGATCAGGAATGGATGCTCTATTTTGTCAAATGCTTTCTCTGCATCTACTGAGAGGATCATATGGTTCTTGTTTTTTCTCTTGTTGATATGATCAATCACATTGATTGCTTTACGAGTGTTGAACCAGCCTTGCATCCCGGGGATAAATCCCACTTGGTCATGGTGAATAATCTTAATGTCCTTTTGGATCCAATTGGCTAGTATCTTGTTGAAAATTTTTGCATCTGTGTTCATCAGGGATATTGGTCTATAATTCCCCTTTTTGGTGGGCTCCTTGTCTGGTTTTGGAATTAAGGTGATGCTGGCCTCAGAACGAGTTTGGAAGTACTCCATCTCTTTCTATCTTTCTGAACAGCTTTAGTAGAATAGGTATGGTTTCTTCTTTAAACGTTTGATAGAATTCCCCTGGGAAGCCATCTGGCCCTTGACTTTTATGTCTTGGGAGGTTTTTGATGACTGCTTCAATTTCCTCCCTGGTTATCGGCCTGTTCAGGTTTTCTATTTCTTCCTGTTCCAGTTTTGGTAGTTTGTGGTTTTCCAGACATGCGTCCATTTCTTCTAGATTGCCTAATTTATTGGCTTATTTACAACTGCACCCAAAAGCATAAGATACCTAGGAATAAACCTAACCAAAGAGGTAAAGCATCTATACCCTAAAAACTACAGAACACTTCTGAAAGAAATTGAGGAAGACACAAAGAGATGGAAAAATATTCCATGCTCATGCGTTGGAAGAATTAATATTGTAAAAATGTCAATGTTACCCAGGGCAATTTACACATTTAATGCAATCCCTATCAAAATACCATGGACTTTCTTCAGAGAGTTAGAACAAATCATTTTAAGATTTGTGTGGAATCAGAAAAGACCCCAAAGAGCCAGGGGAATATTAAAAAAGAAAACCATAGCCGGGAGTATCACAATGCCAAATTTCAGGTTGTACTACAAAGCTGTGGTCATCAAGAAGCCAGTGTGGTACTGGCACAAAAACAGACACATAGATCAATGGAACAGAATAGAGAATCCAGAAGTGGACCCTCAATCTTATGGTCAACTAATATTCGACAAAGCAGGAAAGACTATCCAATGGAAAAAAGTCTCTTCAATAAATAGTGCAAAAATGAGTGAAAATATCAGTGAGGTTGACAAAATATGAGAGACACTTAACTCTGGGAAATGAACAAGGGGTAGTGGAAAGGAGGTGTGTGGGGGGTTGGGGTGATTGGGTGCTGGGCACTGAGGGGGGCACTTGGTGGGATGAGCACTGGGTGTTATGCTAAATGTTGGCAAATTGAACTCCAATAAAAAAATAAAAAAAAAGAATTGAAACTATACAGCAAACTTGGGGGAATGATGCATTAGCCATGATCACCCAAAATGCATTATTTAAACAATATATATGAGCTGATAAGAATCATATGGCAGGAAGAAACAGGGACTGGAGATGAAAAATGTAATTTTCTCTCCTTCATTTTTCTGCCTGGGCTGGTTAACAATGTAATTGGCTAGTGTGAATTCAGAGATTATTTTTTTTATGAACTTGTCTACCTAAAGTTATTGTATGTAAACTATTCCTTAGCAACCTAATCTTAAAAAATCAACAAGGTAGAGAAAAAAAAAAAAACTGCTGCCATTTAGACTCAAATGTGATGTCCTTTATGATGTGTCAGGCTCCTAAAGGCAAGATGCTAGTAAGACCAACAAAATTAAAATCAGGGTAAATTGTGCTAGAACAATTGGACTCCCAAATCCAAAAAAAAAATAAAAAATAAAAAATAAAATAAAAAGTAAAAGGAAGAGGAAGAAAAAGAATGGAATAAAAGAGAAAGAAAGAAATAAAGAAAGAGATGGAGAAAGAAAACATGGGAAAAATCTTTGTGACTTTGGATTAGGCAAAGATTTCTTGGATAGAAAGCAAAAAGTATAAACCATAAAAAGAAAACAACTGCTAAATAGAACTTCTTCAAAACTTCTGTTTTTTGAAAGACACTGTTAAGAAAATAAAAAGATTAACACAGACTTGGGAGGAAATATTTACAAAACCCATATCTGATAAAAGATTTACATCCTGGGTGTGTGTGCGTGCACCTGCCCTCTTACAACAAAATAGTAAGAAAACAAAAAAGCCAGTTAAAAAAGTGGGCAAAAAATTTAAACAGGTAGTTTGCCAAAGAAGGTACATACGGCAAATATGTACACAAAAGATATTCAACACTAGGGAAATGTGAACTAAAGTACTACATAGCTATGAAAGCATAGCTTTTTGTAAAAGCAAAATACCAAGTGCAGTTAAAAGTACAGAGTAACTGCAAGTCTCATAGTTTGCTAGTAGAAATAAAAAATGATACAGCCTCTTTAGAAAACTGCTTGACACTTATATAGCTAAATATATAACTATTATATGGCTTAGCAATCCCATTCCTATGTAGTTGTTCAAAAGAAATGAAAACATACATGTATATGAATGTTTATAGGAAAATAACCCAAATGTCTACCGACTGGTGAATGAATAAATGAATTTTGGTGCATCCACACAATGGAATACTCCTTACCTAGAAAAAGGAACAAACTATAGATACATTCAACAACACTGGTCAACCTCAAAAGTTTTTGTGCTATGTGAAATGTCCACATACCGTATGACATCATTTATAGGACATTCTGGAAAAGGCAAAGCCATATGAACAGAAATCAGATGAGTGGTTACTAGGAACTGGGATAGAAGGGGAGGAGTGAATACAAAGGGGCACAAAAAGAATTGCTTGGGGGTGATAGAAGTATTCTGTATCCTAATTCTGGTGGTGGTTGTTCTAGGACAGTATGTATTCATCAAAACTCATTGAACTGAAATTAACCTGAAGTTAATTTTATTGTGTGTAAATTATTCCTCAACAACCTAATCTTAAAAAAAAATCAATGGGGTACAGAAAATACTTCTGTAGCCATTTAGGCTCAAATAATAAATAGTAATGTCTTTTATGATGTGCCAAGCTCCTAAAGGTAAGATGCCAGTTACTGTGGACCCCTGCCTATTTCTGCCCCTCATCTAGCACTCTTTTTCTTTGATCATTAGTATAGAACATGCAGGCCCCCTCTTTATCTATAACTTGGAAAGATCACAGCAGCCTCGGGTTCTTTGTACTTGTTCTCTTTCAGGTCTTTCCATGGTTGTCTCCTTGACATCCCTCATGTCTTATCTCCAAAGTCAGTTCTGGGAGAGGCTTCCCTGATCACTCTCAATAAAGCAGCTAGCCCCCTGCACCACATAATTATCATGTTATTTTGTATTTTTTTCCTTCATAGCCCTATCACTATCTGAAATTATTTGTTTGCATGTTGCTCTCTGTGTCTCTCCATTAGGAGGCAAGGCTTTGTCTTTTTTTCCTTCTAGAACAGTGCCTGGCATAGCAGACATACAGTAAAGATTTGTCAAATCAACATATTCCTTGTCAAGCTATAGAAGGCATCTTTGATGAGTAAAGATTCTGAAAATATAGCCACATAAATAAATATTTATTACATGCTACATTTTTACTAGCCCCTTTCACAATATGAGTTTCATATCATTATTTATTTGTAGTTTACTGTAAAGAACACTAGACTGAGAGTCAAGAGTTCTAGATTCTAGCCTTAATCTAGCTACTACCTGAAAGACACTACACCTTTGGGTCCAGCAATTCAATTTCCAGGAATTTATCTTGGGAAAAAGATTGAGCAGGAGTACAAACAGATATGTACCGGGATTAATACCCAGTGTATTAATAATAGAAAAAACATAGAGGAAGGTAATTTCACACAATGGGGCTTTGGCTAAATAGACTGTGATTTATCCTTCAAGGTCGCACTGTGAATTCACTCGAAAATGATGACTGAATTAATTTTGTTATACAATAAATGTCCATTGGCCAATTTCAGCCACCATTCTAGGTGTGAGGATGTATCAGTGAATGAAACAAAAACCCTAGTGAACCTTGTATTTTAATGGGGATGAAAGGCAATAAAAATAAATGTACTTTATAATGTGATATCACATGATGGTACGTTCTCTGAAGAAAGGATGATGCATAGTAAAGGGATTGGGGAACCCTCTAAGAGACCCCACTGTTTTCTATGGTGACCAGGAAAGACCTCTCTGAGCAGGTCATATCTGAGCAGAGACCTGAATGAAGTGAGAAAGTGAGGCATGTAAATATCTGTGGCAGAGAGTTCCAGGCAAAGACAATGCCCCTGAGGCAGGAGTTTATGGTGGCAATTTTGAGGGAAAGAAATAAGGCCTGTAGCTGGAAAAGTGTGAGAATGGAAACAACAGTAGGAAATTAAACTGGGGAAGTAGCCAAGGAGTTGGTTTTGTAGGGCCTTATAGAGGACATTAGATTTTATTGTCAAGATGAGAGAAAACCTTGGAGAATTTTGAACAAAGGAGTGGTCAGATCTGTCTTATATTTTAAGACTGTGATAAATAAGCTAGGGGAGGACAAAAGTTGGAGCAAGGAAGCAATTTAGAAGGCTATTTCAGAAGTCCAGTTTCCAGTCCTGTGCCATGGACTAGGAGCATAGCAGTGGGAATGGTGAAAATTAGTTATATTTGGGACTTTTACTTATTCTAAATAAAACAAATACAAAGGCAGGTATGGTAGTTTCAGTGGCCTATGGGAGGAAGAGGAGTAAAAGATAAATTTTTGGAGTTGAGTCTTTGTAGTTGAGTGAAGTGCACTTGAATAAAGATGTTGGATAAGGCGGGGTCTGAGTACAAAGGAGAGTATGTTGCCAGGGCCTGGATACCACCTCGTTCCTACCACGTGGATGAGATCGCATGAAGAAGTGAGAACTGAGTCCTGGGGAAATTCAAAGGATCAAATGTGCCAAATGTTGCTGCAGGTGGAGTAAAATGAAGACTAGGAATGAGCATGGGAGGTCTTGGTGTAGGTTGCATTGAGTAAGGAAAGGGTTAAGGTCTAGGCAGGGACAAAGAGGAGGCCCCTAACTCTCTTGAGGAGGCTCATGAAGGGGGCTGGAGTTGGGGTGGCTTTGTGACCAGGCTCACAAAAATCCCAGATCTGGAGAAATGCTGAGGCTGACATAACCAGAGATAAGGGAACAAACCAGACCGCCTGGCCCTGAATGTTAGGGAGTATTTTTTTTTTTTTTTTTTCCTGTGGGCAGCTACATTGTAATCACAGAAAATGACGATACCTCAAAGAAGTAAGTCATGTTATCAGTAGTCTTTGCTCAAACCAAGCCGGCACAAGAATTTCAAGGCCACATGCTTTCTGGTCAGTTCTCAATAAAAGACTGCCAGTAAAAGCCCACAGTGGCAACCCATTTGGGACCTCTTTCACTCTAGAGAGTTTTTTCTTTCATTTCTGTTCTCCCTTTCACTTAGTCAACTTTCACGTCACTTCACCCTTTGAACACCCATGGGGTTCATTCTTTGTGAGACAAGAACCCTGCAACCCTGTAACAACATTGGATGAGTGGGGAAGAAAAGTCTGATTGGGGTATGCTCACAAGTGAATGGATTTCTTCAACAAATACACTGATGTGGTATGGAGATGGAAAAGACTATTAAAAAGAAAACCATAAAGGAGTGCCTACGTGGCTCAGTTGGTTTAGTGTCTGACTCTTGGTTTTGGCTCAGGTCACGATTTCAGGATTGTGGGATCAAGCCTCGACAGGCCCCATGCTCAGTGGGGAGTCTGCTTCTCCCTCTCACTCTGCCCCTCTCCCTGCTCACGTGAGCATGTATGCTCTCTTTTTCTCTAAAATAAGTGAATAAAACTTTAAAAAAAAAAAAAAAAAAAAGAAAGAAAGAAAACCACCCCAGGATAGCAAACCAAGACTTAATTGCAGTTTCAACCTTTCCAAGAGTAGAATTTTAAATCAATCAATCTAGAATTTTCTGATCAGCACCAAATGAAGTAATCTATGGCACGGGCCATTGTTCCCCACTCCCAAAGGAAGATGAGGTAATCTTCAAAATAAGGCCCTGCTCTTCCCCCTCAAGGATTGTGACCTTGTGTGAAACAAACCTTTCCTTTGCTAATAACTTCCTTGCTCCACCCTCCTTTCTAGAAAAATGTTCCACTTGGCACAAATCCTTGGAGTTCCCCATTACTTGCTAGATGGGATTTTGCCCAATAGATGAATAGATTAAAAAATCCAATTAGATCTCTTAAATTTACTGGGTTAAATTTCTGTTACTTAACAGAAACTTTAGAATCAAAGATTAAAGGTAGTTGAAAGACACATCAGCCAGTTACAAAGGCTTATTGGATCCTGAAGCAATTGTTATCCAAATAAGGACTTGATTTTTATGATTTTTTTTTAAGAGAGGTAAGGGGGGGGGGTGTGTGGAGCAGAGGGCAGGAGAGAGAGAATCTTAAGCAGGCTGCAGGCTGAGCACACAGCCTGACATGGGGCTGTCTCATGACCCCAAGATCAAGAACTGAGCTGAAATTGAGAATCAGAAGCTTAAACAATTGAGCCACCTAAGTGCCCTTGATTTTGATGAATTTAAATAATTACTATTTTATTTTATTTTTTTTAAAAAAGATTTTATTTATTCATGAAAGACAGAGAGACAGGCGGAGATGTAGGCAGAGAGACAAGCGGGCTCCATATCTGGAGCCTGTCGCAGGACTTGATCCCAGGACCCTGGGATCACAACTTGAACCAAAGGCAGACACGGAACCACTGAGCCACCCAGGCACCTCTACTAACTTATTTTTAAATGATATAACACCTGTATCCTTATGGGGGAAAATGAGAGTCCTATTTTGGACGTGTATATTAAAACGAAATAATGTCTAGATCTAATGGGTAGATATAGATTGAAGGTGGATAATGAGTACACTTTTTTTTTTAAAGATCTTATCTATTTGAGAGAGGAAGAGAGAGAGCAAGAGCAGTGTGAGGGGAGGGGGAGAAGCAGATTCCCTGCTGAGCAGGGAGCCCAAGTAGGGCTTGATGCCAGGACCCTGGGATCACGACCTGAGCTGAAGGCAGAGGCTTCACCCACTCAGCCACCTAGGCGCCCCTCTACTTTTGCATATACTCGGAATCTCGTTCTTTTCTAAAAAATGAAACCAAGTAATCTTATTTTAGAGGCAAAGTTGAAAACTTTTATCAGAATAACAATTTTCTTTTATGTCCAGTATGCTCTCGTCAGATTTCCACGAATTTATAAGTTTGTTACTTCTTCTGAAAATTACCTCCCAAAAACTTTGATACATTTTTTGTTACCTGGAAACATAGCTATGTTTCAATTCCTAAATGAAAATAAATATGAATGTGAAGAAATAGAAACTGAGAACGCTATGAATTCCCGATCTCGTTCATAAATATTTCCAGATTGAAAATAAATGTAATGCTATTTTGGACAGTAGGATTAGAGTCGATCTAATTTTTAAAAATCGGCTTATCTGCATTTTCTAATTTTCATGTAAGGCAAACGGATAAGTTAATCTCAGGTGTCAAAAAAAAAAAAAAGATAACAAAGGAGCGAAGCTACCAGTTGCAGCTTTTACTGATAGAAAGTACTAGCACAGACACCCCCACGCCCGAGGCCGCCGGCGACCCGACCGCCGAGGGCGCGGGGAGATACGCGCAGGCGCAGTAGCAAGGTTTTGGTTGGAGGCGGGACTAGAGCGGCGGCTAACATACAGTTCTCTCAGCCAATCAAGGGGCAGTGTCACGGGCTTCTTCCTGGAGGAGGTGGCCGGAAGTCGGCTTTCGGTTGCGGAGGCGAAGGCGGCTCCAGCGTCAAGCCTGGGCTGAGGTAAGTGGGCGGCGACGGCTTGCGGCTTCGTGCCGCGTGCGTCTCGCCTTCCGGACCCCGCGGCTCCCCCAGGGCCGGCTGGGAATGGGGGAAGCCTGGCGCGGACACGCTCCGTCACCTTCCTCTCCCACATCCCTCGGAGATGCGGCCTCGCTGCTGCTCGCGGGGAGCCGGGCGGAAGGTGCCGTCGGCGCGGCGCGCTCGGGGCTTCCTCCGTGGGGGAGCCCTGAGTTCCAGTCCCGCGCCGCGGGTGTGCTGAGCCGGGCGGACGTGGCGGGCCTCGGCCCCCGGGCCTTGCCCGCGCTCGTCGGGGATGGAGCCTGAGGTCGGCCGCGGTAGTGCGGGGTGCAGGAGGCCGCGATCCCAAGCCTGGTGGCCACGTCGAGGGGGAGGTGTTCGGGGGCGGGGCGGGACCCTGGAATGCCTTCCTGTCGGCTGAGCCCCACGGAAGGGGGGTCTGGGGTCCGGTCACCGGCCGTGACGCTTGGCGCCGGTTTCAGTGGAGACACCGCCTCGGAAGAGTTGGCCCCAGAGAAGCGGTGGAGGAATGAGCAGAATCGGTGCGACTCGTCAGGTTGCTTCCGTGGGCGAGCCTGCCCTGGGCCGCGGAAAGGAGCCGGGATGAGGAGCGTTGCCGTGGACTCGCTAGCCCCGACGCGGCGCAGGCGGCCCCTCCGAGACGCGGAGTCTTCCTCTCGCGAAGGAAGCTGACAGGCGTGTGAGGAAGACCGAGAGGCTTTTTTTTTTTTTTTAATTTTTTTTTTTTTTAAAGATTTTATTTATTTATTCATGAGAGACCCAGGCAGACGGAGAAGCAGGCTCCTTGCAGACGTGGGACTCGATCTCGGATCCCCGGATCCCGCCCTGAGCCACCCAGGCGTCCGCCGAGAGGCTTTAAAACGTGCCAGTCACGTGGGACTGGGAACCTGCACGTTGAATAGAGGAGTGCTTGTGGCTTGTGGCGTGGGGAGGCGCGGAACCGGGCGCCCAACTAAAAATGCTTGAGTGAGGCAGAGCCTGGGCTGTCTCTTACAGTCGCTTTTGAAGTAACCAGATCAATGCTAATTCTCTGATTTTGGTAGTAATCACATATAAACACTGTTTATCACCCCCACCTCCACCCCCCACTCCCCGCAAGCAGTTTTACCCCTTTTACTCGAGGGCCGCCTTATATTACAGAGAAATATTTTATCCACTCCTCATATTGATGAAGTCATGGATGATTTCCGGCTTTTCCTACTCTTTTCAAACCTCGCTGCATTAAACACCCTTGGTGCACATTTTTATGCACTTGTGACGTAGGACAGATGTTAGGGTTTGAAACCAACAGCCAAGAAAGAGTTCTTGAGACGTCTGTGGTGCAAAAAAGTGGTCTTTATAGAAGCATGAGAGGGCAAGACCCTTGGACAGAAAGAGCTGCCCTGGGAGAGTGCGACCTCTGCTGGCATCCAGCGCCTGTCGCATGGAAGGTGTTCTAATATTTGTTGAATGATGGAGTATTTGAAATCTCGATAGTCCGTTAGATGAAAAGTATTCTTTTTAAAACTTTGCTTTTAGAAGTATATTAGTCTGAATAATTTTCTGCTTTTATTCAGCATTTGCATTTCCCTTGTCTTTTTTTTTTTTTTTTTAAGATTTTATTTACTTGAGAGAGAGGGAGCTAGCCCAGCGTGGGGAAAGGCAGAGGGAGAAGGGAGAAGCAGATTCCCTGCTAAGCTGGGAGCCGGATGCGGGCTCAATCCCAGGACCCTGAGATCAGGACCTGAATCCATGACTTGAGCCAAAGGCAGAAGCTTAACCGACTGAACCACCCGAGCCCTCCTCCTTGTCCTCTTTTGTCTATTATTCTGTTTTAAAAAACGGAGGTTAAAAAAAAAAAAAAAACTCAATCAGTGGGCCTTTATTGAGGATCTTTTAGGTGTTGAGGTGCTGGAGATGGAGTTGTGTATTCGGCAGTTCCTGAAGTCCTAGTGCCCTCCTTCCGGTGGGAGTGGAGTCAGAAAATAAATTTTTGAAAAGTCAAAATAAAATTTCCAATATTTGCTCTGTTAGCTTGCAGGCATTTTTCTCCCAAAAGAATGGGATTGTCTTTTAATTTTGCTTATGATAATTTTCCTGTGTGGAATTTTTAGACTTATTTTTGGTAGAACTGTTGGCCTTCTGTAGGAGCCTTAAAACTTGGTAGTTATTTTTGTGTTTTTTTTGTTAGGTTGTAAGTGGCACTAAGATGGAAGCAATGTTTTTTTGTTTATCCTTGATAATGTAGAGTAGTGTTTAAGATACTATGGTTCTGAATCCTTCCTCTACTACTTAATCTGTGACTTTATGCAAGTGGTTCAACCTGAATGCTTTATGAGCCATCCAGGAGATCAGGCAGTTTGGATTAGAGCTAGAAAGTACAGAGTCATAAACACAGAACAGGGCTTCTCCACTTTGGCACAATATTTTGACATTTGGGGCTGGGATAATTCCTTTTTGGGGGCTGTCATACGCATTGTAAGTGTTCGGCAGCATCCCTAGCCTCTACCAGTTAGATGCCAGTAACACCCCATCCCCCAGTTGTGACAAGTAAAAATATCTCCAGACCTTGCCCTATGTTTCCTGGTGGGCAAAATTGCCCTTGGTTGAGAATGACTGGTAGAAATGGTGTTAAAAGCCAGGGAATTAACTAATAATCACCCAAGGGAGAATATAAAACAGAAGTCTAAAACTATTGGCCCACAGACCACAAAGATTGTAGATAAGTTCTTTTTGACCTCACAAGACTTGACCATTTCTAGAACTAATTACCAGTATTTAAAAATTGAGAGATTCTGCATGAAATCTGGATTTTTGCCCTCTTTTAAGAAATAAACTGGGGAGCAATGAGTCTTCATTCCCATATGAAAGCTAATGGCTGGAGACTTTGAGATTTGGCATGCTTATTCATCTGGATCATTGTCCCAGAGTGCTTCACTGTTTATGTTACCTGCAGTTTTGGCACTTGAATTTCTGATTCCCTAATTTAGAGTGAGAAGAGGGCCCCCAGAGCAACACTCTGAGGCATATAACATTAAAATTTGGGTAGAGGAAAGGCACTAAACGGGATTGAGAGGGAGTGGCTACTGAGATAGGAGGAAAACCTAAATGTAGGCTCATGGAAGCTGAGGGAGAAGGGAAGTGTGTTGAAAAAGAAGAAAATACTGATGAAAGATTGAGTAAAATCACTTTAGAAAAATATCCATTGGATTTGCGGTGATTGTTGATGACTTTGAATAGTTTTTGTGGATTTAGGAGGTTGAGGCCAATTTGGATAATGACAAAAATGAATATGCAGGGGAGTGAATTATGAGTTGGTAAAGTTATAGTAGATCATGATGCCTTTGAGCACTGCCTCCTAACTCCACCAAACCTGCTCATTCACCTCACTTCCAAAAAATCCTTTTCACCATCTTGGCTTGGTAGAAACCCAGGGCTGCTCCACAGCTGCCCTTACTCAATATCTCACAAAATTCCGAATGTAAAACTGCCTCCAGTGTAGTAGTATTTGCCATCTTTGGTGTTGGATGGTGGTGTTACACCTTGAAAATCAGGTATGGTCGGTTTAAAGTTAACGTGTCCATAAGAAAATGTAGTGTGCATTGCAGGGAAAAAAGGTATGAAATTGGATCATCATTTCATCAAAGAAGCTCAGGTGATACCAGCTGTCTGAAATACAGCAATGTTAATTTTGTCAAAGTGTTATTAGACTTATAAGTAGGTGTTTGCTTTTGGAATCAATCTATAATATAAAACCAAAAGGATTGTGATACGAGATGGGGAGACAGCATGTGTAATTTGGCTATAGAGAGGTGTGGAAAAGTGATGTAATTAGTGAAGGCTGTGGATTCCAGATTTTATTTATAGATGAAAATATATTTCATATATTTTTTCTTTTTTTTTTACTTCATATATTTTTTGTGTGTGCCAATGAAAGTCTTAAGCAAAGAAGGAGAAATAGTTGGATGATTGAAGATACAATGCTAATTAGAAAAAGATGGCAGCCTGTCCATGTTGTTTTAGAAACTAAAGGGATTGTTTTGTCCTGTGCCCCAAACTGCCAAAGAAAAATAAGAAAAATACTGTCTGTAGTCACCCACTGTGACAGGTTAGTTTTATAACTCTACTCTAAATCTTTGGCTTATTTCCATAGGTTCTTGATCTTCCACTATGGGTGAGCCACAACAAGTGAGTGCCCTTCCACCACCTCCAATGCAGTACATCAAGGAATATACAGATGAAAATATTCAGGAAGGCCTCGCTCCCAAGCCTCCACCTCCAATAAAAGACAGCTATATGATGTTTGGCAATCAGTTCCAATGTGATGATCTTATCATCCGCCCTTTAGAAAGCCAGGGCATCGAACGGCTTCATCCTATGCAGTTTGATCATAAGAAAGAACTGAGAAAACTCAATATGTCAATTCTTATCAATTTCTTAGACCTCTTAGATATCTTGATAAGGAGCCCTGGGAGTATAAAACGAGAAGAGAAACTAGAAGATCTTAAGCTGCTTTTTGTACATGTGCATCATCTCATAAATGAATACCGACCGCACCAAGCAAGAGAGACATTGAGAGTAATGATGGAGGTGCAGAAACGTCAACGCCTTGAAACAGCTGAGCGGTTTCAGAAGCATCTGGAACGAGTCATTGAGATGATTCAGAATTGCTTGGCTTCTTTGCCTGATGATTTGCCCCATTCTGAAGCAGGGATGAGAGTAAAAACTGAACCAATGGATGCTGATGATAGCAACAATTGTACTGGACAGAGTGAACAGCAAAGAGAAAATTCAGGTCATAGGAGAGACCAGATAATAGAGAAGGATGCTGCCTTGTGTGTCCTAATTGATGAAATGAATGAAAGACCATGAAGGATGTTTCTTTTTCTTTTATTTTTCAGTAAATGGCATATATGGTTAATTTGCTTTGGAGAGTTTCAAAAGAGATATAACTAGAAGTCATGTAAATGACTTGACTCTAACTTTATCAATTATGAGATGTCACAGGCTGTAATTTTACTTTATGGCAAGTATAGGCAAATGAGGATATGCATACGTTAAAAGTAATCACCTTAAAAAGCAAAGTGCTGAAATTGTGTGAAACATCCTGGTTTTGGAGTTGCAGAAAACATTAAAGATATCCTCAGTAATAGCAAGCTTTCATCTTTGAAAAGTAGGTTTGTTATTTGATTTAAGAATGATAGATAAATAAAGGATATCAAGCTGTTTAAATGTGAAATTATAAAATCTTTAGATTTATTTTACTTAAAAATTTACTTGATCTCTAAAAAAGTAGTGTAACATGTTAAAAGAGAGGAACCCCATAGATTTATAAAACAGCAATTTTATTTTCCCTCTTGAGTGCTTCTGAAAACCCACTATCTCAGCTTCTTGTTCCTACCGTGGGTAGGTCTCATAACCTGTTTCCAGTCACTCAGATAATAAGTCCTTTGTTTTTTTTTTTTTTTGCAGATAATAAGTCCTTTGAATACTTTTCATTACATTCATTTTAGTAAAATGTCTATGTAATTAGCTATACATTTCCTTTAAAGCTGTACTCAGACTTGCTAAGGCTGGGAGCCTGCAATGAGAAGGGGATTAGTAGCAGAGACTACTAATTGGATTGTGTATTGGAGATGCTTGTTCCCCTGAAATATGGCTGCCATGCCAGGGTCTACATTTTTTCACTCCTTGGGTCTACATACAGCCATAGGACTAAGCTCTTAGCAATGGAATATGAGTGCAAAACTTCAGGCCTCTTGCATAACAATTTTTTTAAAAAAAGATTTATTTATTCACGAGAAACACAAAAGAGAGGGGCAGAGACATAGGCAGAAGCAGGCTCCCTGCAGGGAGCCTGATGCGGGGCTTGATCCCAGGACCCTGGGATCATGACCTGAGCCAAAGGCAGACACTCAACCACAGAGCCACCCAGGTGCCCCCATAACATTTTTTTTTTGTAAGTTCCTCCATTTTCTTCTCAGCTGCTGGTTGGATGGCTACATCTGGGTTAACTTTGGAAGCCACTTGAAAATAATAAAAGTTCAGTCAGGTGGGTCTTTGAATGGCTGAGGACTAGGCTCTCCATTTGTTAACCACCCCTACCCTAGCTGATTTGACTATATGAGTGAGAAGTCAGCTTGTTTTTGAGCACTGACATTTTATTTCTGCATTTTCTTTCCTGCCGTCCATCCTCTCTTCCACCAGGGTCTTTGTAAAGACTCCACTTTGTATCTGAACTTCTTTGCTGGTCTTTCTCTTTATGTAGGTCGATGGTTCTAAGTTTTGTCCAGCAGCATTACCATCACTTGAGGACTTGTTAGAAATGCAGATTCTCAGACCTCACCCTAGACCTAAATCAAACTTGTTGGGGAGGGCCCAACAAGCTGTGGTTTAAAAAAGCCCTTAGGTTCTGATTCACACTCAAGATTAAGAATCACTGATAAAGGAGGCACCTGGGTGGCTCAGTTGGTTAAGTTTCTGCCTTCGGCTCAGGTTATGATCTCAGGGTTTTGGGATCCAGCCTCACATCAGGCTCCCTGCTCAGTGGGGAGCAGAGCTTGCTCCCGCCCCCCTCCCTCGTTCTCTCAAATAAGTCTTAAGGAAAAAAAAAAAAGTCACTGACAAAGGTAGTACATTTTCCAGATGTCTACTTTTGATTCTTCTCTCAGTTCTTGGTTCCTGGTATACCACTCTTCAGGGGTTTGGTATATTTCTAGTCCTAGAGCTGGCAAAGTCTAGTTTAATATGGCTATACGCCTATTCTTCATGTGAAACATTTATGCATCCTTTTCCTTAAACATCTTGGGAGTGTAGACTGTTGCCAAGTAGATAGCTCTCTATTAGGCCACTAGTTGGCCAAAATTTTTTTCCATATGTGTTTGGTATAGTCTTTGGGCTCTGGGAGCACAGTCCAGATTAAACCTCAAGATTAAATCGAAGAGGGAGAGGAGCCCCCCCCATCTGCTTGGGGGGGGGGGGTAGTTGGATATTGCATAACACGAGCAACTCTCCAAAAAATTTCTTTCCTTTGACCTCAATTATTTTATAACTTTGAGGCTAAGGGGTACTAGCCCCTTATTTTTGGCTGCTTTTCAGTTTTTGCATGGAAAAAACTAAATGAGTCATCTAATGTTACTAGAATCAACATCATTTATATGGGAGAGTGTGTGTATGTGTGTGTTTAGGAAGGATTAGGAGTTAAAATTCCACGAGGAATCTTAAATTCTGACTTTGGGAGGCTCTGAGGATCTGTTCTTGAAGGTCCAGGTAGCACCTCACCAAAATTAATAAGAGTTCTAATGTGAACTGCAATTACAATGAGATGAAAGAACACTAGTCTGATAATTTCAAGTTTGAAAGTCATAGTCTTTCAATCTTGTGAGGGTTAAAATACATCTCTGCATAACTAGTTATAGTGAATATTCCTGGTAGACTGATTCCTCAAAATGAAATCTCTGGAATAGCCTGGCACCTCTTGAAATTACCGATTCCCAGACTCCAGAGATTTTGATTTCATTGTCCTGGAGTGAGGCTTTGGCACTGGTTTTAAATCTCTTGATGACTGTGCAGTGAGTTAAAGGAGTATTGTATTAGTACACTCTGCTTAACTTAGTTGAAGCAAAAATGACAGATTTTTGAAAAGATACTATGCAGTTACATGATTAAAGGATAAATTGAACTGTGAAGAGGACTAGAAGAGTCTCCAGGGCAACTGCTACTCAAACTCCATTCAGATCCCTTCATTGTTTCTCTTGTCTGGTTTCTTTATGTTAGCTGCTGCTGCTTTTTTTTTTTTTTTTTTTTTTTTTTTACAAACCAGCCTTTTTTGTGAATGTATAGAGAACATGGCTGCTAGCAGTTCCCAAGTTTAAATCTTTGTGCACCGCTGTCAGGGGGAAAAGGAGGCATTAACTAGTCCAGAGGGGGAAAATAATTAAGAGTGGCATTCCTCATTTCAGCTGGGCCAATTAGCTGGCGCCTGAATCCTGTTAAGAATTTGGCAGTCCCCAAAATGTCCACGCATGGGAGAAGGTAGTCTCCGTCTCAGGAAAAGAAGTGCTGAGTTTTGTCATACTGTAGATGTCCACTACAAATTGAGCACATGTAAAGTTTTGATAAAAATAAACAGGTTGTATTAATCTCTATTCCTAAATTCTCCACCATACTATTCATTTATTAATTGTATTAGTGAAAAGTGGGGTCCTCTGCCTGACACTGGTCTAGTTACCATGGAAATGGAGAATGGGGAGGAAAATGGAAGAAAGGTAAACAAAACAAATGAATTAATTTTTGAAGGTCTGTTTGTGTTTTAACTATTCAGCCATTACAACACTCAGAAGAATCTTGCTTCTCATTTTATTCCTATTGCCTGCTCAAAATTCCTTGTTCACACTATCTTTTCAAGTTACGTTTACATGTTCACATTTGTGAAGGGCTTTGGAAGGGAGTTTCAACTGTGCTGTGCTGTATTTCAGAGAAAAGGCCTGTGCTAACTTCTAAGGTCACTGGAAACACCAAGTACAAGTGTCCCATAAAGAAAAAGCATGATTTGGGTGAGAAATCATGTTTGGCTGCAACATAGGGAAGAGGTTGGAGATAGAGAAGCAGATGGAGGGCAGATTAGAGGCTTTAGAAGGTTAAGGGAAGGAATTTGTTTTATCCTAAATAAGATGGGAAATCTATAGCAAATATATAGAGAGCTTTGCTTAGCACTGTTCTAATCTTTTTACATAGATAAATTTATTATCCTCACAGCATCCCAGTAAAATTAGTATTATGGGACACCTGGGTGGCTCAGTCAGAACCCCAGGATCATGAGATGCTCAACCACTGATCCTGGGGTTCTGGGATTGAGTCCTACATCAGGCTCCCCATGGGGAGCCTGCTTCTCCCTTTGTCTGTCTCTGCCTCTCTCTGTCTCTCTCACGAATAATTTTTTTAAAAAAAGCATTATGATTTTTTAACATCCATATTACAGATGAGGAAGCAGAGGTTCTAAAAGGTTATATAACCCACCCAAGGTCACCAAGCTAGTGAGAGGCAGAACCAGGATTGAAACCTAGTTTCAAGGCCTAAGCACTCAACCTCCATACTTGAGCACCTTTCTACTGCATCATATAATTTAAAAGTCATAGTGGAGCTTAGAGTGGAATCCCATATTTCAACCCTAAAGTCCATACTCAAGACACTACACAATACTGGATTAAGGGAGGAACAGATTTGTAGATGGAAATTATGAACTTCCTTTGAATATGTTAAGGCATTTATGTCTTAGACTTCTGCAGGCATCTTCAGGAGATACTGTGTTTATAGCGCTAATCTTCCTTAAAAACTGCTGTTGGTAGGTGTTCTATATGAAACTAAGGCTCAGTTTTGTGGCTTGCCCAGATGGTGTATCCAAATTAGAATCGAGGTCAGGAGTTGACCACTTTTTCTGTAAAGAACAAGTTAGTAAATATTTTAGACATTGAGGACCATCAGGTCCCTGTCACAACTACTGAAATACACTATGGTGCAAAAGCAGCCATAGACTATCTAAGCAAATGAGTGTGTCTATGTTCCAATACAACTTTCTATAGACAACGAAACTTGAATTAAATAGTTTTCATGTTATGAAATATTCTTTTGATTTTCCCTATTTAAACAAATAATCCTTAGCTTGTGGCATATACAAAAATAGGACAGCTAACTGGATTTGGTCTGGAGGCTATGACCTAGGTGGTTGGATTCAAAACCCTGGAGTGTGCTCACAAAACTAGTAATAACCACAGAAATAAAAAATATAGGATTGTTCTAAGGCCTAAATGAGATTATGGCTACAAAGTACTTAGCACAATTTCTAGTAGTTAGTAAGCTATCAAAGGTCAATTAGTATCTTACCTGATAAGTCCTTTGTCTTCATTTGGCATTTAGACTCCAGAGATTTAAGAACTGTTTTCAAATTGCAATGTGATTAGTCTAACAGTAAGTGGCACTCTTATCTCAAGTTTAGAAGCTGCAGTCAGGGAGTAGGCAGGAGAAACTCAGGTGCTGCTTATGATACTGAGCTTGTTTTTATTCAACAAGTGAGACTTGTTGCCTATGTCTCTAGCCTACAAAATCTTTTCTCCTGGAGAGAACGGGGGTGAATTTTTCAAAATACTTAGTATTATGTTGTGAATACAGTCTTTTGATCAGAGCTTTTGTTTCCCGGACAAGACCTGGGGGAGGCCTTGGTGCTGTTTGTTTGTACTGAGTGAATGATGACAGATGCTTCTCACGTTTGCTTAACACACATGACCAAGGTCTGTGAGTAAGGGAAGATGTTCAAAGGATAGGAGTCAGGTGGGGAGGCATTGCTGGGCTGACCAGGAATGCGTTATATCAGAACTACAAGGAATGATGTCTTTCAGGTCTTTATTGATTTTTTCATTCATTCTTTCAACAAACACGAAGATCTGCTATGAATACCATCCAACTGTTAGGAGCCATTCAGAATGAAAATACTGACATGGAAAGATATTCTAAATACGATAAAAGCAAGTTACTATATGTAGTCTGAGTTCATATTTGTGTCTAAGTATATTCAAATTGGAAAAATAAAAATGATTTTGTGGGTAAAGAAATTGAGACTTAAGAATGTAACTTGCTCTACACCAAGGACACTTCAGCTAACAAATGGCAGAATTAAACCTCAGGTGTAAAAGAAAAGAGAAAGAGAAAGGCATGGTGGAATTGGAGCCCCAGTATTTACTGGCTGTGTAGCCTTAACTGTGGTAATCCTTGTACCCTCTCATAGGGTAGGTACTATTAATGTTGAAAATGAAAGAGGAGACTCACTCTAATTCTTTCTGAAGCAGTATATTCAGTTAGGTCTCAGGCTTGCTAATCACGTGTGCAGAAGTGTTTGATCTGGAAGGGCTGAGGGGGGACCTAGGAGGCTTATGTGGTGCATGTGTCTAGGCACTAAGCCATCGCTATTTACGGGAGAGAGTAATAAAGAAGAAGAAGAAAAAAAGGAAGGCACAAATAATAGAAATGAAAAAGGGACATTCCTATACATTTTATGGACAGTATGCAATAATCTGAAAATATTGTGGATAAGTTTATATGAATAAATGTAAAAATTTAGACAAAAATAGACAAATTCTTATAAAGTTACCAGTATTGGTTTAAGAATAGAAAACTTGAATAGCTTTCTAATGATTTTTTTTTTAAAACATACCAGTAGTCAAATTCTTCTCACAAAGAAAACTTAAAGTTCAAATAGCTTTGCTAGCAAGTTCTACCAAACATTGTCAGAAAAAAACAAAAAACAAGCTTATTTTATGTAGACTCTTTCAGAGAATAGATAAAGAGGGAACATTCTCTTTGTGAGACTAGCATAGATAAAATACTAGCACATTCGACCCAGGAATATGTAAAAATAAAAGGTAATGTTTTATGGTCAATCTGTTTATTTTAGGAATGCAGAATAGAAAATTAGTCTGTCATAATAGATTAAAAGAGAAAAATCACTTGATCATCTCAACAGATGTATGAAAGGCATTTATAAAATTTAGTATCCATTCATGAAAAAAAGAAAAAAATATCTTAGATATTTAGGAATGAAAGAGAACTTTCCATTCTCTAAACAGTAGCTCCATAAAAGCTACAGAATAATAGATACCCAAGGTGGAAGCTGAAACCTCTTCTTTAAGAGCTGGAATGAAATAGGATGCCTGCTATCAAAACTTCTATGAAATAGAAACTAGATCTCCTTCCTCTCCAGCATGTAAGGAAAATAAAATATAGGATTGAAGAGGAAGAAACTAAACTGTCATTATTTGCAGGAAATATGACTACATAGAAAACAATATAATCCACAGATAATTTATTAATAAGAGATTAATGGTTAGAGGGGGAAAAGCACCATTCAAAAATAAAAGTGCATTTCAGAATACCAGAAACGATATAAAAACTTAAAAATAAGATACATGTAAAATAGCATCAATAATATAAAGTACTCAGGAAAAACTTAAGGTATAAGTTGAAGATCTCTCTAGGGAAAATTTAAACATTTTATTATGGGATATTAAAGAAAATCTAGATAGAAAACATTTATGGATTGAAACGCTCAATATTGTCAAAAGGTCAAGTTTACTCCACAACGTGGGAGAAAACACTGTATTCACAGAAGATTAAATCAGCAGAGGACTAGTATCCAAAATATGTAAATACTCATAATTTATATGGATAATTATTAATTTGTGATAAAAAACTGAGAATCCCAACAGAAACATGGACAAAATAAGCCTTTCTCCCCTTAGCACTCCTCAAATCCAAAGAGCTCTTGAACAAAAGAAAAAGTAACCTTGCTAGTAAAGAGGAAGATGCAAATTAAAAACACAGGACTTTCATCTGACAGTGAGATGCCATCATATCCTTTGCCAGTTTGAAAAAAAATCTGGCAATACTAAGTGTTGATGAGGTCATGGAAGAGGAGAAATTTTTATACACTGCTGGTAGATGTCTTGGGAAACAGGCATTATCGAATAAATTTCAAAATGTATATCCCCTTTGACCCAATAATCCTACTCTCAGAAGTATACTCCAGAGAAGGTTCTGTGTGTGAGCACTAGGATTCGTGTAGGAGAATGTCCAGGGTAGCATTGTTTATGATAACTGATTCAGAAGGTGAAGTGTTTATCTAAAATAGAATGAACAAATAATTTGAGGCATATCCACTCCCGGAAAAATATTCAGTAACAACAACAAACAACCAACAGGAATACACAACAGCATGAATGAATGTCTCAAATACTCTGAGTGAAAGAAACAAAACACAAAAGCTTACAGGTGATACATCATTCATACAATATTCAAAAATAAGCAAAACTATTCATATAATTTTGGAATGCACACACAGGTGGTAAAAACCATAAAAAGGGCAAATGATTACTGCAAAACTTAGAATAGTGATTATTTGGAGGACAGGGGGAAGGTTTTGTGATCAGGAAGGGACACATGGGCTTGGAGTGGGTGTCAGCAGGACTTCAGGAGATTGGCAGTTTTACTTTTTGTTCTGGGTCCTGGTTACCTGACTGCTTTATAAATATTTGTACACTATGAGTTTATCTGTGCAATGTTTTGTACAGGCAACAGTTATATTTTCCACCAGACAACAGTTTAATCTTAAAGCTATATTGTGACATCATCAGGCACCATCGTCTTGGAAAAAATTAAAAAGTCCGACGGGGGCACCTGGGTGGCTCAGTGGTTGAGTGTCTGCCTTCAGCTCAGGACGTGATCCCGGGGACTTGGGATCGAGTCCCACCTCAGGCTCCATGCGAGGATCCTGCTTCTCCCTCTGCCTGTGTCTCTGCCTCTCTCTCTATGTCTTTCATGAATAAATAAATACAATCTTTTTTTTTTTTTTTTTTTTTTAAGTCTAACGGGACTGTGATTAGCAGAGTCACGGAGCATCACAAGCGTTCTCACTGACAGTGAGAATGTAAACAGGAATAAGCAAGCACCTTGGAAAACTGCTCAACTACATTCTTGTAAAGTGGATGCCCATGGAGAGAGAAAAATGAGAATCTCAGTCACGGATGAAGGTGGAAAATAGTAAAAGAAAAGAGGAAAGAGACCTCACCGGATCAATGAGGAGTAGGTGCCTTGAACTGAGGAGTATGATTACCTTCACTATCTGAACTGGGGGTGGTAAGAGACTCGTGAGCAAACAGAAGAAAGAAGAGATGCCACATTCGAGAATATGCTGGAATAGGAGTGAGTGACCACTCAGGCAGTTCCCCCCACTAGCGTGGTCTCTGCAGGAAGCAGCGGCCCTGCACTTTCAAGATGAGCCTGCAGGGAGGAGTTCCCGCAGTGACTCATACATAGCTCAACAGAATTTTTTTGATGGTAGACCCCTTTTGATTTTTCAGTTTTGTCACTGGGAGCCTTGCTGTATTACGAGGGGTATTATTTTTACAGCCCTCCCCACTTCCTCTACTCTGAAGAGGTTTGATTATATGCACAGGGGTAGCATTAACTTCCCTTCGGAGTGGCCTGCTGGGCAAATATCGCCATATCTCAGAATGTTGACGTCCTTGTTGGGCCTCTGTTTTCTACGCTGTGCACAGAGCTCTGGAGAGGGGTCAAAACTGCCTCTTGCGCTGGTTTGAGGGTGATCTTAATCTTACTGGCATTCATAGTTACTAAATACAAAAACTGTCTATAAACACAAAAGCTCTTTAGCATCTCCCCAGTGTGTGAAGAGCATTCGAATATATATATTGTTGTTGTTTTGTAAGAAGAACCATGCCTATTTGGAAGGGCAGATTTTCTTTTCCCATGTCTGCATCCCATCCCCTTCTGGGAAGGCATCTCTAGTGGACATTTGCTTTTGCTGCCCAGAATCCATCTTTCCTCCTGAAATGCACCACGCTTTTCTTTGGAGGAACCACCTCCTTTCACTTTTAGAACACAAGATTGGGGATATGGCTCAGGCTCAAACCAATTAGTCCTTTTTGATCCTGTGGACACAGTTCAGGAATGAGTCTGTGACCAATATGGGCCTTTGAGGGGATGTGAATCACTGGGCTTGTGTGAGAGCAGCTGAAAGATGTTCTTAGTATGTGGCTGTGTATTCTGCAGGTGTACACCATGTAGAATATGAGGAAGGAGCCTGTTGTGCCCAAGATTGCGAATCCGAGAAACCACCAAGGAGCCGACACCGATGCAAGTACATGAGGGTTTATTTACAAGCTCGAGCTCGGGTCCAAGTATACTCCATACAGTAGAGCAGGGACTTGGACCGTGAAGTGGGTTACAGCTGAGTTTTTTATGGGCTGGTTTAGGGGATCTTCAGAAGGGGTGGAGGAATTTTTTCCATTCCAATATGGGGGAAAGGGTGGGGGAGTTTCTTAAGATCTGATACGGGATTCTCTGCCGAGGGCATTCTGAGCTTTATTGTCTTTCTGATACAGGATTCCCTGCCTAGGACAATCTGCAGTTTTTCCTGTAAAGTTCAGCTCTTATTCCCAGAGGCCTAAGATGGCTGTACTTGTGCTAATGCTAAACTTGAGGTGGAATGGCCTTAATTTTTCTCGGCCTCCACAGAGCCAAAATTGGAGACAGCAAGGAACCAGGTACCCGGTAACCTCATGGGAGCCATTAAGTTAAGTCGGCCTGCAGCTGAACTTTTCAGTAAATGTCAGGCAATAAATTCACTTTCTAGTTTAATCTAGTTTGAGTTGGGTTTTTTCTTAACTGCAACATAAACACTCTAATGAGAGAAGAAGGGTTTATTGGTATAAGAACAACACTAAGATCGTGCTATGAGAGGTGGTCCATAGCAAGAGAGAAATTGATTTGTCTTATAAATGTATCTTCATTCTGAAGACCTAGAAGTTGCCTTCAGGTCTGCCCAGGATCTCTGGTTTGAGATTGCCCTCTCAGGTTGGGGCCTGGTGGGGAGGGCAATGCTGAGAGCAACCTAATGCAAATGAGTGCATGGAGATGCAAAAAAAAAAAAAAAAGAATAAAAATAAAAGACTTTCATCTGAGGTGGAGTCTTTGAACTGACAGTTTAATGGGGAGTATATAGATATGTTTTGTACCTTCTCCTGTATCCCCTTGTGTTCATGGTGTTCCTACTATCCATGAGTGAGATTTTCTGGTGATCTACCCACAAGAGATACTGACATGAACATGTTCCTATATTTAGAGATGAACCCAGACAAAGATCTGAAAGGAGATCCATTATGTTGACAGTAGGATTTCATGCTACTGAGATTATGGTTTTTATTTATTTATATTCTTTTTTTTCCAGAAATTTCTACAATGAGTATGACTTATATAATAAAAAGGTTTTTTTTTTTTTTTTTAAGATTTTTATTTATTCATGAGATACAGAGAAAGAGTCTGTGACATAGGCAGAGGGAAAAGCAGTCTTCCTGCCAGGTACCTGATGTGGGACTTGATCCCAGGGCCCCAGGATCATGACCTGAGCCAAAGTCAGATGCTCAACACTGAGCCACCCAGGTGCCCCTAATAAAAGTTTTCAAGTACTGAAAGCTTTTTTACAAGCACTTTTATTTATTTATTTTCAAAGTTTTTATTTAAATTTCAGTTAGTTAATAGCCAGTGTAAAATTAGTTGCAGGTAATATAGTGATTCAGCACTTCCATACATCACCTGGTGCTCATCACAACAGGTGCACTCTTGTTTACTGCATTGCCTATTTCCATCCATCCCACTGCCCACCTCCCTTCTGGTAACCATTGGTTTGTTCTCTATAGTTAAGATTCCTTTTCTTGAGTTGTCTCTCTCACACTTTCCCCCATGCTTGTTTGTTTCTTAAATTCTATGTATAAGCACATGGTACTTGTCTTTCCTGACGGACTTTTTCTAACAAGCACCTTTGTTTTTTTTTTTTTTTGTTTGTTTGTTTTTATTGAAGTTCGATTTGCCAACATATAGTATAACACCTAGTGCTTATCCCCTGAAGTGCCCTCCTCAGTGCCCATCACCCAGTTACCCCAACCCCCCACCCACCTCCCCTTCTGCAACCCTTTGTTAATTTCCCACAGTTAGGAGTCTCTCATGGTTTGTCTCCCTCTCTAATTTTTCCCACTCAGTTCCTTACAAGCACTTTTAAAGGGAAGTCACATGGCTAGATGCAATCTGGAAGTCAGAAGACCTAGTTCAAAATTGCTTCACTTAACTTCTTATCCTTAATATCCAAACTTAGTGCCTCCCTTTGCAAAACCTTGCGAGTAATACTACATGGAAACTAAAGTGTTATGGTTTGAGTAAGATAGGGCTTTTGATTCAAATCAAGGATATATAGGATTCCTTATGTAGTCATCTCTCCAATACCCATTCTTCTGCAGCATCCCCATTGCACAAGGTAGATTCTAACTAGACTGAGTTTTTCCACATAATCCCATCTGTATCACCCATGTTCTCCTGTCTCCTGACCTGTATAAAACTCTCTAACTTCCATTATGAATTTTGTCTAGTGGCCCTTTAGTTACCTATCACTGTAACTTCTAACTACACATAATCCTAATGCTTTCATTTGGTGCTTGGAGACTATCTTTAAGGAGTCAGATTTTTTTTTTTTTTTGCCACTTTTCCTGCTGCTGAAGGGGAAAAGCAAAAACACTGTATGTGGTATTATATGTAGTACCCCACTACATAATTGTAGCTAACATTCAACAAACATACCTTATGAAAACTCATAATACAACTTTCTTCACACAATTTAGAAATGAATTAATTACCATATATAAGACTTCTTTACCAGAAACACATTCCAGGCTCCTTTTAAGACGCAAACTTCTATTGCCCGTAATTAAAGAACCATAGGCCTCTATGGATCTTTTATGGTCAACTTTACAAATAAACTGAGATGTGACGGGTCCATTTCAAGGGGATGATAACATTGTTGCTTTAACACAATGTTTTCATTCAGTGGCATCCACAGGGCTGTAATAAAGAATGAGGAAATTTTTTATGAGATGGAATGCAGAGATCTTTGGAATAGAGAGTGAAGTTTAAAAAGAAAGATGCAAGCTGATCAATGTTAGTACTCTACACACAACCAGATAATTGTGGTGGAATCTGAAGCACACAGCACCAGCTGTGAAGTACTCTTGCCAAAAAGTCAAACTGAATCTAACTAAACTACTAGAGCTAAGTTTCGTTTATAGGAAACACACAGAAAAGAGGAATAATTTAAATGTTACCACAAGGAAGCAGGCAAACCCAGAATGTGGAACATTCTGCAGAATAACTGGTTTGGACAACCAGTTGGTGGCAGGGGTATGGAAGGAAGATTAAGATACTTAAGAGACATATCAACCAAATGGAACGCAGGGACCTTGTTTGGATCTGGATATAAACAAATGTATTGTAAAAGGGTATCTTTGAGATAATCAGGGAAAATTTGATTATGGAGTGAAGAATTAAGTGCTAAGACATCATTATTAATTTGGGCATGTGTAATAATAGTATTGTGGTTAAGCAGCAGAATATCCACTTTCAAAAAGCAAAATGCACACTGAAGTCTGTAAGGGTGAAATAACATGATGTCTGGGATTTGTTTTAATATAGAGGTTGATAATTTTGAATCTGTGTGTTGGGAAGTCATACTTTTCTCTCTGCTTTTGTGTATGTCAAAATTTTTTTTATAAAACAATAAATAGAAAATACAAGGTGCAACACAGGTATACAATTTGTCTAAGAAAGGAGGGAATACGAATATATATTTTATTTTCTTGTGATTTCATTGGGGGTATACACATGACACTTAGGAAACAGAAACCTACAGGGTGGGTGGGGGAAGTTGGTAGACTTGGAGGAGTGCGAACAAGGCTTCTTCATAAAGCTTTGATATTGCTTTAAATTTTAGCTATTTGAATGAATTATCTAAACAGGTTTTTTTGGAGAAACAAGAAATAAAAGTTAAATAAACATGAAAATGCTCAGAAACAGCCTCCTATATCCAGGGAAAAAAAAAAGAAGGGGGTTAGAGTAGATTTCTAGGCTCATTTATGACTAGACTTCAATGAATTAATAAATTGTTAATATTTTATAAAGCTGGTTCCAGCAGTAACTCTAGAGATGGACAGAAAACAGAGTACTAACAATAAAAAACAAAACAGTAAAAAAGGAAAAAAACAGAACACAAAATCTGAAGGCTAAAACTTTTAAGAGTATTGCTGGGGGTGAGAGGGGTGCGGGGGAGGTGGTCAGGCGGTAAACATGACCTCTGACCCCATGTTTAATCCATTCTGCCTTATTCTTGAATATTGACATTTGCTGGTTGTTATCAGTTATGTAGGCAGATATATAAAGGGCAAATATGAAGTTCATAAAACAGTTTATACTGGAAAAAATCTGAAGCTCAAGGGACTCAGTTCTCATCTGAAATGACCAATCAGGTGCCTTTGGGCAGATCAACTTCATGAGGTCTCAGTTTCCCTATCTATAAGATGAAGAAATTGACTGTGATCTCTTGAGTAACTGCTACATTTGTGATGCTATTGAAGTGCACACACTGAACGAGCTGGACATTTATATTAAATGCATTTAGTGCTAGAAAGATGAGTGACAAGGAAGTTCAGCCACATGGAGGAAGGCCGCCATGTTTTCAAAGACTCTTCAGTCTATGAGCTCATTCTTGTAAAGAACCATTGGCTTTTAAGGCTCTCAGACAGATGTCACTGTCTCAGGGCTGAGACTGTTGGGGTCTGAGATGTTACCTCTGTGATGGAGAGTGGAGCTGGAACTCAATAATTTCTGACAATTCATGCCGGAAGTTGTCTTTGGGGTGGAGAGGAGGGGACATTTTGTGTACATTAGATGAAACAGAATATTGGGGTCCCCTCTCTTCCCCTGGACAGTGGGCAAAAAGAAACATTGCAGAAAGGAATATATCTTTCCTAAGTGGAAGGGTTTGAGTCAGAGTACTAGAGCAGGGAGCTGTGCATATGTCACCTAACACAATTTCCTCATTTGATGCGTTTTATAAATGAAGGAACCGAGATCCAGCAAGGTTACACGACACAGCCAACTTGTGTTAGAACAAGGCTAAGAATTAAGCTCAGGGATGGAGTGGAAAGGACTCATAAATGTGAGGATAAAGAACATGCCATTCATTGTCGTGATCTCCAGCTCCCAGTCCAGTTCCTGACACCTAGTAGGTGCTTCATTCACATTGGTCACATGACCAACCAACTGGCTGATCTGACTGAATGAACACATGGATGATATGTTCCTACCTTGTGTTCCCTTGTAACTAGCTGGACCCATATGCCATCCATTTCACACAGAGGATTATTTCATTGGAGATATGAGGGGTCTCTATTTGCTAACAGAATTTTCTTGACTGAGAGAGACTTTTCTTTCTCTGAGTGTTGCTTCCTCTTCGTTGATACCAACGGATAAATATCAGAGACTGACAGGATGTCTGTGGTGTAGCATGACAGAGAACTGGGGTTTCCTTTGATCTAACTGTGGACTTGGCAGCAATAGAGAGGAAAGATTTGTAGTCAGATGCGCTGATGTGCTGGGCCATCAGTTGAGCGCAGTGGAGAAGATACAACTGCAAGAGCTCCCCAGTTCCACTGGAGAATTAAAACTAAACAGAGCTATTATTTGACTTGTCTTCAGAATCCATGGTTTCACATCTTTCCTTTGACTGTGTCCTGCTGTTGCTGCTACTCCTCACAAGTAAGTCTGGGCATGGACTTTCACACTTGAATACTATAGGATAAAGATACAAGGATGGTCATTGTATTGTTTGTAATAGCAAGTTTGGAAGCAACCTAAATGTCCACCAGTGGGGGAGTAGGTAAATAAGTTGTGATAAATCCATGATGCAAACAGGGAAACTGACTACACATAGCCATGAGAAACGTCTCTAAGTCCAAAGTCAATTGAAAAAAGAAGGTGTAGAAGGACGTATATATTACATTTTTATGTATGTGTGTTGCAGGCAGTGGGAATACATGAATGCTTCCTAGTGTATAGACTCTGGGAAGGGGATCTGGAAAATGGGAAGGAGTAGGGAGAGGGAGTATATTCTCGTATACCTGTTATACTATTTAAATGTTTTTACTATATATATATATATATTTGCTAATATATATATAAACGTAAAAGCAATTAATTTTAAATCTCAAGATAGCTTGTGAGTGGTTTTAAATACACAAGCTTCTTACTCAGCCAATTGCTTTTATTTATTATGTGCCAAGTGCTTAAAAAAAGAGAGATTTAGGTCAGGTTAACTGTTTCATTGGTGAGCAGACAACGAGCCCAGGCCAGTGAGCTGTTTTACTGGCTGACAATGACCCGTTTTCTGATTATTTGTTTCCATCAGCTTTGCCCTTTGGTGTTCACAGGGCTGGACCACAATTCTCTCTTTGGGTTCTCATAGTGAGTTTCTGAGACCGGCCATGCCAACAGCTCCTGGGAACTTGCTAGAAATTCAAATTCTTATACCCTACCCCAGACCTATTGAATTAGGAACTCTAGCCATTGAGCCCAGCCAACTGTGTTTAAATACATCTTCCCAGTGATTCTGATGCTACTCAAGTCTGAGAATCATTGTCATAGTGAATCATCTTCCAACCAGAACAGCAGCACTGGTTTCCCTTTTATTCTATAAGGCATTACTTATAGTTTTCTTGAAATCCCCAACCTCATTCATCGCTTGGGTCTTGCTCTCTTTCCGTCTTTATTCAGGGTCTTCAGAAGGGGCATATGTAGCTGAAGTGGGTCAGAATGCTGATCTGCCCTGCACCTACTCTCCAACCACTTCTGAGAATCTTGTACCTATCTGCTGGGGCAAGGGATCCTGTCCTGTGTTTGAATGTCATAATACGGTGCTCAGCACAGATGGAAGGAACTTGAAATATCAGACATCCAACAGATACCGGCTAATGAGGAATTTCCACAAAGGAGATGTGTCCTTGACTATAGAGAATGTGACTCTAGCCGACAGTGGGACCTATTGCTGCCGGATCCAATTCCCAGGCCTAATGAATGATAAAAAGTCAAACCTGGAGTTGGTCATCAAACCGGGTGAGTGGACCTTTGCATTCCTTCTTGGATAAAATCACCTGCAGGTAATATTAAATATACTAATCGGTAGTACTTCTGATCTCCCCAATTACAGCCCTGAGGGTGGGTCTCTGAGACCTAAAGTTTAACAGGCTCTACCAGCAATGCCCAGCCACTTTTAATTCACTTCACCTATTTTAAAACCATCGTCAGGATCTATAGAGTGGGAGGAAAAGTCAAGATTGGTGGTTTGAGAACCTGACTACTCATTAGAATCACCTGGAAAACTTTTTAAAACCCATAGTTCCTTGGTCCGCACCCATGAACCAGATACATTGGCATCCTAGCAGGTAGAGCCTGAGCACTGGGATTTTATATAGTCTACCTTAAATGATTCTTCCCCCCCCCTTCCCCGTACGGCCAAGATTGAGAACCACTTGATTGTGTCCCTGTGGGGTAGGGAGGAGTAGGGTGCCTATGCTCACATGTTTTGGGATTTATAGAGCATATAGTGTGTGGCTGATGGAGTGGAGTTCAAATCCAACTTTGCCTCTTACCTATCTGTGTAATCTTGGGCAAGTTATTTAAACTCTGTAAACTCCTCTTCTATGATGTATGGTAATACCTATCACAGAAGCCAGAAGCCACTGGAAGGATTTTATGAGGTGTTTATGAAAAGCATTTAGCGTGGCCATTTGAGTGGCTGTTAGTTCTATTATGAACAATGAGACTGTGGCAATGATGACTGTAACACACCTCTAACCAACATTTTAAGAGTGTCATACACTCTCAAGGAAGGAGTCTGGGTAGGTTTGGCAGTTGGGCAGGTGCTTCCCTTCATTTATTGCACTTCAGATTTTTTTCTGCTTTGATTCCCTGCAACAAGTTCTCTGCTCTTAGAGGAGACTCATCCTTATATTGGTTTCTGATATTAGCCAAGGTCATTGCTACTTGGACTCCATGGAGAGACTTCACTGCACCCTTTCCACTGATGCTCACCACCAAGGGACATGGCTCAGGTAATTACACAGGAGGTGTAGCAGCAAGACTTCAGGTGTTTTTAGAGTTTGGGGGATTTTGAATATGGGAAAGAGATGAGAAAAATGTTTGAGTGGAGGCATGAATGTCCCTGTGCACATGAGAAAGTGTGTGGGGGCGGGGGGTAATGGGCCCAAACCTGTGCTGGGAAAAGGAACCCTGAGCTAAGATTCAGAATTAGTCACAAGTAGCCCTGTGACCTGGGCTGAAACCTTTCATTTCCCTGGATCTCTGCTTCTTGCCTGTTCAAGGAGAGGGTTCACAGACTTTGGATTTTGTAACCTGGTAAAATTCCCACCCCATCCAAAAAAAAGAGTTCTGGTGATCTACATATTTTGCCAAATAAGAAAAAAAATTCTAATGCCATTATTGTGTTAAAAAAAGAAATGTTTTTAAGTTAAATAAATTTAGTCTTAATGAAAAACTCATTACATTGCCATTATTTTCCAACTGACTCCCAGACTGGGGATGTCTTTGTCACGAACTGGCTCCAGTCCCTATTTGGGGTTGGATTAGATGATTTCAAGGATCTCTTTTAACTGGAATGAAGCCTGGCATCTTCAATTCTAGCCTCAGAAGAAGCAGCTACATTCTTTGAGTAATTCAGCAGGACTTTTCCATGTTGCTCTGGAAGAGAAGATAGGGTCAAAATAGCAGACCACAGATCACACTGAGCAGGGAGATTAATCTTAGATGTCTCCTGTCAGATTCCTGGTCCCTCTTATACTCTGAGGGGTGTAGTCTTCCATTCAGGAAGATGAGGGTAATAACAGGTACATCCCATATCTTAATCTCCTAAGTCCCACTTTATGAGATTTAAATAAGAAACGGTGTCTCCATTGCTTAGCCCAGTATTTGATTATAGTATGTACTCATTACATGTTGGTTATCATCTTTAACATTACCAGTAAGACCTGGAGGCAGAATGAGATTGTGGTTAAGTATGTCAGCAACAGGGTTCCATTATCTTCATACTAGCTTTATAGGTCAAAGCAAAATTGCTCAAACTCTTTGAGGCTCAATTCCCTTACTTCTACATTGGGGGTAATCCCAGTACCTATTGCTTACCATTATTATAAAAATTGAGTGTGGTAATGTACATAAAGTGCTCATAGTACCTAGCCCACAGAAACACTCCAATATTAGTTATTATTAAAAGTATTAACTTTAGCTCTCTAATAGTTTCATCTTTGGTGATCCTTTAGTGATTGGTAGCCAGCCAACATCTCTCATGCAATTAATGAAGAAATTAAATGTGGTGGAACCAGATGACAATCCACATTGTGGTTTAATCAAGTCATACCACATGTTTATTATATGAGCACATTCCCATCCTGTGCTCCAATGTTCTTTACAGTGTCACAGCCAAATGGGCATTCACTGAATGCTCACACACCTTCCTCATGAGGCATTTCCTCAAAGTTGTCCATATCAAAAACAGCTGCTTTTCCCTTTAGTTTTTACCTGTTGGTTCCTTCCCTCTTGAGCAACAAAGATGGGGTCAGCTCTTGCATTTGGCATAGTACCTACAGTCTCTGAGCTTTTCAAAGGACTCTGAGAAAATATTTAAGCAAAAAGGCAACAGTTCCAAAATGGGAAAATGAAATGAAAAATTAAAATTATTATTTAATGGCCTGTCTATAATATGTAACATTATGTCAATTACTTCCCTGTCAGTCAACTTGTATGTAGTTATACAAACCTTTCCTTTAATGTGGAATGTGGGTACATTTAGTATGTTTGCTATAAAGTGGAGTGGAGCCTTAACAAGTAAAAGTTCCAAGGGTCTTGGAAGCTCCTAAACATATCTTGAACACAAAACAGTGCAATGTCTCTTTCACTCGAAGGCAGCAGGACTAGGTCATGGTGAGTCCTTAGCTCTGGAGGTAGATTGGGTTTGAATCTCAGGGTTGCCAATTACTCGTTGTGAGATCTTAGGCAAAGCACCTCTCTGAGACTCAGGTTCTTCATCTGAAAAATAGAAAAATAATAGTACCTACGTATTGTGGTGAAGATTAAAAGATATTATGCAAATAAAGTGCTAAGCACCATGTCTGGCAGGTAATATGTACTAGATGGTAAACTATAGATTTATATATTTTTAAAACCATCACATCCCACCCCACTGCCACCTCCACTTCAACCAAGTCTTGGTTTCTTTAGGAAAACCAATGCAGATTTTTCTTACTGTCCCACTCACCTGGTTGATAGCTATCTATGTGAAGTTAAGCTGTGATAATCAATAAAATAGAGCACTGTTGGGTTATTTTCACTGTTAATTGAATTTTTTTTTTTAAAGGAGAAGTCAGTCTTACCATTTAGACCAAGAAAAATAATTTTAGGGAAGCAGAAACTGGGTATATATTAGAAAATCTTATGTGTGGTTAAGATTCAGTGTTTACTTAGCAGTTCCACCAATGTGGTTTTTCTACTTCAAATTCCTTTTAGGCATTAAAAAGAGCAAAGGTAAGTGGAAGATAATCTCTCTTTTTTAAAAAAATATTTTTAGGCTGATAATATTAAAATTTTAATATTAAAATCATGGTTTGTGAAATTAGGGGTTCTTTATGAAAGGATTTAGATTTTTAGGCTTCCAGAAAGTGGCCATGACATTTAAGAAGTTTCAAAGCCTCTTACTCAGCCAGAGAAATGAGTAGGCATCTTTAATTTTCCCAAAGATGACAATCTATTGATTTTTAGAATGTAGAGTCTGTGAGGTCAGGGCTTGTGCCCATACTGTTTGTGGATCTGCACCGCATGCCTGGCATGGAGTAGGATTGTTGTATATGTTCATCAAGTGGCTAGACAGATGAACAAATAAATGGATGAAAAGGAAAGAAGGGGAGCTGGCGAGTAGGTAATATGACTGCTTGATAGTGACAGTATTGAGGCGAAGGTTGTTGAAGGCAGCGCAGATAGGAGTTTATATTTGAAGATATGCACACCTAAACCAGAAGGCCATTTCAGTTATTCACTAAGCTGTATGACCTTGGTAAGTCCCTTCACTTTTGAATTCTCAGCTTCTTCATCTGTGTGACAAGGCTAATAATACTCACTTTAGAATAATTGTTTTGAATGCTAAATGAGATATTTTGCTCAAAGAATTTAGCACAATGTCTGCTCATGGTAAATTATAGCCATGGTTGTATTACTTTCATTTTTAGGCAACTAAATACCCTGTCTCCCTCTTAATGAGTAAATGGTAAACTTTTTCAAGAAAATTAACTTTTGTTATCTTTCAAAGTCTAATTACAATATAATGCCTACTTGAGTATAATTAATGTTGTTGGAATTTTGCAGCCCCACTGGGGCCCTGTGGACACAATGAACCATATATTCAACATAGGTCTTTCTTACAGAGGTCTCCTCATCATGGAACTTAAGTAGTCCGGTTCATTATCTGGCTAAAAAAATATGGTCACCCTAAAATTGATTTGCAAGTGTTAAGAAAATTTTGTTAGTCTCACAATTAATCCTTGTGAAGAGTATTATTGAATTAATTACAAATAGGACTCTAGGTATCTTTACGACTTTTTTGAAAAGTCAGATAACAGAAAACATTCTTGATTGTTCTATTGGTTATTTTTTCTCTTTATGGCAGAGACACAGACACTGGTGGCCCTCCATGATAAACAAACTGTAAGTGACTTTGTGTGCGTGTGTGCATGTTTGTGTGTGCGTGTGCGTGCACTCATGCACTAACCTCATGCTCAATTTAGAGAAAAGAAAGTTCAGCTTTAGTCTTCCTTCTTGTTTGCTCTCTGCTAGGGGGAAAATGCCTTAATCTCCCTTAGCCTCAGAGCCCTTGGCTGTAATATGTTGATGATGACAGTTCTAACTGCATAGGTCTATTGTAATGCATATAAAGTGACTGGCACATAGTAAGTGCTGGAAAACCAAAACCAAGAAGCACTACCCTCTTGTCTCTTTTCTCATATTTCACAACTGTATGCCACTGTGGAGGTTTCAGAGACCCTCTAGCTCCTTAGAGTATATTTATTCTCATTTCCATGGCAACTTTAATAAGAAAGATAGTTTAAATTTATTTATGTATGACAAGACTCCAGTCAGGAATATTTTAACCCAAGAATTTGTATGTCCAATTATACATAAATCAATATTTTAATTAATCACAAATTTAGTATCTCCCACCTTGTTAGAGTAAAAGCGAATCCCCTAGATAGCAAGCTTTAGTAGCAACTTAAAATTCTTTGGGGATGTATCCAGGAGTCTGCACTCATTTGACTAAGTCCCCTACTTGTGTATTCACAACTGAGGCTTAGCACTTTGTTCCTCCCCCTCTTCGTGAACAAAGACTGACTCTTAAGTGCCTCTGTATGTTTGTAGTATTTAATGCACAGTATCTTGCATATAGAACTCCTGCTGTAAATGTTTATTGAATAAATGGAAGATTTAATTTCTTTGACTTGTTTTAGAAGTGTTGACTATTATTGCTTTTAAAGGGGGAACATAGACTAAGATTTTGGAAGCAGAAGCATTTTCTCTGTTAAAAAATTCAACTGATTAGAGCAATAGCCATAATACTTATCACTGCTTAAGCATTTATTATATACAAGCCCCTGTGCCAAGCATTTTATATCTCTTGTCACTTAATTTTCCCAAGAACTCTACACAATGGTGGCAGAGCTGGGATTTGAACCCAGGATTGTCTGGTCGCAAAGGCTGGCTCTTAAATCACTGTCTTTCTGTGAAGGTGGGGGTTTCTCTACCAGACACCAAGTTTAGACCACTCTGAAACTTCCCGGAACACCAGGGGACGTTGAATGAAGGGAGTTCCGTTCTAAAGCCCATTTTTATTTGGAGAGGAGATTTTATTTGCTAAGACTCCTGTGCCCCCACAGCATAGAAGTGGCATATTTTATTCCCTACTAACTCTGAAGAGTATGCTCATCCCTTTCTTTGGGTGGTTTGAGGCTTGCCTGGAAGGAGACAGATCATGAGTAGTGTCAAGGTCCCTGCACTCCTGTGGTGCTGTTAAGGGGATGGTCTGATGCACAAGTCATGAGACTTGCTGACCACACAACTGATCTCTGGCCACTTGCTGCAATTCTGTTTGTGTTTCCATAGCAAATACCCACATTGGCTAATGAGTTAGAAGATGCTGGTGCGACCACCAGACTAGGCGTCTACATTGGAGCAGGGATCTCCGCTGGGCTGGCTCTCATTTTTATCATTGGTGCTTTAATTCTCACATGTAAGTTGGTTGGTGTTGCTTCTCTCTCCCTCCGATAAGGAAGTGTAAATATAGGAACCAACACAAACCTAGATATAAGTTTATATTTGTACCTGAAGGTGATTACACTGAATACTCTGTGGTCCTCCCAAACCTACCAAAAATAATAGCTAATTTTTACTCAGCAAATACCATGTAAAACACAGGCATTGTGCTAAATGTTTTATGTACATTTTATCATCACTATCTTATGCAGTAGGTAGTATTTATCACCATTTTATAATGTAGGAAAAGTGAAGCTAAGAGAGAGTAAGCCTCTTCCCCATAAAAGGCAAAGCTGGAATTCAAACCCAGGCAGGCTGATTCTAGCACCTAGTCTCTTACCTTTTGCTAAGAACACAAACTTCTTTAATTCATGAATTAGGTTTATTGGGAAGTACAGCAACAAAATTTCTTTCTGTGCATTGTCCTAACTCATCTGCTCCTCAGGCACAAGTCTTTAGAGAGGGTGGCAAGTCCTTTTACCAATGGGTCATGGGCCAGGATTGAAACATTTTATTGTTCCTTCATGGCACTCAACAGACACATTGTTTTCTAAGTTATTTTTATTTTAAAAATCTTCATAAGGTATGATTTATATACTATAGCTGCATATTTAAAGTATGTTCAACTTGATGAATTTCCATAGATGATCACATTCAGGAAACTATCACTACAATCAAGACCCAAACATTGCCATCACCCCAGAAGTCTCACACACTGTTTTAATTGTGATATACTCTCTTCCCTTTGAGGGCAGAGGCCAAGGCCTTATACTGCGGCTTAGTATATTCTAGCAGCCTTTCCTACTAATACTTAAACATGGACTGTATATCAGATGACCAACTGTCCCAGATTTGCTCAGGACTGACAGGGTTCCTAGGATGTGGGATACCAGTGCTAAAACTGGGACAGTGAAGGGAAAACCAGGAAGAATTGGTCACCCTAGTTGTGTGGCTTAAAGCTGATGAGTGTCTTAAGTGCATTAAATCCTCATAACTATTCTACTGAGAGAAATATTGATATTATTCTAAGTTACCAAGTGGAGAATGAGCATGCTGCCCAACGTCATACAGTTAGTTGATTAGATATGGGTTTGAAGACAAGACTCTCCTCTTCTTCACCATTATACTGTTCTGCCATTATTGTAAATGGATTGTTCAAAGAAAGAAGCTACCCCATCCACACTTACTGGGTTTTACTGACAGGCAGGGGAATTCGTGAACTGATCACATGAATGTAAAGTCTACAGGTTGATGAAGAGCAATAACACTACCTTTTTGAGTTCTGTCATGGCCTGGATATTAGGGGCCATTCTAGTTTGTGTAAAGAGGTTTGAAGTGAGGTTTCATAAGGAATGAGAGAAGTCTAGCACTTTGTACCTACAGCTATATTACTCCAAAAACATGGCTACTTAGAAGAACAGATGGGAAAGTCCTGTTTGATTTGCAATCTTTTCTCTAGTAGTTGCTGGAGAAAAATCTTTTTTTTCTGGAGAAAAGGTTTTTTTTTTTTTTTTTTTTTTCTGGAGAAAAATCTTAAAAGCAAAGTGACAGGATTTGAAGTTACGACATCAAAGCCATTAACTGGCAGCAATATGACCAGCAATCCTATATCTTTCTAGTGCACTCAGCATCCATACCTCAGAACTACCCAAACCTCCCTCATTTCTCACTCATCTGATGAAGTATCAAAGATCTGTTCCATCTCCTTTGCCTTAGTCAAGACTTCATTCTTCCTTTTACCCCTTTCCCTAGAATCATCTACCTCTCTCTTTCTATTTATTATTCTTTCATTAGCATAAAAATATGTTCTAACTCACACATTCCTTGTTAACTACTCTCATTTCTGTTTTCTTTCACAGGCAAATTTCTCAGATGAGTTTTCCTACTTTGTATCTCCTGAACTCTTTAACCCATCCTCTAGCTTCTACATCTGAAGCACCAAGGAAATAGTTTTAGTCAAGATCACCAACGACCTCATTTTCTAAATCCAGTAGACACTTCTGTCTTCATTGTAATCAATCTTTCAGCAATATTTAACCAGATTGACTCTCACTCATTCTATAAGGTGTTCCTCCTCTGGGCTTCTAGAACATCATTCTCCTACTTCATTGGCCATTCCTTTTCATCATTTTTGTTATTTCCTTTTCAGCTTGAATTTTAGATGTTGATATTCCTCAGGGCTAGCCCTTTCCCTTTCTCTACACCTTCTAAGTGATAATCTATATTTTCATAGACTTAAATGTCATCCTTAATTTTCCGCTCCAACTCGGAGTGTTTGTACAGTTGCTTCCTCTACTTCACTGTCTCCCACATTTAACATGTTCAAAATGGAGGTCTAGAGTCTATATTTGACCTTCCCAGAACACAACTTCTGCCTCTCTGGTCTTCCCCATCATAGCTTTTCACTATCATCCATCTAGTTGCTTAAGCCAGAAAGCCAGAGGCCATCCTTGAATCCTGTTTCCATCCTTGAATCCTGTTTCCTCCTAATACAAAATCCAATTTCAGATCCTGCAGACTTTCTCCAAAATATATGTAAAATCCATTCATTATTCTGCATCTCTCTTGGTTACCACCTTACTCTGATCTGAGGCATCATGATCTTTACTTACCTTTTCATTTTTTTAATACTTTGTTTTAATCTATTTTTTTATATCTCCTTTTTAATCTATTCTCTCGAGTGGTCTAGTTGCTATGTGGGGAAAAATTCAATCAGTTCTCATATTTCTGCTCTCCAATTATTTCTGATAGGTCTTAGAGTAAAATCCAAAATCTTGATTATGACTTAAAAGGTACTTTGGAGCTAGCCCCAGCCTACATCTCAGACCTTGTCTTGGGCCACTCTCTTATTTCAGTCATACTTTCAGTTGCAGGAACTCACCACCATCTTTACCAGGGGTTCTCTCTGCCTGAAATCTCCCCCTGGCTCTTCACTTGGTGACACATTCTCTTTTTACAGAACTGAGCTTAAAGTTCACCTCTTCTGAGAGTTTTTTCCTGACTACTTTCTCAATCATCTGTTCTAATACATTGTTGGTTTCACAATAAGAAACTATTATTTTAAATACCTCCCTCAGGGGCACCTGGGTGGCTCAGTCATTAAGCAAATGCCTTCGGCTCAGGTCATGACCACAGAGTCCTGGGATCCAGCCCCTCACGGGCTCCCTCCTCAGAGGGGAATCTGCTTCTTCCTTTCTCTCTGCACCCCCTCACCCCTGCTTGTCCCCTCTCTGTCTTGCTTACACACTCTCTCTCATAAATAAATAAATAAATAAATAAATAAATAAATAAATAAATAAATAAATATTTTTAAAAAAATGCCTCCCTCACTAGAACATAAGTTTTAAGAAGTCCGGCTCACAATTCACTTTTGTATCCCTAGTGCCCAGCATGCTACCAGACACATAGTAGATGCTTCATATATTTGCTGAATGTAAGGAATGTATTTTTATTACTTACTAGCATAGTTCATGTAATGAATCAAGATATACACTGATAGTTTGATTTAATACAATCCAAAGGGAAACCAGATTTCCCTAAACAATCCTTGCCTCCAGTGAGTTCATTTTATTTATTTCATTTGTTTTATGAGACCATTTTTTTTTATGAGAGCATTTTTAATTGACTTTTCTTCTACCTTTTACCTAGGGTATTCATATAGCAAAGAGAAGTTACAGAATTCAAGGTAAGAATAATGGATGGGGTAGGAGAAGGTGTGAATCTTAGAGGCCCCTACTATAATATGGCTTTGCTTTTAGAAGTCCTGCCCTAGGATTTAAACTTCTACTTCTTCTTACCTTAGGCTTACTTAGATTAATGCAATGCCAATTAAACACACTCCTCTGTTTTACTTTCTGATTTCTCTAGCTTTATTTCTTAAAGTACAGAACTTATCTTGCTATTAATAGGAAATGCTTATTTGTATATCAATGCTTTTTTTTACAATGAACTGACCCTTCCAGAAATTGAGCTACATTCAGGCTCTAGGCTGGGCATTGGGTTACAAAAAGTGAGCAAGAAATCCAGATCTACTCTCAAGGGCTTTTATAGCTCAGCCCAGGCATTCTTAACTGGGTGCCTATAAGAATCACCTAGGGCACTTGAACATATTATTGCCAATGCCAGAGCACATAAATCAGAATCTTTGAGGACGTGAACCAAGCAAAGGTGTTTGTCTAAAGTTTTCTAGGTGATTCTATGTGGCAACAGGTGATTCTACTGGTCTATTATATTGCAGTCTTGTTGCCACTTTAGCATGTCTATCCCCTGATAAGGCATGTGATGCTTAGTAGTTAAATATCTGATGTTGAGTGCATAAATGCCCCTTATAGCAGCCCTATGAAACAGAATGCTTATTATTCCCATTTTATAGATGAGAACACTGAGACACAAAGTTTACTAACATCCTCCAAGGGATTTTTGTGTATTTCTAACTGCAGCATTTCTTGCTTCCTAGAACAGTGTATAACACACTAAATATTTCTTGATTAAGTGAATGAAAAAAGAAACAATGAACCATCCAATTTACCCAAGGTCATGGCTGGTGAAAGACAGAGACAGAATTCAAACTCAAGTCTGATCGGATCCATAACATACTCATGCTTTTTTTTCTTTTTGAAATTGCTCAAGCCCACAGAAGAACTGAAGTAACAGTACAAGAAACAATAGAACCCTTCAACAAAACTCATGATTTAACATTTTGACATACTTGTTTGGTCTGTTTCTCTGTTTATATGCAGAGGTTTTTCTTGGCCTATTTGTAAGGACATTTCAGGCATCTGGACACTTCAATTTGTCCCTTCTTATAATACAATGTCATTTTTATACTTAACAAAATTAAGATGGGGCCCCTGGGTGGCTCAGTAGGTTAAGAGTCTGCCTTGGGCTCAAGTCATTATCCTGGGGTCCTGGGATAGAGGCCAGCATGGGAGTCTACTTCTCCCTCTGCTTACTGCTCCTCCTGCTTCTGTTCTCTCTCTCTGTCAAACAAATAAACTTAAAAAAAAAAAAAGGAAAATTAAGATGAATTCAAATCTCCTCAATTGTTCCACAAATTATTTATTTGCTGTTTTATGGTCTTTTCCTCCTAGTCAGGACCTAATCAAGGATCATGTACCACATTTGTTTGTGGTCTCTTCAGCCAAGCCTGTTCATTTAACTCTATTCCGTGCTGCCCAGGAGATGCTTTACTCAATTGCAACATTTATTTCCACAGCCTCGTCACTTTGGCCAACCCCTCCCCCTTGGGGTTAGCAAATACGGGAGCAGAAGGAATGCGCTCACAGGAAAACATCTACATCATTGAGGAGAATATATATGAAATGGAAGATCCCTATGAATACTATTGCTATGTCAACAGTGAGCAGCAATCCTGACAACTCGGAGGTCTAACCCTCTAAATGCCACCAGATCCTACTACATCATTTTTGAGTGTGGTGCATCATCTTTGAAAACTATGAAATGTGTCAGCTGATTGGTTTTAGAGGCTCTGTCCACAGCCACTGAGCAGAGTTTTTATATTTTCTGAAGATAATTAGCTCCTGTAGGGAGCAAAAAATGTTGTGCCCTGCACTGTACTTAGGCATAACAGCACCTCTGTCTTTCAGCCACTAGGGCCACCCAACTCAGAGACTGCTAATTGGGGCATTAGAGCTCAAATGGGTTCTTACATAGAGTAGGAATTCTTAATATATGGTCCCTGAAATTCTAGGAAAATCGGTCACACAATGTATCCACAAAGCTCCTGAAAATATAGAGAAAATTATGTGTTGAGATATGTGCATGTCTTTTTGGGACAGAAAGTCGAAAGGGACCACTGGTTTTCAGAGATCTGTGACCTATAAAAACAAGCTACTGGAGGAGGAGTAGTTGATCTTGAATGTTCTCTCTGAGTCTCAAGACTTCTACTTCTCTGAATTTTGATTCTTTAACAGTAAATGCCACTGCAGAGCTCTGCCTTGCCAGTTAGGTAAACTGCCCAGCAAGTTCTGTGATGTGGCAGGAGCTCCTAGAGAAAAAGGAAGCGTGCTCTTGATGTGTTGCCAAGTTTTGCCCGGGGCACACTCTCAACAGGAAATATCTCCAAGCAACTTCTCCATTCATGGAGAGAACTGGAGCTCTGTTTTTCACAGAAGAAGAAGTGGTGACTGGGACACAAATTCTGGTGGAAAGAAGGCAAAGGGCTCCAGCAATCTCTGTTATCAGCATCCAGTCCTTTTACAGAAAGCCTGAAGCTTCAATTTCAAGGTGGTGGTGACTTGATTTGTCTTGCTTATTTGTTGCTTGCCCAGTGCCTGACACAGCTCTCAAACACCACAGAAATTTACTAAATATCTTGGAGTGAAAAAACATAAGGAGAAAGGTAGGCTTCTGGAAAGCCTTTTCTGTTGCAGAGCTTAGCTAGAGCTCTTCTTAGAGAATACATAGATAACTTCTAAGCTCCCATATCTGCTCTTACCTAGTTCAAAGTGATGTTTATTTCTTGCATCATCCCCTAGTTCAGGTCTTTGGAAGTCTGTTACAGCCTCTTGTCTGTGTCCCCCTTCCTTTTTTCTTGTTTTCTCTTCTCTCTCTTTCTCTTTTTGGAGAGGTGCAGAAAGAGAGGGAGAGAGAAAATCCTAAGCAGTCTCCATGCCCAGCATGTAGGCTGATGTGGGGCTTGATCTCACAACCCTGATCTCAATTACTCAATTACAATTTTTGTAATAAAAAACTGATTTAAGTGAGTTGGACACTTAACCGAGTTAGCCACCCAGGCGCCCCTGTGTCCCCCTTCCTGTTGAGCCTCCTCAGCATATAAAGAATCGAAAATAAAAATCTGTTTGAGAACTGCCCCTCTCCAGGTAATAACCAACTGCTACCATGCTGTATGCAGAAAATGTTGGTCACCACGGATGTAGGCAGCTTGTTTGTTTCTAGGAGTCTTTCTGGCAGTCTTGTGTGAGTTATAATGTTCTGGCTGCATTTAGATAGTTGGGAAGTACTGGTGTTGTACAGGAAGCTATATAAGGGAGATTATTTTGCAAAATTATAGGTAGCAGCTCTCATACAAGATGAAAAAATTGTGTTTTAAAGTTATGAAATTCTAGAGGGAAGGGACTTCAGAACATCTTGAGCCCAGCTCAATGGTTTCCCCCACAGAGATTCTTATTCTACAAAAATATTTAAACAAGGGTAATGTATACAGGGTGATCATTGCAACCATGTTTGTGAAAGACATTTCATCAACGGGAGCATAGTTGATTATTGTGATGTCAACATGCTGGTGTAGTTAAAAGGAATTAAGTGGTTTCATCATTGAGCTGTTTTGCTAATTCAATGAATATTTGAGTGTCTATTATGTGCCAGGTGCTCTGGTACTGAGACCATAGAGAGAGACCAAATACACATATCCTTGAACCCCACAGAACTTGTAGTTGATCTGACGGTAAGGAGGATCCATTCCATTCATCCAGTCAGTGAGCATTTATTGGCACCTTTGTTCTATACAGTGTTCTAGTCCCTAGAAATACAGCAGTGACAGAAATAGACAAAATCCCTACTCTCGTAGAGCTTATGTAATTTGTCAAAGGAGAATGTTATATTGTTAACAAAAGAAATATAAAAATTTGGAACAGTGTATGTAGTTGATGCAATTTTTTCATTTTCCTTAAAAAAATCTGGAAGAGTATTACAAAATTAATACGGCTACCCCATAGGGGCCAATGGTCATGAGACAGAATTCTGCTTTGTCCTTTTATGTACTTTTATGATTGTTTGAGTAATTTCTTTTGTAATAAAAAAACTGATTTAAGCATTATAGGAATATTTTCCTGCCTGCCTTCCTCATCATAGAAAGAAAAAAAGACTAGAATAAGTTAGTTTCGAGGTCAAGGCTACCAGTAAGCCAGGACTGGAATCCTGGTTTTCAGAGTAGGATCTACTCTAGGTCAATTATCTGGAAGGGGGAAGTTGGCAGAAAGGGGAACATTAACCCTGCAAGGCTACTACAAAGAGCCCAGGAGATACATGGTAACTTAATTAAAAACGGTGTAATAAGACTGAATGTGTGGCTTGCTCTTAGGATTTTTCCTCTGAAACTCTTCCATGGGAGACCCACAGGACAAGAGGGGACTCCCTGGCCTTTTTGAACTGCAAAGGTAAGGTCTTACCATGTTATATCTGCATATCACTTCTAGATTTGGAATTTCCTAGACAGAAGTTCCAAGCAGTCCAATCCCCCATTAGTTGATTTTTGGGTACCCCCTCATGCCTATTCTTATTTAAACTTAATTCTCATTTTGGGGCACTGGGTGGCTCTGTGGCCTGATCCTGGGGTCCTGGAATCAAGTCCCTCATCGGGCTCCCCGCAGGGAGCCTGCTTCTTCCTCTGCCTGTGTCTCTGCCTCTCTCTGGGTCTCTCATCAATAAATAAAAAAATTTTTTAAAAATTCTCATTTAAATATAAATTCAAAAAATTAAACTGAACACAATTTTGTCTCCAGTTTCTATTCAGAAAGTCTGGATCTTTTCGGAGATAAGTATAGATAGATGCCCTAGAGCAGCAAATTTTAAGATTTTTTTTCCACCATCTTTTTTCTGGGACTCCGTTGGGAAGTGGAGGAAAAAAAAGGGGCACCTGGATCATTTGGTTGAAAGATTCTCAAGCCTGAGGAGAGCTCAGATTTTAGTCCATTTTCAGTGGAAAATCTGTGCCGAGAAGCAGTATGAGTCAGAAATGTTTCAGGCTTGTAGATCCTCTGTGTCTTTTTTTTCAGTAATGGTGACTATAATTAGGTCATTCCAAGTCACTCATTTACTCATAGCAGTGATAATCTTTTGTGAATTCTTGTTCAAATTCCTTCTGCTTATGGTGTGAGTCCTTTTCCAGAGAAACCAGTGAATTGAGTTTTTTTTTTTTTTTAATGATTATTTAAGCTATTCATGTGTGGTGATAGTGGGACATCTGTTTAAATGTGCACATTATTTTAATGTAATTGTTCTGTGGGTGGGTCACTTTTGGAAAATATTTCTTTTTTTTTTTTTTTTGGAAAATATTTCAATATAGTTTATACTCTATACTTATAACCTGCTTTGTGATAAGTTGATACATTGTCCTTTGTAATTTCTACTTTTTGTGTTGATACTTTTTCACTCATTTTGAATGTATTTCATGTAAAATAGAAATATTTTATACTCTAATGCAGCATGTACCTTCTTTTGGTCAGTTCTGAAATATCCATAATCTATACATCTGTATCTAATCTATTTTAAATTTCACTTGCTATTTCACTTACCATTACTGATCAATTGTATGCTGAATTTCCTTCTTGTTCAGAAAACACATCAGGGGGAAGGTTGTTTCCCACAGTTTTGTTATATTGTAACAAATAGACTATATACTTTAGTATATATAGCTATATTGTAATATAGATTTTTAAAATTCATTTCTTTATCCTATAGTTCACCACTAGGTCTTAGCAAAAATCTCTTGACCTTAGAATTGGCTGAATCTGAAGGTTAAAGTAGGGATCCAAGGGGAAGGAGCTTAAAAGCTGCCAGCTGCCTAGGTCTCTGGAAGGTTCTTGGGGGGTGGGAGGAGTGGTGCCTTCCATCATTCTCCCCTGTAACCATCGGACTTCAGCAAGAAATCCTATTATGTAAACAGCCAAATAGCTTCTAATCACCGTGGGAGAAAAGAGTCATCCAAACAAATGGAATCTCAGGTAAAAACTAAGAAATACGACACTATCTTAGCTGCCTTATTTCAAGTAAATGTATTTACAAGGGGCATTCTGGGGCAGCGGATTTGGAGTCTTACAGTATTAAGTAAGAATCTCTACGAAGTGGAAGACTCACATCTTGTTAGACTGCTTTGATTCCCTTGTTGCTTTTTAACTCTTTTATTTTGAAATACTTCAGGAATTACAGATAAATTGCAATTATAGTACAGAGAGTTCCTATATTCATTCACCAGTTTCCCCTAATGTTAATAGCTTATGTAACCAATGATGGATTTGTCCAAACCAAGACATTAACATTGGTACAACACTATTAACTACAATACTATTAACTACTAATTCCAGATTTTGGAATTCTGTTCTTTATTTTTAAAATTTTAAATTAAATGGTTTTTGATAGAGTTTAGGTTAAAGGTCATTGTCCCCATTTCCTGTCCTCCTTATAAAAATTTCTCCCCAATCCTATTCCCCAGGAATAATCAGTGTTATTGCTTCATTCTTTTCAGCTAGCACCATCTAGTAGAAATACAACAAGAGCCACATAGGTAATTTAAAAATTTCTACTAGCCACATTCAAAAAGATAAGAAACAGGGATCCCTGGGTGGTGCAGCGGTTTAGCACCTGCCTTTGGCCCAGGGCGCGATCCTGGAGACCTGGGATCGAATCCCACATCGGGCTCCTGGTGCATGGAGCCTGCTTCTCCCTCTGCCTGTGTCTCTGCCTGTGTCTCTGCCTCTCTCTCTCTCTCTCTCTCTCTCTGTGTGTGTGGCTATCATAAAAAAAAAAAAAAGAAAAAAGAAAAAAAAAGATTCGCAAAAAGATAAGAAACAGGTGAAGTGTGTTTTTAATAGATTTTTAAACTCACCCATCTAAAGTATTTTAATGTAGAATAAATATAAACATCATTAATGGATTCCTTTTTTCCATTTTATGCTTCAAAATCCAGTCAGTATTTTTTATTTAGAACATATAACATTTCTGACTAGTTGCTTTTTAAGTGCTCCATAGCCACATGTGGCTACTGGCTACAGTATTAGTACAGTTCTTGACCATTCCCTATTCTCTTTCATATACACACAGACACAAATTGTAACTTACTTTTTCCACTGTTTATAGAAGGCCATCAGTCCATGTCTGATTATATGGGATAAAAGCATTCATTCAGAGAACTGTGTAGTATTAAGTAGAACAAATGTGCATAATCCATTAGATCATTTCCTCAGGCAGAGATATTTAGGTTTTTTTTTTTTTCATTTAAAATAAGAAATATCCTTTACACAAAAATCTGTGTTTGTGTACTTCCAAGGCACAGTTCTAGATATGGGATTGTATCAAAAGTTATGATTGTGTTTCAAGTATTATAACTATAGAACACTATTTTTAAAGATATGCCAGTCATTTTATTGCTAAATGTATATTATCTTTCTCAAGACAATCATTTTATAAAACTACTCCAACAATGTTCCTTTATCTCAAAATAATTTTTGTTTTTTTGGAATTTGACTTAAGAACTAATGTAAGCTAAAAATGCATAGACCTTGCTCCTTTGTAATCACAGTTATTATTCATTCATTCATTTCCTTCTTTTCTTTCTCTTCCTCTCCCTCCCTTCTTCCTCCTTTTCTTCCTCCCTTTCTTCATTCCATCCATGCATCCACTCATCCATCCCATGAATAGCTACCTATTGGTATCCCCCATTCCACTTTTGCTTGCCTAAGAATTCATTCTCCTTACACAACACCTGAAGTATTTTCTTTTCCTTTGTTAAAGTCATCAACCAGGTTCATTTGCTCTATTATTTGAAACCTTTCAACAGTTTCCCCTGGGACTGGATTTTTTCTGATCTCACCAACCTCTTATTCACTCTACTACAGCCACACTGGCCTCCTTTCTGCTTCCAGAATATACTAAATTCTTTCTGGTTCCAGTGCCTGTTCAGTGGAATTGTTCCCTCTATTTGGAATACTCCTCTCAGACCATTTGCAGAGCTCCCTTCCTCAACTTTATTGGTTAAATGTCATCTGAGGGCTTCTCTGACCACCCAATCTAAAGTACCAACCTGCCTAGCATTCGTCTAGTTTACTTCCTACATAGTTTATTTGAGTTGGAGATTCCTTTGTTTACATTTTTTTTTTGTGTGTGTGCGTGATATGTCTTCCCCAATGCTCAACTGTAAAGTGTTCTATTCTTCATCTTCTATCTCAGATGCCAAGTACAATACTTGGCTCTTTGCAAGTGCCAAGTAAGCATTTGTAGACTGACTGGCAGAATGAATCCATGCCTGCTCAAGCCATGATACAGGTGCCACAGAAACAAAGGTTTGTAAGTTTTTCCTTCAAGGAAGTCAGAGTTCATCAGAGCAGCCCCATAGCCAAACAACTACTTACAATGAAAGACAATAAGCATACAGCAGATCTGTCTACTAGATTCTGAATGATAGAGAAAAGCATTTTTTGGAATGTCTTCATTTTCTTCCTGTTTCCTGGGAATACCATTCCTTGTCTTTACCACTTCCTTAATTGAATTCTATAAAATTCCAAGTGGCTCTCATAAAATAAAGATGGCCTGATACATAGCAGATACTCAATAAATACTAATTGGGTGAATGCATGAAGTGATACAGGTGTCATAGATTCTAGCAGCAGACTGCCTGAGTGAACATATAGTGACTTTATTTTGTATTTTGTAGAAAAACATGTGCTCTACAGTATAAGCACTTGTTTATTGATTAAAGCATTATTTCATAATCTGCCCTCTTCCTAGGTGCTTAGTGATGTCTGAATGTGGCTTTAGGCAACTTAAGCTGCTTTTTTCCCCATCTGGGATAAAGAGAAGGATGATTGTAATTAGGTTGTGAAAAATATGTTGCATGAATGTAGAAGACTTCCAGTTTTGTAAGAACACACATTTTAGAAACCTGCTTGCTTTTGGGATTTTTTTCTTTAGTTAAAACATTTTACATACATTATATAAGCAGTACACTGGTACATTCTTGTCTTAAATTACTGAAATGAGGGTGCCTGAGTGGCTCAGTCGGTTAAGTGTCTGCCTTTGGCTCAGGTCATGATCCCAGGGGTCCTGAGATTGAGCCCCTTATCCCTGCTCAGCGGGGCATCTGCTTATCCCTCTCCCTCTGCCCCACTCCCCCTCCTGATACTTGTTATCTCTCTCTCTCAGATTAAAAAAAAATACTGAAATGATATATACATAGCCTCAAACTGAAAGTCCCCTTTGGCTCTGCTTGCCTTCCTAGCAGAAAGGACACTCTGAACATGTTTCATGGGTATCCCCATCTCCTTTGCCACAACTTTGCCATGTAGATACACAGACATACATGTATGTTGCCATTTGGTCACAGTGTTTTTACAAAAATGGGTTTCTATGAAGTAGATTATTGTGTGAGGTTTTTTTTCCCCCACTTAATACTTCTTGGAAACAGTTCCACATGAGCGTTCCAATAAAATGTTGACACTTTATCAAAGTACATCATTAATGAACAGAGAGTGTTCCAACATTATTGGAAATTTGCAATGCCTACCACCAACAAAGTGCCTTGCCAAGGGTTTTGACAGAACTTAGTGTATATTTTGTCTAATTAATACTAGCACAGGTAGTTTATTTAACTTGATGCTGGAGTCCTGCAATGGTCTTGGTTTAGGAGAGTAGAGTCCTTTTGGAAACTACCCTAAACGTGTCTGACAAAAGCCCAATGCCATTACCTGCCTCTGATCCCCCCATCTCCCCTAAAATGGATGTGAATGAAACATCTCAAGATCATGTGATTATGTATCAAGACAGGTGAAAGCTGTAAGTTTCGATCCAAAAACAAATCTGTGATGTCATTGTTTTTAAGTAGATGACATTGTTTTAGTTTCAGGCAAAACAAAACAAAATAACCCCCCCATCCCATAATTTCATAAGGTCTTGGAGAAACATTCTGCTTTACACAAATAGTGCCCCCTAGCTGTTTAAGCGGGAGTTTGGTTCACATCTAGCTTTCTGACATCCTTGTCATACATGACTTCAAACCTCTGAGTCTCAATTGGCATGTTATTAACATCTGAAAGATGAATACATAAATTATATTGGAGCATAGTATAGCTCTACTTATCTCTTGTTAAAGGTGACAGCTTGGGGCATCTGGGTGGCGCAGTGGTTGAGTGTCTGCCTTCGGCTCAGGTCATATCCCAGGGTCCTGGGATCGAGTCCTGCATCAGGCTCCTCCTCCAGGGAGCCTGCTTCTCCCTCTGCCTATGTCTCTGCCTCTCTATCTGTGTCTCTCATGAATAAATGAATAAAATAAAAAAAAAATAAAGCTGGCAGCTTGTTTTCCTAAACTTCCCAGGGCAGAGACTGGAGATTCACTTTATGTACTTAGAATGTTCCATTGCTTAGCATGGGTTCTCAATAAATACTTGGTGAAATAACATTTGTTGAGTGACAAGAATAATAGAGTAGGTAAACCTCTCACTACTGCATCTGTCCCAAGTTACCTCTATGGGTCCCACACCCTTCCACTTTTTGTTCTTCATTTTATTCATCTGTAAACTGAGGGGTTTGGCCCCCAACTAGGGTCCCTTCATGTGTAAGCAGTCTTAAGGTCTATATGGCTTTCCAGGCTTGGAGCCTGACCTAACTCCAAGATCTGTGCTGCATCTTTTAAACACGTCCTAGCAGAGAACAAATACTGTTCCAGCACACTAACATCTCTTATAATCTTTGCAAGTTAGTAAATAGATCAATTCCAGCAAAAATAGATTGGAAGACTGGGGAAGTTTGACTTTGTGAGGGTGTGGCAAAGAGATAAAGACTGGAATGCTGGGAGAAAGTTGTCTTTCTCCCTAAGAACCTTTGAGGGAGGATCCGTGACAGACCACCAGAAAACTATCTCCTAATTTACCTGTAAGTAAGTCCTCTGGAAGCAAGAAGCTTTGCTGCTTGAGCTTTTTCAGGATTACATGGGATATTTGGACAGTGATGATTGAGCCACTAGGAACTAGGGGAAATTTGCGTAAAATTGGATAAATCTTTGTCTCATTCACATTCAAATAGAAGGTAGATTCTCATTCAAATAGAATCATGGACTTCTACATCTGAGTTGTTTATGCATTTCGCGGGCAACATCAGTGAGAGGGATAGTGTAACTTTGGAGGAAGCCATATTTATTTAGGCTTCCTTGAAGGCTGTGTGATCTTAGAGTCAACACATGCCTTTGCTGAGCCTCTCCTCATCTGTGAAATGGGCGTTATATAATATTATGGATATGGGAATATGTGTGTCTAGAGTATAGCTACATTAGCAGTTTGGCTTATTGACTTTTGTGATTTGTAAAGTAAAAATATTTGTAAACTGTAAAAGATAACTAGTTGTATAAGATGTAATGATCAAAGAAGTGCCTAGTATTGTCTTCTGACTTTTGCAGGTTTCGTAATCATCTCTTGTGTGTTAGAAACTATTGGGCTTATGAAAATTAGCAGATACAAATGGCTCAGTGTAGTTAGAGTTGGGCGAGGCTTGGGGTGGAAGGGTGTGGTCAGCTTGGGAGGGTGGACAGTGGTCAGAGTTTGGACTTTGGCACTGGTACACCATTGGATGCTTTTAAAATGGGAGAGACACTTGATTAGATTATTTAGAGAGAGATACTGGAGAAGATTAAAAAAAAAAAAAAAAGGCATACACCGATGATATGGAGTCTCCTACTCCTCCCCCATAGCCTGTGTCTGCAAGTAGCTGGAGAACACTACCAGACTCTTGGGCTGGTCTCATTTTCATGACTCCTACCTCCAGTGGCACCTCAGTGCTGCCAGATGGTCCTACCATAGTCCCTAGTCCATTTGCTCTTATGCATATGCTGCCCTGGTCATGTTTAATTGAAATCCCCTGCTTGGGCCCTGGATTTCATCTCTCCATTACTCTATAAATTTTTCCTTTCTTAAACCAATTTTTCTTCCTCTTCTGGATCATCTCGAGATCATACACACATGCTGCTATTTTTATCTTTTTATCTTTTTTTTAAGATTGTTTATTTATTCATGAGAGACACTGAAAAAAGGCAGAGACATATGCAGAGGGAGAAGCAGACTCCCCGCAGGGAGCAGATGCGGGTCTTGATCCCAGGACCCCAAGATCATGACCTGAGCCACCCAGGCACCCCTATTTTTATCATTTAAAAAATCTTTCTCCTGACTCTGTTATCCATCTCCCTCTTCTCTTTCTTTTTCCCTATAAAACTCCTTGAAAGAGTTCCCTGTTTCCCAAGGCTCTCCTAAATTTTCCCTTCCCTTGCAAATGTTGTTTTTCTTTTTCTTTTTTCTGAGACATAACATACCTAAGGAGAGTAAACCATCACTCGGCTGCTCTTCACCACAACTGCTTTTGTCAAGGTTATCAGCGATTCCCAGGTCGCACCATTCTGTAGATGAATCTGTGACTTGTGATCATTGCCTCTTCTTTGGATGCATGTGTTTCACTTGACAAGATCCCCTTTACTTGTTGCGTCTCCTCTTCCCTTCTTGCTTGGCTTCTACTTGTGTGCTGGAGCCTCTTCTTCAGCCTTCTGGGGATTGTCCCAGGCCTCAGTCCTGAGCTGCAAGCATTCCCCTGAGCGTCTCACCCAGGTTCCTGACTTTAAAGTATCATTTCTATACCAATGATTCCCCAGTATGTATCTTTGTGCTGGATCTGTCTCCTGAACTCCAACAGCTGCTACCTGAAACTCAATACTTTTAAAAATCTAGACTATTTCCTCCCAAACCTGTGTCACATGCAGCTTTCCCAGTTTCGGTGGCACTTCCAGTTCTTCCAGTTGTTCAGGCCAAAATCCCTTGGAGTCATGTTGAAGCTCCTACACCTCATATCCTGTAGGAAATCCTGTTTTCTCTACTTTGAAAACATTCAGAGCCCGAACTATCCGCTATCATTCCTTCCTCTCTTCCGACACACTACAAAAGTCTCCTGACAGGTCTTCATGCTTCTCACCTTAGCAGCTACAGAGTCCTTCCCAAAGGTAAGCCTGATGCTGTCACTTCTATTCACCTGCAGTGGCGCTCCTTCTCAGGTACAGTAAGCAGCTGGACATTCATGTTTGGTGCCTGAGCATTGTCACCCCTTGAGCCTTACCCCTCGATGTGGGATGTATTCTTCAAGGAGTCACAACGTTGGCACTAAAGAGTAGTGATTCATGGAGGTTGTAGAGTTCAAATTAAAAACAAAACAGAACAACACTATGCTATTTGGGAGCCTTTTAGGACACAATAGAGGTTGTTGTAGGAGATGGAGTTGCCAAAACTTTCAGTCCTACAAAATTGTATGGTCAACTAACATCTCGGAGCCTTAATTCTGTGCCCCTATTATGGCTCTTGCTCATTATTTCTTCTACTTAAAACACTATCTGCCCCTTACCCAATTTTCTGACGATGAACCTCACATATCACTTTTTAAAGGGATTTTTCTGCCACTCCCTCTTGTCTCACCTCTACCTCCCCCAGTCAAGGAATGATCTACCCAGCATGATTTCATGCTTCCATTAGCTTATTTAATCAATACTAATTAGGTCCCTTACAATAGTTTAGGAATACAGTAAGAATACTGTCTTAGAGGAGCTTACTGTCTAGAATTGAGTACTTTCCAAGACTATCTGTGCATGACTATTTAAATTTAAATTAATTAAAATAAAATTAACATTGTTTTTAACTTCTCAGTTGTACTGGTTACATTTCATCAAATGTGGTTAGCAGCTACTATGTTGCACGACACCCACATGTTGGAATAACTCCATCTTTGTGGAAAGTTCTATTGAACAGTACAAGAGAGAGGGAGGATGGACAACACACACACACACACACACACACACACACACACATACTATCAAGGGAAACAAGGTAATAAATGCTGCCTAGAGAATTGAAATAGTGTAGTAAGGTGACTGGTTGGCTACTTTAGAGTTACCAGAGGGATGTCTGAGAAGGTGACATTTTAGCAGAGGTTGACAAGAAAAGGAGAAATCTCAAAATGATGGTGTAAAGGATTGGAGATCTAGGCAGAGGGCACCATGAGGGGAAGAGGCCTAACATGGGGACACATTTGAAAGAACCCCGAGTGTCTGGAGCCCTGTGGCAGGGTAGACAGATGGAGAAGAAATCGGAGAGGTAGGCAGGGGCCAGACCACTCTGGGGGACTTTGTAAATATGGGCAGGAAGTTAGTACTTTTGCTTTTTTTTTGTTTTGTTTTGTTTTCTGAGACCGCCATGGGAGTGTTGTAAGGGGAAGAGTGACACAGTCTGATTATATATTTACCATTTACATCATTCTGCCCAATTTTATTGCTTACTTACCTGTCTCTCCACTTGATTGCATAATCCTGGATTTTTTTCATTCTTAGTTTATTGAATCATGTCCCATTAGCCTCCATATATTGATAATAACTTTTGTAGGATTGAATAAATTAGAAAAATCCTTATCACTGATCTGCTGGGCTTTGGCTGAGTTTCAGAATATAAAAAAACTGGTTATAACATATTTTGCCTCCAAAATAAATATCAGATATGACCTCCTTCTTTGTGAGGCATTTCGAAATTTGTATCCCCACCTTTGGTGTGGTCAAGGTAGGGTCAATATTTTTCCCTCCAGGTATATAAAGTGGAGAATAAGAGCAAAGTGGGTGTCCAGAAATGAATGCTTCCCTTGTGAGAACTCATCTTGCTACCTAATTGAATTCAAGGGGTGGCATTGAAAAGCTAGGAAAGCTATTACAAGTAGTAATACTACTTGTATTACAAGTAGTACAACTGTTTTATGGAGGAGGTGAATTTCAGCAAATAGGCCAAGGGATAGTTTTTGTGAAGTCCCAGTAACAGGAAGGAACTTGGTATTCATGGAGGTGGAGCGGAGTTGAAAGCCAGAGCGTCCTCTACCCAGGACCCTTCAGACACTGATGCGCCCTCTCACCCACCCGCCCTAGAGAAGGCTGGTGCAGGGGCAGGCTTGAGAGGGCACACTCTAAGGGCACTGAGTGGTACAGGCCCTGTACAGCCATCTAATTGTATCTCCTAACAAAGCTGAAAAGGTGAGTTCACACCCTCTAAATTTCTAAATCTTGACCATTAATTAAGACATTAGTTTTTATTTTTATTTTTATTTTTTAAAAGATTTTATTTATTCATGAGAGACACACAGAGAGAGGCAGAGACATAGGCAGAAGGAGAAGCAGGCTCCCTGTGAGGAGCATGATGTGGGACTAGATCCCAGGATCACAACCTGAGCCGAAGGCAGACACTCAACTGCTGAACCATCCAGGTGCCCAAGACATGAATTTTTAAACACCATGGTACAAAGTACTTCTGTGGGTCAAATATAGTCTTCAAGCCACTAGTTTGTAGCATCAGGCTTTAGGTCTTTTTCCAAGTGCAGACACTGTTGGAGTCCAGGGTTCACATTCCCAGGCAGCAAAGGACCCATCACCACAGAATATCCAGCGCATCATCCATGTCTCTATGAAGCTGATGATAGGCTGCCAGCAGCCTAGAAATGGAGCATCCATGCCTCCCTGGGTGGAAGTTACTGAATCTTTAGACCCAAAGAGCAGTTAATGAACTACAAGGCAGGCTTACACATACTTGTATGGCTTAATAATTAAGAGCAAAAGTCAGAAGACCTCAGTTTCCTCTTCCATGAATGAGGTTGGTAGCAGCACCTGCCTGAGGGTGTCTGTGAGGATTAAGTGCATGTGGGTACTTGGCATAGAGCCTGCTACACAGTAAGTTCTCCAAAAACCTTGGTTAGCGTTAATGCATATTTAGGTTTCATTTTCAAAGGTCTCCCACATCCCTTTTGCTCATTATAACAATCCTTTGAGGGAGACAGAGCAAGTCTTTTTTTTTTTATTTAATTTAAATTCAACTAGCCAACATAGAGTACATCATCAGAGCAAGTATTTTTCATGCTGTTTTACAAATGAGGAAATTAAGGCTTGGAGGAGCTCAGTAACCCACAGGGATACCCAGCTTCACAGGTGGCAGAGTGGGGATCTGAACCCATGCCTGCTCCAGAATCTGCTTCCTGAAACATTCTGCTGACATCACTCAGTGATGTGTGATCTGAGTCATTGCTTCCTGTAACATGAATGGTCAGGCAGTGATTCACGTTCTTGATTAATTCTTGCACACTTGACAGTATGACTGAAGTTAGAGAAGGTTCAGTGTAGTGAAAAAACAAGGAGTACCCTGCACTCACCACAGGGCCCATTGCCTCTCATCTCAGAGGCCAAGGGTAAGTGAGGACTAGTCTTTGATGTCCCTGTCGTTGAACCTGCCTCTGGTTTCTTTCCTGTTTGCTTCCTCATCCCATCTCAGCATCAGTACTCAGTTTGGACTCGGTGGGGAAGGAGCTGGGAAATAAGGGGCTGTTCTGAAGATGGCTTTCCCTGTCTGTTGGAAGGTGCAGAACCCTCAGCCACCCCTGGGGATACCTGAGACCTAACGCAGTTGTGCTTGATCTCTCATCGCTAATAGGGCAGGCACATGTGATTCACCCAGTCACCACAAAAGGAGAAGTTGCAATCTGAGAGTTAAGACTTATTCTAAGACCTTCTGGTGAGAGGCACACCTACCAGTCTGCTTTCTCATTCCTTCAGACCATCACCATCATGCAACTTTGGGTAGCTATCTCCAGCCTCATACTACTTCTGACGGGTAAGTGAATAGGTGGGCTGGAGCCCTGAGGATAGGAGAGTGTAGGAGATGTGTGCATGCGTGTGTGTGTGTGTGTGTGTGTGTGTGTGTGTGTAGTATAGGAAGATGGATGTGCTTGGGCTTTGGTGGAAGGTTGTGGGTCAGCTGGTGAACAAAGAACTGGACTAAATTTTGCTCAGAAGAAATTACTTAAAATGCTACGAATTGCAAAATCCATGGGTAACTGAACCAGACACAATGCAGAATAGTGGGTCATATCCTGACATTTGTGTTTAAACAAACAAAAAGGAGTGGTGTAAGTATGGACTACTCAAGTGAAAGTGAGACAGGGTAACAGCGTTACCATGGATGGAGGGGATGGAGAGAAGATGGAAAGGAGACCAGCCCTTCATCAAACTATCTTGTGTCATTTGATTTTTTAAAAATTATGTGCAACTATTGCTTTTAAAAATATTTTGTTTCAAAACATTCCATGAGATAGAGGGGAAAGTTAGGAATAGACATAATCTTAAATTTTAAAAACAATAATCTCCAGAAGTCAGATTGTGAGGGAAAGCTCATTTCTTATTATTGCTTGTATAACTTGATTTTTATAATTAGCATATATTATATTTGTCATCCACAGGTGACATTAGGCAAAACTAAATATGTAAGAATTCAGGGAAAAAGTCTGTTTCTTACTTTATGTAATTATGAGCATTTTTATTTCCAGAGCATTTCCCAATATCATAGCCCAATTCTAAATATGGTAAATTTCAGATTTCTTTTAAGGGCTACCTTGACTGCATTTGGCACTACAGGGTTTTTCTTCTACCACTCCAGTAGAGACTTCTTGTTCTTGTTTTTTAAGTGGGATGATTTAGTACATGACTGAGTATTTTCCAGTTCTCTCTTTTCATGGGGGATGTGGGCCTTGCTCAGTTGTGGGGCTGTTATCAGTTTATGAGACGGGGTCCCTATTGGATTTTTTTTAGATTGATCCTAAGGCCCCTGGTAAACCTCAGCTCCTCCTAGAAGTATTAGATACTCATTTCTTTTCTTTTTTTTTTTAAAAGATTTTATTTATTTTAGAGAGAGAGAGAGTATGTGAGCAGGGGGAGGGGCAGAGGGAGAGAGACAGTTTCCAGCCAGCTCTGCACTGAGTGCAGAACCCAAAGCAAGGCTTGATCTCGTGACCCTGAGATCATGACCTGAGCGGAAACCAAGAGTTGGATGCTTAACCAACTGAGCCATCCAGGTGCCCCTAGAAACCGATTTTCTAAAAGTTGATTTCTGAAGAGTTTACTAGACTTCTGCCTTTAAGACAATAATAGTTTTTTATTTTTATTTTTTATTGATTTCTGAAGAGTTTACTAGACTTCTGCCTTTAAGACAATAATAGTTTTTTATTATTTATTTTTTTAATAGTTTTTTAAATTAAGTTTTAAATTTTAATTCTAGTATAGTTCATATACAGTGTTATATTAGTTTCAGGTATACAATATAGTGATTCAAACTTGTGTACATTACATAGTACTCATCATGGTAAGTGCACTTTTAATCCCTATCACCTATTTCATCTATCCCTCCCCTCACCTCCCCTCTGGTAACCATCAGCTTACTTTCTATAGGTAAGAGTCTGTTTCATGGTTGGTCTCTATCTTGCTCTCATGTTCTATTTTCTCTTTGTTCACAGATGCTGTAGTTTCTTATGTTCAAGTGAATGGAGTGGTGGGTCATCCTGCCACACTACCCTGTACCTATTCAACAGCTAGTGGAGTCACAACCATGTGCTGGGGCAGAGGGGCATGTCCTATTTCCCATTGCTTAGAAGAAATAGTCTGGACTAATGGATCCCATGTCACCTTTCAGAAGCACCTGCGTTATAAGCTAAAAGGAAAACTTTCAGAAGGGGATGTGTCTTTGACTATAGAGAATGCGGCCCAGACTGACAGTGGCCAGTATTGTTGCCGTGTTGAGCACAGGGGGTGGTTCAATGACATGAAACTCACCCTATCATTGGAGATAAAGCCAGGTGAGTTTGTCTTCCTTCTTCCTTTGATCACTTCATGTGGGTTAACTGAGATATTTACTGTTTGGTAGTAGCTTTCTTTAAATAGGGAAAGGGGAGGTTCTTACAATCTTGTTTTTCAGTAACTGTTGGAAAATAGAATGACTTTTATTTGCATAAAATGAAGTGTTAAGACCAATCTTGATCAAGATGGTAGGCTTGAGAATCTTCCCAGTCTGCAAGCTATCTCCTAAAGCAGGTCTTAAAAAATGCTACTTGGTTCATAACAGCATTCAGAGTTCCATTGTGAAATATAGTGAACATTTTTATCAAGCTGAGTTTATTCCACTTAAAGAACTGTCCTTTTATGTCTGATTTTTTATGTCTTTAACATTTTAAAACTGTTTTGGAGATTTTTAAATGTCTTCAACATTTAAAAACTATTTTGGAGAATTTCAAAGTAGGGAATACAATATAAGGTCTTGTGAAGTAGGTATAGCACCCAGCTCTAAGAACTGTCAAGTCAATCTAGTTGTATATACGTTGTAAAGGGAGCTATAGTTAGTTCCACCCTTCCCTCTGCCCTGCCTGGGATTTTTTTGACGCATATTTCATACCATATCACAAAATTGCTCCTTTAAAAATTAAAGTGACCTTATTGCAATATGAAAACATTTACATTACAATAACCATTCACCAGTTACTTTTAAGAATTTGATGAAATCCAAAAATCAGTCTCAATGTGAACATCCTCATTTTCTTTATCACTGGATGAACAGAGTGGATTCTTAAGGATTTCCTGGTTTCTGGTGTTCCTTCCTAACGAATTTCCTTCCACTAAGCTCTGGTAGTGACAACAGAACCCAATACTTGTGGCCTTAATAAACTACGTGTCTGTCTTTCTTTCTTCTTTTAAATTAAGAGGAACTTAGTTTTGCAATCTCCCAACTTACGGACTTGACTTCTTTTGTGAAGACAAGTGAGATGGTCTGTTCTGACGGAGAAAATAGCTGACCCTGGGGGAAACGCATCTGTGGGAAGCAATTTAGGGAAGCCAAAAGAGGCCAGTGATAATTGATTGCTCTAGACAGATGCAAGGAAGTAGCATGTGGAGGAGAGAGCGTGATTACATTTTTGGATTAATGAAATTTATTATTGGTTTGGTTGAATGTTAAGAATTAGCATAATGAGAAATTAGTAGGACACCTGTAAAGTGCTATGAAAATCTTTAAAGGGGGAGCACTTACAGATGCTCTGTCAAGTGGGAAGAGGGTCTGTAACTGAGCCAAGGAGACTCTGCCTCCAATAACCAATTCTTTGCTTAAGTTTGCTTGCGGTTTTCACAGACTGAGCTTACTCTTGAAGCTTCTGTTCGGGCTTTTTTCCACCAGCATCTACAGTTACAGTTTCCTAGCTTTTGCCTGGGGAAAATATTTACCACTAAAGAAACCAAGTTCATTAGACAATTTTTTTGTGTGTGTGTTTTTTAAAGATTTTATTTATTTATTCATGAGAAAGAGAGAGGCAGAAACACAGGCAGAGGGAGAAGCAGGCTCCATGCAGAGAGCCCGATGTGGGACTCTATTCTGGGGAATCCAGGGTCATGCCCTGAGCCAAAAGCAGACACTCAACCACTGAGCCACCCAGGCTTCCCCCCTTACACTCCTTTGATCAAAATGTTTGCATGTGTGCTTTTTCCCCTCTAGATTAGATTTGAAACTGGAAGGAGGGGATTGGATTGTACTCTTTTTGGGAGTCTCTAACTACATCATAGATCAGGGTCAGCAAACTGTAGCCCTAGGTCTAAATCAGATTACAAAACTAGCCTGCTGTTTTATAAATTTTTATTTAGGCAGCCACACCCATTTGATATATTTTGTCAATGGCATCTTCCCCAGGGATAGAGTGGAGTGACTGCCCCCAAGACCATAGTGCCCCCTAAAGCATTTACTATCTGGCCCTTTCCAGAAAATTCTGACCTCTGCTTTAGACTAATGCTTTGCATATAATAGATACAAATATTTGTTGAAAAAAAAGTTTTTCCTCTTTAGATTCTAAATTAAATTAGATCTTTCAGAAAGAAAAGTTTTCAAATCAACTGTCCCCTACTTAGTGATAGGGGTTTTCTTTTGTAGTCAGTCAAGTCAAAACTTAAGGAAACTTCTTGCAGAGAAAAAAGGTGCCTAGTGAGATCAAAAGTATACATCCTTGATTCAGCCCTTCATTAGTGTGCTTTTGCGCTAGGCCTTGTGTTCAGGCTCTTGTGTTTGGGTTTTAGCTCCATCTGGGTAGCTCTCACACTTTTGCTAAGTAGTTTGGAATTCTTACACCACTGCTGACTCTGGAGAGTCAACATTATTAGCTGTTGTTGTCTCTTAGGTGATAAGGAATCATAAAAGGCCTAGTTTCCCTTCTTACCAAATGTATAAATCATCTGTGTGATTTATAGAGCATATGCTAATGGGTGCGAGTCAGTCCTTACTTCAGACACAGGTCCCTGTGTCATTACCTTCAAGACTGACTGGACTGAATGCTATTTATTTGGTAAGTGTTTGAGGCCTGGGAACTACTGTGGAAGTCTTAGCCACTCACCATGGAGAGGGCAAAGGCAGCTCCACGCTTTAGACATTTTCTTTCCCTCACAGATGTTTATGAAGATACAGAAATCTGGTATGCATGACTGGTCTTCTCAAAGTGCTTCAATGCGAATCCCAGGTGACATTTTTCACTTCTGAACCTCCCCAAATATATACCTTTTAATGCAGATGTTTCCTTTTTGTAAGTATGTCTCGAGTCCTCTGTCACAGATTCTAGTTGGCCAATGATAAACACTCTTGAGTTCAGGGAAGAGACTGCTTCGGGACTGCAATGGTACACTCGCTCAGCACAAGGCTCTTGTTTCTTGCTGCTTGATTAATCCTTGCTTTCATGTTGATTTCTAACTCCAGCTGAGGTCACCAGTGTTCCAACATCACCTAGGGTCTTTACCTCTACCTCTTCAACGCCAGCACCCATGCAGAACCTCAAGCCAGGTAAACAAACGTTCCTTGAGCCCAGAGGTCTTCTAATGAGAGGATGTAGACCATCTAAGACCTTGTGTTAAGGCAGAAGCACAATCTAGGTTAAGGGTTCTTACTTGGGTTCCAAACACGGGCTTGGAACTGTCCTAAATTATATGCACTTTTTAAAAACATATAAACATTTTTAGAACAAGGAAACTCATAGCTTTTGGTCAGATTCTCCAAGGGATTCATTATTACCAACACCTCCCTCGCAAAGCCAGACCATTAATCTTAGGCATCTTATGAAGATGAGTGGATTTGGCCCGGTCGAGCACAGGTTTTTGAGGAAAGAATAGAGAATGCGAGGGAATGAGGGTCAGGTTAATGAGCTTTTGTCTTTATAAGGAGCTCTGAGTAGAGATCATTTAGTTCATGCTGAAGCCAGACCTCCACTTGAAGATGAGATTTCAGTGAACTTAAAATTCACACTATGTGACAGGAACCATGATAAGTGCTTTACAAATATTATGTTGCTTAATCCTTATGACAACCCCTATGTACTAAAGGTATAATTCCATCCCATTTTATAGTTGTGAGAACTAAGGGACAGAATCTGAGTTCATTGTGTCAAGTTATATGGATAGAAACTACTCGAATCAGGATTTATTCTCCATTAATTTGAATTTTGAGCCTGTGCTTTTAACTACTGGATTGTGCCTTCTACCATGAGCACTGAGCTTATGTTTGGATGAATTTGTCTTTATCTGACATCCTCACTGAAAAATCCTTTATACAATTACCCTGTTTTCTCTGGGCAATCAATCTACTTACACAGTTTTGCTTTCAGCATTCTTTAACTTATTTATGTAGCATAGAAATAGCAAAAGATGCTATTTATACTGATGAAAAAGTCAACATCAGTTTAAAAGACTTCAGGGATTTAGAACTTACACTTTTTTTGTTGTTGTTGTTCAGGCCACATGGTTCATACTTCCAACTTCTGATAAATAAGAGCTTAGATTTAATACAAATGGAGAATAATTTGATTTAAAGGTAGAGAAATAGCTTGCCATTCTGAGGACAAGTTTAGGTTCAAATCTTCTATCTCTAGGATTAAAGAGATAACTTTCAGTAGAGAGTCTTAAAGCCTTCAAAACTCTTTGACCCCTTGGAGTAGCACTGGATTCTGAGGAGTAACAGAGATGTCACAACCTCTTAGCCAGAAAAATCTGATGAAACATATTGATTTCCCTTGACTCCCATTGAACCCTATGTATATTTAATCAGAAGGGATCTGAAGGATTGGGGCTTTGAGCTGAGTTGGGAAGAGAGGGCTTTAGGTTAAAACTGGGATTTTAAGGCCATAAAAGTTTGTAAAGAAAAATAGCTCTATTCAAGGCAACTGAACACATTAGGGAATCTGTTGACTTTCTCAATATTGATTTAACTTGTAATACTTAGTTTGTGCCTGCAAATGTGGATGGATTAGTGGACTTGGTTTGGCGAACAGCATGTTTAAAGCAAAGATTCAGAAGAAAAGTATTGGTTCATATGTCCATGTAACCGCCTCAGGGATGATATTAATTGAGCCTTATCCTTGTCTTGATGGTTTTCTCATGATTTTGAGTTGAGTTGAACAGGAAGGAGGTGCACATTGGAACAGATCCAATGTGGAGACATTTATCCTTACATCCACTCTCTTCTGTACTCAGGGCTTCTTGTGCATACTAGTTGCCTAACTATTCATGGAATGGTTGGATGTAAGGTTTTAGAAAACAGAAAAGAAAGATGCCTGCTAAGACTGAAACTTGGAAAAAAAAAGTTAAGCCCAAGAGGTCTTTTGCACAGATCCAAGTTGAATAAAGATTCTGATCACCTGACTTAATTGTATTGTCCTGTTCTTAGTTCTTAAGCAGAGCTACATCCTGTTATATATTTGAGCATTAGAGAGAAGCAGGGAAATAGTTCAGAACACGAGAAAGGGTAATGTTGAAATGCAAGGACCACTGTGGGAAAGGGAAAATAGAAAGACTAACACAAAGCAAGAAAAGCCCAAGTTTAAGAATTCTTGTTCAGCAGGCATCACTGACATGCTCTAAAATTTGTGGTGCTAAAGGAAAGTATATAAAAATGCAATATTTAAAATATTAATATAATACACAAATAGACAAGTGATCAGTGCTGCACTAAGGTGAGATATCTGATGGAAAATAAAGGAGTGATTTTAGAAAGGAAAGGGAAACCTAGCCCTGTACGGGAAAACTCTTAGTGAAGCGTTTTGGTGCAAAACCTAAGATGAGTCAGATAACACAGGAAATCAGTCATATAAAAGAAGTGACCTGAATGCCACTGCAGAAGGAGCCAGGTCAAGATATACCGAGAACATGGCTTTGAGAGTTGTTAATTATCACCAAGGTTCAGACATTGGACAATGTTGTCACCTTGAAGAGACCTCAAGGAATTAGAAATTGTGAGTTATGTGTTCTGTGCTGATCCATATGTGCATCTCTATGGAAAGATGTGTGCATGGGTTATCAGGAATCTGAATAAGGCCAGGAAATCTAGATTGGGCTCTTGTGAAAGAGGAAGGGCAAATTAGCACAAACTCCCAGACCCTGTTCCCAAGAAAGTGAACAAGAACAAAAGCTTAATTGGATGTCCTATGTAAGGTGCACTGTTTAAAGCTTTGGACATTTAGGGGGAATCCTAGGAGTAGAAAAAGTGTGAAATAATCCTAGATTCAGATAAGCTCTCTGGATAGTTTGCTAGATTAGATTTATTCATGATCTTGGTATGCCTAGATGGCAGTGTAGTACCTCAAGTCCATCTTTGAATACATTTCTAAGAGGAAGCTGGAAGGAATGGAAGTGGGTGGGTGAGAGGCATGCCTTCAGGGGATGGCTGGGAGAGCACCCTGCAGGAAGTTGATGGTGATTCCTGAATTTTATTTTGTGTTTTATTTTTGTTGGGGATGGGAATTTTTCTCTTAGAAGACAGCACAGTTCTTGCATTCTTTTCATTCCAGTAGCTACTTCATCTTCTGCAATGCAGACGGCAGAAATCCAGCCTACTGCGCTGCAGAAAACAAGCAGGACACAGCCCACCAATTCACCATTGTACTCTTGCCCGACAGGTAACTTCATTTATGTTCCTGGATGCCTGGGAGTCCTCACATTTTAATAACCCTGATGCATTGTTAAAAGCCCATATTCTGGAATAAGGCAGATTTGACATGAATGCTGATACTGGTCCCTCCAATCAGCCATGTGACTTGAACAATGTCTTACCCATTTAGAACCTGTTTTGATCATTTATGAAATGGGTGGAACACCTATGATCTCGTAGAATGCTTTGAGGATTAAATAAGGTGAAAAACCTAAGACATAGTACAAAGGTGGTAAGTAATAGATACAATAGCAACTGTGACTCTTAGAATCTCTGGAATCCATATGCCTAACTGGCCCAGGGAGCTTATATGATCTGGGGACACCCACATGCATAGCACTATTCTTAATTAAATGAACTGCTCGTGACTCCAGACTTATTAGTGGACTTGCTCCCTTGGGCCAGAGCCGTAAAACAACTAAATCCAGCCCTCTGGTATCCAGACCAAATTGGTCAACCATATTCAGGCTTCATCAAAGACCCAGACCCTACATACATCTAGGAAGCTCCCCTGCTGCCCTGTGAGGCTTGCACATGGGCACTTTGAGATGGGTTGAGTACATCAGCACCAGTACCAACAGGGACGTCCACTGAGACTGTCTAGTCCCTTCTCCGATTTTTTCCTATTGTCCCCATTGTGGGCAAGTCTCATATAATCTTTACTTTTTTGAAACCTAAGATTGACCTGTCTTTCCTGTGGTAGGGAAAGGTGATGCTGAATCTTCTCATTTTCCCCAAATAATTCTGTTACCTATAGTGGTTATTTGGGGGAATGTTACATGCCGAACCCCTTTGCACTGCAGAGCCAGTTTATGTGTGCTTGGGCCTGTGCTGAATGCAAACAAGGTCCAGCCTTGCAAGCCTCCTCCTTCATGTCTATGACTCATGTTGCTCCGGAGTTGCCAATCTGTAGGGGGCCTCACTGTGTGGCTTACCTTTTGCCAATCATTCCTGGAAGCTGGTTAATCTAAAATAGACCTGAAGTGAGATTCACAGAGAGATCTTTTCAATGGGGATTAGATAATGGTGACATTTGGTTTGGAAAGTAGAATCCTTAGTATGAACTGTTTCTGGGCACAAAAACAAAGTGAAAATAAATAGAAACACAAGGCAACAGCAGTAGGAAGCAGCCGCACTGTATGCTTTTAAGGTTTGAACGGGAAGAACATAGAAATAGGGAATCATGGGACTAAAACCTGGTCAAGGTAGAGCTTTCCAGAGTGGAACAGACATAGGAGCAGCTGTGTCCCCTGTGACTTATGTGATTGTTGCCACCTTGGCAGTATAGTTAGGGTCTCAAGCCAAATCCTCACTGTGCCTGTGTCAGCCTTAGCAAACTGAAGACTCAACAGAAGCAAAGAATTTTGGTTAGGTCTGGAAGGGATTTTGGGGCTCATATGGCCCACCACCCACTTTAGCTAGATGTATATGCCAGGAAACTGTCAGACATTATCTCACTAAGGCAGGTCTCATTTATTACCATTGTTAGATTAGGGAGCCCAATAGTTCTGCTTTAGAGACAGGAGCTCCCAATTTAACTGCCAACTAGTAGCTGCGTGCCCATGGGCAAGATGTTGCCTTCCTCCCCAGATGTTAATGATGATAGAAGGACATGAAGTTTGGGAGGTGTGTTGGATAGTGTCTCTCTCCCCACTGCTCCTTCCAGTATAACGTAATAATTAATAATGGCTAATATTTATCTAATATGGTGTTAAGCCTTAAAGTACATCATCTAATTTGACTACTTTATGAGATGGATACTGTTATAGCTTGGGGTTCTAGCTATATTTACAAAATAGTCTTCAAAACTATGTTAAAATTTGAACATTCAAAACCTTGAGGCATTATATCCTTTTATATTAGGATTTTAGGCAGTATAATATATCTTAGTTTCACAGCTGATATAACAGATATTTTATAAAATACTTCTGGATCAAAGTCTGGCATACAATGTAAGAGTATATGCCATTTGTTTTAGATATCTGAGTACATTTTACTCATATTCTGAATAAAACCAACGTAATGTCCATTTGGAATAGAGTGGTCCTGATCTTTGGATGTGCATATGGCCTTTGGGCACTCATTGACAGGTTCTTGGCTGGCTGGCATGAAAATATTGACTACCTACCATTAAGTGGCGTTCTTAACCCAGTTTCAAGAATGGGCCTCTGTACTTCCCCTCAAACTGTACATAAAACTTTGTGTATACATACATTTTTTTTCCATAAAGAAGACAAAGTGTCCATTTTAAAGGGTCCATGGTAAAATGGTCAAGAAACACAACCTTACAGGATAAATTAATACAGGTTAGTAACTTGGTATGACTTTTGCAATGTCTGGCAGCATTTGGCCAAATTATTATGCGAATTTTTGTTCACCACCAGAAGGCAATGTGAACATATTTAGTGTCTACAGTGAAAATTCAATATTTTTTGTAATTATAATTAATTTTCTTTCTTGTTGAGCAGATGGGAATGGCACTGTGACACAGTCTTCAGATGGCCTTTGGCATAACAATCAAACTGTAAGCATATTTCTTCCTTCTTTATTAGCCAGATTCACTTGTGTCTCCCTGGAAGCAAGTTACATTTAGAGATTATATCTGTAAGACTAGCCCACAGGTTGATTCTTTCTAGTTAGAATAAAAAAAGAAGAAAGGTATTTGACTCTTAAATAGGGATCCTTTAATTAATTTGAAAAGTCCATATGGGTAGACCAGTTTGAACCACATTTTCAATCAATGGAGTGGAGGCCACCCCAAACAAAAATACTATGTCAGTGAACATGTTTAAGCAGATCCTCCCTCATATTCTTTTCTAACCCAATTGCCATCCTTTATAGAAATTTTGAGGTCACTGTTGAGTTTTTCTATATATAAATCACCCCATATGATGACTTATTAAGGTATTAACATCTTAAATAAATTTGTCACTTAGAAAGGTGTTCTTATACTTTTCCACAGTGAGCTTAAGAAAAATCTAAGGGGTCCTAGTCTCATGATGCTCATCAAAGTCTCATCTTTGCAAATAAATTAGACAAATTTATCAATAGGACCTTTTGTTTTGGTTCCTCTGGGAGAAATAAGTTTCTTTTTAGTATGTGCAAATAACTCTTAGAAACAGCAAATAAAAAGAGTTTGAGGGATGAGAATAATCCTTTCGGTCCCACATAGTGAGAAATGACAACACAGCCATGGTAAGAGAAATTCAAGTTCAGGCATGTTGGGATTATTAAGTGTGAGGTCAAATGGCTTTATGTTGTATATGTTAGTGACAACAAGAACACTATATAGGAGTGATATAAAATTTTTTAACAACTTGTGTTGCATGGGGACTGATAGAATGGGTTGAATTTGTATATACTTGCTAAATGTTGGTACTGCTACCATGTAAATGATTCTTCTATTGCTATATGGCCAGGCCCATGCTGGATCAAAAACAAAAGAAAACAAACATTCTGAGTGGTGAGATTATTCTTGACCTCAGTTACATATAGGACAAGTACATTTAGCAGCAAGTAGAAGGACATAGAAGTAAGTTCACAACAGGCAGTAGTGAAATCATGGGTCTTTTGTGTCTTGACTCTAAGGATGTTAAGAGATATCCCACAAAAAAAAAAAAAAAAAAAGATATCCCACATATCTTGAAATGCTGCATTTACTTTGACTCAGTAGGTCAGTTTTCCGGGTTCTATTTTAAGGAGACAATTGAATGAATACATTAAGATGTGTGAGAAAAGATGTTCATGGTGCTATTTATAATCATTAAAATGTTAAAAACAAAGGTTCCTTACTATCCCATAGTAAGGGATTAATTATTTAGTCAATTAAGCGTACCCACATACTGCCATTAAGAATCTAGTCACTGTAGTGCATTTACTGACATGGGTAGACAGTTACTACTGATCTTTAAATGAAAAAAGGAACTGTTAAAAACAGTTTGTGTGTGTATGTAGTAGCATATATTGAATATAGTAATTGTTTCTGTTAAGAAAAACACTAGGAGGATAAAATTCTAGAAGAGTATCTAATAAAAAATGGTAATAGTGTTTGTTCTGGATGTTAAGGTTATGGTTGGTTTTAGTTTTCCTTTTTTCATGCTTAGCTACACATTCTAAAATGAACATGCAGTTTTTATGTAATACTTTTAAAAATAAAAGCAAAGCCTGCCTCCTGCAACCTCATGTTACAGCTAATGGCTTTACCCCCCACTGGTAAAATAATAACAGCTCTTCCTTCCCAGACATTGGCTATTACCCCTTTAAGCTCAAACACTAAGTACTTTCCCCTATCCCCTATCTTCCTCATCGTATTTATCAGGGAGTACCTAAAAGTACCTTTCCAAAGAACCCTGTTTAATCTGTAGTTGACAGACACAAACACAGAGGTTCAGAGAGGCTAAATATCTTGTCCAGAGTCACACAGCAACTAAGTCAAAGAGATGGGATCCTGACTCCAGAGATTAAACTTTTTTACGAGAAGAGACTTGATTCTTCTCTCTGATCTTCTTTTCTGTTAGAATACTTACCCTCAGAGATCTCTCTAGGATTAGAACTAAGCTATGCAAAAGGCTGAGTGTGATGCCTGGCATATTTTGGCCTTATTCCAGAAGGTGGTGATCCTTTACAAACTGCACTAAGATGTTCAAACAAATTTCTGCATTTTTTCCCAACTGACAGCATTTCACGTTGGTTGTTAATGAGGGCCATGTCTGCGAGCACCTACTTTCAAGTCAATGTATGTAGACATAGAATCTTTGATATAGTTAAAAAATAAGAACTGTAATTAAGGACCAAATTCAATACCTGAGCATATTCAGATGGCATTACTAGGTCAACTCATATATGAACAAAACTTATGTTTTCTTTTTTAATATCAAAGGATATATATGTAGAAATAGCTTATTGATTTTTAAAAATATGTATAATTTACACATAATAAAGTATACCATTTGAAGCATATAGTTTGAGTTTTGACAAACGCACACTTTTATGTAAATACCACCTCATGCAAGATATAAAACATTTCTATCATCCCCAAATACATTTCAAATTTTAAATGCTCTTTGAATTTCACCATGTTTACAACCTCAATCACTTGGTCTTACCCTTCTTGATCCAGAAATAGCCAAGGGCCAATAATGATAAATGAGTCCAAGTATATTATTTTAGGGAATGTCTTCCTTTTTTTTTTTTTTTTTTTTTTTTTTTTGGGAGGGAGAGAGAGCATGGGGCAGTGAGTGGGGGGTGGGCAGTGAAGAGGCAGAGGGAGAGGGAGAGGGAGAGAATGTTAAGCAGACTCCATGCCCAGCACAGAGCCAACATGGGGCTCAATATGACCTGAGCTGAAATCAAGAGTTAGACGCTTAACCAACTGAGCCACCTAGATGCCCCTTAAGGAATGTCTTCTACCCATAACTCTAAAAAGATGTTCTTCTGATCCACTGATGTTTCCTTAGCATGTGTCGCTGGCACAAAATTCATGGATGACCACCAGTAAGGGACTCTACATTGGCATCTGCATTACTGCTGTGGTATTGCTCACCGTGTTGGTTGTGGTGATTACCAAAAGTAAGTCATTTTGAGATTGTGCATAAGGGAACAGAGCAAGGGTTCTAGAGGCAAACTGCCTGAGTTCAAGTAGTTCCACATGCCACGTGATTGGGATTTCACATAAATTTCTGTTTTCTAAACTATTCTTTTGTTTTTTAATTATTGACCTATAAAGTGAAAGATGCAATATAAATTCTACAGAGGCAAATTAAATATTAAGAAATGAGAATGTTTGGGTAGACTTGGAATTTGGAAGCAACAAACCATTGTAGTATATATGATTTGTTTACTTCTTTTCTACTCTGCTCAGGAACCAGATTTTTGTCTCCGTGAGGGGTGATATTACTGAGTTTCTTTTACAAGGCCTATTTAAGAGGAGAGACAAATGAAACATTGGAAGGGAAACTGATTTCAGGGCCAGGGCTAGAAGAAGGGCTTCACGAGGTTTTGTTTGGGTGTATGTGTGTGTGTTATGTGTGCAGTGTGTGTATATGGTGTGTGTGTTTAGCCTAACTCCTACGAAAGAAGTACAATTATTCATTTTTTAAAATGAAATTTAGTTATTAATAACTGCTTTAAAGTAAGCCTAGGCATGTGGTAAATACACTAAACCATTAATGAAAGTGAGATACTTTATACTAAGAAATTTGTTTGGGTCTTGCTGATTAAAAATGAGTTGCCTGAGTAACTCAGAAATCATCCAGTTTGGCTTTTTTTTTTCCTTTCTTATTTTAAACATTCTTTCTTTTAAATTTATTTTTTCAGGCTCTAGCTCTGTACATATTTTGTTCATAGTAAAGTAATAGAAACAATATACCTGTTTGAAAAAAGATCTCATGAACTCTTTGGCTGACATGTTTATTTTTCTCTTTGACTCTTCCCCAATTTAGAATATTTATGCATAAGAAACAAACTGGAGCAACTAAAGTAAGTTTGAAAGGGGTTGTGTCAATACCTTTTGATATTTCTACTCTACTAAAAATAAAGAAAAGTTCTCTCTTTCTCCTCTATTTATCCTAAACTCTTCATTTTATACCCTAGATCCTGAAAAATCTAGTTTAATGAGCACCTCTATTGTTACCCACAACTTCTAGTGATATTTTTAACTTTCTATATTTCTCTGGAATTGTGCCATAACTGCTACAGAAGGAGCACTTCAATCTTAACCTCTTAGAGCAAGAGATCACAAATTTTGTTTGATGGAGCATTTGAATGAGTTGTTTGGTTTGTTCTTTAACTTCATTCAGTGCTTTGTTTATTAAATGTCTACTGCATTTCAAAGAGATGAACAAAACATACAGAAAGCACATAAGTGAATAAACACAGGCCTTTTAATGTTTCTAGACAAATGCCATGGGGGGAAACTGAGCAAGGTAATGGGCTATTTGAGGGAACCCTGAAGAAACAGAAGGCAGCTCTGCAAAGATCTGGAAGGAAACTCCAGACTGAAGATGTGCAAAGGCACTGTGGTAGGGACAAGTGCCTCCGGCTCTTGACAGTTCCTGTCTTCCCCTGCAGTTCCATTCCCAGCCTGATCTGCTCACTTGCATTGGTTATCTGGCCTAATAGGCGATGGAATTTACAATTTTTGTAAATCCATCCTACTGCCCAATTAAAACTTAAATCCCCTTTATGCATCCATGCCCTGCGGTCATCTACTGGAATAGTTGTAATAACAGGAATCCACTACTTACTTCCAAATCCAAGTAAGCTTGCTTCTTTTGGAACAGCTTGGGCTTTAAATCAAAGTCTTTGATTCAAAATCCTTCCCTCTTAGGTTGCCACACATTATTCTTAGTTCTCTTTCATTGGATGTTTGCACACAGTTTTTCGTAGACCTGAGTTAATTACATGAGCCAGTCTACTGAATGCATCTTGAACAATGCCCAACGCATTGTAAGTGCTCCATAAACGTTGTTGACTTTCTATTATTGCAGCTATGTGTGTTGCAGCAATACACCCATGGGATAGGTGCTATTATTTTCAGCATACATACTGGAGAACAGGTTTAGAAGTGTTAAGTGACATCCAAGTCACACCACACAGCAGGTAAATGACTCAGTCTTAGGTCTTTTAGAGTCCTGCATCCATAACTTACAGAAGTTTTTGACTATGTGTTTCCAAGAATGGAAGAAAGAAATTACTCCTGACAGGCAGAAAAACACAGAACATAGCACTTCCTTTTAGCTAATCTCTGTTCTTTCACTGCTAAATTTTTCTAAAGGTTGACTTTTTATCATAAAAGATAATATTTATTGTAGAAAATCTTATAAAATATATTTAAAAACCCAGGTATTTCTTCATGACTTTCTTTCTTTCTTTCTTTCTTTCTTTCTTTCTTTCTTTCTTTCTTTCTTTCTTTCTTTCTTTCTTTCTTTCTTTCTTTCTTTCTTTCTTTCTTTCTTTTTCTTTCTTTCATTTTCTTTCTCTTTCTTTTGCAGTTATGTCACGCTGACTTATTTTAAGCTACTGTCCTCACCTAACCTCACATATGTGAGTAATCACTTAAAGATCAGAGCTGAGTGAAGCCTCAGTATGTATGTTCCATATCATTTCTGGGCAGGCTTAGGTAATAAAAACAGGCACTCTCTACAAATTATAAAATAGAAGCTATATCAAAATTGCACACACGACCTTTCTGTACACTTACTGCATGTGTTATGCAAGAAAGCTAGCCCATGGCTTTCAAATTTGGATCATTAAGACACACTAAGGTTTCTGACACCATGATCCAGTACATGCTTATGTGAAGCAATACTATTTTAAGGTATCCAATATGTTCTGATATATTTTGTATTCTTTGTTTATCCTAAATGCAGGTTATAGACCACTAAATAGATTTAATAACCCTCTCTTGAAGGATACAATCCACAGTTAGAAAAACAAGAGCCAAACCATTTCTTAGCTACCCTTGAGAATATGCATCTTGATTTAGGACTTCAATTTGATGTCTGATACCAGTCTTCTTAGATTTTCAATTTTCATATTCTATAACAAGAGTTTTCTCAAGGAGAATACTTAGGTTTTCTACCTGCTTATTAAACAGACTCTCTTGCAACTTAATAGAGATCTCCTATTCACTTCATAGGGCTCTGGGAGGGAGTTGCAAATACCTGGCCTTGCCTCCATGTAAACAAATGTGCTCATCATACCTTAGAAGTGGTCTGCTTTTCCTTACTCATATTATTCTTTCTGTAGCATGGTTTCGTTGAACGACTCTCAGACTGGAGCTTTGCAAAGTGCAGCTGAAGTGGGTGTCCAAGCAGAAGACAATATCTACATTATCGAGGACAATCTTTACGTCATGGATTAAGACCCAGTGGCTCTCTCTAAGGATTTATGCCCTTGATTGCAGAAGAAAGTGACAAGATATCACCATGTCAGAGTTCTTCTAAGCTCTAGAATAATTTTTCTGTCAATTTCAAATGATATTCCAACATGTCAGTTATGTTGGGTAGAGTGACTTTAGTTCACATGTGTACAGTCATTGGGCATCATATAGTTCTAATTTTTTATGCTAAAGCTATTTCAATCTTCTGGTCATTGCAGAGCTTTCTCCCAAACACGAACACTTTATAATTATATATTCTCTTTGGATCATATGAACTCTATATCCATCAAGAATTCTCATTGGTGAGGCAGGAGAAGAACTACCACCTTGGTCACCAAAATCGTCAAAAAGATAAGACTTATGAGTTAAAATCAGCAAATATGATTTGGGACTTAAAGGACTTCACTTGGAAGCATTTCATGATTATCTCTGTTTTTTTTTTACCTTGTAACTCCAAATGTTACGTTTCTGAGGTTCCTCAAGGCTTTCAATCATGGGGGTACACAGGTTTTTATTTCCACATGGGGAAATAGAAGTGCATGTGATTTCACCATTATACGTAAATCTGATTTCACATGGCTCTGGAAATATATGGTATTAAGGCTTTCCCTGGACCCAGGGTGGGTATTTTAGCTGAAGAAACTAGGGTAGTGAGTGGACCAAGAAGATACCAGAGAAAGAAAATCATTTGCCATATAATTTATTGCATGCTATTTCTGCTACCTCTGTTCCACCGTTCCAAGTACTTGTGTAGACAATTGTCACGCTCTCTGAACTAATTTTTAGAATGAGGCAGGGTAGAAATAAATAGAAGAAAAAAAGGGAGAAGGCTAAATGGCGTCCTGCTTTAGAAAAGTTACTTTGCAAATATCTTAGTGTTGTTTGAGAGTGTTACTAGTTTCAATCAAAATTCTAAATTGTCCTCAAATCACTGAGATTTTTAAAATTGTTTTGGAAGGATGAAGGTTTTGTTTTTGTTTGCTTGTTTGTTTTAATAGCAAAAACTATTTTAGTGCTATTCCTTTTTTCACAGTTCAATTAGATTTTTTGTTTTTCCAAGAGAGTTAAGCAAAGGCAAACGGTGAGGATATTTTTAGTAACCAGAGGCATTGCTACATTAACAGTTAAGGAGGCTGGGTATTAATTTCAATCTGAGTAAACCCTGAGATAACTCCTCTTACGGTTCAGAGTTGCACCACTGTGGTCTAGGAGGGCAAGATGTTTATTTCTGAAGACAACTTCTTTGACATTTTTCTGCGGAGTTTTAGGAAGTTGACAGGACCTCCGAATAAAGGTTATATGGCCAAATAAGATTGTTAAACCTGATATACTGGGTTTTCTAAATGGGACCAAGGCCTTATCTGGCCCAAGAAATTTTGTTTAAACTGCAGTGTTTTTCTTTTAAATTCTAGGTGACATGCACAAACATGGAGATTTCAGATTAAACTCTGGATTTATAGCTTTTCTGAAAAGACCTGGCAATATTGAATGGCATTCCTACATAGTCAATGCCCAGTTAAATGGTGCTACATCCCCTCAGTCCTTTGTCCTCACCTTTCCTGCATACACGTTTGTTCCCTGATTGTAGCTGGTACTTTGAATTATGACAGCTACACTCTTCATATGCTTCCCGGAGATTTATGATGGCACATTGAAAGTTCTGGGAATCTGGTTAACTTTGTTCATCTAGCATTTCCGAAACTTGCTTGAAACCCATGAACATAGTGACTACTGGCATACCCAGTAGCATTCTGTGAAACGATATATAAGGATATGTGGAGGTGATACAATACACAGAAGTAGGACTAGGACTTGGGTTCTAGTCTTAACAGAAACTGGATGACAGGGTAAATCTTTCTTGTTGCCTACATTTTCTAATGTAATCAGGCATAATTATTTCCAAAATTATATTGGTGTCATAGCAGTAATTCCAATGTTATGTTACTTCAAGTCTTTGAAAAGTGGAAAACACTACAGAAACGCAAAGGGTTTTTTTTGGGGGGGCGGGGTTGAGTTTGCAGTAATAGCAGATTTAGCCTTAGTGCTCAGTAAATAATTTCAATGGTATTGCATTCATATGTCTTTTGCTATATGGTACTTTATGGGGGGGGGATAATGTATCTTTTTTTGAAAAAGTGGATATTGGGTAATTTGGCTAATTTTATACTGTAGAATAATATGTACTATAGGATGAACAGATGAGAAGGGAGGAAGGGGAAGTATTAATACTTAATTCTTTTCTATAAATACATCTATCTTGTGGAATGTATTGAGTTTTGTTTTCAATCCTTTGAGATGATTGAGGTTCCATTTTCTGCAATCTGTCTTGGGACATTAGGACACTGGTATAAGTAAGATATTTAAACTTGGGAAAATTTGCACGCTTTTAAGAGGTAGCAGAACGTATCTTTCACTAATAGCCAATCACTAATCACTAAGATAATTTTGTGAGTGCATGAGGGATGAGGCACTCTTTGCGACTAGTTTCTTTTGTAGGTACACTCATTAATAAAAGAGATTTTTGTTTTCATTTGGAAAATTGACTTGTTTCTTTCTCAGGTTCATCTGTTAGTTGGAACCTGGCATCTTTAATTTGCTGTGGGCTCTCAAGGCAAGGGTAAGTGGGGCAAGATTTGAAAGTGAAGTGTGCCCAGCACTCCTCTAAGTGCTGGGGGTAGAGCAGAGAATAACCCTGAACTCCAGTTCCTGAGGCACTCCAATTTAGTAGGGAAGAAAGCCCCTGACCATCAATTCTGGTACTAGTTAATATGGAGGAATAAAAAGAAAATAGTAGTAGCTGGGCTTCTCAACTGTGGCATTTGGGGCCAGATAACCCTTTGTTATGGGACCATCCTGTGCATTGTAGGATATTTGGCAGGATCCCTGTCCTCTACCCACCAGAGGAGGCAGTTGGGCCCCTCCAACTGTGACAACTACAAACATCTCCTGAGAGGCAGTATCACCTCTAGTTGAAAGCCACCATGAGAGAGATACCTGGAGGATGTGGGTGGTGTGGGGAGTGGTGTCACTTTAGCTAGGCTGGTCAGGAGCTGCCTTTGGGTAAGAGGTGACATTTAAGTAGAAACCAAATGAAATATGTAGGTAGCAGCCTCTTCAGGGAGACCACCAAATGCAAAGCCCTGAGTCAGGAAGAAGCTGGTGTATTAAGAGAGAGAGTAGGGTGTGTTCTGAGGACTGAAAACCAGTATGGCTACAGAGGTCACCGCCAAGAGGACTGGCAAGAAATGGCGCTGGAGAAGTAGGCATGGTAACCAGCAAGATGCTGGGTGGAAAGGGATCTGTGAACACATTTGTTGGAGAAGAGTCCCACTCATGGAGAACAAAGCACTTTGGCACATTCAGGATTAAACCTGCTACCCATCACCAAATTCTATTGTAGTGTTAATGTGGTTCAGTGACACTGTTCTCAGATCAGACCTTAAAAGCCAGTTTGGTTGGGGTAACAGAAGAAAGGGAAGGGGAAGGAGAGGGGAAGAGCGGTGCATCCTGGCAATGAGGGGCTTTCCACGGGGTTGTGTAAGGGCACCTGAGCCTAGCAAGAGGCCTCCTGGAAGAATGTTACAGAGGGAGGCAACAGGTTAGATTAGCTGAGAGGTAATGAAAAAACAGGCCCTATTTCTAGTGATAGCACAGGTGGAACTTTATGTATGTATGTATGTATGTATGTATGTATTTTTAAAAGATTTATTTATTTATTTGGGAGAGGGTGGGGAGGGGCAGAAGGAGAGGGAGAGAAAGAATCTCAAGCAGACTCCTTGCTGAGCATGGAGCCTGAGTGAGGGCTCGATCCCAGGAACCTGAGATCATGAGCTAAGCCAAAATCAAGAGTTGGAGGCTTAATTGACTGAGGCACCCAAGTGCATCTAGGTATTTATTTTTTGTTTGTTTCAATTACAGAAGACAAGCTACTACAAATTACTTTACATTTCAGCCAAAATACTTCGATGTCGTGAAAGAATATGTGGAAATAAGAGCATGTAATTGTCCTTCATTTCTACTTATTTCAAAAGTGAATCTCAGAAAATGAATGCAGCAACTTTAGATTTAGAATAGATGGGGGAAAAAAAGAAAAATAAAAGAATAGATGGGTATTCTGATGCCAGTTTTGAGGATAAACAGAATTCCTCAGGGACTCCCACCTATAGGAAAACCGTAAGAAATGTAGGGGAGGCATATCTACACCGCATTTCATAGTTTGTGTAGAAATGTTTCCTCTGGGTTCACGGTGCTCTCTAGAAGGAAAGAAATAACAATTTGTCATTTGTTCTTCCTCTGATCAAGGTCTTTTGTCAGTTGATTGTGGGCTGCTTTAGATACACATCCTCCCAAGACTTGGTTTCTTCTTTGGCTCTTGATGACATCAGATTATCTGAGGCAGTATAATAGAAAGGTATTCATCCACCCACTGCAAAGGCAATGACAGACGACAAAAATAAGTAGCTTTGATGTGGAATGTGAGCACGGTGTACAGAGTGCTGTGGAGGAGAGTCTACTAAATAGTACTCCCAGGCTTCTACTTATCAGGTTCTCTTGGGAATTCTCAAGTCCTTTCCAAATCTGACTTAGAGTCTTGGGTGGCCATTAGCACCTTTCTCCACTGCCTCCAGGGCTGCCCCCACAGGGCCATCAGGATAATCTAAAAAACCAAGAGTTGATTGTGTCACATGGTAGCTGAAAAGTTCCCACTGCTTCCCAGTAGGTAAAACTTCCACTCTGTCATATGCCCTTCACAGCTTCTTCCTCATCTGCTTCGTGCACCTCTCTTTGCTGAGCTCCAGTGGACATGAATGCCTCCAATACCCACTCTCTACTCTGTAGACCAACTCCTCTTCCAGGAATGCTTGTCTCCTACCTCTCAGCTGAGATGTCATTCTTCAAGGCTCAGCTCAAGTGTTAGTCCTTCAGCCTTTCTGGACCTCATCCTCCCAGACAGTATTAAATCCATTTTATGAATACTCTGTTCAGCCCTTTTTTGCTCACTCACTGAATATAATGGAGTGTCTCCCCTATGCCAACCACGGTGCTAGTGCCTAGCTCAGGTTATTCTGCATGAGGCCAGAACCCTCTCCAGCATGTGTGGCATCTTTGAGTGAATTATAAATAGGCTCCTTCCTCCTTCTGGCTGACACAGCTCTGAGCTGGGGCAGAGACCTGTCAAATGTAGTCTGTACAAACCACAACCATAAATAGAGACCCTATAACTTAATCCTTTGTATTAGAGGTGTTTGGTTGATAATGCTTTTTATACTGAGCTCTGTGAGGGAAGTATCTTGTTTCTCAGCGCCTAGCATCCACGTGTAGGTACTTAATACATATCTATGAACATCAGTGAATGCATGGTCTGAGAGAACACTTCCTAGAACCTTTCTGTATGTGCTGGGAGGGAGGTGGGAAAGAAGTGTGTCTTTAAAACTGATTTATGAGGTAGAAACAACTCTTTTCATATGACTGGGTGGAGTGTAGGAGTCTGTGTGAATCTCGGGGACTCTCTGAGACCAATAATTTGCAACCTTGGCTGTAAATTATAATCACCTGGGAAGCTAGGCCAAACTACTTGTGCATGGACCAACTGAATCAGAATTTCAGAAGGGGCGGGCCCAGATATTGTAGTTTTTCAGTCTCCCCAGGTGATTTCAGTGTACAGCTGAGGTTTCAAACCACTGACCTAGAGAAATGGAGAGGAAAAATGACAGCATGTTTTCTTGTTCTGTGCGACGAGTGCTCTGGAAAACATAAAACAGTACAAACTAAAACAAGAAAATACCAACCATGGGCTGGAGCAGGTGAACAGCCAAGTAGGAAAGGGCATGCCACTGGGTTAACAGCAGACCTGTCCTGCATCTGGCTTCCATGGCAACAGCATTATTTTGGCAGCCCTGGGAACAAGAAGTCTGGACATTGCCATGCTTTGTAAAGCTTCTCAGGAAGTTGGCCCATGGCTGTCTAGCTGACTGTCCTGGGCCTCCTAAGAACTAAATGTTTTCCTCTACAAGTTGTAAAAATAAGCAAATAAGAAAATCCCCTTTGGCCTGTGAGGAAATGCTCTAAGGTAACCTTCTTTGTTTTGTGCTGTGGATTGCTGAGATGGGGTTTGTTCTATCTGGCAGTTCCTGCACCTGCTTGAGCCTTAAAAATACTTGGGTGATGACCAAGTCACACATTTCTCAATAGACTCTGGTGGGTTTTTTGTTGTTGTTTTTTAAGAGCAGTTTTAAGTGCCCAGCAAAATTGAGTGGAAAGTACAGAGAATTTTCATATAAGCACCCTCTTACCTAAGCATGCATTTTCCTTCGTCATCAACAGCTCTCCTCAGTGTGGTACATTTGGTACAACTGGTGTACCAGCACTGACACATCATTAGCAATGGAAGTGCATAGTTTGCATTAGGGCTCATGCTTTGCATTGTGCATTCTTCAGGTTTTGTAAGTGTATAAGGACGTGTATCCATTATAGTATCATAGAGAATAGTTGTATTGCTCTAAAAATCCCTTATGCTGCACCTATTCACCCCTCACTCCCCCCACGCCTGGGACAACCACTAACCTGTCTTTTGTCTCACCTTCTCCAGTATGTTATATGGTTGGAATTGTATAGTGCGTGGTCTTTTCAGATTCACTTCTTTCACTAAGCAGTATGCATTTAGGGTCCCTCTATTTCTTTTTGTGGCTTCATTGCTAATTTCTTTTTATTGTGGAATAATAGTTTATTGTTTTGATGTACCACAGTTTGTTTATTCGTTGACCTTTTGAAGGACATCTTGGCTGCTGCTTCCACGTTTGGGCAGCTATAAATAAAGCTGCTATAAACATTCATGTGCAGATTAAAGAACATATTTGATGGATTGCATGGTAAGAGTAGGTTTAGTTTCATAATAAACTATTAAACTGTCTCAAAAAGTGGCTGTGCCATTTTGCAGTCCCATCAGCAGTGAATGAGAGTTCCTGCTGCTCCACATCCTTGCCTGAAGAACTTTAGCCATTCTAGAAGGTATGTAGTAATATTGTTGTTTTAGTTACCATTCTTTAATAACATGTGGAACATTTTTTAATGTATTTATTTGCCATCTATGTATCTTCTTTGATGAGGTATCTATTCAGATATTTTGACCATTTTTTTAATGAAATTGTTGATTTTCTTACTGAGTTTTAAGAGTTAATTTGCATATTTTGCATTATGCATTTGGCCATATCAGATAGGTATTGTGCAAAAATTTTCTCCCAATATATGGCTTGTTTTCCCATTCTCTTGATAGTATCTTTTGTAGAGCAGAACTTTTTAATTTTAATGTAGTCCAGCTTATCTCTCTCTCTCTCTCACTTTTTTTTTTTTTTTTAACATGGATCATGTCTTTTGTCTTGGATCTAAAAAGTCATTGCCATACCTAAGGTCATCCAGATTTCTTCCTATATTGTCTTCTAGGAGTTATATAGTTTGGAACTTTATATTTCAGGCTATTATCCATTTTGAGTTAATTTTTCTGAAGGATCTGCATCTGGGTTTGTTTTTTTTTTTTTTTGCTTGCAGATATCCAGTTGTTCCAGCAGCATTTGTTGAAAAAGTAATTCTTTCTCCATGGAATTGCTTTTGCTTCTTTGTCAAAGAGCAGAAGTCTGTATCTGTGTGGTTCTCTTTCTTGGGTCTCTATTTTGTGTATTTATATTTCTATCCTCTGGTTAATAGAACAGTGTCTTGATTGCTGTAGCTTTATAATAAAGCTTGAAATTGATAGTGTCAATCCTCTTTGTTCTTCAATATTATGTTGACTATTCTGAGTCTTTGCCTCTTTATATACACTTTAGAATCAGTTTGTCAATATCCACAAAATAACTTTCTGGGATTTTGATGATATTGCATTGAGCCTATAGATCAAGTTGGGAGGAACTGACCTTTTAACAATACTAAGTCTTCTGATCCATGAACATGAGATATCTATTTACTGATATTTAGAAAGAAATCTTTGATTTCTTTCATCAATTTTGTAGCTTTCCTCATACATATCTTATATAAATTTTGTTAGATTTATACCTAAGTATTTCATTTTCTGGTACTAATATAGGTGATTTTATGTTTCTAATTTCAAGTTCCAATTTTTCTTATATTTTGCTAATATACAGGAAAGCAATAGACTTTTAATATTAACCTGTATCCTGCAACCTTACTGTAATGGCTAATTCCAGGAAATTTTTTCTTTTTTTTTTGTCAATTTTTTTGGGATTTCCTATGCAGACAACTATGTCACATGTGAACAAGAGTTTTATTTCTTCCTTCCCCATGTATATACTTTTCTTTTTCTTATCTTTTGCATTGCCAGTATGATGTTGAAAGGAGAGGGCATACCTTGCTTTGTTCTTGGTCTTAGCGAAAAAGATCTAGTTTGGATTTTGAACAAGGACCATGACTATGAGAACTTTTTAAGAGGTCTTGCTATATGTACATTCCATTCTTATCTATATCTCTGATCTTTTGCTTTCTATTAGAAGTCTCCCTTCTGCCTTTTGCTTTCTATTAGAATTTTTCCCCTTTTCCTATAACAAACAAAAACACCTAACAACTTTCCCTTGACTCTTTAACAACCTCTGGCTACTCTCCTTTCTCTTTTCTTTATTTCTGAGCCAAACTTTTCTTTTCCAAATATCCATTTCCCTGCCTCCGATTTACTCCTTAAACTAATGCACTCTGGCTTCCGCTCCACTCCTCCAATGAAGCCATTAAGCAAAAGTTCACTGTAAGTGCAGTGGCTCTTTCTTAATCCGTATCATACTTGAACTTTTTGTAGCATTTGACCCCACTAACTCAACCATACTCTTAAAACTTTCTCTTCCTTTTGGTCTCAGGGAGTGGTACCATTTATTTGGATTTTTTTTTTCCTATTCTTCTATATTTGCTCTTATTATCTGTGGCAATCTTTTCCTAACTCCCTGAGTGTTAATGTGCCCCAGGACTCAATCTACCACTTGGCTTCTTTTTTTGATATCTACTCCGCATTTACTGGAGAGCTCCAAATCTCTATTATAGTTAGATCTTTCTCTTTAACTTCAGGCCCAGTTGTGATAATTATATTATCAATGTTTTTTGAGGTGCAGTGTTGAGCAGATTACACAAAATTTAGTAGTAGAAAACCCCTTTCCACAGATGAAGAAATTGAGTTCAGAGACTGACACTTAGAAAGTTCTAGAAACAGGATGTGACTCCATCCATTTTGATTCTAGAGTTGTACTGTCTAATAAGTTAGCTGCTAGCCATGTATTTAAATTATTAAAATTAAATTAAAAATTCAGTTTCTTGGGGTGCCTGGCTGGCTCAGTCAGAAGAGTATGTGACTCTGGATCTTGGGCTTGTGAGTCCATGCCCCATATTGGGCGTAGAGACTACTTAAAAAAAACAAAAACAAAAAAAAAAAACAACTTCTTAATCACACTAGCCACATTTCAATTGCTCAATTGCTACATGTGGCTAGTAGCTTCCCTACTGGAAAGCACAGTATAAAACTTCCATCATCACTGAATGTTCTGTTAAATATTGCTGCTCTAGACTTCCTCTAATCACAACTGGAAAAAGTACTTTCCTTGGTCTTCTTTCTCATTCTGCTATGAAGAGGTAACCCTTATTCAGAGTTACTTGTATATCCTTCCACAATTTTCTCTAAACAAATGCAAATATAAATACCCATATAATACACATTTTGTTCTGTGTTGTGTATTTTTAAAGACAGGATCAAATTATACATATTGTTCTGTAACTTGCTTTGTTACTTAAAAATAAATCTTGGACCTACTTCCACATCAGATATTTTAAAACTGCCAAACTATTTTCCAGAGCAGATGTACCATTTACATTCTCACCAGCAATTATGAATTATCCAGTGTCTCTGGATACTTGTCAGCATTTGGTGTTGTCACTATGTTAAATTTTAGCCAATCTGAAAGGTTATGGTGGTACCTCATTGTGGTTTTAATATGTATTTCACGATTGACTAATGACGTTGAACATCTTATCATGTGCTTATTTGCCATCTGTATATTCTCTTAAATGAAATTTCCATTCATGTCTTTTGTTTATTTTGTGATTGGAATTTTTTGTTTTGTTTACTGTTGAGTTTTGAGAATTTTTCATATATTCTAGATACTAGTCCTTTGTTGGATATGAGTTTGCAAATATATTGTCCTAGTCTGCAATTTATCTTACTTCCTCCTAACAGGATCTTTCTTAGAGAAAATGTTTACAGTTTTGATTTAGTCCAATTTTATTAATTCTTCCTTATGTGAAGCAGCTTTAAATGTCTAGTCTGAAAACACAGTGCTGAGCCCTAGATCCAGAAGATTTTCTCCTGTAATTTTTCTCCTATAATTTTTCCCAAACACTTAATAGCTTTATGCTTTACATTTAAATTCATGATTAATTTTAGTGATTAATTTTTGTATAAGATTTGAGGTTAGGTCAAAGTTCATTTTTTTCTCCCTAGGGATTTTCATTTGCTCCATCACCATTTGTTGGAAAGGGTATCTTTTCTCCATTGAATTGCATTTGTACCTGTGTCAAAAAATTTATTGGTCATGTTTGTGTGAGATTATTTCTGGGTTCTCTTTTTGTATTGATGTATAATTGATATTATATTATATTAATAATGACATATTAATTTCAGGTACCTAACATAATGGTTTTATATATACATGTATTGCAAAATGATCAACACAATAAATCTTGTTAACACCTGTCATCATACCTAGTTACAAAACTTTCAAGGTTCTTTCAGCAGCTTTCAAATATGCAATACAGTATTATTGACCCACACCACAACTGATATGGTGGTATGATTTTTCAGTGGATTACATTTGTTGATTTTTTAAAATGTTGAATCAGTCCTGTACCAAATAAACCCCATTTGGTCATAGTGTATAATTCCATTTATATGTTGCAGAATTTTATTTTCTAATATTTTGTTAAAGATTTGTGGGTCTATATTCTTGAGGGATATTGGTGCATAGTTTTCTTTTTTGTATGTCTTTGTCTGGTTTTGGTATCAGGGTAATACCAACTTCATAAAATGGATTGGGAATGTTTCCTCCCCTTCCGTTTTCTTGAGAATATTGTGTAGAATTGGTATTAATTCTCTTTTAAATTTTTGGTGAAATTCTCCAATGAAACCATCAGGTCTGGAGACTGACTTTCTTTCTTTCTTTCATTAGATTAAAAAAAAATATTTACCTATCTTTTCTAGAGAAGAGGGAGGGGCAGAAGGAGAGGTAGAGAGAGAATCCCGATCAGACTTCTCACTGAGTGTGGATCCTAATGCAGGGCTCAATCCCAGACCCTGAGATCATGACCTGAGCCAAAACTTAACTGACTGAGCCACACAGGTGCCGTGAGATATCTTTTGGGGAAAATTTTAAGTTATGAATTCAGTTTGCTTTAATATTTACAAAGCTATTCAAATTATTTATTTCCTATTAGATAGCTTGTGCAATTTGTGTTTCCTGAGGAAATGGTCCATTTTATCTAAGTTTATCTGGGTAGAGTTGCTCTTAGTAGTTCCTTATTTTTCTGATGTCGGCAGGGCCTTCAGGGTATCCCCAGTTTCATTTGTGATATTGGTAATTTATGTCTTCCCTTTAGTTTTCTTTTGTTTCATATATTTTTTGTCAGTCTTGCTAGAGGTTTGTCAGTTGTTCTTTCAAAGAATCAGCTCTTTGTTTCATTGATTTCCATTTTTTTTCTGTTTTAAATTTCATAGATTTTTGCTCCAATCTTTACTATGTTTTTCCTTCTTTTGGCGTAGATTTCTTTTTCTCGTCTTTTTGAAGATTCCTGGGATAGGAGCTTAGATTAGTGATTTGAGATTTTTCTCCTTTTCTAGTGTGTGTATTAGTGCTATAAATTTTCCTCTCCACATTGCTTTAACTGTGTCCCACAAATTCCAGCATGATTTTATTCAGCTCAGAGTATTTTTTTTTTTTTTTTTTTTTTTACTTCTTTGAGAGATCCTCTTTGAATCATGGACTATTTAGAAGTATGTTTTTTAGTTCCCAAATATTTGGAGATTTTCCTGGTAGCTTTCTGTTATTTTTGTTTGATTTCACTGTGGACAGAGAACATACTCTAGATGATATCAATTTTTAAAAATTTGTTGAAGCTTGTTTAATGACTCAAGATATTGTCTATCTTGGTATATGTTCTGTAATAACTTAAAGAAAAAGTGTGTTCTGCTATTGATAGGTATTTCTAAGTGTTGATTTGATCCTGGTGGCTGTAGTGTTGTGGAATTCTTTGATATCCTTGCTGACTTTATTTCCAGTTATTCTTTTAGTTACTAAGAGGGGACTCTTGTGGTCTCCAGCTATAATTGTAACTTTCTCTACTTCTTTTAGTTCTGTCAGTTTTTGCTTCACATATTTTGCAATTCTGTCTGGTGCATATACATTTAGGATTGCTATTTCTGGCTAGATGGGTCATTGTCCTTTTATGCCTCTGGTAATATTTTTTGGTCTGAAGTATACTTTATATGATGGTAATATAATCACTCATGCTTTCTGACATTAATGTTTAGATTAGTGTTTGCTCAGTAGTATCTATATTAGTTTGCTAGAACTGCCATAACAAAATACTAGAGATTGGGTGGTTTAAAAAATATATTATCAGGGTACCTGGGTGGTTCAGTTGGTTAAGTATCTGCCTTCAGCTCAGGTCATAGTCTCAGGGTCCTGGGATTGAGCCCTGCTTTTGGCTCCCTGCTCAGTGGGGAGCCTGCTTCTCCCTATCCCTCTACCCCTCCCCTAATCATGCTCTATCTTTATTCCCAATAAATAAATAAAAATTTAAAAATATATACACATATATATTTTCTCACAATTCTGGAAGATAGAAGTCTGAGATTAAGGTATCAGCAGGTTTGATTTCTTCTAAGGTCTCTTTGGTTTGCAGTTGGCTGTTGAGTCTTACTGTGTCTTCACTTTGTCATTCCTCTATTTGTGTGTCCTATTCCCTTTTCTTATAGGGATACTAGTCATATGGATGGGTTCGGACCAACTCCATGACCCTTTTAACTTAATTACCTCTTTACAGGCCCTATTGCCAAATACTGTTACATTCTGTGTTAGGAAGTTAGGACATCAACATGAATTTGGGGGCAATGCAATTCAGCCCATAATAGTATATTTCTATCTTTTTTATTTTCAACCTACTTATCCATGTATGTTTGAAATGTAGACAGCTGATCATGCATATAAACCAATCATGCTTTTCAATCCATTCTTCCAATCTCTCCTTTTTAACTGAGGTATTTAGATTAGACCATTTTCATTTAATGAAATTATTGATACATTAAGACCTAAGCTTCCCATTTTATATTTTGTTTTTAATTTATTCTGCTTTTCTTTCTGTTTGCTTTTTCTTGCCTTCTTATGGTTTACTCAAATGCTTTGTAGAGTTCCATTTTGATTGATCTGTCATGCTTTTGAGTGTGCCTCTTTGTATAGATTTTTAGGAGTTTATATATTGTACAACACATGTATAACTTGTCACAGTCTACTAGTGTCAATATTTTAGCAGTTTGGATGAAGTAGAGAAACTTAATCTCTCTTTACCTCCTCCCACTTATGATTGTGTTAAATAGTTCCTCTACATTAATTAAGAATTTCCTTCAAAAAAAAAAAAAGAATTTCCTTCATCTAAAAATGTCTTTATCTCTCTTCTGTTCTTAAAGGTATTTTTGGCAGATCTAGAATTCATGTTTGACAGTTCTTTTCTTTATGACTTCAAAATGTGCCACTTCCTTTGACCTTTATGGTGTCAGATGAGAATTCCACTGTCACTCAAATGAGTGTTTTCCCCCAAAACAATGAGTCATTTCTCTCTTCTGCTTTTAAGATTTTTTTCTTTATCTTTAACTTCAGAAATGTGATGATGACTTTTCTTGTTGTGGAATGACTTTCTGATTTCTCTTATTTGAGATTTCCTCAGCTCCTTGAATATATGTTTCTTTCTTGCCCAATTTAATTAATTAATTAATTAATTTATTTATTTATGATAGTCACAGAGAGAGAGAGAGAGAGAGAGAGAGGCAGAGACACAGGCAGAGGGAGAAGCAGGATCCATGCACCGGGAGCCCTGACGTGGGATTCAATCCCGGGTCTCCAGGATCATGCCCTGGGCCAAAGGCAGGCGCCAAACCGCTGCACCACCCAGGGATCCCTCTTGCCCAATTTAAAAGTTTCAAGCTATTATTTCTTCCTGTTATTTCAGTTCCACTCTTCCTTTCCTCTCCATCTGGAACTCTAATTTTTGTGAATGTTAACTCTTTTGTTTTAGTAGTTTTGTTAAGACTCTGGGTTTCTTTTTTGCTGTTGTCATTCTTGTTTTAGTCTTTTTTCTCCCTGTCACTCAGATTGGGTAAATTCTATTAATCTGTCCTCAAATTCTCTGCTTTTCTCCTCTATTATCTCCTCTCTAGTATGGAGCTCATCTATCAGACTCTTTTTTTCAGTTATTTTATTTATTGTATTTTTTAGTTCCATGAATGCCATTTGCCTCATCTTTGTAATTTTCTTTGTTCACAGTCCTCAATATTTTTAGGAACAAGCATTCTTCTTAAAGTGATGGCTATTTGTCATATTTAGCATATGTCTCCAAAATATGAAAGTCATCACCATTATTACACCTATAAAACCAGTGATAATTCTTTAATACTAGTCCATATTTGAATTTCCCTGATTTCCCTGCAAGTGTCTATTATAATTGATTCATCCAAATTAGTATCCTAATGAGACCCATAGGCTGCATGTTGTTGTTTTGTCTTTTAAGTTTCTTCTCATCTAGAATAGTGACTACTCCTCACTTTTTTCTATGCCATTGACTTGTTGAAAACTAGGTGAATTTTTCTTTAAAATGTCCCACCTTGTGGACTTTTCAAATTGTTGTATTTCCTGTAACTTAGCAGTTAAAGCTGAGTGCTTGATTAGATCCAATTTCAATATTTTTGTGAAAAATACTTCATCAGAGGTGTTATTAAACAGCTCCATCCATATCGTTGCAAATGGTTAAGATGTCATACTTTTTTATAGCTGAGTACTATTCCATTGTGTGCATGTGTGTGTGTGTGTGTATGTGTGTGTGTGTGTGTGTGTATCACATCTTTTTTATCCATTCATCAGTTGATGGATACTTGGGCTATTTCTATAATGTGGCTATTGTGGATAATACTGCTATACACATTGGGACGCATATATACCATTGAATTAGTCTTTCTGTATTCTTTGCATAAATACCTAGTTGTGGTCAATTAATCTTTGACAGAGCAAGAAAGAATATCCAAAGGGAAAATGATAGTCTCTTCAACAAATGGTGTTGGGAAAACTGGACAGCAACAAGCAGAATGAAACTGGATCACTTTCTTATACCATACACAAAAATAATTTCAAAATGGATTAAAGACCTAAATGTGAGACCTGAAACCAATCCTAAAAGAGAGCAGAGGCAGTAACCTCTTTGACATCACCTGAAGTAACTTCTCTCTAGATATGTCTCCTGAGGCAAGGGAAAAAGCAAAAATAAACTATTAGGACTTCATCGAAATAAAAAGCTTCTGTACAGCAGAGGAAGCAATCAACAAAACTAAAAGGCAATCTATAGAATGAGAAAATATTTGAAAATGACATATCTAGTGAAGTGTCAGTATCCCAAATACACAAAGAACATAAAACTCAACACCTCCAAAACTAATAATCCAATTAAAAATGGGCAGAAGACATGAATAGACATTTTTCCAAAGAAGCCATACAGATAGCCAACAAACACATGAAAAGATGCTCAACATTGCTGATCATCAGGGAAATACAAATCAAAACTACAATGAGATATCACCTCACACCTGTCAGAATGACTAAAATCAACAATACAAGAAACAAATAGGTGTTGGTAAGGATGTGAAGAAAGGGAACCCTTCTGTACTGTTGATGGGAATGCAGACTGGTGCAGTCTCTCTGGAAAACAGTATGGAGGTTCCTTAAAAAGTTAAAAATAGAACTACCCTATGATATTATTGATTATACTGCCTATGCTATACTTTTATCTTCATGATATTTACTTTATAACTGAAAGTTTATACCTCTAAATCCCCTTTATTTATTTTGCCCAACTCCCCTCTGACAACAACCGATTAGTTCTCTGTACTTAAGAGTCTGTTTTTTGTTTATTTGCTTTGTTTTTTTCTTAGATTTCATATATAAGTGAAATCATGGTATGGTATTTGTTTTTCTCTGTCTGATTGATTTACTTAGCATTATACTCTCTGGGTCCATCCATGTTGTCACAAATGGCCAGATTTCATCCTTTTTTATGGCTAAAATATTTCATTGTGCCTGTGTGTGTGTATACATACACACATGTATACCACATCTTTCTTGTCCATTCATCTATGGATGGACACTTGGGTTGCTTCCCCCTCTTAGCTATTATAAATAATAGCAATAAATATAGGGGAATATAAAACAGTAAAGTACTATTTCTAATAGTAAAAAATTGAGGGGAGGAACCTAACTATCTAGTAAAAGGGACTTATTTAAATAAATTATGACATGCCCATAGTGTGCAATCAATACTGAAGACATTAAAAAATACCCAGTAAAAAGAGCAGTTAAATAAAAATTTGAGAATATGAAACATGTTCATATTGCAATAGATGAAAAAAGCTGATCACCAAAGCTAAAATATGCCCTGTATGATTATGAATGACAGGATCTACATCACAAAGCTGTGTATTAGTGGTGGAATCAATAAGCTATTTGTCCTGTTATTCCTTTGTAGGAATTAAAAGAGAAATATATAATGATCATTCATTACTTTGTGGTAATACTAGCATAAAACCAATAGACATCATCTTATCATCTTATAATAAATAATTAAAATAATAATTAAAATAATAAAATTTTAAAAATTTAAAGCTTAAATAAATAAATGTATACCCCAGAAATAAAATGCTATAAAGATATAAACCTCTGTGGCTTCCTGCAGGTTCCTCAATTCCTTCAAACCACATTCTTTAAAAAGGGAATAGAGAATGAAGCAAAGCAACACATGCCCGGCTTTAGGATTCTCTTACATTAGAACCTGGGAAAGGAGTCAGACAAGACAAATTAGAAGCAAAATGTAAATGTCCCTCAGTTTAACAAGTAGGGTTGGTAGCTGCTCCTTTTCAATGCAGAGATTCAGGGCACATTCAACACATGAATGCCACACCCCCTGACTGAGACACACTGGGCAGTCACCCAAGGCACAGTCCAGGCTCTGTCATGTGGGCACCCCTCCCCCATGCCCACGGTAAGGGGCACCAGAGGCCAGCCAGGCCACAGCTGTGAAAGGAGGACCTGACTTCTGAGGCCTCACCATTTCCTCTCTGGCCTCCTCCTCCTTGTATGCAACCCCACCTTTCACACTTCTTATTTCCAAAAATCTTCCTCCTCTAGAGCCTCTCACCATATTCATGTTGGTTCTTACTGTATATTTATTCTGCAGAAAGCTCCTTGAGGCAGAGTGGGGTGGCGACTCAGTGTCCAGGCTCTAATCACTTGGAAGAGTTTGGTTCTACCACTTGCTAGCAAGTGTCTTCAAGCAAGTAATCAACAACTCTGAGTCAGTTTCTCTAAAGTGTCATTAGAAACACAGAATGTGAGCTTTAAGGTTTTCCAAATATTTGACATCTGATGGCAGTTTTTCTAGGTTTCCAATGGCAGGTTTTGGAGTTGAAACTGAGGAAGTTTTTCTCCTGTACTTTCTCCTCTCTATTTTCCGACCAAGTATTTAGCAGAGAAGATAATTAAAATAATTTAAAGGATATATATTTTTCCCCTGAACTGTTATGTAAATTTTAACACAACTGAAAAAAATATCAAAGGAATAGATAACAATTATTCTTTTTTCTCTTTGCTTACACCCACTCCCCCATTTATCAAAGGGAAATCGTCATTAGTTGAATATATTCCAAGGTTGTTTCTTTGTACTTTGTTTAGTTTTAAGGAAATGCACTTAAGAAAAACTCCTTACATTTCTATAGGGCTTTATATTTCACAATGTATTTTTACATACTTTGTTGGATAATGTATTTTTTTCCCCTTTGAGTTCTGCTGCATGCTTTTAAAAGCAGCTATATTAAGGTATAATTTACATATAATTCACTCATTTTCAGTATGTATCATATTGGCAAATATATATGTTTATGTAACCACCACCACATTCAAGATACAGATCTATCACTCCAACAAGTTCCCATGTACCTTTTTGGCAGACAATCCCTTCTCTTCCTCTCCAGCCTCAAGCAACTACTAATCAGCTTCCTTATCTATATAGTTTTGCCTTGTTTTAGAATCTCACATAGATGACATGTATCATATGGAGTCTTGTGTGTCTAGATTTTTCACCTGACCTCATGTTTTTGAGATTTATCAATGTTGTTGCACATATCAGTAGTTTGCTCTTTTTTCTTGCTGACAAGAATTTTGTTGTGTGAACATTCTAGTTTTTGGCCACTGTGAATAATATTATGCACAGTTAGGTATCTGTATGGACATATTTTTATTTCTCTTGGGCAAATATCGAAGAGTGGAATTGTTGTGTCTATGGCAAGTGTACATTTAACTCTAGTGCTAATTGTTTGTAGGAAGATGTCACATCACACAAAAACTATACCAGAGGAAGGCAGCTCTTCCTACTTTACAGAGAAGGAAACTAAGGCACAAGGGAAGTTTGGTGCTTTACTGAAATTTTCTGCTATTAAACTTTGGATGTGCTAAGACTAAGACATAGATAACCGGCATTCATTGCCTTTTAGTTTTTTAAATGTTTTCTTTCTTTTTGGATCTTTTGTTTGAATGTGAAAATGTAAATTAATTGTTACACAAAATTTAAAAATATAGATATAGAAAGAAAAAGGAGCCAAAAATTACCTGTTTCCTCTGCTCAGAGGGGGAGGATTGTGTTTGTGTGTGTGTTTTTTCTTACAAAGACAGTTAAGATTGTGTCATCTTTTGTGTCTTGATTGCCACATTCAACCATGAAGATCATTTTCCTCACTTCTAAAGATCTTTTCACAATGATAAATATATACCTACGCCATCCTTTTAAGAGGTAGCTAAATCTTTATATTGATGATTCAGTATAAATTTTTATATTGACAGCACATGACAATTGGTCATTTTTAATTTTGTGCTATTATTAGCAATAATATTGTATTTGTCTTTAAGAATTTATTTGTATCTTCACCGAATTGTAAAATGTACTTTTGCATTTTGAGATGAATCGTTTAAGATTTGCTAATCCTCAAAAACATAACTAATTTTGATTCCTTTCCAAGTTACCCTAGAGATGTTGGTGAGGGGATTAGGCTTGCTGTGGAAATGAGAAATGGAACTCATCTGAGTGAAGATATAGGTCTGATGTGGCGCCTGAGTGGCTCAATTGATTAAGCATCTGCCTTCAGCTCAGGTCATGATCCTGTGGTCCTGGGATCTGGCTCCTGGCTCAGCAGGGAGTAGGTTTCTTCCTCTGCCCTTCATCCTGCTTCTGCTCTCCCTTTCTCTTTCAAATAAATAAATAAATAAGAAAGAAAGAAATAGATTTTTTATGTAAGATACTTTGTCTCAAATTTAAAAAAAAGATTTTAACCATACACAAAGATAAACTCAAAATGGATGAAAGATCTAAATGTGAGACAAGATTCCATCAAAATCCTAGAGAAGAACACAGGCAACACCCTTTTTGAACTCGGCCATAGTTACTTCTTGCAAGATACATCCACGAAGGCAAAAGAAACAAAAGCAAAAATGAACTATTGGGACTTCATCAAGATAAGAAGCTTTTGCACAGCAAAGGATACAGTCAACAAAACTCAAAGACAACCTACAGAATGGGAGAAGATATTTGCAAATGACATATCAGATAAAGGGCTAGTTTCCAAGATCTATAAAGAACTTATTAAACTCAACACCAAAGAAACAAACAATCCAATCATGAAATGGGCAAAAGACATGAACAGAAATCTCACAGAGGAAGACATAGACATGGCCAACATGCACATGAGAAAATGCTCTGCATCACTTGCCATCAGGGAAATACAAATCAAAACCACAATGAGATACCACCTCACACCAGTGAGAATGGGGAAAATTAACAAGGCAGGAAACAACCAATGTTGGAGAGGATGCGGAGAAAAGGGAACCCTCATACACTGTTGGTGGGAATGTGAACTGGTGCAGCCACTCTGGAAAACTGTGTGGAGGTTCCTCAAACAGTTAAAAATATACCTGCCCTACGACCCAGCAATTGCACTGTTGGGGATTTACCCCAAAGAGACAAATGCAATGAAACGCCAGGACACCTGCACCCCAATGTTTATAGCAGCAATGGCCACGATAGCCAAACTGTGGAAGGAGCCTCGGTGTCCAACGAAAGATGAATGGATAAAGAAGATGTGGTTTATGTATACAATGGAATATTACTCAGCTATTAGAAATGACAAATACCCACCATTTGCTTCAACGTGGATGGAACTGGAGGGTATTATGCTGAGTGAAGTAAGCCAGTCGGAGAAGGACAAACATTATATGTTCTCATTCATTTGGGGAATATAAATAATAGTGAAAGGGAATATAAGGGAAGGGAGAAGAAATGTGTGAGAAATATCAGAAAGGGAGACAGAACGTAAAGACTGCTAACTCTGGGAAACGAACTAGGGGTGGTAGAAGGGGAGGAGGGCGGGGGGGTGGGAGTGAATGGGTGACGGGCACTGGGTGTTATTCTGTATGTTAGTAAATTGAACACCAATAAAAAATAAATTAAAAAAAAAAAAGATTTTATTTATTTATTTAAGGAACACTAGCCAGGGGAGGGGCCGAGGGAGAGGGAGAAGCAAACTCCACGGTGAGCAGGGAGCCCAACATGGGGCTTGACTCCAGGACTCTGGGATCATGACCTGAGGCGAAGGCAGACGCTTAATCAACTGAGCCAGGCAGGCGCCCCTCAATTTTTTTTGAATATGAAAAAAATCCCTCCCATCTCACAAAAGAGGAACTTTGAGTAAAAATTTGGCAGTGAAGAGTCTGAGAAGGACAAGCTTCCTTTAACAGTGCAACTCCAGAAGTTTCACTTCTCCCTCTTCCTCTTCTCTGTCCAAGTGAGAAAGCTCTTAAAATGCATAGAACCAGTTGAAAAGGGCTTCAATATTAAGTGGGGGTAGAGCTGATGGCAGGGAAGAGTTGATTCAGTAACCAGTCAGAATGACAGTGATAAAATAATGCTGTTCCTCTCTAAAAGTGTCCATTCCCAAATTGTCTCTATGCAGTTACATGAACTAAACTCATTCTCCTTGAGTTCCCATAGAGAAAAACTTCTCAGAATTCTCTTTGCCAGAGAAAACAGTAGAAGAGAGTCAATAGAGGAGATTAACTCACACTTAAGATTATTTTTACACCCTGTTGCTTCATTTTATAAAAAGAATATTTTCAAAGACTTGAGGTAGAAGGGAGTTTAGGTATCATTTAGTTTTGTCTCCTCATTTTATAGATAGGGAAGTAGGTGGAGAATATAATGTTCAGATTTCATTTTGATCTTGTTTTCTTTTCCTCTGAAGGTTTAGTTCTTCAATTCTTAGCTTATGTAACTCTTTTTGAAAAGAGTTGTTTCTCTACTAACTCCTTGATTGCCATGACTGGACTGGGCTTTCTAACAAAATATTTTCTTTCTTCCAGGGAGAAGCAGTTTAAACCTCAGGACTATTTCAATTCGAGAAATGATCTGTTCAACTTCCTTCACTTAATCCACTACATTTTTCTCTATCTTTAACTTTTCTTATTTCTTTCTTTCCTGTTTTAATGGAAGTAATAGCCTTTTTCCTACAAAGACAAACTTTTCATATTACTCTTTTCCCCTCTTTTTGTTTCATAAAGTTTCATAAAGTTGAAGAGTAATCCATGTTAATTGAATACAAAATAAAAAGTAGCTGTTAACAGCAGTCTCTATTTTAGCAATAATTGGCAAATATAAAAATAAGGTATAAATCACATTAGCAAGAAAAAGCAAATAGTATGTGATAATTAAAGATGTGCAAGACCTTTATGAATAAAAAAATTAAAACTCTATTAGCGAATACAAGGCAACCTGATGTGCCGTTAGTGAATGGAATGATTTTAACATTTGTAAAGATACCAATTCTTTTTTGATAAATCAGGTCATTTAAGCCAATTCCAAAAAAATCCAACAGGATCTTTCTTCTTTTTAGTTTTATTGAGATATAACTGACATACAAGATTGTATTCATTTTCAGTTTACAACTAACTTGGTATGTGTATATATTGCAAAATGATTACCGCAATAAGTTTTGTCAACATCTATCACCTCACATAGTTATATGTGATGATAACTTTTTCTCATCTCTTTTGATAACTTTTAAGATCTACTTTTTCAGCAATTTTCAAATATACGATAGTATTAATAGCTTCATGACTATGCTGTACATTACCTCCCAGAACTTATTTATCTTATAATTGGAAGTTTTTACCTTCTGACTGCCTTCATTGCACCCTCCCCATCCTCTTAATGGAATCTTTTTAAGCACTCAGCACTGATTCTAGAATTTTCATGCAAGTATGAAATAAAAAATAGCAAATAATAACAAATAAAAATAAAAACAAAGGTAGTGGGATTGTTCAGAACCACTCTTCAATATTAAAGCCTTTTACCAAGCATCATATAGAATAATGTGATAAGGGCCCAAGAACAGGAACACAGAGAAAAAGCCCAGTGCAACAAAATAAGTAACACAGAACACACACACATCCACATACATTTATCTACCTATCTAATATTCTGCATAGCAATGATAGAGATAGCATCACCAACCAATGAAAAAGGATGTATTTTTAGGAGAGAATAATGAGAAGATTAGCTTATTATATAGAAAAAATAAAGTTAGATTTCCACCTCATACCATATATAATGGTGAGATCAATTACAAGACCAAACTATAAGATTAGTGGAAAAGCTATAGGCAAATATTACAGTAACCTTGGAGTGGAAAAAAAACCCTCTTAAATATACTCCCCCCAGTAGAAGTCATAAGGATAAAGCTTGATATATTTTAATAAAGGGTTTCATTTTAGTGAAGTATTCAATGGACAAAGTTGGTAAAGGAATGATGGAGAAGAAAAAATTAATGTTTAGAGATCACACACACACACACACACACACACACACACATGAAAAGTGGGCAAAGATAAAAGAAGTCCATTCACTAAAGGAGAAACATAAACAGTTAACCAGTATGTGAAGAGATGACTAAACTCTTGGTAGTAAAAGAAATCTAAAGAGAACAAAAGTAGCACATTACATTCACCAGCTTGGCAAAAATTGTAAAGAAGGATATCATTACTCGTCCCTCCCTGAAGTCAGCTGCTTCTGAGCAGGGCCCAGAGCCACTAAGACATTTATCTGGATTTGCAAATTTTGGTTCCTTAGCCCAAGTTATGAGAGGTTCAGAATTTGTTTCTGTTGTGGATGAGAAAAGATCTCCCTTTATTGGTGGCACCTTTTCCTTCAGATATCCATTTTATTTCTTCTAGTTAGTCCATCAATAAACAACTCCATCATGTGGATCTATGACCTGCTTTTAAAAAATAGGAAGGATATTGTTAGCAAGGATGTGGGGAAACAAAACTCTCATGCATAACTGGCAGGAGTAAAACTGGTCATTTGTTTTGGAGAGAGATTTGGCAGTGCTTATAAAAATTAAGTGTGTGCCTAGCCTATGGTTTAACAATCCTTTTTCTAGATATCTACCCCTAAAGAATTCTTTCTCAGGTCCATGTAAGGATATGTAAGAGATTGTTCACTGAAAAAAAATTTTTTTGTTAGTGGAGAGTTGAAGGCAAACTAGGTATTCATCATTAAGAGAATAGAGGATATGCCTACAATGGTATATTAAGCAATTAGAAGCTTTAAGATTAATGTACATATTGTAACACAGATCTTAAGAACATAGGATTAAGTAAAAAAAAAGGCAGAATGAGATCTATGGCAAAATGTTTTGTAAATTAAAAAATAACACACGAAGTAACAATACGCATCTTTCGAGGATACTTACATATGCAGTGACATTGATTCAATACATTAGAGAAAAGTTGGGATAGGTATGCAGATATCAGAAAAAATAGGAGGTGTAACAGACTATGATGATGTTGTGCCCTAAAATGTATGGCTAACTCAACTCTGCATCTCTGAAGAAATACACATGTTCATTCACACAAAGAAAATTTATTCATTGGACAAATACTTATTGAGCACCTGCTGGAAGTGAAAGAAAACATACCACCCAGATCTCAGCATACAGAAAAAACCATTCTTGACATTTTGTACAATAGTGCTTTTTTCCCCTCCTCCTTTTTCTATTTCTGAATCTTTGACTAACAAAAATTAAGCTTTTCTGTGGAAACACATTTCTCCCTTTGAGCGATATCTTTCCCAATGCTACAAAACCTGATTTTTGCCCATCCTAAAAATAGCCCGTTCTCTTGACCATCATCATCTGTCTTTCTATTTCTGGTGTCAAGACATCTTCAAATAGATAACCAAACTTACCTTCACATTTACTGCTCAATGTAGAATGATTACTATTTTTTTTCCCACCCTTATCTTAGAGCTGTTTTCTCAAAGGTAACCAATGGTTTCTTAATTTTAATCAAGTGGTCTCTTTTCTGCTTAAATAAATAAGCATTTATTAGGTTACTTTGATGCATAATATGACATGAGGTGCCAGCACAAGAAGATTCTAGTGCAGTCCCTGTATTCTAGGAGATCTAATGCTCCAGTTAGAAAATACATATGGACATGGATAACCTTACTATGATGTTCTAATTTCAGAGATAAGGTATGCCTAACTTGCTACTGAAACTCAAGTGGGACCTTTGAATTCCGGAAGACTTTTTGTAGAAGATTCAGTCTGAGTGTTGAAAGATGATCCAGTTCAGTAAAATTAAAGAATCCTAGACAAGTGATTCTCAAACCTAGCTGCACATTTCAGCTTAAAAAATATTATGTCTAGGTTCCACTGAAATCCAATGAAATCACAATATTTGGCACAGAACCTGGGCATCTTTTTCAGAAGCTTCTCTTGTGGGGGCACCTGGGGCCCAGTCAGTTAAGCATCTGCCTTCAGCTCAGGTCATGATCCCAAGGTTGTGGGATTAAGCCCTGTGCAGGGCTCCCTGCTCAGTGGGGACTTTGCTTTCCTTCTCCCTTTGCCCCTCCCCCTCGCCCTGTTTATGCTTGCTCATTCACTCTCGATCTCGCACTCACACACACTCTCTCTCTCAAATAAATAAAATCTTAAAAGAAGTTTCTCTTGTGATTTTAAGGTGCAGCCAAATCTGAGAATCACAGATCTGAGAACCATAGATCTAGACTGATACAGGAACAAGAGCAAGACTACAGAGGGGTAAATGGTAGTAGTCATGCAGCTAGTAAGTGTCAGAGCCTCCAATTGTGGACTGTCTCATTGGAATGTTCTTAACCACTCCTTGTTGCTGTTTCCATAGCACCTAGGTAATGTTAGGATATGTTACATTATGCTGCAGTTAAACAAACAATTTAGTGGTTTAGAACAATAAAATTTTATTTTTGTTTTCGTGGGCTTTCATTGAATGTCATTGGGGGAGGAGTTCCTTCTTGATGTCATTCTTACTCAGGGACACAGGGTTGTGAAGCTTTCACTATTTAGAGCCAGTTGCTCTGTCAGGGGAAGGGAGAGTAATGAATTGTATACAAATTTATATAGACTTCCACCTACAGACCCATGACACTTCTGCCCACAGGCACTGGCCAAATCAAGTGCCCATATCTAACATCATGAGGGTGGGCATGCTATTCAACCATAGGCCTGGAAGATAACTGGGATATCTATAAAAATGACTATCACTAAGCTATATGATATCAAATTGAATTCAATTGCCAAAGGCGGCCAATTACATTTATCTGAGGCTCCACAGTATAATATGACCTGGAAATCGTGATTTCTTAATATTTGAGCCAACTAGGAAGGATATTCCCAAGGAAGTTGAATGATGCACTTTTTTATTTTTACATCTAATTCTTCCACTTTCAATTTCTTAATCCAAGTTTTGGCCTTACCAGAAAAACAAGAGTTGGGTTTCCAAGATTTCAGCACTTTCCATATTATTCAGATGGAAACTCTCTTTCATCTTTAGAGGGTAAGATCCTTGTAACAATGACTTCTTGAATCAGCCAGAATATGTATACACCCAGGCACTATTTCTCCTTTTCTATTTGTGAGGATGACTTCGGGCCAATTGACTCACTCCAGCTTCCTCCTATCTTTGTTTCCACAGCTTAGAAGTCAAAACAATATCTTCCTAATCCTTTATGATTTCAAAGGGCTTGCCCATAAATGGTCTCATTTAATCCCCAAATAAACTTTATGGTGAAGAGATTATGCAATCCTATTTTACAGATGAAGAAATTGAGATTCAGAGAGGTGAGACAAGGTCTCATGGAGATTTCTGAAATATTTGCCTCTTCTGATAGCTAATAGTCTTCTTTCTTATCAGCTTATCCCTTTAATGAGCCAAAATATTAATTAATTAATTAATTAATCAATTCACTCACTCAACAAGAAATAGTTATCTGTTGGAAGCCTGACATGGGGCCATCTGCAGAGTATGAGTACATATGGTCCCTTATCCTGGAAAAGTGCTCTGTTAAAGAAGATATTTGCTTGGAAGGGCTTCCCTTCCCAAATGAAAGTCAAGGATTAATGATGTGAAAGCCACCTAGGACTCTCCTTTCCCCTTATCAAAGATGAATTTGATGTTTGAAAGTACATCAGCCCTCCTATGACCATGTTGTAACAAACCAACATGGGCCTGAGTCCTTGATGATATTTTTAAATCCCTGGGTTACCTATATCCACCAGACTTCTTGTTATGAGAGGGGGAAAAAAACCCTTAAATGTTTAGGCTTCTGTGAATTGGATTTTCTGTTACCCACAGTTGAAAGGATTCCCAAGTGATTCAATCAATGAACTATTCTGGTGACCGACTCATACACAAATTATTTGTATTAGAGTTCTTAGCTCTTGCCTGCCTAGCCCAGCCACTTCTGAGGGACTGTACCTCATCCATAGCTCCCATTTCTGAAATGGCAAATGGAATGATTGAGTTCTGTATAGGATCTTTCTCCCCATGGACAAGGCTGATCCTAGGGTAGCCAGCTACAGATCTGCCAATGAACTACAGCCTTGGGCCTTCTGTGGAAAATGACAACTGGAGGGACTGGAGTTCTTTTTCAGAAATCTGGAATTTAAAATTGAGAGAATGAGTCAGTGAGCTCAGAGAGCTGAGTTGAGTGAGGGTCACAGAGAGGGTTTGGGGCTGGAATGTATGATATAGACCATATGCAAGTTGAAATCATGAGAAAGCTGGTCATGGGGAGAGGTTCAGAGAGAGGCAGAGATACTCAAGAGAAGCGCAGAGTAAGTGATACCTTGGAGATTCCTGATGGGGTACTGATTCCATAATGCCCTGTCATAAGTCATCTCTTTTTTGGGGCAATATGAGTGAACCTCTGTTCTTATCCCCAAATAAGCTCTAACATACTAGACAATAAGAACTATATTTTGAGTTAAATTTTAAATATCTTATAATCCCTCTTTCCTTATATGTGTAGTGCAAAAGATATATATGTGTGTGTGTGTGTTATATATATATGTACATATATATATTTATTTATTTACAATACATTGGGATTATATGTGAACAACACCTAGCACAGAGCTTAGCACATAGCCACAATTTTATGAATATTAATTCCTTTCTATTTCCTAACAACTAGGGCTATACAGAAGTAGAACGGACTACTTGAAAGGAAGTATACAAGTAGAAATGTGACCACATATATTAAGCTTTGGATTGATGGGTAAATTAGTGATCCTTTACTTGCTTTTTCCCAAGATTCCTTGGCTCTCCATGCCTCTGATTGAACCAGCTTCTCCAAGTAAACCAGTCTATTTTCTTTGTCTTGTCTCAATCACCACAAGAGAATGGGTTAAAAATGAATGGTTATACCTAAGACATATGCCCACCCTACTCTATGCCAGACTGGATCCATATAGGTTGAAAAAGTGTTGGTTCCACAGAGGAAGAGACGGAGAGCAGGCAGCAACAGGATATGTCCACTTCAATAGGTCATTTTGTCTTTTGTGTTTTTCTAACTCTCCCTGAACAATAACTAGTTGAATAATAACTAATATTTTTTAGGGGTTCACTATTTGCATGGCACTCTGCTAAATGCTTTCCATAGACCACCTCATTTAATGCTCACAGCAGTCCAAGATGTAGGTACCCTTCCATTTTACAGAAGGGTGATTAAGCACAGAGACATTGCATAATTTGCTTATAGTCACGCAGCTGGTATGTAGTCAAGATGGAACGCCAGTAGTGTGATTTCTCATCCCACAGGAAACCACAGAAAATAAAGAAGCTGATGCAGGGGTCATAGAGTTAGAAAAATCTTTCTGATTAGACATCCATGGTTGACTATAATAAGCAAGAGAGGCTACCTTTCTACCCCCAGTAAAAGAACTCAAAAAATAGCTCCCTTCTCAGGTTGAATTATTTCCTGATCTAAGAGAATACATAGTCATAACCTGCCAAAACTGGAGGAGATTTAGAGAGCTTACAACTAGTTAGTTCTAGACACATTTTGATGGAAATGCTCCCAATTGTGGAATTCTTTCTTTTATAGGTGTTACTCTCAAGCTCAGTAATCATCCACAAAAGATGGATTCCTCCTTGCCCTCAGATAGTTTTCTCTTTCATGTGGCCTATCAGGCCCTTCATGGTCTGCTTCTGGCCTATGTTCCAGTCTTCTCATTTGGCACTTCCATCTCTTCCCTCCTGATTTGAGGTCTGGCCATAGAGAAATCTACACACACACACACACACACACACATATATACACTAATCATAATTCTCAGATCACTATATCATATCAGTATTGGCCTATGCATAACCTTGTTTTATTCTGTTGCTTCATTTGTGCTTTTTTTTTTTTTGTGGTGAGAACATTTAGGTTCTACATTTACTCTTTAATTTTTTTTAAACAGGGAGAGCAGGAGTGGGAGGGGCAAGGGACAAGAGAGGGAGAGAATCTTAAGCAGGCTTCACGCCCAGTATGGAGCCCAATGTGTGACTCAATCTCACAACCCAGAGATCATGACTTGAGCTGAAATCAAGAGTCAGACACTCAACTGACTGAGGGACTCAGGTGCCCTAGTTCCACATCTACTTTTAAATACTGTAATAAAGACCTGTGGAGCTGAAATTCTTTGATTACTCTAAAATATGCTGTTGTTATTACCACGGAGCTTTTACATTCTCTTTACTCTGCCTGAAATTCTTTCCATGACACCACAATGCTCTCCAATGTCCTTGAGATCTATATTTAAAAAGTATCCTTGATTTTCTTCTTCCATCTTCAAGACTGGGCTAGGACTCTTCTCTCAACGCTCCCATACTGTTCTGTCCTTTCCCTATAACAATGTGCTATATTGTCTGTTAACTTGTTTATCTCCCACTAGGAGGTACTAGCCTGTGAGCTTATTGAGGAAAAGAATGGCTGGTCTAATATTCCCATCTTAGTGTTTAGCACAGTGCATGGCACATAGCATGAACTCAATATATAGTTCAAAGGTTATTGAACTTTTTCTGTTAAGACCAGATAGTAAATAATCTTTGGCTTTGTGGGCCATGCAGTGTCTGTTGGATTTATTCAACTCTGCCATTGTACTATGAAAGCAGCCATAGACAATATGGAAACATATGGGCATGGCTGTATTGCAATAAAACTTTATTTACAAAGATGAGTGATGGGCTGGACCTGGGCCATAGGCCATAGTTTGCTGACCCCTGCTATAACTGATGAAGAAATGATTGAATAAAAATGAATGAGTGGGACTGAATTTAATCTCACTCATCAGAAAGGAAGTTTCTTTCTTTTGTTTATCACAAAGAACTCTTTATTAGAAAACCTGGATTCTATTTCCTTCATATTACTTAATAGTCTTTTATCTTCTCTAGACTCCCACAGCCTTATCTTTAAATAATAAGCTAAATAATACCTCCTTTGCTTAAAATTTGAAAATGTCAGGACCTTAAGGGTAGGATCTATGCCTTGTTTGTCTTTATCCCCAGAGGTAGGCAGAATTCCTACATGCCTAAAGTTTAATAGGTTGATGAGTCACTTGCTGAATGATTGAAAGGTCAGGGTGAAACAGGTGTTAGGTGACCTAACTAGCAGATAACTGGACCAGATAATTGAGTAAACTGTTAAGATTGAAGAAAAAAAAAGAAACTTTAGAGATCCTGATGAACTATCACTACATAGAAGTTCTTTTAGGTTTAAGAACATGGGATCTTTTGATTCCAAATGACTGAAGACCTCACACAAATTGGCTGAAGCTCAAAAAGAAATTTATTGACACATTGATGTGTCTTGTTTCAGGGGTTCGAAATTCATAGAGGGCCTAGGGTTCTCTATTTCTCTACTTACTTTCTGCCTGATTGGTTTTCTCATCAGGCAGGCTTCACCCATTGGTGGCATACTGAATATATTTGGATTCAAGCTCATAGCCTCACAGCTGAAAAAGCAGTGGAAAATAGGGAGTGTTACTATCTCTCAAAAGTTCCAGGAAATGTGTTAAGGTTGTATATCCCTGGCTTTATTTGGATCAATTGTTCATCCTTGATCCAAACACCATGGCCATGAATGAAACCAATGCCATCTAAACTGCACTGACTGGGAATGAGGGAGGACTGGCTCTCTAGATGCACATGTGGAGGAAGGTGGCAAAAACATGAATTATCCAAAACTGCTATGGTCCTCTCTCAAGAATATGCTCTAATATGGTAACACAAATTGAGCATCCAATATTAGGATGTTTGTGAATTCCCTGAAGACTGTCCAGGGACCTTAACTTAGGAAGAGAAGATAATTAAGCTTAGTCTCAGTCTCTCTTTCCAGTGTATGACCTTTTCCAGATGCTAAATTATTATTAACATTTGCATTTCTAAGAAAAAAGAATATGTACATTAAGAAAATCTTTGTTTTAGAATAGCTTTAGATTTAAAGAAAAATGATGAAGATAGAACAGAGTTCCTATACACACCACACTCAGTTCCCCCTATTGTTAACGTCTTACATTGTGGTAATGGTATATCTATAACAATTAATAAATCAATACCAATACATTGTTATTAACCAAAGTCCAAAATTTCCTTAGTTTTCACCTACTGGCCCTTTTTTCCTTCCAGAAGCCTATCTAGGATACAGCATTACATTTGATTATTACATCTCCTTATGTTCCTCTGGGCTGTTAACATTTTTCAGGCTTTTCTTGTGTTTTATGACCTCGACAGTTTTGAGAAGTATTTGGCAAATATTTTGTAGGATGTGACTCAGTGTGGCTGTGTTTGATGTTTTTCTCATGATTAGAGTAGGATTATATTTCTTGGGAGGAAGACTTTACCCCAGAGGTAAAGCGCCATTTACACCACATCACATCACATCAAGGGTACAGACCATCGAGGTGACTTATTATCTCTGTTGATGCTGACCTTGATCACCTGCCTGAGGTCATGTTTGCCAGATCTCTCCTCTCTAAAGGCGAAATATCAGAAAGGGAGACAGAACGTAAAGACTGCTAACTCTGGGAAACGAACTAGGGGTGGAAGAAGGGGAGGAGGGCGGGGGGTGGGAGTGAATGAGTGACAGGCACTGGGGGTTATTCTGTATGTTACTAAATTGAACACCAATAAAAAATTAAAAAAAAAATAAAGGCAGTCTTTGTTCTCACTGTCTTTATTGGATGCTTTGGAAGAAAGTCAGTATGTCTAGTCCACACTTCTCCAAGGAGCCCTGGTTTCTTCTATTGGAGAGTGGTATTTAGAAACTAATATTGGGTGCTAGGTGTGCTCAGTATGTACATTTTTAATAGTAAAATTATTCTAAAAAGTTAATAACTAAAAAACCGGTTGATTTCTCTCATAGTCCTTCCCATAAAACGTAAAGCCTTCTAAATTGTTTCTTCTGTTTTTCCCCTCTTCCATATTACTAATAATGTGTTTATACTGGTATTGTTTGATTGATCACTCTGATCACCCCCTATTGATCTCCTATAAGGGTGAATTGGGTTTGGCTTTCTTGCACCTTCACTCCCCTTCTTCTCTGCCCATCTTCTCAATGTATTCATATCACAATTTTGTGTTTATTTATTTTTTTAAAGATTTTTATTTATTTATTCATGAGAGACACACAGAGAGAGAGAGGAAGAGACGTAGGCAGAGGGAGAAGCAGGCTCCATGCAGGGAGCCCGATGCGGGACCAGATCCCGGGACTCCAGGATCACGCCCTGGGCCGAAGGCAGGCGCTCAACCGCTGAGCCACCCAGGCACCCCCAACAACTTTGTGTTAAACTAGTAGCCAGACTTTACATTATCATGACCATATAACTATCTTTCACATTGAACAAATGTAGTATAATTACATATTTTTTCTTGTACAATATTTTAACTTTCCTGAGTGTAATAATTGTCTCATGTTTTCCTTTTCTTAATTTTCCAAGTGTTTATCAAAATTCATCCCGGGGTGTTTGGGTGGATCAGTCAGTTAAGTGGATGCCTTCAGCTCAGGTCATGATCCCAGGGTCCTGGGATTGAGCCCGTACCAGTTCTCTGCTCAGCGGGGAGTCTGCTTCTCTCTCTGCCCCTCCCCCCACTTTCTCTCTCTCTCTCTCTTTTTAAGATTATTTATTTATTTATTCATGAGAGACACAGAGAAAGAGAGAGAAGGAAAGAGAGAGAGAGAGAGAGAGAGAGAGAGAGGCAGAGACACAGGCAGAGGGAGAAGCAGGCTCCATGCATGGAGCCTGATGTGGGACTCGATCCTGAGTCTCCAGGATCAGGCCCTGGGCTGAAGGTGGTGCTAAACCGCTGGGCCACCCAGGCTACCCACTCTCTCCTTCTTTCAAATAAATAAATAAATAAAATCTTTTAAAAAATCACCTCAAATGATTCAACCCCTTTCTGTTAAAGATCTGTTGAACCTATTTTCAAAATATCTAAATGCATGAGACAATCTACCAGTTACACTCATCACCACCACTCCAAACCTTATTCCTCTGCCCTTCTGTTCCAGCCTGTTCTGCTGGTTTTTGTAACTAGTCTGCAAGGATGCTTTCCCTTTACCTCCAATGAACTTCCTAGAATTTACACCCTTGTATTGTTTCCTCTACTTGAATAACTTACTTTTTGACCAACAGAATGCAGTGGAAATGATACTGAATCACATGTAGGTTTAGGTCATAACCTTTGCAGAATCTTCCTGAGCCTGTTGAAATGCTCATTTTTGAAAAAGCCAGATATTATGTAAGAAATTCACTTACTTTCAGACTACCATACTGTAAGGAAGCTCAAGATGCCTTGTGGAAAGCCCATGTGGAAAGTCAGGGCTGCTTGTCCAGCTCTTAGGTCTTCTAGTCATCCTGTCAATTTGCTAAACATATGAGGGAAAAAGTCATCTTGGATGTTATCTTTTTCATATTGAAGACTTTCCATACATGTCTTGGATCCTTGGTTGTCTATTCACTTTTAAAGTGACACACTTAAAACTAATTAGGAGTGTTGCATGCATGACTGAGGCTGATGCACTGGTTACTTTATTGAAGGTGAATTGTTCATATTGTTGGGGGACACCTAAATATCAATGTTTGTGTTTTATTGGGGTCATTCAGTTTATCCAGAGATTAAATTCCCCAGTTTCCAAGGAAGGGGATTCCATAGTTCAATGGGAAGGTTTTCTCTAAGTCTCTCTATTTTCATTCCTTCCTTTTGCTTTTCTAGCTTCTCTGAATCCAGAGCCTCATCCAATATTTGTATTTTCACCAAAACTTTTACTCTGTACAATGTTGAATGTCTGAGACTCATTTGACTGGTTACAATCAAATGAGAACTATTTTTTAAATCTAGAGCGTTTGTACATTCTTAAATTTCCTCTATGGGGCTGGGTGGCACTTGGCCGGTCACGGGTATGGGTAGTCTCATGGCTGTATTACCCTAAGGATCACAGGTCAAAAGAGGGTGTAGTGATTAGGGGCATGGGTTTTGGGATCAGAGAAACTTGGGCTTGAGTCTTTTTTTTTTTTCACACCTTCTTAACTTTCAATGTAATTTATGTAGCTCCCTCAGTTTTCTAATGTGTTAAATGGGAAAAATATTATCTATTTCTTAGGGTTGTGAGAATTAAATAATACATCTGTATCATGTAGCAGAGTGTGTGGTATATAGCTAAGCATTCAGTAACCAATGATGATGATCTAAGTCTATTTAATTAATCAATCAATTAATTAATTTTTAAGTAGGCTCCATGTTCAGCATGGAGTCCAACATGAGGCTTGAACTTAAAACCCTGAGATTAAGACCTGAGCTGAGATCAAGAATTGGATGCCCAATTGACTGAGCCACTCGGGTGCCCCTAAGTCTATTTTAGAAAACACACCTAGTTGATTTGATTCATCCTCTAACTGGTTCTTGGATAGATTATTGAATCTATAGAGTCCAGCCTTGTAACCTGGTTCATGAATTATCTTTTATGCTCTTCCCCATCAGGTGGCCTCACTTAAAAAGTGGTAGAATTGGTTCCTGATCATGGGTTTCCTTGTTACCTGAGCCCATCCTGTCATGGCCACAGTATGCCTCTTCTATTGAGTTCTTCTTTCCTTGTCTAGTAAACTCTAATGATGATTTTGGCCTATGTGATGGTTGATTGCAGTTCTGCTTTTCTTTCTCCATTATCAGGGTAAAGGGAACAAAGGTCTGAGTGATGGAGAACCAAGTGAATCAGGTAAAGGTTGCAGAGCCCAATTGTAGTCTAGCTTTCCTTTGGCCCAATGAGGAGCCTATGTTTGAATAGCTGCCAATGAGGAGAGTTAATTGCATTTTACTATAAGCTGCACAGTAGCCAGGAGGACTGTAGCTCATGCACAGCTCACACATGCTCACATACAGAAGCACATGCATGGATGCTAACACGTAGGTGGGAAACCCCTCAATACACATGGACAAAAGAATATAGGTGCAACCTGACTATCCATGCACACATTTACACATATGCTAGTGGCTAGGAGAAAAGTGCTCAGCACATTTTATCATACATCCCAGATTGAGGGAGACCATTCAGGAGGGGGGAAAAGGAAGATTATGAGGCAAAAAGAGAAATGAAACTAAATGATCCTGCCCCGTCAGCATTCACTGGAGTATAAGAAATGGACTTGGGACAGACAGACAGACTCCTGGGCCCTGCCAACAGTCAAAATGTCCAAAGGGCCTCTTATTCTCTGGCTGCTGATTGAGCTCGGGCGGCTTTTTCTGAGTAAGTGTTCTGAATCCTTCCATGCAGGAGTCTCTGGAGAGCTTGGCATCCCCTGATGGGTTTCCATGGCTGATTGGGCCTTGGTAGAGCAGTTGCCTGCTTCCCTCATGCTTCCCTCCAGGCTTCCTTCTTTGGAGGGTCTCTCCCCTTCCCTGTTACACAGGGTTTTATCCTGACACCAGTTTTGGAGTTTTAGGATGGGATAATCTGTGTTCAAATCAGAAATGACCATTTAAGAAGAAACACAAAATAAGGGGTCAGATGAGATGGGGAAAAGAAATTTCCTCTGCAGATGTTATTAGCACAGTCAGAGCCGGGGGAATTTGTTCTGTAGGAGCTCTTTATGATAATTCTTATTTTTCTCTTTATTTTCAGGAGTTGTAGTTTGTTTTCCTGTTTGTTTTACTTTGTTGGGGACGAGGCTTCAAGGTGATGTTTCTTTTCTGCACATTTTTTTTTTCCAGTTTTGAATGATGCAGAGGTCTGCACCCATTTTGGGCCACCTTAGACTTCTATGTCCTGGCAGCATAGGGCAAAATGCTCTGCAATGAGCTGCGGTTGTGTCTCAGTCACTAATCGTTAATGCTGGGAACATATGGAAATTGCTCTGGCTCTTCTGTGTATGAAATGAGGGACTCAGATAAGACAAGTTTGAACAATCCATGACCCTAGAACTAAACAGTATCTAATGTCCCTAGCACTTTTTTTTTTAGCACTTTTAAAAGTTCATAGTTATTTGCACGTGATCTTTCAAATGTGCTGCGTGAGAAAACACCAACATTCCAAGGAAAACAAATGTGTTCTTTCTACCCTTCAAACCTTTGCCATACTGTTATTTTCTGCCTTTCTTTCCTCTGTAACTGTATGCATTCTCAGGTTTCCACCCAAGTAAGGCTTTTCCTGAGCACCCAGAGCCTCTGGAAGGTTTAGAGTTTAGGTGTTTCTGCTCTGAGTTCCTATCTCCCATGGAGTCACCCATCAGAGATCTTGTCGCCCTGTAGTAACAAACTTGTCACCCTGTAGTAACTGATCATTTAACTGCCTCTCTCTCCCCAGATACTCTGTAGGAGTTAACAGAATGAAGGCAGCCCCTGTCACTTTCTTTATTAGTGTCTTCACTGGTCTTTATCTTGTCCCGAGTAAGTTGAGGTGTGGAGGTTTTATTTTTATTTTTATTTTTTTTTAATTTATTTTTTATTGGTGTACAATTTACTAACATACAGAATAACCCCCAGTGCCCGTCACCCATTCACTCCCACCCCCCACCCTTCCTCCCCTTCTACCACCCCTAGTTCGTTTCCCAGAGTTAGCAGTCTTTACGTTCTGTCTCCCTTTCTGATATTTCCCACACATTTCTTCTCCCTCCCCTTATATTCCCTTTCACTATTATTTATATTCCCCAAATGAATGAGAACATATAATGTTTGTCCTTCTCCGACTGGCTTACTTCACTCAGCATAATACCCTCCAGTTCCATCCACGTTGAAGCAAATGGTGGATATTTGTCATTCCTAATAGCTGAGTAATATCCCATTGTATACATAAACCACATCTTCTTTATCCATTCATCTTTCGTTGGACACCGAGGCTCCTTCCACAGTTTGGCTATCGTGGCCATTGCTGCTATAAACATTGGGGTGCAGGTGTCCTGGCGTTTCATTGCATTTGTCTCTTTGGGGTAAATCCCCAACAGTGCAATTGCTGGGTCGTAGGGCAGGTATATTTTTAACTGTTTGAGGAACCTCCACACAGTTTTCCAGAGTGGCTGCACCAGTTCACATTCCCACCAACAGTGCAAGAGGGTTCCCTTTTCTCCACATCCTCTCCAACATTTGTTGTTTCCTGCCTTGTTAATTTTCCCCATTCTCACTGGTGTGAGGTGGTATCTCATTGTGGTTTTGATTTGTATTTCCCTGATGGCAAGTGATGCAGAGCATTTTCTCATGTGCATGTTGGCCATGTCTATGTCTTCCTCTGTGAGATTTCTGTTCATGTCTTTTGCCCATTTCATGATTGGATTGTTTGTTTCTTTGGTGTTGAGTTTAATAAGTTCTTTATAGATCTTGGAAACTAGCCCTTTATCTGATATGTCATTTGCAAATATCTTCTCCCATTCTGTAGGTTGTCTTTGAGTTTTGTTGACTGTATCCTTTGCTGTGCAAAAGCTTCTTATCTTGATGAAGTCCCAATAGTTCATTTTTGCTTTTGTTTCTTTTGCCTTCGTGGATGTATCTTGCAAGAAGTTACTATGGCCGAGTTCAAAAAGGGTGTTGCCTGTGTTCTCCTCTAGGATTTTGATGGAATCTTGTCTCACATTTAGATCTTTCATCCATTTTGAGTTTATCTTTGTGTATGGTGAAAGAGAGTGGTCTAGTTTCATTCTTTTGGATGTGGATGTCCAATTTTCCCAGCGCCATTTATTGAAGAGACTGTCTTTCTTCCAATGGATAGTCTTTCCTCCTTTATCGAATATTAGTTGACCATAAAGTTCAGGGTCCACTTTTGGATTCTCTATTCTGTTCCATTGATCTATGTGTCTGTTTTTGTGCCAGTACCACACTGTCTTGATGACCACAGCTTTGTAGTACAACCTGAAATCTGGCATTGTGATGCCCTCAGATATGGTTTTCTTTTTTAAAATTCCCCTGGCTATTCGGGGTCTTTTCTGATTGAGGTGTGGAGGTTTTATTATGCTACAGTTTGTTGGAGACTGTGTCCACGTTCCCTGCTACTTGTCAGACACTGATTGTGTGGGCTTCTCCAATCCTGCCTGAAGGAAGCAGCACCTTCAGAGAGAATGGTGTGTTGTTCATTTTTCATTTGTGCCTTTGCTAAAATGACCAATGTAGAAGAGACTGCTCAGAATCACCAAGGAGCAATCAGGGCTGGATGTGCTCTTAAAAGATGTAGAAGGAGGGGCGTCTGGGTAGCTCAGTTGATATAAATGTCTGCCTTCACCTCAGGTCGTGATCCCAGAGTCCTGGGATCAAGCCCGATGTCAGGGTCTCTGCTCAGTGGGAATCTGCTTCTCCCTCTTCCTTTGCCACTCTTCCCCTTGCTTGTGCTCTCTCTCTCTCTCTCTCTCAAATAAATAATAAATAAAAATCTTTTTTAAAAAAAGATGTGGAATGAAACACTTTATAAATAGTGAAACTGAGACCCAGGTTGGTAAAGGGTCTTTCTAGAGGTCACCAGCTGGAGAAGGAAAACAGCTGACACCAGAATCTTGGTTGTACCTACCATCCTGGGCAATTTCTTTTTTTTAATTTAAGATTTTATTTATTTATTCATGAGAGACACACAGAGAGAGGCAGAGACACAGGCAGAGGGAGAAGCAGTTTCCTGCCCAATGTGGGATTTTATCCCAGAACCCCAGGATCATGCCCTGAGCCAAAGGCAGATGCTTAACCACTGAGTCACCCTGATGCCCCTCCTGGGTAATTTCCAAAGATGGGCGTTGATTTGATGCCACTGATCCCTCTGCTCCAAAATGCTTTTGTAATGGCAAGCAACAGCTTCTTGTCCTATTTCTAAATTCTGAAATGCCTGGTTACTTGTACTAATACTTTATTAATTTCATGTGGCATTTGATACTTCATTGCATGTGAACCTCCAAACTATTTCTGAAGCAAGTATTATATATCTCCTTTGTCTTTCGATGATAATGAGGTCAGGATTATTGTGGCTTTCCTCCAAGAACACAAAAGCAGTATCTGGCAGAATGAGGTTTACAATGTAAGCTCAATGAGTGTTTTTCTGCCACACCAAATTGCCCACTTCCTTTTTTTAATATTAATTTTTAATCAGATCAGTAATATAGAAATACCCTTAATGAAAAATATAATAGCCATTATAAAGCTAAAATTCCTTTGACTACTACCTCCAGCCCCACTTCCTTTCCTCTGACCACAGAGGTGACTGGTACAATGAGTTGAGTGTATATCCCACCAGACACTCTTCTTTTCTTTATTTTTTAAAGATTTTATTTATTTTATTCATGACACACATACACACACACACACACACACACACACACACACAGGTAGAGGGAGAAGCAGGCTCCATGCAGGGAGCCCTATGTAGGACTCGATCCCAGGTCTCCAGGATCACACCCCGGCTGAAGGTGGGGCTAAACCGATGAACCACTGGGGCTGCCCTCTTCTTTTCTTTAAATTCAATTTGCCACATATAGTATAACACCCAGTGCTCATCACATCATGTGTCACCAGACACTTTTCTATGCATTTACCTTCATATGTCTGTGCCCACAAAAAAATGCAAATTGTTTTATTTATGTAATCAGATGTTTTTTATATTTTATGTGTTGTTTTGAATTTGCCCTTTTCATGCATTAAAAAGGTTTGGAGTTTTCATGTCAACCGATATAGATCTCTTTACTTCCACTAACCTTGGAATGATTACAGGGAATGAATGATTCATTCACAATTCCTTGGAATGCGTATGCCAGTTTTGCCATTCCCCATGCATACGTTGTTCATTTCCTCCACATATATGTGAAAGCTGTAGCAAACATTTGCAAACAGGTTTCCTTGTGCAGGCGTGTTTTTCCAGGGTGGATAACAAAACACAAAATCGTTAAGGCTTACCTCGGATACGTGCATGTTCAGTATTAACGGAACTGCCAGGCTGCCCCACAGTGTGGCTATACCAATTAACCTACCAATTCATTCCAGTATACTCTAGTAGCCTATGTCATTTCCTAGATCCCTGTCTGGCCAACCTTGATATTATTGGCATTCTAAATTTTTGCTAGTCTTAGAGGGGAAATTTCCTGGCTGCACACATTTTCTCATCTATGCCTATTCTGTCTGCTGTCAATTTTTCTAACTGGTCTTTTCTTACTGAGTAGTAGGATGCCTCCTTCCGTACAGTTATACTGGAAAAATAAACTGTCCAATTTCTAGCAGAAACAATTCCTGAATGTATTTGCTATTAATTTTCCAAATATTCATTGGAACAAGCTCATATTATGGGAGTTGTTAGTGTTGGGAGCATATGTTCTGTGTTGCTAATATAGCTGAAGGTGATGACAATGAATTTCTCATTTATTTTTTTCCTTGTTTCATGGTGAGCAAAAGGCACTTCCAGAGCATTTATGACCATTGAAACATTTCTACTTTAATGAAGTGAAGAAACTGTGGTTTCAGGGAATTCTCCAGGCTGGTCTGAGTTTGGTGACTCTTAGGGTTTGTGCTCATCTTCTTCTAGAGAGGGATATATGAGCATCCCTGACACCTGGGTCAGGGGAAGAACCTGGTACTGCTCGCCATGTCTTATACAACTTAGCCAAATGGATCCACAAAATTAGTGAATGGAGAGTCTCACAGGAAGATTCCTCGGGGAAAACAATAAGCAGGACCTAGGTGCTTCAGAGGGAGCAGGATGGAGTCCTGATGAGCTTCAGCCTGCCTTCCATAGCATTTTTGGGGGGTGAGGGGATTAGAACAATTGCTGATGCTCAGGTAAACCAGTGGACTTAATATTTGCCACAGCGAAAATGTTTCACAGATTCTCAGACATGGAAGCCACGTTAGAAGAGCTTGTCTAGTGGCCCTCAAGCACTGGGCGAGTAGCAAGCTACATCAGAATGACTTGGAGAATTTGGTTATTTATATTTATTTCCATAGGTGTTGGCCTCAGATATTCTGATTCAGGATTGGGCAATAAAATTTGCATTTTTTAGCAAGCTCCCTGGGTCATGCTGGGTCATGCTGATAAGCAGCCAAAGCTGGGAAAGATAACTACTTCATTTTAGAAATAGTGATACCTTTCATCTCACACAGCTAATTTGGTAAGACTAAGCTTCCAGCATTTCTGTATGTCACAGCTGCCATTCTATCTAATTCCTGTGGTCCCTTCCAGTTTTAACATTAAAAAGTTTTCATGCTTCACCTAACTTTATATTCTTTAACAACAAATAAATAGTCCAGAGCAATTAATTTCTGTATCCAGTACCGAAAGAAGAGATGGACAGCAGAATGTAGTTCAACAGCTTATCTTACTGCCACAGCATTCTCCAGGTAGAGGAGGAGGGAGTCCCATTTGTTCAGTAGCACATACTCACCGCTTATTGAGATACAGTGGGTAGAATGCTGGTTTTGGATCTGCTCATATGAGTTAGTGGAATTGGATGAGCTTTTTCATTGTAGAATTTTTTGGTTTATTGAATAGTACTCAAGATCAAAATTTTTAAATCAGGAAAAAGATCTTGTTGTAGAGAGAGTTCAGAGACTCAGCAGCAGCTAAGGGCACATCGGAATTTAGGCTAAAAAATATATACACTACGACTCTTTTCATCTTTCTGGAAGCATCTATCTATACAAACAGCATGTAGCATATTTGAAGGATTTTAGTACCACACAACCTACTTTTCTCATCTTTCCTCACAGCTCCAGCTGCATCAGAGACTGTGAGAGCATTTTTGGGTCAGTCAGTGATTTTGCCCTGTACCTACTCATCCTGGTCTCAAAATAGCAACAGCATGTGCTGGGGCAAGGGTGAGTGTCCCAAATCCAAATGCAATGATGAGCTTCTCCACACCAATGGGAGGAAGGTGCTGTCCAGGAAGTCATCAAAATATGAACTTCGGGGCAGTATCCGGAGAGGTGATGTGTCCTTGACCATCTTCAACACCAATGAAGGTGACAGCGGTGTGTACTGTTGTCGCGTAGAGGTGCCTGGCTGGTTCAACGATGTGAAGAAGAACATTCACCTGCAGCTGAGTAGAGGTGTGTGCACAAAGTGGGTTGTGTTTGTGGGAGGACAGATCCAACAGTTAACGAGGAATGGATTCAGTGGGTGGTGCGGCTGTAGGTGCTTACATGTGAGTGGGCAGATTAAATCTAAGACACGTCACTATGGCTGGAGCAGCCAAGTATGGAGCAAATGCCTATGGCAGCTAAGAAGACCACAGAAATTAATGAGTGGAGAGTCCAGGGGAAGACAGTCAGTGAATTGCAGGGTCAATATGCAGAGGGCATCTGCTTCTTGTCTAGGAGATTGTCACTTCACAGAAATCTGTGTACATGTTCTCAGATCTCCCGGTTTTTATGTGCACAGCATAAAAATATGCATGTTGGCAAAGGTTAAAAAATAACTACCATGTAAACTAAATAAAATGGGTCCATGGGTCAACTTCAGCCCATCAGCCAATAATTTGTGACTTCCAGCAGTGGGAAAAGGGCGTGAGATTTGGAGACAGTCACAACAGTTTTCAGGTGGCCCTTCCTTCTGTTCCTATTATTTGCTTTTGATGAATTTGGAATATGTTGGAACTCTTAAAGATTGGAGCTGCATGGAAGGCAGTCTATGGTTGAATTGTGCTAACGGTAATCACCTTTCCTGCTTGCCTGCAATGGAGCCTCTCAGGGTAAGCTCTGTGTTCAACCTGCATCAAAGATAGAAGGTTCTTGTGCTCTGTTCCTAACTGGGTAGGCATCTTGGAAGGCAGAGTCATACCGTTATAGCCATATACTTAACAAGATTCTCAGGTGACTCCAATGCACTCTAAATTTTGTGAACAACTTATACGGTTGCTTCTCATTAGACGACTTTCATACACATTAGTATATTTTTTTCTAAAGGCGACTTTGTGATACAGAAGTTATTTTTCTGATTTATGAAGTTTTTTTGAAGTTAAATGATGCTAATCCAAGCCTTCTCTTTTCCAGCCTGGTATAACCAGCTATTATTTTATAAAATACTTGTCGAACTCAATATCTATGGGTCATTTCTAAGGTGACTGGAATCTGTTAGAGTTAATTGAAATCTTGCATATTCAAGAGAGGGAAGCATATATAGAATAACTATGGCTGATGAACCGAAATTCAAATGTTAGGGGTGAGTGGTGTTGGCATAAACTTTTCTTTAATATCTGAAAGAGATTACATTCTTACCCCATGCTGCATATTTTGGGCTCACTTTTTTTAGATTTTAATTTTATTTTATTGTGGAAAGAACATCTAAGATAAGTTCTACTAACTTAACCATTTTTCAAGTGTACATTATTGTTAACTGCAAGTACGATGCTGTACAGCAGAACTCTGGTGTTTCTTCATCTTGCTTGACTGAAATTTTATGTTTGGGTTTTTAAAAAAGATTTATTTATTTATTCATGAGACACACACACACACACACACACACAGACATAGGCAGAGGGAGAAGCAGGCTCCCTGCAGGGAGCCTGATGTGGGACTTGATCCCAGATCCCACCACAATCATGCCCTGAGCTGAAGGCAGACACTCAACCGCTGAGCCACCCAGGCATCCCTTGGATTCACTTTTGATGCAATTGTTCATTTGCTCATTGATGCAATGTTTTTGGAACACCTACTATGTACCCAACCCCGTGGTTGGTATTAGATTTGTTGCAGAAAACAAAATAAACCCCAGATTTCCCCTCATGGAGCTTACAAATCCAGTGGGAGAAGCAGGTGTTAAACCACAATCATTAGATAAAATCTGCAGTTATGTAATTCAGCAAATGCTGTGAAGGTAAAGTATGAGAGCACAAAACCCAGAAACCTAATTATGATGGCAGAAAATGGGTGACCTCCCATAGCAGTGTCCTTTTAGCTGTAACAAGAGGGTTCAGTAGGAGCCAGCCTAATGAAGGGAGAGGCTAGGAAGCCATCAGCACAAAGTCCCTCCTGTGTGAGGTCATTGTTCAGAGAGATGAAGAAGGGAGAGTGGGCTGGGGAAAAGCAAGAAGAGTAGAGCAGAGACCTGAGATTGGAAAGAAAGAGCCAGATCACGTGGAGTTTTATGGGCCGCGTTTGGGTTGGGTCCGTTATCTGAAGAGCACAGAGGACCCAGTAAAAAGTTCTAAGCAAGGGATTAACATAATTATTTGTCATTTAAAAAGATTATTTCAACCAATGTGTGAAGAACTGATTAGAAAGTCAAAAGTGGAGGCAAGAAACCCAACTTTCATGGGCATATGGACCAGGGACCAGTGGACCAGATAAGGGCAGCAGGAATGGAGAGAAGTGGACAGATCCCACATGTATTTGTATGGTTTCCCTTTTCTTCCATCTTCTATTGGTTACAGCCCCGACAACCACACACTCAACAACACATCTCCCAAAAGCCACCTCTGCTGTGAGGACAGCCACAACTGCGCTTCCAACAATGGCTATGAATATACCTGAGCTCACAACCAGAACACCACTCCAGACAAGAACCACCACTGCTCTCACAACAGTGGCAACTACATGCCCTCCAACGAGAACCTTACTTCCTGAAGCAACCACAGTTCTTCCAACAGCTGAGTTTTCCACAGAAGGGCCTATCCTCACTGCAGGTACATGGTACATTTGGCCATTGTCTCCCTTCTGCCAGTAAGCTGTATCTTGGGTCCCTTAAAACAGGGTTCTTTTTACTGAATGGGGCAGTTCAGAGACTTGCTCTTGGGTCTGTGTGTGTATATGTGTGTGTATATTGGTTTGCTAGGGCTATCATAACAAACCACAGACTACAGGACTTAATTTATTTTATTTTCTCAGATTTATTTTCTCATAGTACTGGAGACTAGAAGTCTGAGATAACAGAGTCAGTAGGGTTGATTTCTTCTGGGGCCTCTTTCCTTGGCTTCAGATGGCAGCCTTCTCCCTGTGTTTTCACATGGTCTTCCCTCTGTCAGACTCCAGTTTCATTCTTCCAGGGGTTAAGTCTCCACCTGGGTGTTAGAGAATGGTTGAAGAAAGGCCTCCACATGCCTTAAAATAAACCTTGATGATTAACTAGTTCTACCTTTGTTTCTTCCTTCCATTTTTCTTCCATCCCTCCCTTCCATTTTGATCCTTTTCCCCCTTCTCCCTCCCCTCAGTCCTTTTGGATCCTGCATCTTGGACCCTCATTGATTTACTAGGTCCATTACTTATAGGGCTTATCAAAGTTCCCACCATGTTTCAACCTCTAATTCTGATGTAAGAATATTGGAAAACCATTAAGAGATAGCATGAAGGTTTCTTAGGTATCTCAGCTGCCTCAGCAAGGCCTGGATAATTTAAAAAGCTTTATAATATTGAACTGGCTAATTCTGTTATACTGTGAGTAGTCCCCTAAAGTCCATGAATCATAAACCAGTCAATTTTTGTACATATTTTTTATTCTTTCGGACTTTACAATAATCAAGTTGAAATATAACATTTGTAGTTTTCTCCCCTTGATCCTAAAAATTACTTGCAGTCCTTGAAGGAAACCTGAAATGTATTAAAAAAAAAACACACAAAAACAGCTATAAAAATAGCCCTGAATCCCACCACTCAGCACAAACACTTTTTTTTGTTGTTGTTCTGTTTAATTGAACTTTTTTTCTCTTCCAGCGTCAGAAACTTTCTTTCTCTCTAGTGACTCTGAGAGAAGCACTGAGGTACCTTCTGGAAACATTGCCTTATTTACATCCCAAGGTAGGTGAACACTTGCTTGCTTTTTCTTTTCCTTATTTTTTGCACCGAGGAGAGTCAAATGTTGAATCAGATGATTAGAGATGATTTTTGGGTCCTGAATGCCATGAACCCCACCAAAGGCAAATTAGACAGCATTTGTGGTTCATTCATTCTTGTGGCTTTGAGAGAGAAGGGGGGGGGCGAGAGAGAGAGAGAGAGAGAGAGAGAGAGAGAGATTGGGACAGATCTTGATTTGTTTCAGTAATTCTTCTTGGTAGCATATCTCTGAGGTATTTGCCATTCCATTCTAGGTAAGGTAGCACTTAGCTTTCTCATCCTAATTCCAAGCACCATGATCTTTGTAGATCTCCTTGAGGGATGTCCTCACTTGACTCACTGGCTTTCTGTAGTAGAGGAGGAATTCTTTCATTCCTGACCTTTCATCCATCCATCAAGGTTCTTTATGTATTTACTAGGGCCCAAGGGCAGAGAACACCTTAAAAGTAAGGTATGATTCACATCTCTGGGGGTATAGAACTTCCCAACCTTGGCTCCCTATTCTACCACTTTTTGCCAGGAGTCTCTGGCCTTGATTTATTCCCAGGTTAGTTGGAGAGTTATGTAACTTTATGCATATAATGGCCATAGGCAAGTGGCTGGCGCGTTAGTAAGTGCTCAAGTGGTAGGTATTACTTAATGGGGCTTATAACCAAGTAGAAGAAAGCAGGCATCTATAGAGTAAATAAATAAATCCAATCTTGTGTTAGTACAATATAAAGAGGTAGTATGGTAGGTAGGGTGGTTCTTGTGTGTGCTCTGGCATCAGACTACCTGGGTACTACTTCTGCTTCCCATCTGCTAGGTGACTCTGGGAAAGTTGTTTTATCTCTCTGGGCCTTGGCTTCCTCATTGGTAAAATGAGAATAATAATAATACCTATCCTGTGTCTCTTATTGAGGATTAAATGAGAAGATGCATGGAGATCACTTAGAACAGTGTTGGCGTGTACTAAATTCTTAGTAAACATTAGCTCTTCTTCTTCTTCTTATTTTTTTTTTTAAGATTTTACTTATTTATTCATGAGAGACACACACACACACAGAGGCAGAGATACAGGCAGAGGGAGAAGCAAGCTCTGCACAGGGAGCCTGCCTGACATGGGACTCAATCCTGTGTCTCCAGGATCACACCCTGGGCTGAAGGTGGCGCTAAACCACTGAGCCACCCAAGCTGCCCTCTTTTTTTTTTTTTTTTTTAATAACAGAAGTTACTTTAGGGGACAGTGAGGCACTGAAAATAAAAAAGACAGGTGTTTACCTAAGTTTGTTTTCTCTTTTCCTTTTTTATTTTTTCCAGAATCTGAAGATTGGGTTCTCCAGTCAACATCCCAGGTGTCCAAGTGGGAAATGAGTGACTCAGTGACTTTTCCTCAAACAGGAGGTAAGGGGCTGTGCTCCTGAGAGTGGTTTTGTCTGGGGCCATGGGAACAATCTGATCTGTCATTTGCCTGCTTGTCTTGGGATTCGGCTATTTTGGTTCCATTGTGGTTACACCCTACATCATCCCACAAGCTAGGATGAAAGTGAAACCTGCTAACAGCATCCATCCTGGCTTCTTCCCTCCTCTGCCTCATTTCTGAAACTTCTTGTTGGGATTCCCCCTCTTTCTTGGCTGCTTCTATCCTGAAGCTAGAAATGCCAGAAAATCATCCATTTATTTAAAAAAAATATTAGTAAGCAATTTATGGTAGGTTGCACAAATATTGCACTAATGTACTTTTGTTAGAGATGCATAAAAACAATAGATAAAAATTCTCGTTGACTGCCTGTCTTGAATCCTAGCCCTTCCTCTGAGATAATCACTGCTATTAGTTGAAGATGAACATTCTTCAGACCTGTTTCTATTTGCTTATGTGAATGTATAGATAGATATAGGAAAATCCGCTTTTGTTTTGTGTGTGGATTAAAAAAAAATCTGACATCGTGTATGCAGCCTTCTGCATCTTGTTTTAGTCACCTAATGTTATATATTGAGCCATTTTCTTCTCCAGGCCAGGTAGATCTGCATCATTGTGTTAAATTGCTGTACAGTATTTTATACCATGGATACTTGTAGTATCTATCACCCACTAAGGGACATTGAGGTCGTTCTAATATTTCATGACCATAAATAGTTTGCAGGGGACATCCTTGTATGTGGGTGCCTTCTAAGTGTCTATGCTGGTGTTTCCCTCACTAGAGGATTGACCAAGAAGGAAAAATGGTAGGCTGAAAGTGATGTGCACTTAAATATAATAGCCATTACAAAATTGCCTTCTGGAAGGGCTTTGCCAATTTATTTTCCCATCCACAGAGTGTCTGCTTTCCTACATCCTCCCTACCTTTGATAGGACCATCTACTTAAATTTTTTCAATTTCCTGAGGGAAAAAAGTCATCTTATGCTTTTGTTGTTCTGATTAACAAAGAGTTTGAGTGTCTTTTTATATGTGCATTAGCCAGAAAGTGACAGTTCTTCAATTCTGTGAGGGAGGCAATGTAATATCACTCACCAAAGGCTCAGAAGACACAATTGGAGGGGACAGGCAAGAGTGAGTGGAAGGGGGATACGTTTTGAAGGAAGGCTATAAATCAAGATGAAATGCAAGTGTGATCTAAAGTTGAAAAGCTTTGACATGCACTATCTCATCCAGCAGGAAGACAGAAAATCTGAACTAGTAGTTGTTAACTGAAGGGAAGCTAGATGCCCAAGATCCAAACCTATTTCTGTGGCATGGGGTGGGGGTGGGAGGCTATTTTCTGGCTGAAGAGAAGGTAGCAACTAGAAAAATGATGGCAGGTGGGCAAAGAGTTTTCAAAATGTTATCATTCATTCCATTTAAATCTTGGACTATTTTACATTAAATTGCAAGGGAACAAGAGGTCATCTTGAGGTTTTACCCTCTTCTGTAATGTCCCTGGAAATTTCATTTCCCTCTTCCTTGATAAATCACTCTCTGGAGGAGAGGGAATACTTGTAGCAACTAAAGGCTGCACTGCTGAAGAGGACCTTGTTATAAGAAGGTCTCTCTCTGTGTAACCTTTACTTATTACGGAAGAAACCAGGATTTATTGAACATGTATTATGTGCTGGTGCAGAGCCAAGCTGTTCTCATGTTGCTACTTCGTTCAATTCCTCTTTGGCAGATGTTCATATTCCTATTTTGTGCAACTTTCCTGAGGCCATGCTGCTATCAGGTGCCAGAAGCAGGAAGTCTAGCCCTGAGTCCATGCTCTTAGATATTATTTTAATTTGCTTTGCCTTCCATTCTGAAATAAAAGTTTATGTTTATTTCATTTACTGTTCTCACATCCCATTGGTTTTAGAAATGAAACCTTTGTAATAATAATTGTACTTCCCATCTGCCGAGGACTTAATTATGTGTCAGGTGCTGTATTAACAGTGTTTAATGTGCATTTTCTGATTTAAGTCTCACAGTGACCTTCTGATCAGGTCAGATATTAATCCCCATTTTTCAGACAAAGAAATGGAGGGTCAGAGAGTTTAGTAGAGATGCTGACACCTATTGAAGTCTCTCTTTGTTTTTTAACACTGTGCATGTTGAGGGCATTACTTCATTTGACTTTTCACAAAATCCTAGGAGATAGATACCATTATTGCCTCCATTTCAGAGTCTGTGAAGGTTGTCTAACTTATCTAGTAACTGGTGGCCTGGGTTTAATTGTATCTGTTCAACTGTGATGCCACTCTGACACTGTGCTGTGCTGTTTCCCTCCCCACCACATCCCGTCCACCCAGTCTCCTCTCTGGGGCCACTTATAGAGTAAGTCAGAATTAGTCCTACTTCTCTATTCCTGTGAAAATGGTTTCAACTCATTTCAGAGGGCCCATATGCCTCTGTGGGATTTCCCCCCTACCCCGGGTAAATATCCCCAATTCCTTCTTCATTTCTTCATGTAATTTTGCATGGCAAGCCTTCCATTGATGAGAGCTGGTTTAAATCCTTCAAGAAGATCTGATCAAAAATTGTTATTCCCTAAAATTAGAGTGACAACTCTTTACCCTCACTCTGTGGCTCCCTAGACTGCAATTCAGAGATGTGGAGGGACTTGCCCAAGATCACATAGCTGAGCAGAGGGAAAGTTGGGACTAAAACCTAGACCCTAGAGATTTTAAACTCTTTCCTGGGTGGAGTTGTCTGTGGATGGGCTGGAGGGTGGTATGAATCCCCTGAAATTACATATATAATTGTGTATATATATGTGCACCCACATCTTTTGGAGGGAAAAGTCCAGAAGATTTCTTGAGATTCTCTAAGCATTCTGCAAAACTCTAAATGGTTTAGAACCATAATTCAAACACAAACAAACAACAACAATAAAAACTCTCATAGGTTTCTACCCCCAGCTAACAAGAATCTGTCCAAGGAATACAAACTCTGATCCCTCAAAGTGATTAGATACTCAAATCATTCCATCGAGCCCAAGGATTAATTTCATTTCTTGCTTGGCAGCAGGAATGTGTGAAATGGCCCCAAACTCTCTCCTGGGGAGGGACCCTGCAGCCCTAATCACAGGGTTTGGGATTAAGTCTTCCATTGATTATACCTCTGGTCCTTCTACAGCTTCCATAACATCTCAGATCTTTTCTTTCCAGTCTTTTCTCCTTATCGTCTCCCAAGTAGCATTGAGGGAGGGTTGAAAGAGCTCTACTGTGGGGTCTGAAGGCTCAGGCTTATATTTAAGTTCTGCCATTTTGCGTGTGTGTGTGTGTGTGTGTGTGCGCGCTGTTTTGGGGGTTTTTGCTTTTTGTTTTTTTTTCCAGAACCTCGGGTGAGTTACTTGTTTTATTCTTTTCTAAATCTCAGTCTCCTCAAAATGTACAGTGAAGATAATAGTAGTATTTATTTCATAGGACTATTCAGTGAGGAAGTACATGAGACAGATGTCTAGGCCCTAAATAGGGGCTAGTAAATGATAGTCATCATGCTAGATTCTTACTTGCTCTCATCTTTACACCTCTGCTGCTATTCCTACTCACACACTTTCATCTGTAGGCCTGCTCCAGCAGGGTGACAAGGGGCTACGTCCACCAGCTCCCAGTTGACTTGCTGTTCCTTATAAGTATACAGACACTTTTTGGTTTTAGAATTTTTATTAACTGCTAATCACATCAGGGAAACAGCCAATGAGTGACAAAATTGCAAACTTGGGGAAGTTACAAAAGCTTTTAAAATCTCACAGTAGTAATTCTCTACTTGCTATCGGAGTAAATCTGAGATTCTGAAAGTTCTTCACTAAATTCATTTTAGATAGCTCTACAGATTTCTCAATTACTGGTTTTATTCCTACTTCTGTACACCTTTATCTCCTGCCTCTTAATTGTTTTGTCCCCCTCACAGTGTTCAGTCTAGGGAGGCTCCACTCTATAATATAGGCTTGGAAATCAAGTCATAGTAGAAAAAGAGCTGTGGTTGAGTGTGTCACAGGAGAGCTTCCAGATTCATGTTATTTCTTTTATAAGACAACTCCAAGTATGTATCTTCTGCTTCAGTGTTCTCTCCACTTTTAAGGCATCTGCTGCAGACATCATTTGAAGAAGTCCTACCCAGGCTGGCAAATCCTTACCTCCACTCTAAGGCTGCCTAGAAATGGAGCTCAGAGATGTGGAGTAACTTTCTCAAGAAGGAAAGCTGAGACTAACACGCAGGTTTCAAGGGGTTTAAACTTGTGTTTATGAACTCGTAGGGAGGGGTGTTCTCTGAAGAAAACTGGGAAACCAAGAAGATGGGAAACTGAGACCCAGAACAGGATTGTGAGTTGAGAGCCCTTGCAGTGACTTGGGAAGCAAACTGAGACCAGAGGCCAGGTCTCCTGATCCCATGTAGAGTTGGCCTTTGTTCTAGGACTGGCAGCCACTGTCTCTCAACATAGCTTCCCTGAGGGAAGATTTCATATTTGCTCCTAAAGTATTAGGATTCACTTTTTCTCAGTTCCCAGATGGATCATTATACTCATCACCAGCATAAAGTCAAAGCTGTAGAACAATTGCAAATTATGCACGAGGACTTTGCCGTCAATCCAGTAATATTAGCAAGAAATGTACATGCTTTGATAATAATATTTCCCTTTTCTTAAGATTTTTACAGTAACTTTTTCTTGGTCCCAGAGTAGGATGGTAAAAGAAAGCGGGGAGGGAACACTTATAGAAAGATCTGCTCCATTACTGTATCTTTCTGTTTTACAAAGTCATCCCAAGCTTCATGGTCCAGAGCAAATTGACCTATCCATGGAGTCAAAGGAACAAAATGGTTGGAGATGGGATTTTCTGCTTTTATCTTGGCATTTGATTTGGATACATGGAAATAGGTAACATGATTTTTGGTAAGAGCCTTTCAAATCTGTCATTCATTAAGCTTGGCTGATTGAGTTGCCTCTCTATACATGGCACAGGAATGAATAAGTTGTGACCTCCACTCTAAAAGGGGTCACAGTTTAGTGGGATGGACAGGCTGTGCATAGCAAACAATCATCCGGTGGGTTTTGTTTTGGGATAAGAGTAGGGATAGATATCCTCCTTGGATGAGAACATTTAATTGTGTAGGAAAGGGTGAATAGGCAGATAGAATGGCATGAAAAAAGAGAGAGGGACTTGACAAGAGCATGAAATCTTTGGAGACTGTCTAATAGTCTAGTTTAAGCTAATGGAGACAGGAGGCAGAGAATGGTCTAGGTTCTTAGAGGACCTGATTGATGGGCTGAAGAATTTAGATTTTATTCCAGGGTCATAGGGAACAATTCATGTTTTCTGGGTAGGGAATGACATTTCCAATTCAGTTTTAAGAGACCTGCTCTGGTAAGAGTGTGGAAGATGTATGAGAGAGAGCAAGCCTGGGGGCAGAGAGGCTACCTAGGAGGCTCTCACAATAATTCAGGCTGAGGATGAGTGTCTAGACTAGAATGATGGCAGCAGTAACTACAGAGAGGGGACAGAATCAGAGCCACTTTGGAGTTAAGATCTAGAGGACTTGGTAACCGGAGTAAGAATGAAGGATGACAAATTCTATGTATTTTGGGAAATTAGATCATTGTGACAGGTTAACTAGTTGGGAATCCCAAGAGGAAGAATGAAATCTGGAAGAGCTGGAGTTCAAAGGGCCCCTGAGGAATGTCCAATAGGCAGTTGGAAATGTGAGGCTGGTTTAATTTATGGATGCCTGGATGGGAATGGGTGTTTTTGACGATTGGTACCTACCTCTGATCAAATAATAATTCCTGTGATTCACATTATAATTGCTGAACAGGGAATTGCTACTAAAAGAATACTTTAATACAGATTATCTCATAAGGGAGAGTTCAGGACTGTAGATACAATTGGGGGAATCACTGATAATCCACGCTCATCGAGGAGTCTGCCCCTCACTCTCTCCCTCTGCCCCTCTTCTCCCACTCCCCTCTCAAAAAAATAAATAAATCTTAAAAAAGAAAGAACATAAGAAATTTGCCAGAGTTTGAACTGAGTCTCTTGGCTCTTGAAACTGAGCTCTTAAGCACTTTATTATATTGTTTCATCAGCACAGAGGTAATTGAAACTCCTGTGGAATCACCTAAAGATATCATGTGGGACGAAGAGGGAAATGAAGAGGTGTGAGCCCATAAAGGAGCAACTACACTGGGAGAGGAGGCAGAGGGGGAGACAATAAAAGTAGGAAAGAATCCAGGAGTTTAGGAGTACAGAGAGGGCTGGGCTAACAAAAGTTATGGAGGGTGTAGTTAGGTGTTAGGAAATTCAGAACGCTGGTCAAGTAGGATGGGGCCCTTAGGTGTCTGTGAACTGTGACAGGAAGACTGGTGAACCGTGTTAGCTCTGTGGGTGGATGCACTGAAGACCAAGATGAGCAATTGTTAAAAAATGAATGGTAGGTTTCTTTTAAGAAGCTTGAGAATGAGTATTTAGAGAAGGAGATAGTGAATGGAGCAAGGTTGGTCCTGGTGTAGAAGAAGGGAACCCGTCAAAAATCAGGGAGATAGGGTTTGGTCTAGAAATGGAGGTAAGAGCAAAGGGAATAAAGATAGAATAAATGAAGGTGTGAAACAATCAATCTGATCTCATGTTGACATCCCAGGGAGACAGGAGAACACTGAGGAACGAAGACCTTGAACTTCAAGGTCATCCAGTCTATGTATAGCAAGACCTGGCCATGGGCTGGAAACACAGGGTGCTTAGTAAAAATACAGATTGCTCGAATCTACCCAAGACTTGTAGAATTAGAGTCTCTGGAAGTGCGTCCAAGAAATTGTTGCTTAACAAACTTCCTCAGGAGATGCGTTTGAAGCCAGCCCATCCCTGACTCCAAGAAGGCATTTAGGATTTGCTGGTGTAGCGCATGCTCCTTGTTCTACATAGAAGGAGACTGAGGCACAGAGCCTTAAAAAAAGTTCAGAGAGAAGTGGGAACGAGGCCCCAGGTAAGACCCTCTCCTGGCTCTCAAATCAGAGCTCTTTCCTCCACACTGCACTATGCTATTAAAAACAAAATTGAGCCGTGTCAGAACTTGACTTTTCTGGGTCCTCAATTGATCAAGGACATAAAGCAGTTGTAGGGGGAATTATCATTTTCAGTACAAGTTCAGCAGAAGGAACAGAAGAAGGCAGGGGAATGAAGCAAAGCTCATTTACACTCACAAATGCCGTTGTTAGGAGGAAAGAAATTGGATGCAGTTGATTTCAAAGTCAACATTTTTCGTGAGGCCTTAGCCCATTTGTTTTCTCTCTCACGGCCACGCTGTTCACAGGCTCGAATCAGTTGGTAGGCCGGCGGTCTGAGGATAAAGGCCAAGGACAGAAAATGGATTCTCATGATTCTTCTCACAATAGCACTCTATACCAACCGTACAAATGATATTTTTTCATTAATAAAGTCGGGGATTGAATCTGTGTAATTCTAACATCTAACAGCTCACCTTCAGAAAGGTCAACCAAATAAGAACAAAGAGGGCTGCCAAGCTTTAAGAGAGATCCGACCGTGGTAAAGCAAACAGTGAGAAAGAAGTAAGGTGCCAGCCACTGAAATGGAACGTGGAGCCAGTCCTAAGATGTATCCTCGTTAACGGATAAGCAAGCGAGCTGGGTGACCGCGCTGCAGACCAAAATGTTCCTCCGACACTGAGCTAGGCACTGGAGAGATCTCTGGTCTCACAGAGGGTAGGATAAATGGCACACCTCAGCAAGTTCTGTGAGAAGATGAGCATCCTTTCTCCCACCTTGAACAAGTCATTGACTAAAGGTAGCTCAACCCTTTGGAAAGAGCCTCCCTGCACTTGTAGTCTGTTGAACCCTGGGATCCTTAGCAGCACAGCAGGGGCAGGGGGCAGACATGGAACATGGAATCAGATGTCATTGGGAAAAGTTTTCAGTCAACAATAATTATGCCTCAGATAAACCTCACTGGTTCTAATACTGCCACTGAGCAAAGCTTTACTGTTTACTAGAGATCATTACTAGCTATGCAGTCTTGGGCAAGATATGGGATCTCTGAGTTTCATTTTCCTCCTTTTTCAATAATTCTGCCCAAGTTTACTTTATTTACCCCAGTAGGTTTATTTTGAAGTTCAAAGGTGATAATGAATGTGGAAGTGTTTTATGCACTTTCAGCTGCTTACATTGTGCTCATCATCATCATCATCATTAATCATAGTTAAGAGTCTCCTTTCTAGAAATCGCACCCATCAGAGCAGCCAAAGGTTAGGGTTCCATTCCAAATGGATCTCTTCGTATTGTGCCATGAAATAGCGAGATCATTCACTCTCCACCACTGATTTTCCCATAGCAAGTGTATGTGAGCCCTTGCCACATTTTGCAAAGGCTGTAGAGCTCAGAGGAGAAGAGCTTGGGCTCTGCAGGTAGGTAATCCTGGCTCTGAGATTTGCTCTCTCCTCTCCTAGCTATGTGACTCGAGCAAGGCATCTGACCATCTCTAGACCACAGGATTCTCACTGTGCAATGAGAACAATAACAGAATCTACTGCAGAGCATTTTCTGAGATCAAACATGAAAGTATTTGGCATTGTGCCTGGCATGTAGTACAGCTAAGTGCTTGGTATATATAAGTAATAATATATTTATTATTATTGTTCTTGTTGTCTTTGATATTTCTGAGGTTTCTTGGTAAAATGAGGACTTTGCCACCTCTCTGAATCAAGATATATTGATCAGCTGGGTGTAGGAAGAGCAGTGCCAGACATTGCCCTTCAGAGAAGAGTCCAGGTGGGGAAGGATTCGGGATGGGCTCTTATTTCTCCCTCATTGAGACCCTCAGATATTGATTGGCACATGAGAGCAGCAGCTTGAGGTGATAACCCTGGGCTCTCAAAATGATGATGACATTTTTGTTGGTGGGGCATCCTTGGAGGCAGTGAAAGCTTGGGGCAAAGTTTGGAATTCAGTGAGTCTTAAATAATGGTGTTCTGTAGTCCCTGGTTTCCTTCTGTTATCTCATCTGCATGGAATGTAAAGTCATTTTATCATTCCTTCTGCTTTAGGAATGGAACCACAGTGGGTGCCAACACAATTTGTTTTCTGTTCCCTTCCAAGGTAAAAAAAAAAAAAAATGGTCCTCACCCAATTTTGCCCCTGGTGCTAAGGAACACCTGACTCACGTATGTAATGGTTGATGTATTTAAGTATATAGTACTCTTTTTGATCATTGCACATATTACAAACATTCAGTGGTCTCCAAAATTTAAAGGAAGTCTGTGAACTCAATTAACGTGCATTTCTATTTTCAAAAGTCTTTTTGAAATTCCAGATCTGCATGAGTGCTTCCTGGCAAGTTCAGATAAACATGGGTTCTAGTTATTTTGCTTGTTACTTATTGCTGTGAAATCTTGAGTAAGTGAAACTGTCTCTAGATTTTTAGTTTTTCTCTTGATGAAAAAAGGGGGGGGTCAAAGAGGATAATTTCGAATTCTTTTCAGGTCTAAAATACTCGGATTTTGGGATCTATCCTCTTTCCTTTGGATTTTTTAAGACCATACCACCAGTAGTCCAGAAGGGGGCAGCATAAGCCAGATGCTGCCATGAAAGAACCGCTGTCACTTAAAAATTCTATGTGTTAAGATTGTATCATTGAGTTGACTTATATCAGAACTAAATTTGTTTTAAAAGTAGAGACAGATGAATCCTTGTGTCTCTGAATTTAATGATGAGTCAAGATATGTAGTATCAGTTTTAAAATATACCAACTGAGAAGATAAAGTGCTTTTATTTCTAGTTGATTTCTGGCATGAAGCCCACTGGCTAGAGAGTTTATATTTTCAAATAGGATTTTAATATATTCTTTTTCTTTTCTCTCAGAGTGGTTATAGTCAGGATTTTTTGAGTCATTCAGAGTTGGGTTCAAATTTCCTTTTATTATCTTTGTTATCCTGGGTGAGTGATTTAAACATTTTGAACTTCAGTTCAGTCTGTAGAATGGATTGTATAAACATTAAATCAGATCATTTATTTGAAGTGCTTATCACTGTGCCAAATAATTTTGAAGTATATTTATGCCCAGTGGGATGGGAACAGGGGTGATATTCAAAATGGATTTTAAAATATTTTCTTACCTAAAAATTCAGTGCCATTCCAGATCGGCACATAGCATATAGTTTTATTTCAGGGAGTAGGTTTGAGTCCTACTACCTTAGGCATAGCCACCTTGAAGGGGATGTCTCATCATCCTAGGATCTGAAGTTCTAAAGGTTTTAAGATTAAAATTATGCTCTGATAACTACACCAGAAGTCAGTAAACTTTTCTTGTAAAGGGCCAGATGTACCTATTTTAGGCCTTACCAGCCATGTTATTGGTCTCAACTACTCAGCTTGGCTCTTGTAGTGCAAACGCAGCCAGAGGTAACACATGAACAAATGGGTACCACCAGGTTCCAATAAAAGTTTATTGATGGATATGGAGATATGAATTGCCCATAGTTTACATGTGTTATGAGTTATTCTTTTTTTTTTTTTTTTGGTTTTTCTTCAACCATTAAAAAACATAAAAATTATTATTAGCTCTTAGGATGTACAAAAACAGGCAGCAGAGTGGATTTGACCCTGAGGCTGTAGTTTGCCAACCTTTAATCTATATCATTCAGATATAGGACACATTCTTTAGAAAGAGCAGATGTGAGTCTATTTCAACAGGGCTCTTCCAGCATAGGCACTGAATATTGCTTCCTGCTCTACTAGATTGTAAGTCCTTTAGAGGTAAAGGTAGTGTTATTATGTTATCATTTTAATATTTAAACTTTATTCTTTATGTTATAAAATAAATATGTCTTATAAAGGAAAATAGTTAAACAATATAAAGTGAAATTTCCTTGCATTCCAAATATTGTCTCTAACCCTCCACCCCAAATGATCAAGAGGAAGAAATAATTACTGCAACAGTTTGGTCTATATCCTTTCAGATCTTTTTCTTTTTCTTTTTAAAAAATATTTATTTATTTTTAGAGGAAGAGTGAGCGAGCGAGTGAGCAAGCAAGCAAGCAGGGGAGGGGCAGAAAAAGAGGGAGAGAGAGAATCCCAAGCATTCTCCATGCACAGTGTGGAGCCCAACGTGGTGCTCGACACCAGGACCCTGAGAGCTTAACCTGACCTGAAATCAAGAGTCCAATGCTTAACCGACAGAGCCACTCAAGCACCCCAGATCATTTTCTTTTTTTAATGATACAGTAACATCTATCATTATTTTTTTTACGAACATTTAAAAAATTTTACAATCTTTTTAAACCTGCCTTAACATTTATTCAACAATTTTTTTCAACAAATCTTTATTGCAAAGCCAGTGTGTAACATGCATGCATACATTAGATTGAACCATATGAAATGCTGACACTTAAACCACTTTTTAAAAAATTTTTATTTTGAGGCAATTTTAGATTCAACACAAACGTGCAAAAATAGTGTAGAGAAATGTATATATTCCTCCAGCTTCCCTCAAACATTTCACATGATTATAGCACATGGTCAAAGTAGGAAATTGACATTGGCATAATACAATTAACAAGTCTACAAACTCTACTTGATTTTACTGGTTTTTGTATGCACTCATTATTTAAAAACAAGCAAACAAAAAAGCCCATTTCTGATCTACAAAGAAGTGTATATATGTCCTGAACTTCGCTGTATGCCAGTACTCATATCTAGGGGTGTGTCTTTCACTAATAGCATCACTCAGCTCTTCTTTAGCTATGACTTCATGGGTTTCTAATAGTGATCTTCAAAGTTTCACCTAGAAGGTCACTGTGGCATTGCTTCAGAGAAATTATATACTCTCTGAGAGTTTGCTCCTGACTCAGGCGTCTTGTGGAGTTTCTAGTGATTAATATGTCATATATATTTTACAATTAAAATTTTCTCATTTGAGAAAATTTAGAAAGTATACAAAGTACTAATAAAATTTTAATTGCCTATAGTATTTCCACTCAAAGTCAGATGTATTTAGTCTTGCAGTATTTTTTAGTTTTCTTTGTGGAGCAAGAGGTATTCCTCCACAAAGGTTTGCGTGCTCTTAAGTATTTACATACTCATTTTCCTATACTTTGCATCCTTTTTTAAAAAAATTATTGTGAAATGATCATTTTCTCGGGTCATTCAAAGTCTTTGTAAATAGGCATCGAGAAATATAAAGGTTAAAAAGGCATTGCTGCAGTTTCAGCATTTTCAGATGAATAAACTGGCTCAGAGAGAGGAAATGTCATGCCCAAGGTCACGCATCCAGGAAATGTGGAATAGATTGTTACTCGATGACAGTGAAGTATGGAGGAGGCCTAGATGCACTGTTGCAGCACTCCAAGGTCTGGGGTTAAGTTTTGCAGGAATTCCATTTCACCAGAGTACTCAAGAACTCAAGAGCCTAAAATTAAGCCAGCAAACCAATTCACTAATTTACAGTGATAACTCTGCCAAGAGGGTCCATATTTAGGTTTTTTAAAAATTTTGTATTTATTTATGATAGTCACACAGAGAGAGAGGGAGAGAGAGGCAGAGACACAGGCAGAGGGAGAAGCAGGCTCCATGCACCGGGAGCCCGATGTGGGATTTGATCCCGGGTCTCCAGGATCGTGCCCTGGGCCAAAAGCAGGCGCTAAACCGCTGTGCCACCCAGGGATCCCCATATTTAGGTATTTTTTTAATGTAAATATATTCTCACTCTGTAGGCAAATCTAGTGTTAATCAGAAGTATTGGTGAGTCCATAGACCTGGGAAAAGTGTAATTAAGTTGAAGATTCTTTTATTACTATTACATGTTAATTAATTTCTCTGAGATAAGTAACATATATATATATGGTGAAGGTACAAAGTGTACAAAAAAATTTTTAAATGAAAGGCAAATCTTCCTTTCATCCCTTGCTCATCACCAGGGCTGCTGTTCTTATGGAAGATCTTAATGACCACTGTGTCTCTGTATTAATTTTCCAGGGATGCTGTAAAAGTTTACCAGAAATGTAGTGGTATGAAACAACAAATTTATTATCTTATAGTTTTGGAAGTCAAAAGTCCTAAAATTGCAGTGTCACCTGGCCATACTCTCTCTAAAGTCTCTAAGAGAAGATCTTTCCTTGCCTCTTCCAGCTTCTGATACCCCCAGGATTCCCTGGCTTGAGGCCACCTCCCTTCAATCTCTGCCCATCTTTACAAGTCTTCATGTATGTCTCTCCGTGTCTTCTTCAATCTTTATAAGGACATCTGCCATTGGATATAGGGCCTATCTTAAATCTAGGATGATTTCATCTTAATATCCTTAAATTAATTACATCTGCAAAGATGCCCTATTTCTAAAAGGTGACAGTCTGAGGTTCTGAGTGAACATACCCTTGAAGAGGACACATTCAACCAATCACAGTTCCCCACTCACAGAATTGCTTTTCTTACAAGTTTGGGGCAGGGGGGGCATCTCCTTTCCCTCCTTTCCCTGAATGTGCTTGTTTTAGAGTTCAGGGTCTTGAGAGTATAAGGGCCAAGATAGCACAGAAGACACAGAAATAAGTAGTCTTCACTTGTCTACCTCCTCCCCTAGCTGTTAGAATTGCTATGTTTCACAAGGAAAAAAAAATCACCATACACCTGTGTTTCTTGTCCCTATTCAGTGTTTAACAGTGTCTAACACTGTGGCTTCAAGGTGCTTCCCATTGGGGCTTTTGGCATTTTCAGAAGAAAGAAGAAAGAAGAAGAAGAAAAGGAGAAGAAAAAAGAAGAAGAAGAAGAAGAAGAAGAAGAAGAAGAAGAAGAAGAAGAAGAAGAAGAAGAAGAAGAAAGAAGAAGAAGAAGAAGAAAGAAGAAGGAGAGAAGGAAGAAGAAAATGAGGAGGAGCAAGAGAAGGAGGAGGAAGAAGAGGAAGAGGAAAAGGAGGATGGAAAGGAGGAAAAGATGGAGGAAAAAGAAGAGCAGAAGGAAGAGGAAGAGACAGAGGGAAAGGAGGAGGAGGAGGAGGAAAAAGAGGAAGAGAAGGAAGAGGAGGAGGAGGAAAAGCAGGAGGAGGAGGAAGCATAGAAGGAGGAGGAGGAGGAGGAGGAGGAGGAGGAAGAGGAAGTAGTGCTTAGTATCACTCAGCAGTGTTTATGTTTGCAAAATGTCTCTCCCATTAGACAATTCCAGTTTAAAATACAGATTAGCTCTGACAAAACTGACCTAGGCTGACTTTGCTCTTTGATGGTTTCAATTTCGGTTTTATCTATCACAAATGATTGTAATACTATAGGATTTTGACAGATCAAGGGTAGGAGTTTTGAATTCTTACCTGCAATTTCCAGCTCTAGGGAATAACAGCAGAGAGAAAAACAACAGTAACTGCGTTGTAGGATATGAAAACATACTGAATTTTCCCCTCAGAGTCTTATGCTCGCAGGCATTCAACAAGTCACTTTCCCTGTTGAACAAATAAGCTCTCTTGTACCAAATTATGAGCCTCCGAAAACCTATGGCATTTTTTTCTTATGCCTCAAGTGCAAGGAAGCTTGGGAGAAACATTGATCAATTTCAGTAATTATTTGCCTTGATTTTTATTATACTCAGGCCTTGTCTATGCTTGGCTTTACGTTCTGTGTCTATCAGCAGGTTTTACTGCATATATGATTTTATGTCCTTTCCAGGTGTTTTCTCCTGCCCTGGGCTCCATGACACTGTTCTCACTTTCTGCTCTCCGCTGTTCGTTTCTTCTGCTTCCTTCTCCTTTGCCTTCTCTGCCCACCTTTTAAGTGCTGGGGTTTTTTAGGATTCCTGTTCTTCTCTTTCTGGACATGTGGCCCTTGTATTTCTTATACTCTCAGAGGATCTTAAGTGCTTCATGGAGACTGATGGCTCCCACATCAGTATCTGCCACTCCAACTTTTCTCTAAGTTTGGTTTAGACTTGAATCCATCAGTTGCTCATGAGGCGAGTGGGTTTTCGTGTCTCTCTTGGGCGCCTTACCCAAGGACTACAAATTTGAGCTTGGCACATTTCTCCCCCAGACCGATCCTTCTCCTCTGCTTCTGCTGTGCCCAGCCTTGGCCAACGGTTGGGCCGTGGCCCAGAGTCTCAAGAAGGAATCTACAAGTCATCTAAGATTTGTTTCTTTTTCACTACCACATTCAATGTCCATATCCTCTTGATTTCCCTGCTAAGTATTTCTGGAATCTGCCTCTCCCTTCATTTCTGTTAGCTCTGATTTTCAGACCTGGGATCAAATGATAATTGATCATCTCATCTTGGCTCTTTCTTTATCCTTTTCACAGGACTATAGCATATTTAAAATGTTTGTGGTTTCCCACTGTGGACAGAATTAAATGGAGACTTATCAGCATGAAACAAAGGCCTTCCCTGATTGGTTCCTACTCATCTCTATGGTCATCCCCTGCCACTCCCCACCCCTCATTTTCTGCCTTCATGGCTGCCTGTCATTCCACATGGAACCACTACCCTTGGCCGTTGAGGCCAAAATGACCTTCTGATCTTCCTTTAATGTCCTGTGAATTTCAGGACGGTGGGGTCATGCTGTATTCATCTTAATATTCTTGTGCTTAGGACAGTGCTTAGCCCAGTATGTCTCTCATGTTGAATTCAACTATCAATTATAAATAAATGAGTCCATGTCTCAGCTTAAACTCCATATTCTTAGGGACACTCACCCTTGATCCTCCAGAACAGGTCAGCCATCCTCATGATATGTCTCTGTATCTTGTGCTATTTATTCCGAGAGTGCTGAAGAATTATAACATTATTTTTTCAATTATTCACCTTATTTGTTTAAATTTGCCTTCCTGCACTAAGTTGTAAATTTTGTCAACAAGGTAGATGGTACAGTTAGCAGAGTACCTGGCCTATAATAAATGCTCATTTTGTTAACTGATAGACTGACATGTTTTCTTGCTGGATAAAAATCTTGAATGCATTGCTGGCACCTCCAGAAAATTTAGATCAAATTGCCTGCTGGCCTAATGCCCCATTCTACCCATCTAGAAAATGGAGATGTTCCTGTGGGATAATGTTGGATAGCAGATGAGCTTCAGATAAAACCATCTCAAAACAAATGTGTTGTAAATAAATTATACAAATAAGGAAAGATGAGATTAAAAGATTAAACACATCAACTAAAAATTTCAGATGAGCTTTGAAATGCCTATTTCAGGATGTGGTATTTTATTCTCCCACAGAAAATGTAAACATTTCTTCCCCTTTTTCCTTCCCAGCGATGGAGACGGAAATGCCTGTGCAAAACAAGGTTGAATCAGAACAGGTAAAATGTTGGTGAAGTATTTGAAGCGTGAGTTAGATTTTAAAAATCCACAATAGAGGTTTGCAGAAATGAACTGGGGAGGCAGATATATCTGAGCGGCAACTGTGGGGAAATAACTAAGCAATTTGTAGACTCGTGCTTTGTGCTCTTGGCAGAAATAATGTTTATATCGTTACCTCTATATGTGCAGATGCTTTGCAAAACAAAAAGAAAAAAAAGTACAAAAGCGTGGAAAAATCATTATGTGTGCCTTCTGCATGTCCCAGGATTAGTGACGTCCTGCAGGATCAACACTTGGCACCGGCACCCTTCTTATTTGTGGAGTGTACCCTTCATTAACTTTTATTATCACAAAAGTGATTCAAGTTGCTTTAAGTAAAAACTGCAGGCAACATCGACACCTATAAGGGAAAAGCGAAGGTCCCCCATCCCTTCTTTCTTTCTTCTCTTCTCCCTCCTCAGAGGCAGGTGTGCCTCCTTGTTGCTGTGTTGGAGACAGGGCCAGGAAGGTGAGGAAGTGGAGCCTGGCCTGGGCAGCAGTGGCGGCATAGTCCCCACCAGAACTAGGTGCTGCCTGCAGAGCAGCACTCCTTCAATGATTTGGCATCAGGACCCCTTGATACTCACAAAAATCAAAACAGAAATTAAAAACAATGTTTATTAATTCATTTAAAAGCAAGAATAACAAGCAAACCCATTCCATGTTGACATAAATAACATTTAATGAAATACACCTGTATTTTCCTGGATGAAAAATATTAGTGAGAAAAATGGCATGAGTGGCATTGCTTTATAATGTCTGGCTACCTGGGAGACAGAAAGACATCAGCACATCATTTGTCATACAACCTCGGGGAAACCCCACTGTCCATCTCATGAGAGAATGATGGTGAAACTGGCAAATAATGTCTTGTGAAAATAATTTTGATCTCATGGGTCCCCTGGCTACACTTCGAGAACCAGTGCTACAGAACATTTGAAACTGAGTTCCATTTTCAGGCCCTGAAACCCACAGCCCAAATGCCTGATATCGAAGACAGGAAAATGTGGGGGTCTGGGTAAATGTTTCAAGTTTTCAGAGATTTTTTAAAAATTCTGATTTGTAAGGCTGCTTTGCCTTGATCTTGAGCCAGATTGGGCAAAATGGGGTGAGAAGGAGGGAAGCTGCTGGCGAGTGGAAGGTACGATTAAGACGGGAAAGTTGTGTGGGGGTGATGTTCAGAAACGACTGGCCCAATTGCTTTCCCTGTGTCGCATCAGGTAAAAATGGTCATCAACTCTGACCTGCTAATGATCATCGCTCCCTCCCTGGGATTTGTGCTGTTGGCGTTGCTTGTGGCATTTTTCCTTCGAGGTAAGCAGGGCGGCCAGGTGGGATGGTGGCCTTCAGAGCTGTGGAGGCTCCAGCAGGATCTGGGAATGGACTGATTCTGCTTCCTGCCCCTGTCTCCATCCCCCAGAGTCCCATTTCCATCCTTCATCTATCATCTTCCTGATGAAGTTTATATTTTGGAAAAGAAAAACAAAAACACCATCATTTACTGGACACTTTATCTGTGACAGTCCTGCTGCTCTATTCTTGTGTGTCTAACTCATTTCATCCTCATTACTGCCTTAAGTGAAAAGTGCTATTATTACCATTGTCTCGGAGTGGAGGAAACCCTGGCCCAGCCTCCTCCCCTGGCTAGGACTGCCCTAGGAAGAAAGCCGTGAATGATCTTGGGCTTCTTATCCCCTTAAAGCAAGCTTTCCTTACTGGGCCTCCCCAGATGGAACTCAGGGGAAAGTGAATCCCTTGAACTTCTGTGCAAAAGTTCTTGCATATTCATATCTGCATTTCTCTGGGGCAGGGTCCATAGTTATTATTAGATTCCCCAGCTGGTCTGTGACCTTGCACCTCCCCACCACCACCCCTCATCTTTAAAAAAATAATAATTTTAAAACACTGCAAAAAGGAGTCATGGAACAGAGTTTACAGTTGTCATGCAAAGTATAGGCATGTGACATCTGGTCCTACTGTAAAATGGGGGAAAATTGTTCTGTAGTTATTAACAGAAACTGTTTTGAGGTAGTAAATGAGGAAGTAAGACTGCAAACCATCCTGTTTGAGCAACAGTAGTGAAACTTGCACATTTCAATACCTGTCCCTAGTGAACCCTGATGAAGGAAATTTGGAATTTAGCAGGAGCCTACCATTAGCCTTCATACAAAGTCCTCATAAAGGCAGAAGGCGCTGGTCCTCATACAGTTTTGGAGTTTCTGAGTATGTCTCATAAGGAAGTGTTTTACAACTCAAGTGAGTGCTTCAGTTCTGGGTGGGCAAGTGACTTAAGAATGAAGCAGCTTAACACTATTGTCCACAACGTGGAAACAGCTGTGTAATGATGGGTACTGCCTTGGGGCCCAAAGAAGCAATCACTTGATCTGGGAAAAGGAAGCTTTCCCTGCCAAAACCAGTCCCTAAATTCTCACCTTTGGTCCAACTCTGCTTTTGGTAAGACAGCTTTAGGTTTTCCCCATGTTTCACATGTTCTAGCACAGCTACTCTGCTTATACCATGGCCTTGTCTTTTCAGGGAAAGTCATGAAATCCAGTTGGTTCCCGAAACACACACGGTAATTCATCTTGCATGACTGATTGTTGTAATGATTGTACAAGCTGTTACAAATGATTAGATACTACTCAGTAGTTTAATGATTTGTGCTCGTGTTCTGATTAAATGCAGGGTTGGAGAAGTGTGGCATTAGAGGTGAAAAAGACGTAGGATTTAGCTCACAGTAAGCTCTGTATTTGTTAACAATGTGTTGTTTGTCCAAAATATAAGTACAAAGGTAGGTTGCATTAATAGAAGCATGGCATGCAAAAGAAAGAAGGTGATATGTCTCTGTCGTTTTGCTCAGAATTCTTTGTTCAACTTTGGGCAATTCATTTTAAAAGGACATTGCTGGGCAGCCTGGGTGACTCAGCAGTTTAGCGTGGCCTTCAGCCCCAAGGTGTGATCCTGAGGACCCGGGATCGAGTCCCATGTCAGGCTCCCTGTATGGAGCCTGCTTCTCCCTCTGCCTGTGTCTCTGCCTCTCTCTCTCTCTCTCTCTGTGTGTCTCATGAATAAACAAATAAAACCTTAAAATAAAAGGACATTGTTAAAAAGAAGTTCACAGAGAAGAGAGTTGGCAGTATGGGGAATAAAAAAGATGTAGAATATCATTCCTGGGATTTGGTTTCTCTGCCCAATATTAGACCATCGGAGCAGGGGTTTTTTCTTTTGTTTTGTTTCAAATAGTTTGAAGAGTCTCTGCAAAGAGATTTTGGTTATCTGTCCTGTTCTATAGCTTTTTGGGAAAGAAATGAAAAGATTTGGTAAACTGTGAGGAATACTGTGCCTTCACTTAATTGTATCGATACCAAAATATCTATTAACAAATAAACATTAACAAGTAGGGAAACTGAGACTCAGCAAGGTAACTTTCCAAGGTCATAAACACGTTTCAATCTTGATTTTGTAATTTGTTAATATAGAAACATTTAGTTCCCTTATTAGGCTAGATTGGCAAAAGCCCTTTATCTTCTGCAGCGTCAGTTTTCTATCTGTGAATGGAAAGGCTTGGACCCGATGGAGTCTGAGCCCTTTTCACTCTAATAGCCGCTGTTAGTTGCCTTGTGATTTAGTCATATCTGGTTCTTTCTGGTCCTGGTGCTTCCCATTCTCAGACTCTATTTTCTTGTTACAGGCTGGACAATGTTGAAGGATATAAAAACAACTTCGATGACATGCAGCATGGAAGAGAAGACGAAGATGGTCTTTTCACACTCTAATGTGCCACTTTTTCTCAGGATTGAGGATGGGGGCATGATGCGGGAATTGTCAAAATAAGTCTTAGAATGTATTGGTTTTTTTTTTTTTTAAAGCCCCATCTATTATTCCATTGGTGTCATTGATCCAGTCTTGTTTTAATTTCACAAGTGAAAGGTACTTTAGAGACCCTTAGCACCTTTGCTGCCAGGCGCTTTAATCTCCTGGGTAGCATCCTGGTCAGTGATCTTCCAGAATGTGCTTGAATAATCTTGGTGATGGTGAACTCACCAGCACATCTAAAGGAGATCATTCAATCTCAGGGCAGTTCTGAGACTTCGAAATATTTAAAATGAAGTCTGTCTCCATATAGCATCTGCTTATACATCCTAGTTGAATTCATTGTGTTTACACAGAACATGTGTAATCTCTCTTCTCTCTGGCAGCGCTCCAGATACTGCAAGGAGAGCCTTGTCTGTCCAAATTGCCTTGCTTCTGAGATGCGTATTCTGGTCCCTTTTCTACCTAGTTGCCTTTGCCTCGTATGTATTTGTGTCTCTCTGTTTATGCCCAACTTTCAGAGGTTAGTGCCCCACTCCAGGTAAGGTAGGAGCAGCCCTGGGTCTGAACCTCATCAATAATGCAGGAAGCGATATAGAGAAGTATCCTGATTTTGGCTCACATTTCCTTTTTTGAGAAAAGAATCTCCCTTAACTAGGGCTCTGTGGGGGCAGGTGTATTGGCACAGAATCAGGAGTTTCCTGCGGCAGGAGGCAAAGGTCCAGGTGGAGGTGGTTGTCAGAGATTGCATTTAAGGAGGCATTTGCCTGGACTCCCATCGCAGCTTCTAAGCTGCACACCTTGTCTGCAGTCCTTCCCTTCTCCGATCTGTTCTCCATGCTGTGGCAGAGATCCTTTTCTAAATGCAGATCAGAAGGTCCTGTCTACCCATGGTGTTGGTGTTGAAGAAGCGCTTAGGCTCTGCCTGAGGCCGGGTGGCTGCCACAGATGAGTGAGGCATGGGGAAGTGCAGGGGCTATTCAAAGTGGAATGTTTGTGTCCACTTGAAGGCCTTAACATTCCAGCTTCGTTAGAATAATGCCCTGGGCAAGCAACACAGGACCATGGGCTGGAACAAGGTAATCGGTCTAAGACTCCAAAGTCCAGGAGGTATGATATGGGTTTTACCAAATGATGAGTTAATAAATATATAATTCTTAGGATGAGACTCCCTGGTCAGAGAAGATTGTTGGTCTAGTTATTCCTCTCTTTCCCTCTCTGTGCAATCAGGATGAATTGGTAGCCACCTACAAATAACTTCCTAATATCTAGGGCCCAGGAAAGGGGATCACTTTCCTTAGAGAGCTTAAAAATCTAAATGAGACAAAACATGCATGGGAAATGCAACAGAATAGAATCAGTGTTGACTTTCCATTTGCACAAGCAAGGACTTTGATGGAGATGTGGTTCTTACAGCTGATGTTTACATGGTGGTTCCACAATCAAACTTTGAGGATTTAGAACAACCTAATTCTTCAACCTTGACCCTGACCTTTCTAGGCTCAATCAGAGCTAATATCCAATCCTGAAAAAGCATTTGATATGGTCTAGGTACTCTACTAAATGTTTCAAACAAGTATATTACTGTTGCTTTTGGAGTTGAGCAAACAGAAACAGAGGCCAAGGAACATGCCCAAGGTCACATGGACCAACCCCCTGTGACAGAGCAGGGCCTTGAACCAGGCTGGAAGGACTCCACACACTTAACCACTACCCTATACCTCAGAGCAAGGGCCTTAATTTAACATTTCATACATACAGAACTGCAGTATTGGCCTGCATTGGTCCCAGATGGATTTTAGTTTGTTCAAATCCTGGGCTACCTGAGTGCTTTGATGGTTCTCCAATCCCAACCCCTTTATAGCTCAATCTTCCCTTGTCCCCATATTATTTACCCAGAATCTTATTTGCATTTGCAGAGGAAGCTGCAAGTGGAGAACCTGGCAGGAACCTTAATGAAGCCAGGTGGGACACATTTAAATGGGAATGTGTTGAACTAACTCATGAAGAGCTGGAGCCAGCTGTCAGCAGGCTTAATGAAAGGTTAACAGGAAGCCGGCAATGGGTGGCTGGGGAGACTCTTTGTCTCTCTAAAGAAAACAAAAAGTTGAGAAGTGAGCTCCCTGGGTGAAGGCAAGATCAGAAGGAGGAAGCCACTTATAACCAAAAGGCTGGGTCTCAAAATAGAATCATTTGGGTTTGTAAACATGGTATAGTCATTACAAAAAAAAAAAAAAAAAAGAGAGAGACACTGAGTTCTCAGCTCTCTGAACAACAAAAGACAGTGAAGAGAATGTGTGTTGAAGTAAGATGAATGCTGATGTTGTTATCAGGGTCTTGGGCGTGCTGGAGATAGCTCATGAAATGGAAGATGGGTTTACTCTCCATCTGAGCTGGGAGAGTGCTGTTCTTTGATTGTATACTTTATCCGCGCTGCATATGGAGTGGGGGTGTGGAGGGTGTGTGCAGGAAGGATCCTGATACAACAAGCAGTTCAACTCCCGTGTTTTATCTGATGAAACTGAGGCCCAGACAGGGGGACTGAGTGATCCCAGGCTACACAGTAAACCAGTGCCAGAGCACAGGCCTAAACCATGTCTCCTGGACTTCTCTGTGGCCATGTCATAAACCTGTTCCTGGATTTTTCTAGGTCCACCTGGATCTGCTTGATTATTTACCATTTGGAGGTCACATTAAGTTCCTGATGTGAGCAACTCAGTATTTCTTTCCCTTGAACCATCTTACCCTGCACACCCTTGACCTTGTGCTGGATGGCTGTTCCCACAAAGAGGAATGAGAATGTAGAAGTGCAAAGCTAGGTTGTTCTGTTGCTTTTTGAAGAACACCACCATTACTAGGGTGACCAATTCATTCTGTTTTGAAACTCAAAGTCTCGCATTGCTGGGACCTCCTTCAGGATGACTATAATGACTATAACATATTTGCAAGTCCAGGCAAACTGGGATGATTGGTCCACCTAAGTCCATAACTAAACTAGAGATGGAAACAACTTCCTTCTGAGTTCTTGACTCTCTTGATCATTTTTTTCATTGCAAGTACCCAAGTGGAATTTAATTTGTTTAGATCAGTCTTTTTTTTTTTTTTAAAGATTTTATTCATTCATTCATGATAGTCACACAGAGAGAGACAGAGAGGCAGAGACACAGGCAGAGGGAGAAGCAGGCTCCATGCAGGGAGCCCGACGTGGGATTCAATCCCGGGTCTCCAGGATCGCGCCCCGGGCCAAAGGCAGGCACCAAACCGCTGTGCCACCCAGGGATCCCTAGATCCAGTCTTAAAATAGACCACTAGATTTAGGTTCTAGACCTTTGTTAACCAAAATGTAGGGCTCAGACCATGCGTGGTCATCACCTGGGAGCTTGTTAGCAGTGCAGAATGTCGGTCCCCATCCTAGAGCACGGGATCAGAACCTGCATTTTAACAAGGGTTTCCATGTTATCCATATGCACGTTAAAGATTGAGAAGTACTGGCCTAAAGTATTGATTTGCAACGTTGGCTGCATGTGGAAATCATATGGGGATTTCAATAATAAAAAATACTGATGTTTGACTTCCCTCTGAGATCCTGACTTTAATGGGCATGGGGAAGACCTGGCTTTCAGAAGTTTTTAGGCCACCTTGGATAACGCTAATGTGCAGCAATGACTGTAAGCCACTATTCTAAAGGGAGGGCAGCTCTGTGCCAGAAGGAAATGTTGCTAATTAATCAGGACAACTTTTGGCCTAAGTTATGAGTTTATGTGGGTCTAGTACCCCCACATGATTTTGCTCCAAGAAATGATCAATAAAATTGTTCAAGAAGATCTGAGGAGACACGATAATGACCTAAATGTCCCAATTACTATGGATGAGGCCCATTAAAGTAATTAAAAATCAAGATATAATATTTGGTCTGTGGAAAGTGATAATGAGAAAACAGAAAAGACAAATGGAGAAGGAATGTCTGGGGGTCAAGGTGGTGCTATTAATCTTTCAGAGACATCAGAGGGATAATGAGATGATGCTAAGATTATAAGAGAAACATGGGAGATTGGTTAAGTGGAAACCTTTGTTGCAGAATAAAGAATTTAGTAAAAAGGCAACTATTTGCCCTCTTGTCCCTAAAAATAATGGGAGACCCTCCTCAGGGCAAAGTCATACATTGTCTTAATAAGACTGTATTCAGCTGCAAGTAAGAGAATACTAAAAAGCAGTGACTTAAAGACTTTTAATTATTTCACATAACTAGAAATTTGGATGTAGGCTGTTTGAGAGTTGGTTCAGCAGCTTCACTGAAATGAGATATTAGAGTCTCTGAGTTCTTTTGGCTTGTTCCCTCATGGTTGCAAGATGGCTGCCATGGCTCTAATGTGCCTTCGCACAAAAGGATCTCAAGCAGGAAGGAAGGATGTGGAAGGGAATGAGACTTTGCCCTAATATGATCCTTATCCTTGATCAAAAAGGGAAATCTGCCATAGAGGTTACCAGGAGAACCTCCCATATATTTCATTGTCCATATACTTCACTTGATCACATGCCCATCCTTTGGCAAAGGGGAATGAAATATCCAGGACTAATTTACACCAATCATTACTCAGCCCCCAGGATGTACACATGGCCATTTAACCAAAACTTACAGTCAATCAGCACGGGAGAAACTGGGAATGGGTGTTGGGTCAACAACTTTGATTCCTGACACACTCACTCATCCATTGAAAGTGTCTTGGGTGTCTCCTATGTGCCAAAGGGCTCTGTTGGGTGCTGGGGTATAGTAATGAACTGAACAGACCTACTCCCTCTTCCCAGACAGCTTATAATCTACAGAGCCACTTTCATCTGTATTATGCATTTCATGATTCCAAATATTTGGATCGTCTTTAATGTACCTGAGAGGCAAAAAGAATCAAGGGATTTCAAAAAGATAAAAGTTTAGAAATTCTGTATACATACCTTCTTGAAGCTGGGGAACTGAATCTTTCATGCAGGTGTCAGGAGTCAATAGAGGAATGAGGCAGAAACTTTCAGCCCTAGTAGGTGACAGCAAATTACAACAAAAATTCTTAGCTACAGTGAAACTTTGTAAGTATGGCAGAGAGTAGACAGCTTGGGGTAAAACTCCAATGGTAGAATAAAGGAAATAACCTCTTCTGTATTTCTATGCTATTTCCTACTTTTCTAAGAATTTCCAAACCCATAGTACTCTGGGTCAGAGAAAGAGCATATCTTCTTTTGATAGGGGAGAAGAATGGAAGCACAGAGAGGTAAAGTCACCTCCTGTGTTCCCACCATAGTGAGCGAGACAGGACTAGAATCAAATGTTCTGATTCCTCCTCAATCCAATGGATAAATATTTTTATAAGGTGCCTACTAGGTGCACCTAGCTTTGTGCTTGAACCTAATAGCAGCACTAGAAGTCATCACTAATATTACTTCTGTATGTCAGGCACTATCCTAAGCACTTTGCATGCATTATTTTATATGATTGTAACAATCTCTCTCTGAGGGGGTTGCCAGTTTTATCCCTGTTTGACAGGTGAGGAAATGGAAGTTCAGCTTCATAAAGAAGGTAGTCTGCAGTTGAGCTGGTATTCAAACTCTGGAGCAGCTTCAGAGCCCATGTCCTCAACCCCTGCACTCTGGCCCTTCCAGGCATACAAAGTGCCTTAGTGATCTCTTCATGACTGTGACTCCCATGTAAAGTGGACAGGATTGCACTGGGGAGTTTTAGGTCTCTAAGTCTGTCTGATTGGACCAACCTGGAAATGGATAGGGGAGGGTGAAGGGCACAAAGCCAGAGGGTCTCACATTCTGGAAGAGACAGTTTAGCTTTACCTTCAAATGGGACTATCTATTCAGGCTCAGAGATTGAATAATCAGAATTTGGCACTTAACATATTCTATGACTTTGGCTCCCTCTCCCTTTAAGAATATACCCTGAGAAAGGAGACAACAAAGGGCCTGGGTCCTACTCTCCTGCAGAGCCCCTGGTCCTATCTTCCTCTTCCCTGCCTCGCCCTCATGCTGCCTCTTATCTCTTCTCTCTACCCTGTTTATCTCCGTTCCCTCCTCAGCTTCTTCCTTCCCTTCTGGTCCCTCAGCGATGCGTCTTATCTTCCTTCAGCAGCTCCATCAACAAAGTCCTATCAGTTTTTCTCCTGCTTCAGGATGCCTCAGCATCATTTTAATCTGTTCCTCTGAGCTTTGCTTTTCAATCTCTTCCCAAACTTAATCTCAGACCCTTCTTCACTTAGATGAAGAAAAGGCTGGAGCAAGATTACATTACCTGACAATACCTTCTGGCTCAGGGATCAAGATGATTAGAAAAGACAGCAGAGTCTTATTTCACCACTATGCCCTGGGTATGCTACGGTGAGACAAGTTTTTTAATTAACCTAAGACTCCCCATCAATTAATGCTATGACCTCCGCCACCAGCCCCCTGCTCCCCTGCCTTTAGAAAACAAAACAAAACAAAAACTGTTGAAAAATGTTGCAGCATGCTGGTGTATGGAAAGAACACAGGTCTCAGAGTCAAACTGGCCTAGAACCTGAAGTTGCTCTTAGTTAGCTGGGTGGCCCAGGACAAGTTGCTTGGCTTCTCTTAGTCTCAGCTTTATCGTTTGTAAATATGGAATAGTACTGGGACCCTCATAAGTAAGCACTAAATGGAGTAATACCAGTAAAGCATCAAATAGAGCAATACCAGTTGGCACAGGGTTTGGCACAGGATCGGTGCTCTACAACTAGTAGGCACTGTCCTTAGTTTACGCCGCAGCCCTAGTGCCTTGGCACAGGGTAGGTGCTCTACAACTAGTAGGCATTGTCCTTAGTTTACGCCGCAGCCCTAGTGCCTTGGCACAGGGTAGGTGCTCTACAACTAGTAGGCACTGTCCTTAGTTCACTCTGCAGCCCCAGTTTTAAGTCTCTGTTAATTGGAAGTTGCTGGCAGGACTTGCAAAGTCCCTCACTGAGGATACATACAGTGTGCTTGCAGAACTGGAATGTTGAGCCTGTGGGATTTTGGTCTATCTCAGGAGCTGCACATATGTCCCCTGATCTGGAGGTCTCATACATTAGCCTAAGAATCATCTGAGGGCATGTTAAGATGCAAACACCTGGGTCCACCCCCTAGAGATACTGATTCAGTGAGTTGGAATTGGGCCCTACCACCTGAATTTTTTATGATCTCAGTGGAGTTCTGAAAGCAGAGATCTATGGAGCCTCTGAGAGTATGTCTCAGAGTCTCACATTCAAACAGTACTCATGGTAGCTAGCCTGATTCCTAACTGCTCTGCCCTGCCACAATTTCCTGGATTCTGACCCTGATTTTCCTTCGTGTGTCTTTGGACCCTGTGCTCAGCTCTGGTTTTGCTCTTTCTTCATTCACCATGATCAACCCCAGAACATTCTTACCCTCTGCCTCTATCCTCAGCTTCCCCTACCTGCCCAAGGGTTGCTTTGGCTTAATCTTGTCTATAGGTCATCTTTCAATTTCTTGATAATGCCCTTTGCACCAAGGTTTTTAATTTTAATCAAGTCCATTTTGTATAATTTTCTTTAGTTGCTTGTTATCTTAGTGTGACATCTAAGAGTCTATTTCTAAATCCAAAGTCATGAAAATATAGTTCTGTTTTCTTCTAAGCGTGTCTTGGTTTGATCTTATATTTTGGTCATTGGTTCACTTTGATTTGTATATAGAGTAAGGGAGGGAGTCCAACTTTATTTTTTTGAACGTGGATCCAGTTGTGCCAGCATCATCTATTAAAGGGATGCAACTTTTCTACATTGAATGGACTTGGAACTCAAATTTAATTTTATGTGTTTGAGAATACTAAGCATGCTTGTCTGATGATTCCACTCTTTGGGGTACGTTGGGCTCTGTTTCTGCTGTCCTTTGTCTCCTCATATTCTTATCATGGCATCTTATTTTTCTGTGTGCCTGGCCATCTTGATTGTATAAAGATTATTGCATTTGAAAATTGTGTGTAGGAATAATTTGAGTTCCAGGATACTGTGATCTTCTCCAGAAAGAACTTGCATTTGCTTCTGTCAGGCACTTTTGTGTGTCATCAGTCTTGGTCCACCATAACTCAGATTTACTGCTTAAAGTTCCATGGATTACTTAGATGACTTGAAGCCAGGTTGTAAGTTCATAAGAGACCAGAGTGACTGCTGGTTCATCCTTATCCTGAGGGAATAGCCCTTTTTGACCTAGCTAATACTGAGTATGGTTTATCAAAGTCCTTAACTTTGAGGAGTTCTGCACCTTGACATTTTTCATCTAACCACAGGCAGCCAAAACTACAAGTCAATTTTGCAGATATTTCTTCCAGATTAGAAAGCACTTCCAAAACAAAGGCAGCTTTGAGTTCTAGACTTTACATTCTGATTTAGCATATACATTGGTTTTAGGCCTAGTGATTTTTCATTATATTGTTAGCTCTTCGATATTTTAAAGGACATTGAAAAGTATTTTGTTCAGGCTTTTGTATCTTTGATGGTTACTCTAAATTACCTAGTGAACATCCTCAGAACTCATTGTTCTTAAAAATGTGTATTTCCCCAATAGCCTTGCCAATGCTAATCATTATCAAATTTATTAATAAAATCATTTTCTTTGAAACAAGAATGAACAGAACAAAACCATATTTAGTTCCACAATAAGATTCTAGTGTCTACTTAATAGTATGCATTGATTTATTTCCAATCCCAGAAGTCTACTTCCTGGTATGTTGGTACATGTAGCCTGGAGGAGAATAGACCAAGGGAGATTTGATGTCTGTTTACAAACAGTTGAAGAACTGCCACTGGAAAGAGGAAGTAGTCTTGTTCTATGTAACCACAAGGCAAAAATATTCCAGAAGGCAAATTTAGAACTGAGAATTTTAAATTCCAAAATTCAATTTCTATCTAGCCAAAGGAATGCTTTACCAGAATAACTTCGAATACTATGTTGAGTAGGCTTTTAGTTATTTAGCATTCGTTTGTTCTTCTTTTCCATCTGGACTGATTTCTTTGAAACTTCTCTTCTGCCCTTTCATTATTTGTAGTTCCCTTGCACCTGACTTATCCTCTATCCAACCACAACACGTAAGCTGAACCTGGGGAATCAGAGCACTGTATAACCCTACCCTACTCTCTGCACTAATGAGTGGGTCAGGGATGGACACAAGACCCAAGCTAGGCCAATTAGAGCCCCAAAGACCCAATTCTAAGCCTTTTGTTTCAGTTACACAGGATGTTGATCTTTTCCCACTGACTGTGAAGGAAAGAATGGGAGGCTGCCACTGTCACTGTGCCATCACAATGGGAGACTGTTTAAGAGGAAGTGGAAGTCAGATAGGGGAATAAGAAACAAACCCTGATGACATTGGTTGAGCCTAGGTCATGCCAAGACCGAAAGTACAATTTTAGGCTGTTCATGCTATAGGATAAGAGGAAATAAATCGCCATTTTGCTTAAGCTAGTCTGAGTTCGGTTTTCTGCTATTTTAAATGTAAGGAGTTTTAACTAAAATGGCTGGTAAACTCCCCATTCACAGTAGTATTCACATAGAAGGGGATGACCAGCGTTCAGAGTAGTTATGGGGGGGACACCCAGACTATGTGAAAGGTTGACTTTGAGGACTTCAACTCTAAATTCTCAGCTTCTCCATAACTCTCCTTTACTTGGCTTTTGTTCTGCCTGGCAGACCTGGGAGCTTCAAAGAGGCTCCAAGAACACTGGGTTGGCCATCCTTCTGGGCCAAGCAGTACAGAAGTTAATACTTGTCCAGGCCTGGGATGCATATATAATGGAGAAATCCATAATGTTTAATCCCAGAATGAATGATTTAGACTTGGATTATTCACTTTGCACTAAATTAAGTTGTCTTATTTAGCCAAAACAAGGCTTCTTGACAGGATTTTCGTCATCGCCTTGGCTGAGTAATGAGTTTCTTTGGCAGGATGAATTATTGATTAGACCTTTGTATCATCCGCCTGGCAGATGAAGGAAAACTTTAATTTTAAAGATGTTCGTATTCAGATGTATATGCAGAAAAGAAGCTTTGAATACTGTACTTTAACACTCTGTCACTTAATCTTCCTATGATTATTTATGGAACAGGATCCAAGTTATATGGCAGTTTTGTGTTATTTTTAGGCCCAAATAAGTAATATTCTCCATCTGTGGATGTAAATGTTTTCTCTCCTTTTGTTGTTATAATTCTGTATGTTTAGATCCAGATGTTTAATTTATTTTAAGAAACGGGGAAATTTCTTTTCAAGTCAACTGAAATACCAAGTACTTAATAATGATGACTTACATTTTTATGATGTGTTTAATTTTGTCAAATGTTTTCATGTCAACTTCCTCAATGTATAATAGTTAATTAGCACTTAGAATGTATTATCCCCATCTTATAGATAAAGAAACTGAAATGTTGGCAGGGTAACAGACTCACACAGAACCAGGGTTTAAACCCAGATGTTCTGGCTCTAGAGCTCAAGGTTTTAAACCATAGCCTAAGCAATATATCCACTGCTTATTGAAAATTTAATATGACCAGGTGCATGGGATGCCACCTCTCTTAAGCACCATACTGGCAAAGGTCTCTACTACCTTGAGGATTACCTCCACCCCTTTTTCACTCTTGGAGCATCTCTTCTTTTTTTCTTTTGCTTCAACCATTCTGCTTCAAGGGTTATCCCATCTCTCTGCTCTTCCTGCCACCCCACAAGTCTGTCAAGGAGTATAAGATCCTGGAAAACAAGAGTCAAGAATATTCTGAGAGCAACTTCTGCTCTTAATTTTGCAAAGCAAACCTCCCCAAAAGTATGGGAACACAAAGGTCCTGTGACCGGGTCAAAGTAAGGAGAACAGAACATAAACTGTACCTCAATAAATCACCCTGCACCATCATGCCTTCCTTTCACTTCCTTTCTGAAAAAGAGAGCCAGCAAAACAGCCACAGAACAGAGAAGTTCTGCTCTCTTCCATGTCCAGAATACAGAATTCAAGTCCAGGTGCTGCTCCTTAAAGACCACATGAACCTACCGAAGAGATTTGGAATAATGTCTTAGGAGGAGTTGGGATGTTTAATTAGAGAACAGTATCTGGAAGGCTGTCCCGAGGAAGAGGAGCTGAATGGGCTTATGAGGAACAAATGCTCCAACAGTCAGAGTGACCAGAAGTCAGATCTACAACTCAGAACCTTCATTGCATTCTTTCTATTCCTTCCACCCCTTGGCACAGGGTGAAGTAGGGATGCCATGCTTCTCTGCAGGAGTATCTTTCCAAAGCATCAGTGCCATGCCAAAATTTGAGAAAATAATACATTTTGAATATTTTGCAAGTCTAGGCTGAAAAGGGAGGGCTTCCCCCTACCCCCCCCCATCCCCCCGCCCCCCCCACCTCTGGCTGCTTTGTATTCAATGCAGCAAGTATTTCTCATGACTGCTACTTAACTTTAGTGCAACTCAAATTGTATATGAATAACCTGGGGATCTTGTTAAAATGCAGATTCTGAAGGTATGGGGTAGGGCCCATGATTCTGCATTTTTGACAAGCTCTCAGGGGCTGCTATGGCTTTTACTTGGCTTACTGGTGTAGTAAGTAATCAGAGCCCCGACTCAGCCTTCAGCCACTCCTAGGACTGGCTGTACTACCTTCTATCTCTCAATGACTTGCAACTGGTGGACTCACCTGAGGGCCTCACAGATTCTGCTGCCCCTGCCCACCTTCCGTGAACTCAATATAAGGGATAATGAGGCAGGGCAGGCATTTCCAGACTGATTCTCTTTCCGTGTAGGGAAAGCTGCTGAGGTCAGAGTTTGGCGACACATCCTATTTTGGTGGAAATTCGAAACAGGCTCTTCCGAAGGTAATTCAATAGCAGGCACCATTGCAATTGGTTCCTATTGCATTTAATTCTAAAATCTCCCAGACACTGTGGCTTCATGTTTGTTGAGTGGAATTAGAGTAAATTCTCAGAGGCTCTGGGCCTTTTTTACTGTTCTCCAAAATCAAATTGAGTACATCAGACCTTCACACTATTAATACTTGCCTTTCCTCTCTTTGCCCCCTTCCACCCTCCCAAGAAAACCTATTTGGAGCTTACAGAAGTTCATTCTGAGAATTTCATTACCATTGTGCCATTCGTAATTCATTATTTAACCTCCGTGAATGGCAGGAAGTGCGATTTTGAATAGTCCCGCTGGAATAAAATCACAGGGTTAATAATCTCTGCTCTTTGTGAGTAATTGGAAAAATGGTATCCTGGTAACAAGACATTAACAGAAAACTTGTTTTTACCAATTTCCATAGGATAGAAGTCAAGTAGTGACTAGAATCTTTCATTTCCTTGTAAGTTTTGTTTTCCTCCAACTCACCCACTACTGGGACAAACTTATGGGACATACCTACTGGGTATGTCCCAAACCTACTGGGACAAACCTCAGACTATGTTCTGAGATTGACTGCTTGTAACTAAAAAAGAGTGTTCTCCCAGAGTTATTTGATACAAGTACACAGAGCCCCTTTCCTGGCTCACATGGTGGTAAAGCACATTATTTGCTTTTTTCTTCATTTAACTGAGAATGGGGGGGGGGGATTGTTCCATATTTGCATAAGCAGGTAAGCTTTGTTGGAATTTCAAGTGTCGAATGGTGCTTGACTGCATGGAGGATCCATAATTTATTAACCAATCACAATGTTGCTGGGCACTTAGGATGGTTTCATTATTTTTAACTTGAAGTTTTACTAAGTAGAGAATAGGACAAAGGGAAGAAAGCTCATGGTTGCCTAAACCAGATGAGTGAGTGAAATGAAATAGGCCTGAGGGTTGTAGTCTGAGTCTTTTAGAAATCTTGACTGAGAGGAAGACCTTTCTTCCAGCTTGGGAGCTGTGAAGATGGGGGAGAAGATAGGGGAGGGGCTATTATCAAGGCAGAGGAATGACCGACCAGGAGATGGGCTGAAGGGAAGCAGCAGAATACAACCTTCTCAGGGTCAGGGCAAGCTGACCCTTGGGCCCAGCTGCAGCATTTATGAGCTAACAGTACCCTCACCCGGGAAAGAGGTGCTAGGTTATTGGATTAACCTAGCCACCAGCCAGACACTGCCACTGAGGAACCCAAGTACATGGGGCAAGAGTTTTCCAAGTGAGGGAGACCTACATGAAGCCATTTCTAGGCTTGGCTGACTGAGTAGGGCTGCTCCTAAGATCTGTTTGGGATTTTTGGTTCTTGCAACGGGTGGCATATGTTTAATTGTATTGATGAATTTTCTGTTTCAATACTTCATATATAGTTAAAGGGACCTGGTGCCTGGCAGGAGCTCAGTGAATCTTGGCTGGGTCTGATTCTCTGGTTCTTTATTTCCAATAACTTGTTACTCATTTTCACTGTCACACCCCGTTGTTCAAAGAGTTCTGGTCCAAATGCCATTCATGGAAGACTGTGTTCCAAACCAAGACTCTTGTCTTGCTTCTCCTTCTAGGGCTTTCTGGGATCCATCCTCTCACCTGCCTGCTGCTTTTCTGGTTCAGGCCCCGACTTCCTGCTATCTGCACTATCCCAGTAGCCTCCAAACTGTGTTCTCTGTCTATTATGTTTTTCCTCTGTCAATTCATCAAAGACCAGCTCTTCCAGAGAGCTTTCTAAATCCCAACCCCAATCAAGACCTTCCCTTTCTTCAAAGTCTTTGGCTTACCTTGCCCAGTAGATGGTCCATTCTGCCCCTCACCCTCCTTTCCCAGTATAGCTCCTACCATTTCCTGTGAGTGCCCTGTGTTCTGCCAAAATGGTAGGAATAGAGGCTAGAATCCAAATGCTCATCACTGCCTTTCTAGTTGATGTCACTGCTTTTTATCCTATAAGACAATTTCAAGCTCCACATCTTTAATAAACCAGAATGCATGGGGATTGGCATTTTCTGGGTTGAATTGCATTTCCTACATCATTAAAAATTTCCTTTTTCCTTGACTCATTTTCAAATCACAGATAACTCCCCTGGATTTTGTTGTTAAAACTATTTCCAAATGTTTATTTCTACTCTTAGTAGCTGCTAAGATGATGAAGAGAAAGATTTATTAGGGTAACATTCTGAACCTCACTGATGAGTGAAAAATTAGTGGAATTTTTTCTAGGTTGGAAAAAAATTTGAAGCAACTAGGCTCAAAGTGACCTGACCACCTTGACAGTTTCTTTTAGATCAGTTACTTGGGATAGTATTTCCCTCCCCCAGTTTGCTTCCCTCTCTGAATAAAGAAGAGCCACTTTTAAGACTTGGAGCATAGGAACCATAGGAAACCCTGAATTTATGTAGCCATCACCCCCTTCTGTGGAAGAGACAGAGTTAGGATTTTTGAGCTAATATTTGAAAACAAAAAGAAAAGGCACACTTACATTCATGCCTCTTTTGAACATTAAAGGTCATTTGATGCAAACAAACAAAAAAAAAAACCCAAAAAGAACAAAAAAAGAGAAGGTGCTCACATACATGCAATCCACTGCAGAGATGCCTTTCTATGGAAGCTTTTTAAAATTGTTGCACTTCTGTTTTTTTTTTTTTTTTTTTTTTTTTTTTTGTCAAGACAAACCAGAGCTAAACAGTAGTGAAAGTAATAAAAACAGATTTACTCAGGAACTACGGCAATAGGGGACCACAGACCTCAGTACAGAACTGTCAATTCCAAATAGAACACAAACCAGTGGGGATTCAGAGCAAAGGAGCAGGGATGGGGGGGGAGGGGCCGTGGTGTGGTCAGTGGATGGGACATTAACTATTAGGAAATTCCTGGCTAAGTCAATGTCACAGAAGTCTTGCTGAAGGTGGGCCAGAGTGACCAGGTATCACCTGGGGATAAGGAGGAATGAGGAATTTGATCAGATGATCAGCTCCCCTACAAGGTAAGGGATTCTTGAACTTGAAAACAAGGCCCAAGGATGAGGCCTAATGAAAAAGGGCTTTAAGAAGTCTGACATTTGGTTAGGGAGAGAATCTTTGTTAGGTCTTGCCTTTTTCATCTGCAACATTTCGGATGACCACTCTTCCAAAACATCTTCTACTCTGCCCTTGAGATTTATTGAACAATCATTCCACTTGTGTGTGTATATATGTATGCATGTGTTGTATATTTATATTTATATAGAAAAATTTGGTCCTCAGGCACAAGGTATGCTTTGCCTGGGCATCTCTACTCACAAACATTTGTCTCCTGGGAATACAAAAAGGGTTTTCTATTGCTTGAGGAATTTTGACTATCTAGGGTCAGAGGACTTTTTCTTTATTGGCCAAAAATATTGGCACCAAAATGATAGAGTTGATTCATTTTACTTGGAAATCTTGACAAAATGTGGACAGAGTTTTCAAAAATAACATCTTCTTTACCATCTGTAGTTTGTGACAAGGCAACACCCTTCTCTCTGAATATTTTCAGATTGGGACCTCTTGAGATAAAGATGGGGTCCTGGGAGGAGAAGAATGAAAGAGTGGCAAGGAGCAATGTGCAATGTTATGTTTAAGCAGACCAAATCTATGCCAGTAGAGTATTTACCAATACCGTGTCCTTAGAGCTCCTCATCCCCGGAGGACAAATAATTGAGTTGAAGATCAGTCTTAGTGGTTGTTGTCTGATTCTGTTATTTTGATTTGCTTCCAAGTTATTTACCCCCGCCCCCCATCACAAAGTTTTACTTTGCAATTTTACTCCTGCTTCATAGGTAAGAGTTGAAGGTAAGTTGGGAGAATGTGTGTGTGTGTGTGTGTGTGTGGGGGGGGGGATAGTTAGGCATTTCTGTACTGCATAACTTTACCAACTATAATGTCAGATTTATAATTCCATTGTTTCTAGGCATTTCATTTTGGGTTTCACATTTTCCTATTGGGGTAACTAATATTCATATACAAAGTAATTTAAAATAGTTATGGCTAGCTGTAAGGCATGCCAGATAATTGCATTTTTAGGGTCTTTCCCCCCGCCTCACAAATGTGGGGTTACTTTCTTGCTCAAAGTATTTCTGTATGCCTTTTCTTTGTTTGCAACAAATATTTGTTGAAGAATGGATTTGGCTAAATACTTTGGATAACTCTCAGTTTTACAAAGGGAGGGGAGATTAAGAGGGCATCCTTGTGCTTAGCCACCAGCATTTTTATAGGACTCGGCTAGTTTCTCTGGTTTCCCTGGAAGATAATTGTCAAAAATAAAAAAGGGACTTCTGGAACTTGTATTTCAAAATTGACCCTCTTTTGGTGGTGGCAGTGGCGGGATGGGAGGAGCAAAATTTTAGTTTTAAATAGCCTATGTGATATGCAGGAACATTTGGACAGTAAAACCATAATTGTAGAGAAATTAAATGGTAATTGACTCCTAATGAGTTTCTAATAACACTGCTAAGAACGAAAAAGAAAACTCTCTGCCACTACTACATTTTTTTTTTTGAGGTTTGCGTGCACATACACACACATTTATTTTTCATTTCCCCTCAGTGGTTATTAGCTATAAATTGGCATTCCTATGACATTATATTTACTGCTTTAAATGCTTTTGGGTAAAAAGTATACAAACTTGGGACCTTAGCATTGTTCTTGAGTTAAACTTTGGAGTCAATCTATTTTTTGTTTTCAAATTTCTTCTGTAGAAAAAAAAGGACTCTGGATTGTAAGAGAGATGCTATTAAAATGCAACTCCAGACCTGTTGGTCTACCGAACTCTGAAGAAGTGACCGGGCATCGCTCGATCATTGATCATATGAGCTTGTCTGAAGCACATCTTGGAGGAGGCAAATGCATTAAAAGAGGCTCATGAATTGCTCTGAAAATACCATGAGAACATAGAGTCCTGAGGCGCTGTCCTTTTTCACCTTCCTATAATATTGATGGATCTGGCGTGCATGAGCATGAGTGAGGAGGCATCTAAGACCAATGATATCAAGCAGGGTTTTCCATCCTTGTTGGCAGCAACTGTATTGTAACAAGACAGTGCAGTGAAAACACCAGTTACTGTAAAAATGTAACATCTTTCTTACCTGTTTAACTCCTCTGGCACTTAGTAAGAGGGTGGGATTTGGGGATGTATAATGGACAGAGGAAGAGCAGATTTCACCCTAATACCTGATTACTGCTAGAAACTTAGACTCATCTCCCTCTATTTATTCTAGACCATTTATGGAATCACTCAGTAGGAGCAACTCAGGAGAAGACCTTAGCATTGACCAAATGGTGCTCCAAATGTCAGAAATACTAGAATTTCATGGACAAAGTAGCTTCTTCAGTTCCTGAATCTTTTGATCACTGCCTTCTGGGTGAATGCCCAAGAGTTCCTCTCTCTGCTCCTTGGGGGCCAGCCAATGAGCAATAATTAGAAGGCTGCTTTTGGATTCTGATAGGCTATTTCTTGTCTACTAACAAATGCAAGTATGATGAGCTACATATGGTAATGAAGACCCTCATGAATATGATAAAACTTGCTGAACTATAGTATAGAATGTATCAATTGCAATCAAAGTATAATTGGAAGGTAATGATTGGTGTTGGTATTAATATTAATAGCTTGATTGTAAGTTTTATAATAGCATCAGCTATAAATTGAAACCCACAGCTATCTGAGATGGGTTTAGATAGTATAAAGATCATTGGGACTGGATATCAAAATATGTGACTTCAGATTCTTCTTTCAGTCCTATCTCACATGTATGATCTTGGAAAATCCTGTCACATCTTTGGTCCCCAGTTGATTTGTTTGTAAAATAAGAGCTTGATAGGAGGTAGCACCTGACCCCTTCAGGTTATTAGGAATGAATAAGTCTTTTCAGACTGTGTGTCACGATGATAGGGGACTGTACTACTGGCATTTAGCTGGGAGAGTAAAAGTCTTGCCACGCAGGAGACCTTGAAGCACAAAGAAAAATTCCATTTAAAATGTTAATGGTGCCCTAGTTCAGAAACGCTGTGATGATCTTGACCTATATTACAGGTAGGCTAGTCCATGACTAACAGAGCTCATGAGAAATGTGGTTAAGGACAAAAATAAGAAACCATTGCCAGAGATCATCTTGATCTTTTTTTTTTTTTTTGATAAGGTACCCCTAAAAAAAATAAGGTGCCCCTATAGGAAAAAACAAGAAAACAACATTTTCAGCCAGCATTTGAATTCATCATAGGTCATGCTGGCCTCTAAAATATTTGTAAATCTTTTCATACTTTTTGATACATTTTTCAAGAAGCTATTAAGGTATTTCATGAGACACATAATGTAACTACAGTAAAAAACAAAGTGTTCCCATTTCCTTTAGCCTGTCCCTGCCTGGTGTGTGGAGGCTGCCCAATCTGGGTGGAACAAGAAGTCCAATGTAAATAGCAGACTCCTGCTTCTACATGTGGCTCGGAGATTAAATTTTGAAGAACAAAATCAAATAATGCTCCGTGAAAAGTCACCTTTGTCCCAAAGTGATGGGATAGAAATGCACATTTTCCTGGAGGAATCAGACAGACTTGAACTCAAGAGTCAGCCTGGAGATGGTTGTTCAGGAAGGCCATTTTCTTTATTTTATAGGTGGAAAAATTTGAGGATATCAAGAACTTACCTAAGATCCCATAGCAAGTTCATAGCCAAGCCAGCGCCAGAGGTAATGAAAGGTAGAGTATCCTGGTTTTGTATTAGAACTTCCCTAGATTTACTCTTAGCAAAGTCTAATTGTAGGTGAAGCCTTCACAGCCAGGATCAAAGTGTAAAAGGCCTATGTGCCCACCAACCAGCCAGCTTTTAGTGTACTAGCAATTTGCATTTCTCTGGTACCAGGAGGAGGGTTCTAGAATGGCCAAATGGCCCTGACTTGATCATCTTTTGGCAGAGTTGATGAAGGCAGAAATAGCCTTCGGTATTTCTGTCATTTATGCAGAAACTCAATCAACTTAAACAGTAAGTATTTATTGGCTTGTGTCATTAGTAAGGATGAGAGGTGCTGTGAGATGCAGGGCTCAGGGGAAATCATCAGACTCCCATCTGCTTCTCTCACCATTACCTCTCCCCTTATTGAAGGTGGGCAAAGTGTGTGTTACCCGAATGTGCACTTTGGCAGGGGTGTTGGCAATCCTAGGCTTAGAGACTCTCAGTACCATCACTGAAAAGAAAAGAGATGATAATTTTCACTAATTCTGGCAGATGCCCCTGGAGGAAAGGTTCTGTTAGGGTCATGTTCTATCCCTGAACCAACTGCTGTCCCCTTGAAACTAGAGTTTTCTCAATGGAGGAGAGGCTTGAGTGGTACCTCAGAGGTTAGGGGACCACGTGTGGATATTTCGTGTTTTCAAAACCATGGGGAAGATGTTTTGGTCATCTAAAACCATCAGTATATACAGCATAATCAGGGGCTAAGTATATAACATAGGAGATACTTATGGCTGCAGTTTGAAAATATGGAGTATGGTTTAAGTCAGGGAAAGCTTTATGGACAGTCTAGGACTTGAACCAAACTTGGAGCTTCAGAAAGGAATGGTGTCGGCTTATGGAAGGGTAAGTGAGGGGATGGATCTGATGAGATGAACAGTTCTCAAAGAAGACATCTGGTCTTGCACAGTATTTGTTTCCAGGGTCCTGTCTTTCCCCTCAGCACACAGGAGATGTTCAATAATTCTTGCTGGAAAAAGCTGATTGGCCATTATCATATAGTTTTGGGGCTAGTGCCACAAATTTCAAACTCAGGGGAAAACATATCTTTCCTGTAAAGGGCCAGATAGTCAATATTTTGGGGTTTGTGGGCCATAGAGCCTCTGTCTCAGCCCTTGAACTCTGCTGTTGTAGTGCAAGAGCAGCCATAGACTACACAGAAACAAATGAGAGTGTAGCGTTGCAATAAAACTTTATGTACAAAAAAGGCAGTGCCATCCACCATATTTGGCTGCAATTAGATTATTCCCATTCTCCTTCATTTTCCTGCCTCCACTCTTACCAATCTCCAAGTCAATAATTTCACATTAGTAGCCAGAGAGATCTTTTTCAAGGTATATTCAGAACATGCTAGTCCTTTGTGACTAAGATGTGTAGTGGCTGCTGTTTTGGAAAAAAGGCCAGATCCTTCCCTCGTATCCAGAACAATGCGTCTGACTATTTCTTGAACCACATCTCTGTTCCTCACCCTCCCAAAGGATGCACGCCAGCCACTGTGGTCTTCTGGCCCTGGGACTTAAACAACAAATCCTGCTTCAGGGCATATATATATCTGGTGACCTCACTATGGATTGTTCTCTTGTTCTTTTTCCTTTGATTCATAGCTAAATAGAACTTCCTCATAGAGGTCATCTGTAATCACCTTGTCTAAGATGGGCAAAGCCCCCCACCCCCATCATTGTCTAACTCAACACTATATACTTACTTGTCATAACAAGTTATACACTTCTCACAGTCTATAACTATTCACTCATTTGTTTACTCCTTGACTGGCCTTCCCCTAGACTAGAAGCTCAGAGTTCGGGACCGCATCTATTCTGTTCAACCTTATGTCCCCAATGCCAAGAAAAGTCCTAAGTATACAGTAGAGCTCTATAAATGTCTTTGGATGATTTAATTGTCAGCCTCCTGATTGTTCAGAGTTTTGTTCCTTACCTTAATCTCACTCGACTTCAGATTCAAATTATGAGCTGTTTATATCCCCAAAGCCAGGCTGTCCAGAGCTTCTAATTCTCATGCCAGCTGGTCTCCTCTCTCAGCAATTTGAGTTTATTTTCAAAAGTCTGATATATTTCAAATGCACAGAAAAAGAGCCATGTGCCTACCACACAGATGCTAATAATTTCCATGTTTATTTCAGATTCTTCCTGTATTATCAACATTTTAAGTTAATTTAAACATTTTTAAACACTTTTAAATTAAATACAACATTTTTAAAAAACAACTTTTTTTTCTCAGACTTTGTTTCCTGGAGTGGGGATTGTTTCTGAGAAAATCCAGGGTGAGCAAGGACCCCATCTTTTTAGCACATTTCCTGGGCCAATGTGTACTCTCTTCTATCTTAGCATAATAATTTATTACTTTCTGCCCACTTCCCCAAAAAGAATATAAAGCCAGGTCATAACCAGGCATAGTTACCTCATTTTTGATAGTTTTGGATTTTATTGTCAGGGGAAAGCTGCTTGCCAAAATTCTAAGTTAAGGAAATAGATTGAAATCAAACATAAAATTTAACTGAGTCTTCTTATAGGCAAGGGAGAAAAAAAACCGGGCTGTCTTTCAATGGTCTCATGACAACACCACAACTCTTCAGAAGACAAACTGTTACCTTCCTTAGTGTAAAAGACAACATCAATTTGTCTCCCATGTTTACCCAGCGTTCTCTTTATCCTCTGCACCCCCAGCCCTCTGTCTCCCCATTTCTCTCCTTCTTCTCTTCTTGAGCCTGACCTCCGTGGTGACTGTCTGGGGCAAGCCCTCAGATCAGCTTCTGCTCCTTCATCAGCTCTGGGTGAGAGAAAGCAAAAAAGCCTGATGTTGCAGGAGGGTTACTATAAGGTGCTCGAGGTTACTGCAAGAGGTACTTTTCAGACATTAAATCCTTAAAACTTACAAAGCCTGCCTAATCCACGAGAGGTCAATACTTAATATTCTCCTCATTGTAACAGATGGCAGAGTAAACTGCAGTGCAGCAGTGACTCCCACTTCTTCAGAGTTGCCATCAGAGATTTTGATAAACCTCAGGCTGTCAGTCTTGAGGTGGCTGCCCGTGAATAAACCCTCTTTTGCATGGGGGGGAGAAAACCCTACCAACCCTGGAAGTCTTACAGAGGACCTGTAGCGATGAGCTCTGTTCGAATCCCACCACTGCCAGTTACTTGCTGTGTGACTCTGGGCAAATTACTTAACCTCTCTGGGCTTTAGTTTCCTCTCCTACATAATAGGAACATTAAGAGCATCCGCATTGGAGTTGCTATAAGAACTAAGCAGATGGAAATGCTCAGCACATTGCCTGATGTATATAATAGTCCTTGGTAAATAGAAGCTGTAACTTGACACCCATAGAAGAGAAGCTGCAGGGCTAGGAGCCTTGCCTGCTATTACTCCCCACTTGTATCCCTGAGATATTGTCACAGAATGCCTAGGACTTTGCAGAGCACATTGTGAACACATTGGACTGGCTAGTTTTCCCCTGGAGTTTTTCGATTTCTTGGTCTGCTGCAGACTAACAGGCTTGTCCTTCTACAGTAAAATTTAAGATGAAATTAATGAAGCAGCTGCCCCACGGTTCTCAGGAGTTACTAGCTGTTGCTCCAGAACAAAGCCAAGCCTCCCTAGTGGCCCTTGAGTACAGCCCTTCCTGGGTGAATGGGGAGGGACTGGCCCACAACTCTACCTTGTCTTCTGTTCAGGTCCTAGAGAGACAGCTCTTGTCTTCTAGAGCACTGCCTTGGAGTCTCCAGGGTTTGCTAGATGGTAGGGGCCCTGAGCTGGTTCGACCTGGGTTATAGATGAGGTCCCAGCAGAGAGCCTCCTTTCCTGGGAGGTGATAAGGAGGTGATAAGAGTTCTTTTTGCAAACTCATCATTGTTAGGACATCAGATTGCCCAGATCTTCTCACAGGTGTCCTTGGAGGCTATTTAAAAAACTCATCCACCACCTCACCCCCTTTGTTTCTCCTCACTCTTCATGCAGGTCCATACTCCTTGCCGCATATCCCCTGGCATGTTGACAGCACCATCTAACTTCTTGCTTCTCTCTCCTGGTTTGCTGTCTGTTTTTGACAATGTGGCTTCAATCACAGGCAGCCTCAGAGGGGCCTATCCATCACACTTGTACCACTGGCCTGGTGATTCGTGGCAGCACAGGGCTATTCAGTTTCTACCTTACCTGCCAGGTTGACCTTTTTATCAAAGTTTTTCCCCTGCCACCCTGCTGCTCTGCCCTTCATCATCTGATGCCCTGTCCCCTTGGTTTGTTGACATTCCTCATGCATGCACCCTTTAAGGAAGCTAAGGTATCCCAAGGTTTATGAAAGTCGATTTTCATGAGCAGGCACAATGAGGATGCCAAACTGTAGGTTAATAGTCCTAATAACTATACAAATATAGAGCTCTGCTTCCAGTTCCTAGCATAGCGCTCCCTAAACTCCTGTAAGTGGGGGCACTAGGAGAATCTTATGTACTAATATTTAGTTTCTGACCCCAGTTCCTATAGTCTTGCTGAAACCCTTACAATTTCCGAAATGAGAAGAGCACTAGAGTATCATTTGTTCTAATGGTTGATCTTCGATCCTGGTTTCCAACCTAGGGCTCCTAATTCTTTGGAACTTCCTGGTTGGTAGTAGAGTCTTCTAATGAGGTGACTGTGTTCCCAAATGGGGCTGGGGTGGGGGGCGGTTTACCAGAAAGATCAAGCCATAATTAGAAGCTTGGAATTTTTCAGCCTTGCTCCCCACTCTTCAGAGAGAAGAGAGGGGTTTAGAATGGAGCTGATAATTTGATCATACCTCCATGTGAAAGCCTTAATAAAAAAAATCCCAACGGTTTTGGCTCAGGGAACTTCTAGTTTGATAAACACATTTATATGCTGGAGGGCAGCACACCCCACCCCACAGGGACTGGGACTCTTCTGGACCTTGCCCTAGGTAGTTCTTCATCTTGGTGCTCATCTTAACCTTTATCATATCCTTTACTATTTAATAAACTGGTAGATGTAGGTAAGTTTTTCCTGAGTTTTGTGATTTGTTCTAGCGAATAATGGAATCCACAGTGGGGGAGTAGTCATGGGAACCTCTGATTTGTATCCAAGTTAGACAAAAGTTGTGGGCAATCTTGAGCGTTTTACTTGGGATTGGCATCTGAAGTGGGAGGCAGCGTCTCTCAGGACTGAGCCCTTGACCTTGGAGTTTTGTGTTAACTCCAGTTGGTGTAAGAATTGAATCAAATTATTGGACACCCAGCTGGTGTCATAGAGAATTGCAGAATGTGTGAAATGCCCACCCATATGGTGTTAGAAGTATTGTGAATATGTAGTAGTGGGATAGTAAGGGAGACAAACAGGAGTGTTTGCCTTACATAGACTTTCTGTATTTCTGAAATTCTTTCAGCCTGATTTGACAGATGGAGTTATTTCTTCTGAATCTAACACATTATCTGATAGTAGAGAGTAGGTCTTAAGAATTCTGAAATTTATATCCCTTATTCTTATAGTTCATGGAGAAGAAAACCTTACTCTTGGGAGATACTTGACAACTCCTCTTGGTACATGAGTCTGTATCTCAACTTATAATATGTCCCCAGGCTGGGTTGAAGAATAAGGCCCTCATTCAAAGGTCAGTGTATAGTTTCAGATCTACTATTTACTCAACAGGTTACTCCATGCAAATCTTGGTCTTTTTCCTTCCCTAGGCCTCATTTCATCCTTGGAAAGAGAATTACTGAAACTAATAGAGAGTTGTGAGGATTGAATATGATGGTGTACTCAGCACAGTATCTGGTATTTAGTAGAAACTCAACAAACATTAGTTTTTCAACTGTATGCATTTAAAGAGAGGATTGAATATGATTGTTTTTAGGTAAGACATCTGAGTTTCATTTAGTGATGGATTAATTCAGCATTAGTTTTGGAGGTGAAAAAGTTTAAAGAATAACATCAAAAACTCTTTTCTCATCAAACAGAATGAACATAATTGTTTTGATGGTTGACATCTCAACATCCATTCTACCTGAAATTCTACCTGTCTTATTGTCTAAGACAATAATGCTGACCTCAAAACCGTTGCCAATATTTGATTCAGGAATGAGTATATCTGACTTGGGAATTGAGTGAGTGATGCAACTGGGACCATGAAGACACGAGAGTAAATGTTTTAGGGGATTTTTAGAAAGGTTTTCTAACAGGGGAAGAAAAAAAATAACATAGGAAGACATTACTGAATCTTGCCATGTTGCCTGGAGCTGTGACAGCCATCTGTGGCTATACGGGATACTAGCCCAAGGGGTAAAGCCACCACACTGAGGATAACAGAACAGAAAGACAGAACAAACCGGTTTTTTTTTTGTTTGTTTGTTTGTTTGTTTTATGATGCTGTCAAACCATAAAGTTAACCAACCCTAAAAGTAACTCTGCTTTTGGATTTCCTATTAAATCGCTTCAGCCATTTGAGTCACTGTTTCCCCCATTATTTGCAGCCCCAAACATCTATTTGTTACAGTAATTACTGACGTTTGCTCTATCTATCCCTGCACCAAACTATACATTTTGTTAATTAATATGGCTTAATTGTAAGTCCCAATACCTGGTAGGGCTAGTCCTTTTATTCTTTTGGTTATACTTGGTTCATTGCTCCTTCACATAAATTTAAGATTCAGCTTGTCCATTTATATGTGCACACACACACACACACACATTTTTAAAAATCAACAATAAAAACTAGACTATTAACAACCCTGTCTGGACAATTTGGAGGAGGACTGATATCTTTATAATATAACATGTTTATAGTATTTGTATAAATGAATATATGTATACATATCAAAATATATGTAATAGGTATACATGTATATATATAATATACATATAATGTGTATATTAAATGTAGATCTTTAATGTTCTATAGCTTACTTTTTTTTTTTTAATTCATAAATAAACAATACCTGTCCTGTGAATGTTTTTGGTTATTCTTACTCAGCAGTCTTTATACTATATAGAGTATATAGAGGATACATGCCTAGAAACATATAACCTACAAAGATTGAAGCATGAGGAAATAGAAAATCTTAGTAGACCAATAAATTAGTAAGGAGATTAAATGATAAATCAAGGGATGACTGGGTAGCTCAGTGGTTGAGCATCTGCCTTCAGCTCAGGTCATGATCCTGGGGTGCTGGGATTGAATCCCACATTGGGCTCCCTGTGGGGAGCCTGCTTCTCCCTCTGCCTGTCTCTGCCTCTCTCTCTGTGTCTCTCATGAATAAATAAATAAAATCTCATTTAAAAAAAATTTTTTTTAAATCAAAAACCTCTCAAAACAAAACAAAACAAACAAACAAACAAACAAACAAAAAAAACCCAGGGCCACATGGCTTCATGGGTGAATTCTACCAAATGTTTAAAGAAGAATTAATGCCTGTTCTTCCAAAACTCTTCCAAAAATTTGGAGAGCTCTCAAATTCATTTTAGGAGGCCAGCATTATCCTGATTCCAAAGCAATTTAAAACATTACAAAAAAAAGTAAAGTCCAATATCCCTGATGAATATAGATGCAAAAATTCTTAACAAAATACTAGGAAACAAAATTCAACAGCCCATTAAAAGAATTCTACACAGTGATCAAATGGTATTTATTCTGGGATGCAAGGATGGTTCAACATATGCAAATCAATAAATGCGATATATTAATAGAATGAAAGATAAAAATCCTATGACGGTTTCAATAGATGAAGAAAAAGCATTTAACTAAATTCAACATCCCTTCATGATAAAAACTCTTGACAAATTGGATATGGAAGGAATGTACCTCAACCTATTTCAGTCCACATATGAAAAACCCACAGGTAGCATCATATTCGATGGTGAAAGCTTGAAAGCATTTCACCTAACATCAGAAATAAGGCAAGGATGCCCCTCACTATTCCTGTTCAACATAATACTGGAAGTCCTAGCCAGAGCAAGTAGGCAAGAAAAAAATTCAAAAGACATCCAAATCAAAAAGGAAGAAGTAGCACTAGCTCTGTTTGCTGATAACATGATCTTGTAGATATAAAATTCCTAGAGACTTCACTGAAACCTGCTAGAACTAATAAGTGAATTCAGTAAAGTTCCAGGATACAAAATAAATATACAAAAATTCGGTGCACTTTTATATGCTAATAATGAACTATTTGAAAAACTGAAAAATTCCATTTACAGTAGTATCAAAAACAATAAACCATTTAGAAATAAATTTAACCAAGGAAGCGAAAGGTCTACAGACTAAGACATCAGTGAAAGGAATGGATGACACAGTTAAATGGAAAGATATCCCATGTTCATGGATCAGAAGAGTTAATATTAAATGTTCATGCTGTCTATGATCTGTAGAGTCAATGTAGTTCCTGTCAACATTCCAATGGCATTTTTATAGAATTAGAAAAAAACACTAAAATTCTTATGAAACAACAAAGACACCAAAAGCCAAAGCAACCTTGTGAAAGAACAAAACTGGAGCATTAGGCTCCCTGATTTCAAATCTCACTACAAAGCTATAGTGACCAAATGATATGGTGTTGGCATAAAACAGACTGATGGGACAGAATGGCTATCCCAGAAAGAAACCCACACATATATAGTCAACTAATTTCCCACAAAGGAGGTAAGAATTTACAATGGGGAAAGGACAATCTCTTCAATAAATGGTTGTGGGGGAAACTGGATATTCACATGAAAGAGAATAAAATTGAACCCCTATGTTACATCATTAACAAAAGTTAAAACAGATTAAAGACTGGGTCACCTGGGTGGCTCAGTGGTTGAGGATCTGCCTTTGGCTCAGGTTGTGATCCTAGGCTCCTGGGATCCAGTTTCGCATCAGGCTCCCCAGAAGGAGCCTGCTTCTCCCTTTGCCTATATCTCTGCCTCTCATGAATGAATAAATAAAACCTTTAAAAAAAAAACCCAACGGATTAAAGACTTGAACAGAAGACCTGAAACCATAAGAATCCTGAAGAAAATAGGAAAAGACTCCTTGACCTCATCTTGACAACACTTTTCAGATAAAATATCAAAAGCACAATTGACAAAGATGAAAATCAAACAAGATGGTCTCAACTTAAAAACTTGTACATAGCAAAAAAAAAAAAAAAAAAAAAAGAAAAAGAAAAAGGAGGAAGGAAGGATCAACAAAAGTGAAAAGGAAACCTAGGAAATGGGAGAAAATATTTGCAAACCACATATTTAATAAAGAGTTAATATTCAAAATATATAAGGAATTCATATAGCAAAAAATGAATAATCTAATTTGAAAATGGGTAAAGCACTTGAATAGACATTTTTCCAAAGACCCACAGATGACCAAGTACATGAAAAGTTGCTCAACATCAGTAATCCTCATTTGCAGGAAAATGCAAATCAAAACTACAATAGACTATCACCCCACACTGTTAAAATGACTATCATCAAAAAGTTGAGGTAAATGCTGGTAAGGATGTGGAGAAAAACAAATCCTTGTGCACTGTTGGTGGCAATGTAAACTGGTTTCTCAAAAAATTAAAAATAGAACTATCATGTGATTCAGCAATCTCACTTCTGGATATGTATCTAAAGGAAATGAAATCGCTATCTAAAGGAGCTATATGCAAAGCTCTAATAAGATATCACCTCACACCTGTCAGAATGGCTAAAATCAACAACATACGAAACAACAGATGCTGGCAAGGATGTGGAGAAAGAGGAATTCTCCTACACTATTGGTGGAAATGCAAAATGGTGCAGCCACTGTGGAAAACAGTATGAGGTTCCTCAAAAAGTTAAAATAGAGCTACCCTACAATCCAACAATGGCACTTTTTGGTACTTACCCAAAGGATACAAAAATGCTAACTCAAAGGGATACAAGTACTCTAATGTTTATAGCAACATTGTCTACAATAGCCAAATTATGGAAACCACTCAAGTGTCCATCAGCTGATAAAGAAGAAGTATCCATAAAGATACCAAAGGAATATTGGTGTGTATGTATCCATATGTACACACACAATAGAATATTCAGTCATAAAAAAGAAGGAAAGCTTGCCATTTATGACAAGATGGATCTTTTTTGTATAAATATTTTATTTATTTATTCATGAGACACACACACACACACAGAGAGAGAGAGAGAGAGAGAGAGAGAGGCAGAGACACAGGCAGAGGAAGAAGCAGGCCCTCTGCAAGGAGCCCAATATAGGACTCGATCCTGATCCCAGCATCATGCCCTGAGCCAAAGGCAGACGCTCAACTGCTGAGCTTCCCAGGTGTCCCTGATAAGATGGATCTTGAAAGTGTTGTGCTCAGTTAAATAAGCTAGACAGAAAAGGATAGCATGCTATTACTTCTATGTGGAGTCTAAAACCATTGAATTCCATAGAAGTAGATTGGTTTTTAGCCAGGGGAGGGAGGGTATGTTTGATGTTAGTCAAAGTGTACAAACTTACAGGTGAATTCCAGGGAATCTACTGTATAACATGACTAAGTTACCAATACTGTATCATATATTTGAAAATTGCTATGAGTTAGCCTTAAACCTTCTCACTATAACAACAAAAAGATGCCCAACAGACACATGAAAAAAATGCTCAACATCAGTCAGCATCAAGGAAATACAAATAAAAAAAAAAACACAATGAGATACCTCCTCACCCCACTCAGAATGGCTAAAATTAACAAGTCAGGAAACAACAACTGTTGGTGAGGATACACAGAAAGGGGAACTTTCTTAAACTCCTGATGGGAATGCAAGCTTGTATAGCACTCTGGAAAACAGTATGGAGGTTTCTCAAGAAGTTAACAATAGAGCTATCCTATGTCCCAGCAATTGCACTACTAGGTATTTACTCAAAGGATACAAACATTGTGATCTGAAGGGGCACCTGCAACCCAATGTTTACACCAGCAATAGCTAAACTATGGAAAGAGTCCCCATGTCCATTGACAGATGAATGGATAAAGAATATTATATATATATATATATACACACACACACACACCTATGGAATAGGTAATATAATAATGGTAATGGAATATTACTCAGCCATCAAAAGGATGACATCTTACCATTTACATCAGTGTGGATGGAACTGGAGGATATTATGCTGAGCAAAATAAGTCAGAGGAAGACAATTATTATATGGTTTCACTGATTTGTAGAATTTAAGAAACAAAACAGAGAGGGGTGCCTGTGTGGCTCAGTTGGTTAAGCATCTGCTTTCGGCTCAGGTCATGATCGAGCCCCATGTCAGGGGTCCCTTCTCTGTGGGCAGCACACTTCTCCCTCTCCTTCTGCTACTCCCCCTGCTCATGTTCTCTCTCTTTCATAAATAAATAAATAAATAAATAAATAAATAAATAAATAAATAAATCTTTTTAAAAATGTATGCCATTTTCTGAGAGATAAGAGAGTGTTGATTATTCATTGGATGATTCCTGAGTATAAGTTAATGAGTCGGGATCAGGGCTGGCCAGTCCACAAATACCAATCATGTGATTAGATGGGGCTTTTGAGTCAGGTAACAGCCTGACTTCTGGGGAGGGGAAGGAGGCTGGAGATTGAATCTTTGGCCACATGATTGACCTCAATCAATCCTATCTATGTACTTAAGTCCCAATAAAGTCTCTGGCTCAGGAGAAACCTCCCTGATTGTAATTATAAATTCATACTAGCACGGTGACATGTTCTAAGGACATGGAACTTCACATTTGATGCACTCTCAGGCCTCTTCCTATGCATCTCTTCATTTGGCTGGTCCTAATTTGCATCCTTTATGATAAAATTGCAGTTATAAGTATGGAGTTTTCCTGAGTTCTGTTGAGTTGTTTTGGTAAATTATCAAACCTGAAGGGATAGTGAGAATTTCTGAATTTACAGGCAGTTGTGCAGAAGTGTAGATGGCCTGGGACCTGAGAGTTTATGGATGCTATCTGAACTGAGGGCAGTCTTGTGGAGGACTGTGCTGTTAATTCTGGGTAGTTAATATCAGAATTACAGTTCAATATTTGTTACTCAGATTCATCTATTGTTAATATCTTACCCTATTTACTTTATCATTTGTGTGCTCCTGCCATTCTTCCTAAATACTTCAGTGATATTTCTGAAGAAAACATATATTATCTTACCTGACTATAATATAATATCAACATCCATGAATTTAACATTGGTACCATACTTTAAAACTCTTATTCCAATTTTTGTCAGTTAACCCAATATCTTTTAGAGCAAATTTTATACTATCAGTGCACGATATGGTATAGGGTCAGGTATTACATTTAGTTGTTTATTCTCCTTAGCTTTTTGTTTTTGTTTTTTAAAAACTGAAACCTAGGGATGCCTGGGTGGCTCAGTGGTTGAGCATCTGCCTTTAGCTCAGGTTGATTGAGATCCTGGGGTAACGGGATTGAGTCCCACACCAGGAGACTCAAAAAATTTTTCTGGTTTTTAAAAAGATTTTATTTATTTATTTATTTATGAGACACACACACACACACACACACACACACACACACACACACACACAGAGGCAGAGACACAGGCAGAGGGAGAAGCAGGCTCCATGAAGGGAGCCTGATGTGGGACTCGATCCCAGGTCTCCAGGATCACACCCTGGGCCTATGCAGGCGCTAAACTGCTGAGCCACCCAGGGATCCCCGAATAAATAAATAAAATCTTTTAAAAAACCTAAAATTTCCCCTAATGTTAATATCTCCCATAACTATGGTACATTTGTCAAAACTGAAAAATTAACATTGGTATGATACTATTACAGATTTTATTCAGATTCACCAGTTTTTCCACTCCTAGTTTTTTTTTCTAAATTTCAATCCAGGATACCACATTGCATTTTGTTTCTTTTCCCCTGGTGCCCGCCTCCCCCCCCCCCCCCCCCCCCCGCCTATTTTCTACCCACTCATACATTTTTAAGAGCATATTTCTCAGTGTGCCTTGCCTAATGTTTCCGTGTGATTGCATTTGGGTTACACACCCTTGGCCAGAACACTTCATAAGTGATGTATCTTTCTGAAGCTATGAAATCTGGCAATGTCTAATACTCATCTACCCTTCCTTGGTGATGTTAATTTTGATGACTCAATTAAGGTGCTGATTTATCCATAATACTATTAGTTATGTTTTTCTCTTGCAACTAATAATAAAGACCATGTAAATATTCTGTTCCTCACCAGAATTCCCCTATGGATTTAAGATTTATTGATACTTCTTGCCTGATCCAATCTTTATTAGGATAGTTGCAAATGCTAATTTTCTAACTCCAGCATGTCTTCCATATTCACCAGTCAGCTCCTTTATATTTTACTGTAATAATTCTAGTTTATTTATCTATGTACTTTTTATAGGAATGAACTCATGAATCCTTATATTTTCTCTCAGTGGTTTATAATTCATGACTGCCTAAATATTTTTGATGTCTAAAGCTGGCTCCTGTGTCCTTATAACTTGCCCTCATCATTTTTTTTTAAGATTTTATTTATTTGAGAGAGAGGAAGCACACAAGCAAAAGGAGCAGAGGGGGAGAGAGAAGAGGAATTCCTGCTGAGCAGGGAGCCAGACACAGGGCTTCACCCCAGAACCCTAAGATTGAGCCAAAGATAAATGCTTAAAGTAACTGAGCCACCCAGGCACACCCCCCACTCCCCCGCCGTCACTTTTAGTGTGAATCGTAACTATCTGGAATATTCCAGGATATCCCAAGCTCATCTTGTCACAAAATGGGCTAAACTTTGGATTCTTGAAATCTGTTACTTCTCTTAGGAACCTGGGTTTATTTCAATGGAGAATAGCATTTAGAGACCAATATCTGTTAGGTATGCCCATTGCTAGTGAGAGGTCTTTGCTTCATGATCCTGTCAATAGATCAAATAGACCTTTGATTTTAATTTTTGTCTTGCTTTTCCAGCTACAATTTCCAGCTTAATTTAAAAAATAGAAGCAATGATGAATTTTACACTTTAAAGCAAATGTCCTATCCTTTCTGTGCTGCATTCTGAGTGATTTCTTTATATCTATCTTCCCAACAAATTTTCTCATTAGGGACTCTTATTCTCTATTGATATTATCTCCATCAATAATAATATGTAGTAAATATATACTATTTATATAATATGTATTATAATAAATACTTTTATTTCTAGGAGTTATTTGGTTCATTTTGAAAACTACCAATTCATTTTTGGCAGTCTTCTCATTCCACTTCTTATTTTTGAAATAATTTTGTAAGCTGATATTTTTAATTCTTAATTTGATTCTAGTATCTCTAGTCCATGGGGAAAGAAGAGTCTAAATCTGTTGATTCATTTCTGCTATCTCTTATGGTGGTTCATTTCCTTGTATGTCAGGTAATCTTTGGTTAAAAGAACATATGAGGCTAATTTTCATTTGAAGATAATCTCATCCAGAGATGACCTGCAATTATTTTGCTTCTGCTATGAAATGGAGCACTACCAGTAAGGGGACCACTTTAGTTCACTTCCGACTCCTTAGCTTATTTTATGAAATTCAGATTTATCCTCCACCCCAAATTGCTATTAAGTGTAATCTTACAAATAAAACACTTCACCCTTAGCATAACCATTTTGTTCCTTTGTGCTTCCTGCTAATGCCTCTAGTTCAAGCTCAGTTTTTTTTTGGGGGGGGGGTTTACACATGTGTGTTATCTTCTCTTTGTGAATTAATCTCTCCTCTGTGTATTCAGCGATGAAATGAAACATATGTTTTATGTAGAATCTAGTTATTTTGAGAGGATGAGCCTTTCAGAATCTATCCATAACACTACTGGAAACTGAAGATTGTAATTCTTCTTAAATCTGTTTTGCTGACTTACCAAAAAAATTCCTCTCCATCTGAGGTTGTCAGTGATGAAAGGAGTATTGGGATAATTTTAGTTATTATTCCCATTTTGACTGGAAAAGAATGGGAGTTACACAGCTATCACTGGTTTGGAGGAATTCCAAAGCCCCCTGGCCTCACCTGCACTTATTGTTGGATGTTCCTTGATGAGGCTTCCATTCTGTTCCTTGGTAATATTTCTCTCGTAAATTATCCTTCCTGGCTTCTGGCTCTGCTCTTTGGGATAATCTCCTATTTTCCTTACTCTTCTTGGCCAGCAAATATTGTGGGCATAGATGGCATATACCTTATATGCGAGCTGGCTCAGCTTTCTTGACAAGTGATGTTTGGGGGCCAAACATCACTTGGGGGCCAAGTGATGTTTGTGGTTTTAAGTCTTAAATAGTCATTTATTTTTAGTCCAGGATCTTGACAATACAATGCTCTTAAAAACTTAGTAGTCTTAGCTACTGGATTCCACTCAGTTCCATGGGCCAGTAGTCACTCTCAACTTTTTAATGTCCTTCATAAGAACATTATTATCTAATACTTGGGTAAAGAGATTTTAGAGGTTGGGCTCTAAAGCCAGACCGATTTAGGCCAGTATCTCTTCTCTGCCACTTACTTGCTTTGTTATCCTGAAGACATTATTTAATTTTTTGTTGTTTCAAAATGGTGATAGTAATAACAATAGCTTATTTTTTTGTGGCTCATAGTGAGGAGTTAGTAGGAAAATGGACATAAAACAACTGGTGTGTGGTAAGCACTCAGTAATTGACAACCATCACTGTTAGTAAGCATTTCAATGATCATACCTGATGAGTTCTTTAATTCCTTAAACACATCTATAAGCCCTTGTTCATGCTCTGTACCCTGGCCTATAGATCTCTGCCCATCAAAATTCTGTTTAGTTTTCAAAGCTCAGCTGAGTTACCATGTCTGCTATTAAATGTTTCCTCTTCTCTTAGTCTACTGTTGGTTTTCACCTGTTTCCACAGCAATTGCTTATACTTCCATTATTTAGCTTAGGCTTTTATTAGGGTGGATCATGGGACTGTGTGTTTTACCCACAAGAGGGCTAACCTGTACTTATTTGTCATTATTTTCTTTCCTGCCTTAATTTGTGCTAGAAGATCCTCTCCTAGTACTTGCATTGAATTGAACTCATATAGGAGATTTCACAAAAGGACAGGTGTATGTCCCTTGGGATTGTGTTTGGCTATTTGTTTCAGAAACCCACCCAAACTACTAAACTGAGGGTTTATTTTCCTCACATAAGAAGTCATGAGGTAGAGCTGGTATTGCTGTTTGAGGATGTCTTTAGGAATACAGTCTCTCTCTATTCCAGTCCTGCCATCCACAGTGTGTGGCTCCCACCCTCGGGATGGTGGGTCTTATTGCTCAGCATTACATCTGCTTTCTAGCCGAGAAAGTGAGCACAAAGAATGAAAGATAAGTCACCAGCATGTCATCACTTTTGAGGAGGTTCTCAGTAGGTTTCACCAGTGATTTCCACTGGTTTCACTGGCCAATACTGGGTCACATGACTACTTGGAGCTGCAATGAAGGATGAAAGATAGAGTATTTAAGTGGATATATTGTTATGCCAAACAAAATCAGGATTATGTTAGTAAAGGAAATGGGAAATTGATGTTGGGCAGGCAACAAGTAGAGGCATGTTGTTCCTGTTGTTTTGTTCTTGAAAACAATGGGGATTGACTCTGGGCAGCCTGCGGAAAAAGGACAGTGACCTGGCTCAAAGAATGGAAGAAATACGACTCAAGCCTGAAGAAGGATGGATGCCAGGGGAGCTCTGGGAACCTCAGCCACAGGAATCATGAACTTTTCTGGTGTGCTGCTACTCATCTGACTCAGTAATAAAGCAGGCTCTTGGTCACTTCATTCTAAACTACAGATACTTGAGACAGAAAATGTGATTGGCCAGCTGAGACTTCTGGTCTCCCTGGACTCACTGTGCTACATTGGGGTGACAGGACTATGGAGCATAGAGATAGCCTTTGGGCTCTGGCCTAACCCTGGGTATTAGAATTTGTTACCCACCAAAAAGGCAATTCTTGAGGCTAGACAGCACTTATGATTGGTCTTGGCATAGAAAAATTAACACAAGGGCTGGAATGAAGTTTTGCCAGATTCTAGCACTGCAGATTTCAGAACTCATCTGGGAATCTTTACTTCTTCCCAATGAGTAGGCAGTGTTAGAAGGCTGTTTATGTATCTGGCTGTAGATACGTAGGTTTATTTGACACTCAGTGCTGTCAAACAAACTGGGGATTTATTTACCTTTTTTAAAAAACTGGGTGGAATTTAGTTGAGGCCAGTAAAGAAAACACCAACTCTCAAGAGTCGCCAGAAGGTAAGAATTCTAGCCTAATGGGTTTTGTGCCTAAAATTCCTATAAGTGACAAAATGTTCTCAATGTTGATGAATTCTAGTGTCCTTTTCGATTATCCTGGGGAGGGGAAGACAAAGCTAAATATTCTTCTACCATACCAGCCTTTTCCCTTCAAGGACTTAAAGATGAATATGCTGTTCTTTTGTAAAATTCCATTATTTCCTCTGTTTATTTTTACACCTGGTTGTTTGGGAAGTGGAAAGTAGGAAATGTTTTGCCATTTGTTTTCTTGCTACTTTTCTCCTTTAAGCATCATCAAATGGCATATAGCATCATGATGAACAGCATGAGCTTTGAAGTCTGACAGGTCTGAGTTTGAGTTCTGGCTTTGGTATTCGCTGGCCGTATAATCATGGGCTAATATAACAAAGCCAATGAACTTTGGCCACACAGGATATGATAGATATTTTCCAGGGTCAGTCTTTACTAGCACATTTTTCTAATGTGTGTGGGTATGTACATATAATAACTGTAATACCTTTGTTCCTCACCATTATATCTTGAAAGTCCTTTCTTATCAGCCCAAGTAAGTTGGCTTCAATCTTTTTAATGGGGACACAGAATTACAATATGATTGTGCTGTCCTTTGTTTAGCTCATTCCTCAGCAGAAAATGTTTAGATTTCCAAATTTTTTACTTTACAAATTGTCCTGCAGCCTTAGATATTCCTTTTTTACACATATATGAGAACATATTTATTAGGATAAATTTCTTGAAGTATAATTGCAAAGTCAAAGGGCATGTGTGTTTTAAATCATTACGAATGTTGGCAAGTCATCCTCCAAAGAAATTATACGAGTTTCCACTTCCACCAAATTGCATAGCAAAGGCTATTTCTTACAGCCTCCCCAACACTTTTGCTTTCAAACACTTTAGTATTTAATAGAATAAAATGTTATTTAATGGTTTTAAATTTAATTTTGATTGTGCATTTACATGTACATTTAAGAGCCATTTGCATTTTTCTTCCTGCCAAGTGCCTACCCACATTATTTATACTTGTAGGGGAGTAGGAGATAGCTTTTAATATTGATTTGTTAAAACTTTATATGGATGGAGGAATTTACCTGTTGCATTATGTTGCATTTTCCTAGCATATCTGTCTTTTTGCCGTTTTATGATTTTCAAATTTTAATGTAATAATACTTATGAATCTTTCCTTTTGAGGCTTTGGGTTATATATCTTGCTTTAGCTTTCTCCACTTGAATATTATTTTTTAAAATTGCGATGTTTTCTTTGACAACTCTTACAATATTATTTTTTTACCTTTTGATATACTAGAATGTATTTTGGTGTAAATAGTGATGATAAATCTGTATGCTCACCTTGCCCCCTGCCCCCCACGACCCGTTGTTTGGCCAGTTGTCTCATCATCATTAATTGAACAATCTACATTGTCCCATTGCTTATAAATACTACCTTTTATCTTGTAAGAAATTCTTTGTGTATGTGAGGAGGGGGGGATGTTGGTGTACCTTGGGCTTTAACTTCTTTTCCTGCGAAAGCCACAGTTTGAAAGTTACATGTACTGGCTAATAATCTTGATCCCATACTTGCACTTTAATTTTGTTGATAGTCTGAATCTAATAAAAGATATTAAGGTTGCTTATTATTTTTTGTTAGCCTCTGGTTGTTTTGTATCAAATCAGTAAGTAATGGGCTTATGTGACTGATTTAATGTTTGACCTGGCAGATGACATAGAGTGGATAAAAGGGGAAAAAATAATAATTTTACTTCCAAGTAACCATTAACTGTTGTATACTAATAAATTACCTTGGAGCTTTGATTTTTAAAAAATGACAGGGCATATAGACAGTGAGGGGATTTATGAAGATCAGTGGAGTGTTAAGGACTCAAAGCAGTTCTTCATCATTCACAGTGTGCCTTACTTGCACAGATCAAGGCCTGTTTTCACTCTCTGTGTGATACCTTCTTAGAGACTGCTTTGTTGGCATTGTCATTCCTCAGGGCCTTTGCACGTATGGTTTACTGCTATCTATACTGCTCTTTTCTAAGAGAGCTGCACCCTCATGTTCTTCAGGCTTCTGCCCAGATAGCTCCTATCACAGCAGTCTTTCCTGACCAATCCAGCTAAAAGGTACTCTTACCTTGTGTTATTTTTTATCAAAGAACTCATTACCCCCTGGCATATACTTATTCTGACCCTGACCTCTCTAGAGCTCCACCTACTTAGGCCTAATACACAGACTCTTAAATATTTGTTGGATGAATAGACACATTCTCATCTCTTTATCTTGACTGCCTTTTTTTTTTTTTTTTTTTTTTTTTTAACCAATGCACAACTTAGAAGTTGCTGAAATGGAAGGGGGTTTAAAATTTCTTCATTTTAAACCAAAAACCAAATTTCATTCATTCATTCATTCATTCATTCATTCATTCATTTTTCTTTCCTCTGTCTTAGGAAAGTGTGACCCAGACACTGAATCCCGAGAAAGTAAAGTAGGCTTTGGTGGGTGTTTATATCTGTCTAAAAGATGTTATTTCCAGAGTAGAAGGAGTGCTGGACTAAAAAGCACAGAAGGCAGGATACCTACCAGAAGCTGAAAAGCCAGCAGGTGACAGACAGCTCTCAGTTGTCATGAATGCATGTCTGAAACAATGGATGCAGAAACTGGCACATTTTTCTTAATTCTTAAAGAATCTCATATCACAAGTCTCTCCTTGTCTAAACATACAACCATTTGTTATTCTTCCATCAGTATGGTATAGAAAGATGAGAAATAAAAAGCAAGTTTCTTGGATAATACTTTGAGATTGCTTTTTAAAGACCCAGAATTTCTGTAATCATGGAAACTTTTATCTAGGAAGGATTTGGGGTAAAAATTTATTTGTAAGTGAAGGTTAGGAGATTTCTTGAGGCTGTTTTGCAAAGCAAGATTGAAAATTAATTTAGGAGTGATAGCTAATAAAAATTTTATCATCTCTAAGCCACATTTTACCTCTGGACCTCCAACTAGGAATGATGGATGAGGAGTCACAAAATAGGAGGTCTCAAGGTTTAGAGCACCATGGCTCATGGAGTCTGGTCCCCGGTGAATTCCTATTTCATATGTTTTCTGAACTCTCTGAGTTCTTAGATGGTATCTCCTCTGGCCTCCTGTTTTCACTTTGCATGTTCTTCTGTGATATGTGCCTTAGCTATAGCTTTCTTGGCTGTCCACACTGGTTTAAGAAAAAAATAAATTTTATGAGCAGCTTCAGGGTTGTCTCATGGAACTTAGGGGCAATGGCCTGTGAGTGTGCTTTACAAAGTACCAAAAACAAAAATGCAAGGGTATGAATAGAAATCAGGTAGCTGTGCTCTTTAGATCTCTGGGGGCTTCATTGACTCTCATTTTTACTTCTCTCTGCATGACCCCCATCCTTTCTCTTTTAGCAGATAAGCTTTGCTTCTCAGCTGTACATGGTGGAAAAGAGCATCTCCATAGTTCCTGGGCTTGCATGTCCTTCCAGATCCAGCACTAGCAAAAACAGATATTAATCTAATTCTAAACTTGTGGGAGAGTCTGATGAGAACATCCTGGGTACAGGTGTTCATCCTAGTCCAGTTAGTCATGGTTATTGGTTTGCAATCAAATAGAAGTACACACCTGGGATTGTACCCCTGTGTGAAGTGCCCTCAGGGAAAGGGACCTCCTGTAGTTGCCTGTTACAACCAACATTGCAAGTAATACCCTAACATGTTAGGTATCTGAACATTGACTCTCCCAGAGGTATTAGAAGGAGAGAGACTGAATTTTTTTCATTATTACATCCCAGAACCTAGTAAAATATTGATTTCAATTTTAAAAATTAGATATTTCTCAGTAGCATAAAAGTTGACTGCACAGAGCAACAAGATAAAGGTAGGGGCTTAATGTTTCTGTTTGAGTTGTAAAGGCCAGAGCAAGCATACATGCTTGTTTTGTGTTCCAACACACTTATCATTTTATACAACACTGAGTTCACTTCTGCCTTTTTTGGGTCATTACTTCCTCAGCTTGTGTCATTTTATTTTTGACGGTATTGCCATTTCTTCACTTCCAGAAAGTGAAATTCTCCAATCTCTACTACCAACATCTTTTTCTATTCTGCAGACTTACAGCAAGTTCCTTGTCTATCTGGCCAGAAATCTAACACATGTCCAATTGGATTTATCTGTGTAACTTACTTTTCTCCACATAATGATATTGCTTGCTCATCTTTCTGTGTCAACATATATATCTATCTCACTTTTCCCCACAGTTCAATACGAAAAAGATTCAAGCATGTAGAAAGGTTAAAGAAATTTCACCATTAACATTTTGCTCTGCTTGCATTATCACATTCACCTCCCTATCCATTTTCTCTTTCCATCTTATATTTCTGAGGCAAAGTAAGTTGCAGATACTGGTACACATTCCCTTAAATACTTCCTATTCATATCCTTAACTAGGGTTCAGGGTTTACTTACATTTTTTCCTCTTGGGAGATAAATTTTACATACAACGAAATTAACAAATCTTAAGTGTAACATTTGCAGACTTTTCATAAATGCATCCACCTGTGTAACTCAAATCTCTGTCAAGAAACAGAAAATTCTCTTAGCCTCAGAAAGGACATACTCTTTGCATAAGGCTTCTTTTAGTTCATATGACATTTTTCAGATTTATCCATGTTGAGGATGATATGTTCCTTTATTATTACTGATTGGTATTATATTGTATGAATATACTATAGTCTGTTTATCAATTTTCCTATTCATAGGCACCCAGGCTGTTACCAGTTTTTGGCAATTGTGAGAATCTGCCATAAACATATGTGTATAAGTCTTTTAGTGGGCCTATTTTATTTCTCTTGTGAAGATACACAAAATCGGAAGTACTGAGTCACAGGGTACGCAGCTTTTTAAAAGAGGTACCAGTTGCCTTATATAAATAAATTCTAATCATTTCCTGTTGATGGACATTTAGATTATTATTTTTTGTAATTGTATGTTTGTTATAGCAAATCTCTTTATAGGTATATTTTTGCTTTCTTGAGAAAGTGAATCTGCAGGTAAATGACTTGTCAGAGCTGGACTTCACTTTACTTATTTTATTTACAGATTTTTATTTATTTATTCATGGGGGAAACAGAGAGAGAGGCAGAGACACAGGCAGAGGGTGAAGCAGGCTCCCTGTGAAGATCCCGATGTGAGACTCAATCCCCAGACCCTGGGATCACACGCTGAGCCTAAGGCAGACACTCAACCACTGAGCCTCCCAGGAGTTCCTAGACTTCACTTTAAATTACGGCCTGTTGGGAAGTTGCTCCAAGGCCTTGCAACTCAAAATGTGGACCTTGGATCAGCAACAGCATTACCTGGGAGCTTATTAAAAATGCAAACTCAAGCCTCACTCCAGACATAATGAATCAGAATTTTTCATTTTAATAAGATTCTCAGGTGATTCCTATGCCCCCTTGGAGACAATAAAATTGGAGGTAGTAGAGCTTTATTTTTACTCAAAACACTTTATTAGCTCTCTAGTAACTTTTCCTGGAAGGTATAGAATTTCAAATGTTTGAGGCTGGCTCCTATATAAAGGCAAACAATTGACTTACGATCAAATTTTATGATGAACCAAGAAACATAAAACTGTGAGGCTCAGGATGGGATGAGACCTTCAAATTGATTTACTTTAGTGATTTTCTGAATTTCTCATGAAGCCTTATCCCCAGAGTGTCCTGTTGCCAGACTGAGGGCTGAGTGTGCAGGGCTCTCTACTATCATGCAGTCATTTAAAAAAATTCTATTTATATATGTTTATATTATAAATATTATATTTGTATACTTAAAAATTCTCTTTATATACATTTCTAGCAATATTCATCCTAAAAATGTAAGCTTTTAGTTTGAAGAATCAAAAACTTACAGAAGAGTTGACAATCTTAATTTATACAATGACATTTTAAATTATATAATTTATCTAGATTAATAAAATGAACATATACCTTTTGTGTATATTTATAAATTATTAGTATGTTGCCACCTTGCTCTCTTTCCATAAACACACACACATGCGCGCGCACGCACACACACGATACACTCAGCCATACGCTTGTTTATGGGTATGTTTGATTATATTTTTGTCTGTTGAACTACTTGAAAGTGAATGGCAAATAACATTCCATTTTACCCCTAAATGCTTTAGTGCAGATCTCCTAAAAACTGCCACTTTCTTATATAGCCCTAACAATATAAGAATTACCTCAAAGAAATTTCACATTAATACTACGTATTTATATTTCTCTAATTGGCCAAGCAATGTTTTTTGTATCTGTGTTTCTTCCTTTCTAGGTCCAAATAAGACTTACAATTATATTTATTCATTCATTATCTGTTGCTGTGTAACATCTTACCACAAAATTTAGTGGCTTAGCCCAATATTTGTTATCTCACAGTGTCTGTGGGGCAGGAAATCTGGGCATGGCTTGGCTGGATCTTCTGGTTCAGGGTCTCATACAGGCCACAATCAAGACTTTGAGTGGGGCTCTAGTTATCTCAAGGTTCAGGTCATTTAAATGGTTGTTGGCAGGATTCAGCTCCTTGTCTAGAGGCTGCTGGTGGTAGACAGAATTCTAAAAGGAGAGCAATGAGTCACATCCTTGTACAATCACTCTCATTTAATACAGGTGGGACCTGTGACTTGCCTCTAGCCAATTAAATATGGCAAATGTGATGGGATAGCCATGCCCTCTTTTAGGCTTTGGTACATAAGACTATCTTAACGGATTGGATCCAGAGATTCTTCTGGCTTTGAAGAAGTAAGCTGCATGTTGGGGGAGGCAAAGAACTGCAATCGCATCTAGGAGCTAAGAGTGAGGACCTCATTCCTACAACTGTAAGAAACTGAATTTTGCCAACACCTACCTGTGCTTGGAAGAGGACCCTGAACTTCAGAAAGGAATACAGCCTGGCTGATTCCTGGGGGACAGTCTTGTGAGACCCAGAGCAAAGGACCCCACTAACCATACCTGGGTTTCTGATCCTTAGAACCTGTGAAATCATAAATGTGTGCTTTCTTTTTTTTAAGTCACTAAGTTTGTGGTAGTCTTTTACCTAGTGATAGGAAACTATTATATCACTCTAAGTTACAGTGATAGATATTGCAAATGTTTTCTCCTAGCATGTTATTTGCTTTTTACTTTCATTATCATAATTTTTGCTCTTCAACAATTTTTATTTTTATGGAATTTAGTTTAACAATATTTTCTCGCTTTGCATCTGAATTTTTCCCACAGCCAGATTATAAAGGAATTCACCAGGTTTTTTTTCCTAATATTTGTACAGTTACATTATTTTGATCTATTGTGGTATATTTGTGAGAAGTGGACTCAAAATTTTCCCTCCCAAATAGATATCTCACATCATTTATTAAAAACCTGTTTATCTTTTCTTCATGATTTGAGATAGTAGATGTCCATATCTGTTTGAGTCTTATCCGTTTTTCTTTTTATTCTATACCATTATCTTACTATTTACTCAGGTTCTCAAACCATATTCTTTTAATTATAGACATTTAATAATAGTTTTCATATCTGAGAGGGCTAATCTCCTTTTTTTACCCAATTAAAAAAATTTTTGCATGATTATTTTTTCCATATGAACATTAAAGCTAAAATCAGTCTATGTGGCTCCAGAAACAAACTTGCTGGTTTAAAATTGGGATCACATTTGCATTCATAAAATTAAGTTGGAGAATTGACATCAAAATTTATGAATTTGGTTAATATTATCCTATAAAAGGATATGTCTTTCCATTTGTTCAAGTCTACTTTTGCATTTTTCAAAGATATATTAAAATTCTCCTCATATAAGTTTCCTGCATTTATTTTAAGGTAGTTTGTAAGTATTTTATCCACCTGATGCTATTATAAAAGGGGTTTTCTTTTTTCCCCAAAATGTTTTTACTGTAATAAAATGTGCATAAAATTTATCTTTATCTTTACCATTTTTAAATGAAATATATATAATATAATCATGCCATTATCCTTCTCCCTGGCTCTTATACACTGAAACTCCTTATGTATTTAACAATAACTTTCCATTTCTCCCTCTCCTCAACCCCTGGCAATCACCATTCTACCTTCCATCTCTACAATTTTGACTACCCTAAGTAGCTCATATAAGTGGAATCATACAGTTTTTGTCCTTTTTGTGACTAGCTTATTTCACTTAGTGTAATGTCCTCAGGGCTCATCTATCTTGTAGAATATGTGAGAATTTTCTTCTTTTTGAAGGCTAATATTCCATTGTATGCATATATCACATTTTGTTTCTCCATTAGTGGACCTTTGAGTTGCTTCCATGTTTTCACTATTGTGAACAATACGACTATGACCATGGGTGTGTATTTCTTCAAGATCCTGTTTTCAGTTCTTTTGGGTATATCAGAGGTACAATTGATGGATCTTATGGCAATTCCTTTTGTAATCATTTAAGGAACTACCGTTTTTCATAAAGACTCTACCATTTTATATTTCCACCAGCAGTGCACAAGGGTTCCAGCTTCTCCACATTCTCACGGACACTTTTGCTATTTTCTGTTTTCCTTTGATAGGAGCTATCTTACTGGGTATGAAGTGGAATTTCATTGTAGTTTTGATTTGCATTTCCCTAATGTTTCTGATGTTGAACATCTTTCCATGAGCTTATTAGCCATTTGTATATTTTCTTTGAAGAAATGTCTCATTCAATTCCTTTGCCCATTTTTAAATTGGATTTTGTTATTGTTGAGTTTTAGGAGCTGTACATATTCTAAAGATTAATCTATTATGAAATATTTTTTTCTCCCATTCTGTGAGTTGCTTTTTTATTCTGATTTTTTTTCTTGATATTGTCTTATCATGCACAAAATTCTAAAATTTCATGAAGTCCAATTTGTCTGGGTTTCTGTTGTTGTTGCCTGTGCCTTTGGTTTCATACCTAAGAAATCATTGTTGAATATAATGTCATGAAGCATTTGCCCTGTGTTTTATTTTAAGAGCTTTATGGGTTTAGTTAATAGGTCTTGCATTTAGGTTTTGATCCATTTTGAGTTAATTTTTGTATGTTGTGTTAGATAAGGATCTAACTTCATTCTTGTGCCAGTATGTGACACTTTTCCCAGGACCACTTATTGAAAAGATTGTCCCTGCCCCATTAAGTGGCCCTTACATCTTTGTCAAAAATTGTTTTACCATATATGAGAGGGCTTTTTTTCTGGGCTATTTTATTTCATTGGTATATATATTTATCTTTATGCCAGTACCACACTGTTTTGATTGCTATGGCTTTGTAGCAAATTTTGAAGGCAGAAAGTGGAAATCCTCTGGCTTTGTTCTTTTTCAAGATTGTTTTGACTATCAAATGTTCTTAGAGATTACAATTGTATTTTAGGATGACTTTTTCTTTTTTTTGAGAGAAACATTGGGATTTCCACAGGGATTGCATTAAATCTATAAATTGCTTTGGGCAGTATTGGCATCTTAATAGTATTAAGTCTTCCAATCCATGAACAAAGTTCATGGTTTTGTATTTTCATTAATTTCTTTCAGCAATGTTTTGTAATTTTCAGTGTACAAGCCTATTACCTCCTTAGTTGAGTTCATTCCCAAGTATTTTTTAAAATGAAATTGTAAACAGAATTGTTTTCATAATTTCCTCTATGATTGCTCATTGTTAGTACACAGAAATGCAACTTATTTTGTGTGTTGACTTTGTATCATGCTATTTTTCTGAAACCATTTATTAGCTATAATAGTTTTTGTGGAATGGCTAAAGTTGATATGTAAGATCATATTGTCTGTGAACAAACACAATTTTACATCTTCCCTTCCACTTTGGAGTCCTTTTGTATCTATTTCTTGCCCAATTGCTCTTGCTAGAACTTGCAGTACAGTGTAAAATAGAATGGCAAAAAGGGGCATTCTTGTCTCATTCCTAATACTAGAGGAAAAGCTTTTGGTCTTTCATCATTGAGTATAAGGTTTGCTGTGAGTTTTTCATATGTTTTTTATTATGTTGAAACAATTTCCTTCTATTTCTAGTTTTTTTAAGTGTTTTTTTATCATGAAAGATTGTTGAAGTTTATCAATTTTTCTCCATCTCTTGAGATAATCGTGGGGTTTTTTCTTTGTTAATGTGGTATATTACTCAATTTTTATATATTGAAACATTCTTGCATTCCAGGAATAATTCCCATTGGCCATGGTGTATAATATTTTTAATATGCTGCTGAATTTGGTTTGCTAGTATTTTGTTGAGTTTTGCATCAGTGTTCATAAGGGATATTGGCTGTAGTTTTTTGTAGTGTCTTTGTCTGGTTGGGTATCAGGGTAATGCTGGTCTCATAGAATGTGTTAGGGAATATCCACTGCTGTTCAATAGTTTGGAGAAGTTTGAGACGGATTGGAATTAGTTCTTCTTTAAATGTTTGGTAAAATTCACCAGTGAAGTCATCAGGTTCAGGGCTTTTCTTCATCAGGAAATTTTTGATTGATTATTCAATCTCTTCACTGGTGATAAGTCTATTTAGATTTTCTATTTCCTGATGATTTAGTCTTTATAGGTTTTATGTTTCTAGAAATAGGTTATCCAAGTTATCCAATTTGTAGGTGTATAATTGTTCAGAATACTCTTATATTCTTGGTATTATAGGATCAATAATGTCCCCACTTTTATTTATGATTTTAGTATTTTGAGTATTACCTTTTCTTTTTCTTTAGTCCATCTAGCTATTTATCGATTTTTAAAATCTTTTAAAAAAACTTTTGGTTTTATTAATTTCTGTGTTTTTCTCTAGTTTCTAATTTGTTTATCTCTGATCTATTCTCTATTATTTCCTTTCTTTTGCCAGTTTTGGGTTTAGTTTATTCATTTTTTTTTTTTTTTAGTTCCTTGAGCTGAAAGTTAGATTAATTTGAGTTCTTTGTTTTTTAATGTAAGCATTAATGGCTATAAATTTCCCCCTTAACACTGTTTTCATAGTTTCTCATAAGTTTTGATATGTATGTTTTCATTTTAATTCTTAAGTATTTTCTGATTTCCTTTATGATTCCTTTTTTGTCTCATTGGTTGTTAGAAAGTGTCCTGTTTAATTTCCACAAGTTTATGAATTTCTCCAATTTATTTGGTTGATTTTTAACTTTATCCCATTGTCTTTAGAGAAAATAGATTGTATTATATCTAACTTTTAAAATCAATTGAGACTTAATTTGTAGCCTAGCATATGGTCTGCCCTGAAACATGTCTCCTGTGTAGTTGGAAAGAATGCACATACTGTTATTCTGTAGAATGTACTGTATATGCCTGCTGGGGCTAGTTGTTTTTTGCTGTGTTAAGTCCTCTATTTTCTCATCTTCTGTTTGTTCTTACCATATTGAGAGTGGGGTATTGAAGTCTCCAATTGTGATTTCAGAACTGTCTGTTTCTCCCTTAAATTGTGTTAGTTTTTGCATCATATAGTTTGATTGTTGGTCATTAAGTATGTAAAAATTTATAATTGTTATATCTTCTTGCTGTGTTGAACTTTTTATTAATATGTAATATACTTTATCTCTTGTAACCTTGTTATTCAAGTTTATTTTGTGATATTAGGACAGTTAGCATTAGTTACTATTTGCATGAAATGTCTTTTTCCATCTTTTCACTTTCAATTGAGTTGTGTCTTTAAATCTAAAGTGAGTCTCTTGTAGACAGTGTATGGTTGGATATTGTGTTTGTATTCACTCTGCAAATTTCTCTCTCTTTCTCTGAAAGTTTAATCCATCTACAATTGAAGTAACTACTGATAAGGAGGATGTTACTTCTGTCATTTTGGTATTATTTTCTATAGCCTTTGCAGGTTATTTTTGTCCCTCTATTGCTGCACTAGTGCTGCCTTTTGTGGTAAATTTTCTGTAGTAAAATTTTCTCATTTTTTGGGTATATATCCTGTAGCTATTTCATTGTGATTAATGTGGAGATCATATTTATCACATTTAACATCCTCAAGTTATAACACTGTAATTTGAATTTATGCCAGTTTAACTTCAAGAACAAACAAAGACTGTGCTGCTTTACATCTCCATCTCTACCCCTTTTGGTTATTGATGTCACAAAATCATTTCTTTATATATCTGTGCCCCCAAACATAAGCTAATAAATCTTTTAAATGCATTCATGTCTTAAGCTATGTAGAGAACAACATTTGGAGTTACAAACCATTGGTACAATAATATTGGCTTTTAGATTAATTGTTTCTTTAAGATGTATTAGCCTCTTAAATCATTTAGAAAACAATGTAGTTACAAGCAATTGTTATAATACCACCTATTATTATTGCCTATGTATTTGCCTTTATTGAAATCTTTATTTCTTCATACAGCTTCATGTTATCTCTAGAGTCCTTTTATTTCACCCCATAGGACTCCTTTGAGCACATCTTGCAGGAGGGGTTAAGTGGTAACAAAGTCTCTCAGCTTTTACTTTTCTGGGAATTTCTTATTTTCTTCCTCATATTGGAAAAACAGTTCCATGAGATAGGATACTTGGCTGACAGTTTTCTTCTTTTAGTAGTTTGAATATATGGGTCTATTGTCCTCTGATCTCCAAATTTTCTAAGGGGAAATCTGGTAGTATTATTGAGACTATCTTGCATGTCATGAGTCACTTTTCTCTCCTGCTTTTAAGATTCTCTCTTTGTCTTTCGACAATTTGATTATAATGTGTCTCAGTGTGAGTCTCTGAGTTCACTTTAGTTGGAGTTCTTTGAGATTCTTGCATATTTGTGTTTATGCCTTAGATCAAATATGAGGATTTTTCAGCTGGTATTTCTTTAAATATTCTCTGCCCCATTCTTTCTCCATTTTTTCTTCTGGAACTTCCACAGTGCTTATGTTGGTTCACTTAATGGTGTCCCATAGACACTTTATTCTGTTTGCTTTTCTTAAATCTTTTTTTTTCTTTCTGTTCCTCAGCTCCAATAATTTCAGTTGTCCTATCTTCAAGTTCATTGACTTTCTTCTGTCCATTCAAATCTGCCTTTGAATATCTCTAGTGAATTTTTCATTTCAATTATTGTACTTTTCGGCTCCAAGTTCTCTTTTTTGGTTTCTTAGGTTTTCTATCTCTTTGTTGATGTTTTCATTTTGTTCACACATTATTTTCTTGACTTTGTCTATATCTTTCTTTAGTTCTTTGAGTGATTTCAGACAATTTTTAAAAGGTCTTTATCTAGTATATCTGTCATTAGATATTTTTTCAAGGACAGTTTCTGTTGATTTTTTTTTCCTTTAAATGGAGCATTTCCATTAATTGTATTTTTTTGTATATTCTTTTTATTGGAGTTCAATTTGCCAACATACAACGTAACACCCAGTGCTCATCCCACAAGTGCCCCCCTCAGTGCCTGTCACCCAGTCACCCCAACCTCCCACCTGCCTCCCTTTCCACCACCCCTTGTTCGTTTCCCAGAGTTAGGTGTCTCTTATGTTCTGTCACCCTCACTGATATTTCCCACTCATTTTCTCTTCTTTCCCCTTAATTGTATGTCTTGTGATTTTTGTTGTTGTTGTTGTTGTTGAAGCTGGGCTTTTGAATTTATAACATGGTAACTCTGAAATCAGAGTCCCCCTGTTTCCCAGGGTTTTCTGTTTTGTGTTATTGTTTTTGCTTCTTGGTGGTGGTGGTGGGTGGGTGGGGGGTTGATTGTTGTAGGCTGTTTCTGTGCCAAGGATCAGTCTGAGGTATAAACTTAAGGTCTTCTCGGGTATTTTCTGAGTTTTCCGCTGGACATGTGCAGTCACTTTCTAGTTCTCCTCCTATATGCAGTTGTTTTTGAATGTCTTAGTCTTTAAAGTCTAGCTTCCAAAAGGAGGGAAAGAGTTAAATGAATGGGGTTGGAGGAAGGGTGCTAGCTTCTTAAATACCTTGGAAGTCCATTTCAGCTGGAGGGAGAGGGCCTTGCAACAGTGGAGGAAGTGCAAAATGAAGGGATGCCTGCCTCTTGGTCTGTACTTCTGTGGTCAGAAGCCACAATAGGTAATCAGCACAGATTCCAAATATTTTGAGGACAAAGTCCTTTTTGCCTACCTTGGCTCATGTAAGCTGCTAATAACTGAAATTGCCAGAAATTTGGCACAATTTACAATCCAAGCTTTCCTCTGGAAGTTGCAATCCTTCACTCCCTCTGCAATGGTCTAAGTGAAGATATTCTGACATCTTCCCTTTCCTTATTTGATCTAACTGGATGTCATTTGCAAATATGAAGCTACTGGTCTTTGATGACAATTTTATATCCTACTATGTTACTGTATTATCTTATTGCTTGTGTTAAATTTATCTTTTAGTCTTTTGGTCTTTCCATTTGTAATATATGATGTCATCTGTGAATTGGAGTAAATTATACTTCTTACCCATTTCTTATGCTTTACATTACTTTCTTTTGCTTGTTGTGTTGACTCATACCCCTAAATTAATAGTATTGAAGACATTGAGCATTCCTGCCTTGTTCTTGATTTTGCTATGAATACTTCTAATATTTCCCCCATTAAGTAAGGTCATGGTTTATGACAGAGCTGTGTGTATGCATATGGCTGTATGCTCTGGTGTCTATTATGTAAGGAAGTATATATCATTTTCTATTCTAGTTGAATGATTATTTTGAAATTCAATAGTTTATATTATTTTCCTTCTTAACTCTATTAATATGGCAAATAATTAATAGATTAACAAATATTACAATAACCATCCATTCCTGGAAGATTTTTATTAAGAGTGTTGAAATTCTTTTTGCTAATGTTTTATTTTTGTGTAAGTGAAATTGGATTGTGAGATTTGTAGTACCTTTATGATGTATTTATCAGATTTTGCTTTATTAAAAAAGAAGTGGAAGACTTTTTTTTTTTTAATTTCTGGAATGATTTGTGTGACAATGAGACTCTCTGGTAGAAGTTCTGATAAAATTCCCCTGTGACGGTAGCGTGGCAGGATACAAAATCAATGCCAAGAAGTCAGTGGCATTTCTATACACTAACAATGAGACTGAAGAAAGAGAAATTAAGGAGTCAATCCCATTTACAATTGCACCCAAAAGCATAAGATACCTAGGAATAAACCTAACCAAAGAGGTAAAGGATCTATACCCTCAAAACTATAGAACACTTCTGAAAGAAATTGAGGAAGACACAAAGAGATGGAAAAATATTCCATGCTCATGGATTGGCAGAATTAATATAGTGAAAATGTCAATGTTACCCAGGGCAATATACACGTTTAATGCAATCCCTATCAAAATACCATGGACTTTCTTCAGAGAGTTAGAACAAATTATTTTAAGCTTTGTGTGGAATCAGAAAAGACCCCGAATAGCCAGGGGAATTTTAAAAAAGAAAACCATATCTGGGGGCATCACAATGCCAGATTTCAGGTTGTACTACAAAGCTGTGGTCATCAAGACAGTGTGGTACTGGCACAAAAACAGACACATAGATCAGTGGAACAGAATAGAGAATCCAGAAGTGGACCCTGAACTTTATGGTCAACTAATATTCGATAAAGGAGGAAAGACTATCCATTGGAAGAAAGACAGTCTCTTCAATAAATGGTGCTGGGAAAATTGGACATCCACATGCAGAAGAATGAAACTAGACCACTCTCTTTCACCATACACAAAGATAAACTCAAAATGGATGAAAGATCTAAATGTGAGACAAGATTCCATCAAAATCCTAGAGAAGAACACAGGCAACACCCTTTTTGAACTCGGCCATAGTAACTTCTTGCAAGATACATCCACGAAGGCAAAAGAAACAAAAGCAAAAATGAACTATTGGGACTTCATCAAGATAAGAAGCTTTTGCACAGCAAAGGATACAGTCAACAAAACTCAAAGACAACCTACAGAATGGGAGAAGATATTTGCAAATGACATATCAGATAAAGGGCTAGTTTCCAAGATCTATAAAGAACTTCTTAAACTCAACACCAAAGAAACAAACAATCCAATCATGAAATGGGCAAAAGACATGAACAGAAATCTCACAGAGGAAGACATAGACATGGCCAACATGCATATGAGAAAATGCTCCGCATCACTTGCCATCAGGGAAATACAAATCAAAACCACAATGAGATACCACCTCACACCAGTGAGAATGGGGAAAATTAACAAGGCAGGAAACAACAAATGTTGGAGAGGATGTGGAGAAAAGGGAACCCTCATACACTGTTGGTGGGAATGTGAACTGGTGCAGCCACTCTGGAAAACTGTGTGGAGGTTCCTCAAACAGTTAAAAATATACCTGCCCTATGACCCAGCAATTGCACTGCTGGGGATTTACACCAAAGATACAGATGCAATGAAACGCCGGGACACCTGCACCCCGATGTTTATAGCAGCAATGGCCACGATAGCCAAACTGTGGAAGGAACCTCGGTGTCCAACGAAAGATGAATGGATAAAGAAGATGTGGTTTATGTATACAATGGAATATTACTCAGCTATTAGAAATGACAAATACCCACCATTTGCTTCAACGTGGATGGAACTGGAGGGTATTATGCTGAGTGAAGTAAGCCAGTCGGAGAAGGACAAACATTATATGTTCTCATTCATTTGGGGAATATAAATAATAGTGAAAGGGAATATAAGGGAAGGGGGAAGAAATGTGTGGGAAATATCAGAGAGGGAGACAGAACGTAAAGACTGCTAACTCTGGGAAACGAACTAGGGGTGTTGGAAGGGGAGGAGGGCGGGGGGTGGGAGTGAATGGGCGACGGGCACTGGGGGTTATTCTGTATGTTAGTAAATTGAACACCAATAAAAAAAAAATTCCCCGTGTGAAAACATCTGAGTTTGTTTTTTTCCCATCTTCTTTTCTTCCTTAAAAAAAAAAGTATATAACATCTTACTTTCAGGTATACTTTCTCAATATTTGCATACATTACAGAGTGATGAGCACAATAAGCCCACTTACAATCCATTGCCATAAAATTGACCTCCTTCACCTTTTTAGCCTCTCCCCCAATCCTTTTTCTCTCTGATGACTGCTAATCTCTTTTCTGTATCTGAGTTGAGAACACAAAAATCCCTCACAAGGAGTATCTCAGGTCGTTCCTAGCCCTCTAGGCCCCCTGTACATAAGCACTGTTGATTTCCAAAGCCATACATTTTGGGGACTTGATTTTACTAGTTTGTATTCCAAGGATTGGGTGATTGATATAGGCCACAAATAAAACCCTCCCCACTTAGAAAGAGGCTTTGAACTTCTTGGATTCCTCCCTATTGTATGTTGATGCATTGGGGGTAGAGTTTTTGGCAGGACCCAGTCTCTGCCCCTCCTACCCATCTTGATGTGACTGTTTTAATCCTTGTTCCAGAGGGAGCTGTTCAGCTAGTTTTTAGTTTATATTTTCAGTGGGAGTTATTCTACATGTAGTTGTAGATTTGGTATGTCTGTGGGAGGAGGTGAATTCAGAGTCTTCTTACACTGCCATCTTGGACTACACACTTCCCCTGGTGTTTTTGAAAGGTTGATAATTTCTCAATTTCCTCTATGAAAATTTGAGTATTTTTAACTTAACTGGTTCAATTTTGGCAAATTATATTTTACTTGGAAATTATCCATTTTTATATATTCTAAGTAAGAAAACTCACTTTAAGTGGAATAATAACTTTAACATTTCACAATTAAAGTGAAATTTTGCCACTAAATACATTTGGTGAGCTTTTTGGATTTCAGAATTATGGATAAAGGATTGTGGATAGAAGTATAGTTCCTCCTTGTTTGTATGCTTTCGATTTTCTGTAAAGTTGTGTAAATATCTTTTGAAGACCTTTTTAAGATTTCTTCTATTTCAGGGCTTACTACCTCCTTGTGATTTATTAGTTATATTTGTTTTCTTCTTCTCTTTTTATTTCTTGATTGAGAAGCTATTTTGTTGATTTTCAGTGAGCTAGCATTTTGAGATTTCAACTTCACTGATTTATACTTTATTTTTTCCTTTTTTTTCCTGATTTCTTCTGTTTCCTTTATTGTACTTGTCTTTTATATTGGGAATTAAATTCATCCGCTTTTGTTGGTCATTCTTTGTCAATTTTCACATATAGAGAATTGGCCTTTTTAATATGTAAATTCAGGTCTAGTTTAACATTTGGGAAGTTTTTAGTAACTAAGAGTTTTAAACTTAGTTCCATTTCACATTTCACACCTATTTCACATCCACAATATGGTTGTTTTGTCTTCAAGGACTCCGATAACGTTTTTATGTCTTAGCTTTTCTACTGTGCCTATTACTTTTTCTTTGATTCATTGTACCTCTATTTTATTTTTCATTCTTTGGGTATTTCCTATGCACCAAGTCATCTCCACCACATGCCCTCCCGCTGCCCCCCCGCCCCCAGACACAAGATTTGTCTTCCAGATTTGCCACCTTTGTTCCTGAGCAACTGCAGACTTTTTCCTTTCTCCAGTGTTATGATGCACCAGATCTCCAGCCTGTTTTAGGGACTTTGCCACTCAGTGTGGAGCTTTCTTTCTATAGAAGAAATTTTGTTGATGTTTCACTTGTTAGTGTCCCTCTGTGATCTCTCATTTCCCACTTAGTCTGTGTATGATTCTGCTCTGACACAAGATCGTACTTTGTACTGTTGGCTTCAGAATGTTTATTTCCCTACATAAATATAGCTTGACATTTAAAGCATTATCTCTTTCCTAGTAAAACAAACAAACAAAAAAAAAAAAAAACAAGGATTTTGTTTCTGCTTTGTTGATTGGAATGGCTTTTGAAGGATAGGAGGAAAGATTCTGATTTCTGTAGTGTCTACCATGTCTATGGAATACTTAGAAATCAAGATTTCATTTTCAGTAATGGTTTCTGCTGCTAAGACCTACAAAGTAAGCTTGAAATTACTTATTTAACAACCCATGTTTGAGGGACCAGTAAAATACCTCAATGGCTTATATTTAACTATCTCTAGTAAATTAAGTTCATTAACTACTGCTTTAACCCATTATAAAGTTACTTTTGTTGTTGTTGGTAATAAAGTTCTAACTTGTCTTTGTTTTTATTGAAGTATAATTGACCTATAATATCCTCTTAGTTTCAGGTGTACATCATAGTGATTTGGTATTTTTATATTTTATATCTAATATATATTTTATATCTAGTGTATAAAATATATTTTATATATCATGAAATGATCCCCATAAGTCTAGTTACCATCTGTCACCATACAAGATTATCAGAATGTTATTTCTTATTAAGTACATTATATTCCTATGACTTATTTATTTAATTAAAAATGATTTATTTATTTATTCATGAGAGACACAGAGGCAGAAACATAGGCAGAGGGAGATGCAGGCCCCCTGTGGGGAGCCTGATGTGAGACTCGATCCCAGGACCCCAGGATCACAACCTGAGCCATAGGTAGACACTCAACCACTGAGCTACCCAGGTGTCCTGATTTATTTATTTTATAACTGAAAGTTTCTACCTCTTAGTTCTTTTTACCTATTTCACCCATTCACCCAAACTCCTCCCCTCTCTGGCAACCAACAATTTATTTCTGGTATCTGTGAGTCTGTTTCAGCTTTTTGTTTGTTTGTTTGTTTTTGTTTTTGTTTTTTCATTTATTTTATTTTTTAGATTCCACATACAGGTGAACTTATATGGTATTTGTCTTTCTGTGTCTGGCTTATTTCCACTTAGTGTAATGTCTTCTAAGTCCATCTATGTTGTCTCAAATAGAAATATTTTGTTCTTTTTTATGGCTGAGTAATATTCCATTGGTTTTATACTATATTTTCTTTATCCATTCATCCAAAAGTAACACTCAGATTTCCTCCATATCCTGGATTTTGTAAATAATGCTGCAATGAACATAGGGCTGCATATATCTCTTTGAACTGGTGTTTTCATTTTCTTTGGATAAAAACCCCAAAGTGGGCTTGCTTGTTATAAAGTAGTTTTATTTTTAAATTTTTGAGGAACCCCTATAATGTTTTCTGTAGTGGATATACCAATTTACATCCCTCCACAATGTAAAAGGTTTCCCCTTTTCCACATCCTTGACAACACTTGTTATTTCTTGTCTTTTGATAATGGCCATTCTGACAGGTGTCAGATTATATATCACTGTGGTCTGAATTTCTGGTTTTTGGAAGTTTTTAAATTACTGTTTCAATTTTATTACTTGTAATTGGTCTATTCAGGCTTTCTATTTCTTTGTGATTCAATCTTGGAAGGCTATGTATTTCTAGGAATTTAATTACTTTTTCTAGATTTACCAATTTGTTGACAAATGATTTTTCAGAATAGCTTCTTGTGATCCTTTGTGTGTCTATGGTGTCAGTTGTAACATCTCTTTAATTTTATAGTTTTATTTGGCACTCCTCTCTTTTTTCTTGATGAATCTGGCTAGAGGTTTATTGACTTTATGTTTTCAACAAACCAGGTTGAGATTCATTGATCTTCTCTAATGTTTCTTTTAATCTCTATTTTATTTATTTCCACTGATCTTTATTATTTCCCTTCTACTAACTTTGGAATTTGTTCTTTTTATAGTTCCTATAGGTCTAAAGTAAGATAGTTTATTTGGGATTTATCTTGTTTCTTGAAGGAAGCTCACGTCACTATGAACTTGCTTCTTAGAACTGTTTTGGCTAGGGATCCCTGGGTGGCGCAACGGTTTGGCGCCTGCCTTTGGCCCGGGGCGCGATCCTGGAGACCCGGGATCGAATCCCACGTCGGGGTCCCTGCATGGAGCCTGCTTCTCCCTCTGCCTGTGTCTCTGCCTCTCTATCTCTCTCTGTGTGACTATCATGAAATAAATAAAAATTAAAAAAAAAAAAAAAGAACTCCTTTGGCTATATCCCTAGATTTTGGAAAGTTGTGTTTCCATTTGTATTTCTTCCAAGGTATTTTTTATTTCCTCTTTGATTTCTTCAACCCATTGGTTGTTTAGTAGGATGTTGTTTATTTTCCCTATGTTTGTTATCCTAGTTTTCTTTTTGTGATTGATTTCCAGTTTCATATCATTGTGGTCACAGAAGATGCTTGATAAGACTCCTATCCTGAATTTATTGAGACTTCTTTTGTGGACTAACATGTGATCTCTCCTAGAAAATGTTTCATGTGCACTTGAAAGTGTATTGCAGTTTGAGGATGAAATGTTCTGTATATGTCTCTTAAATCCATCTGGCCTAATGTCTCTTAAGGCCAACATTTCATTATTGTATTTCTGTCTGGATAATCTATCCATTGATGTAAGTGTAGCATTAAAGTTTCTTACTATTATATGTTACTATCAATGTCTCCCTCTATGTCTGATAATATTTGCTTTATATATTTAGATGCTCCTATGTAGAGTACATAAGTATTTATGAATGTTTTATCCTATTCTTGGATTGATCCTTTTACTATTATGTAAGCCCTTCTATGTCTTTTGTTACAGTCTTCTTTTAAAGTCTCTTTTGTCTTAAATGAGAATTTCTACTCCAGCTTTCTTTCTATTTCCATTCACATGGAATATCTTTCTCTATCCTTTTACTTTCTTTTTTTTAAAGATTTTATTTATTTATTCATGAGAGACACAGTGAGAAAGGCAGAGACATAGGCAGAGGTAGAAGCAGGCTCCATGCAGGGGATCTGATATGGGACTGGATCCTGGCACCACGGGATCATGCCCTGAGCCAAAGGCAAGTGCTCAACTGCTGAGCCACCCACCCAGGCATCCTGTCATCCTTTTACTTTTAGTATGTGTGTTTAGATCTGAAGTGAATCTCTTGTAGGCAGCATATAAATAGGACTTGTAGGCAATATAAAAATAGGTCTTGTATTTTTATCCATTCAGCCACACTATATCTTATCATTGGAAAACTAAGTCCATTTACAGGTAAAGTAATTTTTTAAAAAAAGATTTCATTTATTTATTCATGAGTGGCACACACAGAGAGAGGCAGAGACACAAGCAGAGGGAGAAGCAGGCTCTGTGCAGGGAGCCCGATGTGCGACTCCATCCCAGATACTGGGATCATGCCCTGAGCTAAAGGCAGATGATCAACCTCTGAGCCACCCAGGTGTCCCGGTAAAGTAATTATTGATAGGTATGTACTTATTGCCATTTTGTTAATTTTTTTTTTCTGGCTCTTTTTGTAATTTTCTCTGTCTTTTGTTTTTTGTTTTGTTTTTGTCTGTTTTTTTTTTGTTGTTGTTGTTGTTCTTTTTATCTCTAGTGGTTTGATGGTTTTCTTTATTGTTTGGGTTCCCTTCTCTTTATTTTTCTTATATCTATTAAAGGTTTTTGGTTTTTAGTTACCATGAGGTTCATATATATTGACCTCTATATTTAGCAGTCTGTTTTAAGTTGATAGTTGATTAAGTTCAAATGCATTCTAAAAACACTTCTATCTCCACCCCCTGCCCCAATCACCATATTTTGTTTTAAGATCACATTTCATACTTTTTTATTATGCGTATCAATTAACTACTTATTGTAGTTATGGTTGATTTTACTATCTTCCAACTAGCTTTTTAAGGGCTAATCTACTACCTGTACTATTTGCCTTTACCAGTGAGACTTTTTTCCTTAATATATTTTCTGATTTCTAGTTAAGGTTTTTCCTGCTTAAAGAAGACCAACCTTTAACGTTTCTTGTAAGACCAATTTACTGGTGATGAGCTGCGTTAGTTTTTGCTTATCTGGGAAACTCTTTATTTCTCCTTCAATCCCAAATGATAACCTTTCCAGATAGAGTATTCTTGATTGTAAGTTTTTCCTTTTTAATACTTTAAATATATCCTGTCACTCTCTTCTGGTCTGCAAAATTTCTTTTGAAAAATCAGCTGATAGACTTATGAGGTTTCCATTGTAAATGATTCTTTTTCTCTTGCTGCCTTTAGATTCTCTCTTTAAATTTTGCCATTTTAGTTATAGTGTGTCTTGATGTGGATCTTTTTGAGTTCATATTATTTATTTCCTGGACCTGTATGTCTGTTTTCTTCTCCAGGTTAGGGAGATTTTCAGCCATTATTTCTTCATAGAGATTTTTTATTTCTTTCTCTCTCTTCTTCTGGGACGTTTGTAATATGAATATTAGCACACCCCCTGTTGCCCAGAGATTCTTTAAATTATCTTTATTTAAAAACATCTTTGTTTTCTTCTTCTGATTGGGTGATTTCCACTCTTCTATCTGCCACATAGCTGATCTGTCCTGAATCATCTAATGTGCTATTGATTCATTCTAGTATATTTTTTATTTTTGTTATTGTGTTCTTTAGTTCTGATAGTTTTTCTCTTATATTTTCTAACTATGTTGAAATTCTCACTCTGTTCTTCCATTCTTCTCCTGAGTTTGGTGAGATTTCTATGATGATTAATTTTAACTCTTCATCAGGTAAACTACTTTTCTCCATTCATTAGTTGTTTTTTTCTCCGTGGGTTTTATCTTGTTCTTTTCTTTGGAATATATTTCTCTGTCTCATTTTGTTTGACTTTTTCTGTGTTTGTTTCTATAAATTAGGTGGGAGAGCTATCTCTTTTGGTCTTGGAAGAGAAGTTTTCCCTGTGTACACTGCATGTACCTGGATGCTTTGGCAGAAAGCTGGAGCTGGTACAGATAGGGGCTGGTGGGGTTCCAGGGCATTCCACATGCAGACTGCCTTGGCAGGATGGCTGAGGCTGGAGTGGTTACTGGCCAGCATGTTTTAGGGCATGCGTGCTAGGACCATTGTGATAGGAGAGCTGGAGTGGATGTGGGCCAGAAAGTCCAGTGGTGTCCTATACAAGGGCCACCATGGTAGAACAGTTAGAGAAGGCTTGGGCTGGGGAATCTCAGAGAATTGTACTGGGGCTGCCTTCATGGGATGGCTGGGTCAGGTGCAAGCAGGAGAGTCTTGCAACATGCTATGCTGGAGCTTCCTTGGTGGGACATCCAGATTGGGGCAGATGAGGGGCCCAGAGCATGCCAGAGTGGCCCTGACAGGCCAGCTAGAACATCCAGACCCTACTGTTTCCTACATTATTGAGGTGGAGAGAAAATGTAAAATATTATGCTGGTTGGGGCCTCTGACCCTGGAGAGGTCCAGCAGTTCTCAACCCATTTTGGCAGGCATTCTAAGGTTAGTAAATAGATCTTCTTCACTTATAGTCTAGTTGCTTTTTAAACCAGTACTGTTTTCACTGTGCCCCAGGGTGGGTGAGTCTGTGCATGAGCTCAGTGATATCCTTCCCTACTTCAGGCCCCTGCATGAGGGATGGGTTTCCTATTATTACCATGTCTTTGTCTCTCTTACCCTTCTCTATGTAGCCCCTCTGGCATTTGTTGTGCAGAAGTTGTTTGATCAATGCTCAGTTGTTCTTCAGGAGGACTTGTGCTATTTCTAGGTGTAGATTTGGTATTTCTGGGGAGGAGGTGAGTTCAGGCTCTTCCTACACTTGGACCCTCACTTGTCTTTGGACAAAATATTTCTCTCTAGAGTGTTTGGTGATAATATCTAAACTCAAACCTTTGGGGTTGCATAAAGCAAGTGTAAACTTTCTAGCCACTGGGTTTTACAGCATTTGATGATTAAAAATCATGATCACAAGTGTTCCCTTTTTTTAGAGTAAATGATTTTAATTCAACCTTTTTGTTGCTGCTAGGTATAGAAATGCAGTTTAATATATGATCACATTATAGGAGTGAGTCTGTGCTTATTTCATTAGTTATATTTAACTAGACTGTTATCTCCTGAAAGAGCATTCTATATATCCTGTCTTAATTTGGAGATGCCTATTTTCTTTATCCAACAAAATTTAAACCTATTTTTTATAAAACTGAAGTTTGGTTTTTAGAACTCTCATTATTTACATGTATGGTATAATTCCAAGTCCTAGAAAACCCACAACTTTACAAGTTAAAACCTGAATAGTTGTGCCTCTTTATCTTTAAAAATGTTCATTTTGAGCATTTTACTGGAAGATTCCAACTAAGAAGTTACTAGTAGATATAAAAACAGTGCAATAATAATGACATAATTAAAAGAAGGCCAATAAACTTGTTAGTTTTTTATATTTACTGTTAAGATCAATAGAGAACTAGAGCCGATACTTGTTTTAACTTCATCTGGCTTTCTTACCTCAGCTTTTTATGAGTTTCTCAATCACTTTACTTGTCTGCAGTAGGGGGATTTTATTTGCTGATAAGGATTGTTAACCAGTTTCAAAGTTGGAGGAATGAAGTTACCGTTACACACAAGGCGGTGTGTCATACTGGGCTAAACTGATTCCTGTCTTTAATAAAACTAGTAACGAAAGGACAAAGCCAAGACTAATGGGAAGCATCCTACAGGGCAAGTCCCACAGCGGGGTAGAATAGAGAACTAAGCAAAGGGAAATGTTTTTATAACAAATGAAAGTGTTGACTTTCTTGTATCACTTGCTTGTTTTCAGAGTAAAGCCTCAAAAACACTAATTAAAAGATAATTTGTAGGAAATGCAAACATTAAAACTTATCCCAAGCTAGTCTTTTAATTTGCTGACCCTAGAGTTACCAAGGAAGTTAATAGCTTTTATATAACATGCTACCCAATTTGCTTCACTGCTGAAAATTAGTTCTCAGAGAGCCTGCATCTATTTTTGTATTTACTCAGAAGTAAGTCTTGAGGGTCTGTCACACTGTCCTCCCTTAACAGCTAGATTTCTGGCTGTAATGCAGGTAGCCCTCGAGGTATCATTGTTCTACTGGGTTTACTTCATCTACCAGTGACTGCTTGCTGCTATCACTGCTCATGCTCAAGAGAGGGACTACTGCTCTTCTGCTTTAACTCTGGGCTTAGACCCTACTAACTCCACCCCCCAGTGCCATCAAGGCAGATTTTTACCCAATGTTTAGCAGTAACTGACAGAATTTGGAAAACACTCAGAGTAACAATGAATCAGTCTAGCATTAGCCAGCATGTGTCCTTGACTTGTTCTTGGCTCAAGTCCATGTGGCCAGAACAAGTTTGTTTCCCATGATTAAAAACTATGACTTTGTGCTTCAAGAGTAAAGGCCAAATTGATATCCTATTCCTTCTTTTTTTTTCTTCTCTTATACTCTAATGAGAGAAGAGTAAATCTTCCTAATTTCTGCTCTATAATTAGTATTTTTACAGGATAATTGACAGAATGAACATTCATTCTCTTCCAGGTTGTAAGTACCTTACCTTTCACACATCTGGGCTATTCAGTCTTAAAGAGCACCTGTGAGCTCTAGGAGGGGCAATACCAACTCAGTCCAGGTTTTTTGCAGCCTCATCAAAGATTCAAATCTCATCTTGATAGCTTTCTAGAATGGTGAGTACATGAAGAAGGAAATGAGAGAAGAGACTCCATCAGGCTGGAATGATAGAATTTATTGAAAGATGGTCTCCTATACAAATTGCCTCCTAAACATGTGTCTGTTATTAATAATTGCTCAATCTTTCTTCACTTTTAATCCTGATTTCTAATTTATCTTTTCTTTTATTCACATTACCTATCCTTTCCTTTTTGTTTATAAATCATAATCCTTTTTCATTTTCTCCTATCAAATTATAGTTTAGACATGAAGGTAATATAAGTGATCTATTTGTCTATTCTTCCCTTTGGGCAATAATAACTGTAATTTAAAAGTAAAAAAATGTCACTCTTCCCTTTAATAATTTTATTTTGCCATCACCTCAAACCGAGTTTATCTCTTCCATTTATAACTCCCTCAAGTCATGCTGTGGATATAATAATCTTCTGCCTTAAAATGTATAAATGGGAAATTATTTAATATATATCTCAATGGACATAATTTAAAGTTATTATATGAGCAGTTAATTATATTAAGGAGATTACCAAAAATTTCACTAACAAATAAAACCAAAATAAAACAAAACAAGGCATGAATTTTTCTTCTGTTTAAGTTTTTGTTGTCAAACTTATTACAATCCCGAAGAATTTACAATGTTGAAAGTATTTGGAAATACTATTTCCATGAATATATACAAAGTAACAATAGCTAAATCTATACACACAGTACAAGGAAAATGCAGATGTATTTTATGTATTTATGTATTTTATGGCAGACACTACTATTTTAAATAAATCTGTTTGATAATGAAAACTTTTTTTAACCTTTGGGAAACATCATAATATTTTCATAATAATATTAAAATTCTAAGGGTGCCTTGGTGGCTCAGTCAGTTAAGTGTCTGCCTTCAGCTCAGGTCATGATACCAGAGTCCTGGAATAGAGCCCACCTAAGGTTACTTGCTTAGTGGGGAGTGTGCTTCTCCACCCCCCTCCCTTACTCCTCCCTCCCACTAGTGTTATGTCTTTCTCTCTAATAAATAAATAAAATATTCAAAAAGTAATACTAAGATGTTGGACATCTGGGTGGCTCAGTGGTTGAGCATCTGCCTTTGGCTCAAGGCGTGATCCCAGGGTCCTGAAATAGAGTCCTGCATCAGGCTCCCCACAGGTGACCCTGCTTCTCCCTCTGCCCATGTCTCTGCCTATCTCACTGTGTCTCTCACAAATAAATAAATAAAATGTTTAAAAATAATAGTACTAAGATGATATTTTGTACAGCATTTGACTTTTGTACTGGTGGTACAAAAATAATAATATAAAAACTGCTGATGCCTTAGAACAAATCAAGGCAGTGGCACAAATCCTATTAGTAATCATTAAATTCTTTACAAATACACATGTACCATGCATAATATATAACACACACATATACATCTATGCATATGTATATATGGTTCATGCTCATTATTTGCTCCAATTATATTCTATAAAGTTATTATGAAGATGAGTTAGTGAATACTGTGCCATTGCTCTTAGTGGAAATATAATGTTAGGTTCCTGCAAGTCTCTCAATACAACATTTTTGCCAACCATCAATATATAACTTTATTTTATGTGTGTGTCTGTTTAAAGACACCTTATTTAATATATTATTCACTTATTAACATTGAACTCATGGACAACAGAATTATAACTCATACTTGAAGGAAGCTTGTCTAATACACATATTTTAGACAACACATACCAGCTTTCTTGTACCAAGGGACACTAGAGAGACTTTTTGTCTTATGCTTGAGGCCATTTTAAACCACAAAATCATCACCAACAAAAAGCATGAAAATGCAGAAACACAGTAAATAGACTGTGAAAAGGACACTTGCTTACACTATGAGAACTGAAACAAGAAGAAAGCTTATCTTGCCTTGTTCCAGCTTATGTAGCAATGTGTACATCAGATGGCTCAAATTTTCACCATAGTGTACATGTCTGTGAATGACCATGAATGTATCACAAGTATTGACTTTGGAGTTACAAGTAAGTTTTAGTGAGTAGACAAGTTCACAAATAAAGATTTGTGAATGAGGATTGATAATATGTATTTATGTAAATACATGTGTATAACAATTTCACTTAAGAATGTGATGAAGCAAAAAAAAAAAATGTGATGAAGCATTAAAATGTTAATTAAGTTTTAATCTCCTATAAAATATCTTTTTAATATGCTGGGTGACGAAATGGGAATTCTGCATAAAACAGTTTTGCTAGATACCAAAAACACATGTGTGATTGGTCTGCAAGCTCAACTGGCCACTGATTGCATGGAACACCATAATTACTTGAGAGAATATCTTAGAATATCTGTTTTTCAGTCTTCATTATTTGGTAAATATTATCCTGAAAATGAAAAAAGTGAGCCTGTTACTAAAACAAATTGACAGTATTTGTCGCCATTGATGAAATTCAAGTTTTAGCAAGCACGTTTCTGCCACTATGAATTTGATAGCCTCTCAATAGTTAGACTTCTAGCAAGAGAATGACAGTGATATTAATGAATGTGGGTTTTTTTAAACATTATATAATGAACTAAAAAAAACATTATATAATGAACTATTTCAATTATTTCATTGAAATGTGTGTATATTGGTCAGCCAATACTTTCCAAATGACCAGTGCATAATGTTACAAATATTTCAAGAGTAAAAAAAATAGCTCCCTGAAATTAAATGTGACAAAGTAAAAAATGTTCATTGATACAGTTTTGGATTTTACATTGCAACTAATATTTAAGAAACTGTTTCTCTTTTGAGTTTAGGTGTGGTACCAAAGGAGGAAATCCACAATTATATGGAAAGACTATTAAAACACTCTTCCATTTTTTATCTATGTATTCTGCATGAGGCTAGATTTTCTTCATATATTTCAACCAAAACAATATATGGCAATAAGATTGAATGCAGAATCAGATAACAGAAAATCCAGTTCTACTCTATTAAGATAGACATTAAAGAGATTTGCAAAAATGTAAAATAGTGCTACTCTTCTACCAGTTTTTGCTATAATCTTGAGGAATTTACAATGTGGAAAGCATTTGGAAATACTATGTCAATGAATGTATATATATGTGTGTATATATATATATCTCCAATGTGTGTGTGTGTGTGTGTGTGTGTGTGTGTATGTATGTATATATATACCCAAACGTAATATCCGTCTCTAGAGTGAGTGGAATAGTTTGTAGTAAACCATTTCTCTAGAACAACAAGAAAACTCAACAAAATACAAAAATAGTAACATGTTTGAAAGAATCAGAGAGCTACCAAGTCGACTAGGAATTGAGGAGCCAGGATTCAAAAAAGAAAGGAAACACATGGAGTGGGTTTTGATATTCTATGATGCTTTATTCCTCACAGCATCTGCTGATTCATAGTTGGCATGGGTAGAGGGGCTGAGAAACTGAGTAGAGCTTTTAACAATCTTAGGGGCATGGCGAGACAAAATTGGATTTTGAGCCTGGTAAGTCAGCTATGAGTTGAGAGGTTAAGATCTCAGAGAAATAGGAAAATATCATGAATCCAATATTCTGTACCAGTTTTCTCCTTGGAGCATTCTCCAACTTGCAAGGTGTAGCTGCAAAGAAACCAAAAAGCAAGCAGACTTGTCAGCGTTCTCTTTATGTTGGAAAGAATAAAAATTGTAGTTCAGGACCTGCCAAGGTAAAGGTGCTTTGGTAGTAAACACTCAGGACTTTCAGTTGGGATCCCTGAAGGACTATTCCTCAGGAATAAAGATGAAGCAGAAATAGATCAGCTCCACAAAGACTGAAATCCAGCCTTGATTTTCTTAGTTCTTGATTGGGTGAAGGTGGGAAATTTCTGCTTTAATTACCTGCCAGGGACTTAAAATTTTTTTCCCTGAAGAATTAAAACATTATTTAGTGCTTCAAGTAAGAAAATAGACAATAGATTGGTGATCTAAATACTGGGATTATCAGGTGCTAACTTTAAAATAATGGAAAAATTAACCATAAACTTGGAATTTATTCATTTTTGTGTTATATAGAAATACTAGAAAGTTACAATAATTGAAATTAAGAACATAACTGGTAGGTTGAATACCAGATTAGACATAGCTCATCTGGAAAATATTAAAAAACATATCCACACTCAGCTACGTGAGAACCATGTGTACAAAGATTGAATAAAAGGTTAGTGAAAGATAAAATGTTTCATGTTTATGTGACATATGGGAATGTAATATTTCTATTCTATCTTTTGTAGTTGAGAGTTTTGCTTTTCCTAAATATTATTAGTGTTAAAGATGTATATCAAAGAGGTATTTATTGATTTGACATTCCCTGAAATTTCATGTGTTATATTTGTTTACTTAGCCTTTTTTATTATGGAGGATTTCAAACAAATACAAAAATAGAAATAATGATCTTGAATTACAATTGTTAGTACAAGGCTAATTTTGTCTTAACTGTATCCTCATCTGTGGGTTATTTTGCACAGTTACTAGGTATCATGTGATTTTATCTTTATCTTAGGATATATCACAAAATATAAGAACCACTTTAAAATAGTCCTAATACTATTACCATGTCTTAAAAAACAAACACCAAAGTCTTCAGTAAATTATGGAGAATGGTTGCTAATGGGTACAGAGTTTCTCTGTAGATTGATAAAAATATTCTGGAATTATAGAGTGGTTGATGGTTGCACAACTTTGTCAATCTATTTAAAACCACTGAATTGTAAGCAAAAAAGGGTAAACTTTTATATGTGGATTATCTCAATTAGAACAAAAAATAATTCCATTTTAATATCAGATATGGAATTTTAAGTTAGAAGTTTCAATTATTATTTTATATCCCTAATATTGTTCTCCTTTATGGAGTTTATTTAGAGAATGTCTAGGATCCTTGATGAGGTTACCTCTAAGAAAGCCATATTTCATTAAAAAATAATTTTTTATGTAGGCTTTTGGGAAGGGTGTTATTTTTTTTATACATAGATACAAACTCATAAAATGAACTTCAACACGAAACACCTAAACGTTGATGTCAATCTAGTTTTCAGGGAATGCTAAGATCTATTAGGTCTTAATTCTTTTATTTTACAGTTTATCAAACAATACTGGCTATGGATTTAGAATCCTCAGCCATACTAGAAATGAAGTCATCCACAACTGAAATTGGTTTCCAAGAGTCTGTAACTCTGTATTTTGCAGTTTTTGCAATATAATGGCAATGACAACAGCTACTATTACTAGGTAATATTTGATAACTTATATAAGAGGTATAAAGTGCAAAATGCCCTCTACATTTTTATTTACTTAATTTTAATTATTAAAATAGAGCTGGCGTGCAATATTATATTAGTTTCAGGTATATAGCAGTGATTCAGCAATTCTATATATTACACAGTGGTCACCGTAGTAAGTATAGTTACCATCTGTTACCATGCACTGTTATTGAAATCATATTGACTATATTCCCTATGCTGTACTGTTCATCCCTATGACTTCTTTATTTTCTACTGGACATTTATACTTCTTAATCACCTTTACCTGTTCTGTTCATCTCCCTCTTCTCTTTGGGAATCACCAGTCTGTATTTATGAGTCTGTTTCTGGTTTTTATTTTTTATATTCTACATGAAAGTGAATTCATATGATATATTTTTCTCTGTCTGACTTATTTCACTTAGTACCCCGTGCTAAGTGCTTTAAATTCATCATCTTATGGAGTCCTCGTGACTACTTTATAGGAGTGTAAAGATATTAAAATAATCTTATTGCCTTTTAAGGCTAGTAGTTGGCCAGTTCCAGCATTCAAAAGCTGAGGTGTTCAGCTAAACCTGGCTGGTAACCACTCTAGTACATTTCTACAATTAACACAGCCTTCTGGTTTCCCAACTTTAGTGAGAAACCCTTTGGGCCTTTTGTCATGAGTTAGTCATAGAATAAGGGAATGCAATTCATGGAAGTTCTAGTTAATACCATGTGTTATATCCAGTAGAAGCATTGAGTCAATTAAGAATATTAGGAGCTTAGGTTTTGTTTATAAGTGTTTTGGTGTGTGGCATATAAGCACCGTTTTATAAAATGCTTTCAGTTCCTTATACAAGTCCTGACAAAAAGCCATTTCTATGCATTTTACCCTAAAAAGTATAAAATACTAGTTAGACATCCTTTATTATTCTCCTAATCCATTATTCAGTTTCTAAAGCAATTAGAGATACATAATAAAATATAACTCCATGTTTGATTGTATTCTGTGAGAAGTTCTGAGTTTAACTCTTAGGCTTGTCTTCCCTGACTTGCTGTGCAAATCTTGGGTTCAGTTAGGTATCTTATGTAGATGATAGCCTTGGAAGTCTATTTTATGCTTGGCGTGAGGTACACTGGTCACCACATCAGCAATGGCATGAAAATCCTAGTGAAAGTCTAACTTAGCCTTATGCCCAATATAAAAAACTCTGCCACTGCCCCCAGAGAAATGCAAGCTTCTGTATAGGGCTATGTGGAATAGAACTTTACTACAGAACTTCACAATGCAAGTGGTTTATTCCTACTTGCCCTCCCACACTCAATTTCTTCCATAATTTGTTGAACAACTTGTAGTAGGGTTATATCGAGAATAAATGTATTATTGTTTGAGAGCCTACACTGTATTAGACTGTTTTAAAGATTTTATTTATTTATTTTAGAGAGTGCACAAGTAAGGGTAGGGTCAAAAGAAGAGCCAGATTCCCAAGCAGACTCCATACTGAGTGAGGAGGCCGATCTGGGGCTGGACCTCACAACCCTGAGATCACAACCTGAACCAAAATCAAAAGTCAGCTGGCTCAACCAACTGAGCTATTCAGGTGCCTCTGTTTTGAATAGATTGCATGTACCAGCAGTCTGCAAACTTCTGTAAAGAGCCAGATAGTAATTTAGAATTAGCATTCCACATGGTATCTCCTGCAATGACTCAACTCTGCAATTGCAACTGTAAAGCAACAAACAGTACTTAAAACTGTATTTATAAAAATTTGTATATTTTTTACTGTATATACACAGTATTTGACCTGTGGCTGTGTTTTGCCAAACTTTAGCATGTAATTTATTTTCAAAATTGAGGGATAATTGATCTAAAATATTATATTAATTTCAAGTGCACATGATCTGATGCTTATATATATTGTGAAATAATCACCAAAATGAGTCTAGTTAACATCTCTCACTAAACATAGTCACAAAATGTTTTCATGATGAGAACTTTTAAGATCTACTGTCTTGGCAACTTTCAGTTATGCAGTACAGTATTAACCATAGTCACCATGTCCCCATGACTTATTTTGCAAGTGGAAGTTTGTACCTTTGACCACTTTTACCCATTAACCTACCCTCCATTGCCTAGCTCTGGCATCCATCAATCTGCTCTCTGTATCTATGAGCTCAGTTTTTGTGTTCTTATTTTTAGATTCTACATATAAGTGAGATCATATGGTATTTGTCTTTGTCTGACTTACTTCATTTGGCATCATGCCCTCAAGGTCCATCTATCCTGTGCAAATGGCAAGATTTCATTCTTTTTATGGCTGAGTAATATTCCATTGTGTGTATGTATTATTCATCTTATTCACTCTTCCATAGACTGATACTTAGGTTGTTTCCTTGTCTTAGCCCCTGTAAAGCTGTAATGAGCAGAAGGGTGTAGGTATCTTTTCAAGTTAGTGTTTTCATTTTCTGGCATACACTCTTAATGCTCACAACAACTTAATAAGGCAGGTACCGTTATTATCTTCATTTTACAGATATGGATACTGGAGCATAGAATAGCTAAGAAATTTGCTCAAGATCATGTGACTAGGTAGTAGATCTTGGCTCTGAACTCTGGCAGTCAACCTGCAGAATCTATATACTTAAGCAGTGTTGTATCATATTGCCTCTTCAGTATAAAAGGTAGCAAAAAAAGTAGTAGTTTTAAGCTTTACTATACATAATCTCACTTAATCGTTACAACCACCTTGTGAGGAAGATATTATTTTCCCTTTTCTAATAAAAAAATTGAATCAAAGCTTGAGTTTGCCTGAGGTCAGACAGTAAATAGAGGAGTCTAAATTAGAACATGGGTCAGATTCATAGGTCCACATCCCTTTCATGAATGTCAAGGGGAAGGCAGTAGAGAATACCGACTAAGAAACTTTCTAGACTTCCATCGCCTAATAGAAGCAGTGACCAGATCTAGGTATACTCGTGGGAGTGAATAGCTAAATCTGATGGGTGAATATACAAAATGGAGAGAAGTAGACCATGGAACTAAGGCAGTTAAGAGCTACATAATTCATTCAAATTTATATTAAAATTGCATGAGCTAAGGTGGGAATCGTAATGAAGAAAATGACAGTGAGCCAGGAACTGAAAGCGAGTGGGAATTTAGGAAAGTGATATAGGGTTTGTTTGATGACAGCATCAAGGAGAGATAATATGTGATATAATCTGATGACATGAAGTTCAAAACTCATTTTTTGTTTTATTTTGTTTTCAACAGAGGGGGGATGGAAAATTGTTTGGAAGGCACAATAAGAAGCAAAGAGAAAACCAGCCTTACCTCCATGCCCAGCAGGCAAGAAGTGTGGGAGAAAAAAAAAAGAGCTACCATTTGAGAAGGCTACAATGGCATCTGTATTCTTAGGAAAGAGCCAGATATCATGGGTAGAGTAATAAGACAAATGAGATATTGAGGACAAAAAATGGGGTATCTGCAGAACCCCATGAAGATTAGAATATGGTAGAGGAAGGGTAATCTGGGCCAGTGATGGTCTAATGAACAGCATAGTGAGATTCAAGTTGGTGGATTCAAAGCTTAGAACATGGGCAAAGCTGTGTGTGTCAGAGGGTTTGGAGCTCTCTCTTAACTCTTCCAATGTGGGTAGAGGATTTAGGGGATTTTAATCCACATGCACTGGTTTCTTAGTCCCTGCTAGGGAAAAGGCAAACGTTGAATGTGCACACACTTGTCTTGACCTTACTGACTGACTTGTAATAACACCAGCTCCCCTAAAAGAGCAGAGGCCCATCATCAGCCTTAATCATGAGGATGAAGACCCAGGAGAGGTGTGATTTTTGTCCTAGTTCCAGGCTTTCTTTTCATCTGTCGACCTGTCATTTACCCAGTCTTACTCCAGCCTATACCATTACAAATGGCTGTACCTCTTTCTAATTTCCTATAACCTAAGTTTAATCCTAAGAATCCTAATTTCCTGTAACTCACTCTCTAACCACCATCTCCATCTTTCCACTCACTACCTCTACCTCTCAACCCTAAAAGTCCTTCAAACCCACTTGGACATTCAATTTATTAATCTTATTGAATTTCACTATACTTTATCACCAAAATGACCTCACTTTCCTTCCTAAATTCCAAGATCAGTCATTACCTTTCAGTCATTACCCTTGACTCACTTTTATTACCTCGTGCCTGCATCTGTACAGTTGAATGTGGTTTGAATAAAACACATAACTGGTCTGATTTGGTTCATTTTAAATTCATGACCATAAATTTTGGGTATTCTTGATGCTGTGGGCAAGCATACTATACAATCTCAGTCCATTCACTCTCCCATTTCTAAATAACCATTTTACATCTCATTTTCTTCTTTAAAAGCTCTAATATCTCCCCCTCCTCCATCCTCATTTTCAATAATGATCTAGTTCCTATTTCACTGAAAAAAAAATTGAAGAACAAAGATCTTCCATTCACTCCTCCATCATATCTACCCATTTGCCAGCATGACACCCAGGTACTGTGCCTTCCCAACTATGACTAGGATGAAGTTCTCATGCCTCTTTCTAGTATTGGTTCTTTTACTTATACATGAGATCCAGTCACCTGTCATCTGCTCCAGGACATTGCTTATAATATTCCCTCTCACCCACATCATTAAATTTTATCTCTCTAATAGATCATTCCTATCAGAATGAAATAGGCTATTATTTCTCATATCTTACCAAAAGTTTTCTTGACCTCCCCCTTTTCCTGTCAGTTGATGCTCCATTTTTCTCCCTTTTACAAGAAAATTCTTTAGTCCTGTTCTGATCATGCTTTTGCTTGTAACATTCTGTTCAGTCAGTGATCAATGACTGATGACTTCTCCCTGATAAATCTAATACTTGTTTTTTGATTCCTTATTTTCTACCAATTTCTACCTACTTATATTAGCAGTATTTAACACAATTGATCACCACCACTTTTTAAAAACTTTTCACTCAGTATCTGAAAATCCTACCTCTCTACCACCTACAAGGGCTATTTTTCAGTCTTATTTGTTTCTTTCTTCTTAGGTCCTCAACCTCTAATTGCACATGTATCCAGTTCTTGGATCTCTCTTTTACTCTATCTATACCTATTCTCCCAGGATCTCATCTAAATCTTTAGATGTCATCCATATGTTGACTGCTCTAAGTTTACATTCCTAGTTCAGTCTTTACCCCACATGGTAGATTGATCTATATGGTTGTCAACTTGACCTCTCCCTCTGATGCCTAACAACTATTTAAGTTAAACATGTCTAAAATTGAATTTCTCCTTCATACCCAATCTGCTTTTCCTACCTAGAATCTTTTCTTTCCCTGTTGATTTCCTTCTTACTATAAATGAGTTTTATGCAACTATTTGTACAGATTTTGCACATAACTGGATATCATATAAGGTATTCTGATGCTTATCTCATGGTATCTGCCCTCAGATTTTAAAATTTAATAGGAGAGTTGTGGCACAAGCCCACAGCTATCTTCCAGTAGCCATTCTCCTGTTTTCCTTTTAGCAATCCTGAGCTTTATCTGGACTCATGGAAGCCTAATGGCAGATTAAGGATGGCAGGACAACGGGACAGGAGGTATATTATTCCAAGACACCATGGGACTACCACATCAGCCCTGGACTGCTTACACTGCTACATGAGAAAAAAGTTAACCGTCTTATTTAAACTCCTATTGTATTTTATAAGAGCTTATGTAAGTGAACCATAGACCTTTCCCAAAATATGAATGATGGCAAAGAGGTAGGGCAATTCTGGGACTAGGCAGGAACTTAGTTGAATGAAGCAGGCTGGTATAAGACAAAAAAAGCTGAGGCGGCCAGGTGAATTGTAGACCTGCGCCCTGCCTGGAGATACTAACATTTCAACCATATCTAGCCCTCAGAGAGTCTGCAGTCACCAAACCAGTGTTTCTAATTCTCAAAAACTAATAGTTGCTTTAAAGTATTTTGTTGTTGTTAGCAACAACCCTCTTTCCTAAAGAATCTTATGCAGAACTGGAGTATGTAGTACCCTAAAAGCAGATCTGCTCCTGGGTGAATGGAAGCTGTATTTTGTCTCCCCCTTCACCCCTGTGGGAGGCCTTTGCTGTGAAACAGTTTTAAAATGACCTATCTAGTCAAATCTCTTACTTAACAGATAAGAAAAGCTGGGCTGAGAGGCATTTACTGTGAAACCAAAAGTACGTCATTTCACGAATCTGGGGTTTAAACCCTCATATTTGAAACATGATTGAACCAATGAGTCTTTGTATGCTCTTCTGGTGAGCAATGGAGGAAGCATGGACAGAAAGAAACTAACATCTATCGATCAGCTACTATGTGCTAGACTTTGTTTTGTGTTTGTATCAGATATGCCAGATACATTTGATTTCTGATTATTCCAGCAATTATAAGATCAGACACAGAATGACAGTGAGTTTGTAATGTACCTGAATTCACTCTTCCTAGCAATAGATATGGCAGGCAACTTTACATACACTCATTTTATTTACTTTGCTCTACTCCCCTGTGAAATAGTCCGAGTAGACATTCCTATCCCCCTGTTACAGCTGAAGAAACTGATGGTAACTGCTTTGCCCACAGTCATAACTAGCAAATGACAGAACTAAGACTGAAATCCAGGTATTCTGTTCTTTATGACAAGTCTCCTTAAATTAGCAGACCTAATAATGTGAATGAATTCACCCTAGGCCTTATAAATATTTATGGCTCTGGTCAAACTTATTGCAAGGTGTTTTGTTTTCATTATTAATAGCAACTGGACATAGTTACTGTCTGTACCCAAAGGCAAAGGGTATTAGAAGGTGACGTGGTTGTTTCACCTGGGTGTGAGCTACTTGGCTTCTGAGACTCACTTCAGGAAGCACTAGAAAGATATTACTTTAAGCAAACAATTAAGTAAATAATTCTTATTTAAGGGGAATTTTGTAGGAGACAGTTAAATCCTATATTTTATCCAAATATTCAGACTTGTACTTGGAATATACACTCTTCTCAGTTGTCTTCATAACTCTGATATATTGGAGATGACCGGAAAAATTAATCTGTGGCCATTTCATTTGTCTCCTCTTATGAAGAAAGGCCATTGAACCTTAAACTATATTAAGCATTAAATTTTTATGGTCAAATTGAGATTCTGCAAAAATACAGTTAATTAAATTTGTAGATGATCTACTGTCTGGATTTATATGGGAGCCCTTGATTGAAAATGAGCTATAAAACACATGTTGAGTGAGCATACCCAGCCTCCACCTGCCGGCAGTCGTTTCTGGAACAAATGGTCTCTGTGTCCTGTTTCATCGTGTAAGTGCATGTTAGTGGCTAAATGAGTTGAGCATAGAACTTGCTGGCTCCTTTCCTGTGATCTCTAATTGTTACCACCCTCCAACTGGGTTCAGCTCTCTCCTTATGTCCTCTTTCTAAACTCACTCCCTATCTGCTTATCTGATATCTAATGGAAAGTTCAATTAATATGTTTGAAACAAACTTTTGATTTCCTAGCACTACAAAGGTCTTCTTTTCCAGACTTCCCCCTCTCAGCAAGTGGGACAGGCCAGCATGATTCTCAAGCCCAAAAGCTAGGAGTCACGCCATATTTTTCACTTTCCACTTGACTCCAGTTGAATTCATCACCAAGTTCTGTTCAGGTTACCTTCTATGGTATTTTCTCCATTGAAGCTCTTCTTTCCAACCCTGGGGCTATCCTGGTTCAGGGGGCTCCCCAAGCAGATAAGTCAACTGCATATGTAGGGAAAAAGGTGTTCCCTTGGAATGGACAAACTGTCCAAAGAGTCTCTTTTCCAGACTGAATCAGCCCTTGCCTAACTGGACTCCAGGGTTTGTCAGTATGGTGAGGACTAGATTTTTACTCCCATTTGTCCCTGGACTTCGACATATTTGTAGAAGGGTCTGTGTAGCAGTACATTATGGCCTACTGGTCCAAGCTACCATTCCCTCTCAACTCATCTGTCCTCTCCTGATGCATCTCCCTGTCTCTAATCTTGTTTCTCTTCAATCCGTTTTATACACTATGGTAAAATTGACCTTTTCAAAGTACACATCAGATCATTGTACTTTGCTGCTTAAAATCTTTCTTTGCTTCACTATTGTATGTAGCAAAATAACCCTGAATGGTTATAAGGCTCCACCACCTGGTCCCTGATTGTCACTTTTTCCATTCTCACTCTTTCTGGACCCATTAGCCTCCTGACTAATCTTGAACATGTCAAGTTAGTCCTCCCTGGAACCTTTATACATCTTTGGATGGTCACCCTATTCTCGGTTTAAATATTACCTCTTTATGAAGATCTTCCATGACCCAGTTCTCTGAAGTTTATATACCAAATGTCCCACCACTGTCACTCTCCTTGCTATGCTATCATCCCATTTTATTTTTCTCCATAGTATTTAACACAGTCTGAAGTCAGCTTACTGTCAGCTACTCTTGGTTTAGAAACATCTTGGGGGCAAAGAAATTGTCGAGTTCTTCCTTGTTATACTCTCACTATCTTTAAGGGTGCTTGTCACACCTCACACAGTAGGCACTCAATAAATAGAATGAGAGAAGATGAAGTCAGAGTGCTAAGTTAAAGACCAGTGGGGAAGGATAATGATATGCAGCAAGCATAGTTGAGAAATTTCTTTAAAAATACATACACATAAAATAAACTTGAAAATAATTTAATCTCTGCTTCTCCCCATCCTCTACCACGGTCTTTCACTTTTGAGTCCAGAAAGTTGAATGGGTATTGTATGCATGTGCGCTGAGTCATTAGTTTCCAGGGAACTCTGACTGTTAAAGGGCCTTGAACACCTCCCTTAAGCAGAGAGCAAGACCTTGTTGCTGGGAGAACTTTCTGCAGAAGGACGTAGCCCAGCCTGGCGCCAGGGTTGAGCCTCTTGCTGTCATTTGCTTTCTGGGCACAGTAGAGTGAAGCATCATTGTTTAACCTTTTGGAAGCTGTGTATGAAATTTACATTAGCAGGGTGTTGCTGTTCAGTTACAAACCGTTTATCCCATGAATATCAATGTGGCCGTTTGCTCTGAGAAATTATCTTCTTTCTGTTGAGAGGAGGTGAGGAATCCATAAAAATGTGCAGAAGATAGGAGAGACAGTCTTAGTTCCTCTGAGCTTGCCGGGGTGAATGATTAAGGAGCAAGGTGACCTGTGCACCCAGAAAATAGCTTCCTGGAAATCCTATGAAAATCTATCTTTTCCCTCTCCCAGGGTGATTTTGAATAAACATTTTGGTTTATTTAAAAATATATGAGTACCTACCACAGAGCCTTGCATTTAATAAACATTTATCCAAATGAGTTGTTTGATATTTAAGAATTCATATTAAACAGAAAACTCATTGAGTAATAGAGAAATATAAACACGCAATTAAAATAATGACAACCTAAATCTGCAATTTATCCCTAAGGACTTCCTTCACAATTCTATTTGCGTAGACACTGGTGACCAGAAGAGGAATTTTTAAAAAAATTAATAGACCTCATTTTCCAGAGAAATTTTAGGCTTATAGAGAATTGAGCAGAAAATGCAAAGTTCCTATACACATCCCCTTTCCCCAACTCTTCTCAGTGCCCTCTGTTAGTGACATCTTGCCTCAGTCAGATACATTTTTTACTACTGAAGAACCAATATTGATACTTAATAATAAAGTCCATAGTTTATATTGGAGTTCACTCTTGCCCATCTATTCTTTTGACAAATGTAAAGTGACATGCATCCACCATTATCCTATCAAATAATTTCACTGACCTAAAAATCCTCTGTGCTTCACCTGTTCATTTCATACCTCTCCTAATGGACCTATGGGCAACCACTGATTTTTTTTGCCCTTTTTTTAAATTATGGTAAAATATATGCCACAAGCAACTTATCAGTTTAATCATCATTGAGTGTACAATTTAGTTGCACTAACTACATTCAACCACTGATCTTATTGTTTTTGTACTTTTGCCTTTCTAGAATGTCATATAATTGGAGTCCTACAAATATTTAGCCTTTCAGACTGGCTTCTTTCACTAAGCAATTATACATTTAAGGGAAACTGTAGTTTTAATTATTTTATCTGAAGTAGTATTGCTGCTAAAAACTTAAATCATTAGAACTTAAGTCATGGACCTGATGCCATGAGATCTGCTGTCCAAATGAGGCTGGTGCTGAGAGGGTATTCTCAAGAGACCAGGAAACTTAGATTTCAGCGGTGGTCATTTAGCTGTATGGGGGCAGCTAAATTTAGAGCGGCAATAGATAGAGTACCTCACTAGTATTTCCATGTACAGCCTTGTGGTTGCTAGTGATTCTTTTTAAATAGCATACCATTATTTCTGTTTATTAAGTTTTAAACTTTATTTCATCTTTTGTATTTTAAAATGTATTTCTGTCTACAAGAAGGATTCAAAGTGGAAATATAAAAAGAAAACTAAATGATTTATTACAAAATTATTTCATAGCACTTAACTTACTTAGTGAAGGACAAATATTGTTAGTTTCAGCAAATTTACAGATTAATCAAGAGATTGCTGACAGACTGAAAATAAAACCAGAAACTAGCTGGGTCAGTTGGTTGCGTGTCCAGCTCTTGGTTTTGGCTCAGGTGATGATCTCACGGGTTGTGGGAGGGAGCCTGCGTCAGGCTCTGCACTCAGTGAGGAGTCTGCTTGAAGATTTTCTCCCTCTGCCCTTCCCTTTACTTTCTCTCTCTCTCAAATACATAAATATAAATCTTAAAAAAAAAACCAAAAACCAGAAACTGAAAAGTTCATTTATTACACCAGTATTCGGATGTTCTGAAATTTGTAGTAGGTATAAGGAGTAGACAGTAGGATGGAAGGAAGGGGAGGCTCAATTGGAGGAGATGTTGAAGATGACATGGGTTGCAAATACCCACCTGTAGTGATAATGAGGTAGGTATACAAACTGTGCATAAACAGGACCCATTAAATAGTCAAAATTGCTCTATGCCCAGCACTGTGGTGGATACCAGAGATGCAGTGATGAATAAAACACAGCCCCCACCTGTGAGCTGGGATTCTAACAGGGAATCCTATAATAAATAAGAAAATGAAAATAGATTTAGACTTAAGGTAGGGTGGTAGGAGAAATGCTATCAAGGAAAAGAATAAATGTTAGGTAATGGTATTATATTTATTTTAGATAAAGTCATCAAAGCAGGCTTCTCTGGGGTGGCGACATTTGAGCAGAGATTTGTTAGCAATTAGGGAACCAACTATGTATAGATTTGGGAGGAGATCATTCTAGGTAAATGGAATGTGAGTGCCAATGTCTGAAGGCTGGATTTAGGTTGGCACATTCCAGGAACCAAAGAAGGTCAGCATGGTTAAGGTAAATAAGCAGAGAGGAATAAAAATGGAGTTTGAAGGAGCAGACAGGGACCAGGTTGTGGAAAAGGATGGTAGGCCAGGAAGGAAAGGAACTTGGATTTTATTCTAATGTGTTAGGAAGCCACCTGGAGAGTTGGGACAGGGGGATAATATGATCCAGCTTACATTTTTCAAAACCTTAGTCTGGCATCTGTGCTAGAAATTGACTGGGGGAAAGGAAGCACGCATTTAATAAGGAAGCCAGCTGGAGGAAATTTTGACTGTCCAGATGAAAGCTGAGTACAGCCTGCAGTAGGGTGGGACCAGTAGTCAGGGTTAAATGATTTTCTATAGGATGTAATAGGAAAGGAGGTCTAAAAAAGACTTGTCAATGGATTGGATACTGATGATAAATGGGATACACACATGCTTGGGATTTCAGAAGCAGAATCTTCTTGTTGGAGTTGAATGAAGTCTTTCTGGGAGAGATAGGGTTGAAGTGCTATTAAGAGGAGCTGGCAGGAGAGGACATTCTAGGCAGGAACTACTATGAGCAAAGGCATGGAAGCAGAAAAGCAAATGTTCTACGTAGAGAAAGGTGAAGTTGGGGTCTGGGGTTCACATGAGAATAAAGGGTGGGATAAAACTGCGAGAGGACTCTAGGGCTAGACTAGAAGGGTCTTATGGACCACGTATAAATAAAATGGAGGAAAGAAAGCATATAAGGGTTCTGGTCACCAATTCTGATTCATGGCTAGGGAGTGGGTGGTTCCCATACCACCAAGCAGCTGGGTGTCCCACAACTCAACCCAATTCTGACACTACCTAGTGTGAGATAACATCAGACTGCACAGATTAAGAGCTCAGTCCCACATGACTCCTCAGCCTCCCATTTTGAATGCCAGTTGCAAGGACAGCTTGTCACCTGTTCTTCTGCCCAACTGGCTAGACTCGAGGTTCCAACAACCTCTTCCTTGGGTTCCACTAACTTGGTAGAGTGGCTCACAGAACTTAGAAACATTTTATTTACTAGATAACTAGTTTATTAAGTAAGTATATGACTCAGGAACAGCCAGATGGAAGGGATACATAGACAAGGTAGGGGAAGCGGTGCAGAGCCCCCATATTCTCTGGGCAAGCCACTCTCTGAATCATGTGTTCAGCAACCCAGAATCTCTCTGAACCCTACCTTTTTTTTTTTTAAATAGAGGCTTCATTATAGAGGTATGATTAATTAAATCATAAGATATTGGCATCCATTCAACCTCCATCCCCTTTCCCCTCCCTGAAGGTCAGGGGAATGGGATTGAAAATTCCAACCCTCTAATACCTTGATTGGTTTTCCTGGCAACCAGCCCCCATCCTTAGGTATGGTCCTAAAGTTGTCATTAATAAAACAGAAGACCTTTGTCTTCTGTTATATTAGGAACAGAAATTCCAATAGTTCCAAAAACAGATAGATGAATACCAAATATACAGTTGTTAATATACATTGAAATATCACAGCATGAGTCAGGGATATTTTGGTAGATGGTAGGGAGTAATTCATGGAGGGAGAGGAAGAGTTCTGTGCATAGTGAGACTAGAGAGAAAAGGGCAAAATAAAGGTGTAAAAGGTGTTGTTCAGCAACATATATTGGACTGCCCTTGATCCAATTAGGAAGTAGCTCCTGGTTTTAGAACTGTATCTCTCTGATTTCAGCCTTTCCTTTTTCTTTAGATTTTCTTCAGTTGAGATTTTGTGGCAAGATTTGGCCATGGGATTTGCTTGGGTATCTGACAGGTAGATATTTACAATTTTTTTTTTCATCATCTAGGGTTTCTTTCATTTTATATATGTATACATGAATGTATATATTTATACTGACAATTTTCCATGTCAACAAATGTAAGTCTATATTATCTTTACCTGTTGGATAGGATTTCTATTATATATATATTATATATATATAATATATATATATAATATATATATCCCATAATTTTTTAAAAACAATAATTTTTAATAATTTTATTAAATTAATAATTAATGCATTGTTTTCAGTCTTGAATTGCCAAGGTAAGCCTCCTTATACATACGTCCAGTGATTTCTTGTGGATACACACTCAGATGTGGAATTACTAGGACGGGTCATGCACATTTTTAAGGATGTTGATAGCCATTGCTAAAACATTTTCCATGATAGTTATACCAGTTCACTCTCCTGAAGCAATCCCTGTGTGCCCATTTCCTCACATCTTTGACATCAACTGCCAATCTTTTTCTTTCAAGTTTCAAGAGCTAAGAATTATTATAATCTGCACTTATTTGGTTGCCAGTAAGCCTCAGTGAATTTCCACATATCTGGTGCTATTTGTATTAGATTTGTGTGTGAGAGTGAAACAGCAGATTTTGCCGTGTACTCATGAGATCCCAAGATCTTGTATAGCATATGAGTTTTAACAAGCTGGGCTGAAAATTGTAGGCTGCTGGGTAATTGCTGTTGTCTAGCCTTGAGATGAATTGGGGTATGCCCAAGGTATGATAATGGGAATAACAAAAAGACATGTATATCAGCTAGTTTAACAAGAGGTCATGAGGATTTGAATGCAGAGACAAGGGAGATGGGGAGAACATATCAGAGATGATTAGAAGACTTCACATGTGAATTATTCAGAAAATAACTGAGCCAGAGGAGCCAGGGGAAGAGCAAATGTTTAGAGAAAGTTTGGCTATAGCTGTGGACACTTGCAGAATAGGATACTATTTCCTGTCACATCTTTCTCCATGTCATCTATTTCATCCATTTCAGCCAATCACAGGGTAGGCCTGTCCCCCAGGGAGGCAAGTTCTCATCTTCCTGCAGGATTTTGCACTTAACTTTCCCAGCATAGAAAGCCTTTCCCTGCCTTGGACCTAATCACACTTTTAGGCTTAGCTTGGATGTCTCTTTCCATTAAGAAGTGTCTCATGAATACTCCTCTACTTCCTTCCCGGATGTCTTTTCTGAGAGCTGCATCCATGGAGTGCTATGTTTACTCATATAGCATGGCTTACACTGTGAGGTGTTAGAAGAGGTTCCATTTGGAGTTCACTTTGCCTGGGTTCACGTTCGAGTTTTAATACCTGGGAGATGTTAAGTAAGCTTAATCTCTTTATATCTTGTTTTGTATTTCTTCCACTAAAACTGTATTTGCTAACTCTCGCAGTACTTGGCTATGTCCATCCATTTCCCCACACTTGCGAACAATCTGCATGATACTTATGGTATTATGCAGGTAATGATAACTAGGGCAGTTGGGAGTCTTTAATGAGGCAGCATTTGCAATTTGCTGTGTAATCTTGGATAAATTATTTAATTGCTCTGTGCCTCACCTTCTCATTATGTAAAATGAGGGTAATAACACAGATTTCTCACAGATTTATTGCATGGAAGATTATACTAATGTAACAGCTAATAAGGTGTTCACATATCATAGTTACTATTTTTGTCAGATAATTACAAATTTGGAAGGCAGGAATCATGTCTTACTCATATGGGATTCCCTGGTATCTAGCACTGTGGCTCCCATGTAGATCTTTATGACTGTTTGTTGAATGGATGCTTTTGAATTTCCAGCATCCCCTTGGAGCTGAGGAGAGCTATGGGGCTGGAAACAAAAGTTTGGGAGGCAATCAGATGTCATTCTCTATGTAGAGGGCGGGAGCTGTGGGAGTCCTTAGAATTGGTCAGTAGCTCCTCTCTGACTTTTCTCCTTCATGACTTCTTTTCTCTCTTGGTCAAAACCTGTATGTCAGCTTTTCAGAGAGATATCCATTGTCTCTTTCCTATTTTTGCATTATTAAAATAGTTGGGCAGTTTTGCATACTTGATGAGGGATGAAAATGCTTTTATTCTTCTCATGTTGAGGAGGATTCAGGCAAGGAGAGTATATGGGGTCCACAGGGAAAAATGACCCAAATGATGCTATTGTTTTGCCAGCCTTACCTGCAGATGTTAGAATATTCCAGGTTTGGATCTGAGCTTTGTTCTTTGCATAGAAGTTATTTTTCTTCACCAAGTTTCATCTTCCTCATTGGTAAAATGTGACTCTGTTCTCTACCCCTGCTTCAATCTGAGAATTGCATTTTAATTGTTTTACTATGAGTAAAGGACTTTTACTGCTTTAAGAAATAAAAAGTCAAAAAAAAAAAAAGAAATAAAAAGTCATTTGTATCTGTGAGATTAGATTAGCTGTAACTGAAATGCAAAATAATGGCTTAAATAAGACAGACATTTGTTTTTCTCTTTGTAAAGTTCAGATATCGACGGACCAGAGATGATGTGGTGGCTCCAGAATCATCTAGAGATCTATGTTTCTTCCAGCTTTCTGTTCCTGCCTCCTTACAAATCTCATGATGTAAAAGCCTCCAGTCATCACATTGATACTCCAAGCAGTAGCAGGGGTTGGGAGTGGGGAGGCGGGGGGAGGAAACACACCCTTTCTCTTTAAGGTTCCTGTCCAGAAAGTGTCTCAAATGTACTTAAACTAATTGGGTTGTGGCATAGTCACATAGTCATCTTCAGTTACTAAAGAGCTGAGGATTCAAGTTCTCATTCTGTACGTACCCACTTAAAATCCAGGAATTCTCTAATGAAAGGAAGAATAAGGAAACTTATATGTGGACAATGAGGACCACCCCTCTGGTAAGAGATGCAGAACAACAGTCCTATGGGGGTGCCTAGATGGCTCAATTGGTTAAAGTGTCTGCCTTCAGCTTAGGTCATGATCTCAGGGTCTTGGAATGGAGCCCCGAGTCCAGCTCCCTGCTCCGTGGGGTGTCTGCTTCTCTTTCTCCCTCTGCATCTCCCTCTACTTGTGCTCTCTCTGTCATTTGCTCCTTCTCAAATAAATAAATAAGATCTTAAAAAAAAAAAAAAAAGAAAAAAAGAATAGCAGTCCTATGTCTAAGGTCACACAGTGTATTAAGCTTCTCCAGAGACACAGAACCAATAGAAGATATCTATATCCATACACAGAGACATAAATTGAGAGAGAGTGCACGAGAGAGATTAATTTATTACAGGAATCAGGTCCTGGGAAGCTGAGAAGTCCCATGATCTGTCCCTGCAAGCTGGAGCTCAGCAAACCCAGTGGACTAATTCAGGCTGAATAAAAACAGCTGAGAATTGAGGGGCCAAAGATATAAATCCTGATCTGAGTCCAAAAGTCTGAGAACCAGGAGTGCAGATATCTGAGAGCTCCAGAAGGCAGATGCCTCAGCTCAAGCAGAGAGAGCAAATGCATGCTTTGTCTATTTTTCTTTTACTCTATTCAGGCCAGCAACAAATCGGATGGTACTCACTTGCATTGGTGAGGGTGATCTTTACTTAGTCTACTGATTGAAATGCTAATCTGTTCCAGAGATATCCTGGTAGACATGCTCAGAAATAATATTATATCGGGTATGTGGGCATCCCCAGTGAAGCTGACACATAAAATTAACTATTGCACACAGCTAATTAACAGTTGAGCTGAAACTGGATTCCACTCCCCCAACCTTTTTTTTTCTTTCACACAAAAAAACTACTAACTTGAATTTTACTAGAATTTAACAGGCAAAAAGAAATGAGAGTGAAATTGAGGTTAATAAGTTTTAGATAAATATTTCTTCCTCATAAAATGTATAATGAGGATAATACTGTACCTTTCTTGTAGCTCTGCTGCATGGAATCCATGACACATGTATAATGCAGCTTGACCAATGCCTATTTCATAAAAGGATATGAGCTACCTATGATGATGCCAGTGTAAAAACCTAACAAAGTGTGTAAATACTAGATTTATTATTTTTGTGACAAGATTATCAATCTTGGAAGGCAGGCAATCTTAGTCATAGTGGATTCCTGATGTCTAGTACAGTGGCTCCCATATAAATCTTTATGACCATTTGTTAAGAATGTTGAATATGAAGACAAAGGAGGTAAAACATTGAACATTTGGACTCTTTCAAACATCATATTTAAATTATAAGCAGTATTTCTTTGTGTCCTTTTCTCAAACTACTAGTGGTTACTTTTTATACATTTTATTATATAAACCAGTGGTGGTAAAACAAGAAAGGAATTTATTTCCATGAGCCATCACCAGGGAGAGAGTAGAATAGCATCTTAAAGACGGTCTCCAAAGTGCTGAAGATATTTCCAGATTTATTTAAGGAAAATGTGAGACAAAGGTGGGTGGGTACAGGCAGGTGGGCAGTAAAAGTCAGGTGATCACTGTCTTGGAAACAAACTTGGGCAGGGGGCAGGGTGCTTGCTGGCTGAGGGTAGTCCTTACTGCTCCAGAGGATAGTTTCAGTTCCTATCACAGGATCTTTGCCCATAAGGTCTTTTGCCTGAGTTAAGAGGCAAGCTGAAAAGAAGAACTTAACCATTTAGAAAGCTTGAGGTTAAAATGGAGGTAGTAGAAGTTCTTTTTCACTAAGATTTACAATATTTTTATTCCATTTCTCAATCTTAGTTCCTAGTGTTATTTAAGATTTTTTATTTATTCATTTGCGAGAAGGAGGCAGAGAGACAACACTAACAGGAGGGAGGGGCAGAGACAGAGGGAGAAGGAGAAGCAGACTTCTGGCTAAACAGGGAGCCCAACAAGGGGCTGGATCCCAGGACCTTGAGATCATGACCTGAGCTGACGACAGACACTTAACACACTGAGCCGCCCAGGTGTTCCCCGCTAGTGTTGTTTTTATTAGTACTATATTTAAGTCAATTCAATGCTCACTCCAAGTTATTCTAAGCTTCCATATAACTGAAGTCTCTATTTTGATTTCTGTCTCACTTGCCTAGATTTTATCATTTCATCAGAAATAATTTTTCTTCTTTCTGTCTTTTTTTTTTTTTTTTTTTTTTTTTTAAGGAAGGGTCATAGATTACCAGAGTCCCTGAGTTATTTTTCTGTTTTGAAGCTTGGAAATTTTTTTTTATTCTTGAAAGCATAGTCATTTAACTGTGGTTGGCTTTGCGTCCATCAGCTGTTTCAGTGTGTCCTGAAACATGGTATATCCTGTCAGTCTATAATTATCTTGTTTCTTAAATTTCATTAAAAATTTCCACTAATATTTTAAATGATTTGTTCTCTTGTTCTCTTTGTAGAACTTGATACTTATTTTCATTTTCTAATGCAGCTTTAACAAAGTACCACACAAACTGAGTAGCTTCAAACAACAGAAATGTATTCTCTTACAGTTCCAGAAGATACTAGTTCAAAAGCAGGACTTCAGCAGTGTTGATTCTCCCTGAGGGCTGTGATGGAGAATCTGTCCTATGCCCCTCTCCTAGCTTCTGGTGAAGCCTTGCAATCCTTGAAGTTCATTGATTTGTAGAAGCATCACTCAAATCTCTGCTTTGGTGTTCCCTTGGCTATCTTTCCCCGTATGTTTCTGTGTCATCACATGATCTTCTCTTCTTAACATCTCTGTATTCTCTTATGAGGACACTAGTCATATAGGATTAGGGTCCACCTATTAGGTATGGCTTCATCTTAACTTCATTATATTCGCAAAGACCCAATTTACAAATAAGTTCACAATCACAGGGACTGGGAGTTAGGACGTCAATCTTTTTTGGGGAAGGGACACAGTCCAACTCATAACACTACTTCAGAGATTTTGTTTTTAGAATACAATAACTTCCCGTTTTATATCTATTATTTGTTTCTCATTAGCTTTTTCCCCTTTCTTATCTACCGTGATTATCTTAAGTATTCTGTCCTGAATTTCATTTTCAATTATATTTATTCTTTCTTGCCACTTCTAATTTATTCATTAGTTTTTAAATGGTATTATTTTAATTTGGTTCTTACTCACTTCCTTACCTTTACCATATCTCTTTATATTTGATTTTGCAGTTTTATTGGCTAGATTTTGAGAGGCTTAATTTATTGTTTATTGCTTTTAAGTAATCTTATTAATGTATTCTATTGGATAAGGCACTTGGGAATGATCCTTGGGCCATGTTTTCTACGAAAGTAAGATATTAATCTTTTAAACTACATTTTCATGCTGCAATTTCTTGGGTATTTTCAGGTTAACACCTTGCTCCTTTTTGCATTACTCCTCCTTAAGAGCTGCTTGACTGCCAGTTGGAGAGAATTCTCCCCAGCCCTCCTGTCACCATTACCTGAGTCTTGTCTTACCCTATAGCTATAGCTAGAAGGCCCAGGTGTTGCATTCCATCCCCTTCTCTCTAGCCTGTGGGCATGGTGGGGGAAGACAAAGCTCTGCTGGGGTTGTGTACAGTCTTTCTTAGAGGAACTGGTTTGTGTTCCTTTTTCTTAAATTTTGTTTTTGTCTTGTGCCTGGGACTGTTCCACTTCATGAAGCATAGGATAATATCTTCTAGATGGTTCTCCCAATTCAGCCTGGAGTCCCATAGCCTATGTTTCTGCACAAGTAGGTCAATGTTACTGTTCACTTTTAATTTCTCCTCACTACCAGACTATTTCCTCAGTGTTACCTTGAGCTCAAAAGAGACAAAAAGGATACCATTCTTGTATTCCTTGCTAATTTTGGGAGTATTAGGGGACATTCTCAGGACTTTTATTATCCTCTGGGAATAAGATAGAAGCCAGTCTTCTTCTTTTTTTTTTTTTGCTTTTCAGAGATTATGACATTCGATTTCCTTGTTTGGTTGTGGCAGATTTTTTTTTTTTTCTGATGTATTTTCCCTTGATTTTGTTGTTCATGAGAAGAGGGGAAAAATCTGTGAACTGGTTTACTCTATCTGTTCTTCAGTGTGCATCTTGAGTATTTCTGTTTTGCCGTGACACCAGCTGGTGATTTTTCCACTAATAAAAAGACAAGATCCTCAGATATTTTTGTAACAGCATTAACTTTTCCCACACTTCCTGCCAGTGCTAATACTCTGAAGTCTAATTTAGAATATGGCATCGAGATGTCAGCTTACGTTATGATTGGAAGGCCAGGTCGCTGGCGCTTTTTTTTCCCCCTCCAAAATCAAGGGCTTTAGTTGTGAAATAATAATTAGTAAAATACATTTTTCACTTATTTTCTTTTGTTCAGCAGTCAAACTAAATGTCACCAAAGGTTACATTTTAGATCTTGCTGGTTTTAAAACTCTGGTAACTATTAGTCCATTGAAAGTGAAAGAAGGTCTCAAAATGTGTTTTCTCTGCCAATTCCGCCTCAGTCCTCACACTTGCAGTAACCTCGTTATTATTCCAAATTGAAGGATTTGAGGTCATGCTGAGAGGTTCACAAACTAGTCAAACGAGTCCCTGTCCTCATCATCTCAGATATTTATCATTTACTTTTCAGGGCTCAGAAGACTAATTAATAAATCAAAGAAATCATTATAGAACAGTTCGGGGTGTTTGGGCTTCTTCCTCCTGGGAAATAAGTCTTGCATTTTCAAAAGCATATTTGTTTCCATTATGTAAGACAAATACTTTGTTGAATACAAATGCTTGTGATATAATGGATAGCCTGAAGCCAAACCAAGATTTAGCCAGATCCCCATTAGAATGGTTTAGAAAACAAGCCAGTACATGCCTTTTTGTTTTTTTTCTCCTGTCATTGTCTTAAGATAGTCTTTAGTTTCCTATACCTCCAGCAGACGAAGAAGATTCTAACTGAGCCTGAGTTTCCAAAACCATCCTTAGGAACTTTGGGGCATCAGATGGGAGCTGGTTAATGGACCACTGGGTGTCACTATTGTCTTTTCTTACCCTAGCAGAACCCAAATTGAGCTGTCTAGTCCTTATCAAATACTTTTTGACTTTGCTGGAATATAGGATGTTAGACTTTCTGTCCGGGCTGGGGAGGACCATCTAGTCCAACCAGCTTACTTCACAGATAGAAAGATAGAATCATGGAGAAGGGAAAGCTGGTTCTCTCACCCCAGGCTTCCCAAACTATCTCAAGCATAAATGTCCACAGGGCCAAGCAGATGAAAGAGTCAAGTGGGCTCCCATTTGTCTGAACAAATACTAGGCTCTCTTCTTCCCCATAAAAATAAGCTGTTTTCCATTTTTCTTGACCAGTCCATTTGGTGTGTCTCTTGTTTCACCAATACTGATACAGAGAAAATTTCTTCTGTTTTTAAACAACAGCAACTAGACCACAAAAGCATGATGAAAGTCCTTGGCTACATGTCAGGGAAACAATGAGAATGATAGGGGCCAGCTGTATTACATGCCAGCAAGGTGATGGAGTTCTAGCATAGATGGATTTTCAGATTTTTTCAAGAGAAATGGGAAATCTGGGTTTTATGTGGATTCTTCCCATTTTCATAAAGTTGCTCAAACTTACAAACAAACCCTCATTTGTGAAATAGATATGGGATTTCTAACTTAATAAGCTATAAGCATGATACTAAACCTCGAAAGTTTTCTTCTCAGATTTGTATTTTTTTTGCCTGAATTTTCTAGTTTGGGTGAACTGATTGGCTCCAACATGATGAAGGAAGGTTCCTTAGGAGATATACAGGGCTTATGTGTATTTCTTTCACTCACATGTGGATTTTAAGAAATTGTCACTTTTTTATTCCAAGGAAAAGAAAATATTTTGTGTGGCTATTTGAGGGATGGTATAGATCAGAAAGGTTACATAGTTAGGCCTCACTTGATCTAAGAGAGGTTGGGGAAAATTGATTATTATTAAAATATCAGCATTCAGTAATTTTCTGTCATGAATGTGGTAGAGCCAGAGACTTGAGAGGGAAAGCATCTAGACATCTCTACAATCCTGGGAATTTGCTTCTTTTGTAGACAGGAGAGTTGAGAGGATGAGAGAGCAGTTCTCAGACTCATGGACAAGGTACATCAAGAAGGTGAAGCACAGATGGGACTGTGTCCTACCCAAGATCACATGGCTGGTGGCAGAGGACTCCTGATTCCACCTCTCCTCAATCTTTTTTTTTTTTTTAAGATTTTATTTATTTATTCATGAGAGACAGAGAGAGAAAGAGAGAGAGAGAGAGAGAGAGAGACAGAGAGACAGAGACACAGGCAGAGGGAGAAACAGGCTCCATGCAGGGAGCCTGACACGGGACTCGATCCTGTGTCTCCAAGATCACGCCCTGGGTTGAAGGCAGTGCTAAATCACTGAGCCTCTCCCCCCGCCCCCAGTCCCCCGGGCTGCCCCACCTCTCCGCAATCTTAATCTGGGATTTCCACCGGGGGGTTGATGAGAAAAAGCACATGTCCAGGCATTGGATAGTACAGTGTTACATGCAAATCATTCACAAGTATTCAGAAGGCAAAATAGAATGGTTTCTGCAAGAGAGAGCCTGTTTATATCTAGGTAGGATATTTATAATTTATATCTAGGAAGGAATAGACTTGAACAAAGGCACAGGAAACTGAATTGTTCATGCTTTCCAAATTCAAACTTTAAAAAAATTTGATTTTAGTGTTCACCACCTGTATTTCTCTGGCATCTTGTTTTTTAATAAGTTTTGCTGGAGTCAGCAAAAGAGAAAAACACTGCATTATAATCTGGAAAAATAAAGTGAATGATTAAAGAGAATGTAAGGACTATTCATGGACTTAATCTGCAGCAAGAAAGACTTAGGTTAGATGTACTGGAGAATTTGACAAGAAGAATTTTTTTAAGATTATAATGTATTCTTAGCAGAGATTATATAATCATTTAAAATCCTATTGTAGCTTATCAGTTCAAGCAAACAATCTCTACTATTAGAATTAGCTGTATGATCATCTTGATGATCTCTTCTAAAAACTTCTTACATTTTTATTGTCACTTCCTGAGTTTGATGCACAAGTCACTTCATAATGTGATTTAAGGTGATTTTTCTTATCTGGACGTAATCTAATTTTTTTTAATATTGAAAACATCAGAAAACATGATCTTTATCAAGTAAGATTAGGAAGTGTACAATGACATACCTTTCTTGTGGAGAATCACTAAGCACATATGAAGGGCTCTGAGAAATCCCAAAATTAAGAAAACTGTATAAATCACTCAATAGAACATGCTTGGAGAGACTTGAACAAGCTACTCCCCAATCACCTTACCTCCTGTCGGTTCATACAGGTTGTGTTCCAGCCCTATTGAGCTTTTCCTCAGAAAAATAACAATTGACCCTTGAACCACATGGGTTTGAATGATGCAGGTTCACTTACATGTGAATTTTTTTCTGTAAATACAGTACAGTACTATATGACTTTCTTAACATTTTCTTTTTTTCTAGCTCTATTATGAGAACACAGTATTTAGTACAACATACAAACTATTTTTAGTTGAGTGTGAGTGGTAAGGCTTCTGGTAAAGAATAGGCTACTAGTAGTTATGTGACTATTTCCAAACAGTTGTGCATATCTTCAGGCTACACTTAAGAATGAAGTCAAGACTCTTCTATTTGCCTCTTTGACCTTCTACTAACATTGCTTTACTGGATCCCCATCCAAGCCATGCACATCTGTCACCTGCATTAGTACTCTGGTGTCAACCCTTCTATTCCTGAGCCACTCATTGTCCACACAGCTTCGTACCATGCTCCCACCACTCTGGCCTCAGTTCAGGTCTTTGAGTGCTACACAATTTTTCCCACTGTTGCCTCTGCTGGGAGAGCACCTTTTCCCATTCCTTTCCATCAGTTTTCCACTCAGATACCTCCTACTCAGAGGGGCCTGCTGTCTTAGCATGGGATCCCTTCATAGCACCCTGAGACAGGAAGCAAACAGCAGCAGGTCCAGGGATTATGGTTGGGAAAGTAGGGCAGTGACACAGGGAAGGGGAGGCAGCCAACAGAGGGCATCAGCTACCATGGTGAGCTGCCAAGCTTAACCCACAGGGAAGCTTCAGGAAAGCATGAAATGTGCCTCTCAGAGTTAGTGCCCTTGAGGAATCTGGACCTTCCCACTCCTCAGCCACAGTAAGGGACCACTGGGTAGGAAAAAGGCGCTTCCAGCTTGCTACTTGTTATACAGACTGAGCATGGAAATACTGCAGTACTGGCATTTAGAAGCAGACTGAGCATGGAAATACTGCAGTACTGGCATTTAGAAGCAGTCCTGAAGAGTAGTTTTCACACTTTAGTGTGTGTGCAAACCTTGGGGATCTTGTTAGGATATGGATTGATTCAGGAGTTCTATGAGGAGGCCCAAGATTCTGCCCGAGAAACTCCCAGGTGATGCCCCTGCTGATGTTCTGAGATGCTGTGGGCAGCAGACTCTGGAAGCACATTGCAAGAACAAGTCAGAGGCAGAACAGGACTTGACTCAGTGGGCCCCTCTTCCTCTGTGCCCATCCTCACGGAGGTGTCCTCAGGTTCTTTCAATTTATTTCCTTTGAGTGGCAAAGCACAGGCTGAAAGAGCAGTATCCGTAGTTTGGGGGACTTGTTTGTCACTGGTGTTCCTCACTAGAATGTCAGCTCTGTGAGCACTTCATCTGTCTTAATGAGTGTCGTTTCCCCAGGGACCACAATGCCCCGTGCACAGATCAGTGCTTGGTAAATATTTATGGAACGATTCAATAATTTTTTACAGGTGATATTCTCAGAAGCCTATTCTGGGGATATATTTATATGTAAAAAAAGGTAGGACCTCACCCCCTGAAAAAATTTTCCATGATTAACACAAATGATGCAGCAAATTCCAAGTATCCTTTCTGCAGGTTTTCCTACCCCTTTGGGAAACTGTAAAATTTCATTACTGAGATGCTCATGGTGCTCTACTACCTGTGGCAGATGTGACTGTTATCCCATCAGTCCCATACCTTTCTCCCATCAGTGGTCTCCCAGCCATGGGCACCCTAATCCTTCAACCTGGCCTCTTGCCCACTTAGTTGTCTTCCAGCCTTTTTTTTTTTTTTTTTTCCCCCTGAGCTCCTGCTGCAGCAGGTGCTATGCGACAGAAGTGGGTGGAAGAGACCTGCCTCCAGAGGCATGTAACAGAGGGAACATGCCTCCATGGTGATTTCTTCTTTCTATTTGGCCTCACCATAAGGAACAGACTTCACTCTGCTCATATCTTGTTTATGTTGTTGCTGATGAAACTGGGATTCCCAGCATAGTATAGAATGATTATCCGGTACTTTTACTCCCTTTGTCATACCCTTACTAAATATGTATTGAGAGCCAGGTTCTCCTATATGTGCTGGATCACAAGAGTGAACAAGGCAGACTAGAGTCCATGCCCTAATGGATCTTTCTATCTAGTGGGGAGAAACAAGCAGTGATCAAGATAAGGGTGTAAAATATAAACTATACCTGTTAGAGGTAGAGATTATGGAGAAAAAGCAGGAATGGGAGGCCGGTACGGCAGGAGGAGGAATTTTACCTGTGCAGAGGGCCATGGGGACTGGAGGTTGACCTGCAGGGCCTGAGGTCTCTATGGTGGACAGGGATAAAAGCTATAGCCAGAAGAGGCCTCACAGTCACAGGGTAGAGTAGAGAAAAGGCAGCAAGTATTGGGTGGGAGAAATGGTTGAGGATCCTAGAAAAAAACACACAGAGTTTCTCTTAAGTGAGTATTTTTTTAATGGGCAAAACAATTCTATTGGGTCAACATTTAAAATATACAAAAGGATATCTAATTGTAAAATTAAAAGCCTCCCAGACTTATCCCCTAGGAATTTAGTTCCCCTTCTTAGAAGCAAACTTTTAAAAATAGTTTAGTATATTCTTTCAAGGATATTTTACTCATATACATGCACATATATATGTGTGTATCTGTATGCATATCTATACAGATATTCATGTGTATATTATATATATATGTACACATAGGTATGTATCTATGTATACATTATAAATGTGTACCTGAATACTTACATCTATACATATATTGGGAAAAAAAGTTCAAGACTTTTCAAGGAGCTCTCACTTCATGAGAATTCTGCTGGTCGTTAAGTATGTTTGTACACTTAGACAAATCAAATAAGGCTTTAGTAGTTTGCCTATATATTTCAATTTTAGAGATACCATGATCAATTAGGCCACACTAAAGATCTGTGCAGGGCAAACCATTCATGTAGATACTTTAGCTTGGCTTCTCATTATGGTAACTATGCTCATCTTGTGATTAAATGCAGACTGTGGAGACTGAAAAACCTAGAAGCAAATCCTAGTTGGGTATGTGTATTAGCTTCCTGCTGCTGCTGTAACAAATTACCACAAACTTAGTGACTTAAAACACAGTTTTGTTACCTTATAATTATGGAGATGAGGAATCTGAAATGGTTTTCAGTGGGTTGAAATCCAGGTGTCAGCAGGGCTGTGCTACCTCCAGAGGCTCTGAAGAAAAATCCATTTCCTTGTCTTCTCCACCTTCTAGAGATCACCTGCATTCCAAGGCCACTTCCTTATCTTCAAAGCCCCCAATGCAGCATTTTCAAACCTCTTTCTCTGACCTCTTCTTCCATTATCACATCTCCTCTGTGATTCTGACTCTTCTCCATCTCTTTTATAAGGACCCTTGTGATTACATTTGGTCCATTCCAGATAATCCAGGATAATCACCCCATCTCAAAATCCTTAACACATCTCCAAGGTCCCTTTAGCTATGTAAAATAACATATCCACAGGTTCTGTGGATTAGGATGGAGACATCTTTGGGGGGAGGGTGTCACTATTTTGCTTATCACAGGTAGTTCTAGGAGTTAATTTCTGGGAGTATGTTTTCTTATCTACAAAATTTTCATAAAAAAGAATATTTGGAGGAATCAAATAAAACAATATGACTAATGCTTTGGCTCATAACCAGGACTAACAACATCTTATGTAGCTCTGGTTTATTAGCTGTGTGATCTTCATGACACCATTTACCTCTTGCAGTCCCAGTGTCCTCTTCTATAATGTAGGAAAAAGAATATCGGCCATCAAGTTTTATTCATATGAATATCTGTTTAATCCAGTGTAGTTCATTAAGGGACCATCAATTTCTTTGAATCACAGTGATGATATCTTTGTCATAAATCAAGTGGCCAAAACATGTGGGTCTCTTTAAGAATTCTCTTTTTCTTTGATTTGTTTGTATATTCTTGTGCCAATTCAACATTGTTTTAATTACTAAAGTTGAAATAAATCTTGGTACCTTGTAGTGTAAGTTTTTCAACTTTGTTTTTTTTTTCTTTGAGTTTAGCTTGGACTTTTGCATTTTCATATATATATGTACATTATATATATGTATACATTATATATATAATCTGTTCATATATAGAATAGAATCTGTTGGTCAATTTTCAAAAAAAATTGTTGGCATTTTGATAGGGATTACATTTAATCTATAGATAAGTTGGGGGGAAGTATCATCTTTATACATAAGCTTGCAATCTATGAACATGCTACATCCTCCTATTTACATCTTTTGAAGTTTTATAGTAATACAGTAATATATATTACTTAGTAATATTTATAGTTTTCTCTGTAGAAGATTTGCATATGTTCTTAAAGTTTCCTTCTAGAAAATATTTTCTGATGTTTTTATCAATATATATATTTATATATAATTATGTATTTACATTTTTCTTGTTTTTTTGCTTGTATGAAAAGTACAATTGAATTTTGTATATGATTTTGTATATTGACCTTGTATTCAGTGATCTTGCTAAATCCACTTCATAATTCTATTAGTGTATAGGTTCTTTTGTATTTCCCATATATACAACTATGATGTTTGACATAATTTTAGTTCTCCACTTCTAAACCCTATGCTATTTATTCTTTTTTATGCCTTATTCCATTAGTCAGGACTCCTTTACAATATTTAGTACAAGTGGTGATAGCTAGTATCTTTGTACCTTTCTATACAGCATGGAGATTCTTTCAGAGTTTTATCATTAATTAAGTTAGTAGATACAATACCAGATCAAGAAAGTTTCCTTTTACTCCTAGTTTGCTGAAGATTTTTAAAAATTATAAATGGGTATTGAATTTTATCCAAAGTTTTGCTCAGCTACTGAGTTGGTCAGTTTTTTTTTTTCTCTTAATGTGGCCATTATAACAATTGATTTTCAAATGTTAAACCAAAGTTACTTTCCTGGAATAAATATAACTTAGATATTATTTTCTATATCCTTCTATATGCTTATTGGTAAGTTTGATTTTGCTAATATTTGTTAAGATTTCTATGACTAAAAGCTTAAACATGAGACAGATTGGCCTTATGTTCTGGCATGACTTTATAAAACCACTTTAAAAATGTTTCCATTTTTCCATTTCCTGGTGCAATTTGTGTGGTATTATTTCTTCTTTAATGGTTATGAGAATTCCACCTGTGAGACTACCTGGGCTTGGAGTTTTATTAATCAGAGATATTACATGATGGATTAAATTTCTTTAATAGATATATGACTGTTCAATTTTTTTGTTAAGTGTGATTTTTAAGGGATATTTACATTTCAACTAAATTTTCAAATATATTGGCTAAAGTTTATTATAATATCCTTTTATCTCTTTTGAAATTAAATATAATTTAAAAGACAGTAAAATGTGCAAGTCTTAAGTCTACAACTCAATAAGTTTGATCTATGATTATATTTGTATGAGTCACTCAGATAAAGTTACAGATTACTTACTCCAGAAAGTTCCTTTATTATTTTTTTAAAGTATTTATTTTAGAGAGAGAGAGAGCAAGCACACAAGCAGGGGGAGAGGCAGAGGGTACAGGAGAGAATCTCTAGCAGACTTCCAGCTGAGTGTGGAGTCTGATGTGGGGCCCCATCTCATCACCCTGAGATCATGACCTGAGCCAAAATCAAGTTTTGGCTGCTTAACTGATTGAGCCACCTGGGTGCCCCTAGAAAGTTCCTTTATACTCCTTACCAATGTATACTCACATCCCCTACTCCCAAAGTAACCACTGTTCTGATATATTGCAATAGATTAGTTGCATCTATTCTTGGACTTCATATAAACAGAAACATACAGTATATATATTGTTTTTGGTTTCTTTTGCTAATTGTAACGTTTTCAATAGTCACCTGTGTTATGTTTGTCTGTGGTGTTTAATTTTTATCGCATTATGATATTCCATTATAGTAATTCACCACAGTTTTTAATCCATTTTTGTGTTGATGGACAAATCATTTCTTATTTCAAGCTATTATGAGTAAAGTTACTACGATCCTGCTTATACAAGTATTTTTGTAGACATAGGCACTTATTTCTTTTTGGTATACATACAGGCATGGAATTGGTAGGCCATGGGGTAGGAAATATATGTAACATTATGAGAAACTACCAAGCAGTTTTCAAAAGTAGTTGAACCATTTTACATTCTACCAGTAATACACAATGGTTACAAGCTGCTGCACACTCCCTCCAGTGTTTGGTTTTGTCAAAGCCTTTTTAATTTTAGTCTTACTAGTCAGTCTATAATGGTATCTCTTAGTTGTTTTGATTTGAATTTACCTGTTGAGTTACACTGTTGAGTTACACTCTTTCTTGTATTTTTTGGCTTTTGAATACCTTCTATTGAAAGGTGACTTTTTAAGTCATTTGCTCATTTCTAAAAAGCTGGGCTATTTACCTTTTCTGAATGATTTATAAAAATTGTGGCACATTATTGATATGAATTTGTTGTCATATCTATATATCTCTTTCTAATAGTTTTTTCCTAGTTTGTGGCTTTACACTTGGTTGAAGATACCTTTTGATGGGCAGAAGATTTAAGTTTCTTTTCTTCCTTTTTTTTTCTTTATTTTTTGAAGTATAGATGGCATACAATGTTCTATTAGTTTCAGCTGTGCAATATAGTGATTTGACAATCCTAGGCATCGTGCAATGCTCACCATAACAAATGTAGTTACCATCTGTCACAACACAAAGTTATTGCAATATTATTGCCTATATTTCCTATGCTCTACTTTTCATCCCGATGATTTACTCATCTCATAACTGGAAGTTTGTACCTCTTAAATCCCCTTCATCTATACTGTTCATCCCTTCATTTTCTTCTGGCAACTGCCAGTTCATTCTCCCTATGTTTGAATATTAGTTGTTTGTTTGCTCATTTGTTTTGTTTTTTAGATTCCACATATAAGTGAAATCATGGTAGGTATCTTTCTCTCTCTGACTTATTTCTCATTGCGTAATACCTCTAAGTCCATCCACTTTGATGCAAATGGCAAGATCTCATTCTTTTTTTATGGCTGAGTAATATTCTATTGTATATACATATACCACATCTTCTTTATCCGTTCATCTATCAGTAAACACTTAGATTGCTTCCATATATTGGCTACTATAAATAATGCTGCAGTAAACATAGGGTGCATATATTTTCAAATTAGTGGTTTTCTTTGGAAATAACCAGCTGTGAAATTATTAGGTCATATGGTAGTTCTATTTTTACACTTTGAGGAACCCCCATACTGTTTACTATAGTCACTGCACCAATTTACATTCCTACCAACAGTGCGTGAGGGTTCCTTTTACTCCACATCCTCATCAACATTTATTTTTTGTCTTTTGGATACTAGCCATTGTGACAGATGCAAGATGATACCTCATTGTAGTTTCGATTTATATATCCTTGATCATTAGTGCATCTTTTCATGTGTCCATTGGCCATCCATATGTCTTCTTTGGAAAAATGTCTATTTAGGTCTTCTGCCTATTTTTCTTTATTTCTTTCTTTTTTAAAAAATATTTTATTTATTGGAGATAGAGAGCGGGAACAGCAGCAGAGGGAGAGGGAGAAGCAGGCTCCCCACTGAGCAGGGAGGCCAATATCAGGCTAGATCCTAGGGTCCTGGGATTATGACCTGAGCTGAAGGCAGACATTTAATTGACTGAGTCACTCAGGTGCCCCTACTCTGCCCATTTTTAAATCAGATTATTATTATTATTGTTTTTCTTTTCATGTTGAGCTGTAGGAGTTCTTTACATATTTTGGAATATTAATCCCTGATTAGCTATATCATTGGCAAGTGTTTTCTTGCATTTAGGAGGCTGTCTTTTCATTTTGTTGATGATTTCTTTTGCTGTCCAAAAGCTGTTTAGTTTGATATAATCTCAATATTTTTGCTTTTATTTCCCTTATCTGAGGAGACATATCCAGAAAAATGTTGCAAAGGCCAATGTCTAGGAGATTAGTGCTTATGTTTCCTTGTAGGAATTTTAAAAGATCTTAGTTTTAATGAAGTCACTTTTTAAAAATAAGATTATAACTTCTGTTCTTTGTGTCTTGTTTAAGAAATTTTCTTCAGTAATTGAAGACATTCAAAGGTTTATTTTAGAACCTTTATAGGTGTCTTTAAATTCATAATCTACTTCAAATTAACTTTTTGTACAGTATGGAGTAGAGATTGAGGTTCTTTTCTTTCCTCAGATGTTTTGTTTTGTTTTAAAGATTTTATTTATTTATTCATGAGAGACACAGAGAAAGAGAGGAAGAAACACAGACAGAGGGAGAAGCAAGCTCCATGCAGGGAGCCCAATGTGGGACTGACTTGATCCCGGGTCTCCAGGATCAGGCCCTGGGCTGAAGGCGGCACTAAACCGCTGAGCCACCCCAGGTTACCCCAGATGTTTAACATCATTTATTGAATAGGCCTGCCTTTCTCAGCTGAATTGCTCTAGTAAAATAAAGCAACCATTTGTGTATAACTCTACTTCCTGACTCTATAGTGTGTCCCATTGATCTAGTTGTCTATTCTTGTTTCCAACACCACACTGTCATACTTTCTTAATTGGTATATAGCATTATAGAAGGTGTTGAAATTTAGTAGTGTATGTTTACATTTGTTTTTCCTTCAGGTTTTCATAGATAGGCTATGACCCAAATTTTAGTACTATCTTGTCAATTTCTGCAAATAAATCGGTGGGGGCCTTTTTGGATTTTGGTAGGGATTACATTAAATTTATGGATTAACTTTACGTACAAGGTAATTGATATTTTAATGAATCTTCCAATTTATGAACATGGAGTATATTTTTATTCAATGGATTTTTGAAGGTTAAACTAACCTTGCATTTCTGGAATAAAGCCTGTTTGGTCATGATGTATTGTCATTTTTCATATATTGCTCTATTTGACTTGCTGGTATGTTTTAGACATTTTATATCTCCATTATTTTTTTTTTCTTATAAAAACTGTTGAATGTTGGTATCAGGATAACGTGGCCTCATAAAATGAATTGGGAATTGTTTCTTTTGTCTCTTTTCTCTGAAAGACTTTGTGTAAGATTGGTATTATTCGTGTATTTGAGTGTTCAGTAGAATTCACTACTGAAGCCATCTGGTCAATAATTTTCTTTGTGGTAAGGTTTTAAATTACAGATTCTAATTATATAATATAGAAATATTTCATTTTTCCTTATTTTTCTGTGTCAGTTTTGGGAAGATGTGTTTTCAAGCAATTTGTTTATTATCTCACTGGACAAATTTATTAATTTAAAATTGTTCCTAACATTCTCTTGTTATTTTTTAATATCTGAGATGATGTTCCTTTTTCACTCCAGATAGTTATAGTTTATGTATTTTTTCTTGATTAGTCTTGTTAAAAAGTTCTTTGTTTTAGAAATTTCTCAACTAATTTTTTGCTTTGTTGATTTTCTGTTTCATTGATGCCTGCTCATTTCCACTCCCCATTTTATTTTTAGTTTTTTGAAAAGGAAGCTTAAATAATTGATTTCAAACATTTTTCAATATATACACTTAAAGCTATAAAACTTTCGCTAAACTCTGTTTTAGTTCCATTTCACAAATTTTGACATATTGAATTTTCACTGATTTTTCTTCAAATTATTTTCAAATTTTAAGTATTATTTCTTTAATTCATGGGGTGTTAGGAAATGTATTATGTAATTGTCAAGCATTGGGAGATTTTCTCATTGTCTTTATAATTGACATCTGGTTTAATTCAATTATGTGCAGATAACTTCTTTTTTTTTTAGTTTCACTGCCTTTAAACTTTTGAGACCTAATTACCAAGTAGCTATTTTGGAGGATGTTCCATAGGCACTTGAAAAGATGGTGTATTCTGCAGTGACTGTCATATTTAATATATATGAAGTAGGTCAAATTGGTTAAGGGGTTGTGTAAAATCTTCTTTGCAAATACCAAATACTACTGGGTAATTTTGTTGATTACGCCATTCTATGATTTACTGAGAAATGTTGATACCTCTAATTATAACTATAGATTTTTCTATAATCTATAGATTAGTTCTGTCAAATCTAACTTTAATTTTTGCTTCATGTATCCTGAAGTGATGCTGTTCATTGCATCACATTTGTAATAGTGTCCTCCATTAACTAACCATTTTGTTATTATGAAATGCCCTTTTATTTCTTATAATGTTTTTTTGTTTCAATGTCTACTTTTCCTGATATTTATACAGCCACATAAACAACTTTATGGTTCAAGTGTGTATGCTATATTTTTTCAAACTTTTTGCTTTCAATCTATTTGTGTACTTGTATGTGTGTGTCTCTTGTTAACAAAATATATTTGTGTTTATTTTTTTCTAGTCTGGAAAAATTGTGAGATTTTCTGACAAATCTATCTTATTATGAACCACTTTATGCCAATAGATGGAGTATTTGTCTATAAAAAATCCAATGTAATCATGGATATATTTGCTTTTGTATCTAGTGGCTCATTATTTTTTATTTGTCTCATCTTTATTTTCCGTATACTTCCCTTCTTTCTGATTAATCATTTATTTAATTTTTTAAAAGATTTATTTATTTATTTATTTATTTATTTGAGAGAGAGAGAGAGCGAGAGAGCGAGAGAGGCAGAGACACAGGCAGAGGGAGAAGCAGGCTCCATGCAGGGAGCCTGACACGGGACTCGATCCCCAGTCTCCAGGACTATGTCCTGGACTGAAGGCAGCGCTAAACCGCTGAGCCACCCGGACTGCCTCATTTATTTTTTAATCATTCCGGGTTAAGTTATAATATATCGGTTTGCTGTTGTTGTTTTTAATGGTCACTTTAGTAAGCATTTGGTACTTTGGCTTTCTCAGCCTCAGACTATTGTCATTTGGGGACAGAGAAGTTTTTGTTGTGGAGGCTACTCTATGCATCATAGGCTGTTTAGCAGCATCCCTGGTTTTTTCCCACTAGAGACAGTGGCAATCCCCACTCCCCATCCCCCTCATTCCCCACCCCTCTCCTCCCTGCAACCCTACCACCAACCTCCAGCCCCAGTTAAGGCAATCAATAGATTTTTCCCTTTGTGGGAAAAATTACCAAAGGTGAGAATCATGGCTCTAGTGATTACTATATGCATCTTCAATTTATTACCCCAACTTATCAAGCTAATTGTATTAGCATTTTACTATCTCATGAGCAATGTAAAAACTTTCAAAGAACATAATTCCATTTATTCTCTCTAAAAATATCCTATATTTTATTTCTATATGTATTATGAACACTTCAATGTATTGTTCTTAGTGTGCTTTTTAATAGCCAATAATCTTCTTTAACTTTTAAAAATATTCTTTTAATTTATGCACATATTCGATGTTTTTGGTGTTCATTTCTTCCTGCAGGGAAAAGCTGATGGCATACTGTCTCAGCTTTTGTTTGTTTAAAAATGTCTTTAGATAGACTTCATTTTTTGAATGCTAAATTTTTTTAGCAATTTAATAATATCATTTCTATTGTCTTTTATCTTCCATTGTTTTCTGATACATTAGCTATCATTTTTATCATTGTTTTCCTGACTATAATCTACTTATTTCCTTTGTCTTCATTCAAGAATTTATTTTATGTTTATATTTTTGTAAGTTGAAAGTTATTCCTTTTTTTTTTTTTTTTTTTTTTTTGGTTTTTAACCAGTTTGACATGATAACCTGGGTGAAATAATGGATAATTGGATAATTTTTTCTCTGCTGCATCCATTCTGCTCTAGGTCCATTAAATAAATTCTTGATTTCATAGTTTGTATTTTATCAGTTTTAGAATTTCTACTTGGTACTATTTTAGAGATTTTTTTTTCTCTTAAAATACTCATTCTTTGTATCCACTTTATCATTTCCTTTCCTTCTAATGTATTTTAATAGATATTTTAAGGTCTTTACTAATTCCAATATCTGAGCCATTTGTGAATCTGATTTTACTGACAGCTTTTTTCTGTTATTTAGGAGTCCTCTCATACCATTTCTTCACTTGTCTCGTAACTTTTTATTGCATATCAAAAATTGTGTAAAGAAAAAGTAGCCACTGGAGTAGATACTATCCTCTATAAAAGAGGGCAGGTACTTTCCTCTGTCAGTAAATTAGGGAGAGGAGTCATCTTTATATCCAATCAGGATTTGAACTGATTTGTGGCTAGGTTACAGCTTTAGTTAGGTTCACTACACCTGTGTTTTCAAATGTCTTTAGAATTAACTTGTTCTGTTCTTGTTTATACTACAAGCCACTCCCCCTAGTAGGAGTTTGGGATCTAAGCACTGGAAGACTACAGAATGTTCTCTCTGCTTTCCAATTCAGCTTCCATGCCACTTCCACACATTCGCCAACAGTTCCATGGAGGAAATTTGGTAGGTAACACTAAACTGATATCTGCTCATCTAGAAAGACCTCATACTCCTCTTTAATTTCTGTAGACAACTGTGTGTCTGTAATTCTCTAATATCTTAAATATGATGGGAGGGGATGGGAATTCAGTTACCTTTCTAATTTATATGATGAGAATAATCATACCTTAAGGACTTCTATATCTTATCTGAAAGCTGGAAGTTATTCTCTTATATATCTCTAAAATCTAGATGTCTAAATGACATCTTTTTAAATTCTTCAATTTTTTTTGTAACCCGTCTTGCTAGATATTTATTAATTTTGTTAATCTCTTCAGAAAAGCAAATTTTTCTTTTTGTGTTTGCTATTTAATAAATGTTTCTGCACTTTAATATTTGCTGTCCTTTTTCTAGCTTTTTAGGAGATAGTTATATAACTTTTCATTTCTTTCTAAAATGTTTGTTTGACTTCAAATTTCTCCGTAAGCATGACTTCAGCTGTGTTCCATGAATTCTGATATCTATGTTTTCATAATTAGTTGAGAATATTTTCTAATTTGCCTTTGTAATTTCTTTTCTGATTCATGGATTATCTAGAAAACACTTGCTTAACTAAAAAATCCTCAAATATTTATATAGTATCTGTTGGTTACTAATTACAACCTAATTCCACTGTGGTCAGAAGTCACATCCTTGGTTTATTGCCCCCCCCCCCCTTAAGACAGATTTTTTAAAAAAAGATTTTATTTGAAAGAGAGAGAGAGAGAGAGAGGAAGCATGATCAAGAGGGAGGAGCAGCGAGAAAGGGAGAAGCAGGCTCCCTGCTGAGCAAGGAGCCCCACATGAACTCAATCCCAGGACCCTGTGATCATGACCTGAGCCAAAGGCAGACACTTAATTGACTGAGCCACCCAGGCACCCCTTATGGCCCATTTTGATAAAGATATAATGTATGTTTGAAAAGACTGTGTATTCTGTAGTTGTTTGTCATAGTGTTCTATATATAAGTCAATTGAGTCAACTTAGTTTATTGGGTTGTTCAAAAATGTATGTTATTTTTTATTTTTCTGTTCTATCAATTACTTAGACATGTGAGTTGTTTTTAAGCTATAAATTTTTAAAATAGTTTTGTATATTTTGTATATTTTATATTTTAGTATATTTTTGTTTCTCCTTTTAGTTTGGTATGTTTGTGACTTATATATTTTGAACCTATATTATTAGATGTATATATATTTACATTCCAGTCAAATTGATCATTTGTTATTACAAGCTATGCCTCTATTAATAGTACTTTTTTTCTTAAAATATTCTTATTTTATATTAGTATACTTATACCAGCCTTATTTTGATTAGTATTTGCAAGTTTTGTAGTCTTTTACTTTCATTCATTCTGTCTTTCATATTTCAGGTATTTCTCTTGGAAGCAATGTATGGTAGAGTTATATTCTTTATTTCCCAATTTAACCATGTTTATTTTTATTGAATATTTATGCCACTTATATTTCATGTAATTGATGATATATTTGGTTTTAAATCTATATTTTACTGTTTTTTATTTGCCCCCACCTACTTTTTTTCTGCAATTGTTGCCTTCTTTTATTTTTTTTATTTTTTAAAGGCCTTAATTTTTTTAAAATTTTTTAATTTTTTTATTTATTTATGATAGTCACAGAGAGAGAGAGAGAGGCAGAGACATAAGCAGAGGGAGAAGCAGGCTCCATGCACTGGGAGCCCGACGTGGGATTCGATCCCGGGTCTTCAGGATCGCGCCCTGGGCCAAAGGCAGGCGCCAAACAGCTGCGCCACCCAGGGATCCCTGTTGCCTTCTTTTAAATTAGTAAATGCTTACATTTTTCTCTTTTCCTTCTATTTTCTTACTAACTATAAATTCTTTGTTTCATTTTAGATTTTATCTTAAATTTTACTTTTACCTCTTCTACAGTATATAAAGCTTAAAAATATTAACTCCATTTACTATTCTCCTACCTTTTGTGTTATTATTGTCACATATTAAAATTAGGTATAAACAACCTTCAAGAATACTTGTATATATAAAATTATTCCCACAAATTTTATTGAAAATTCAATATTCATTTAGATTTTTCCAAGTATTACCCTCTCTTTTGCTAGTATTCTTCTACCAAGGATCATCTTCCCTCTGCCTAAAGAACTTCCTTTAGCATTTCTCTAATGGCACTGTGCTAGTGACATACTATTTCACTTTCAGAAAGGGTAATCTAGAAACACTTTTATTTTCTTTTAAATGCTGGCTTTCTTGGTAACCCTATGTTAATTTATTTTGGTCTTCCCAACTCAGTGAGACAGAACCTCTTGATTCACATTTTCTGACTTACCTGTATTCTTTTCTCTAAAAATTGGCAAGGGTCATTTGAAGAGGGAAAAAGAAAAAACAAATATAAGGGCTTTCTCAATAGATTTTCTTTCTCATCAATATCTTGATGAATTGAATCCTGCCTGATTTAATTGCTCTCTGATGAATATAAATAGTTGCGTTTTTTCCCTTTTTTAGATTTTATAGTTGTTTTAAATAAGAGGTTGAGTCTGAATCAAACTTCTTTGTCATAGAAGTAGAACCTGGAAGTTCTTGTTTGGTTTTTATTAAAATATATGGATTAAAAGGAAGTCCGTTCTCATGCATATGATGACGTTTTAGATGTTTTCTGTCAGATCCTGCAAAGCCTGTTGAGTCTCATTTCTATAGATTAAATGGCTAAAATTCTTCATCTCATAAAACTCTTTATTACATAATCTCCAGACCCCTCACCACTCTGGTTCCCCATTTTTAAATGGAAAGCACAAAGATTTTGACTTCTGGTCTTAGAGTTAAAAAAGGTTACTTTCAAATCCTAGATCTGTTTCATTAATTGCTTGACTATGAACAAGTTAATTTGAACCTTTAATATTTTATTTGCAAGAGAGAGAATATTACCCAACTTGCAGAGTCCTTGTGAATGAAAAGAACACCTGGATTATAGTACGCACTCAATAAAAAAAATAGCTGCTGCAATTGCTTTCTTACTGGTATACTTACTGTCTCCTTGAGAGAGCATATATGTAGGATAAATTTCTTCATGTTTTCTTTTTTCTGAATTTGCTGAAAAGATTTGCTGAAATCTTCTGTGCACCTGTTTTTTTTTTTTTTTTTAAACATGGGCCTGGTTTAGTTAGCCAATTCCATAAAAACTACATGATCATCTTCAAAGAAGGCATAAATATGAAGATATGTTGTGCCTCCTTCTTAGTACCTCCTTTATCTTGTCTGAACTGACACAAGTGGGGGCAAAGATGTTTCTGAAATAATTAATTTAACTGCAGGATACCATTTAAACAGTAAAGTGTTCACCCCTCCTTTCCAGAATGATCCTTTATCAGGATTTCACTTGGCTTCCCTCTATTTTTCAAAGAAAATTAATAAATGTTTTGGATGCAATCTTAAACCAAGGTCAGCAGCAGCTGCTGTGCACTTGTTTGAAATGTCTATTTTCTTCCACTCATTTCTGACCCTTCTGAATCCCGTTATCAGTGCCTGCACATTTTTGGTAACTGATTGTCATTACATTGTAAGGCTGCTGCTTGGATGATTGCTCCTCATCCAGAGATGTCAGCCAGCTGAAACATACCAAGAGAAAACAAAGGACATTCCTGACTTGGGGAAAAATGGAGCAGGACAAATTTACATGTGTTTGACATTTATATTCTTTTGAGTAGCTTTTCCTCTGAAAATTCCCTGAACTTACTACTTCAAGTAGAAGAATGGAATCTAAATGCAAGAGATTAAAGAAAGCCTACTTTGAAGATGGAGAATAGGATAAAAAATTAGAGGTCCTCAATTTTCTGGTTATGGAAAAGGATAGAATTATAAAATTAACAAGGTCACAGCAATGATAGTCTTTGATGTGCTGGGGAATAATTCTATAAAGTCACAATACATCTATAGGCTTATTATACCAGTGCTTCCTAAGAGCCTTTTTCTATGTTTTCTTTGCACCAGAATGCTAGCACAGGTGTTTTTTTGCATTATTGATCACATGTAAATGGAATGCCTTGAAGGAATGTTACTTTAAATATGGGGGTCTCTGTGTTGGAACAATAGCGGTTTATTTGTATGCTGAGCTTCTGATCTCAAATTGTAGGATTTCACAAGACTGTCTGATAAGTCCAAGTGATTAAACTCCAGAGGCAGCACTGGTGCCCTGCCCTCAAACTTCGTTTTACTTTCTAACAAACACAAAGCTCATCAGTTGGTGCATGCCCTGGAGAGTGAGATGAGCAGAAACTAATTTTCTAATAAAGAGTTGGTCAAAGAAGATGAACATTTTATGTTAATGCGTCGCACACAACTTTGAGGATCAGAGGTTATTTCTGTATATGTGAAACCACTGAGACCTTCTTCCATTACCTAAGACTCTCAATACTTAAGAATTCAATACTTGAATTGATGCTAAAGCACTTAGCTTCTAAGTTTTCAAGCAGTCAAAACCTTTTTTCATGTAAGTTTTCTGTGGGAGCCCAATACATAAAAAGCAGTTTAAAAAATGAAATTCTGGTTGATGCAAGATATAACATGAAGTCTGTCCTTTGTCCTCCCCTTCACCATGATGAAGTCCCTGCTGCATTTCACCAGAAGCCCAGGTCCTGCGGGAAACAGTTTGCAAAATGCTAAACAGACAAAGGAAATATTTGCATTATTAGAGGCGGATTGCATTGGCTAGACATGACCTCTATAGGTCCATTTAAGTAACACTGTTATTAAGAGATACGTTCTTTTCTGGTTGTCTATCCTTTCACAAAATTTATTTTTTTCAGAAAGATTTGAACATTCTTGAATTTCTTATTATCATATCATATAGCCCCAAAACATTTTAAGAGTGTGAAAGAGATTGCTATGGATCATATGAACATTTTTCTGTTTTCTCATCTCTCCAGATATCTTAGTGTGATTTCTCTCTTAATCTATCCACCCATATGCAGGCATCACTAAGGGGCATATTTGGCCCCTTACAAATTTCAGTGAATTTTAATCTGGGTTTCATGCAATACAAAAGATATAGCTGAGTATTATAAAATCTGTATTTACAAATTGAAGTGAAAACCAAATGAAATATATGGCATATTGGTACAGGGCTGCAAGGAAGATGAGGATCCCTTGAGAACCACAAAATTATGCATGTATCTGGAATTTGAGAGAAATCTTTAGATGTGGGCCTAATGCATCCTAGTCAGGAGTTTTCAAGTTTGAAATGACTCAGACATTGGTGTAAGCAAAAGCAATGTTTTGATTCACGTAACTGAAAGGTCTGGGAGTAGGGCAATCTTCAAGGTTCATGTAATATCATCCAGTTTCTGTCACCGTTACTTTCTGTGTGATTTTTCTCTGAGCTAGCCTCAATTTTTTCTTCTTCACATTGGGTTCCTTCAGACATCAGATACAGGGCAAGTTGTAGAGAAGCAATATTGCTGCAACGGTGTCAGGCTTAAACCAACCCCATTTAGCAACTGCAAGAAATAAGGAGACCATTTCTTTTACTAGCATCAGATTACAAAATCCAAGGGAAGATTTTCTTGGCCAGTTTGGGTCACATTCCCATCTGTGGGCCCATCAGTGGTCAGAAAGCCTGACAGTATTATTTTTAGTCCTGTATCAGTATCAGAATATTCTTAGCATTTACCTCAATGCCCCCAAGACTCTAGTCGGTTGAATCCATTCTGGCTGAATGGTACTTTACCATGTTACTTTTCTGAAATAATAGTTGCATTTTTGTGGAACACACCAGAGTTTTCACCCGAAGATTCTTTTTTTTTTTTTTCACCCGAAGATTCTGACAATAAAGTCATCGTGGCTACTTGGGATGGATGTGACTTTACCAGGTAGAATAGGAAGCAGAAATGAAAGCAAAACCAAATAAAGTCTGAATGGGATGAAACAACAAACAAAAGTCTTCTCAACTTGGACACTGCCCTTCTTGTGCTCATGACAGACATTAGTAATCAAGTGTACTCTATTTCTGGTAAGCTCAGATCTGGTCTCAGACTCTTCTCAAAAAAGCCCTCTAGGAACTCAATATTGAAATGCAAAATAAACTTGTTTAGCATCCATGACAGAACCTCAGTCTCCATACTTCATCGTTCTATTTTGGTTTTATTTATTTAAGTTACCTCTACACCCCATGTGGGACTGAACTCATGACCCCAAAGTCAGAGGCACATACTCTTCTGACTGAGCCAGCCAGGTGCTATCATTCTATTTTGTTCTCTAGCATTCAGAAACTTGAGGGCATATTGAAAGTTCTAAAAAGGTGAAATTAAATTTCCTAGTGGGGTCTGTATGTTGGAATCAGAGGATAGTGCTCTGGTTGTTTTGTCTCATTTAAAAGAGGCAATTGATTATCGGAAGACATTTATGATGATAAGACAATAAAGAAAAACTCTGGGTGTTTTATTTCTGTTGGCCTTCATTTAACGCTTATCCCTACAGTACTGTTACTGGATGCCTGGCAGATTTTTATTGATGTTGAGCCATCTACCCTTCACGCTGTTTACTATCCACATTAACATGACTCTACTGTTATACTGTCTTCATCAATACAACTTTTTCAGAAAATGCTTGCCCAAGAAGATACATATAGCAAATCATTTTATTTAAAAATATTTTTATTTATTTATTTGACAAAGAGAGAGGGAGTACAAGCAGGGGGAGCAGCAGGCAGAGGAAGAGGGAGAAACAGTCTCTCTGCTGAGCAGGGAGCCTGATGTGGGGCTCGATCCCAGACCCTGGGATCATGACCTGAGCCAAAGGCAGGCACTTAACCAGCTGAGCCACCCAGGCAACCCCACGAATAATTTTATATTGCATTCTGAAGACCCATAACTCTCCAACAGAAAATCATATTAAACATGTTTCTACTCTAGGATCCTTTGAATATCCCTTCAAAATTCTCTCTATACTGTGTCTACCAGTCTCAAACTACTGTATCATGATTACCCAATCCTAACCAAGCCCACCACATTAAGCACAAAGATGTGCTTAAAAGTAGACTTCAAATAACATAAATGTTCCTACTTTGCCCTTCCCAATTTGTGAGGATATGAAGACTCTTTCAAGGAAGTGTTCTTTCTTCTCACAGAAGAAATTCAGTTTTGTCTGAGGTTGTTTGGGTGATATTTTGGGGAAGCCACTATACGACAGTGTCAGCAGCTACTGAACTATATAAATTTAAGTTCAGGTGAATACAACCAACACTTATTGGATGATTTGTATGTGTAATCACTTAGAACTTCAGTGGAGGGGGCTCAAAAGATGAGTAAGATTCATTTCCTGTCCTCTAAATCCTCACAAACTAATGGAGGCATATAAAGAAAATAAGTGTCATACTAAAGTAATATTTTCAGGATAGTTTTGAGAGAAAGAATTAACTAGGATATCTCAGAAAGCTTCTTGGAAGGTGGTATGTTTGAATTTTGTGACAAAACAAGGTTAGTATGTCAAAAGGGGAATGGATGTGAGGGGAACATCTACACTGAAGAAATAGCATGAGCCACGGGCAAAGACATGGAAAAGATCCAAGAGTGTCCCCAAAACTCAAGTAGACACATGAAGCTGGTGTAAATAGTGAGAAATGAGACTGGAAAGTTGGATACAGATCAAAGCATTATGTACCTGGATTGCCAGCAAAGAGTTCCAGACTTTATTGTGTATACAACCAGTACACAGATGTTTGAGCTCACTCAACTTGCTCACCTTCCCCACCCTCTCCCTTCATGTCCATCTCTCAGGTTATCTGCCTCTGTACCTGTTCTCCCCTCTTCCTTCCCCTTCTCTCCACTGCTTACAACCCTTCCTCTATCTGACCACCTGTTTCCATTAGCTGTTTCCTTAGCTGAATCTCCTCTTATTAGCTCTCTCATCTTGCCACAGCTTGCTCTTGCTCAGCTTCTCTCATCTTACTCTTTAGGTGTGGCAATGCTTTCTGCTATCTTACTCCCTGTTGTCCCCTGTCTTACCTCTTGCCTGAGACCCTTGTTGACCCCTGCCTCTCTTACCCTCATGGTTTCTCATAATCATCCCCCTTCAATATGTGTTTGTCTTTATTTTTTCCTATCTCAGGGCTAGGAAGATGGCGCCTTATTCCTGGACATATGACCCAAAGGCAAGACCTCTTTTTTTTTTTTTCTTCTTCTTCTGCAGTTTGAAATTGAACAATCACATGGAAAGGCTCTGGTTGGCCAGTCTTGGCTTGTGTGTCTACTCATGTCTGGATCTATCATGTTGGCCAGGGGTATAGGCACTAATAGTAGCATGGCTTCCTTTCCATGTAGGAGCCTATGGCTGGCAGCTCTTTCCCAACTCCAGAGAACTAGACACCATTGTTGGACAAAAGAGAAACAATTGATGTTCACTTTGATTATTATAGTTCCATATTACACGTGAGGAAACTGAGACCCAAAATATTAAATAAGTTTCCTAGTCATAACCACCCTAATCTGAACTGACTTCAATCAGTTCAAACTGACTTTCTTAATCTCTCTGATGCCTTCAGTTTCTTATCAATTTCAAGTGATAGGTTTGATGTAGTCTCTATGCAAATGTAACCAGGGACTCTGGAGAGCATTTTAATTGTGATAGTGAATCTAGTCTGCCTCCCTCCATCCCCTTCTTCCATTTACTTGCTTCCTTTCTTTTCCTATGTTCCTAGGAGGACAGCTGAAGAGAGGGAACACAACTCTTACCTAATTAGATTCTTCACTCTCTATTTTTTTTTTTAAAGAATAACATTCAAACATTTATAAGTGCTAAATTTCTTAATACTGAAGTATCCACCTGCCAGGATGTCAGAGTCTAGCTGGGAAGTTTGGGGAGAGATTCTATGAAGATCAGACAAGAAAATGATTCTCTTTAATGGAATAGAGAGTGATACCAGAGGCTGTGCATCCTAATGTCTAGGTAAATAAGCAACATATCATATTTTTTATCAAGATTAAAACTTTAGGCAGACGCAGCATGTGTCAGAACAGAAGAGAAAATACCCAGTTCATGTCTAAGACCTAGAGAAAAGCATCTTTGGTAAACTATAACTTCTTTTTATGTTAGAGAAAGGGTATATTGCTATTCTTCATTTTAATATGTCTTTAATGGATTTATTTCTAAATATAAAAGGAGTAAATGCACATTTGAAAAAGTTTGGGAAAGTATAAAATGGTGAATTAGAAGGGAAAAACACTAAGCTTGAGGGATCACTCTAGGCCTTTTTTTTTTTCCTATTGGTGTGTTTATATGGTTCAAAATATGCTTCTGTTTTAATTTTTCATCTCTGTTTTCCAGTAAATTTTATATATAAAATTGTAAGATTTGCTACTGTATCATGTCATTCACATTCTTAGAAAACATAATTTTTAATTATTTTGTATTGTATTGTGGTTGTACCATGATAACTTAATTATTTCTTTGATACTGGACCTTGATGTGGTTTCTAACATTTTCTCAACATTTTAAGGACTAAATCTGGTGCATTTGCTCTTTGAGTTACTATTCCCCAACCTCCCTGCTTCTATGATATGAATGTGCAATAGATACAAAGCCTATAATGCAGCCCTATAAAGAATATATTTTTAAATGTGACATCAATTTAGTTCCAACTCCAGGGCCAAGTTCCTCTAAGGCTGACAGGAATGGGACAACTTGAGAATCAAGACATTCTTGACACAGGAAAATATTCATTAAAAAAAAAAAAAAACTTTTATGAAACATTGTGAACTTTTCTTTAAAGTTCAGGAGCTTATGTAACAAATACCCCTTCAGATTTACCAAACCTTGGCATTTTCTTATATTTGCTTTAGCTTTTTGGTTTGTTTGTTTAAGAAGCCGAATCATGCAAATACAGTCTGAGCTCACAGTCTGATACCCCTTCCCAGAAGTAACCACAATCCTAAAATTGGTAAGAATTCTTCCTATCCATCTTTTTCTTTTTTTACTTTTTTTGGATATGATAAATAGTATTATTTATGCATACTTTTTATTGTCTTTTTTGCTTCAATCTGTGGCTTGTCATTTTACGTTATGCAATTATTTGTTGTATAGAAGTTTTAACTGTTAAAGTAATGAAATTTTTAAGTTTTCTCTTATTGTTAACCTTAAGAAATCCTTTTTATTCTGCTTAAAGGAAAGCATATTCCTATAATTTCTGCTAAGTATTTTAAGGTTTGCTGTTCCATTTAGATTTTCATCTATTGAAAGTATATTTCATAAGTTTTCTGAGGACATAAATTTAATTTAACACGTTAGTATAGGAAACAATGTTCCCAATATCATTTGTTGAATACTAGACACCATCTTTTCCCACCACTTTGAAATGCCACTTCTGTCACACGTCAATTTTCCATATACATATGCATTTACTTATGTGCAAAACAAATTTCTGTGCCACTGGTCTATTTTTCTGTCTCTGCTTCCATAAAGCACTATTTTAATCACTGTAGCTTTATAGTAACTTGATATCTGGTAGGTAGACTTCTCCTGCCTTATTATTCTTCAAAATTGTTTCAGATATTCTTGGCTCATTAATCTTCTATATATTTTAGTACCAGCTTGTCGAGTTCCATGAGAACTCCCGGATTTTTATCAAAATTGTATTAGGGAATAATAGATTACTTTGGGGGGAAATAGACATTTTTGTGATATTGAATTGGCCCATGTATAGGCATAGAATATCTCTCCATTTATTCAAGATTCTTATGTTCTACAATAACATTTGGTGATTTTCTTTAGATAGAACTTATGTATTTTTGGTTAGGTTCATATTTAAGTACTTCATAAATTTTGTTACCAGGTTAAATGGGATAGCTCATCCTATTATCTTCTCTAATTGTCTTTTACTAATGAATAAGGCACTATTCACAATCATCCTGTGTCCAGGAAGTTTGCTGTACCCTCTTATTAACTTTATCACAAAGGGTTATGGAGTTTTATTTATTTTTATTTTTAAAGGTTTTATTTATTTATTCATGAGAGACACAGAGAGGCAGAGACATAGGCAGATGGAGAAGCAGGGTCCCTTGTGGGGAGCCCAATGCAGGACTCAATCCCAGGACCCTGGAATCATGACCTGAGACAAAGACAGACGCTCAACCACTGAGCCACCCAGGTGCGGGCTGTGGAATTTTAAAATTATCTATAAATTACTTTTCTGAATCTATCAGATGATCAAATGTGTTTTCTTTCTTTTTCAGTTAGTGTGATGAGTTACAATTATATCTTTTTAAATGTGAAAACATTTTTGCATGCCTAGAATAAACTCTATTTGACCCTGATAAATTTGCTTTTTTATGTATACTAGAATCAATTTGCATTTTGTTTACTGTGGTACAATTTATATAGTGTAGAATTCACCATTTTAACAATTTCAAAATTTAAAATTCAACAGCACTTAATACGCTCACAGTATTGTGCAACCATCTCCACTGTCCTAGTTCCAGAACATTTTTATCACCATAAAAGGAAGTTCTATGTCCATTAAGTAAACACTTCCCATTCTCCCTTCTCTCTGGACCCTGGCAATGATTAGTCTACTTTCCATCTCTATGGATTTGTCTCTATGAACATTTCATATAAATGGAATCATACAAAATGTGGTCCTTTGTATCTGGCTTCTTTCACTGAGCAAGATTCATTCACATTGCAGCACACGTAAGCAGTTTTTGACTGCATAATATTCCATCGCATGCATATATCAAGTTCTGCTTCTCTGCACATCAATTGATAGATACTTGGGTTATTTCCATCTTTTGGCTATTGTGAATACTTTTGCTATGACTTTTTTGTGTACAAGTTCTATTTGAGCACCTGTTTAATTGTTTGGTGTGTACCTAGGAGTATAATTACATGGTCATATGGTAATTATATATTTAAAGTATTGAGGGAAACACCAAATTGTTTTTCACAGTGGCTGGACCATTTACATTCCCATGAGCAGTGTAAAAGGTTACAAATTTCTCCATGTCTCAACACCTGTTATTTTCTATCTTTTTGGGTGGGCATACCCATTCTAGTGGCTATGAATCTCTTTGTGATTTTTATTTGCATATCCCTAATGACTGTGATGTTGAGCATCTTTTCATGTGCTTCTTGGCTATTTGATTATCTTCTTTGGAGAAATGTCTATTCAAGTGTTTACTCTTTTTGAAATTCAGTGGTTTGTTGTTTTTGAGCTGTGTTTTAAAAATATATATTCTAGATACTAGGCTTTTATTTTTTTTTATTTTTTTATTTTATTTTATTTTTTTTTTTTGATACTAGGCTTTTATTAGATACACAATTAAGATTTTTTTTTCTGATTTTGGCGGTTGTTATCACTTTTTTTAAAGATTTATTTAAAATAAACAAATCTCTAAAATAGAGAGCATGAGCAGGGGGAGGGGCAGAAAGTGAGGGAGAGAAATCCTCAAGCTAACTTCCCGAAGAGTGCAAAGCCCGATGTGGGCCTTGATCCCAGGACCTCAAGATCATGACCTGAGCTGAAATCAAGAATCAGACACTTAACTGAGCCACCCGGGTGCCACAATATCACTTTCTTGATAGTGTCCTTTGTGTAACTGTTTTTTATTTTGATGAAGTTGAATTCATCTATTTTTCTTTTGTTGCTTGTGCTTTTGGTGCCATAGAATTACAAATACTTTGCTAAGAGTTTTTGCATCTGTCATCATGAGAGATGAAAATATTTTGGAAATAAGGTTGTGCTGGAATCATTAAAAAAGCATGCTACCTTCACTATTTTCTAAAAATTTCCATGGAAGATTGGAATTATTTCTTCCTTAGACATTTAAAAGAATTCAGTGGTGAACACCTCTCGGCCTTAGGTTTTCTTGGTGGGAAGTTTTCAATAATAGATTCAATTTCTTTAAGCAGCAGTGACTTATTAAGAATTTCTATTTCCTTTTGTCAGCTTTGGTAAACTGCATTTTTGAAGTATTTTCTATTTCATCCAGATATTCAATTTATTGGCAGAAAGTCACTCATAATTTCCTCTTGTTGATGTTTTCATCTGTGTAGATTCTGTAGTAGTGACCTCATTTGACTTTAAATATTTTTAATTTGTGTTTTCTTTTTCTCCTAATTTTGTAAATTAGTTAATATGTTCATATTAATATTTCCATAAGAACAATTTTCATGATTTTTTGTATACATTTTTGTATTATATTTCATTGGTTTCTGGTTTTATTTCTCATGTTTGATTTATTGTTCTAGCTTCTTGTGGTAGATGTTTAGGTGTTTAGATTTCAGGCTTTTCTTTTTCTAATATATTAACATAAAATTACAAATCTCCATATGAACACTGTCTTAGCTGCATCCAGGCACCCTCAAACTTTTAAAATAACAGCTTTATTGAGATAATTCATATACCATAGAATTCACTTTTTGAAGTGTACAATTTAGTAGTTTCGTATAATCACAGAGTGTGCCACCATCACCACCATCTAATTCCAGAACATTTTCATTACCCCACAAAGAAACTCCCTACACATTAGCAGTCAATCTCCATTCTCTTCTTTTCCAGGCCCTGGTAATCACTAATCTACTTTCTGTTTCTATAGATTTGCCTGTTCTGGACCTTTTATAAAAATGGAATCATATGATATGTGATCTGCTGTGTCTAGCTTTTTTCATTTCACATAATTTTTTTGAGGTCCATCCATATTGTAGCATACACACTAAAGCATTCCTTATTATTGCCAAATATTCCATTACAGTATATACCACATCAATTTTGCCTGTTGACCAGTTGATGGACAATTGGTTTGGTTCTCCTTTTTGTCTATTAGAATAATGTTGCTGTGAACACTTGCATAACAATTTTTATGTGGTGTTTTTGTTTCTCTTGGGCATTCATTTCCCGGTACAATGGGTAGGTCATATGATACTGTGTTTAATATTTTGAGAAACTTCCAAAGGACTTTCCAAAGTGCAATCCCAACAGCAATGCTATGAGGGTTCTAATTTCTCCACATCCTTACTAACACTCACTATTGTCTATCATAGCCATTCTATTGGGTACAGAATGGTATCTTGTCGTGATTTTGATTTATATTTCCCTAATGACTAATGATAGTGAACATCTTTCAAGTACTTGCTGGTTATTTTTATATCTTGTTTAGAAAAATGTTTATTTGAAAACTGTAGTCATTTAGTAACTGGGTGCTCCATTCTTCCTTTTTTTCCTACCTTTTTTTCCTGCCTTCCTCCTAGGGTAACTTTTCTTTTTCTATGAGTTCATCATTTGATAGTTTTCCCAGAAAGGTCTTCTAGAGGGTTTCCCATCTTCTTAGTCTTTGTGTGTATAAAATTTTGTGTTAAAGTTTTTCCTGCCCTATCTCTAATGGCAGTTTAACTTTGTAAACAATTTTATCTTGACAATTATGTTCAACAAGCACTGTGGTACAAGTGATACAAGCTGATGATGTTTATCATTATTTTCTTATGCATTATAACACCTTTTTCACTTACCAGATAGTTTTATCTTTAGACCTAATTCCTGCAGTTTTATTTAAATATGTCTACATATGAATTTATTTTTATTTTCCTCAGGACTCTGCATGTTAAAGTGGAGAATTCTTATCTTTTATTCTAGAACATCTAGAGTGTATATCTTTTTGAATATTCCTTCTCCAGAATCCTCTTCTATTCTTCTGATGCTCCATTCAAACATTGGAATACCTCTGCCTCTAATGTCCATCTCTCCCTAGCACTTTAAGAATTGTTACTCTGTTTTCCTACTGCATTCTACCTGAATTCACTTATACTATTGTCGAATTTACTGACTGTTTTTGTCTGTGTTCATTCCAGAGTTTATCTTTTCCATTAACTATTTACTTCATGATTATTTTTTATTTCCAAAGTTCTACCTAATAATTTCATATAGATAGATAACTTTTCTTTTTGCTTCATGTTTTTCCATTTTAAGGATATTTTTATTTTAAAGATCTTATCATTACTTATTTTAAAGTCTCTTTCAGACTATTCTATAATATTAATTCATCAGCATTGAATTTTGTAAGTTGTTGAATTATTGCCTGCCTATTTTAAAATTCACTTCCTTCATATGTTTTAGATTCACCCCACTCCCACCCCCCTCCGATTGAGATTTTTGTTTTGGTAATTTTCCCTGACTGAAATGATTTTTTTTTAATGATTTTTTTTTTTAATTTGAGTTTTCCTAAGACCTCTAAAAGTTTTTAGTCCAGAACTAGTTTTTATATTACCTGCTAAGGTTTCTCTCCCAGGGTAACATCAGGGAAATTCTGAATACTTCTAGGTACTGGTAATGAGGTTGTATCTAATCTTTTTTATGCTGTAGGCAGGAAGCTTCTCATTACCTATTATGCAGACAGCAATCAACTGCAGGCTCTTCTCCTCTCCTTTATCCTTCTTTCCTTAGTTTGAAGCAGTGAGCATATTGCCCTTAGATAACCCTTGTCTGCTGGTCCTATTTCAGCAACTCCAAAGTGTTAACCTTACATGGTTTGCATTTCCACTAGTTTCTGCTTTACACTGTTTGCCTTGTTTTAGAGGCCATCTTAAAACTTTTTATATTTTTAATTTATGTTTAATTTTGATATATGTTTAAATCAAACTGTGGGCCTTAAGATTATGTTATATCACCTTGACTGGATGTCAAAGCATATGAATCTCTTCTAGGTGGGGATTCTTCTCCCTGTGGTGTGGACTCATTTGGAAATTAATGCTATGCCATATCTTGGCTTCTGAAACTTTGGCCCCTTTCGGGCATGGAGTAGTATGAAATGTCTGCTACTGCTAGTGACCTCCGACTTCTGTCCCTTTCCTATTAACCTTACAGGATCTCTATACTGTCCTGTCTTGTTAGCCTCAAAGATACTCCCTGTATCCTTTGGTTCTTTCATTATAGTCCTTGATGGTTGATTAAAAAAGCCATCTGAGCACCTAAAAAAGTGTACTCCTGGAGGACAGATTAATATTCACAACCTCCCAGTAGGTTAAAGGCAATAATTACATCCCATATGTCTAATTCACAGAAGAAAATGAAGAAGAACAAAGCAGTTTAGTGTTGAGCCTCCCTAAGTAATGAAACTAATGACATGCTACACTTTTCTAAGAACTCTGTTTCCTCTGCTGGCACATTTTTCTCTTTATGTGCCTGCCTTCTCATTGAATGTTTGCTCAGATGTCATGTCCTCAAGGAAGTAGTTAATTGAATGACTATACTTTTTAGTGTCTGGAAATTATCTTGATCCTTAAAATATTTTTGCATTGTCCCTTCCCACTAGATTGGAAGCTCCATAACAGTGAAAACATGGCTGCCTTGTTATTTCTTATAATTCCAAACACCTAAAAACATATCCAGCACTCATATGTTCATTAAATGTTTGGCCAATGAACTAGTCTTGTCCATGATTCAGAACTGGTCATTTGGATGATAGTTTACAGAACACTGTGTGAAATCACCAGATGTGAGGGATAGTGGAGATTATTCATCTGACACCGTTATTTTATAGAGGAAGGAGCTGAGGCTTAAGGTATAACATAGTTACCTAATTAGTAGCCAGACAGGAAATGAAGTGGACTTTCTTTTATCTATGCTGTATGACAGATTTTGAAAGTAGGGTTGGAACCCCTGCTGCATGGCTGGTGCTCAAGAAATATAGATGCCCTGAACAGATTCTAGATCTGCCTCTGTTGCTTTTACACCTGTAAATTTGGATAGTCACCAGTTTTCTGGGACTCAGTTTCCCTATCAGCAAGATGATATGTGTGTCTTATTTTATAGGGTTACCGTGACAGTTAAGTGGGATACTTTTAAAGGATTGTTTGGCAATCCTTGTGAAGATCCTGCTTGGCATTCACAGAAAGAAAAGCGTAAAAGGAGGTCACCACCCTTGTTCTAACTGCAGTTACTATAAAGACAAAGAAAGATTGATGTCCAAGTGCTGGAACGAGATATACTGAGCTAAAGAAAGAGTTAGGAGGCAAGGAGAAAGTATGAAGAGAGACTGCTGTTATAAACTTATCATCATATCAGAAAGAGAGAGTGGGCCCCTTTTTCTCTGCAAAAATAATTTTGTAACTATCAGAATCATGATAGAGCTGTCAGAGGAATGACATTAGTAATGTAAAATATAAGGCCTATGTCAGAGATCTGAGATGCTATGAAATCACCGAATTTTCATCAAAATGGGGGGTGGGGTGGGGTGAGAAACTAAGGAGTTCTGAGTTTAATTTATCTAATATTCATTGGTAACAGTTCGTGTTTCCCTGAGTCATATGGATGTCATGCGGCTATCCAGGTATGTGAGTCAGATGACGGTCTGGAAGGAAATGGGATGGGTCAGTGGATCCTGAGTAGGTCAACCACCACAGTCTTCTATAGTATGGATTTATGACTGAGTGGTGTCAAAATGGAGAAATAACTGCTGGAAAATGTTGATTTGACCACTGAGAAGTCAATGGCAGCTTTTTTAGAGAGCAGCATCATATTAAAGAAAGGGGCAAAATTTAGATTGAAGGATATTTGTAAGTGTGCAAACTAAAGAAAAGAGTATAGACTGCTTTCACAAATATGAGTGGTGAATTTTCTTGAGGTGGGCAGAGTTGAGAGAACACTCTTGCATCTAACAGGGAAGATTTGGCAAAATCTGGCAAGATCTAGTGGAAAAGAGAGGCTCAAAAAAATTTTTTTTTCTTCAAGGAAGAGAATCCTAAGGAAGACAGGGAAAAGCTGAGTGGGGATGGTTGAAGGTATCAGGAACTCAGTTTGTTCAGATCAGAATTTGTTGGCATTCTTTATGGGAACCTGGTTCTAGACAGTGGTCTAACTTATACACACATCTAGGTGACACCAAAACCAATGTCCTTCCTCAATGTCTGCATCTGTCACTCTATGTTAAGTGCCTTTCCTATTAAGAAACACAATTTGGCTGGAGAATACTCATTTGGCCAGAGAGGGAAAGATGAGGAAGATAAATTAGTTGGACCAGATTATAGTGTATCTCAGAGATTTAGCTTTTAAAAAATAGAGAAAGAACTTTGTGGAAATTAGCCAAAGTACTGGAGAAGGGGTTAATTATTGGGTTCTGGAGACCTTGGTGGATTACATTTTATACAGTCTTCTATAGAAAGCAGAAGGATTAGTCAGATGGTGGAGGAGAAATCATGAATTGCAGTATCATGTGAGCTAAGGGAAGTGGGTTATGATGCCTAGAAATCATGGGAGGGATGGTTTGTTGATATACCAAATCTGTATGAAACTATTTGAAATTAGAGAATATAAGGTCTAACTTTACAAACAAATCTGGAATGTTGAGTTGAGGCAGGAAGGAATTATGGGAGTTTGAGGGGTGAGAGTGAATGATGGTAGTGATGATCAGAAATAATCTTCAAGAATGCACAGCATCAATTACTACTGTCATAAATTACCTATCCAACTCAAGTTGTAGCAAAAGTTTTCTTTGGTTTCCTTTTATGTGCCTTAAAAGGGGGAAGGGTTGGGCCCTTGCTCACCTGGTCCTTGCTTGAAATCCAGTAGGGGAGCCACATCTTTATAACCTTGGTGTCCAAATAGAGCTTAGATGTGTGGCCTGTTCTTTGATGTCAAATCTGTGGTAGAGCTTTGTAACCATCACAGAGACCTGAAGAACATTTTCAAAGATCTTGTTCTTCTGTGGAATGGAAGAAGAGGCCACCTTAAATCCCTGGCTATCCTCTGTGTTCAGAGGTCTTTTCAAATTTGACCCACTGGTAGACTTGAATAAATGGACTGAAAATTGAAATTTAGTTTTTTTTGGCTAAGCTTAAAAATGATTTTTCTTTATCCATTTTGTAAAATTAATGGTTATCAAGTGACTTAAGAAAGTTTAGGAAAACAGATATGAATAGCCAAATTAATATTACCTGAACACTATAACTTTAAATTATCAGTGGTCCCTTGTTGCTTTTGATATAGCAGCAATTAGCTTTCATGTAACACTAGGTCTTTTTAACTCATTTGAAACATGTTACATTGTTCTATGGTTTCCAGTGTTATTTTAATATGTATAATATTCCTTTGCCTGATGTGCCATGATTTATTTACCTATTATTGCCTCTATTGTTGGGGAAAAGGCAAATTCCAGATTTTTTTCTTTAAAAATAATGCACTACAGTAAATAATTTTGAATCTATAAATTTTCCTTCTTGTAGACTATTTGTGGGATCAAAGTATGTGATATTAATTCTATTTTATAGAAAAAGAGCAGATATTAGTCTTTTTTGAAAAAGTTTATTATACAAATATTATAAACACAAGAATGATAATACGAAAAATATACCTATAATACCATCATCCAAATAAATCATCTTCATTTTTCAGTTTTTCTGGAAGTCTTGATTTATGTTTTACAACATTTTTATATATTTAACATTATCTTTTGCCATACCGAAACAAAATCCTTATAACTTTTTTTTAAAGGCAGCATGATATTTCATAAAGTTGAAATAACCATGAGCTAATTAGCCTTCCATTTCACCTGGTTAGGTAGTGTTGCAATTTTTTTCCATCTTAAAATTCAAATCTACAATGCTTATCACTGTTGCCAACAACTTTTTTCTATTTAAATATTATTGCTTGGATAGATTTTGAAAGTGGATTACTGGGCCAAAGGTTATGAACATTTTTATAACCTTCTACTTCCTGAAAGTATACACCAATGTCTACTGCACCAGTGTGCAGATATGTGTTTGTCTCAACCCCTTTTCATAATAAACGTAGGCAGCTTCATAAAATGGAAAGTATTTTAATTGAAGTTGAAACTCAGTGTCAACATTTGTTAGTAGAATTGCCATAGGTAAGTTACTTAATTTCTTTGAACATTATTTCTGTAAAATGGAGATATCTACTTAATAGGGTTAAATATAGACTATAAAACACAGCCTTTTTACAGGGTCCTCAAAATGGTCACTATATATTTAATCCATCCTGTAGGTTAAAGAAAAAATCTCATTGATTTAATTCTATTTTCTTTGCAAAGCTATGAGCATGTTTAACTACCTTTATTTGATAGATTTAACAATACTTTATTTAGGAGGATCTAAGTTGGACTTTTTAACATTTCTGAAAGCAGATTGTATTTTGCAGTCAAGGTAAATATTTAATGTAGCAGGCATTCTTTTGTTCCCCTTGAAAAGTGGGTATTCTTTGTTACCTCTTCCAGTGTTTTAGAATGAGAAGAGTGTATTTTTTGCTTGTGTGAATAGAGTGCTTATTTTCTCTTTTGTTCATTTATTTAGTGATTTCTTGATGATTTTCTTATTAATTTGAACTTCTAAAAGCACAACATTTTAAAACTATTTCTTCAATTTCCTGCTATTACATTATTCTTTTTCTAAGAAAGTTCTCGTGGGTTTGGAGGTGGGCAGCAGAAGCAAGAACTACAGAACTGCATATGGTTCAATTCATTAATCCTATCTCCTCTTTGCAATTTCTTTTGTCATTCTGTTTTAGATCATGGGTAGGTTGTTACTCAATTTCCTGTTATTTTTTTCTTACGTTTTTCACAGCTCTTCATACTACGCTGTAATTGGCCTTTTTAGATCTCTGTTCCCCCCCGCACCCCCTGCACTAGACTCTGAGATATTCAAGGGCAAGGAGAGTGTGTTACTTATTTAGAAGAGAATAATATTTAATAGATGTTAGATGAACAAATATATTTAATGCTGGTCCACTGGAGGTAATTAAAGGTGGAACTCTGAAGATCCCTCTCCGTACCCTCACACAAAAATTTACTAATTAGTTATCCTAATAACAAATAATCGGTACATTTTTCACTGGTTTCTAATAGCATTCCAGCTACCTGCTTCCATGGCACCATGTACACTCCATCATTGTTTATTTAATACCTGCAGCTGTTTGTTTCATTGTCAAGATTGCCCATTTGTGAGCTAAATGAGCAGATAAAGAAACAAGTAGGGTGTTTTCCTAACAAGGAAATAATACTAAATGCAATTGATCTGTGTTTCTGGTTTTGAAACATCAGTAGCTTCATTATTGCTGTTTTGTACCTTGAAATAGTCCTTCATTTTAGTGCCTTTTTGTAGAGAATATTCCTTAACTTTTTCTCCTATTTTATTTTGCCCAATAAACTTTAGATTTATTTTGTTCACTTCCCAGAAAATTTCTGTTGGTATTTTGATGAAATTTTGTTAAATGTGTAAATTAACTTGTAATGTGTAAATAAAATCTTTACCAATGTTATTCTATTCAGTTAAGAGTTGGTCTCTTCATTTTAGATTTCTCTCTCTCAAAGTATTTTAAATTTTTTGCATAGGTTATAGTAGATCTCATGGTATTTTTCCTGTGTGGATAAATTTTCAAATATGTTTGCATATATATTATAAATATATGCAATATTTTGTTAATTAATATTAGAAAAGTTATATCTTAAAGAATTTCCTACACAAAATATTTCACTTGTGCTTAAGAAACCAGCACTAATTTCTTTTACTTTGTTAATTCTGGCTATTTTTAAAAATTGTATATTTCATGGAATTATTCTACTTTTTATCATAGGGAAAAACATGTTATAAAGTATGCTAGAACATATTTTAAATTTTACATGTGTATCTCAAACTTATTTTTATGTTTTCAATTTTTCCGATCAGTTTTGTCTTAGATATTTATTTTCAATTTTTTTGAGAGGTAAGATTTAGAATTATTTGTCACCTTATATTTATTGTTGATTTTTGTTCTTTTGTTGATTTTTCTGGCATCTTAGGCTGAATGCTTTGTTTATTCATTTCTTCATTGATATGTTTAAATGCTTTTATCATGTCAGAAGTCTGCTTTGGCAAAATTTCATAATTTCTAGTGTTTTTAATTATTAATTCTTAAATAGGCTGGTGTCCTTTCTCAAATCACTGATTAGATTTTCAATTCATGGACGCCTGGGTGGCTCAGCAGTCAAGTGCCTGCCTTTGGCTCAGGGCATGATCTAGGACCAGGGATCGAGTCTCACATTGGGCTCCCTGTGAGGAGACTGCTTCTCCCTCTGCCTATGTCTCTGCCCCTCTCTCTCTCTCTCTCTCTCTCTCTATCATGGATAAATAAAATGTCTTTTAAAAAGAAAAAAAGATTTTCAATTCAGAAATTCCTGAGAATTTTTGGTAACATAAATCATCTATTTCTATGTTCAGAAAACATAGCCTGAGAAGAAAGATTGCTTTAATTATTTTCACTTTGAGATTGTATTTATTTCTTTTATATGATCATGGATGGTCAAAGAGCAGTTGCTTTCTTTGGTGCCACGTGTATGGGAATATGTATATGTTCATTTATTTATGCTTTGCCAAATTGCAAGTTAGAAGATAACAAGTGGTACAAAATTCCCACTACAATTATATTTGTCAATTTTCTTCTTATATTTTGAAGTTGTGGACTTCTGGTTTTTATTACTTGTCTGCTCATTATATAGGTTTAATCCTATATATCAGTAAGACTAATTTCATCATCACATGTTGTTCATCTGAATCTCTCTTAATGTTTTATACCATAAACTCTACTTTAAAAAAAAAAAGATTTTCCTTTTGAGTTGTATGGGTTAATTTTTGCCCAACCTATTTTTAAATGCAACTCTTGACAATGGTACAATAATAGATTAAAACAGACAATTTAGTGTTATAGCTTCTACTTTTGATTATTTATTTCCTAAATTTTGCCACCTCAAAATTGTTACTTCCTATTAAAATATAATTTGGAAGATTCTATTCTCATGTTTTAGATATCCACTTTAAGTTCTAATAAGAGTTATCTTGAAATATCTCACAAGCATTCTATAATCATGTCTGATTACTTGTGCTAGGAAGTTCTGAAGGCTGATCTGCTGTCTGTCCACTGATAGGTCATGAGTCTTCCTTGGGGGCTGTAAATTAATCAACTATAAGTGTTTGATGTTATTGAGGGTAATTAAAATTTGTCATTCCCCAACTAAAATTAACCTGTCATCAGACTTAGAGAAGCTGATTCAAACGTTGTTCACAATGTGTTCATGTCTCTGCACTGTGATCCCTGTTCACTAGCTTTGGGTTCATTTCCTCTGACAAAGCAAGGCTGGGTTATTAAGTAGGTTATGGAATCTCACATCTTTTTTAAAGGAGTCAAGATTGGAGGAAATCTAAAAGTTACTGATTGATATCTATTGGCCACTTAAAAATTGTTTCTTTCAAAGTGAAGGAATAAGGCTCTTTTTAAATTTCTGGTATTTCTTCTGCTAATTATGTGTAAACATTGATGTCAGTTAATTTGACTTATCAGTAACAGCCTATCCCTCTCATAGTGTTTCTTTATTATTTTAGGGACACTTCAACATTTTGTCCATCAATGCATCAGGTCTCTTGAATGGTGATTTCTCTGTTTCATTCTCTTTGATTTAGTTTTTTTTCTGATATAGTCACACTGCCCCCTTCTCCTCCCCCCCCTCCCCAGATAAATTGCACCTTGCCTGGGAATGAAATTTTTATTATAGCTTTTTACCTTGAGGATTCTGTAATACTTCTTTAGTGTCATTCGTAATCAGAAGTTAAATTTGATGAGATGTAGCCTACCATGAAAATATGGTTGGGAATGGCCACTGGTTCTATCATGTTCTGGATATGTAAAATTTATCTTAGATTTTCTAGATGATGAAATGACTTACCTACCTTATAACATGAGGATCAATTTAGATGTCATTACTCTTTTACAAATTTTAAAAATGAACAGAAGCATTCTAGGGTCCCGGGTTGATAGGTAAATTGATAAAGCATAGTACAATGTAGAATTATGGAAGAAATCAGAACAAATTAATAGGGAAATTGAGGAAGAATGATCAAGACCACTGAGACAAGGTGATAAGAGAATAGGATCCTGAAGAGGATGATATGCTGGCATAAGGTGGTGCTAGATGGAAGGGCATTCTAGGTGGATGGAATAGTATGTGCAAAAACAGCAGTGTGGAAGGCCAGGAGATGTGAGACGCTCAACAAGGAGGATTGATTGTGATGGGTAGATTAGAGTGGTTCTTTCATGATGCTTTCTTTCATAGATTGTTTCACTCATGACACCATGTAGGGCAGCAATGCTAGGTTATTCTTTGGATGACAATGAAAGCTGATTGGACCAAGAATGGCCCCCTGGCCCAAAGGTGGCTCATCTGTAGGCTGACCAGGAATGCTAAGGTAGCATGATTAAAAATATTTTACCTAAAATTGACCAGTTGGATAGGCATCTTCACTGATTCAGAGAGGGCTGTGGTAAAATGTAGCAAAAGGAACCTATGCAGGTCGTTAGGAGAGCAGCAGAGGCTGGCTGTTTTCCTGACCTCCAAATACTGGGGACTCTTCCCAATTCTAGGCCATGTAGTACCTTAAAATAAGCTCTCTTTTATGAGGCAGCCTGTGTAAATCTCTTCCAGAGAGGCAAAAGTGGCTTAATCAATGTGCCACTGATCAAAGAAATTTGGAAGAGAAGTTAATCTGAAAATTTATTTCTGAGGTAGAGTCAGTAGGAGTGACTGACTTATTAACTGTGAAAGAGGAATTCCCTGAAGAAGTGGACAAGGGTGCTTTCCTTCTTACCAATCATTATTTTTATTAATATATTTTACAAGACTGCAATTGAAATAATATTAAATACAAATTTTTTATACAGAAAGTGTAATAAAGTTAAAATAGTTCCTTGTAGTTCATAGCATTATTGCAATGCTTACAAAATTTTTGCATAGAGTGTGCAAGGATTGATGTTATTTAAAACAAAACAAAACTAAAAATCTCTTTCTCTTACATCACACCCAAACCCAGAGAAAAACAAAACAAACCCAAAAATAACCCAAAGGCTGAACTCAATTGCTTTATGGGAATGGGGTTCCTTTTACAAAATCTCCAAGCAAATGGGACTTCTATGACCTCATCTTTTCTGTTAAAAGCACCAGAATCTGGCTTCTCCAGAAGCATAGCTAGCCAGCACAATGATGGATGTCCTCTACCTTTTCCTTTTAAAACATGCCCTTCTTAAGAGATGTGTTTCTCCTTCTTAGCGTCCTCCAAAAGGGAGAAACTTGATTGAGGATGTGGTTTTTTAAAATTAAAAAAAAAATTTTTTTATATATATTTTGAGGATGTGGTTAATGCATAAAAACTCCATTCCCTTACTAAAACACTAGATATGAATTAGGTTAATTTTGTGTCCACCCCAAATTTGGGTGTGCCAGTTCTTCCCTTTATTTTGCTTACTTATCCCCTTCTTACCGGAGAACCTGATTTCTGGCTCTGGTGATATTAGTTCCATAAGGCTCATAAAGGGTACCCATTTCTGATTTGCCACTGGAAGACAGACACCAGTAAACGAAAATTCCTGAATTATCCTAAAACAAGGTTTTGACATTTTTGAGCTTATCCCTTTACTGAGGTTTTATGGGGTGACTGAGCCAGAGGAGCATTATAGGACCCTGGCTGGCACTGGGGCTGTATCTGTTGGGACCAGTGGGAAGTTCTGTTAACTACCCAGTGGATCAGATATGTGCTGTTGCGAAAGCAAGAAAGCAGGATGAACCTCAGTCTCTGTGGCTGTGGTCTCTCAGCATTGGGTGGGGGTAGATGGACAGTAGGACCTTAACAGGGGCACACTGGTTTATAACCTGTTCAGTTGGTCCCTGGATGAGTTAATTCTTCAAAATGCTTTTAGGTCTTTTAACTCTTACATATCAAACCCTAGTCCCTTTGCTCAGAAGATGAAAGTGCTCCAAAGCCACCAAGTTGTAAGGAACTTCAGATGTACTCATCTTCTCCTTTAGTAGTTGGAAAGACACCAACCTCATTGCTGAATCTAGGACACCAGTTAAAATGTATAAGTTCAAGGTTAAAGGGAGCCACTGTTTAGACAAGAATTGGCAAATGGGTCCCATTTCCTACTCCAATCAATTGGTAGTAATGGCCTGAATACTTTGGCAAGAAGAAATCTGGTCATGGAGGCGGGTATGGCCTATTAGTGATGATGGACAAGGTATGGGTATGGGTCTCAAGCCATTATTAGAGCCAAAGTGGCCAGGTTGGGTACTGAATACATAATGCTGAGTTCTTGCTATTCCTATCTTCTTAAAGGGATAATGGGGACAACAACAGAGATTGAGCTCCCTTCCATTTGATTCTTCCTTTACATTTTGCCACAAATAAAGTTCAGGAAATATGATAACCAAGACCTCACCTAAAATCAGTTATTTGTTCTTTAAGTGAAGAATAGGAGAAGGATGTGTATGTATGCAGAAATGCTGACTTGTTTAGCCCATGCCTATAGATCACTATTATAATTTTCTCTTAAATGTAAGGCTGACAACCTGGCAATCTTTCTACTTGTAAGGACAGGAAGTCTGACTTGATAAGAATCACACACAGAACAAATGAATTACTTTTTTTTTGGGTGGGTGGGGGGGTTCCAGATTCTATTTTTCAGACAAATCATTTATACTTTTACCTAGATATTTCTACTTTAGTACTAGATACTGTCATGGATGAGAGATTACAGAGGGAAGGGAGATGCAAATTCTATAGCCTTATCCACCCAAGAAAGTCTAGTCTAAAAGCCGATAGGAGTCACTTCTCAACAGCTTGAAACATAGTTTGACGTATTGGTGGCTTCATAGATAGTGGGCTGGAATTAGACCCACATTCTAGCTCTGCCATTGTCTAGTTAGTGGCTTTGGACAAGTTTCCTAATCTCTTTAAGCCTCAGTTTCCAAGTCTGTAAATTGGAATCCAAAGTAGAAGTTAACTCAAAGGATTGTGTCGAGGGTGAAATAAGTGAATGCATATAAAATACTGAGCATAATGCTTAGCATATAGTGCTTAATGAATACAAGTTAATAAACATTATTAGAAAATGGAATACAGCTTTTGCCATATCTTAAAATGGGCTTCAAGTCCAAGAAAATTGCTTTGATTTTATGTAAAGTTTTGTGGGTGATTCTTTTTTGGGAGAAGGTTGAGTATTCGGATTCTCAAAAGAAGAACCTATGACTTTCAAATTTAGAATCTCCTGAATTGGATGAATATGGGAACTAACGCACCAATGTCTTCCTTCTCAACAAATAGCATCTCCCTGCCTTAGGACACTCCTTTGCTCTACTGCTCCTATGTAACCTAACTGATCAGTTGGGAATTTTTCACATTATGGAGTCTGAGCTAACTCTGATTCCACCAACATAACCCAAGCGTAGAAGTAGGCTGTGAAAACATTGGAAGCAGAGGGACTACTAGCCTCATATGTGAAGAGTAAACTTTAGGTAAAACAAATGTTTCCTTTGCCACGTTTGCTGTATTTATCTGACTTCAGCTAGCACTTAGTGATGAAGCCAAACCCCCTCATTCACTACTGAGGGGTCAAGATGCCTAATGAGGCATTTGGGGCTACTCTGGCTTCCCATTTATGTAGACAGGTGGATTTGGACTCTAAAAATACTTCTTGCCTACAGCAAGTTCTTTGTTCTATCCCAATTGTAAAACTCATGGATGTGGAACCGCTATTACCACTTGCTGGGCTGCAATGGAAGAAGAGCAGTTAGCATTGCTGTGGGACAGCTGAGACTATTTAGTGATGGATTTGATACCATCAACAACACTGTTAGGACATCACACCTTCTATTGCATCAAAGGGCCCCAGATTCTGCAATTGCTTTCTTTTCTCAAAAGAAGATGCTAATTTCTTACTCTGTCAGTATCTATAACAGGAAGTGTATGTGTATCTGTGTGTGTGTGTGGGGGGGAAGGAATATGGTTAAAACCAAAGCAAATAGCATATATGAGCATGGGTCACCCTAACTAGAGAATTTTTTCACATTTATGCTCTAACAATCAAAACAAGGACTTCCTGCAAATAATGAGTTTTCCTTTGCCATTCAGACTTGCCTGAAGAAATTTCAAGGACTCCGTTATGAAGAAAGCTTTTAAGAACCATAGAAATCCCATTGCTTTTGAAAGGGCTAATGTGTGTGGTGTGGTGTGCTAGCTGAAGCAGCAGGCTTCAGACTGCTTTATCTCTTATCAGTGGTTTTAGCTTTGTGAATGAGAAATTCAGAGGCAACTGTATAATTTTAAATTCAGATTGCCACAAAGAAAGAGATGCATCTGACATCCCAATGCAGTGGTTTTGACTATTTTAATGGAAATACGTTAGAAGTAGGGGAACCTTCCCCTGAGGAGAAAGTGATGAAAGACCAAAAGAGAGACATTTTTATCTTTGAGATAAAAGGCCTGTTTTCTCAGATTGTTTCTTTTAACTTTTCCCCCCACCTGCTACTGGGGCACCATGCAAATGTATCATTCCAGGAACTGCTTCATTATCCTTTTTGTGCCTAAGATTTCCTGGTGCAGGGGAAAGAGAGCAAACGGTTTTGTTTACAACTTACTTAAATGAGATTCTCCTCTCACAGAGCCTTAAAAAACAAGGATCAGGTGCTTACATGGATCTTTTCACCTATTTCGTTCAAACATCATGCTACCTTTTGCCTAAAATAAACAAAAGCAAGATATTCTCATGTAGTTGCTTCTGTGGAGGGCAGTGTTGCCAATTTAATCCTCTTGGTTGAATCCAGATAAAATGCAAAAGGGCTCTTTAAGTGATGTTGATTAGGTTCTGGTAAGTGGTGGCTGTTTTTATTAAAAAACACAACTTTCTTTTCCGACATATGAACACTCATGCTTACAAAGACTGTCATTACTGATGCTGTTTTAATAATATTGAATAGAAGTATGGATTTAGCAGTAGGGATGTTGACTATAAAGACAAATCTCTGGTAGGAACTTGCCATACTACACAGAGGCAGAGATACTGGAATTCAAAATAGATCTTTTTTTTTTTTTCACTCTTGCTACACCAAAGAACAAAGACCAAATTCTTGAAAACAAAATCAAACTGGCATTGATCTCATTTCCCCACTAAACACCTTCATGAAAGACGTTTATTATATTTTTTTCTTCCTACATATTTTAAAATGCTGCTTCCAATATTTCTTTTTTCCCAATATTTATTATTCTTCCAATATTATTTATTGGTCCCACCAACCCTTCAGGCTGGGGAGGGACATAGGAATGGCAAGTGCACTGGAGGTGTAAATAACTGAGTTGATGAATGTCAACAAGACCTGCTTGGTTAAAAATAGTCTCTGGAGGACCATGGAATGGGCATCTTTCTGGAATATGTGATGGTGAAGTGGAAAACCTGTGACATTGCAGAAACAGTCTCTTCAGGAGAAAGATTGTAAATATAAATCATAGGACTTCCATTTCTCTTCTGGTCCTATAAGATGGTGACCAGGGAACCACTTCTCTGTTAAGGGTCCTAAGGAAAAAAAAAAACTCTTGGAGGATCACAGCTTTCCTTTTGCACTAAGTCTCCCCCTGATTCCATCCTCCCTTTTTGCAAGAATCCTGTGAACCTGCATTTCTCAGACAAGTGGATCACTTTTACATGTAACATAAGACTAACCTTTTCTTCTATAGGCAAGTATCTATATTCCTAAGTACACATATACATGTAGGGCTACTCCATGCTACTGTGGAGTTTACTTTCTTTCCAGCTGTGTCCAACACATAGCACAAATGACCTCTTTGTTGGGGCCAGCAAACTTTTCTGGAAAGGTCCAAATAGTATTTTATGCTTTGCAGGCGATGAGGTCTCTGGCACAGTTACCCGACCCTACTGTTAAAGAATGAAATCAGCCACAGACAACGTGGAAATGAATGGATATGTCTGTGTTACAATAAAACTTTATTTACAAAGACTGGTGATGAGCCAGGTTTGGTCTAGGGACCACAGTTTGCTGACCCCTGCTCTAGAGTTAAACTTTAAGCAATCTTTGGTCTATGGTTGCTGGATATACAATGAAAATCATCCAAAGAAACTGACCTAAAGGAAGTTAAAGCCAATTCAAGTTGATAAGATCTATCCCTTGGGTAACAGAGCAATTAGAAAGCCTCATACCAAGTTTCCACCTACAGAGATGTCACCATAAGGGCTTTTGAAAACCTTAGTCATATGCTAGTAGTTTCTTAAGACTGAACTTTTATGACTTATTGAACAAATAACAAATAGTACTGAGGGCTAAACATATTTGGAGATCACTTTTTAATTTTTAAAAATCTGAAGAATATTAGTATACTAGAACTTCTATAAAAGATTCACTTGAACTCTTTTTTACGCCACCTGCTGCTTAATATACTGGAGTGTGATTGTCCAGAATATATTATATATAAAGATTAGAAAGAATCCCAGTTTTTAAAATTAAAGTTTATAGAATTTTAATGTAGATTTCTTTCCCGAGAATTAGAACCTTGTCTCATAACCACTGACCACAGACAAATATTCTAGTTGGAGGAAGTTGGGAGAACAAAACTTTGATTGCATTATACTGAATTCTATAGTCTGAACTGAAATATATAATTTAGACGATGCTAAATTTCCTGCCTATTATGTGGTATATTATGTGGTCACTTAGCACAAATGAAAATCAGAAGCTTTGATCATGTCTGTCCCTCATAGGTGCTTGATTTCTATTCTTGGTTTGCTATTATTATCTTATTTGTGATCTGATTACCTTGAAGATTAAATTCTGCAAGTGGGATCACCTCAATTTTTTATGGGCATAAAATCACCAAGGTTCTGATCTCAGAATTTCATATGATGATTAGAACAAAATCAGAGGAAAGAGGTTCAGGGAACCTTGTTTTCTTATTATCCATTGATTATGTACTTGAGATGGCAAAATGCAAAGATGGTCTGTCTGCTTAAAAATACTGTGTTAAGGTATTTAGCCATGGAGAGCCTCATAGCTACTACTGTCTGAATGATATGGGGTAAGTGTTCCTTATAGCCAAGGGGGGGGGAGCTCTCCTATTTGACAAAACCCTGTATGTAGAACATGCAAATTCTGGCAGTATGATCCTACAGGATATAAATAATACCAATCCAGAGCAACTTGATATCTTCTTAGGGTTTTCCTTTTTAGACTCTAATGTTACAAACTAAGTAGTTTTGCCGTTGAACAACTCAATTCTTCTACATAGGATGCTGAGGAGGAGTGACTGGAGAGGGTATGGGGTCTGGAAGCCAGCAGGGCTGCTGATCAGGCTAGGAAACCTCTTCTCTCTCCAGGGCTCACCCACTCACTCCTAAGTGACTAAGCAACACCCAGCTTGCCTTTATATCCTTTGTATGCAAATCTCAGCCTGATGCTTGAGTGTCCTCTCAAAACTACCAAATCTCTTATTCATTTTCTATGTCAAATCTTCCCCTGCTTGTGAAGTAAGAAAAATTAAAACCTTGAAGAAAAAACAAATGCCATTCAGGCCTACAAATATGACTTCTTTTAGGATTGTGGGGCCAATGCTTGCCAAATGGCATCCAGGACTGTCTAAACCAGTTATCATTCCATTGGGCTCCTGAGAGTCCATGTCTGTTGGCCACTTGGTTTGTCTATGAGATTTTAAGATGTCCACTCATGACTAGACCATTCCCCTCCAATCACCCAAAATAAACTACAGGTAACAACAAGATAAATAGGATGTGCTTCTCCTTGCTGAGTGCATTGACTTAAGGCATAGGCACATTTCCCCCTCTTTGAACAGAGATGGTGTATCCCCTGTCCCAGCACAAGAGCTGGCCAGGGTGACCCTGGAGCACAATGATGAAGGTGAAGGGATGAGAGGTAGCTGATGGCGGGAACTAGGGAGCTGCTTCCACATATCAGGTAGTGGTGCTGCTGGGCCACGGGAACACTGCGAGTCTGAGAGAGATACGTAACTCAGTTTATGTTACTTTCTAGTGACCATTTCTGGGGGCATGTATTTTAGATTTGTGATTCTTGGGTCACTATTCTTAGAGAAAACATAATGATTTAGTAAAATGAATATCCCAACGAAAAATATATATAAGAAGATTGAAGCCAAAGTTTGTGCATGCCTTTAGAAATAAAAGGCATCTTTAAATTACCTGCAAATCTCAGGAAACATAAAAATTAATTAGGCTTTCCATGCTACTCTTAATTAGGTTTCCATCCCTAAATGGCTTCTCTTGGGATGGGGGTTCCAGTCTTAAGGATTTTGATTGACCTGATCATTTGGGGCTACTGAATAAAGTCAAAAGCGAGGATGGAACAGATCTTGAGCCATTTTTTCCTTTAAACAGAGACCTATCACCCATTTATTCTTTGCCTGTCAGGCCACTGAGTAGCTTCCAGCCAACTGAGAAGCAGCTGTTAGCCTATTTTTGTGCTGATTTACAACTCCTATTTTGACTGTGGGATAATATGTGATTTTGAAGGAAGATAGCAGGCATTGGGTGAGCACTTCAAACTTCACTAATATTCATCCTCCACATTCATCCAACTAACAAAAGCCCCAATACATTTGGCTATGAAGGGAGAACAACCACTTTGAGTTCCTACAGCTGACTTCTATGGCACTGCCCCCATCCCTCACTTGAAGAGGGGAAAGTTGGCCAGTCTTCCTAAAGCTAAAAATGGAAATGAAATGTCTATTTCAATACGAGAGTCTCAGTGCTTGAGTGTGACTCGGAGATTCCCGCCATCACTGCCCTGTAAATGACACTAAAGTGCAAGATATGCAGCTACTCAAATATATCGGTGAATATTCAGTAAGTGTCTGACACACTGTGTGACTTTGAAGGGAATACTGGGCCTCAATCGGTGTTTTGATTTTATCATGTATGTGGTGGGGTTGACATGGAAATGACAGTGGATATCACAGGGTCACCCATGGTTCCTTTTGTACTGAAACCTCATTTTATACAGAGGATATATATATTTATTTATATATATTTATATATATTTATATCCACCCACACACATACACACACACGTGCACGCACGTGCACACACACACACACACACACACACACACAAGGTCTTTGATAGGCTTTCTGTGTTCTAGTAAAAATAGCTGGCAGCCAGTGTCTAAAGCCAAAAACGGCCTTTATGCTACCAGCAACGTCCACTATGGATGGTCTCTCAAAGGCAGACACTTGTGTTTATCTGACAAGTGGAACCAGTTCCTGCCTGGGACAGGAATAATCTCCCATTGGCGCAGACGCAGATCTCGAAGACCTTCTGCCTCGTTCCTGTAGGTGTGTAGGATCCGTGAGGCAGTCTAGGTAGTTGGATTTTCGCAGCATCTAACTTAATCTAAAGAAACCGAATAGGAAGGAAAGACAGTTAGAACCTGCCATTTATTTTCTTGACATTCAGACAGTAGATGTGTGTTCAGCCTAAGTGAGCACCTACCATATGTTGAGTACTCTGGGCACTGGGAATTCAGAGATGAACAGGACAGAGAGTCTCTACCCTGAGGCTTATAATCTACCAAGACAACATTGCACTGGTCTATATGAGCATTGTGCAAAAGTATATCATGTAAGATATGAATTGAGTCCTAGACTGAAATGAATTTGGAAATGCTGGGTTAACCATTTCTTTACTATGGGCCTTCAGACCCCCATCTAGGTCTGACTGCATGGGATGACTTTAAGAATATGCAGTATTTTCCACTCTTACATGACTCTGAAGATTATAATCAATTTCTCCAGAGTCTGGATTCTGCAAGCTATAATCTGCATAGGTTATGTAGTCACTATTTCAAAATGTGTGTGATTTGTGGCTGTTTGAAGAGAGTGTTTTGATAAATGAATGCTTTATCTGACTAGCTCTTTTAAAACAAATATTGCAAATGCCAAACCAATCAAAAGGTGTGTATTTGGTGCACAGAAGCAGGTGGAGATGGATAATCTCTAAGCAGATATGAAAAGTGGGAAAGAGTTTTGCTTTTAAAAAATGACATTTTCCCCTCTATTTAAAAACTCTTAAATAGAAAAGTTCACTTATGAATGTGATGAAGACATTTTTAAAAGTTTGCAGTTTAATCTAACTTCCTTGGGGGTTTGGCTTACCTTGTCTACACAAATGCAAGCGGCTATTCTATTCACTAAAGTGGGATTATGTCAGGTGGAAGAAGGAATATATGTGCAGTCCTCCATCCTCTTGTTGTTGCCTGCTCTTAACCCTATTTAGGTTTTGTCTTGTTCTGATTTGGGATAACTGTTGGGTCCCACTCTACATTCTCAAAGGAGAAACATACAACATAAGCTTTAAAAATGACTACGAGTAAATTACGTTCAGCTTGTGCCAGATGCATGTGACATACAGCTCAATTAAGCTGGCTACCTAAATCTTGCTTTTGGGTCATGAGAGAGAGAGAGAGAGAGAGAGAGAGAGAGAGAGAGAGAGAGAGAGAGAATGAATTCAGAAATAGCATTCATTTTCATAGCTGTTTGTATAATTCTGGACTTGGAGTATATGCTATTACCTCAGCACTTTACAAATAATGAGTCATAACTCTTATATATTGTGGGTTAGGCTTATAACTGTGCTGTTCAACATATTTGTTCTGGACATAAAACCTTCTGATTGGCTCCTCTTGTTAGAAATGTAGGATCAGATTTGATGCCAAGGGAGTCTGGGAAAGTTGTGGGAAAGGTTGTCTTATTGGAGCTGTAGCTCTCCGGACCTGTGTCCTTTGTACCCTTACCTCTCCATCTTTGGACTCCAGCCTCAGCTCTGTTCTGCAGGTAGCTTCCATGTTGCCAGCTTCTGCATTTATTTCTACTCCTTTTGGGGCCTCCATCACCAAAGACCGGGTTGGGGACTCCAACCTGAAATACATGTAAGATGAGGATTAAAAGTCCCATTTTGCCTTTTTTCTTTTGCAAATTTGAGAGGAAGTTGCTGCTCAAAGCATTGACACAAAATGGCATTTCAGTATTCGATCAGGATCTTTTTTTAGTTTTGCTTTACAAACCTGTCAAGTTTATGAGGGAGGAAGTAACATATCTGGGCTCTATCTTCATTGCACATCGAAAAGATTGTAGGAAAGGTGTTCTAGGATCCTGGCTTCATTTTATCCTACACCTACTCAATTATTGCTTTATTGGTATAATTAACCAAATTCTTACATAAGTTTTGTTTTTTTTTTTTTAGAGTAAGGCGGTCCCAGGTCTCAACTGAGCTTTCTAAAATTGAGAGATAGATATCCCTTCTACTTTGTCAAAAGGAGCAGAATCAGATAGAGATTATAAAAAGAGACCTAGGAGTTAGATAGACCTGACTCAAGCCCTGGGGCTGACACTCTGTGACCCTGGCGAGACTCTTCTTCTTCCCTCCTGTCTTCTTTGCTTTCCAAAATTTCCCGAATCCTCAGTTTTCTCAACTATAAAGTGTCACAAGTGGTGCTTGACACATTGAAAATCATTATATATATTAACTATTATTAATACTGCTGTTACTAGTGTTATTATACCAGCAAATCATAAAGAAATCTTGTGCCCTCTTCAACTAGTTGTCAAAAGAAGAGAGAAACAGATCATTGGTTGTGGAGGGTTAGAGAGGGTAAGGGATTTGACTGTAAAGGAGCAGCATGGGAAGGGGAGGTATAGGTGATAGAACTATTCTGGATCTTGATTGCAGTGGTGGTTACACAACCCTCTGTGTTTGTGAAAACTCACATAACTGTACCACCAAAGAGTAGATTTTATTGTATGTAATTAAGAAAGGGGAGAAGGTGAATCAGCTACACTCCATGTTAATTATGATAGCAAAACAGGATAATATTCTTTAGAAGGGCCTTTGCTTAACTCATTTAATGTGAAAAATATTAACCACCCCCTGAATGGTCTAGATATTAACATTATCATCAAATAGCAGTGGATCAAGATCTTCTCTCTTTACAACAAGAATATCCTAACTTAGGAAGCACAGACCTCAGCATGGTTTTCAAACTGCTCTGACTCAGATGAGTTTCCTGAGTTTTATTTCTGTGTCCCCAGCTTCTAGACACTTAGAACATTAGGGACAACAGCCTCTCTGCCAACTTTTGGCTCCCTGTTCTGCTTCCACCACTTCTTGCAAACCCTTTTGGGTTTCAGTAAGTGGCAGGAACAATGAGCTGACCAGTAGGGACACCACCACCCAGAGATCCTAAGCCCCATCAAAGATGCCAAGAGTCAGGTCTTTCACACTTCTTTATTGATGTCTGCATTCCCCCTACAGTGACCCAACCAGAGTCCTACAGAGGAATGACAGGTCTATAGTCCTGGTGAGAGACAGGCCTGAGCTTCTGTTGAACTTATTCTCTCCTTTCTGACCCCATCCCTTGTGATGGCGAGAATCCCCCTCTCCTACTGGCTCCTCATAAGACCTTCACCACTTTGGTGCTGGGCTAGGGTGGTTCCACCTCTAATTATGACTTACTTAATTTGCATGTGGTTTCTCTCACTAAAAAGAGCAATAGAGAGTGATGTCTATGTAGTGCAGTCTTGCCTAGAACCTTCATCCAATCAGTTCAGCTCCTCCTGTGCTCTTGATTCTCTCACTTTTGAAATATGAGGATGCTTTTGTGCCATTTGGTTTCTCTCCTATAAAGTCTGGCTGGCTTACACAGTTATCCAGCATTTTCTAATGGCTTCGGTGTTTACTAGTGTTGATACTTTCCCCCTTATGGCATAAGTATCCCTTCTGGTAATATTTCTGCTCAACTCCAACTTTGTTCACCCCTTCTCAATGGCACTGCTGTCATCCACCCTCCTCAGGTGACAGTCTTCATGCCATCTTCTCCTTCCCCTTGTTCCTTCCCTCTTTTATATGATCAGTTAACTCACAACTTCTCCCTTCTCAGTGTACTAATTCATCTCTAACCTGGACTATATGAGTGCCTCACAAGTTTTGTTTCTCCTTCTTCCTTCTTCCCAGTGTACTTCACACATGAGTCTAGCTCCTGAAGTACATTTTGAATATATCACTTTTTTTCTCAGTAGGTGATGGATGCCACGCCAAGTGCTTTACATGTATTACTTCATTTAAACCTCATAAAAATCCTATGACTCTGGTACTCTTTAGTCTTGATTGTGCACACAAGGTCACAAAGGTGAGAGGCTTGCCCAGGGTTGTACATCTAGTAAAAGGGCAGAGACAAGATGTGAACCCAGGTTTAGCCAGTATATTGTCCAGTATATCTTATCACTTCCAGAAAAACTGGACTTCTTTCCTAACATATCTTCATGCCATTCTTTGTTGTTAAAGGCCACCTTTTCATGAAATTAGCACCTGTATTTCTGAAACCAGTATCTGTAAATGAGGGTAGGATGATAGTACTGCATACGGCTCAGTGATGACAGTAGGCAATATTTCTCAAAACTTAAACAATTGATGTCAGTGACATCAAATTCAGGATATGGTGAATGTGTTCGTATTTGTTATGTAGCATTTAAACTGAAGGATTCATACAAAAAGATAGCTGAGGTTAAAAAAAAAAAAGCTTGACACAGAAAAAAAAAAAATGTCTGGACCTAGGAGAATGTTATCAGGTGAAGCACTTGCATTTCAGATGGACATTAGAATTCACTTTACTTGTATTCATTTCCTAAGGGCTCTGAGATCAGCAGGAAGGCTCCAAGGCTGGAGAACTGGACACAGAATGACTGCTGTCTTCCCTCCCCCCAACCCCCCCCACCCCCAGCCTGGGAAGTAGTAGGGAGCCGAGAAAGGGAGCTATGCTGAAACTGTCTCCTATTGTGAAAAATGACAATTTCTTGGAAGCAGAGACAAAAAGGTAACTGCATTCTGTTTCCCAGCCTATCTTAACGTCTTTTGCTGTTAGGCAGACTTAGTAGTTCGTTAAGACAGATACTCTTTACTGTTAATACTAATCTTTCTATTGTGGAAAAAAGCTCCTACAACAGCCCTGTTGGGATAAGGCAGGCAGAGCACTCCTACGATGTCAATTTCTGACCCTAGAGAACCAGTCACAGCACAATGGCTAAAATGCATTGATTGAGACAAAGTGGGAGGAGGCTCCCTTCAGATGTGGGGCAGCTGAGGGTCCTGCTGGCTCTTGGAAAGGACTACTGCTTCCGCTAGAAGAAAGTGCAGCCCTCCTATAGCAGGACTGAAAAGACTCAGAGTGGAAGGATGACCAGGCAGGAGGTCCAGGGCCTGGGCCAGGTCCTTAAGAACAAAAGTTCTCAAGGTGAGCTTCAGAATCCCTGGGAGGGCTTGCTAAAACACAGACTGCTGGCCTCCACCCCTAGAGTTTGGATACAGTAGGCCTAGGGTGGGACCTAAACACTCGGCACTTATGGCAAGTTGAAGCTGCTGGTTCTGGGACCACACTGAGAACCACTGCCCTAAAGAAAAGTCATAATCTCAAGTGCCCACGAAGACTAGATAGGTGCTGGAGGTCAGTGACCCAGAAGGAAGCTGGGAGGAAAACAACAGTCTCTGGACAACAGCACATGGCAAGTGATGGAAATGCTTTCTGCAGGGGGCAGCTTCTATTCTAATCTGGCTGATTACTGATGATCTTTGTCATGTCCTGAGCTCCTTTTTCTCTTTCCACCATTTCCTTTTCTCAAGAGTAACTACTATTATGAAATTTGTGTGGACTGTTTTCTTGCTTTTCTTTATAATATTACTGTAGGTTTGCCTCCTTATACGATATATTAGTTACCATTGCCGGTTTTTGAATTTGACGTATAGAACAATTCCACTTAAGTGTTCTCCATTGACTTCCTCCCCTCAACATTCTATTCCTGAGATGCCTCCATGCTGTAGCACATAGCTGTCATTAATTCAGTCTCCCTGGTGTCCTCTATAGTGATTGGTTCATCCCTTTGTGAGACATGTGGGTTGCTTCCAGGTTTTTGTTTCTATAAACAGTGCATCTATGCACATACTACATGTGGTTCCTGGTGCACACATGTAATTTTCTTTAGGACACATATATGAAGAGTGGAGTTGCTGGCTCCTGGGGTATGTGTAACTGCAGCTTGATTAGATACCAGTAGGGCATAGTAGTGTACATAGTAGTGTACAGTTCCCACTAGTAGGATATAGAGTTCTGGTTGTACTACTTTCTTGCTAGCATTTGATAATGTCTTAGTATGGAACAAGTGTGAAATGGGATGCTATTGTCTTTTAAATTTGCATTTCCCAGATTAGTAATGGAGTTAAGCATCTTTTCATTTGTTTGTAAACCATTTGGGATTCTCCTTCAGTGAAATGTCTTTTGTCCATTTTAATTGTTTTCTATTATTGTTATTTTATGTGTGTGAATAGCAGTACTTTCTATTCTGAAAAATAATTATTTAGCAGGTCTATGTACTTAAAATTTCTTCTTTGAGTCTGTGGTTGTATCTTTTCAGTCTGTGCTCAGTATCTTTTTAAGATCTTAACATTTCTTTTTAAGATTTTTACATTTTAATGGCAAAAAATTTATGATCTTTTCTCGAGGGTGTGAGCTTTCTGTGTCTTACCTGAGCAATCCTTTCCTACATTAATGTCATAAAGATCTAATATACTGTTTTCAAGACTTTCAAGTTTTGCTTTTTTCATTAAGTTTCTAATTCATCAGGTATTACTTTTTGTGAATGGCCTGAGGTTGGGGTCGAAACATATGTTAAATCAATGGGATCATCATGTATTGAAAAGTCCACTTGGCTCTGTCATATGGCATTGCCATATACCTATGGGTCTCTTTGTGGGCTTTCCAGTCTGTTTCACTATTCTTTTATCTATCCCTGTGACAATAAATCATTTTAGCTTACTTGTTACACTTTAAAAAAACATTTAAAGTGTTTTATTTCATAAGGCATGTCCTCTTATCTTGGTCTTCATGAATGTCTTGGCTATTCTTGGTCTTCCACATACATTTAAGAATGAACTTAAATTTTACAAGGAAGCCCTGTATAGAATTTGATTGGATTTATGTTCACTCCATTAACATTGCATCTGTCTCTAGTTACTTATGTTTTCTTCGATGTATTTCAATAAAGTTTAACAATATTCTCTATGTGGGTTTAGCATACTTTTGTGGCTATCCAATATTTTTTGTTGATCTTATAGTCAACATGTAGGTGTAGATTATACTGTTTTTCATATCTTGTGCTGCAGTTGTTCCAAGTCTTTTTTCATAGGCGCTAATTATTTTAATTTATGAAAGTTTTACATCTTTTGATTTCTTATACCTTTCCTTTTTCTTTTCATATTGTACTGTTTAGGACTACCCTATATACTGTTGACTAGAAGTCAAAAAAGTCAAGTTGGTGTCCTGACTTTAAAGGGAAAACTTTGAACAATTTATGTATGATATTTTGTTCTGAGCTTTTTTTAAAAAAATACTTTTTATCAAGATAAGAGAGTTCCCTTTTATTCTTATTTTGCTAATCGTTTCTGTCGTTCATTAATATGAATTTTATCAAGTGATATTTCTCAATATATTAATATGAATTATATTTTCTAATAATCAGTTGTTTTTTTTGCACTAACTGAACATCATTATTACAGAGCATCTTTTCTATTTCTGAAACTATTTAGTATTTTTTAGGCTTTTGTACCTGTGTTCATAAGTGAGTTTATCCTATCATTTTTCTTTTTTTCTTTTTTTATTTGTTTTTAAGTAGGCTTCACACCTTGTGTGGACCCCGGTGCAGGGTTGGAACTCATGAGCCTGAGATCAACACCCAAACTGAGATCAAGAGTAAGATGCTTAACTGACTGAGCCACCCAGGAACCCGTTTTTCTTTCTTAAAATATCTTTGTCAGGTTCCAATGCTTTTCTATATTCTAGAATTTCTTACAGACTAGAATGATTTGTCCCTTGTATATTTAAACTCATTGATAAACCTGAGCATAGAGAGACATCTTTACTTATTTATTTATTTATTTATTTATTTATTTATTTATTTATTTATTTTAGAAAGACATCTTATTTTATTAAAAAAATTACAAGATTATCTAGGTTTTGTGTTTCTTTGTGTATTGGCTTTGGCAAGTTATCATATTTCTTGGTATTTTTCCATTTCATATAAAGACTTAAATTGGTTGGCAAAACTTTTCATAATATCTTCAAGTGCCTTTACATTTGTAGTTATGTATCTCTCGTTCCAAATATTTTTTTCATGTCTTTTTTTCCCCTTAAACAGTACTGCCAATTATTACTCTTTTCAAAGAACTAACTTTTGGGTTTCTCTTTTTTCTTTTTTTTAATTTCTAGTTCTTGAACAAAACAAGGATAATTCTACAGTTTTCTAAATGTTTTGCCTTTCTTGATTTTTCGTATATGTATCTATGGTTATGCAGGGTTTTCTTTGTGCAAGATCCTAGAAGAGTATTTATGATATGGGTGCAAATATTTTTTAATTTTAGTGAGTTTATCCTATCATTTTTCTTTTTTGTGTGTTTGTTTTTAAGTAGGCTTCACACCTTGTGTGGACCCTGTGGTTTATATGTTTTATAGAGGGGTTTTCCTTAGTTTCTAAATATATACGATTTTCTAAGATAAATTTCTTGTATATATTTTTTTCATTGGTTTTGAGCTGATAATCTTACAACAGAAAATATTTCCTTCATAAAATCAATTCTTTAAAAAATCAAGACTAGAAAAAAAAAAAAATCAAGACTAGGTATCTGGCCTAGTATGTGTCAATTCATATAAACATTCATGCCGGTCTGAAAAGAGTGTGTATTATTACAGTTGTTGGTGTTATGTTTTATGTTCATGTCATGGTTATTAATTCAAGATATATATATTTATATTTGAGTAGAACAATTAAACACACATATACCTGTTTGATCTATTAATTACTAAAAGAGATATATATTATTAAATACATAGCAGATTAGAACTATTCTATTTTTCTTATACCATGTAGTTGCCCTCATTTGCCTATTAGTATAGTTGTTCTCACTCTGTTTCTATTAGTTTCAATCCTGTGCATATTTTTTTCATATTTTTATCTTTTTCATACTTTTAAATACCAACTATTCTTTATGGTTATGTTTTAGGTTTTCCCATATAACTGGATTATTATTTCTGATTTTTTTAAGGTAAAATTTATATATAGTGAAATGCATGGGTATTTTTATTTTATTGACAAATAACATTACATATTTAAGGTATACAGTGTGACTTAGAGGGCTCATGTGCTTTTTTATTAATTAAGGTATAGTTAACACACTATGTTACAGTGGTTTCAGGTGTACAACACAGTGATGCCAAGCCTATGTCATGTTATACTTACAAATGTAGTTACCATCTGTCACCATACAACACTGTTAGAACACCACTGACTCTATTTCCTATTCTGTATCTTTCATCTCTGTGAACTATTCATTTCATAACTACTGGATGCCTTTATCTCCTCCTCCCCTTGACCCAGTCTATCCATCCTCCCACTCGTCTGCCCTCTGGCAGCCATCAGTTAGCTGTATTTATGGGTCTGATTTTGCTTTCTGTTTGTTCATTCGTTTTGTTTTTTAGATTCCTCATATACATGAAATCGCATATATGTCTTTCTCTGACTTAACTCACTTGGCATAATACCCTCTAAGTCCATTCATGTCAGAAATGGCAATGTCTCATCCTTTTTTGGTGGCCAAGTCATATTCCACTGTGTATGTGTGTGTATGTATGTGTGCGTGTGCCTGTGTATTACATCTTTTTTATCCATTTATCTATGGATAGATACTTGGGCTGCTTTTATATCTTGGTTATTGTAAATAATGCTGCAATAAACAAAGGGGTGCATTTTCAAATTGGTGTTTTCATTTTCTTTGCATAAATAACCAGTAGTGGAATTACTGGATCATACAGTATTCCTATTTTTAATTTTTTGAGGAACCTTCATACTGTTTTCCACAGGGGCTGTATCAATTTACATTCTTACCAATAGTACATGAGGGTTCCCTTTTCTCGACATCTGTGCCAACAGTTGTTATTTATTGTCATTTTGATAGGTGCAAGGCCATGTCTCATTGTGGTTTTGATTTGTATTTCCCTGATGATTAGTGATGTTGAGTATTTCTCACATGACTGTTGATCATCGGTATGTCTTTTTTAGAATAATGTTTATTCAGGTCCTTTGCTCACTTTTAAAATTGGATTTTTTTGGCTTTTTTTGGTATCGAGTTGTGTAAAGTTATTTATATATTTTAGATATTAACCTCTTATCAGATATATCATTTGCAAATATTTCTCCCACTAAGTTGCCTTTTCATTTTGTTGATGGTTTCCTTTCCTGTACAAAAGCTTTTTAGTTTGATGTAGTCCCAATAGTTTATTTTGTTTTGCTTCTTTTGCATTGAGGAGACATAGTTAGGAAAATGTTAGTAAAGGTGATTTCAAGAAAATTACTGCTTATGTTTTCTTCTAGGATTTTTATGGTTTCATGTCTCACATTTAGATCTTTAATCTATTTTGAGTTTATTTTTGTGTATGGTGTAAGAAAGTGGTTTAGTTCATTATTGTGCATGAAACTGTCCAGTATTCCCAGCACCATTTATTGAAGAAATTGTCTTTTATCCCATTGTATATTCTTGCCTCCTTTGTCATTGATCAACTGACCATATAAACATGAATTTACTTTTGGGCTTTCTATTCTTTTCCATTGATCTAAATGTCTATTTTTGTGCCAGTACTATATTGTTTTGAATACTCCAGCTTTGTAGTATATCTGAAATTTGGTGATGTAATACTTACAGCTTTGTTATTAAGATTGGTTTGGATATTTGGGGTCTTTTGTGGTTCCATACAAATTTTAGAATTATTTTAATTCTGTGAAAAATGCTGTTGGTATTTTCATACAGATTGCATCAAATCTGTAGATTGCTTGGGGGCAGTATGGGCATTTTAACAATATTAATTCTTCCAACCCATAAACATAGTATGTCTTTCTCTTTGTGTCATCTTTTACTTTTTCAATTCATTCTTTTGTTTCTTCACTCAAACATATTTATTTTCTTTCTCTGATAATTCTTGTATTGAAAGCTTCCATGGGTCTACATTGGCTGCCTTATTTGCCTGCTTGCTCTCCTGTACATGGTGCCTGATTTGAGTGTTTCATATTTCTCAACTGTGGGTTTATGTTTTTCTTTATCTGAAAACATTACTTGAGACCTATATTTAGGGTGCCTTTTTATCCAGAGAAGATTTGCATTTGTTGCCATCAATCATTGGTGCTACCACCACCTTTGGCCCAATGTAAACTAATTTCTTTGCTTGAGCTTTTATAACCTCCTAGGTAACATACATTCAGGTTATAAATCAGAGTGAGGGCCAGTTTGGAGTTACCAAACTTTGGAAAAATGTTTTCTTTCTCTTCCTTTCAGTGCTGAGATTCAAAATATGTAACTTCCCTTGCAATCTTGTAAGTGGAAGGGTCAGGGTGGAGAAGATTACTTAGGTTGAATTCTATTTTGTCCTTACACTGAGGGTTTGGTACATTGGGATCCAAATTTCATTGTGGGATCTCTAATTAGACTGCTTGCTTCAGGTGGGCCCTGACATTGGTTTTGCTCCCATTAAAACTGTAGCTGAATTTCATCTAGTTTATCTAAATCTGTAAAGTTATGGTTGAACTTGATGCTCAGATTACTTCTCTAAACTCCCATGCTATTTTAGCTCTTAGACTCTGAAAAATCCCAAATTTTAGCTCAAAACATTTAAAATATTTTAAAGATATTTTTACATTGTAGTTTTAGTTGTTTTCAGTGGGTGAGCTAGTCAGGGTACTAAGACTACCATCCTATTGCATTAGAGGTCCAAGTTTCTAATTTTTCAAAAGAAGATGGGAATTGAAATTTTATAGTGAAATCACCTCAACTTTAAAACTTGGTAGCTTATTACTATTTGATACTATCAATGTGCCAACTCTTTAAGATCCAGATCTAGTCTAAGGGTTGCCAATTTGCTAGAAAACTGTCTAGAGGTTTATTGATCAATGTTCAATCAGAGAAAGAGAACCTCTATGAAATACACACACACACACACACACACACACACACACACACACACACACTAAAGGACTTTAATGTGACTTTCTGTCTGATCCTGGGTCTGAAGTGAGCAGGACAGGCAGTCAGGAAGGGAGGATGCATGTGAGGTGGGGGGAGAGGAAGAGCTGGAACCCACAATGAAGAAGTGATAAGAGACTGTCACAGGTAGCAGTTCAAAGTCTCTGATTCAGTGGAGGAAAAGCTGCTGCTCTTCTTTATGAAGCAAAGTATGGACCTGGCATATGAGTTGGAGGGGTTAAAGACTTGGCAGCTGCCCCTCACGAAGAAGGTGAGCTGGCTGGTGATCTCCAACTGTGTCTAGTGCCCTCTACTGACCATCTAGAATAAAAGGAGTATGCATGCTATTTAACTCCCACTAAGCCTCAGGCAGCCATGCTAATTCAGTGAAGGGAATTCCAGAAAACGTAGTTCTAACTTATCTGAATTAGTACGATACAAATCCACCCCACATCATCATGTTTTAATGGCTGGTTTGGCTTGAACATACTGTACTCAGTGAAATCAACTTCCAGTACAGAAACTGGTTGAAATAAAATAAGCACCTGTAAAAAGTGAGAAACATGGGCTTTTCTAATTATATAGGATCTACTTTTAAGTTGAGTGAGTTACTTTGAATTCAAGTTCCTCATATCTGCAGTTGGTATTTAAATTTTACCCAAGTGTTATGCTATATGTTGGCAAATTAAGCTTCAATAAAATAAAAAAAATTATAAATTTTACCCATGAAGCTGCTGAATTTTTAGAGATTGCTCTGTCTTTAAATCCTAAATTGAAAGATCTTTTTTTTTTTAATTTTTTATTTATTTATGATAGTCACAGAGAAAGAGAGAGAGGCAGAGACATAGGCAGAGGGAGAAGCAGGCTCCATGCACCGGGAGCCCGACGTGGGATTCGATTCCGGGTCTCCAGGATCACGCCCTAGGCCAAAGGCAGGCACCAAACCACTGCGCCACCCAGGGATCCCCTAAATTGAAAGATCTAAGCAGAATATTCTAGGGTTCTGCTCTGAAGATTTAAGAAATGGATTGGATATTCTCATTTGAAGGCCATTTCTCTCAGAAAAGCAGTGATATTCTGTCCTCTAGAACAAAACTATTTTGAAGTTTGCTTGTATAAAAGGCAAGCCAGACCATCACAAAACATCCTTTTGAATCAACCCTTCTTTTCCAGTGAAGAGCTTGTTGATATATTTAATAAACATTTATTACTCTACGCCTAAGGGGACACAGTCAAGTGACCTGTATCCAAGACTGGTAGAGTCTGGGTTGGTCTTGAAGGTCTATTAGGAATTGGCTCATTTATTTGGTTAACAAACATTTATTGAATTCCCAGTATATGCAAAGTTCTGGGGTTACAGTTGCAAACAAGATAGCCCTAATCCTTGCCTAGTGGGTTTATGTACTATTAAAGATGAGAGACATTAAGCAACTTGTTTCTGGTGGTGAAGAGTCCTTGATGGAAAAGTTATAAGAACCTTATAACTGGGAACTGGGTCATGGAAGAGATGGAGCCTACGAAGGCTTATGATGACATTTTGAAGGATGAGAAGGGGTTATCCTAGTGAAAGATGAGTGTGTCAAGCAGAGGGAACAGCATGCCTAAAGACTTCTAGGACAAAATAGTTTTTTTTAGGTGAAAAGAAATTGTAAAAAGGCTGATAGAGAATAGGGTATTAATACGAAGAGGTAAATCAGGCAGAGACTTGCAGAATATTGTGAGATAATAAAGGATTTAAAATGGAGAGGTGGTGTAGGGGAGTAAAAAGATAACAGACAATATGACCAAATGTCCATGCTGCACAGATGATGGTGATGATTAATTTTACATGTCAACCTGACTGGGCTGTGGCATGCCCAGACAGTTGGACAAATATTATTCTGAATGAGCATGTAAAGGTGTTTCTGGATGATTTCAATGTTTAAATCAGTAGACTGAATAGACTGGCCTCCCTAATGTGGGTAGGCCTCATCCAATCAGCTAAGGACCTGAATGGAACAAGAAGGCTAAGAGGGAACTTTTCTTGCCCTCAGACTGGAACTTATATCACTGACTCTCTTGAGTTTCCAGCTTGCTGACTGGAGATCTTGGGACTCCTCAGCCTCCATAATCCTGTGAACCAATTCCTTATAATACATAAATATAATATTGGATATATGTTTCCTCTTGATTCTGTTTATCTAGAGACCCTAATATATACATATACACATACATATACATATACATATACATATACATATACATATACATATACATAATTTGTATATATGGCTACAGAGTGGATGTAAGAGGGGCAAGAGGCCTGCAAAGAGAGTAGACGGGTTATCCAGGTGGGAGAAGATGATGACTTGGATTTGATGATGGAGTGACTCAAAGACATGTTAAATTGAATGAGTTTGAGATGGAAATGTGGACATGCAGGGCTAGAGACAAAAAAGTTGGAGGTATGTTTGATCATCATCATTGACAGTATATTTCTGTAGTGCTGAAATAATGGTACTGTGTATATACAACTCAAAAGATATATTTGAAAACCGAGTCAGATTCTATGGACTTAACAGGTGAGACTAGGCAGGTGCACTCCAAGAAGTGGCCATCTCAGCCAAGTAATGATGGTGGCATCCTCTCACAGTGAACATTTCAGAGGGATGTTTTCTATAGCCAGAGACAAAGCAAAGTCTGGACCAGAGTTCCAAAGTGCCCAGACTCTGTTACCCTTTGAGGTGGTTTCATAGCTCTTGTGTGGCCCAGGGAATATGACAGGGAGAAATGTGGTTGTGTCTCCTAGCTTTATAAAGCTCCAGAGAAATGTTTTCTTTATTGAACCATCATTTCCTGGCACATTTCTACATTCATTTGTAACCTTTCCTTCTCTACTCAAATTCCATTTCAAGTACCTGTAAAACATGGGGCAGTAACCATGTCCCTTTCTTCCTTGGTTACACTCAGAAGTGTCATGAATCAAAAAACCCCACAAAACTTTAAATGCTATCACAAGGTCTGTTTTTAAAACTCAGAGAATAATTTATTTGCTGTTGGCATTATCAGTTTGTTCTCTCCGTTTCAAGCTCATTTTTTGTTGAAATTGTTTTTGTGGAAACAGTGATTACTTATCCAGATTTCTCGTTTTCATTTCCTTCATCATAAGAATCTACATTAATCACTTCCAAACCTAGACAAGCTTTTAGATCATATTTTGCTCCCATCCTCAGAGAATGGAGACAATGGCTTTTGTTACTCTGGGGAGCGACCTTCAAAACATCATAAAAACCAAGTAATATATGTGGTAACTCAAATAAATGAGGGTTAATGCCAGCCTCTCCTAGGAAAGAACATATTCCCGCTAACATCAATACCTAGGATTACTGTGTGTGTTCTCAGTTTGAGGGAGAAAAAAAGAAATAGAAACAGTTATGATTGAAAGGGACACAATTTAGAAAAAACTGGTGGGTGGGGTTTTGAAGTTGCTGGTGTTTTCGTTCATTATAGTGGCTGCTTTTGGGGAGTTCTTGAGGCCACGGCTGGGAAATTTCAATTCAGTCAGAATCACATGGGGAGTGTTCAATGCTTGAGACACATCCCACACAAACTAAATAAAGTGCCAGGGCACCTATATATTTAAAAAAAATTCTCTATGTGGTGATGGTTGAAAACTACTGGCTTAGACTGACTTAGCAGATCTCTGTGTGTGTTATAGGTATAGAAACTTTAATATGGAATACTATCATCCCACTGTTGGGAATAGAATGATTATGGTATTGCTTCTGGTTGAAAAGTAACCCAAGCTGTGAGACAGCAGCTCAGTTAATATATTTGGTAAAATGAAGACCTGCAGTACATACTCTCAGTCTAATGTACTTCCCTGTCCAACTATATTTCTGTGTTGTGATGTGATGATACTGTGCATATAAAACTTTAGCAAATCAGTGGGATTCTTTACTCAAGTATGTGTATATTTCTTGATCAATTTCTTCACCGATCTTAAGTTCACCGCTCTCTGAAATCTTCAAGAGCTCAAAGACGAATTCCTATTTCAAGAAAAGTTCTTTAAAAATTGCTCTCATATTTTACTTGTGTATTTGATAAACACTAATAAACCAACAGCCACTCTGGTGAACTTGACTTGTATCAGTGTAGAGGACCATTTAAAGTAATGTTGAGTGAGATTTTGATGCCAGACAACCTTTAGAGCATGGTACTGGTTACCATTATGTTTAACACCATGGCTCCTTCATTTTCAGCTTAAAAATGTGGGGCACCGGGGGAGGGCTCAGTTGGTTAAGAGTCTGACTTTAGCTCAAGTTGTGATCTTGGGGTCCTGGGATGGAGCCCCATGTGATCAAGCTCCTCAGTCAGCAGGAAGTCTGCTTTTCCCTTTCTTCTTGCCTCTTCCCCTTGCTTCTGCTCTCTAAGAGGAAAAAATGCATAGTGCTCCCTCAGACCTCATTCTCCTACACCCTTGTGATTAATCCTGTATTTCTGAGTTAAGCTTTTATTAGTGTGATTCAAAGGAACCTCAGAGATCTCAAGTGAAAGCCCCATGTCCTGTTCCAGGGACAGAGTTAGAATCACCTACCATTAGTGAATGTGTTATCATATGCTCTGCACATTGGGTGCTTTTCATTTTGTTCCATCTGGTATTCAGTACCAGCCCCACTGGTGAAAGAAAGCCATGGAGATTCAGAGAGGTTAAATGTCATGGTCTAGATCACATGCCTAAAGACTTGTATATCAAGTCCAAGCACCCTGATTCCTAGACAGTATGTTTTATAATATTCCATGGTTCTGATTGTTGAAAAGTAGTTCCCCATATTGGGTGGAAGTCTCATTCTCTTACCTGTTATGGGATTTGGAACTTTGATGGGTTATTATTCCAAATTTATAAAGATAAGCACCCTAGTTATTTTGAGGTTTTCTTTATCTGGGCTAAAGAAAATCTTTAGCAGATGCTCCAGAGAGTGTGCTGGTATAACCCTCCTGGTCATCCTGCCTGGAGCAGATGGTAGGTCCACCTGCTCCATCCTCTGATCTTTCTCTTGGTATGTCTGGTTTCATTTAAATACCACTTCTTTAGAGAGGCCTTCTCTGACCCCTTCTATCACTCAGTGACTTTCCTTCATGCCACTGAACACAGTTTGCAATAATTTGTCTGCTTACTTGACTTAATCTTTTCCTCTAGAATAAGCTCTGTTAGGGCAGTAATTCCACTAGATTTATGTCTAGAATCAAGGATACTGCCTGTTGTTCAATAACTTTTTGTTGAATGGATGTCCCTCTTAGATTCTGTTACCTATCACTAAACACAGTGCTCCTGTTACATTCTGAGCAAGGTCCAGGACCAAAAGAATCAATCTCTCCCCTTACCTTCTTGGTGTGATACCGGACAACTTAGTGCAGTATAATGGCATTACAATTTGTGGTCATAGTGTTACTGCATACTGAGTTTGGAACAGAAAAAAAAAAGGTGTCACTTGTTTTGCTGGTAATCACCTCATTCTGTATTTGTGATTTTCAGGACATATTTTGCCCGTTGTAATATGTTACTTTTTAGATTTTATATGAGGGGCACAGCCTCTCCCCCACCCCCCCAAATATATTCATCTAGATCTTTTGGGAAAGCATATAGTATAGTGATTTATAGCTTAAGATCAGCATCAGGATTTAAGTCCAAGCACCGCCATCTGCTGGATGTTTGGTCCTGGAATGGGGGCAGAGGAGTTCAGTAGAGATAACAATTCATCTCTGAAAGGATTGTTACAAAACTGCAATGTGGAATATAGGTGATGCCTTAATAAAGTATATGATACACAGAAAGTGGTGACAAGTGATAGTTTTATTACTTTAGTCATCCATATAAAAATTCTGTCGCACCTGTTCATTCCCTCTTACACTGGTTAGGATGGGTGATCACTTTTCTTCTCCATCTCTAATCACCTCTGGCCTTCTTAACGTTTTACCATTCACAAGAGGCATCCTGGTTAGCACAGTGGCAATATGACAGACTTCACAAAAAGCTTACATACAAAGGGTAATTTAAATACAAGATGTTCAGGGGCAGGTGGCTGAAGAAGTCCATTCTTTCTGCACAGTATGTTTCTGTTACAAGATTTACTAAAATGCCAATAACTTGGAGAGGGGAAAATCGTGACAGATCCTATAGAATCCATCAATTACTTTTGCTAGGGGGAAAACTGATCACAAACACTGTGCCTTGGTAGCCTAGCAGGGGCTTCCAGTGATTAGAAGCTTAGCTCTTGCAGGAAATCCTATTTCTCAGAACCTGGGGTTTCCAGCGTGACTACATATGAAACTACAGACATCATAACTGCAGGTTTCATCAGACTTCTCTCCCCAGTTCCTCCGGTGCCCATTCTTCAAACTTTCTCAAGTAAGATAGAAACTAAGTAATTGATTTGAATATCAAAGAAATGATGTACATTTCCACACTCCCACTTCTCATTAATGACTTTCAACTCTTGGCAATGAGACCAAATGCTTTCAGAACATTTAATGACCCATGTAACTAACCTCACTCCATGTGTAACAGAGTTAGGCTGTCAATTCTCTTAATATAAAAATTAAGTAATTAACAAATGTTATTTAGATTTCTCCATGAAATGGAATTTCTAGTTTTGAAGTCAGTTCAGCTCCAGTATGGAGCCTAAATAGGTGAAATTTCTCACTCTAAGAGAGCTGAAAAGTGAAAATTAATGCCTCATATATGAATAATTATATTTCATTCAAATTCAGTATTATAAATGTTATTTGATAAAAATTATTGCATACTTGTACATACAAGGCACTGAGGTAATTAAAACAATTTTAGGAGGAAGTTGCAGAGTGGGTATTCTAATCACAGCTCTTACCAGAACCCATTCTTTTAAATGTTACCCTAAAACTGCCTCTATTTACCAAGAATGAGCAAATGTTAGAGTGATGAGAGTAGGTTTTAGGGCTCTAGAGGAAAAGTAAATTACAATACAACTTAAGGAGTACCTTATTTGTGCTAGAAGACACTTTGGATGACATGAATTGGAAAATGAATGTGTTCATTGAAAATGAAGGTAGATGGTATCCAAATTTCTATTTTGGGATGCCTAGGGTTTGAATCTACATAGAAGCTCACAAAGTTGCAAAACTCTGACAATAAGTCTTGATTTGTTTTTACTCAGAGCCTGTAGTACAGGGGATGGGGATTGGAAATCTATTTCATTAGTGACCATAGCTGGTAATGAGAATATTGCACTTTTTTTCCTCATGTGTTTGTCAGTTTTATCACAAAATAAATGAAAGTGCAGACAAAAATGCTTTTATGCTTACTCTTGCTTTTACCATGAGATTTAAATAAAAGCTCACCCTAGAACTCAGAATCTTTCCTTAAAGGAGTTAGAGTAGGGAGATACTGTAGAGATGATAATTGTACTATTTATAATATTCACTGAGTGCTTCTTTATTCCAAGTATTGGCTTAAATCCTTTATGTGTTTCATCCCATTTAATGCTTGCTACAGCCCTAAGAGATTTGTCCTATCGTCATCTCCATTTAGCCAAAGTGATGGACTTCACAGCCCAGAATTGTTGTCTCTTAGGGCTTTGCTCCAAACATTTCTGTTTATACACGTAAGAGATTTTCATTTGAGAAATGTAGAATAAGCCAGAGTCTTGTTGCAAGGCAAATTATGAGAATAGTAAAGGCATGTGGCCATAAAGAGAAGGTCTTATTCTCAAAGGAAAGATCATAGTATAATAATGTGCTTTCCTTTACTCAGAGTCACAACAAAGTAAGTAAAAGCTTCTCAGAAAAATCCAAGAATGATATATAGTATATACCATATTTTGATGTAAAGAAAATTCTTTACATGGTGCAGATATCTCTGCTAACAATGGTATTTATCAAGATTATTTATTACAAGGCATTAAAATAAATCTTTTTTTCAATTACTTTCTAATGAAATGTTCCAATTACCTTTTGAATGGTGACATATGGCTGTAATCTATTCCAGTGGGGATAAATCTTGCTTATACAAGGTTTCAAGGGCTCCCTCCTGAACTACATTAATTACTGATGTAAACAAAGATAGAGGATTATTATCATATTTATCGATAAATCCTGAACCTCATTGCAATATAGTTCTCTGGGTTAGATGACATTAATCATCAGGTAATTTCCAACAGTTATGGTGCAAGTCTGCTATAAAAGGGATGCTTCTGCAAGCCAGCTGATTTTGGAGCATATTTATTAATGCAGTTGAATTCTGAGGTAACCAGGGAAAGAAGTCCTACTCCCATTGTACACAATGACATCGGCAAAATAATGCTCTTAAGCAACTGCTGGGCTATCTGTTGGTTAACAAATGAATAACTACTACAGGAAAACGTCAACCAGTATTTCAAAGAGATTTATCTGGGGCTGATGCTGAATTAGGCTTGCTGTTGAGGCCACTTTTTTCCCATTCTGTAACACTATGTCACAATTGGCTTCAAAACCAGGATTTGCCATGAAGTTGTTGAGACCACTTCCTTCCCAGTCTATAACACCATGTCACTGTTGGTTTCAAAACAGGGATTTCCCATGAAGTCATTCTTCCTCATTTCTCTTCACATTTTAGTTTTTAAAAACTTCCCCCAACTTTGGTTTACCCATCTGCTATGTGTGGATAATACTAGTACTGATCTCATAGGATTTGGGGGAATTGAATGTAAGATACTTCATCAATGATGAAATAGCTAACATCTTAGAACTATTGAAATGGGCTAGGCCTGGAGTCAAACAATTTAATATTCATGAGACAGAGAAAACTTGTACCTATACTTATTTCCTCAAACAACCTTCTATATTTTACACTGAAAGGGAACTCATGTAGAAGACAGAAGGTGCTTTATCAATGGAAATACATCGATCACCTTGCCTGTTTACCATGGTGATGAGTAATTTATACACACACTGTACTTAGTCCATGGGTTATAATCTTAGTTTATTCCCATTTCGTATGTGAAGAAATTGAGGCAGAGAAAAAAAAGGTTATATTATGGAACACAGAGAAGTAGCAGTGATGAATTTCAAACCTAAATCTAATTTCATAGTTTGTATTCTTTCCAGTGTGCTTAAGAATTTAGTTTCAATGGGATGCCTGGGTGGCTCAGCAGTTGAGCGTCTGTCTTTGGCTCAGGACGTGATCCTGGAGTTCCAAGATCGAGTCCTGCATCAGGTGCCTGCATGGAGCCTGGTTCTCTTCCCTCTGCCTATGTCTCTGCCTCTCTCATGAATAAATTAATAACATCTTTTAAAAAAAGAATTTAGTTTTGAAGGGGGTGGCTCCGTTGGTTAAGCATCCAATTCTTGATTTCAGCTCAGGTCTCAGAGTTGTAAGATTGAGCCCGGTGTTGGGCTCTGCACAGAGTCTGCTTGAGATTCTTGCTCTCCCTCTGCCCCTCCTCATGCTTGCATGCTCTCCTTCTCTCTCTGAATAAAATCTTAAAAAATAAAAATATGCTGACATTCTTTTGTCAATCTCTGCTGAATGTTTACCAATAGTTTGAATCACTCTAAGAACTTGGGGTTCTTGAGTTCTTTGGTATTAAAGAATTGACCAGAAGGTAGTATGGGTCTATGTACATTCTATCACATTGACCTTTACCTGTATGACTCAAATGTTGAACGTTGACTGTCAGTTGTCTCTCCTCCAGGTATCTATTCAGGCCTTGCTATGCATGATGTATTATATTGAGAATATAGTAAGATACTTTTTAAGAGATTTTATTACTCCTTTTTTGCATGAAGGAAACTGAAGCACAGAATGGTTAAGTAACTTGCCAACATCCACACAGCTAGGTAAGTAGCAAAACTTGGATTCGAACCTTGGCAATGTGGTTCTAAAGTTGGTGCTCACTATACTCGTCTCCTGAAGAAGACAAACCTGTATACTAACAATTGAAAAGCAGAAAGCATACACTGTAAGAGAAATGGAATGAAATGGGTGATATGAGCTGTGGGTAGAGGCACCTTAGAAAAATCCCCCAAGGAGACAGTCACAGGATATGGGAGGGAAGGGGACTTCTCCAGGTGGAGTGAGCACAGGGACTTTATTACCCATGGAGAATAGGGTAGGGTAGGAATGGCGTAGAAGTGAAAGACCCTCAAGACCTTGTGGACCAAGAAAAGGAATGTGAAATGTGTCCTCTAAAAGGGGTTAAATGGGAAGTGACATGGTAAGACTGTTTAGAGAGACTCTGATTTCAGGCCACAGAAAACACTGCAAGCGGTGACAGATAAGATGGGAAGTGGTCAGACAGGTTAGGGGTTAGTGTGGAGGGAGAGGACAGCCAGGCTTATGTCTGTCTTCATGTTGCCATAGACTAAGCATGAGAAGCAGAGATAAGAGATGGGTGGAGCTAAGGTGCTGGCCTGTGGTACTCTCAGGAAAGATGAAAAGTAAATGCTCATCTTAGTGGGCAGTTGTCTTAGGAGCTAGGTTTAGCACCCTCATACTTAACTGTGACAGGCAAGGTCTCTGAAAAAGAAATAAGGATGCAAATAGGTCTGAAATATTTCAGGGATTTTTCAGAACTTTTAAGCATAGCCATCTTCAAGATGCACTGCATGAAGTTAACACTTAGAAAACAAAATCAAATGGATATAAATTTAATTGAGAAGCAGAAACTCTGGGGAGAGGACAAAAATTTGAAAAGAAAATCTTCAGATCTGGTACTGGATTTTATTAGATGCCAAGTCAGTGACTGTTAGAAAACAGAGTAGACAGAAAGCCTAAGATTAATAATTAACCAAGGAGAGATATGGAAATGCAAATTAATAACCATCAAAATAATTAAGAGTTGATTATAAAGCAGAGTTTTTTTCTTCAAAGATTGGAAGATCATTAATTATACTGTGTTGCAGACATGTTAGTCCCTTGGTCAGGGCTGCCCATATCTGCTCCTACAATCTCTGCTGTGGGCCATGTGAAGTCTCCCTGCAAGGAGGTATTGGAGTGGGGGTGGGCCACTTTGTATCATCTACAGAGAAAGGGATAATTGCCTTATTTCCAGATTGAGCCCCAATTCCTATTCATTGACCCTATCAATCAAGCTAAAATGTCTTGATTCTGATACTCCTGTTTCTTTTTAATACATTTCCATAACCTGCCTAGAATAGACTTGTTTCTTTATAGCCAATTGATTCTATGCTAAGACAGCTTTAATTAGATGCCCCAGTGGTCCTAAAACCATCTATTAGTCTTAGTCCAGTCTTTCTTGGATAAATGGTTTTATAAGACCATGCTTCTAATATGCAGTACTTCTCAACCAAGCTTGACCCTTCCCTGAGATAGCCTATCATTCTTGGCAATACCATGCCAGACAATTCCTTAGAACTCCAGATTTAAATTATTTATCAGCACTTCCATTATTGTGTTTAATCTCTGACATCCAGACTCAACAAATCCCCAGTTTAGGCATGGTATTTCCTCCCCAAGTCTGGTTCTCTTACAGTGCTCCTTATCCCAGTGAGTGGCACCACCATTCTTAGTCACCAGCTAGGATCCATTCCTGACATTGCAGAAGTCCTGCAGAGTACCATGTGAAAGGCTTAGTAAAAATGAGCACCCTAGCATATGAATCTCAAAGAGGGTATAGTCTACTGTGATGTGCACAAAGGACACATCCTCAGGAAACCTCATGTGAGATCTCAAGCTGGAGGATGTTTAAGAAGAGAGACTTTTTAAGTTTCTCCAGATCACCCATAGAGGATAGGCTTGGGCTGGTAACTGTGGTTTCTCTCTGTTCAGGGTGAGGTCCTACCTATAAGGAGGAAGAAAGCCCCAGATGGGAACTTAAATACTTATATCCTCTAAATATTATCACTCTAAAACTCCAGCACAATTAACTTGCCTATTTGAAGAGGGCTTTTAGAAAATCTTATCAACTAGATTAACATCCAGTTATCCTATTTTCCTACGCTACAGTTCCATCCTGCTCCTCATCCAGAAGTTACACAACAGTGGTAAAGCCTCCTAGATGAGTGTCACATTCAGTTCTGTACCAACGACCAGTGCCTGGGGTAAGCAGTTGGTTATCTTCCATGATAGATGACTGTTGGGATAGGGGTGTACGTGGGCTAGGTCTGGTGAGGGATTACTACAGCCATCTTATTCTCTCTTGACTTCTAAATTAAAATCACATGATACCCATTGGTTTTATTTTCTAAATCTCTTTAAATCTGATCTCTTGTTTCCATACCTACTGCTAGTATCCTGATCAAAGTCACTAAAATCTTTCCTGTGGACCACTGTATAGTTTCCTAACTGTCTTCACGTTGGTCCCCTCCAGTCCATTCTCTACATTGCATGGAGAGTGATATCTTCTAAATAGAAACTAGGTCATGTATATACATACATTCTTGGCTTGAAACACTGTCAGTGGATCCTCACTGCTTGTAGGTTAAAGATGGAAATTCTTTTTTTTTTTTTAAAAAAAAGATGGAAATTCTTAATATGCCCACTCATCTCTGCATCATCTGGATACTTCTTATCTCTCAAGTTTCACTTTTGACCTTGATCTTCCTTCCAGCTCTCACACTTGCCATGCTCCTTTTCCACAGACTGCTTACCAATGTGCTCCTCTGCCAGGGACCTTTCCAACACATTCTGAGAGCCCAACTCAGCATTCTTTCCTCATGGTAGGCTTCTCTAATCATGGGACTAGCCTAGTTCCCTATTACATACTGATGTAGCTTCTTGAATCTTTTCTTCATGCTCTTTGTAACTTAATACAGTTTTATATATATATTTGTGGAATTATGTTTTCACTCATTTACTAGAATATTAGGTGTAAAAGGAGATGGATTTTTGCCTGATTATTTATTCACTGCTATAATTCTTTGGGAAGATCTTGTATGCCTCAAATCAATATTTGTTGAATAGAAGTGAAGAGAGATGCTCATTGTTGAAACCCTAACACCCAGCTCATAGATTGGAATCTGCAAGGACTGGATAGATATGTGAAGGAAGAAAGACTGAGATTACTGTCTAGTGGGATGAATGTGGATGACTCCCTCCCTAATTTTTGCCTCTCAATTTCAGATAATCATGATGTGCCTTCCCTTTCATATCTTGTAGAAATCTGGGGGATGGAACATTTAAAAACATGATTTCATCATGCTCTATTGATTTGATTTGATAGTGCTGGCATTCAAGGAGCTTTAAATCCTAAATAAAGGCTACTTTGAACTCTACTATAGTAGGTATATTCTTTCTTTAATGTTTAATTTACTAGCAGGTAAGAACTATGCAAAAAGCTTTTACTCTGTGGATGTTATTTGTGATTCAGAAGCTGACTGGACATTTAGTGGGCAAGGTGGAAGGAACAGGATGGATTTCTGGTTCTCTGCCAAAAGGGGATAGAATGTGTTTCCTCTGTATAGCCCTGGAGGTTAGTCAGAGAATAAGGGTTAGAAGTAGAAGGAAGAGATTTAGTTTGTTGTAACATAAAACATTCCATAAATGGAATGGGCTGCCTTATGATGTGGTGAGGCCTACAGCTGAGGTTGTTTATAAAGTCTGAATGGCTAGTTGTCAGGGAAGTGACGAGAATAATTCCAGAACTGGATGTAACATTGGATAACATGACCTCCACACTTCCTCTCTGAGATTCTATATTTGGTATAAAGTACATGTTGCATTTTAAGCTTGGGAAGAGGTAGTAAAACAGAGTATGATAACGAGAGCTGAATATCCACAGAATTTATTGTGGTGAATTCTGTCTGAGCTTGTAGCCCAGGAAAAAGAGTAAAACCCAAAGCCCAGAGTAGTGGCTATATAGATTTTATGACAATACTGTCATCAAGGCTGTGATTATAGTTGTGACAAGACAAAACTTATTAATGTGTGAGTGTTCACAGCTTTCCTTCCTCCCCATATGTTCCCAAAAATAAACTTGGCCTTACCTGCTTAGATTTTTCTACTCCATCCTGTTCCCTTCCCTAACAGAATTCATCATAGCTAATAAAGACCAGACAGAGAGGGGTGGAGAAGGATCAACCACTGTGTAGACTGTAGTGTTGGCAGAATGGGTTGGAAATAGGTGTGGATTAGTTGCCTCATGGGGTGACAACCTATGATGGTGTAGACCATGAGTGGGGATTCCCCATGTGGAATTCCTTCTCAATTACTCTTGCCTGTCCAACGTGATTCCATTCCAGGAATAAGCTATAGTGTATGTAAGGCTTATAAGGATCATACAGGCATTCTCAAAATAATAATTGCTTCTGTGATCAATCACTCCTATTTTTCAGATGCCTATTACTTTTGTGACTAGTGGCTCCTGTTCTTCAGAAATCCAGCATGGGAAATACTGGAATCAAAAGAGAGAATCTTCTTTTTCTTTGCTAATAACTTTGTTGTCTTATTTTTAGTGAAATAGGAAGCAATCAGAAGGCAACTTCTATATATTTTCACCCATTCAACTAACCTACATCTGTACTCACACTGTCTTTCCTGCTTTCACTGTGCCTGGACTCTCTATGCTCCCAGGGTTAACCTTGAACTTAATCTCTAGATCTCTCCCCTACTTAAGTAAATCATCTTGCTATTCTTTCTCTTCTATAGCATTAATTTTTCTTTCCCTCATGCATCATTTTCATTAGCATATGAACTTGCTGCTTAATCTCTGTTCCTTTGATATCAAAGTTCCTAAACTATTTGTTTATGCTTGCTACGTTTCCATCCTGAAGACAAAGTAAGTGGTCCACTACCTCTCAGCAGTGTCTGACGGTGGTCATCCCTCCCTCCTTCTCCAGTGTTCCAACACTTGGCTTCCAGGACATCTCTCTCTTTCTCAGTCTCTTAATTTTTATCTCACTGGAAGTTTCTCCTCCTCTCTCTGACCTCAAGACTCATTGCCCAGATGATTTTAACCAGTGTCTTGGCCTGGTTACCACCTGAGTGGATGACTCTCACAACATCTCCTGCCCAGGCCCCTACTCTGAACTTCAGACTTATCTACCTGCCTACAGAATTTCTCCACCTGAATAGCCACAGACATCTCAAACATTAACACAACTGAAACTCTTTGTTTCTATCCCCCCATTCCTGTGCTGTTCCCCTCTTGCTTCCCCATCTCTGTTAACTGACTGAAATCTCATTTTTCCAGTTATTCCAGCCTTAATCATTGGGGTTATCCACTAATTCCTTTCTAGGTCTTACTCTCATACACTACTCTATTGGGAAATGCGGCTTATCTCTGCTTTCAACATATATTCAGAATCCAAGCTCTCCTCAAAATACTTGGCGCTACCACTCTTGCCATGTCTTCCCTGGATTTTGCAAGATCCTCTTCACCTAGTCTTCTTGCTTTCCTCCCTGTGCCCTTCAGAGTCTTTTCACAGAAGCCAAAAATTTTTAAAGGTGGTGGCACATCTGGGCCAAAGCAATCCTTGGAATGCCAGCCTTATGAGCCAAAGGTACCTTTGAGTGAATTTAGAAAATAAACAAATCTTTCTTTAGGAGAATACAGCCCTCTGTTGGATTGCCTTCAATTCTTAGTAGCCTTCATTTCACTGAGTGGCTTAAAACCCCCAAGTGGTAAGCATGTGGGCCAAAGTAAAAGCTGCAGTCTTTATAACCATCCAGAATGCCTCTGAGCACCTGGCCCCTTGCTGACTCTCTGTTAGCTACATCAGTTACCTGCTGTTCTTTAAACAAAGCATGCAAGCTTAATGGGCTTTGGACCCTGTAATGCAAGCTCAGTGGGCTTTTGGACCCTGTTTTCTGTGATTGGACCACATCTGCCCCCACCTCAATATATACTGGCTTATGTCTTTTATTTCATTCCTTCCAGTCCCTGCTCAAAATGCCAGGTGGACTAGAGGGCTCCCCTGACCACCACTCACAACAGAATTCTCCCTAGGTGCTCACCATCCTGCTTATCCTACTATTTTTTCCTACTACTTACCTGACATCTGTTTATTAGTTTCATGGTCTGTCGCTTCTACTTGGCACATAATGTTCAATAAATATTTGTCGAAGTAATGCTCAGTGGCTGTTCATTGAAAGGCTTTGATAAAATTAATGGATACAAATGTGATATCTCAAAGTTCTGCCTCTCTTCATCCTCTCTCACAGAGAAGTTAGGCAGTGGAGCTTCTGGGATTACCAGAATAGGGGCCAAGATATGTGGACTCAGTGTGGCTAGAGCTATAACATCTGAACCTCCTCTCTTGGAAAGTGTTTCTCTCTTAGGTAGGACTCTGGAAAAAAAGAATTCAAAGGGAACCCTGTAATTCAGAGGTAAATAAGGGATCTTGTGACCCAACTGTGATCCAATTATGCTTCTTAAAGTCTAATTTTGGGTTTGGAAACAAAAACTTACAGCTAGCAATAAAATGTTCCTTGTCCTGTGTGCCTAGGGCCTATGCTAACAGGTCTCCTGACTGTATCTATCCCATCCATTCCCCACTCCCTACCTTCCTTAGAGACCTTATGGGGGAGAGCTGTAATAGTGTATGTTGTGAGAACTCTCCTCTAATTGTATGACACTTCTTTAAAATCCTGGGCCCTGGCTATCTCCTATCTATTTGTATCCTAACACTTCTAAAAGTTGTGGTTGTAATGAAGACTACCATCTACCACTGCTTGTGCATTTAGGTAGGGTACCTTGCAGACCCTATCTTCACTCCTACTTCAACAGGTAGTACTATTAGACTGAACCCTGCTCTCATATCTTTAGGTTAATATACTAGTAGACTCTAAGTAGATTACCCTTTATGAGTGGGCCTTATCTAATCATCAATGACCTTAATAGAAAAATACTGATCTCCCCAGAAGATGAGGGAATTTTGCCAGCAGACTGCCTTTGGACTTTAACTATAATTCCCCTGGGTCTCCTACCTTTTAGCCTACCCTGCAAATTTTGAAATTATCAAGCCTCCACAACTGTGTGAACCAATAGTTAAAAATACCCCTCTCTCTATATTTGCATGCACATACATCCTGTTGGTTCTGTTTCTCTGGAGAACGTTGACTCATACACAGTCGGATAGGAAAGATATGTATTATTCAAAAGTTACAAATGTCAATGAAGAATTATGACAGCAAATACCACTAAGGAGAAGTACACGGGGAGATTATCCCTAGTTAAGAAAGTCTGAGGTTTTCCCTAAAGGAGTGGCTTTTGAGTTGTGATGCCAAGGGTAAGGAGAGCTCACAATAACAGAAAACAACATTCTAGGCAGAAGTAAGAGTTTGTAAAAAGACTTGAGGACCTCTTCTTTTTAATCATTCTGGCACTTGAAGATAGATACTATTATTGTCCTTATTTTATAGATGAGAAAACCAAAGCATGTGGAGGTGAAATATGCTGTACAAAGCCATGTAGCTAGGATGACAGGATTGGGATTGGGGGGTAGATTCTGGACACCAGGCTTGTGCTGGTAGCCATCAATCTGCAGTGCCCCAATCATACAAGAGAACCCATCAGGACAGCATGCATACTGAACTGTTTCCATACTCACCTGCTACTGATGGACTCAGATGCAAAGGCTGAGTTATTGGCAATTCAGCCACTTATTCCTTGTGTGTACTATACATAAAAATATCCTGGGCCTTTTGCTAAATGTTGGGAATTGAGACAAATATGACATAGAATCTAGGAAAGCTCAGTCACATGAAGGAACAGACATGTTTGCCTGCATAGAAGTAACCTCATTTTCAAGGGGAAGGCATCAAAAAAAAAAGTGCCTTTTGAGCTGTGCTTTGAAAGATGCTGTCTTAATCAGGTATGGAGACATAGAAATGACAGTCATAAAGGAAGGGTTTGTTTTACTCACAGATCCCTAGAAACATGAGACATGCTATGCAGAGGGGCCATATGGGGAAGCATCAGGATCACCCCTGGGGGCAAGAGCCTTTAGTGTGCTTTCCATGGGAAGGAATAGTCTAGGTGGGGTAGGCTTAGCTAGCTTGTATAACTAGAGCAGGCTATGGGGCATACGCACTGTCCTTCGCTGTCTGGTCCTGGCCCTGGAGTGATATGGCAGGGAAATAATGGTCCAGAGTGTGAAAGCCTAACAAAGGAGGTGGCAGGGAGTATGGACTCTGCATTAGTTGGTTTGCACATGACGGGTATGCCTGCAGGCAGGTGAGTTGTGTGCTGTCCTTAAGAATTAGCTATGTCTTGTGGGGCAGTCCCTCCTAGCAAGGCCTCTTGAGGTCAAAATATCAGGATACTGAAAAAGACAGGGTTAATATACACATAGCCATGTGTTTGAAGGAGAGGCATATATCAGGAAGAGATGGGATGGGACTATGTGGGAAAGGCCATACCATGGACAGAGCCACGGAGGCATAAGGGAGCCTGATGGTTTGGGGAATGACAGAGCTAGAGGACAGTCTGCATGAGGTTAGGGGGAGATGAAATTGGAGTTAAAATACCTTGAGGAGGAATTCTGATTTTACCTCTAAGCAGTGAAGCACCATCAAAGGTGGCATGATCCGAGGTACTGGTTAAGAGATAAAGGGCATGTCTTCGAGGCATCACACATACAGTGACCATTGAAAACCAGACTGGCTATTCCCAGCATTGCTTCAATTGGGTCTGCCTTGACCTATACATTTGTTGGCAAGCTAAAGCCCAGGTAAAATGTTTTAGATGTTTTCCTTTTTAAAATATTCCATGTATTAATTTCACACATGAGGAGAAACCATATTCAATCTCACTACATAATTAGCTAAACCACAAATACATTTTCAGAAACAAAGATGACTCATGTCACTTCCTAATTAAACCTTGAAAGGTTTAATTAAAAAGCGTAATTTGGAGAAAACTAGTTTAGGAGGAATTGGGGCTTGGCACCATGAATGTGTAGGCAGCAGGGCTGCCCTGTTCTCTCCCCCCACTGAGGTTGGAAGCAGCAACCACAGGAACAACAGTAACAGCCCTTTGCAGAGGGATGGGCCATGCTCTCCTTGTGCATGTACGCCGTCTCAGAGACAACCAGGAAGCCAGTCAATGGTAAAGAGCAGCCTTTTAAGGAGACAAAATCCTACTACTTCAGCACACTAGAAGCCAAGAACACATTGGTGGATTGGCAACACAGCAAAACACGGAGAACGGCGAAAGATGTGCCGAATGCTTCATCTACATCGAGCACTGTGCTGGCCGCTTTGTAATAATACTGCAGCAGTCCCTCATGACAAGTCTGTGAAAAGGCAGCATTATTCCCATTTTTCAAACATGGAAACAGAGCCACGAAGGTGCAAGGCAGAGCTAAGACAGCTTGTCTGACTTTGGGGCCCTCTCTTCAAGTTGCCTCTGGAAGTCAATGAGAAGCCAGTGAGGCCTGGAGCCAAAACCCACGTGGCACCCCAGCTGTGGGATTTCAAGCCTCAGGTGCTCATCCATGTAAAGGGGGATAGTCTGACCTTGGAACATAGTAGTGAGGTTTGAATAGACGAATGCATGCATGTGAGCCTGACACAGTGAGGCACGCTACAAACAGCAGCTCCATCTACTGGTACCTATGACAGTACTACCAGCATCACTATGAGGCAAGGTTAGTGAGTGCCAGTGGAATTTTACAATGGAGTATTTAGGAGCACTATGGAGGAGTAGCTCAGCGGCCAATCAGCACTGACGGGGAATCACAACATTGAGGCTGTGGTGCAAATTTTTCTGGTTAAAAAAAGACCATGTATTGCAGAAATTATATTTAGAACACTGTTTTCTTCTAAACAATGTTGTCAGTGCCCTATTTAAAACCACGCAAAGGTTTCCTAAATGCAGTTAAGAATTAAATTTAAAATCCTTACCTTGGCTACCTGTAAGGCCCTGTAGGAGTTGGCTCATCTACCTCATCTTGTAACACTCCTTCTTTGCTAAGGAGATCTTGGCATAGTGACCACCCTTCTGCTACTCAGACAAGGACTCCATCTATGCCAGGCATTGTGCGAAGCTCCGATATGCAGATTAGTTCATTTAATCCTCAAAATAGCCTGATGAGGTGGGTACTAGTGTTATCTCTGCTTTACAGTGGTGGAAAGTGAGGCCCTGACAGGTTAACTAACTGGCCTAAGACCACATAGTTGATGGATGGCAAAGCTGTAATTCAGACCCAGCCACTCTTGCACCATGGTCCAAACACTCCAAATCTCCACTTTACCATATCCCCCAAGTTTGAACTGGCCTGGCTCTCCTATCCACTCCAAGGAAATGTTTGTTGAATGAGACCGGCTTGATGGTGATGCACGAACGTGGCTTAGTCACTGAGGATTGAGAGAAGCCAGCATGATGAACAAGCCCCATCTGGCCCACAAAGGAAACAGTTTGTGAATCCTAAATATGCCTATGTGATGTGTCTACCTTTCTCATCAGTTGTCCCCTCATATGGTCCTCATTGATTTTGAAGTTTGACTGGAGCAACAACCAAATTGCCCTTTGCTGATGAGCTTCTATGAGCCTTAAAGGCTCTAATCTCTTGTCCTTTCCATTTAGTCTAGAGTCAGTCAATTTATAATAATTCCGTTGAATTTAATCTTCATTATTCATCTTATCTATTCCTACCTTTCCCTTTCCATGATTGCTTCTTAATTAATTTTCAGTCAGTCCAAGACAAATGACAGGCAATACGATGAGTGATCAGACGTGTTAGAATGAATGTAGTAACATGCTTTCGTGGCACTTCACTACCATGAAGGCTGAGTGGCTGTGTATCAAATGTCAACTGTCACAGCTCAGTGAGCCCTTTCCTGGGCCTGTCAACAGTGAACTCTAAGAAATACAAGCTCTTTTTCTCCAGTAAGCAGAACAGCTTAGATGTTCAGCCCCAAGTATTCATGGATGTATATATAGTTCTCACAAGCCTGACATCAATGATCTGAGATTAATTTATGACAAGCAGTAAAAAAAAAATGTGTTGAAAGGATGCACATTCTTCATCAAAGATTTGTGTTCTGAATGGCTTATTTTGAAAAAAAAATATGCTTCAAGTGAACCTCTTTCTATATGCCTATATATACTTATTGACTATATCATAAATGTGATATGATATATTCAATCAAACAGGTTTGAAAATCTCAAAGTCTCACTAAAACGTGCAGTCTATTCTCATTATTCACAAGAGTTATGTTCTATAATGTCACTGTGAACACTGAAATAGCAAATACTGAACTGTCGCTTTTAGGGGAAATATAGGTTAGGTTCTTATGAGCCTCTAGTCCCACCATTTTTGTCAACTGATCATTTAAAGACATTTAATATGCATATTGTTGATTCACTAACAGTGAACTCACAGAGAGCACCATAACTCATGTCTGATGAAGCTTATTAACACACATATTTTCTCCATAAAACATAGCACAGCCCTCTTTTGCTGAGGAATACCAGATAGCAGTTCAACACTATGCTTGCATGCCATTTTAAAGGGCAAAAACCTAAAAATAAGTGTCAGTAAACAAGCCACAAGAAGGACACATGTTAATTGCATGAGTTGAAACACTAAGGCAGAGTTTCCCTGTTAAACCTCAGATGGGAACATGCACACACTGAATGCCTCAAATTTTCCATCTTTCTGCCCATGTCCATGAATGGCCAGAAAAACAACAAGTATTTATTTGTGGGTTACAAATTTCTTTGTACTCTTTGTATTTATTTTGTATTCATTTTTTTGGTATGTATTTGGAGAGACATATTTTTGAGGTACTTTGGGAGGCTTCAGAAAGTCATTTCAGTGAGTAGGCAAGTTAACAAATACAGGATCTGTGAATAATGAAAATTGACTGTAAATGTTAATCTTGTGCTGTTCGTTTGAGATTCCCATATATGTTGGAGTGAATAGGTAATTGGAACTTATTATTATTATTTTTTTTGACATAAGCTTGGACCCACACCCTCTTCCCCTGTGAATGGCATAATTATTTAGCTTCTTGAACTGAAGTTGGTTGGTACAGGGATTAGGATCAATTGGTGCGTGATGCCTGACCTCCTGCTTAATTGAGAAAATATTAGAAATTGGTTAAGGTAGCCAAGTGGTAGCTGACATTGTGGGGAGTCTCTTCTAGCCCACAATGGTCTCCTTTAACTACCTGGTCACCCTAGCTGGGGCTAAGCCTATATTTATATATTAATTCAGCTGATGAGGATATAGTAGTAAACAAGCTACTCATGAAACTTAGAGTCAAATTTCTGGGGTAGATCATTTTAGGTGCTATGAAAGAAACAATGAGAGGACAGAGACCAACTGGAAAACTAAGCTATTCCAGAGGAAAAAAAAATGTGGGGAAATGCCTATCTGACGGAGCCCACGAAAGGGTGAACCCAAAGGAAGAAAATGTACAATGCAGAAAGAAGAGATAGTGCTCAGTGCCCATCACCAAGACATGGGCTCATTATGCCATGCAGACTGAGGATGTTGGGGGTGGGGGGAGGGTAGTGCAGATGGAGCAGAGCCCAGACCACCCTGGCCCTAGTTGTTTCCTAAGAGACTGGATGCTGGTTGGTGGATTCTATGAGGAAACCCAGGAAGTTTATAATATTTCGCCCCCATAACCTGAGTCTGTCTAGTTTGTTTTTTTCTTTTCTTTACTTTTCTCTTTAAGATTTTATTTATTTGAGAGACAGAGCATGAGTAGGAGGAGGGGGGGAGGGAGGGAGAGAGAGAGAGAGAGAAGCAGACTCTCCACTGAATAGGGAGCCCCATTCAGGGCTTGATCCCAGGACTCTGAGGCTATGACCTGAGCCAGTCAAATGCTTAACCGAATAATCTACCCAGGCAGCCCAAATCTGTCCAGTTTCTAAGAATTGCATCTGATGCTTCTTATCTAATAGGGAAGTTGGAATAGGTAAGTAAAAACATTACCTTGGCTGGAAAAATAAACTTTAACTTATCAAATATGAATTGATAAAATAATGACTATCTTATCTGATTTCCATAGCACACCTATACCAGCAGCTCATCTTTAATATTTCTTAAAGATCTGCTAAGCCTGTGGTGTTACTCTCTTTTGCAACAACTGGCCAGACTATTAGGCTATCACACCTCTGCAGAGATACATATTTTTGATGTATTTGACTTTGGGGAGTTTCAGGAAGTCATTAAAATATAAAACCTGATAAAAAAAAAAGTGCATGTACTGGATTAAAGCTAAAATAGTAGCTCCCAGGGATCTCTCACTAAGCAAAATCAGGTCAGGGCCTGGGGACAACCTTTCCCTGGAGTCACAGCAAGAAGTAAAGTTCAGCAATTACCACTCCTAACAGAGAGGGTCATCCTCTGGCAAAATGCCGTGGATTAAAAAGCACTTATGTTGATGCTGATGGCTGCCAGAGCTGCTTGCATCAAAATTCATTTTTTCCCCCCAGCTTCATTTTCCCTCTTATCTCTGACTTCTCTGTGAGGGAGATACTGGAAGATACATTTGCAGGAACTTAATGTTAACTTGGCAGGAAGCCATCCATACTGCCTTAGCTGTGTTTACTAAAGTAGGACATTCTATAATTCTACCTTTATGGGACAAATTCTGTAAAGCCTCTTAAAGTATTGCTCAGATTTTGGAAAGTAAAGGTATATTTTTATTTTTTTAGATTCGTTTATTTATTTTAGAAAGAGAGAACACACACAGCAGGGGAAGAGGGAGGCGGAGAGAGAATCTCATGCAGACTCCACACTGAGCGCAGAGCCTGACATGGGGCTTGATCCCAGGACCCTGATATCATGACCTGAGCCGAAGCCAAGACGCTTAAACAACTGCAGAAGATGTGTCTTATTTACATTCTTTTTTTTTTTTTTTTTAAACATTTTTATTTATTTATGATAGTCAGAGAGAGAGAGAGAGAGAGGCAGAGACACAGGCAGAGGGAGAAGCAGGCTCCATGCACCGGGAGCCCGACGTGGGATTCGATCCCGGGTCTCCAGGATCGCGCCCTGGGCCAAAGGCAGGCGCTAAACCGCTGCACCACCCAGGGATCCCTCTTATTTACATTCTGAAGCGTATTTTATCACTTTGCACTCTGGTTCGTAAGCTGAAGGGGGAGAACTAGCTTATACCAGGCTGTCTTTCACCTTTACCCATACCAGGATAAAACAAAACAAACTGGACTCTTTCAAAAAGTCCTTTTAGATTACTCAGCCAATGGTGCCAACGTTTATTATGCACATTATACCCGCCCTCATATTTACTTATTATTTTTTAATGAATACTTTTCTTAAATTTTAAAAGGCTATTCCATTCTACTACTATTGATGGAAGTCAATATTCCTTGCCTCAAAGAAGATAACCAAAGAATTAATACAATAAAAAACACAACGTTTTATCCAGAAACTAATACATACTAAAAAGTTCTGAATTTAAAGATCTCTTTGTTTAAAAAGTAGACATATACAAGGAATATTACTCAGCCATAAAAAGAATGAGCTCTTGCCATTTACAAAGATGTGTGGACCTAGAAAGTGTTATGCTAAGTGAAATAAGTCAGAGAAAGACAGATACCATATAGTTACATTTTTATGTGGAAGCTACAAAACAAAACAAAGTAGAAATAGACCCACAAATAGAGAACAAAATGTTGGTTGCCAGAAGTGAGGGAGGATGGAATAAAATGGGTGAAGGGGAGTGGGAGGTATAGGCTTCCAGTTATAGAATGAATAAGGCATGGAGATAAAAGGCACAGCATAGGGAATAGAGCCAATGGTACTATAATGGCATTGTGTGGTAACAGATGTGAGCTACCTTGTGGTGAGCAGAGCAGAACATATAGACTTGTAGAATCACTATGTTGTTTATCTGAAACTAATCATATATTAACTATAATTCAATTTAAAAAAGTAGAAGTTGGGCAGCCTAGGTGGCTCAGTGGTTTAGCGCTGCCTTCAGTCCAGGGTGTGATCCTGGAGGCCCTGGATCAAGTCCCACATCGGGTTTCCTGCATGGAGCCTGCTTCTCGCTCTGCCTGTGTCTCTGCCTCTCTCTCTCTGTGTCTCTCATGAATAAGTAAATAAAATATAAAAAAAAAGTCTATTTCATATACCACCTACCATTATCTCCAATGACACCAGTGGTATGCTTTCTACACTTTGAGAAACACTGATAGTGCTATTCCTTCCTCTATTTTGGAAGAAAATAACAGCTCAGAGAAGTTAAATGATTTGCTTATTAATGACAGAACCAAACTTAGAATCCCTTTTAGGCCCTTAATTAAGTGCTTTTTCAAGAACACAACAATTTTCATTTAGGAAAAAAAATGACAATTAAACATTATTTCTTGGTCTCCCTGTCACAATCATTTATCATATTGATTACAATCTACATCATTAATAAATAGCTTGTCCAATAATCTAGCTCAGAATTCTTCTCATGTTATGATCATCTCTAAAAGGTGAGGAACACTTGTGTATTTTCAAAGATAAATATTCATAAACAAGGTACTAATTCACATTAACTTGATTGTGTTCATTTTGGTTTTGTTGTTTTGTGGTAGCTCAAGGGCCTGTTATCTAGAATAACCATGAAACTTTTATTTTTAAAAGAGAAAAGGTAGGGCATGCTGTAAGATCTGATAATGCACTAAAATGTGTAAAATTTGAGTAAATTCAAATATTCTTTACTGAGAGTCATAATCACAATGAGTGAAGAGGATGTGGGTCTACAGAAATAACTTTATTGAATAGGCATGAAACCAGACAACTGTTCCATGATGTCCTGATTGGTTTAGGCTTATATTCTGAAACAGTCTGCAGATAGGAATAGATGGAAAGACAAGTGAAAACAAATACTAATTTTCATATAAAAATGTCTGGCCTTTGATCAAAAGATGCTCTACCAAGACCCTAAAATCTGTGTTTTGTTTATGACTATATCTATATCTATCTATATCTATCTATATATATCTGTGATATAATAATTTCTTAATATAATAATGGTAGTGCTTTTTTGGAACACTTATTACTTACTGTTATTCTGTAGCTCTTCTCCCTATTCAGGTCACAGATATTGTATTCTATGCAAACTACTTCAAGTAAGAAATGATACAGCAGCATGCAGGTAATGAGACAGTCAAGTTCTTGGCTTTTGGATCTCAAAAGGGCTAGATCAGGGTATAAACAATGGGTTCTTAAAGACCAGTTAAAGAGTCAAAGTAACATATCATCAAACTTGATCAATACTCTCTCAGATGAAGAAAAGAAAGGGGTAAGTCACGAGAGAAGAAGAAAGTGTAGACAATGAAGAATTTCTGAGAATGGGCCCTAGTACCTATTTCGTACCCCAGGAAAGTCTAAGTGCAGGAAGGGGAAGCCCACTGAAACCTCCAGTTCAGTGTGGAGACGTTGAGAGCATGTACCCTCATCCTTTCCCCATGAAATGCTAGTAAAGTGTCAAGAACCCAAGAAGAAATGGTTGCCTGATGGGTCCAACAGACAGAGTAAGGGCATTTCAGTGTGCCTCTGAGCAGAGCACAGAAAGGAATAAAATTTTTTCCACCATATAAGTGCAGTAGGAAAGTGACTTAGAGAATGGACAGAGTGTAGGGTCTTATTGTCAGGATTAGGGGGATGCAGTAAGATACAGCCAAAACGTAAAGATCAGGAGAAATAAAGCCTTCTTGGCAAATGTCAGTGCAACTGGAGAAGGACAAGGATTCAAGTGCCCCCTACCCAGAAACCTCGTTATGACATTAGTACTCATGCCAAAACTGAAACCTACAACCAGAGTGAGAAGGATGGAGGATGGTGGTATATTGAATTAAATAACAGATCTATGCTATCTAGAAAAATAGATGTTCTACTTTTAGAAAGTAGAACATTTCCATTTCTACTAAATGGAAAAAAAAAGGCCCATTTGTTTTTTTATTCCAGGTTGGAATTGCATCAGCTATGGATAGATATAATTTGAGATTTTACACCCATAAAATACATATTACATTATACTACTGGATCCTTCATAGAAATGGGAGAAAATATATCCTTCAAGTGACGTTTACTTTAGAATTTCTGACAAAATTGAATATTATTGTACCAGCTTGATTGGAGTATTTTAGTAAACATATCTGAACTCACCCCGAATAAAAACAAGGTACAACAAAATAGTGGTGAAGGGCAAGATCTAAGTCACATCACTATTAAAGGACTGGCCAAGACACAAAATCAAATACCAGAGTTCTTTAAAGGAAATTAATAAGGTACTATTCAATACCTGTGATCACGGAGTCATGACAAAGAAACTCATCTTCTTTGAGAGGTATGCAATGCCTAGGCAGAATCAATGCAAACTAGTCACACACAGCTCAATGCCAGCACTCAAAATATTGAGTTCTTCCTAATTAGTACAGGCTATAGCTCTCTGACTTTCTGGTGGGAGGGGCTAAAAAGGCCCTTTTGATTTCTAGATCAAAATGGTAATCACATTTAAGCTGATACAATATCCTTTTAAATCTTTGTATTTGTTATCAATTGGTTTAAGTTAAGGTATGCCACAGTAACAAAGACCCAAAATTTCAATGGCTTACAAACACAATGCGCTAAGATCATGGCAGAGTGGAAGAGAGAGGGGCGCCTGGGTGGCTTAGTAGGTTGAGCATCAGACTCTTGGTCTCAGCTCAAGCCTTGATCTCTCAGGGTTGTCAGTGCGAGCCCTATGTTGGGTTCTGCACTGGGTGCGGAGCCTCCTAAAAGGAGAGAGAGAGAGAGACAGAGAGAGAGATAATGGCAGAACCAATCAATGGCTCCTGAAGTTTATTCATGCTTCAGTGGTCAAAGCAAATCATGTGATTCCTGATATGGGTGGGCAGGGCAGTGTAAATCTTCTCCAGCGAAAGTAACAGATATTTTTTTACAATAATATAATCTATCATAATATTCTTATTTCTATTATTACAAGTGAATTTTTAAACAACCTATTAAATTTTATTATAAGAAGAAGGTGGCTTGATTTATAAATTAGTACTTTAACTTGTGGGAAAAGAAATATCTACTTAATTAATTAATTAATTGATATTACTAAGGATGCCTATAACAGCATTTGATGTTACAAGTTTTTAGTAAAAGTTTGCTGAATCATTACTGATTCAGCAAACTGAATTCAGCATTACTGAATTCAAACTTTCAAATTCAAACTGATTTCAGCATTACTGAAAACAAACTTCAGCATTACTGCTGAACCCATTGCATGGGTTATTACAAATTAAGGATCTTTAAGGAAGGACTGAAATGTCATTTCTTCCACTCTATCTCAAACTTTCACATCAGGTTTGGTTCTTTGGGTTGATGTTAACAGAAAACACCTGTGTTGTGTTTTTGAGGGTAGCACCTCATATATATATTTTTTAAAACCTAGATAAGTTATCACCAAATGGTGGTACCTGAAGGGCAACTACATAGACATCCTACAGGCATTGTTAGCTGCATTAAAAAAATGTGGGAAATGTACAGCCAGCTTTCACTATATTTGAATGATGTTATGCAATTTAGACCAACATTTAAAGCAAAATAAACTTGAAGACACTGTTCTTTATCATGTCAATCATTGTTTAACTGATACCTGCTTTACTAACAGACTCAAGTAACCTATTTTCCTATTATAACTACTTGGTGATTTCAAGACTTGTTTAAAGTTTCTACATTTAAACATTTTTAATAAAAAAATAAAAGACCTTGAGGTAGACAATAGACATTTGTTGTTTCTGTTTGCCTCCATTCATCTAGTTACAGTGACCAGAATTTCTTTGGGTTTCTATCCCTCATGTATATTCAGGAAACATGATTTGGATGGCTATACCTTTCCTTCCAACCCAGGAAGAATCATGTGGGCCATATCTGGCCACTCAGTATGGTACTCTCTTGGCTACTCATTATTGGTTCAGAAATAAGTATGTGATCCAAGTCAGGCTAGTGGGGTTTATTAGAATGGTTGAGAAAAGATTCTTTTTTTCTTCTGGAGTGAATTAAAGGGTGAGATGGAAGCCTGGGAAGCATCTTGACAGAACTATAGGAGAGCCTACCTAAGAATGGAACCCATACAAGAGAAAATAGCTAAAAAATGGAAAGAGTAAAGTGGAGTTTTGGTTATTCATTTGGGTTCCTGGATCCAAAAATATGTCTGCAGCGTATTACTCTCTGTACTTTTCAGTTCTGTGAGCCAGTCATTACTACTCTCCCCTCCTTACCATCCTTTTAAAAGTCTGTTCGTGTTAGGTGTTCTTCCACTTGCAACTACGGTTCTTAGTAATACACTTGTCCTGCTGGTAGACATGGTTCATTCCTCACTCTGTATAGGAAAATGATCCAAGAGGGGATGGTGGGTCAGAATCCCAGGGTACCTTATCATTTTATGTAAATCACAAAAGCAGTACAAAGCCATGGTTTCTGGAGACCTTGCTCCCTGTGAAATATTAATGGTGGAAGAATATAACAAAATCCATACTGGCATGGATATTGTCTCATATTTACCGCATTATACTGTATTAATTTATTCCTGTGCTTTATAGTAACAAAAATTTCCTATTTCTGTAGCCTCAAGATCTAACACTGTACCTGGCACAAATTAGGTATGTGATAAATGCTTGAGCAAAGGAATGCATGAATAGTCCTTATTAAAATTGATGCCTAGCATACCAAATAATGCTATTAAAGTTGAATTCTCTTATTTCAATAAGTTTTATAGCATGAGCCATTGACTTATTAAATGTATTTTGAGTTGTAATCCTATTCACAAAACTTCCCAAATGCACCTGTTGAGTGATTTAGAAAATATGTAGAAGGCAAGAAATTCTAGGTAGAAGGGACAGCCTGAGTAAAATAAAGAAGCCTAGGCATGTTCCAGAATATAAAATTTTAAAGAGTATTTTTTTCCTTTTTCAAACATTATTTAAAAGTGTCTTTCCCATATATGTCAATAACTACATGTCTGAGATTTCACCCCAATTTCAAACTAATAAGATAGCCTGCTTCAGTTTCATGGACGCTGGCAGAAGACATGAGATTCTTAGGTCAGAGACAAGGAACTCTCTTACTAATGGCACAAGCAGCATAAACATCATCGTGCCATTGTCAGCTTTCCTTGCCCCAAATCCCATGTGTGTGGAGCAACAAAGATGGGCCCAGATGCATATCTACAAATGTAGTGGCTTACATTACAGGAGGGGGATTCTCAGCTTAGGGAGCCCAAACTTTTTTTAAATTTTAATGAGCAATACTTTGCCTGTGCTTTGCTTTGGAGAGAGATATGGTTATTATACTGGAGTGTAAGTATGGCTGCTCTCTGCTCTGGAGGAGATGCTACTTATTTCCTAAAGCTGTTCACCATATAAACTTCCTTGAGAAGAGAGTTTGAAATCAAAAGCTAAACACAAGACATGCAGTAACACAGGAGACCCATGAGAATTGCCTCTTGCCAATAATAAGAGAAATAACGGAAAATCTAAATTAAAATAGTAAAGTCTGACTCTGTTAAACTTTGGATATTTAACTTCCCCTCAAATAGAACTCCTACCACCTCAGAAGGGGAAGCTATACAAAGCCAATTTGACTCTGAAGTGTCCAGAAGAATAAAAAGCAAACAACATATTGCTTTTTTTTTTTTTTTTATTGAGAATCATTTTCCAAAGAAAGTTTCAATACATTTCTTCCTGAGTTTGTTTGGGGAGGATTTTAGGGAGGGAAAATATCCATATTTTTGCTGGGACATTAACTTGATGCCCAGGTGGAATTTATGATAAAAGGGTAAAAGAATTCATGGGGAAAAGGAGGTTGAGCTGAGAAATGAGTTAAGAGGACTAGAAATGCAGGCCTTTACCTTTAGGAGGGGAAAATTAATCTAAAGCAGAGGACCCATTGGCATGAATGAACTAAATTTTAGTTACCTAGCCCTTAAAACACAGTTTTAAACAGAGTTGAATTGTAAGGCAACATTTTACTACTAATAGTACTCTGTAAAACCCAACATGAATGCTTCTAGAGCCAGAGAAGAATCAGGAGATTTTAACTGAGAGGAGCCTTACCCCAAAATGCCTTGTTCATAAGTAAGGCAAACAGAGGGCACAAGATCACTGGGGTTTTGAGACTCAAATCACAGACACAACCCTAATATAATTAAGGAAAAGGCTAAATTGCTTCTATGTATTTCAATTTATCTATGTGATTATTTTTTTGTATGTTACCTTTTTGTAAAAGTACAATTAGGAGAGAGTGAATCTATTTAACATCACATTATTTACAAAACAAACATAGGCAACACATACAAATACTATCGATTTTAGCTTTCTTTGTAAACATAAATGACCACAGTAGTTACTGCATATCTCCACGTTCTCAAATTCTAGAGGGTACTAGAAATCCTGTTCTTCCAGGTCACTGTATTATCAAAACATCATTTTAAAATGAAAATCTGGGGTAAGTCACCTTTAAATCTCTTCAGAGGCTTTCCATTTCACTGAAGATAAAAACCTTCCTCCTTAAAAGCATTTATGGGCCCTTCTACCAGCTGATCTTCTCTGGGTGCCCTGCCTCACCTTAATTAGATGATTTGGGGTAAATAAGGGATATGATTAGACTTTAAAATAGAGAATATACAAGATACACACTTGTAAAGCAGGAAGATGAGTTCCCAGGCTATTACAATAACCCAGGCAAGAGATGATGGCAGATGATGGGGCAGGAGAGCAGTGGTGGCAATGATGGGAGCTGGACATTATTTTTAAGAGAAGTGACAGGATTTTTCTGACAAAATCAATGTAAAGCATGAAAAAAAGAAAAGTTTTTATTTGTTTAGTTTTTGTTGTTTTGTTTTGATTTTGGCTTGAGCAACTGCAAGAATGGAATTTCTACTTACTAAGACAAGAAAGATCATAGGAGTTCAGGCTGGTGTAAAAAATCAGGAGTTCAAAGTTAGTATCTGAGATAGCTATTAGATAACAGGGAAACAAGTAACTACTTAGGCATAAAATCTGGAATTTAGGGGAAAAGTCTGGGCTAGAGGTAAATAATTGAGAGTCATCAGCATAGAGATGGCATTTACAACCAAGAAATTGGATGAAACCATCAAGGGAATGAATGGAGATAATGACCTGGGTTGAGTCCTGGGGAACATAAGAGGACAAGGAAATAAGGAGAAATAGCCAAAGACACTGAGGAGAGACCAGCAAAATAGGAGGGAAACCTAGAGAAGGAGCAGCTGCAGCAAGAAAAACTTTAAGAATGAAGGAGCCATATCATGTCAAATGCTGCTGACAGATTAGTAAGAAAAGGACTAAAGACACTGACTATTAGATATGGCAACATAGCAGTGAGGTGGGGAATCCAGGTTTTGTGGGATCCAAAGCATATGCAATTTGGGGACTCTCATACTTACATATAGAGCCTTGTCTCTTGGGACCTAGGTATAGAGCTAGAAAGGGCTTGTGAAAATGAGGATCACTGAAGCATAAGCTTTATTAGTTTCATAGTAAAGCTGCCTGTGGTAATGGTCACTGATGCATGTAGTAAGTATGCTCCGTAGTGGTCAAGAGAACCTACTAGTGTGAAGCAAGAAAAATGGGAGGGGAAAAAAACGAAGACAGAGTAGAAACAACGTTTTCAAGGAATTTTCTTACAGGGGGGAAATGAAAAGGTGGTAGTAGCCAGGAGTAATATGGAGGTTAAAGGAAGGTTTCTTTTTCTTTTGTTTTTCTTTGCTAGGAGATGAGAGCATAAAAGTTGAAGATTCAGGTGAGGAAGTGGTAGTCAGTTGTTGGACTAATATCCCTGAATTGGTACAAGGGAAATGGGATCCATTGCAGGAGTGGAGAGGATGCACTAGAGAGAAGCATGTTGTCCTAGTAACTGGAGGAAGGTAAATGATAAACACACAGCTAGATGTGGTCAGAATGTGTGGAAGTTCTCTTTTTATTGTCTATTTTTATTTATCTATTTTTTTCCCAGGTAAAAGGAAACAAAGCCAGAATAGAAGGAGGCATAGAGAGGGATCTGTTAAAGGTTTAGAGAGAAAGACATATGAGGTAATTTTCTAGGGGACTATGACAGGGAATGGACTGCAGACAGGTTGGAGGATTTCTGGACTGTACTTACAATCCACTTGAAGTTAGAGCTCATGACCTTGAAGAAAGACTGGTTACTATGACTGTGTATTTTTCGCTAGCTATTGTTTGCTGTCTCAGTGAAGACAGAAGGTAGGTAGATTGTTAGATTAACCAAAAATGAGGTTTAGTAAGGCACTAATGATAGGGTGGGAGAGGCAAAGGTCAAGCCCACATTCAACATTCCAAACAGATTAGACTTCTTTCATTTCATCATGATATTTTCTCTAGATCTTCCTCTACTCCCCTACTAAACTCTGTCTCCCACTGTGTCTTGGCTAATTATTACTTATCTTAACACTACTTCCTTAAGTAAGTCTTTACTTTCATAGACCACTGTAGAGGGTTCTCTGCCACTCTGACTTCTTCCATAAAAGACACTCCTTATTCAATCTATGTTTTTCATACATGACCAAGAATTTCCCAAGGCCAGAGATATGCCTGCCTCACCCACCCATCTTGTCTCCATGGCTGGCAAAGAGCATGGCTACACGTGGTCCAGTCACATGATTTGTGAATCCAACATAAACACTGTCATTGGAACCAAACTCCTAGTTCTTGGGTTCCAAGGTGCCAAGGCCCAGAATTAATAGTGGCAGCTAGGGAAGTCACTGTACCAATGACCAAGAAGTCAGTAGCTACCTTCTTTTCTATAATTTTCTGAAATAGTTTCAATCAAGTAAGATTTAAATTTAAGTTGAGCAAACATTTATTGAGCATTCACATACTAGGACCTATGCTATGTGTTTTTATGATTATTATATCATTTAATTCCTAACTATCCTTATGTATTAGGACTATAGAGACTTAACATTAAAAAGAAATCCCCAGGTGAGCAGGAACATTATATTCAGTAACTGACTCACCTTTAGGAATTTAATAGTTACCTAAATGCTGAATAGTTTGGTTGCCTAGATCTGTGCATTTAGATAGCCTTTGTTCCTTCTTTTAACTCAGTGGATATCAAACATTTGAGTGCATTAGAATTATTGCACAGGTTTGAACATATAAAACCTGTACTACAGGTACAAGTTGAGAGATTTCCAAGGGTAATTTTTTTTACTATAATTTGCTCTCTCAGTTCTGCTGACTTTGAAACCTCATTCCTTTATAATTTTTTATTCCTTAGGTATAATAACTCCTATGTGTTGAGTGAAAAAAAATACTTGAATTAGGTAGTTTGCTTTCTATCAGAAGTACTCAACAAATCCATTATTGGGAAATTATTAAAGGCCATGAACTTAAGGGTACAAAGGTGGAGCTCATAGTCTCCTGGAAACAGGTGGGCAAGCATGTAAGTTACAAGATAACAGTGCAGGCTACCTACAAAGGTACAGAACTAAGATGTTGGAGGAAGTGCAGGAATGGATGGTGTTTCAGGGTAAGTAGGAGTTATCTTGATAGAGACAATCAGGGAATGGGTAATGGGATCCAAAGGACAGCGTTAAGGAGAGATAAAACCAGCCATCACAATTGTTCTAGGAATCAGCTTCATTCATTGAAGAAAATAAACCTGGGTTTCCCTAAGATTCTTCCATTTAGAAAGAAAAAGAAAGAAAGAAAGAAAGAAAGAAAGAAAGAAAGAAAGAAAGAAAGAAAGAAAGAAAGAAAAAGAAAGAAAGAAAGAAAGAAAGAAAGAAAGAAAGAAAGAAAGAGAAAAGCTTTCATCTTTTTCCTGAGCTTGAAAATGCCTCCATCCAAAACAATCAGACCCAAATGATTTTTTTCAGTTGAATCCAGTGATGTAACAAAATGAAAAGTTGGTGACTAGAAAGTAATGACCTCATGGTCCTACAAAAAACATCATCCCCCCTCACTCTTGGATTATTGGGAAATCCATTTCATGTCAACCTTATGTTCAGCCCACATGCACAAGACATACTTTAAATTAGATAAGTAACTTTGACTGAGATCTGGATCAGTGCCACTGAGAGAAAGGCTGAGAAGTCCTTGGCCACTTAAGAAGTACTCTCACATATTTCTCAAGAGCTCTTTCCCTATAGCACATAGTCACTTTGAGGAAACAGGTTTAGGTCCTAACTCATCTTTCATCAAAACCTTATTCCTTTCTTGGTTTGCTGAGTTGAGAGCTAGGCCCTAACCCTTGGCCCTTTTACTTGTAAGGATAACTCTTGATTGTAATGCAAGATAATTCAGAAAAATCATGAAATTTTTTTTGAGAAGAAGCAGCCAACTGCTTTTAGAAATTAGGCAGAAATTCCAATTATCACCCTGACGAGCTAGAAGTAGAAAAAAACAAAACAAAACAAAACAAAACCCCAAACCACAATTAAAGTCATCAAACTCTGCATGAAGGTACTGCTAATAAAGAAAGGTCTTTTCTTTCAAACAAATTGATCTGTGTGATTTTATGTCGTGTAGTAGTACTTACTATCTGGTACAGTAGGAACAGGGGCTTGGCAAGCAAGGTGACCAAGAGGCACAGATCGAACCTTTCAGAAGTTATCACCTTTTTCTGTTCCACTTCTTCTTAAGAAAAGCGTAGCCCATTCTATGTCATGATTCACACGCGTGTGTATACACACATACACACTACCTACGCAACTATCAAATGAATTCCCATGTATCACTGTCTCTGCTTAGTAATTCCTCATTCCTAAATTTCCTTAATTTGGATGAGTTTAGGGTCCTTTATTTCAAATCCAGGTATAGTCATGAGATGGTATATATGTTAGAGTGAGATACTACCATGACAATCATGGTAGCTATAGCTTATTCTGCTTTTTTTTTAATTTTTTAAAAAATTTTTATTTATTTATGATAGGCACACAGTGAGAGAGAGAGAGGCAGAGACACAGAGGGAGAAGCAGGCTCCATGCACCGGGAGCCTGACGTGGGATTTGATCCTGGGTCTCCAGGATCGCGCCCTGGGCCAAAGGCAGGCGCTAAACCGCTGCGCCACCCAGGGATCCCTGCTCTTCACCTTTATATGCAACTATTAGTCTTAGAACCTTCTGAGAATATTTTTGTTTGATTTTTAAGCTACTACTTGCTGGATATTTCCCTATGTGCCAGGCAATACACTGAATGTTTTGTATATACTTTCTCATTTAATCATCATAATATAACAAGTTAAATATGACTGACCCCCCCCCCTTTTTGTATAGTTAGAAAAATAAGGCTTATAGATATTAAGTAACTTGCCCAAGGACACCCAGCTAGTCAGGAGCAGTACCACGACTCCAAGGCTTGTGTGTCTCCAGACTCATGTACTTTAAGGCTCTGTTCCACTGAAATGAACTTTCTATGCCATCATCCAACAGGGAAGTCATTTGTCTCCCACAATAATGAGTAATCATTGCTAGAGATGCACAAAGAATAAAATGAATCCCACAGAACACTGTGGAAGGCACTCTCTTACATTAAGAAGCATGTTGTACCGCAGTATCTGAAATACTTTCCAACTGATATACTATGGTAAAAGGTTGGCATCTTTTTGAAGTTAGTTTTGGGATCCTGAGTTGGTCACCCTATTAGACCATTGCAGGTGTCATTAGGGAAGGAACAGATGGGAAGGAAAGAAGCAGTCACTCAGGGAATTCCTCAATTTTTCACCATGTTATCCATGCTTCTAGCCTGGTTAAAAATTGTCAGCCCTGCAAATAAGCTCTCATTCTGTTTGGTCCTGTCCTCATGAGTGATTTGATGTCTTGAAAGAAAATGTGGGGCACCCCCTTTGAGCTGCAATGATGTCTCTAAATGGTCCTATACATCTTGCCACCTTACTGTTCTGTGTGAGAATGCAGCTCCCCCACCAAGTTGAAAGATGTTCTCTAATTTATAAACAAGTAGGGAGAACAGCAGGACAGCAGAGCTAGGTCAATTATAATAGCAAATGTGGATGAGCCACTATCCCCAGAGAAAACCTTCATTACACACCACTCAAAAAAATTTAAGATTCTGAAAAAACAAAATGACCGATTTAAATACTAACATCCTCACCTCTCTCTTTCTCCTCACTTAAGTGGGAAAACTATCTTCTTTGTAACTTCTGTCAGTTTTTATTCCATGAAAGTAAAATTCTAAACTGTCTATTAGTAGTTAGTTCATCCATCCATCTATCCATCCACCCATCTATCCACTCTGTACAATCTTGTAGGCACTGATCTGGGCCCTGAGGATATAATTGTGGGACATGATGAAAATGACTTCTATTCTTACAAAGATCACTTCTAAAGAGGAGGCAATTATAGTCAATAATGAAATAGGCTGTGGTAGGGATATGTCATGATATAAATACATGGCAGGGGCTCTTAACTCATATTTAGCTGATCAAATAAAACTTTATGGAAATAGCTAATGTCTAAATTGTTTCCCAAAGATGAGCTGGAATTCTCTAGGCCAACTACATATGTATGAGATTTCAGGGCAAGGTTAGGGGGTGCCTAGCGAATTTTGTAGTATAGGAAACATGAGGAAGACAACAAAGTACAGGGTTCGGGGAACAGAACACCTCCTGGTAGTTTTTATGCATCTCTTCAGACACACAGTCAAGGGTCCCAGAGAACTAGGTCATTTCCTTCTAAAACTTTTTTTTAAACAGCTATACTGAGATATAATTCACATACCATATAATTCACTGATTTAAAGTGTACAATTCAATGGCTTTTATTATATTTACAGAATTGTACAACCATCACCATAATCACTTTTAGAACATTTTGATCATTCCAAAAAGAAATCCTGTCCTCTTTAGCTGTCATTCCCTAAGGCAATCAGTTTTTAAACATGCAAGTGACCTTCAGAAGTAAAAAAAAAAGCATAACTGTCAATTGCCATCTGTTGTCCAGAAAATAAGCAGCCAGAAACCCAACTTGTGGAATCAAGAATGGCTTTCTAAGTCTTCTGTGATGGTGAAGTCTGTGTGTGTATATGTGTGTGGTGAGTAAGGGGCAGGGGAGAGAAGAGAGTTCTAAGAGACCTGAGAATAATGAGTCAGATGCTCCATTTTTAGCACAAAATAGGCTCATGAAAAAAGAGGCATTTATTTTCTAGAGCTGATCCTTTGAGAAAGGGGTTTTGTCTTTTGTTTGTTGGTCTGTATATTAAGCCAAAATCATGGAGTAGTTACGAGGGAGTTTGGAAAGCTTGAATAAGGACAGTTTTCCTATCCAAAACAACAGAACAAATGGCTGTCAAAACAAGAAGTAGAAGGGAAACATATTCAAAATTTAGAACTTGCCTATGGCTCAGGACTCCAGGATGCTGGGCCAAGGTGCGTAGGGTCAAGCTAACTAGAATTCCACATAGGTCTTGGAGAGGGTTCGCCAAACAAAATTAAGTATAGCTTAGTTTTACAGATGGTACTAGAGTAAGCTAAAGATATCAGTGAGAAATTCTAGGTCTTCCTGGTGTCTGAGTGGCAGTGACCAAATGGTCTAACTGTGGAAATAATTTCCCGCCTTCCTGGCCACGCTAGGACAGTTCCATAGAGTCTCAAGGAGAGGAGCATTTTAAAATTTCCCAAGTACCCCAAAGAGGGGGTATATAGTGAATAATTGACTGATATCACTTGAGAGGTCTCTGGTTGAAGAAAATAGAAATGTTTCTGGTTCTTGGGATAGGTACTGGTAACTAAAACTAATGGCTCATCTCAAGTGACTGGACACATTCTGATGGCCATGGATCAGACATCTTCCTCTAAGATAGGAAGATACAGAATTCCTCCTCATAAATTATATGTCCCTGCCAACCGAATCCTATTAGTTCAGTCTTTGAAGACTGAACTTAACTACAATTTCTTTATGAAAGCTTTACCCTAATTCATGGTAATATCTGCTTTCTACAAACTTGTAGCTCTTGACTATCCCACTTCTTTGCCACCAAGAGACTACTCTGTATTGCTCATTTTCCTCTGATACTCACAAACCAATTGTGACTCCTCAGATTGTAGTCCACTGCAACAGAACGTCCTGTGTAAATACTGGATTAACATAACTCACTGGAGGTTTAGAATCCTGGCTTTGAAGTCAGGATGACCTTCTTTTCGATTCTTAGATCTACTGTATCAGCAAACAGTTCAGTTTTACTCAATTCTACTAGTTTTCTAGTTCTATAGAATAGGTATGGTTATTTACTTTACTTTGGGTGTTGTGAGGATTCAATGTGACAGGATAGTATTGTCAAACGTTTCCCAGTGTTGGATATTTTCTTTCTCACTCCAGCCATTCCTCAAATCTAGGAACCAGGCCTGTTTTGCTCACTGCTTCAGAGAAGAGATACCATGAGAGAAAGCTGAGAAAACTAGAGTCTTCTGGTAACTTTTGAGTTTGAAAACCTTAGTAGAGAGGGTATTGGGAATGACTCAAGAAAAGATGAGAAAAAGTGAGATTTTCTCATTTCTGAACCAGAAAAAAAGTTGATCACACTTGAAAAGGGATGAAAGACAGATAGGGGGTGACAAAGTAGGCATTGGCCAGTTCCTACACCCTGCTTCATGAGCTGAGGCTAGAGAAGAGGGAAACAAAGATAGAGAAAAGTTTGTGATATCCATTGTATCCCAATGTTGGAAAGATCCCAGGAGGGGCAAAACTCTGAGTAACATCAACTAACTAGCATATTCTGGTATGAAGACCACAAACTGTTTTAAGTTTTCTCTGCCCTCATGTAATGCAAGAATAGAACCATTATCAAGAGTGGTATGTAGACAGCAGAAAGCATCTTTGGACATGAAAGAGCCTTGCAGACCAGAACTCAGGATATCTCACTAGTGATCTGTGATGACCAGGGATCATGAGATAATAGGCACCACAGTGGATATCAGTGGGATGAAGGTATCAAGTACCACATGGACATATTCCCTTTGTATAGGGTAAACCCTGAGGAAATTATTCTGGCTCTCCCAGCTGGTAGTTTAAGTTCTGTCACTCTGTTCCACTCTGGTGGAATGAGAGCTAAAATTAGCTATTAAATTGTTACACAAAAATAAGGATTCTATATCTTATATATTTGAGTTGTGGTTAAAATGTATACACATTACATGCCATAAAATGCTTGGGTATGTGATGAGTTCTCAATATTTTATTCATCGGGATCCCTGGGTGGCGCAGCGGTTTGGCGCCTGCCTTTGGCCCGGGGCGTGATCCTGGAGACCCAGGATCGAGTCCCACATCAGGCTCCCTGCATGGAGCCTGCTTCTCCCTCTGCCTAGGTCTCTGCCTATGTCTCTGCCTCTCTCTCTCTCTCTCTATCATAAATAAATAAAAAAATTAAAAAAAATATTTTATTCATCAATTAATCAATCACTGTTACAATGGTTACACAACACCTCTGGAGTGTAGACAGGAGGTCTGCAAGCTATGGCACATCAAATCTGTCTCACTCTCCATCTTTACAAACAACATTTTATTGAAACACAGTCATGCCCACTTTCTTTCACATTTTCTACAACTGCTTTTGAGCTACAACAGAGCTCAGTAGTTGTAACAGAGATCCTATGCCCCTCAAAACCTTTCGCCCCTTACAGAAAATGTTTGCCAGCTCCTGGTTTAGAGTCTTAATTGCTCATACATGGCAGCCCGGGTGGCTCAGCGGTTTAGCGCTGCCTTCAGCCCAGGACCTGATCCTGGAGACCTGGGATCGAATCCCTTGTCAGGCTCCCTGCACGGAGCCTGCTTCTCCCTCTGTCTGTGTCTCTGCCTCTCTCTCATCTCTCATGAATGAATAAGTAAATAAAAGTCTTAAAAAAATTGCTCACACATGGAATATAAGAAATAGTGAAAGGGATCATAAGTGAAGGGGGAACTGAGTGGGAAAAATTAGAGAGGGAGACAAACCATGAGAGATTTCTAACTCTGGGAAACAAACAAAGGGTTGTGGAAGGGGAGGTAGGCGGGGGGTTGGGGTGACTGGGTGATGGGCACTGAGGAGAGCACTTGACGGGATGAGCACTGGGTGCTATGCTATATGTTGGCAAATCGAACTTAAATAAAAACAAATGTAAAAAATTTTTTAAAAATAAAAGAAAAAGGATTTAAAAATAGGGTCTTAATTGTTTTAGGATAGAACACACAGATATATACACACACACAGTTGCATATACTGTATTAGTCATTAGGTTTCTTCAGAGAAAAGAACCAATAGGGTGTGTGTGTGTGTGTGTGTGTGTGTGTGTGTGTGTGTGATTAAGGAACTGGCTCATAAGATTATGGAGGCTGGCAAGGTCAAACTCTGCAGGGTTGGCAGGAGAGGCAGTCTGTTGACAGGATTCTTTTTTTTTTTTTGAGGGGGGGCAGGTCATTCCTTTTCTGTTAAGGCCTTTGACTGATTAGATGAGGCCCACCCACATTATGGAAGATGAACTGCTTTATTCACAGTCTACCGATTTAAATGTCAATCTCATCTAAAAATATATCTTCATAGGAACATCTAGAATAATGTTTGACCAAATATCCGGGTATCATGGCCCAGCCGAGTTGACACTTAAAATTAACCAACGTGGGTTAATGCATGCATGTGTGCACATGAACACCCCCACCTCCAGAAGAGCCCTATGTAAACCAGAAAGAGGGCACTCTACCATCTGTACTCCTTCTGACGATCCACTTAACTTCTTTTGGTTGGTTTGTAGTCAATCAGGAAAAGAGTACACGATCCTGCCTAGTACTCATTCCTCAGTGCTCTGACAAAGAATATATTTTTTACTACAAAGTTCAAATTTTCTTTAAGAGAATGAAATAAAGGTAAATGTTTCACATTTCACTCCCTGGTCTTTCTGTGTAGCACCAGCATGAAAGTTCTAAATCCAAACGGATTTTTATTTAAATCAGCTGGCATAAAAGATGATGCATTCCTTTTTTCTCTGTGGGAAAACCAGACGGGCCTAATTAATAAAATGTATCATATCAATCTTCAATTACATCTCAGTGGGGAAGGAGAAGAGTGCAGCCTGGAAGTCTTTAGGCCTTGGAGAATGATGTTTTAATTAAATAAATACGTTTTTATTTTTGTATTTAGGAAACAGCTTTATAAACAATGTGTCGGGGTTTGATTTTAAGGGACAAGGCCAAAATGTAAAAATCTTTTTAAAGAACATGCTATATTCCTCTTAGGTTTGTAAAAATAGGTCCAGCCATACATGCCCTATCTCTCTCACAGGATTAGTATGAAAGGCAAATGATATCTCAGGGAAGTTTTTGAAAATGGTAAAAGCCTATACAGAGGATGATAAAGCAAGCGGTCAGAACACTCCAGCTTGCTATAGTTTAGATTTGAATATTAGTACCCAAGAAGTTAAAAAAAATCTTCTGTGAATGGCTGAATACCAAGGCAAAGCAAAAGCAGGGAGATGTAATTAAACAGAATGCAGAACCCTACCACGCTCACCTAACCTCTCAGATCCAGGAGTCAGCATTTCCTCTGAAAATTACAGTGACCTGGGTGAAAAGGTGAGTCCTGCAGTTTGGACACCAAAGCTCCCACTGCTGGAAAACTTTAATGAGACAACATATTGCAACCTTAGCTGATGTTATATTTTACCAGAAAACCACAGAACCTCAGAGACCTTAGAGTTCATAAAGTCCAGGTTATAATTGCAAATGTCTCTGGGGATGAGGCAAGGAATGTGAGCAAAATATGTCAGAAGTCACGTAAGTGCAGGGATTCAGCCTCATTGTTGGGAAGACAGTAAGGAATGGTGGGGAATGGGGAGAGTAAGAAGCCACTCGTCCTCCCCCCCTCCCTCATCCTTTCTGAAGTCAGCAGCTCTATTTGGAGATTCTCAACTCTTGCCATGTTGAAATAAGGGTCCAGAAAAGATTTGGAACCTCCCCAATTTTCAAATACTGGCAGTTACTTTGAATTTTAAAAACCACAAACCTCCCCCCACATAATCCATGTTAAACCAAACATTGACAAGCTGCCAATTGCAATTTTTTAAAATAAATAAGTCACGGGGAAGTAATATACAGCATAGTGACTACACTTAATAATACTGCACTGTATATTTAGAAGTTGCTAAGAGAGTAGATCTTCTTTTTTAAGATTTTATTTATTTGAGAGAGAGCATGTGTGAGACAGCATGAGCAGGGGGAGGGGCAGAAGGGAGATAGAGAAGCAGACTCCCCCACTGAGGAGAGCCTGATGCCCTGGGGCGATCCCAGGACCATGTGACCATGACCTGAGTCAAAGACAGACACTTAACAGACTGAGCCACTGAGATGCCTCAGAAGAGTAGATCTTAAAAGTTCTTATCACAAGAAAAATAAGTTCTAGCTATGTAGGGTGACAGATGTTAACTAGACTTACTGTGGTGATTTTGTGATATATACACATATGAATCATGTTGTATGGTTGAAACTAATATAATGCTATATATCAATTATACCTCATTGAAAAATTGCAATTTCTGATAGTCTGTCCTTCTGATTTTCGTGACATGAAATAAGAGCAGAGACAAGTGACCAGGCAGGGGCAACCAGTCAGTCAGTGGCCAGGTGTTCCTACCTCTAAACCATTTCCTTGTCATCACTACACTGTGCTGGCAGATGCACTGATGTTCCCAACATTTTGATGATTCAATGTAGATGTTTAACTGCCTCCAAACCTTCCTGAGGTTGAGAATATTTTTTCACTCTCATTTCCATCTTCCTACCCATTTCTCAAGATAGAAATGAAACTATCGTGGAAGATCCTAAAGGTGATTTTGAGTTTAGATTCATGCACTTCTTTTTTTTTTCTTTTTTTGCCTTCAAAGAAAAGGTCTCACATATTTATTATGGAACCAACCTACTGATGCAGAAGCAAGGTGACAGAAAAACTACTTCCCCCAATAAAATAAATCTATTGTTCAGGTAGTAGTAGTGTTTACAGAGTGATAGGATAGGAGTACGTGATCTTCATGCATTATAAATACGCAGGCCATCTCACATGTGATCCCTTTTAGACCAGTTTGGTTCTTCTCCAATGTCTCCTCTTGGAGGTGTATCTGATTTTATTACCAGTTTTCATCCAAATCCACTGGGGAAAGGGATGATTCTGCTTTTGTTTCTTGGTCAGGAATCGCTTGATCCTGAAAGTCTCATGAAGAGACATGGTGAGGAACAGTAAACCTCATACACCACAATGGCAACGAAAAGGAAGAGAGATGCATACATTTCTTTGCTCAAGTCTGGGGATGTAGGATGCACCAGTCTCTTTTTCTCCAGGTTGTCAGAACATGTAACAAGATTTCCTGCCTTCCTTATTGCCATGGTCAGAAATACTAGCCCTGAACTTGCTTGTTCCCTCAGTATCTCTTTTCATGGATTTTGTCAGAAGAATTCAAATTTTATGTAGTAACTGGACTCAGGTTTCAAAAACAACTTGGGTAGAACAAGTAAAATCTCTGAAAGGGAGTATCAGAGTTATGGTGAATAAGGTAGATGAAGCTTAGGTCTACTGGAAGCCATGTTTCATTAAAACAGTAAATTATTCCTTTAATTGCTGCCCCCCACACCACCCACCCACCTGGCTAACTGGCTATCACTACACACACTTGTGCCTCAGCCTGCTTTGTGACAACAACACTTCACCAAGATCTGGATGAAAGGAGGTGACTATGCTGAGCATGGTATCTGGCATGTGGTTGGCACTTGGTAACTGCTGGTTGAGCCTGAGGATACAGCATACTCAGAACCGCACATATTATAAATCATGTCTTTGGACATGTACATGCAAGCATGATAGGCTCAAGTTTCTTTTTAAATCAACCATTTTAACCCTTTCAAAAATATCTCCCTCTGATTTTGCCTTAACATCACACACTAAACAACACTGAGCGATTTAAAAGCATTTCTTGTATAACAGCAGAAGCAAACTAGGCAGGATTAGAAATGGGTCCAAAGAAACTCTCGAATGCTATGATATCTGTGATTTGCTTCTAAATAACATGGGGATGGGAAAGTGAAGTAAGGATTGGCTACGAGTTGATAATTGTTGAAGTCGAGTGATAGGTACACAGAGGCTCATACCATTGTCTCTTCTGTATATATTTACATTTTTCTGTAATAAAAGGCAAAAATATAAGCTCAAAAATAATAGAGTCAAATCTTCAAATATTTCAAAATTTACTATTTTTTCACCCTCTATGTCATGGTGTTCATATAAGAATGGCAAATACTTGTGCCACATATCCCCACTTGGTCACCCATGGCAAACATTAACAGTCAATCATGAGACTTCTCATCTCCTGACTCTCAGCAGCTACTATCAATTAGTGGAAGTTGGTAGAATAAAAGAAAACTCTTTACTACCAATGACTTAAAACAAGGAAGGTCATTAGTGTACTTAACTGAATTTGTTTTTCTTTTTTGAGGATCTTGTTGAGTCTTGGCACAATTAGTGGTTAAGAGGGCAGATAATACTGATATTTCAGGAAATTGGGCTAAATAGAATTTTCTTTTTTCCGCATCAAACACCTAATTTGATTTCTATACAGCAACAGATCTAGTTAGCTAGTCACAAGCTGAAATTCCAGCATATTAATGTGAATGCCACACATCAAAATTTCCTTTTCATCATTATATATGAACAATCTCCCCTTTTATATTCTAATGCAGCTCATGCAATTTTGATGTGTGTTTTTATCTGACTTGCATTATCTACTTGGATGATGAGAAGTAGAGGAACTCAAGACTGATATGTACTTATTTTAATACTTAGTTCTTGTCCAGCCAATCTCACACACACAGATGCTCAGGCATGTGCTGCTTCTGTTTCTGAGACCCACAGACTAGAAGCTGGTAGACTGCAGCCCATTGGCTAAATTTGACCAGACATCTATGTTTGTATGGCACACAAGTGAAGAATGGAGTTTACATTTTTAAATGGTTAAAATGAAATTGAAAGGAGAGTAATATGTCATGACACAAAAATGAAATTCAGGTATTGCTGTCCAAAAATAAAGCTTTACTGCAACACAGTTACTCTCATTTGTTTGTGTATTTACTATGACCGTTTTCAAGCTACAGTGGGAAAGTTGAGTAACTATGACACAGACAGCGTGGCCCGCTGAGCCTAGAATATTTACTTACCTGACCCTTTACAGGAAAAAAGTTTCCTGACCCATATTTCAGTTCAAGTATTTATATTAGGACTTTGTGCAATGATGAAAATTGTATCTGTGTGGTCCAGTAGTCACATGTAGCTACTGAGCACTTGAAATGTGCTTCGTGTGCCTGAGGAGCTGAATTTTTAATTTTATTTAATTGTACTTATTTTATTTTATTTTTTTTTATTTTTATTTATTTATTTATGATAGTCACAGAGAGAGAGACAGAGAGAGAGAGACAGGCAGAGGGAGAAGCAGGCTCCATGCACCGGGAGCCCGATGTGGGATTCGGATTCGATCCCGGGTCTCCGGGATCACGCCCTGGGCCAAAGGCAGGCACCAAACCGCTGCGCCACCCAGGGATCCCAATTGTACTTATTTTAAAGTTAAGTAGCCACATGGACTTAGCGGACACTACAGTTCTTATCTATCCATAATGGCAATTTGGGTCTCATTTTGACCTACAAAGATTATAGTATCCTGCCATCTCCTTAACCTTCTGACTTTATCACTCACCCTATTTTCCCCCCATACAACTGACCTTCAGTTACGAAATGCAGTGCACCATTCTTGATACTCCTTTTCCTTGGCATTTCTTCCACTTGAAACCAATGATTTTCTCCTTCCTGTGCTTCTGAAATTTCTTCCTATCTCTACTTATTGTGGGCTCTTCTTCTTCTTAAAAAAGTAGGCATTCACTAACGGCTTGGCCATGTCTTCTATTTATAATTGTTTTACTGACAATAACTTCTACTCTTGAGGCACCAGCTGTAATGACTAAGCAGATGGCTTTCATATCTGAGTGGTGTTCCCACAAGTCTGCCTGCTATATGTCTCTATTTAAACAACTCACCAGCGCACAAGCTCAAGCTCATTTTTGGCTACCCCTTATCCATCTCCCTGAGCACACCATATTTTCTTAACTTTCCAGAAAGACTTCCAGTTGCAAGGCTCACATGCTTGGGGTCACCCTGTTGTACTCCCTCCTGCAGTCCCATCTTCCTTCAAGGAGTTGCCATACTCTATATATTCTCCTCCCTCCCATCCATTCCTCCTCTCTGCCCACTGTTGTTTGAGCATGATCTATTTCTTCTCATCACAACTTTTAAATTATCAAATGAAACAGTGTGTTAAGAGCAAGGACTCAAGCCAGGACAGCTGGGTTTGAATTTTAGCTCTACTCTTTTCTTTACTAGCTCTGTGACCTTAGGTAAGTTACTTAAACTCTCTGTTCGTTGGTTCCCTTACCTGCAGAATAGGGCTAATATGGTAGTTCCTTCATAAGAGCACACAGTATGAGGATCGAATGGCTACATATTTGCAAAACAATCTACCTATCTTGTAGGCTCTATGCCCAGCACATCGCCCAGTACAAGGGCTTGAACTCACAACCCAAGATCAAGACCTGAGCTGAGATCAAGAGTCAGATGCTTAACTGACTGAGCCAGGCAGGCGCTCTTCAAAATTCCCTATTTTTTTAAATGTAAGAATTATGTTTTGAGAATGATAACTAGCTATTTGATACAATAAAAGGGGGGATTATCTTTTGGCAATCTTTTACCAAGTTATCATAGATGACTACAAGCAATGAGCCAAATTCCACATCCAGTTTGCTTCTCTAAGCTGCCATAAATAACAGCAAATGTTTAGTGCCTCCTCCAGATAGTTCTGGTTATTGGGATAAATAGACTTTCACTGATAACTATTTCTGTGCTTAAGACACAGAACTGATTTGAATTGTCTCTTGTGTTTGAATCATTTTCCCACCCTCTTTCCTGCTTGCTGCTTCTCTATTCAGAATCTCTCCTACACATCAGGTTGGAATATGCTTTCCAGAAACAGCTCTGATGACATCATCTGACTGCCAACAGAGAGGAGGAAACTCCACATTTTCAGTCTGCACGGTCAGGTCTTCCATGTCCTATCTCATTCAGTATCATTCTTTTCTTATGATCCAGAGACTAGGCTTCCTACTTCCATCTTCTTGGAGATCCAAATTCCACTCTTTTCCATGACCGACTCCAATGCCACCTTTGCCACAACTCTGTCCCCAAATTTTCTTGCCTTGTCTGAGCTTCCTAAATATATTATTGGTCCCCCCTATTCCTTTCTGGTATGGTGACTGTGACTGCTTTTTCTGAACAATTTCTTTCTTTGGTACGGTGGCTGGGATTTCCAGTTTTGTGAATTCCACACTGCCTTGCATAGGGAAGGTGATACATCTATAAACGTGTGTCACTTCATCCCAAACAAGCCTGAGGAGAGCTATCACTCAATAAAGATTTGAATACCAAATATCTATTTGTGCCAGAACTGTGCTAACAATAGCAAACCTTTCAAAATAATTATCAACACAATTCAAGGCTGAAACATTCTGTAGTGAGGAGTTGAGTGTATGAGTGTGCGTGTGTGCATGCTGGGGGCACTGGGAAGGGCTGGGAGGGGATGTCAGCAGAATTTTTCAAGCTTCCTATAGTGGCTGAATCACTCTCTTCTGGTCACTAATGTGCTGAAATGCACATCCGGGAATTAGTCTTGTAATGATGATGGTTATCACCTTTCTTCCCTCTGTTAGGCAGCAAAACGGTGATCAGGTTGGGATGGGTAGGACCCAAAGTCCCCAGCGCTAAGTGAATGACATATTTCTCCTGTGCTGGACCAGTCTTGAAGCTCGTATCAGCACAACCTGTCAGCAAATAGCGATTTATGACACACACTGATGATGCAGAGGGAACGGAGGGTCACTGAATGAAAGTGTTATATATTCTCCTGGCTGGGGCTGCCTGTTTTACCAGACACATTATCTCTGTCTTCTTCAATGCGCAGCTTTGATAACAGTGACATTTTGGGTCCATTCTAAGTTGAGGGAAGAGAGAGCTATTCAGTTCAGTGAAATAATGCCAGCACAAGTTGGATTTTCTACCTCCAATAAACAGCCCACCACCCTCTCTTTGTTCTGTTTCATGATCATTGCTAAATGGTGTTTAAAGAGGAAAAGAAAACAACATGGAATGAAAAGATGGAAAGCAAGGAAAGTTTGTTCCTATGTCTTTTTAATTCTGACTTCCAGATTTCCTCAATCCAGATCTGAGGCTGTTCTGTAGTCCCTGAGACCCAATCCCACCTGCCCCACACCCTGGGGTACTCAAATATTAACTCTTCTTGCTAGGTAGGGGGATAAGGTGGGAGAACATGGCAAGATGCCACAGCCACGTAAGGTGCTACATTGTGTGGGTTTCCTGAAATCTCATCTCTGTGTTCCTTGGCCTCTGGGCATCCCTGCCTTTCCTATTAATCTGCCTTCTCTCTTTGTCACAGGAACACATTTCTCTAAATCCATTATTCCTCTGTGAGCCAGCTCCTAGGAAACTGTTGCATTGTCTGGGGAGGTGTGAGCACATCTGGAGCTGCTGATTGCTGGAGCAGGTATCTCTGATGGACGGTCCCTGCAAAGAGCTGCCTGGAGTGTGGGATATCTTTAAAAATGGGACTGCCCCCAGAAGGAACCAGACACGTTAATAAATCACAGCCACAGTTGTTAAATCCTGACAGAGGTTCACAATGAGAAGAAGAAATGGTCAGTTTTAAGGACTGGTCCTGGGAAGTCCTTCAGATCAAATTCCCTAAAGCATAGCTAAGCAGAGATTTAAGAAAAGCCATCCCCACTTACTCAGAGGAGTTAATTAAATTTGTTAATCTCGAAGCACCGTGCTTATATCGCTCAGTGAATCTAAAGCAAATTGAGTGATCAGCTAGTGCTTTGTCCCCTGGACACTCATAAACCCGTTAGCAACTGGGTAAGCTTTGTGTCAAGAACGGTGGCTGCTGTGTGTTCAGCAGGGATGCTGTTTCAGGATGAAGACAGCTGAGGACCGCTGGTATTTAAGATACTAGCCTGCGTAGACAGACTATCAGCATTCTCCTGACAAATGAGGCAGTGTCCGTGCTAAATACACCAGCAACTTTGGCTTCTGTGAGGGCCGGCAGGCAAATGAGGACAAAGGTAGGAGTAAAGTTCCCTTGCAGATTATCATAATCCTGATTTTCTCTGGGTATATGCCTTATGGAGATGCTGAGAGAAGAGTTCATCATAGGAGGAGTAGTCAAGACTAGCGGTCCTTGGATTCAGACAAGCCTGGGTCCAAATGGCAGCTGAGCCATTTACTTACAGCATGACCTTAAAAAGCTCCTTCAGCTCGCAGTGTTCTTATCAGTGAAATTGGGATACAAATGGTGCCTCTGAGAATTGTTTTAAAGATGCAGTGTTTCGTACGGTGCTTAGTGTATAGTGGCCACTATTCTTAGCAATTCGTGGAAGAGTAATCTTCTTTCTAAAGTGTTTTTCAGGGGATCCCTGGGTGGCTCAGCAGTTTAGCACCCACTCCTGGCCCAGGGCGTGATCCTGGAGTCCTGGATCATCTTGCATCAGGCTCCCTGCATGGAGCCTGCTTCTCCCTCTGCCTATGTCTCTGCCTCTGTGTCTCTCATGAATAAATAAATAAAATCTTTAAAAAAATAGTGTTTTTCATCCATGTGGAAGAAAAGATGTGCAAGTTAAGCCTCATGGCATAAAAGAACATCAGCCCAGCTTGACTTCACTTTCGTGAGCATCCATTAAGTAGCTAATGTGGAAACTGGTTACTGCCAGACACTAAAGTCAATGACAATATCCCTGTTGTCTCCCCAGCTGTACTAGAAACTTCTTGACAAGGGACATATGCACCATGGAAACAAGAGGGTTCCAAGGCAGCACGCAAGCAGGCTGGCAGTTCGGTAGACATGGAAATACCAAAATTCCTAGGAGCTACACAACCAAGCACAAAGATATTCATAGGGAGTGCTAATGGCTTTTTCCTCTCCAACCATGCCACAGCATGCTTGGTCAAATGTTTGGGAAACCACAAATATGTTCTTTGTGACAACATACCCAACTCGGCTTCCCTGTAAGGAAGAAGCAGAAGAAACAAAGAGGATTCATGGACAGAAGAACAACAGTGACTTGCTGGCTCATACCTCACACCCTTGGTGTCCTCTCTACTGTCTTCCATCTCTCCGTTTTCATTGCTGTTCACAGGTGGAGCTCTAACTTGTCTCTACTACATTTGCCCTTGGCCGAGTAGCCCAATCCAGTTCTGATGCAGCCCCTCACCTCACTCTGGCGTGTTAGGGTGGTTGTCTCCACTGCAGCACCCACTTCCTGCAGCACATGGCCTTTGCTTTAATGGCTTTTTAAAATTCCACTTGCAGCGTTTGACCATGTTTCTCTTTTGAGAAACATTTTTTCTTTTCTGGCTTCTGTAACTTAACTCCTCTGTCAGCTCCTTTTAAGTGTATGTATGTCTTTTTTCACCCTTTGTTCTTCTCCGGAGATGTCATCCACTGCAGCCCCGCCTTCTCTCTTCTGCCCTTCTGTTCTATTGCTTACTGAGTATTTTTATTCATCTGACCCTCTGTTCCTTCAAAGAAAACTAAAAACTGAAGTTATTCCACTTTAAGCCCTAACCATCCCCAATCTTCTTATTTCTCTTAGAACATTCTGATAACTCTTTTAAGCTTTACACCTTAGAATGATATTATTCATTCGATATGATTACTAGGTCCCAGACACTGGTTAGTGTGAATGAGGCATGAACTGGCTCTGTCTCTCTCTGGCCCACTAGGAGGGAAAAGAACGTTTCAGTATGGACACACACACAAACATAATTGCAATGATCGTATTAAAGACTGGAACTAGTTTGAGGCTTCAGAGTAGCTGTACAGGAGGAAATGATGTCTAAACTCAGACTCAGGGGCACCTGGGTGGCTCAGTTGTTGAGCATCTACCTTTGGCTCAGGTTGTGAGTCTTAACTTAGGTGTGTATGAGCCCAAAGCTGATACTTGTGCAGGTGTTTTGGTGCTTCGTAAGTGGCTGGCTTTGTTCTTGTTAATTTTCAAGGAGTTGGCTTTTTTGGTTGAGTAAAGACATTTGGACCCATGTCAGGCATGATGAAATATGTTCTGAAGAGGTTCTATAATTTAGCAAAATATAATTCTGTCCATATGATTGCCTGTCTCCTTTCTTAGGGTTAACTGCACCAGCTGGTTCTGATTAATTCTCCTTTGTTTATCTTGCATTCAACAAGTATTTAGTGAAAAACTATTATGTGTTAGGCACTGTGTTAGACACTCTTGGTAAAAAAGAAAGTAGGGCAGCCCCGGTGGCGCAGCGGTTTAGTGCCGCCTGCAGCCCAGGGTGTGATCCTGGAGACCCGGGATCGAGTCCCGCGTTGGGCTCCCTGCGTGGAGCCTGCTTCTCTCTCTGCCTGTGTCTCTGCCTCTCTTTTGCTCTCTCTGAATGAATAAATAAATAAATAAATCTTAAAAAAAAAAAAAAAAAAAGAAAGTAGCCCTGCCTTTATGGTGCTTTTGGCTCACCAAAAGGGGGATACAAAGATGAGTAAAACATGCCTAAAAGTGAATGTGTAAGAGGAAATAGAAGTAAATGCTATGGAGGAGAAATGTAGGGGCTGTAAAAGTTTAGGACACAGGGTGGAGTATAAGGAGGGGATGCTTAAGCTCAGTACGGAATTTAGTTAGGCAAAAGGAAGGGAATCTTGAAGTACTCAGTAGGAAGATCTGTGTCTGTTTCATGAGCTCACATGGCTTATTGAGTCAATCAAACCTTACAGAATGAAGATATTCAGGTATTTCCTACAGTCCCCTGTGGTTCCTTTACTAGATGTAAACTTCTCTATATACTGGGCAGAAATACTTTTGAGACTTGTGCTTAACTGTCATTCACTCAGATGCCCCCACTCCCTGCTATCAGGGAAACACAAATAGAATTGTGCCTTTTCTTTCTATATTTTATCACAGGCTTTGGCACTTATCGCCTGCACTGAAATGTGTCAATTGTTTTAATACCTTTTGACTTTTTGGGATTCTAAATTAAACCTATGTAAATGTGTGCTGTGAGGAGGATGCCCAGGGAAGGGAAGGACTTTAAACACCCATTAATCCACCACGTGCATGTGTACATTCTGTGTCAATGCTTTAGAGACACTTGGCATTGATAATGCACCCCAAGTCATTAAGTGTTGTCGAGAGTAAAACTAAGCTTCCCCCAGTCCATGACCCCCGATACCTCAAAGCCACAGAGACCCCAGCCTGTGCTGGTCAAATGATGTCCTCTCTTTTCACAGTTGGACATGCTGGTTTCTTCCTTCATCTCCCATTAGTTTTTTGCCTAGTACTTTAACATTCCATGCCCATGTCTTGGTCACTGTGCCAAAACTAAAAAGTAGTTATGGTATAGCCTGAAGATACTGCCTTTTTGGCAGAAGCTGAAAAGATTTCTGCATTTATGCAGTTTGACTTTGGAGAACAGGAGTGAAACAAAAGTCAACAACTTTTTCTCTTTTACTATTCCAGCATAAGTGTTTGCTATAGAGTTCTTTGTTGCTACTGGCCCACACTTGAAGCTATTCAACATGTACACTTGTACAGATGCCTTCCAAAATTTTATTTTAGGAATTTCCATGGGCCCATCCCATCCTATGAGAAAACATAGCATTTTATTTCTCAATGGGAAGGGATCTACCAACTTACAACTTAAGTGTTTCATGTCATTATAACTGTGGTGCTGCATCTGTTTCTGACACCTGTTTTTGACTGACATTTCACAATTTTCTTTTTTTAAAATTACATATTCTTGAATAAATCGGCAACGTGTGTCACATTTGATCCTCAGTAAGTAAAGTCCTGGGAAATGTACCAGAGAGAAAATGCACCTAGCTTTTCACTCTTTTCATATATACTTTAAGCAGGTTTTCATTAAATCCAGTTGCAGGAAACATGTTATTTTAGCTACAGTGAACTCCTTCATTATGCAAGCCCTCAATTAAATAAAAGCCTGCTGAGATTATATTTTCACCCTCGTGACAGCATTTGCTTTGGCTACTTTATTTGAGGCAATCCATTTTCAGGTGGACAGCTTAGAACTAGAATATTTTTCATCAGTAATCCCAAATTGAGAAATAAATCAAGAACATGGATAACAGTCAAACATTAAAAACATCACTGCAATGATTAATATTGTAGTGCTTCCTTTATTTTATGATTATGTTTGCTCTCCCCCATCATCTATAGGTTAAAATCCAAATTTATTACCATGGCATTCAATTCTTTGCATCATCCATTCCTAGCGCATCCCTCCAGCACAGTCTCTGATTGTTCCTTGTCCCAAATGCTCTGTTGACATTATCATCACACTTCTCTCATACCATCCAAGTACTTTCATGTCTCCATGCTCTACCAAGTGCTGCTACCTCACCCTGTTGGATGGCTCTCACCTCTTTCTAGTGACTTCTTATCATCTTTGAGACCCAGGACAGTCCATCTGTGTTGTTTTGGTACCTTTTAGATAGGCCTATTATAAAACTGGCTTTCACATTTAGTAGGTGATGTATTCATTGAGTTGGGGACTATTATTTATTCATCTTTGCATTCTGAATATCCAGGCATATGTTAACTTGGTTGAGAGAATGAAGTACAGGACTCTAAAACACCAAAAGCCTTCTGAAACCTAAAGAGTGCATTTCAACCTGGATTTTCTTACTTAATGGTGTTAGCACACCCATTTTGCAAATGGGAAAACAGAAAGCCAGAGAGGGCAAATCCCTGGTCAAAGTGGCAGGCTCATGACTGTCTTAGTCTAATGTGAAGATTCTAATAGTTATAGCAGGCTGGCATGTGAGCAGAATATAAGGTATGGATTAAAAGTTTTAAGAGGTGGTCTAGTACCAAGAAGTATCCAGGCCTGGAAATCGGGATATTTCATTTCCAGTACTGAGCACTCCTCTTCGCTGTGGGACTTGAGGTAGGCCACTCTCTCTATCTGGGCCTGGACTTGCCTGTTCAAAACATGACAGGACTGGACCTGGTAGTTTCCATGGGCCACTTGCATCTTCAACTCATATGTATTCTCTGTCCTGAATGGTTCCTATTTATAGCCTACAGAATGTTTGTCAAGAAGAAACCAGCTTCACACTGAACAACTCCTAATTCCAGATTAAATATGTGTGGCAATACTAAAAACAAAAAATCTTAGCGCTTGCTCTGTAATTTATCTTAGGGAAGGAATTTTCTTTGGGAAAATACTTTGATATGAAATTGAGGGAAAGACAAGACCTCAAGGGTGCAGGTCCATAGGACCTTGAGTTACCAAGAGTATAATTAAACTGATCAATAGGCATCAGTATTCAGAGAGTTGGGTGTGGGGAGTAGAGGGTAGAGAGAGCAGAAAGAAGGAAAGAGAGGGAGAAAGCAGATAGAAGGAAGATAGAGACACCATGAGATGTGGTCTGGGGACTTTTGGGAAAAAGAATATTCACGTATTATTGAATTTTAGTGTGTTTTGCTTTCTTAAAATTTTGGTAAAATCTGTACATACCAGAGCCATGTATGAGTAGTATTTTTTGTGAAAATTAAATGAAAAATGTTGAGATCCAAATTTAAATCACACAGATTATGTGTGTTATGACACAGAAAACTTAAGCAGGATGGGGAGATGCCCTTTCGGAATATGTGGTATGCAGGTCATGCATTGCTCAAGGGTGACAAACGTGCATGCATATGTGGAGGGGCAATTCAAATCCTAGGCATCATAAGTTTGTGCACTTAAAATTTTCCAATACATGGCAGTAAGTGTTTTGTCCTAAAAAAAAAAAAAAAAATCACCATATTAGGGGCAGCCCAGGTGGCTCAGCGGTTTAGCACCGCCTTTGGCCCAGGGTGTGATCCTGGAGGCCCGGGATCGAGTCCCACATCGGGTTCCCGCCATGGAGCCTGCTTCTCCCTCTGCCTGTCTCTCTCTCTCTCTCTCTCTCTCTGTGTCTCTCATGAATGAATGAATGAATGAATGAATGAATGAATGAATAAATAAATAAATAAATAAATAAATAAATAACACTGTTAAAAAAATCACCATATTATGACAATTTTCTGACAGATGAATGTGACATGAAGAAGGGGCACCTTTTTCTAATCTGCACAACACTGTATGGTCCATTGGTGGTACTCAGTCTTAAACCAAATATATTCATAGAATAGGAGTTCAAAATCAGAGGTGATCAGAGGGCATCGGGACACTTGGCAGGACCTTAGGATGGACATTACATTTTGCTTAGGCTGTCAAAAGGAGTTTTTGCAATAATCGTTCTTAGGTAGATATTACAGATATTACATTAATTTTAGCACACTTCCAAGTAGCATATTGACAAAGCGGTACTAGATACATCAACAGAAATTTTCTACACTGTTCTTAGTATACATACATATTTGCTTCAACTTTTACATGAATAAGAGCTAGAAGAAAAATTGGTGTGTCCAACATGGCACTGGCATTCCACAGAATTATCCAGGGGTGTGATCAAGGCTGTAACATGGAAATTGTGGGTTGCCCAGGTGTGGAAGATACTTCAGTGTCTTTCTCCCGTCCCCAATTAAAATGTGAATAGGGCATAACAGCTCCCTCTGTGCTTTTTCTGCATTTGGAGGACAGAGAAAGAATTCTCAATTGCTTGCATACATTTTCCTTTTACTGCTTGGTTTACAAGCAATCATATCACCCCACACAAACTATAATTTCCTCTTTGTTATCTTTGCTTCCTTCAGACAAACATGATTCACTGAAGAAATAATAATGAACCATTACCTTTGATGTAACGGCTGCCTGCACTGTCAAGATGGGAGTGTGCCAAGACTGGAGATTAATGCAGTATTAAGGAAGGCAATGTAAATTCCACTTCTGGATGATGTGAGCATCCTGCAGTCTACTGTTTACTTTTCATATACTTATCTAAAACCTTGGGCTATTCTTTGTTTTTTGGCACCGTAGTATATAGAAACCAAACTATTAGAAGGTCAGCTGTAAACTATTATCTAATAGTTACTGTAAGAACTTCCTCAATTCCAGTAATTGTTATAATCATTAGTTTCTTTATTCACTCACTCATTCACCCATCCTTCCATCTCTCCACCTACTCACTTATTCAGCAAACATTTATTGATTATCCGCTAATGGGCAAGGCAAGGTTTCAGTTTGTAATACTCAGAACATGCACAGCAATGAGGGCACATGATATAGGACCTGTCCTTTTGGAACTCAGTGCTCAACCTTGGCTACACTCTGGAATCATCAGGCATGTTCTAAACAAGACCAACATTTAAGCGGCACCTCTAGAGAATCTGATTTAATTTTTCTGGGATGGCAAATAGGAGTCAGGATTATTTTTTTGAACTTCTCAGGTGGTTTTAATATGAAGCAAAGGCTGAAGATCACTGGTTTAGAGTTTACAACTCAGGCAGACAAAGAATAAATAAGTGAACCAAATAATAACAATTACATGAAACAAAAGGCCGTGAAGAGTGGTGCTTTATGCTTTCTGATTAGTTCTAACAAATCTCCATTCTGAGATAAAGGTCAAGGGTTGGTAGACTGTGACTGAAAAGTAAATTTTGTTGATCTGTGTTTTCTTACATTTTTTCCATGGTGGGGTTGTGTTTGTAATAGACATTTCCCTTGTGGTAGATTTTCAGTGAGGCAATGGACAGAAAGCTAAACCTTCAGCTTTTTTTTTACTGTGTCAAGTTACTTTTCCTGATCAGAAAATCTGAAAGCCTTCTTAAATGAATCCAGTTGAAGGCATGAGAAATAGAATATGGACATTGAAATTTCTTTTGTCCCCTGAGAGCAGATTCCTTTTTAAAAAATTAATTAAGGGCAGCCCAGGTGGCTCAGCGGTTTAGCGCTGCCTTCAGCCCAGGGCCTGATCCTAGAGACGGGGGATGGAGTCCCACATCAGGCTCCCTGTGTGGAGCCTGCTTCTCCCTCTGCCTGTGTCTCTGTCTCTCTGTCTCTGTGTGTGTGTCATGAATAAATAAAATCTTTACAAAAAATAAAAATAAAATAATTAATTTGAGAGAGAGAGAGAAGAGGCAGAGGGTAAGAATCTTCAAGCAGACTCCCTGCTGAGTGGGGAGTCTGATGTGGGGCTCGATCTCACAACCCATAAGATCATTACCTGAGCCAAAACCAAGAGTCGGATGCTTAACCAACTAAGTCACCCAGGCATCCCAAGAGAGCAGATTCCTTTTGCATGGTAGTATGGTTTAGCAGGAAGAGTATAAAGTCAGGCAAAAGTGGGATTGTTTTTTCTGGCTCCCTGAACACCTTTGTATAAGACCCTTGCATTGCTGTGAGTTTCTAGTCCCTTATCCATAAACTGGGGATGATTATGGAGTTCCCTCTCAGAGGTGCTTCTGATGTGAAGACTAAATGAGATAAGACACACAAAGGAGCTAGGCTGGTTCTAGGCATAGGAATGTGCTCTATCAAAGCTGATCCCTTAGCTTGGGTATTCAAGGTTTCGCCTTACAGACAATAAGTTCCATGAGGGCAAAGATCATATCTGTCTTGGTCCTCATGATATCCCTAGCACCTATGTCCAATGCACAGCAGGCATTTGAATATTTGTAGAAGGAATAAATTCATGTGAGTTATAGTTATGTAGCCTAGTAGGTCCAGGTAGAAACCTAGAGAGTGAAGTATCCAGATTCTAGTAGCAAATGTCATCTCAGAAACTCCTGAATGAGTTCAACTTGGGAAACAGCACCCTAAGCCTGCTTCCCATTGTCCTGTTTAAAGGTGGTATCCCCAGATCTTAGCAAGTTTTTCTGCTGGGATTTGGAAGTGTTGGCCAACCTGAAGGATCAACATTGCTCAAGGCTAATGCCCTTCAACTCCCTCTTAGGGCTACTCCAGAGAACACACAGAAATAGCATTTCAACCCATGTGCTATTCACCTATTAGACCTCATTAGCAGTCTCTGGTCAGGTGATGCCAGCCCTTTGAAAAATACTGCTGAGGTTTGCTTTTCACAGCCACAGGGGTGTCTAACTATTATTACCAAAGAGAATTAATTCTACTAGAAAAATCACAGCAACTACTCTGTCTTACAGGTTCATCAGGGCTGGAAAAGGGTTGCCGGTAAGAGGCAAGTGTTCAATGACAGCAACCTATGGTGATGAGATAAAAATCCACATAAGCCATGTGAAAAATAGGGACCCATTCTGGCCTTCAGCAAAAAGGAAACACTAGACCTTAAAAGAGAGCAATTTAATGGAAGAGCGAAACCTTTATGAATATAAAAAATAAGGGGCAAGGTCTAGTATGATACAAAAGAGTTAATGTGAAAAATTAAAAAAGAAACCTCATTAGGATTTCATGTGTCATTTCATTCTCCTGCTGGGGTTAGGAGAGAGCCATTGATTCCTTGTGGCATTCAACAACCAGGATGAAAGGTAAGCGGATGAGGTTTCTTGTTTCTGGGGTTTTCTGTCTGGTGTGTCCTCCAGGGAAGCTGGTCTAAACCTCTTTTTTCTAGAAATGGCTAAAGAAGTTAGGAGGGGGAGTATTTTGATCAGTATAGTGTGAGAGTTAGTGGATTTTTTTTTTTTTTTTTTGAGAGAGAGTGTGTGTGTGAAGGGGGAGAGACAAAGGGAGGTGGACAGAATCTCAGACTCGCCACTGAGCACAGAGCCCCCTACATAGGGCAGGGGGGAGGGGGTCCTCCATCTCAGTACCCAGAAATAATGACCTGAGCCAAAATCAAGAGTCGGAAGCTTAACTGACTGAGCCACCCAGGCGCCCCAAGAGTTAGTGGATTTTAAAACATGTTGATATGTAAGCACTATTGTTTTTTGTTTTTAAAGAATGCTTCTACGCCTTTCCCTCACCATATTGCAACTAAATTCAGAAAAAGTTCAAAAGCTATTTGTGGTTTGAGTACTTAAAACATTCATCTTTTCACTCAAAACCACAACACTTACCACTTTATCAATGTCTATGTAGTACAAAGTCTCAGTTTTCCTTTCTTTTTTTTTTTTAAAGACACACACACACAGAGAGAGAGAGAGAGAGAGAGAGAGAGGCAGAGACACAGGCAGAGGGAGGAGCAGGCTCCATGCAAGGAGCCTGACGTGGGACTTGATCCCAGGTCTCCAGGATCACGCCCTGGGCTGAAGGCAGGTGCTAAACCACTGAGCTACCCGGGCTGTCCACAGTTTTCCTTTCTTTAGGGTAAGGTTTGCCTCTCTCATGCCTTCATTAAATGGAAAGTGGCTTTGCTTTAAGAAAACTTCAAAAGATGGGTTAAGGTTCACTATTAATACTAGTGAAGGGATGCCTGGGTGGCTCAGTGTTTGAACATCTGCCTTTGGCTCAGGTCGTGATCCTGTGGTCCTGGGATCGAATCCTACATTCAGGGTCCCTGCTTCTCCCTCTGCCTATGTCTCTGCCTTTCTCTCTGTGCCTCTCATGAATAAATAAATAAAATCTAAAAAAAAATACTGGTCAATTTGAATGCCTCACCCTTTTATTGTTTTGATTATATTGACTGGTACAGAATAGGCTATTAACCCACGGCTGACCATTATCTCTGGGAGGCAAAAGATACAGAAAAATTATCCCTTCACTGGGACAGATCTCTTGGCCATAATCAAGAATGGGTAATAATCTGTTGCTTTAACAACAAAGTCCCCCAAACTATCATTTGAGCCTTACCTTCTAGTTGTTGGTTGAAGTTGTTTATATATGTCATGCTATTTGGTTCTCACAAGTCCTTCTGAGGGTGGTGCTGTCCCTATCCCCCTGTTTGCTAATGAGGGAACTGAAATAGAGGTTTTAAACCTTGCCCAGAGGCATACCTTAGCAGGTGACAAAAGTGGGATCTAAGGTCCAACAGTCAGGCTCTAGAGTTCTGTCCCTAAACTTCACTCCATACTGCTGCCAGTGTGAGAGATTATGCCCAGAGACTAAAACCTCAAAATTTCACTGAGCTCTAAAAAAAGGATAAGGTCTATTCATTATGCCAAACAGAGGGGTGGTGTATATTAACCCCCAGTCTCCTCATCTATACAACTCCACCTGCCCCACTTCAGGGAGTTTTTAAGGGAGTATTTATGAAAATGCTTTGAAATTTACAAAGTACCACAAAGACTCTGAAGAATCTGAATTGTTCTCCAAACACCCATATTACAAGGGAAAACAAAAGGGATCCAATTAATGTTGGTCACAGACTCTGTCCTTCAAGGTTATATTCAACGTCAGCTCACTGAGTACAGCTTTTAAACAGAATTTAATGTAATGAGAGGTCCCTGGTAAAATCACATCCATGAGCCATACTTTGAAGCCTGAGTCTTAGAATCTTGACATAAGAGCAGATCTGAAAGGGCATATAGTTAAAATCTTCCTTCTGATGGATGACACACCTCTTTAATAGGGTATGACAGTCCCCCTCACCTTGAGTCTCTCAGTGGTGAGGAGCTCATGACTATTAAGGAAGATAATTCACCACTTCAGACAATTAGAAAGAAACTTTCTTATATTGCACTATCTCACTTTGGGCTCTGCTGCCCTCACTCCTTAGGCATTCTAGGTCATCAGAATAAATTGCAAAAATCTCTTTTTGTAAGAATACCACATCTTGCACAAAGAGAGGAAGACTGTGCCTTTACTTGTTCACTTAGTGTATGACTCAAGCTATAATATTATTATGTGACAAGAGGCAAAATCTACCTTCCATGGATCCTTCTCGAAGAAATGATTTCTAGCTTGAGAATGAGCCATGGAAGTGCTGAATGCTAATGGCCCCTCAAGTGCCAAGAGGGGGATGTGTCCAATCCATTATTGTTGTGTCTCACAAATGGTCCTCAGCGCACAGCCCAGTCATTTGCAGGGGTGGGTAATCAGTGGCCCGATGCCCCCTGCTCTCCATTTTGATCCCACTTGTCAAGCACATTTTCTACAGACATTTGCTCTCAAAGGATGAAGGGTATTTTCCTCATTTCCCAAAGAGCCTTCCATGAGGACCACAGGGAGAACCAAAAACTAATAGACAGATGCATCTTGTTAAGAAGGGTGTCAACACTTTCCTTTAATCAGTACACAGTCAATATTCTCCATCATGAATAACTAATAAGTTTCTGAACTCCTTTCCTCAGATGTCACTGTGAAAATCTATCTGAGGAATGTCATCTGCACTTAATGAAGGGACAAGCATTATAATTAAGTTTTAAGCTATTTCTTCAGCATGAAGCTGCCACGAAGTGTGAAATGACTATAATTCACATTTTTAAGACCCTGAATTTATTAGCATCTATGTTCTATTCAAGGTTAGGGGTATGGTGCTTGGACTGTCAAAAGATGCAAATTGCTCTGTGCTGTTATTCTGGACTGAGTGTGCCTGAGCTCAGATGCCAGGCAAGGAAAATAATCATTCATGACTCAGGCTGTATTTTTGAAAAAAACTCAAAGACCTGGAAACTCATTTCCCTTTGTGAATAGGAAGTGACGATGACATGCATAACTGGGTGAAAGAAGACTTCACATTCTTCTATGAATTATAATAACCATGGTTGAGAAAACGAATAGGAACTGCAGGCCAGGGGCTTCAAGTTAAGCACAGTTCTGCTGGCATGTGACTACAGTATATCCCATGGGTGAAAAAGGAATCTAAAGTTTTGAAACTGCCTGTAAAAGAAAGAGGAATGAATTATTTTCTTTTGGAAATGACTTAGCCTAGCTAGAAGAAAGAAAGGCATGGGATAATAAGAGTCTTCTGAGACTTTGATGGCTCTCCTTGACAAACCAATGTGAAGGAAGCAATCACTCATGTGTTTGCTGGCTGAGCACATACTTTTGGAGAGAGTAAATTTATAAGGATCCATCTAACCTAAACCTCTCTGTGGTTGTGGGCCATGGGCAAACGTGGAAGACTTCTCAGCCAGTAAATCCTAAAAGGAAGGAGCATAGGGTCTATGTGTGTTTTAACAGTAGGCCATATGAACCAGAGGGCGCACCCAAAAGAGTTTCTTTAGGAAGTGCAGTTTAAGTTGAGACTAGCAATGTGATTATGTGGAAAGAGAGTACAAAGAATGTTTCCAGACAGGGGAGCAATAAGGCTCTAAGTGAAGATTTCAAGGGACTCGGGAGGACACGAAGAAAAGGGAGAATGGAAGAAGCCTACAAATGGAGGAGACAGGACTTCTGACTGGACTCAACACACAGACTACCTATGTTTCTCCCTAAAATGCTAATGCGATGATGATGAAAGGACCCCAGAAAGGCACAGACCTGCATGAGGACAAAGAAAAAGAGAAGCCACGCAGGTAGAAGCAAGATGTTGACAAAGTTTTGGAAGTTGAAAAGCAAACAACCAACAGTGACTTCATTAGCAGATGATAGAAAAGTGAAAGCTAAGAGCCCGCGGCTTTGGTGAAGACCAAACCAAAAGCAAACTCCAGCTGCATAATACTCACCAGGTGCAGGGACAGAAACAAGCTAGCACTTCTGGGGCTCAGAAAGTCTGGTGTAACTGCAATCAGAAGACTGGTTGAGGTCTCCATGGGAAAGTGTGGAGACTCCTAGGCTGCTTCTCCAGTGTATATACCCAGTGGCCGGGACACCCTTACTGTTATGGACTACATGTTTGTGTCCTCTTTTCCCTCCCCCCATCCCCATTCACATGTTGAAATCCTAATCCTCAATGTGATGGTAATAGGAAGTGGGGCTTTTGGGAGGTGAGCAGGCAAAGCCCTCATGAATGACATAAATACTCTTATAAAAGAGATGCCATAGTTCCCTAGCTGCTTCTGTCATGTGAACACACAGCAAGAAGATGGCTGTCTACAAACAGGAAGCAGACCCTCAATAGGAACCTGCCGGCACCTTGATCTTGGATTTCCCAGCCTCTAGAAATGTGAAAAATAAATTTCTGTTGTTTATCAGTCATCCAGTCTATGATATTCTATTATAGCAGCACAAACAGACTAGGATGCTCACTAGGGAAGAACTGAATACTGGGCTCTGTGAGACAAGAACAGCTAAGGGTGGCAGTGCTACCTTGAAAATAGGGAATTAAGTGAAAACCTACATATTAAAGAAGTCCTTATAGGCTCAGCCTGAACATACTGGCCTCCAGATTCATCCCTAATAAGGGATTAGGACACTAATAGGTATCCTGAGGAAACTGACTATTTCAACAGAAAAGGTATACAGATTCTCATATTTGGAGTCACCCACCTTAAAACTCCAGCCTGACCATCCTACCTTGAAGCCCACCATTCAATAAGGCTCATTCATGCACACAAATGTGCCAAAAGATTCTTAGTGCTTTACTCTTAAAAATAGACATCTCAGAATCACCAGCCATTTGAAAAAGTAGCAATCAAAAATCTAGAGACCTGATTTCAAAAACACAGAGAACAGAAGAAATTTCAATCACTAATATAATCAAAAAGTAGAGAGAAGATAACACATCTGTGAAATTAATACAGTGTGTTATAGAAGGGAACCACTATAGAATAAAGTATGTTTAGAAATTGAAACGTGAGAGCAGGGATTACAAGTTCAATGGGAGAAATGGCCAACAGAGAGGAGAAGAGCAGAGGGAGAAACAAAAATGAGAAAAGATTGGAAGGGGAGCAAGGGTGATGGGAAATGAGAAGTCGGGACATCACCCAGGACCACACCAATGATGTAGGTTACTTGTGAGTGCTTTGGGTTGGGAATTTTATTCTCAAGCCAATGGGAGCCACCAATGTGACATTTGGCCCAAGGTCACCCACAGTCAATGGCCAGGAAATTCAGTGAGGGTCTAGCATTGTTTCTGAGATCTGATGGTCTCTATCTCATTTCTATTCTATTCTAACATACTGGAGTAAGAAAAAAATGATATACACTGGCTGATTTTTGTTTTTAAATTATGATTCACTTCTAGCTCTCAACTTATTTCAGGTAAAAACTGTTGTCATCTTGTTCCTTTCTACTCCCATTACTCTTTGTTTTGAAAAGGTTATAATTGGAATAAAACAAGGCTGGCTTCAAGCCAAAATCATGAAGGGTGTAATTAAGCAAGATTTTCTGTCTATGCATCCAGCAGGGCCATCCTACTGAGGGGGAAAAAAATGAGAGATTCAAAAGCAATTGTGTGTTTTTCAAGAATAATAGAACAATCTACCCCACACACTTTACATAATAAATGGCAGCTGCTGACATTTTTAATCAAGATAAAAACAATAATAAAGTCACAGTGCTCCTTTGGAGGCAGAAGGTAGTCCCAACTCAGGAATTTTGGCAAACATACCCACATGCCCATTTTGTTTTACAAGACTGAGAGGTTAGTGCATAATTTATGATATCATGCCTGTCCTGACAACATGGATAAAAACGCAATTTTATCCTCTCCCTCTCCGTTATGAGTTTATATTTTGAATAATTTTTTTCACATTTGAGACCCTCTGTTAGAAATTAATTTAAAGGATATAAGTTTAATTTTTAAGTAAAAGCTACTTGTCCTACATAATGTTAATGACGTGTCACATTGCCCTTCTCCAGTTCAGATGAAAATGGGCCAGCCATAAGGGACTATCACTTAGGCACTAAGATACCTCACTGCACATGGCTGACAGCTTTAGCTTTCAGAGATAGTCTAGCAATTATTTGGAGAGACATTTAAAATGTTTTGGTTATTAAGGAATTTCCTCCTATATTTTGTTGGTTTAAAAGATTACAAATCTAGGAACACTTTTGGGATGCATGTTTAAAGCATCAGGTCTGGATTATACTTTCAATCAATGCTAGCTCAAGACGTACAGAGAAACTAAATTACTAATAGCAGTTGCCTGATGATAGATTCTGAAAGCACTTTTTTTTTTTCCTTTTGATCATACTCAATGGTTCCTACAAGATGCAGAGGGCATGACTCACACAGCCTTTGAAGCCTGGCAGTCAGCTAGGATGTTGTGACTGGCATAACACCTTATGTTGCAGGCTGCACAATTTATAAATTGTATTCATCAGTGAAAGCAAATGGCATTTCCTTATTGTTCTTACCTGACTTAATTTTTCTCTCAAACTTATCCTTATGGATTGTTAGGAAAAACTAAATTTATTGTGGCATCCTCTCTGTGATCAAAAACTTTTAACTTTCTCATGAGGATAAACAATTACCTTCTCCCTCTTTATGATATCATAACAGACATGGGAGGGATGGGGGTTTTGTAACATCCTGGTGACAGGAACAAAGAAAGTTCAGATTCCAGGAGATGTTGTCTTGATTGTCATCAGGCTAGCAGCCCACACTTCTAAGTCCTCCATGGGTGAATTCTGGTTATTTCTCACTGTGCTCACTTAGCAGCCACTGAGTCCGGTCTGAATGCTGTTTGTGGCATCTGAGGTCTGGGTATGTTTCCCCCTGCACCCCCAAATTGGACCATCTGCTTTGCAGCCCTCAGCCCCACTGCAGGGAAGCTGCCCAGGAGCCTGCCAGCCTGCACCACCATCAGTTAACCATCTGCATTGCCCAACAGGACACCACATGATTCTTTCCTGCATCCGCAGGAAAATCCCCCCCAACCCTCCCTGCTCTGCCAGAGGCTGAGGGAGATTTGACAGTGCTGACCCAAGTCCCCTCTTCCTCTCTAGCCACATGACAGTTCACCCTGAAAGTTGGTTTCCTCCTAGAATCCCAAATGAAAACGCACGATGACCCTTTGCTTCTGACTTTCCTTGAAATCTGATTGGTTTCTCCACTCCGTGACTCAGATAATAAAGGTCATCAGGCTGTATATTTTACCACTTGCTTTCCCTGAATTTTCTATCTTCTTCCTACAATTCACCAGAGACTAGAAGACATGGGTTTTTAACTTCCTCTCCCTATCCAAGTGGGACTTCCTCTATGTCCTGGACTCCTTGTCTCCCTTGGACGTTATTCTCCATTTATCCCTCCCTGGCTTCTAATGGTAGAATTACACCGTACAGAGGACAGGCCTGTGGGACACAGAGGTTTGGTAGCTTTACTATATAATCTCTATCACATTTGTAAAATATGACCAAGGCCAAGGCAAAGCTGGAAATACCTCTAATACTGCAGTATTCCTTTTTCTTTACCCTTTTTTTCCCCTCCTGTATGCTAAGAGAACCACTTCTTTAAGCACTAGCCTGTGGCTTTCAGATATCTGTATTTTTTTCTGGGCTGGCACTGCGGTGTGAGTGAAAGGTTATAGCACAGTCACTAGTGTCACTGGCAAAATGGGAAAATGGAGGAAACACAATGACACACTAATACCACTCAAGGCATGAAGCTTAGGCACTGTCTTCCAGTCTAAGGATAGAATATCCTGTTAGATAAAATATCCTCATCCTTTTATATAAAATGTTGTTAATGATAGATAGAGGTACACAACAGCTTTTTGGTTTTGCCCTTCACCAAAAAAATTGTCGGTCACCAAACTTTTTATGGGCTAATGACGTTGAAAACTCTGGGAACTCCTGTCTGAGGACTGGAGCCCCATGAAAATGAGCTGCTTGTTCCTCCCATGAGCTAACAATTGTTGAGTTAATGTCCACTGAGCTTTCCCCATGTTCTAGGCACTGGGCAAGGAGATCTTGGGCGACTTGCCCAAGTTCACAAGGCAAATAGGCTTTGGGACCAAATTCAAACCCAGTACACGACACCTTCAAAGCATGGCTCTTGATCACCATGGGCATTGCTTCATGACTCTTTTATTTTGGAAGGCCCTTGAATATCTGTGATATTATCAGGCCACTATACATTTTCATTTTTCCTTTGAATCACTTCAATATTCATGCTCTATGATCAAATAATTATGAGTCTCATACATGCAAAATAAACTAAAAACCTGAGTCTAACTACATGGGATTGGAGGTAGAAGAGAGGGGAGATAGTTATAGAACATGTCTGCAAAATACTGAAAAAGAGAAAATTTAAAGATTTCTTTCACAGTGGTATTGCCTCATATACCAAGCACCCACCCATAGCTAAGGAACACCTCTCTCCCCACTCTCTCTGTCGCTTTCAATCTCTCTGTATGTATATATACGTAAAATATGTGTGTATATATGTTTTAATATATGTACATTATGCATGTGTACATATATGTAAAATATATTTGCATAAAATGATATAAATATGTGATTAAAATATTAACTGCCTCTCCAATATTTTTGCTATTGTGACTATTAAGGGGGGCAAGGGAAGAGAGAAGTATTACCAAGCCTCTAACTGAACTGTGATGCTCTGACAGACTATTCTGGTAGCTTCAATTTATGAATCACTGAGAATCCTGTAGTTAGTTGGCTGCAACCATTTAAAAATAAAACTAAAGAAATAAATTCATTTTTGTCAACTTGGAAGTGCTGTCTAATCCTTGTTTTCTTATGATATACACTGACTTTAAATCTCACACATTCTCAAAGGAGTTCAGATTAGTATCTATCCATTAAGAAAAAAATCCTATAGAATATTCAAGTGCATATTGAGAATACCAGCTACATCTTCAAATCTTTCTGCTTTATTATTAAAACTCTGGTAATGTTGTGGGCATAAAGATCCCAAAGTATCAAAGAAATGCCTATTTATTTGAGGCTATAGAATGGGTTTGATATTAGTGACTCTTTAGGTTCTGAATTAGGTACTGAACTTTGAAGCTTGTAACAATCATTTAAGTCTTGTGTGATCATATTTGAGATTGCCTTCACATAATTTATTAAAGGACACAATTGTCACAAGGAAATTACAGAACCTTATTTTTGTAAATGACACGGTAGTATTTTTGGGAGCTGTAGAAATACATTGGCCTATTTGTCTTTACATTAAGTGGACCTAGAGAATCATGTTTTAATTTTAAGGCCCCCTTCTTTTAATTCTAAGAAAAAAAACTTACTGTTTTTTTTTTTCTTTCATCTTGCAACTAAAATGTCCCTTCTTTTGGCCAGTCTTACCTAACCCTTATCATTTATTATATACTACTCTGTATTTTGGTGTGCCTATCTTATTCTCCTGAACTATAAATTAGTTGAGTACTCATTCATTTATTTCTATATTCCAAGTATTTAGCACATGCCTCAACTCCTACCAAGTGTCAAAAACAACAACAACAACAACAACAACAACAAAAAACCTGGCAAACAGTTTCTGAGCTGTGATTAAATGGAAATCAGGTCATAACCCTTGTCATAACTATATGTAGAGGAAGAACATGTCTGCACATTAGCTGATGAAGAATTCTTTTATAAAGGCCATTTGGGTTCTTGCTCTTCTGTGGTTCCTTCCAAGATTTTAGTGATATCTAGAGGAACAGAGTTGGTTATCTGTGTTCAGTGGTCTATGTAACTTTCTCCCATTTTTTACATTTCCCATGGCATATGTCTGGGAAATAAGATTTCACAGTCTATTTCCTATTCTTGTAGGATCAGAATCTTACAGGGAAGCTTCACAGTTGAAAAGAATCCTTACAGCAAGGTAGGCATTCAGAGATAGCTTTTGTTCTTACAGAAAATACATATGCAAAACTAAATGGCCTATTTCCTGTCTCAGATCATGCACCGCTTCAGATCAGGGATTTTTCCATTTGTCTTTATATACAGACACCAGGAAAAAGAAATAATGAACAAGTGAACATTTAATATATTCAGATTGTGAATTTCAGATTGTGAATTTATTAAAATCCAGTTTCTATTCTAAAGTAGTTTTTCTTATTTCAAGAGATATTCATAGTGCCTGGTAGATGTTTTCAGTAGAGTCTTGAATCTAGAGCAACATGTCATTATTTCAGAATTGTCCTGCAGGGACAGTCAACAAACTGCCCAAGTTGGATGTTGGGCTCAGACCTTGCTAAACACTCATTATTTGTCTAGAGAGAAGCAACTCTCTTTTGTGATTTTCAACTTAACCCTGGATTATTTACAAACATCTTAAGCAAACACTGTGAATACAGTAACTATAGTAACTCTGAAAAGGAAAGCAGTGAACCACAACTCAAACTCTAGCAGAGAGGAAGCTACCACTCTTTGAGCTGAGGGTTGAGATTTTCTAGGAAGATGTGTTGAAGGCCTAAAATTAGCTTCTCGTTAACAAGCAAACAAAAAACTAGAGAACAAACAAAAGCCCTTTAATAGCCAAAAGAGACATTGGAAGAAACAAGTTATCCCAACAGAGAAGGTCTCTGAAATAGATGTTATTTTCCATTTTCCATAGTTTGTTTTTTTGGGTAAGTGAAGGACATGGATGGATTTAAATTTTGCTCGTTCATTGCAGAAGATGGTTTATGTATAAATAACCTGTAGTCTTTTAACTAAATTCGCTTCCCATTGAGAAGTAAGACCAAGAAAATCTGGGTATAGAACATTATTTAAAAAAAAACAAAAAACAAAAAAACACCTCTTATTACAAACATTCCAACCTAACTGCATTGGGAGTTTTAAAGATCCATTAATTCATGTCTCAACCAACAACTTTTCTGTTAAACATCTTTTTTTTTAATACATATTTTCTAGATCTGTAAGGCATTCATGTGATTACACCCTTTTTTTTTTTTAAATTTTTATTTATTTATTTATGATAGTCACACACACAGAGAGAGAGAGGCAGAGACACAGGCAGAGGGAGAAGCAGGCTCCATGCACCGGGAGCCTGATGTGGGATTCGATCCCGGGTCTCCAGGATCGCGCCCTGGGCCAAAGGCAGGCGCCAAACCGCTGCGCCACCCAGGGATCCCTGATTACACCCTTTTAAGCAGATCTTACATAAAATATTTTAGGTCTATGATGTTAATTCTTTAGTTTTGACAAATATACCATGGCTATGTAAAATGTTACCATCAGAAATACCAGGTCAAGTGTATGGGGGAATAATTGGTATGATTGCAATTCTTCTTTTAATCTAAAATTATTTTAAAATAAAAGGTAAAATAATGTCAGGGGATTAGCTGTTTGGAGCCTCAAGTGACCTAGCTTTTTACTGACATCAGGGCTCCAGGATTAGCTTAAGACCTCATAGTGTATTGGCTGTAGTCTTCTGTCTCCAAGCTCGATATTCTCCCACCTCTGTCTACTGCTACTGACGAGTGAACTACTTCTGCTTCACCTAAGCAGCTCACTCAGTGCTACCTGCTGGCACAAATCCAGGGATCTCCCTAAATTTATTCTACTTTCCTAAGACTAGAAGATACATGGGCACAAATGTGCTAGAACAGTAAAACTGATCTAACTGTAAAGCCAGAGGCTAGAAGACCTAGTCACCAGGTTCATTACCTATTTATTCAATATCCAAGGTCAATACCATTTAATTGCACAGAATAAAATGTGACACCATGAGTTGACAAATGTGAACCGTCCACAGATGCACTGATCTGGGATAATGTATCAACTATGTTTGATTACCCTTCAATTGGTGGGAGATCCTCCACAAAGTGCCATTAAAATAAAAAAATCGTAAGGATAAAGGGGCTAATTATCACAGTCTGACTCAGTTCAGGCTATCAACCATCAACTTGCTAGGGGCAAAGACAAAGTCAGTTGTAGAATTATGTATTACAGTGTTTTTATGGTTCCTATAAGAAAATTTTATTTCTAGTTTCTATAGAAAATACCTACATCTTTAGAATAAACAATGGAAATGCAGCAACGACCAGTGGTCCTTATTTTGTTGCACTCAGACTTAGGAGATTCACTTGTAAATTTTGGAGATTCAGCTTTTTTTAGGGCAAGGTCCTGGGGATTTCCATAGGGTCTACAGAAGAACATCATTATGGCTATAGAGTAATATGAGCAAATCATCTATTCTTATTTTTTCTTAACATGGATATCTAAAGTGGGCTGAGCGGTTGCTTGGAGAGTTGTCTTTTTGTTTGTTTGATGTGGGCTGGGTTTGGTTTTATCCACAGATTTACTTTTCTGTTTATTTTTTAAAAAGATTTTATTTATTTGACAGAGAGAAAAAAAGCACAAGCAGGGGGAGTGGGAGAAGGAGAAGCAGACTCCCTACTGAGCAGGGAGCCGATTTGGAACTTTATTCCAGGACCCTAGGATCATGAAACTGAGCTGAAGGCAGATGCTTAACTAACTGAGCCACCTAGGGGCCTCTAGTTTTCTGTTTAAAGCAAAGTTAGCCTAAATTCTTGACTCTTAAACTTTCCTGGTCTTCTAGGTAATGGAGAGCTTGCTCCATGGGGTGGGAGGTAACTGTATTATTTTTAGAGGTCAGTTTATTTCATTTTTAATTTATTAGTATTTTTTAAAATTTATTTTTAAAAATCATTTATTTTAGAGAGTGGGGAGGTGGAGGAACAGATGTAGAGGAACAAACAGACTCCTTGCTGAGTGCCCTCAATGTGGGGCTGGATTTCACGACCCTGGGATCATGACCTGAGTTCAAATCAAGCATTGGACGTTTAAACTACTGGGCCACCCAGGAGCCCCTAGGTCAGCTTCTTTTAGAGAGCATTTTTCTTTGGACTAATCAGGACTAACTACTGATTAGTTGTATTACAAAGAACCCTGCTCCCAAGGAGGTCTGTGAAAGGGAAGAGAACCAGGCCACATATTAGCTTGTCTCAAAAGGGCTCTCACATCATACATACGAGGATTCACCACAATCTCAGAGAATAAGCTTGCTCTTGGAGTCCTAAAATACAGGTTTCCTTTGGTGGAATTGCTGAAAAGATTCCAGCTTTAGTGCCTATTATGAAATAAAGGATCTAGCTGACAGAGTGGCAGGTAACTTCTGGCAGGTAGTAGCCCTGAGATGGAAGCAGCTGTTCTAGGGAAAAGTAAAGCTTTGCAATGTGGCATATAATGTGAAAACTATAGCCCACTGTATATGGGATTTTGATAAGAAAATGCTCTCTTTTTCCACCAATTAGCATCTTCTTTTAGCCCTATTTATTTCCCTATGTTTATAAAGACTTACAGGCTTAGCAAGAATGTCAGGGGCTTCATAATGAGGTGATAATCGTCCCCATTTACTGAGCGTGTGCTTCTGTTTAGGGAAACACAAACTCCAACATAGCTGTTGCTGTTTCAGCAAGACACAGATCTCGGGGCCGCGTCTCAGAAGAGTAGATACAGCTTGTGTAATACAAACACATTTGCTAATGTTTGATGTCTGCTATTAAACATTCAATGTTATTTATGATGATTTATGATTGGTTTTAGTTAAAAGAACTACAAGAAATGAAGAAAGCCATTATTCACTGAGTTCTTCATGGCTCTGAGCGAGGTAGGGAAGCTAAAGGGACTCCATTATAGAGTGGCTCCATCTCTGCTAGGCCCCATTTCTGAATAAGTCAAAGCAGCTAACTTCTCACTTCAAGGGGGAAGCTAGAAAGTTAATCATTGAGTTTTGTCCTAGGTTCCAAACACCTAAGAACTCCTAAGAAGAGCCAGATCCCAAACATTTCCCAGGACATTAGCTTCCAACAAACCTCAGCTGACACTGGCATCAATGCTCCCTATATTGTGGAGTAACACCTGTTATTTACCTGACACTTGCCTTTGATCAGAACCTGCTCTGGATTCCTGGGGGAACACATACCCTAGACCCCTTTCCAATATTAGCCCCCAACCCCAAGTCATGTAGAAACTCATTCTCTTTCCTTTCTGAGTCTCTCCCAGACACCCTGTTTGCTATTTTATGTTGCTCATGCTATTCAGTAAATTATGCTTTCCCTCTCCTGGCTTACATTTGATTTCTATCCTGCATAAAGCCAAGGACCCTCTTAGCTAGTCTTGCAGGAGCCCTCACTGGGTCCCAGTCTGCCTGCATCATAAGTATATAGCAAAAAAATAGTTATATTAGTGTCAACATACCATTTTTTTAAATGTATCTCCTTTTTGGAACCAAGGATGGTCCTTTGGTGGCTGGAGTAGTTTTTAGGCCTGTTTGTCTGTATGTATCTATTGTTCTTTTTTGTTTTCCTTAGTTGTTGGTACTAAATATACAGCATCTCAGAGTCCTTTTCTGCTAAAGGCAGTACAATTAGGGATATTTGAAGATTAACACCAGTACATGGAATATCCACAGAAAGTAGCTCTAGTACCTTAATGCTTCAACTGATAGAGAGCTTGTTATATACAAACAAAAATCTGTATAGTATTTAGACTTTAGTTTCTTGTTTGTACCACTTTTCTTTGGACTGATCAGTACCAATTACTGACTAGTTTTGTAACTGCTTAGGTTTTTGGTACCACAAAATACAGGAGGAAACAAACGCTGTGAATGAGTGAATCCCAAATCTCATAATTACAAGGCTGGCAATCTCCTCCTCCAGACCCCCAATCTTCTTAAGTTCTCTGAGAAAATTTTCTCTTGGATGTAGCTTATCTTCGCATTCTTTCTAATCTCTCCAAGTTTGTATATTCATGTTGTGATGCCTATTACATTCCATACACTCAAAATGAATCATCAGTCAGTTGCTCAGACAAAGGAAATAGCCACTAATCAATGCAAACCATAGTCAGAAGTTTACCTTAGTTCCTTGAAGGGGTCTGCCCTGACATTAGGTGTCTCTATAGATTTAGGGAACACTGTGCCCTCCGCTCCTGTAAACAAAAGAAAAAAGTAAACAGAGGTTGGAGACTTTGGACATGTCACCTGGAGGCACAATCAACACAATAAGGGGAGCTAAATGTAGTGAATCCTTCATACAACCCAAAGCACGGATTTTGCCAGCGGCTTTAGCTCCATGATAGGGGAGCACTAAATCAACTCAGGCAAACAGCCTTTGAAAAAACAAGGAAATTCTTTTGAAAGTGTTCTTGATGAGATCAGAGTGAGGCCATGAGGCAAATACTATGTCGACTTCTTAAAAAAAAAAAAAATGAAAAAAAAGAGAAGAAGATGCCTAAGAAATGGCACAGTTTAACTTGTGTCTCTCTTCAACTATTAATAGTCATCCAACTGGAAATGTTTTGAAAAACAGCAGCTGAAGCCTCTTATTGCAGCGCAGAGCACAAATCACAGAACACATCCAACATCTAGGTAGTGGGTGGATGGTGGAGAACACCGTTACACTGTGAGGTGTCCATCTAATGAAATTAAGCAAACAATTTTTCAGTAAATAAAATTCTACACTATTATCTTGAAAAGTTAAACAGAACACTACGAAAGATGATTTGAAGTTCACTGCTTTTACACTTTGAGTATTAACATTGATCCCCAGCCCAATCTAGACATTTAGCTCTTGACTTTGCAATAAGCTTTTATCTTTACAACTTGTCATCACCAGCTGAACCTTCCCAGCCATAAAGATGGTGATTATCTGATTGGTCTGCTCCCAGAGTGTTTTCAAATCATTTAAGCCTCAGTTTATCAAAGACAATTGCACTGGATATTAGTTTTTCAATTAAACTTAGCTAGGCAGTATCCTGTACTTTGAAGTAAAGGTGTTTATTTTTATACCTTATTTGGTGTATTTCTTTGATGCAACAAAAAGGGGCAGAGTAGTATCCTGTAATCAGGTTTGAATTTCTGGAATCCCCTTGCATTGTTAAAATGTCTAGAAATCCTCCATTAACCACTGTTATACCAAATCCAGATTTATCCTCGCATACTGATGAGTCTAGTGAAATGAACCTGTGTAGTAACTACAAAAGTATTTAATCTTTTGGGGGGAAGTATTTAATCTTTCTGATATGAGTAATAGACTACTGCAAATAAAATCAGAAAATAATGCCTCAACTTGACATTATATGTAGTCATTTAAAAGAATATCCTGGTGAATGATAACTATTAATCTAAGTTAACATTATCATTGATATCATTATGTCTACTTCATATGCACTAGCTCAATTATCCCTCGCAACAACCCTACAGACAGTTGCAGTATGCAGAGACATTTGGTGTAGGGACATTTAAGATCTTTTTCTGCATGTAGGTACTTCTACCTTTCAAGACCCCAAACCACATCATTTCAAATGGATCAAAATGTATCCATAGTTTCCATTAAACGCAACTTTTTGATGTAAATTTCCTAAGAATGTTGTTTCATTATACATAAATTATTTTGCCCTTGTGATTTAAGCTTTATTGTCTTTTTATAAATGTGGTGGTTAATTTATGTGTCAGCTTCACTTGGATCATAAGGTACCCAGATATTGGGCTAAACATGATTTCTGGGTGTGTCTGTAGGGTGTTTCCAGATGAAAGAGGCACGTGAATGAGTGGATACAGCAGAGCAATCCATCCTCCCCAGTGCTGGTGGGCATTAGCCAATTCTGTTGAGGGCCTGAACAGAACAAAAAGGTGGAGGAAGGAATAATTAGGCCCTTTATGCCTAACTGCTTGAGCTGGGATATCAATCTTTTCCTGCCCTCAGCATACCTTTTTCTCAAGCCTGCAGACCCAGACTGGAATCTACACCATTGACTCCACTGGTTCTTAGTGAGCCTTAGGACTCACTCTGATTTATGCCACCAGCCTTCCTGGGTCTCCACCTTACAGACAGCAGGTCATGGGACTTCTTAGCTTCTATAATGACATGAGCCAATTTCTTATAATGAATCTCTTCCTCCATGTATAACCATATTGGTTCTGTTTCTGAAGAACTCTGATACAATAACTGAATAAGATTGGGTTGGATTCTAGACTATAATGTAGCATTTGTTACCCATATATTAAATTTGGTTTGGCAGAGCATGCATTCCACATCTCCAACATTTCTGTGATCCTTTGAGGAAGACCTAGATCAAAGTTACTGTGGAGGATGCCTAGTGGGTAAAACAGGCTGGTAGAAGTCACAGGATGATGAGCAACACATTGGGATGTGGTTCTAAAGTGTCTGTGACTCAAGAGCATGGACTAAGCTACCACATCTCAGTACTATCCCAAACCTGTTACTAAACAGCTCCCATTTGTCACTACTGCAGTTAACATGGGCTTCCTTTGAGATTCTTTTCCTTTCTATTTCTTAGAAATGCTTAGTTCTTACCCTTTGGAACCTGTCTTTTTTTTTTTTATTTATTTTAATGATGAAAAGGAACACATATACCTGATTAAAGCTAGAATGGTTATTTCTGTTTATTTACATTTTATACATTCTTGAGTCCCAGCTCATATCTCCCCTTCCTCTACTAAGAATTCTATGAAAACTGCAAGAGAAAGAGCATTATTACCTCTTATAAAATTAGCCTTAATTGTGTGACTTCCCCATATGACAATTAGTACTACTCATAGACAACCTTCATTATCTGAACCGGTATTAAAATGTTGTGAAGCTTTATGTTTTACTGATACCTCCTGCACCCTTCTATCATTTTATAAGGCCTCTGAAGCCAAAGAATACCTATTTCATAAATTTCAATTATGCAAAATATATACATACCTAAGGATATATGTTGCATTTATTCAGTCGAATTGTCCAAGAATGAGGAGTGGCATTTTTTTTTATGCAAAATGAACCTCAGAAGCCTGCACACCATTTTATTTATTCCATCCATACTTTTGCTGAGCCTGTTTTCCCCATTTGTCAGATACACTAACAAAAGTTCACTTGCTAACATCTGGCTGCACTGAGCTCAAGAAGGAATCACCCTACTGCAGCTGGTGGTCCCTAGCCTGGCCATCCTTTTAAAGCAATTCCAAGATGGATAAAGGAAGGTTACATAAAGTCATCCAATACATTGCACTGTATGTTTGTGGAAGGACCATGGTCTCTGAATAACTGAGCTTGGGTCCTCAGCTTTCTCAGATCTACAGTCCTATTTGCTGGGTGCCTTGGAGGCATGTGCCTTGTTCTCTAACCTATCTCCATTGCCTAGCACAGTGTAGGTTCTCAATAAATATCTGTAATACAACTATAACACTAATGTAGCACTGAGCACACACTACCTGGGATTTTTATTTACCTTACTGACATTTTCCCCATCTCTTCAATAAGACCCTAAGCTCTATGTGAGCAGAGGTAAGGTCACAGACAGAATACAAACATTGAATTTTAGGTTCTGAAGACTTCTACTAGACTCATTTCTAGTTGGTACTACCACTTCTATGGGAGTGCTAATTTACTGTTATAAAATTCCTTATGTATTACATGACTAATTTAATAAATGTCCAAAATCCAACATATTTAACTGTACCTCTTAAGATAAAAGATCTATGTTAATAAAAGGATATTATTTGGGCTAAATACAAATATCTCTTTAAAGTAAAATGAGATCAAGCCTTGTAGTGTCTTCCCCAGACCAAGAAAACTAATCAACAAGACAAGTGGGGCTAAAAAAACATGTGGCTCATGGTCACATGACTGCTAGAGTTGAGATTCAGATGCAGGCATCTAACTCCAGGACCCATTTGCAGCCATCATACCCTAGTGCCTTATTTTCTGAATGCCCAGACAATGTGGCACCTGCAAAATGGCAAGCCAGCAAAACCAAGAGGGCTGGGCTCTCATAGGTAGAGGATGTAGGAATGGGACAGGTTCTGGATGTGTGATGAAAGTGAAGGGCAAGACACTCAGGCTCCCTTAGCTCCCACTGTCCAACCAGGTGCCCTCTGATTTTGTTTTTGATGGACTTTGCTACAGGGGCCCATATGTGCCAGCCATGCTAGAAAATAAACCCATAGATATGACCTCTCAGGGGAATGTACCACAATTTCTCATGATCTGAGTGTCCTTGGGCATGAAACCCAATCTCTAAGATGCTCAGTTTCCTTCTTAGAAAAGAAGGGATATTAATAGTAACTTCATCTCCTAGGGGTCTTGGGAGATTGAATGAGATCTCTGGTACATAGCAATCAGCAAATCATAGTCGATTAAATACTTCTAGTAGTACTAAAATATTTGTGAATACTATTCTTTCCTCCTCTTACCTTTATGACTCTTAAAAAAATAACATTTTTAAAGCACTTACTATGAAGTACAAACTATTGAAACTATTTTAAAGTTGATCATCAGAATACCCTATGAGGTAGGGATGTGCATATCTGTTGTTATGGATGTGGAATCTGAGACTCAGGGAAGTCAGGAAATTTTCCTATGGTTGAGTGGTGGAGACAGGGAGTCAGAATTTGAACTCTCTGCTCTGGAACCAGTGCCTGTGACCACTACTCTAGACCTCTTTCAGCAGATCAAATCACTCCCTACTTGCTCATCTCTTTATGAAATATGAACAAATATCAATGTTTATACCCTCAAGTAACTTGCCAAATCTCCCATCACCGCTCTTTTAAAACCAATTCTCATGCACAATGAGAGGAGATATTAATACTTTCAAAAACACCATTTCTTTCCAAGTCCTATCAGGCTTCTGATTTTCACACCATTTTTCACTTTCTCAGAAGCTGCAGAGTGGACAAACATTCATCAGGATGAATTCTCCCATCCTATCCCCTATCCACTCTTAGATAATAAATTACTCTCAATTTTATTATTTCAAAAAGGTTTCTATTAAAGTCATACCTAGTGATTCCTTCTTTTGACACAATATAATTTACTGGCAATAAATGTTCATAAACAGTTTGAGTGAAAAATCCATAAAGCCATTTCAGCTTTATTTTAAGTTCCATTAATGTCCCTCAAAAATGATTTTGTCAATGTGTTTCCATTAGCTGGTTCTCTGCCCAATAACTTAATTCCACACAATCAATTAGGAACTTATAAAGCATGTGACAGGATCTATCTAAAGTGTTTTGAATCACCATAAAGATCAGCTCAATGGCTCTTTTTTCCTTGTAATACAGGTAGGGGGTAAACTTGTCAAAAAATTTCAAATGCACTCCATTGCCATGGTAACAAAAAGCCAGCTTCTCCTCTATGGAAAGTGTCCTCAACTTTGGTGACTTTCCCTTCAAATTGTCCTGGGTGTGAAGACACCTGAGTTCTAGTCCTATCTCTATCATCTCATGCAAATCAGAATTCTTCTCTGACCCTTAACTTTCTCAACTGTAAAATAAGGGATAGGATGAGAAGAATCAGGGCTAACCTGTTTTCCTCTCAAATCAAAAATTTCATCGGGTAACAATCTAAACAGTTGATTGTCTTGAGCCACCTCCATTTCCTACCAGAAAAAAAGAGTAACCCTGAAATATATATTAAAATAAAGAAAAAAAATCCTAAAAATTTTCTCAGTGTTTAAGGAAGAAACAAGTAAAAGCAAACAGACTTTTGTCCAATTCAAGCTGCATTTAAATGGAAGAACTATTCACCAGAAAATAAACCTCACAGGTAAAATGGTCGATGGAAAAATTTATTATAAATGAAACTAATTGAAAAAACAAAAACCTGGTTCATAACTCTTGAAGACTTCAAAAATTGGGGAAAATTCAGTTTTATAAAAAATAACAAACGCTAAAGTGCCTATAGCTGTATATGTTAAATACAGCCATGAACCAAATCCTGAAAGGCAGATTCACATCTGTAAAATGTGCTACAAGAAAACTGGACTGAAAGAAGCATTAGACATAAAGGAAGAAATACTATGCTAGAAGTTATGAATAGTGGCTGGAGCCAGAAAAATAGATGATGAATAAAATCTTTGTTGTACATGGAGAACTGATTTTTCAGATGATAATTTCTAGAAAAACTTTCAAAAAGGTCAGAAATGGCTTAAGTGTGCTATTTAGAACATTGATTAAGGAATTAAGCTAGCTTAATGGAGTTTGCTCTGGAAAGTTCTCTCTTGATGTACATTCATTAACGTTGGCATAATTATGATTAATGCTTTGTATTAGTGAACACAGACTAAAACTCATCTTTGGGCTTAAATATTGGGGCCAAAATATTCAACAAGTTCAAAATGCAGAGTTAAAATATCTAATCACCATTGTCTGAAGTCAAAACATTTTAAGTGTTCTAACTCCATGTTGCTTGGGTAGATATAACCTGAATGACAACCCGTAACAACAACCACATTTTACTTGGTAAGGATATATTTTAATACCAATATTAGATTAAAAAATAGACAAAGGATTTTAATCTAAAATGGTGATAAGACACTTAAGAATGATTTGATTTCTTAAAATATCAGAGAACTGAAAAACCAAAGACCTGATTTTTAGTGCTGATTTTCTATGAGCTTATTATGTGACTTTGGCACAATTTGCCCTCTGGTCTTATTTCTCCATTTGTTATACAAAATGGGGGTGGAGATTAAACAATCTATAAGGCTGCTGCCAGCCCTGCAGTTTTACAATCCACCAGATAACCTGGTTGGATAAACCCCAGGGACTAGGAGAAGAGCATGATAAGTTTGATAAACCCAACATTCAATTTATTTAATAAATATGTTTTATGCAGGAGGCTCTAGAAGTGAGCCAGAGAGACATGGAGTCCATAGACTAGAAGAGTGCAGTGTACTCTAGTAGTGTATATTATTAGTTTAAATAACTATTTATTAAATAATTTTGCAAATAAAAATACATAATAGTTACAAATAGTGATAAAGACTTGAAAGGAAAATAAAAAAGGTCTTTGCAATACAACTTAGGGTCATATCCTGGCATGGCAAGTAAGTTTCCCTGAGAGAGTAAAGTTTTGTTATTTATTAAGCGATTAGGAATGAACTAGTTAAGAGAGGGAAGTGGCAGTAGATAAGATAATGTAAAGACATCAGGGTTGGGAAGTTAAAGTTAATAAAGATCAGTGTGGCTAGACCATATTTGCAAGGGGTGAGCAGCATAGGAGGAGGTTGGAGAGGTGAGTTAACCCAGGTAATTCAGAAACTTGTAGGTCATGGTGAAGGTTTTAAGCAGGAATCTGGCTTGATCAGAGTGGTCTTTTTTAAAGATCACTGTGGCAGCATGTTATGGTCTGCATGTTTGTATCCTCCTAAAATCATATGCTGAAAGTCTAATCATCATTGGAATGCCACCATGCTGGCACCTTGATCTCAGGCTCCCAGCCCCCAGAATCGTGAAAAATTCCTATTGATTAAGCCATCCAGTCTATGGTAGCCTGTTGTAAAAGCAGAAGCTGGCTGCAACGTTGTTATCATGGAAAAGACCTTGAGGAGGGCAAGGATAGATGAGATGGGACAGTGAGAGGGATAGTGGTAGGCTGGACTAAAGAACTGGCAGTACAGATGAAGAAATGTGGATGGGTTTAGGAGATACTTAAGTGGAAAGCCAATGGGATCTGATGAGGTGCTGGATAAGAACGATGGGTACCAGAGGGCTCATGGGAAGAGCTGAAATGGATGGTCAAAGCCAAGTGATTAATACTCAAAGTCAGTGGTACCCATGGCAACCTTATACACCTCCAATGAAATCCAGCTTTTTTCATATTTGATATTTTAATTGCAATTGAAATTGCCTTTATTTAATAAAAACTGCTTCTCTGAATCCAACATTTTTCTTATGAGGGTATAGTGACAAAGAAACTTTAAATCTCCCAAAGTATTTATTAGCAAGAAATATTTTAAAAATTTTGAATAATGTAGTAAATTCTTGAATAATGAAGACTGTCCCCTGTGCAAGATAATTTTCTAGTGACTCTAAAGTTTTAGCTAAACACATATACATATATCCTTTTGTTATAAGCTTTCTAAGTACACGAGATACGGTTTTTGCCTAAGTCCAGGCTAGAGAACATAGTTACATGTTAATATTTAAATATCCTTTAATTTCTGAGGCCTATTTTCCTGAAACGCAATCTCTATAGCATGTTATCCATGGTATTATAAGAGTGTATCGTGGGAGCACTCATCACAAGAAATCCCTCAGAAATGGTGGTTTCTGTTTATTTCATAACATGAATTATTGGCTTTCTCCTAATTATAATGTGCAGTGAAAAATTCTTAAGATTTTTATTTATTTATTCATGAGAGACACAGAGAAAAAGAGAGAGAGAGACAGAGACAGAGACACAGGCAGAGAGAGAAGTAGGCTCCATGCAGGGAACTCGATCCTGGGACTCCAGACCACCCCCTGCGCTGAAGGCAGGCACTCAACCATTGAGCCACCCAGCATCCCGAAAAATTCTTTTTAAGGAAGTGAGTTGGGTTATATCTAATCTGGGATTTAAAATGAGCTGAGTAATCAGTGAGGTTGCAGAGTTTCCACAAATTTCAAGGTTACATATTTTGAAGGTAGCTATCAGCTTCTGAAAACCTTCCCAAAATAAGCAACAGACATGTGAGACAGTAATTTTGAGTGGAAGAAATCACTTGAAGTAATTTAATCCCCTTGTGTTTCCCTGGCTGCTGGTGGCATTTAATAAATTCCTAATGCAAAAAATCTGTAGTCATTATAAGTCATTTCCAGGATACATAACAAATATTTTCTTTTTAGGAATTAGGGCAGATCTCCTGATCAAAAAAAGTACAGATAATTAATTCATTTAACCACTATTTATGGAGGGCCTACTGCATAAATGGTTTTGTGGGAAAAACAGATTCAGACTTTTTCTCTTTATGGACTCAGAAATAAAAATTTCAAAAAAATATATACAATATTTAGCCATTTTAAGTGTTGTAACATTCACTGTCTATAAACATTGAACAATTATCTACTATGTACCTGGCACGGTACTAAGGCAATACCGAGTATGAAGATCTGATCTCTGCTCTTACGTACTTTTAGTGGCTAGACAGACAGATGCTAGAGGACATATTTAAACTGATTTTTGTAATGACAATTACTGTAAATCATGTATTCTCAATGGGGGCGATGTAGCCCCCAAGTGTACAAAAATTGGTACTTAAAGGCACTAGAAATCTTTCTCTGAGTACAAAGTACAGACATACATGCAATACATACGATGACATACAGTGTATCTGTGATAGTAAAGTTGCATGGCAGAAAAGGGATTAGAAAAAAAAGAAGTCTGAAATGATTCCTTAAAAGAGTGATACTGAAAAAAATGGTTGAGAAACACTATTGTAAATGCTCTGAGTAGGAGAGAGAGCTGCTAGAGCTCTGAGCAGGCATCTTGCCCAAGCATGGAGGACCCTGAGAACTTCTCTGGGGAAATGACAGGCAGTTGAGATTTGACAATGGAGCAGGGGTTAGTCCAGCAGTGATGGTTTGGATGGAGCCAGGTGGAGAGAGGGCGCCAGGGAGGAGGAGGCATGTGAAAGCCCTGACACAAGAGCTGGCTTGCTGCTTTTAAAGAGATGTGTGTAGCTGGAGTAGAAAGACCAAGACTGGCATAAGATAAGGTTGGGGAGGTAGCTAGGGGCAAGGTCATGTAGGAATATTCAAGCCATGGCAAAATTTGAGAATTTTGTACTAATGGGAAAAAGAAATCATTGAAAGGATATAGACAGGAGAATGACTGTGCTCAGATATGTGTTTTTTAAAAATACTATGGTGGCAGATACCGTGGCTTGACTGCCCTAATTTTAAGCACAGTGCATCCTCCCTTGCATTTGCCTACCATAGAGGCTGGAAATCCAAACAGCTGAACTTCTCAGACTCCCTTTGCAGCATTAAGATACTGTGTGATACAGCCTTGGCCAGTGAAATGTAGGTACAAGTGTCTGGGGAGATATTTTCTTCACAAATAAGAAAAGCAAAGCCTAACAAGAAGGCTTTTTTTGTTCTTTACTATTCCTTTTCTGAAATACAGAAGCAATGCTTTGAGGCACAGCAGCCCTGTGTGACCACGAGAGCAAAAGCCATGTTGCTGAAGGTGTGCAAGGAAGAAGGTTGAAGGAATCTGATTCCTTCAGGACACTCTGCTCTATTGTGAGCCCTGGAGACCATGCCTCTGGAATTATTATCACATAATAAAAATAAACCCCTGACCTGTTTAAGACACTGTTCGTGGGTTTGTCTGTTATTTCCAACCAAATCTGATTCCCATACTTAGAGGATTGGACTACACTCTGTAAAGTGCAGAACAGGGGATTGAGAGCAAATGCATGCAGATCAGAGGACTATATCAGTAGCCAGGTAAGAAATTATGGTGCCCTAAACTAATTAATTTGTAATGTGAGAAATGGCAAGACTGAACATGAGAACTAGTGAGGAGGTAGAGTTGAAAGAAGTTAGTGGTGAGTATGGTATGAGGGGTGAGGGTAAGACATGTTCAGGTTTGGGGGCAGAGCATATATTCAATTTGGTCATGTTGGATTTAAGGTATCAATGGATTTAAGGTTCCAATGTTCATGTAGGCAACTGGATACACAAGTAAACAGTACTCAAGGCAGAGTATATAGACTTTTTGGAATACAGATGATTATGGAAACCAGCAGAATGAATGATATGATCCAAGATATGGTGAAAGGGATATAGAAAGAGAGCCACAGTCAGAAAGAGAACCACAGTCCGAATTTTAAAGGATTCCAACATTTCAAGTTGGGCATGGGAACATCAACTATCAAGGAAAGGGAAACTGTAAAGAAATGGCTAGAGAGGTAGGAAGGAGACCAGGAATGGGGTAACACCAGAAGCCAAGGGAAAAAAGTCCTTCAGAAAAGTAGAAGGAGTAACCTATGTTCACTGGTGCCTAAGAGTAGGAGAGGGGTTAAAATGCCCATGAAATTTAACAACACAGAGGTCACTTGTACCATTCTTGGAGCCATTCTACAAAGAACTGGACGCAGATTCTTGTGGGCAGGGGTAAGATGGAAGGGAAGAAATAGTTACATGCAAGAGCTACTATTTTTTCACAGAAGAACTACATAGTAAGACAGCTGAATATTAGATAGTGGATCAGAGTTTAAAGATCTAGCTCTGGTTAGTAACCAGACTTTTACAGGAATACCATTCTGCTCTATGGCACAGGCTTTGCAGAGGCACATGTGCTCAGTTACCTGGATGTAGGTACGCATAATGTGAATATTTGGGTTCATGTAGAGTGGGGACTTTAGTAGACATGTACACTGAATAAAGTGTACCAAGTTCAGGGTGTACAGGAAGACTATGAAGAGGAATACGATGTTGGACAAATTATTTAGCTTTTTTCTAGCCTCAATTCCCAGCTTTGTGGAATGCGGATAGTAACAGTACATTATTATGTATATATACCTATGTAGTATGGAATGGGGATAATAGTACTACATATATACTATAATATATATGTTAATGTATATATTATATAACATAATATATATAGTGTTACGTGTGCCTCATACATCAAAATGCTCACTAAATAATAAATATTTATTACAATAGATGACATTGAGGACAACAAGAGAGGATAAGGCCAGAAAGACAGAAGAATATTATTAAATAATTTGAATGGTAACCATGGAGAAGAACAAAGTAAGTCGTGCTCCCTTTCAAATACTCTAACAATTTAACTGGCCATACCGCCAAGGTGTACATTTTACATATTTTGGTAGAATGTGAAACTGCAGAGCAATTTAAAGATTCACATAGGAAAATATTCTGGCAAGATATGAAGAGACAAGTAGTTTAATTAAACAAACTCTACTCTTGAAACCAATAGACCAGAACTCATGCTCGGTGTATCATTAAGCCCAAACTGGGAAAAAAAATAAAAGGAATCATCCAAGCAGCAAGCAACCTCATTTCAGTTTCTTATGACTACACTATTTTTGATAGTAAATAAAACCACACAGTAAAACAAATAACTTCAACTCATTGGGTTTGTGTCACAGAGATGGGATGCTGGAACAGGCAGCCTTTAAGTTAGGAGGGTATATGAACACTGGAGCACAACAACAAGCTGAGAAGGCTGCTCAGCAAGAATGAGGAGCTGGGTGTGAGAGAGATGCCGTGTTCCCAAAGATGACACACTGTGTGTGTCCCACGAATGAGATGAATGTGGCACCCCACCCACATTCCCTCCAGGTCTTTGTAGGACGGGTGGCCAGAATCAGGTCAACAGTGCAGGGAGATGGGGGATGGAGTGGATATGAGCTGTGCAATGATGTTAAGGACAGCACTGATTTTGCCTGGCCCTCCACCTGGGAGTGAGTATAAAATTGGAGCCCTGAATATAGGCAAGATCTTCCCTTCCTTAGGCAACATCTCGACTTCCAAGTGTCTTTCCCAGTGTGAGAGCAATCAGGACTCTTGAGACTCCATGGATGCTGGTGAGATCTAAGAAAACAACACATACATGATTTTAAGGGCTTCCTGGTCATTGAAAAACAAGTGGAACACTCTGTTCCTGTAGCCAAGTAGATGGGGGGGCGATGCTTTCCTATGGAGAAGGAAATTGAAACATTAATTGAAGACCATGGAGAAACATGGTCTAAAAAATAATTGGACAAACTTATAAAGTCATTTACAGGGGATGAAGATGATGAGGACTTGAAAAGTGAGGGCCAGCATGTTGAAATCGTAATAAAAGAGGTGGATGTCTCAATGCTCTAAAACACTTGAATGCTTTAATTTCAGAATACAATCTTATTGTGAAAGCAAGCTTCAAAATAGGCATACTTTACAGGTGACTTACAGGGTAATTTTGATTGAATGATTTTTATCTTATCCCTAGTATGGTCAGCATGTCATTTATCAACATCTGTTTTCCCCTGCCAACAAAATATTGTTACTCTTAGGGAAGCAAAGTACCCAGTTATATATTTACTTTCCCAGACTCCCTTGAAGCTAGGGGTGGCCTTTATGACATGGTTTTGTCTAATGACTTGTACATAGAAGGCTACTGGGGAGAGGCATCCAGTGAGCTATCTTTGTTTTATTTTAATTATTTTTATTTTTTAATTTTTATTTATTTACGATAGTCACACACACACACACACACACACACACAGAGAGAGAGAGAGAGGCAGAGACATAGGCAGAGGGAGAAGCAGGCTCCATGCACTGGGAACCCGACGTGGGATTCGATCCCGGGTCTCCAGGATCGTGCCCTGAGCCAAAGGCAGGCACTCAACCTGCTGCGCCACCCAGGGATCCCGCTACCTTTTTTAATAGGAAGGTACAGATGTCGTTGGTTCCATCCTTTTTCTGATTATCAACATAATCTGGAGCTATGAGAGCCATCTTCCAACCATGAGACAAAGGCCAAGAGGATTTCAGATATGTTGACCCAGACACCACTAAACCACCAGCAATGGTCTATTACTGGACTTCTTTTTATTTTTTAAAGATTTTATTTATTTGAGAGAGAGAGAGAGGGAATGAACAGCGGGGAGGGCAGAGGGAGGAGGAGAAACAGGCTCCCCACTGAGCAGAGAGCCAGAAGCAAGGCTTGAATCCAGGACTCCAGGATCATGACCTGAGCTGATGACAGATGTTTAACTGATTGAGCCACCCAGGTGTCCCTCATTGGGTTATTCATTTGAGCCACCTTATGAGAATTCTGTTGCTCAGCCTTGCCTAAGGTATGATATCATTCCACCCAAGGTCTGGAAGAGATAAGCGAATTGACCCTTTACGAAGGCCATAATCTTCACCTAGAACTTTTTTGCCATAAGCCAAATTTTTGAAAGTTGGAAAGCACTCTTCCTATACCTGTACCTTCCTATGATTCTGAAGTGCTTTTTTTTTTTTTAAAGATTTTATATATTTATTTGAGAGAAAGAGAGAGAGAGCAGAGAGAGAGAGAGAGAAGCAAACTCCCCACTTTGGATGTGGGGCTCTATCCTAGGACCCTGAGATCATGACCTGAACCAAACGCAATGCTTAACTGGCTGAGTCACCCAGGTGCCCCCTGAAGAACCTTTTAATCGACTGCGGAGTGGGGTTGGGTTTCCTGTTCCATCTTCTCAGCCAGAAAGTCCTTTTTTTCCTTTTTAGTGCATCAACTTCTTTAAGGCCCAGCTCCAATGCCTCCTCATAATGAAAATTTCCCTGGTTCTCTCTCAGTTATCGCTAATTGTTCCTTCTTCTGTGTTTTCTGTAATGCACAGCTGATATGCTGGACGAGCCATCATTCTATCTTGTGAGATGGTTCGATGAGTGTCTGTTACCTTCACCATAATGTAAGGACCATGTCATTGGAGCCTTTGTTCTTTTCTAGACAAGGAGCACAGACTTAGATGTTTTGAATTCAATTTCACTTAGGCAGGAAAAGCTGTGTAATGAAGCCAAAACTTCCAGAGGGGAGAGGTCTGAGCTGGTCAGTATGAGCTAACACCACTGTGATAGGCTGATACATCTTTGTCCAGGAAAGTAAATGCTTAAGGCTCTGGCTCTGTGGTCTCAGTGGTAGAGTCTCCCTTCTTTCTAGCAGCTCTCTTGTAACCTCTCCAATTTATCCAGCCAGTGCAACTTCCCTAAACCCAAGTGTCCCAGGACTCCTGCCTGGTTTACAATCACTGATAAGTTCCTTTTTCATACCACAAAAGCCCAACATTTTACCATGGCATGATCAGGCTTAGCCTGCCTCCTTATCTTTGTCTGTGCCTTGATAAATTTTTAAAATATTGATTTGTGTTTATTCTTCCCATATTTTTATCTCTCCTCCACTTGAAGCAGATAGCCAGGCCCTCTGCCTATCTCTGATGTTTGTTTGTTTCCATAAAGTAAAATGTACTATTTGTAGCACATAGTTCTGTAAGTTTTGATAAATATATGCAGTCATGTATCTACCACCATAAGCAAACACAGCACAATTTTATCACACTGGAAGTTTGCTTCCCCTGTGCTGCTCTTCTCTAGTCAATCTCTCCCTCAAGTCCTTACTCTTGGCTCCCACTGTTTTCAGGCCCTACAATGGTGCTTTTTCCAGAATGTCATGTAAATGGAATCACTCAGTACAAATTTTGGGGTTTGGCTTCTTTCACTTAGCAAAATGCATTTAAGTTGCATGATGGAAGGTTTTCAGTGGACCAAAAGCAGAGCTGCATTAAATCAACAGCTATTCCTGCCCTTGGCAAAGACCTACTCCTAGTGGAGAGTGTGCTGGCTACCCTCCCAGGGAGGGGAAAGAGAAGAGTGCTTTGGAGGGAAGCCAAAAGGAGGGGCAGATTTTGCCTCTGATTTAGAATAATTGCATGATGTAAGGTCTTTTGAGGACCAGAGTTTTCCTTAGGGAGGTGACAAACTCTCAGAGGGCACAGCTATGTCATGCCCCTGGAAGGCAGGACCCTTGGCACAGGAGTCTACAGCCTCAGCAGAGATTCCTGGGCCCTCTCCATGGCATGCAAGTTGAGAGCTGACATATTTTCAATGACCACATAGGCTGGAAAAGATAAGGATAGCAGAAATGATCTTAATGGACCAAGATCGGATAGGCTTGCTCATATTTTCTTGACACTAACTATATGTGCTTTCTGGATCTTGGGTAACCCAGTCATGATGGAGACAGAATTTCCTACCAGACTATTGTGGGAGTTCCATGTCACATTAAGGGAATAAAAGTCATTTCATTAGCTGATATCTATTTTTTTTTAATTTTTTTTAATTTATTTATGATAGTCACAGAGAGAGAGAGAGAGAGAGAGAGAGAGAGAGAGGCAGAGACACAGGCAGAGGGAGAAGCAGGCTCCATGCACCGGGAGCCTGATGTGGGATTCGATCCCGGGTCTCCAGGATCGCGCCCTGGGCCAAAGGCAGGCGCCAAACCGCTGCGCCACCCAGGGATCCCATTAGCTGATATCTATTAAGTGCTTACTATTTGTCAGGCATTTTTCTAAGTACCTCACATGGATTAACTCATTTAATTCTCATCGAACCCATGTGAGGCATACGCTATTATTATCTCCCTGTTTTCAGACGACAAGACTGAAACACAGAAAGGTCTCAGAGAGTGATTGTGGAAACCAGGATTGGAACTTTGGCAAATCTAGCTGCAGAGTATATCCTTAACTTCTTACTGAATGTGTCATTTCTTCTATCATGAGTTTGCGAACTGAGTCATATTCTCAAAATCTCTTCCTCCAGGAAAAAGACCACCAAGGAATAGTGATGGTTGGATATAGCTAATTCTCTGCTGAGGGGTTGTCTAGGTGGTCCTGTTTGAACTGCCACCTGTCCACACAAGACCAAGCAGATTCTAGCTTGAAAATTGAAACCAAGCAGCCCAGAGGACAGTTGCAGTGAGTGACAGGTACTAACTGGCCACTAACAACTCACACTTAACTGACAATGATGCTATATGCTTTAACAGAGACAATCCTTCCCTTCCATCTTGATGACAACCCTATGGTTGAGAAATATAAGGCTTAGGATGCTAAGTAATAAATTACCCACTGTTACAAAACTAATTACTAATAGGACTGTGGAGAAACTAGACAAATTAAGTCCCCTGGCTTCCATTTTTAACCTTCAAATAGAAATGTAGGGCTGGCAGCCATGTTGAAAGGTATGCAAGAAAGACCATCTCCATGTGAAAATGTGAGTGAGCAGAGCAGAGATAAAAGAGGTCACATGGCCTGTGAGGTGCAGGGGCAACACCTGCATTCTGGGAGCTTCCCTGACACAGATCTCAGAACACTTGACTGAATGTAGATCTGCAGCATGAAGTGAGGTCTGCCTCTTTGAAGAGAAAATACCACTCAGGAGGCAGTTCTTCACTTGTGAATGGTGGCTCAGACATTCCAGTTCACCTACTTTGCTACATTAAATCCAAGCGACGGCATCTGTAACAATCTTACTGCCCTTTGGCTTCAATGGTTTGTAACAGGCATCAAACCCTGACCAGGTACTCAAGCAGGGTTAGGCAATGGAGCTATGGAGAAAAGACAAGAGGAATAAAAAAAATGGAAGTTTCATTTTCATCTGTGCCCTTTGTCATTGCAGATCATTAAGACTTTAGCAAGAAATAAAGTCTAAAGGAAGAATTTCAAGAGATGTTCCACCTGCACATGAATCTAGGGAAAAAGGTTGAACGGGGACAATGTCTTTGTCTATTTAACATTCCCTCATTCTCATTTCAGTAGTAGAATAATTATTTGTTTTGGGTCAATCTACCAGGGATGTGATCACATGTTCCTCCCTACACATCCCACAAACACACAGAAGGGAATGTGACCTAGGGTGGCCAATCAGACTATCTGATTCTCTAGAAAGAGTGTTTGCTCCAAGAATATGCTACCCAAGCAGGGATGATCACTTCTCTTCCCCCAGTGACATCCCTGGCTGTCTGGACAAGGTGTTCCCATCTCTCCCTTGCAATACTGTCTGCTAAGGAGCAGCCCGAAGAAACTCTGTGTCTGGAATGAGATATTAAAAGCACCAGAGCTGGCCCTATCTGGAATTTTCAATGATGTGAGTGAGCAAGTTCCCTTTTTCCCTTCTTTTTTTTTTCTTTAAAAAAAAAATACTTTCCTTAACCCTGATTAATTTTGCTTTCTGTCACATATAATTGGAAGCACCCTAAGTAATGCATTCTTTTCCTCTTGGGTGAAGAAGTCGATGTCATGACTTTCTATACCATGCCACATCACTAAAGCAAGAAGAACTGCTCTCTGGAGCCTACAAACAAGTCTGTCTTTTGCGAGAGATCATTATTCCTATATGACTTCACTTCAAACACCTGCTCAATATGAAATGGAAATCCACAGGGCAACAGAAGCCAGTCAATTTTCACTATCAGACAAGAGTTGTGAAAGCAAATGCGCTCAAGTGGCCTTCTGGGCTGAATTGGTGTAAGACAGCTTTGAGGGCATTTAGCATCTCTCTCTTTCTCTCTGTTTAACAATACAGGGGCAAGCACATTTTGTGAGCCTTTTGTAGTTTTTTCCTCTATTTCTGTAAACAGTGCCGTTGTCACACAGGAAAAACAACAACAATGGTGTCCATGAGGTCTGAATTATTCAGGACCAAAGAGTATGTTCTTAAATGTTGAACTGATTATCTTTTAGAGAAAAGAAAAAAAGCAAGTGTCAAAACCAAAATCTGCAGAGCTTTATAGCTCGGTTTGGGTGTTTGCTAAGTGTATCTTGTGCTGCTTTGTCAATCCAAGTGACAGTTAATCAATACTAATCTGATGCCAGTTGATTCTTCCCTTTCCATAAACAGGATTAAGGTATACTACCTATGAATATATTTTATCCCAGGCTGTAAATCCATATGCTTTAGTGTAAATGCATTAGCATCTCTTTTTAAATGGAATGCACCATGTATACAAGAAAATAAAGATGAATTACCAAGTTGTCCTGAAAAAATGCCTTTCTGATCCATTATGAAAATGTTTCGGCTTTCAAGGCAGTAGTAAGTAGATCAGGCATTTCCCATTATTTTATATTGTGATCTATATCCCCATCTCTGGGGCTACCTATTAAGTTAACACTCAGAATATTTTATGGACATATTGTCCTTCCTGGGTTGGGCAGGTGGATTTTTTTTTTTTTTTTACTTATTTTTTTCCTCTGCTTGTTAGTTTGTTTAAGCCTTCACTCCTCCTTTACATCAATATTTATTTAGTGCCCACTGTGGGTCAGGTGATGCCCTAGGGACGAGATAAGATGCTCAACAATAATCTACAGACCTCCATCTCTAATTTGCCCTAATATTGTCTAATTCTTCCATGGCCAGCTGGAGCAATACACACCTAGGGTCAAATACTCCTATGCTGGAGCGCTTCAGTCTGTTTATGCACACCAGAGCTTGGTTAAGCAACGACTCAATCTTCTAATGTCACTTTACAGTTGATGGGGAGTTTCATAGCTACTTTTAAACTCCAATAAACACCTATATGAAGGGAATGGAGACTCATTTAAGGGTGAGCATCTAACAAGTCCAGGACTACATGACAATAGTAATACTGGATGAGTGAGGAAAATATCTACCTCCTAGTTTGCTCTATAAGGCCTTGCTGCTCATGACAGAACACAGGTAAAACATTCTGCAAGGGCCTAGAACACAGAAAGAGTGCAATGAGTGTTAATGGTCATGATTCTGTCCCTGTTTAGCAACAGACATAAACCACTGTCAATCTGTCCATCCACCTACCTGAACGTCCCTTGGAATTTTAGGAATAAAAGGTGAGGGCTTGCCTTGTATGGGCCCATCAGCTTGCTTACATCTGATAAAGCCCTAAATGCAAAAAAAGTCCTTTATGATTTTGACACTACTGATTTTCCCAGAGGAAGTCTTTCTATTGACCTCTATGGGCAGCTGGATAACCTTGTGAATATATTCTTCCAAAGCATGAACTCATTCTTCTGTGGTCCTACTACTCTCTTCCTACTTACTGTTTCCTTATGATGCCCCAAACGTTTCAGCAATCCTTAGCTTCCTTATGATCTCATGCTTGGCCCAACTTTTTCCCATTATGTGATCACTGGGCAAGGGAACACCATTCTTATGTTTCTTTGCTAGAATTCTTTTTTTTACCAGTATTACTTCGGCTTTTATTACTCAAGTTTGTGTGGGCTAATATATCGAGGAGTTAGAATTTCTTTTTTGTAAATATTATTTTGTATGGGTATTTTAAATATTAACTGTTGGCTTACAGGAAATGTTAAAGATTCTAAGAGCAACAATAACATTACTTCACGCACTTTGACTACATTATGCTATTTAATCACTGCAACAACAATGCAAGTTAGATACTATTATCAATCTTCATTTGCAGATGGGGAAACAGAAGTTTTGACAGAGGTAATTTATTTTCTAAATGATAAAAACCAGTTAATTTATTGAGATTAGTATATCTCAGGAACATGGTAAGCTGTACATGGATATTACTTAATTCTTACAGACACTATCTGGAAAAGCAGGACTGCCCACCCATTCCCATTGTGCACAAAAGGCTCAGTGAGGTTGCTGACTTGCTTATGATCCTGCCTCAAGCAAGCAGGGGCACGAGGACTTGATAATGAGATCTGACTGAGATCTGGAAGGTGTGTTCTGAGAACTCCCATGGAAAGCCTATCCTGTGATAGATTCAAACATACCTATCTCCTCCCTTTTCCTCCCCACTGAATCAAATGTGGGGCCTAGATGTAGCTCCCTCATTTGAGTAAACAGACTTTAAAACATCTGGTTAGTTCCTTTTTGTGGTTTGGTGGCTGGAGTGGTAGAAGAGCTGAGAAAATGGCAGAAGGAAAAGATAAAACCTGTCATGGTGACACCTTCTGCTTAGTGAGAAGCAGATTTAAGCTCCCTGGGATGCCTGATTTCAGTTACTTTGTTATTATTATTATTATTATTATTATTATTATTATTATATATTCCTTTAAAAATAAACCCTAGTCTAAGTTCTCATCACTAATGGAAGAATAATATTGGAACTCCTGTATATTAAGAAATATATCCTCTACCATCCTCATCTTGGATTTCCCACCAAAGCTACTGTGTGATTCTGAACCTTTAACTGTTCTGGGCTTATTTTCTGTATCTATAAAGTAAAAGTAACCTGTTGCCCAACCGATGGATCAAGTTTATCATGAAGACCAGATGAGAGATGAAGGGGTTTTTCAACCTGCAGAGCAAAGTGCAAATACTAGTGACAAATGGTCCCAGATCAGAGAATTCCCCTGGATCAGATAAAGACTCTTTTTCACTCTTTAAAAACTGCTCCTTTTGTGTGTCCTCTTAAAGTCAGATTAGTAAACTAAATATGATTAATTTAAGATTAAAAGCAAGACCTTCAACTAAGTCATTAAACTCTCTCTATACATATTCCAAAGCTCTCCAAAGGTCCCACCTCAAGGTCCCATTTAGGGACACTGGATGCTAACAAATCAATAAGCCCAGTGTCATTTTTGCTGAATGTTTTTACTCAGGCAATGCAAAAACTCTTTCCAGATTTTCATGACAAATGGAAACAGCTCAAGGAGAAAGCTCACTAAATGGATGAAGCTGACATACTTCTAATCCATTAGAGCAAAGGACTTTCAGAGACCCAGGGACCCCACAGAAATCATCCTCCCACAAGGCAATTGATCATAACTTGAGTAATTGAGGAATTATTTCAGGATTGGGCCAAAGCAGCCTTAGAGGAGGAGAAGGAAAAACCACCAATTTCAACACATCTCAGAATTTTAAAGAAACATATCCTAACTATGAGATAACACATGTATTAATAGGGTAGTTTACAGGGCCTGCTTCTAACACATAATACACACCTTAACATTTGCCATTTGAGTGCCTCAGATGACAGATGCAGCCTGTCCTTTATCCCAATAATAGGTTTTTGTAATGGAGGAGACAACCCTGGTTCTCAATGGAAAGGAATGTAGGGGAAACATCAAAAACAAGCAATGTAATAAATGTGAAGGGCAGATAGCTAAGTACATATTAGAGCTAATACTTATTAGTGCTAGGCCCATATCAGTGCTAAGTACTTAGGTGCTTAACGATGTCAGTGATTCCATAAATGCCTTTTAAGGTCTACTTCGACTACAAGATTATATAATAAAGGAATGGATATCTATCCTATGTGACAGGCATAATTCATGCTATTATCAAGAAGAAACGGAGCTTCCTATTAGGGATGCCTTCTCTAGGCTGCTACATCTCTGACTTCACAAATAAAAGCAGGCCATCCTGCTGCTCTGATTAGGAGGCAGAGATTCAGACTCTACTGGTGTCATTTCCCTTTTCCCCATGCCAAAAAGCCATCTCCTGCAAAGCTCCCATCTTGAGTTCCTTGCTTCTGCCACTACTTTGGAGCCAAGCCCTGTTAGAAGGGCAGCAGGATCACCCTTCACCATTGGCTAACATGGTACACCCTGCTGTATGTACGTACGGCCTGACTTCAGGCACTGTGGAGGGGAGAAGAATGTAATCTACAACCTGGACACACACAAGTTATTTATAGTGGTACGTCAGTGTTCTCTACACCTTCCCTCTGGTACAGGGATTCTCAAACTCTATATTTGGGGCCAGGTGATTCTTTGCTGTGGCGGGCTGTCTTGTGCATCATGGGATGTTCAGTAGCTTCCTCATCTTCTGCCCATTAGATGCCAGTAGCAATCCACCCACCCAAGTTTGTGACCATCAAAGACGTCTCCTGATTATGTCATATTTCTCTGGCTTGAGGCAATGCAAAACTGCCAGAGCCATTGTCTGGTCCTAGTGTGTTGTAATATCCTCTTCCAACCAGCTCCAGGCTAACTCCATCCCCAGAATTTAATGAGAGAGCTCTGCTTGAGACAAACGGTCCGTGATTCCAAACAAGAAATGATATAGGCTTATCTCAGAGTTTGGAATCATGTCTGATTCTTGTTATATTCTAGCTAAATCCCCAACTTAACATAGAGTCTGTACATAAGTGCTAAGCATTAACATTAAGACAGGGGACCTTACTTAGAGATGCCAAGGACTCACAGATAGACAGAAGTCAGTAGGTCTGTGAACCCTGAAAAGGCAGATCTAACATCATTATTTTCACTAAACTTTAACTGAAATATAGCATTTCCTTTGATTAGGAAGTAGAAAATGATCTGTAGTAATTATCATTCTGGGACTCTGTTACCAATAGAAATCACAGATTATTTCCTATCATAGTGAAGTTGTTACACACATCTGAAAACATTACTTATACTCATCACTACTTTGAAATGATGGTAATTATTCAGCCTATAGCTAGATCTTTTTATATGTTTGTAACAAAGAAAGACCTAAATTATTACATCACAGAATTGTATTTTATATTTGATAACTGTGTGACATTGGCTTTTTTTGGTCATCTCATATAAAGGGTTAAAAATATAATTCTGAAAAGAGGTCAAATGTCTTCAAAGGGGTCTATGACAGAAAAAAAAACCTCGTGCTTTAGAATGATAACTATTATAATTATCAGGCAAATGTTCAGAGATCATAATCAATCTCTTAGAACTTTCTGTACCATCCCTAGTGGTCCTTGAGCAGGGAGGGCCATAATCACAGGAGAAATATAACTACTGCCAATGAGAGGTAGAACATGTGGCTGACTTATCTCACTGTAGGGCATCACATGGGGGGGGGGGGAGAATCCACTCTTACTGTGTAACCTCAGATAAGTTGTTTTATTTCCACAGTCTTCTATCCCTTAATTTCTAAGGTGGTGATTTCTTTTATTTCTTTTTTTCTCCCTCATCCTAAGGGTCTTTAAGGGTAGATTTGGGCATCAAAGAAGATGGCAAACCAAACCAAACCAAACCAAACCAATCAAACTAAAAACAACCACCGAAACAAAATAAAACAAAAAACCAACCCCAAAACCCTTTGCAAGAATTCCAGTCTAACTAAATGCTACTATGCAGAAGGGGATTACACATTCAGTTCTCAAGGACTGCATTAGTTCTTGTGTGTCAGCTCACTTGTGATTTGTGGTAGCAAAGACATTCCCCCATACTGGCTTCTCACACTTGTAATTAGTCTGTCTGAGGATCACAGAAGGAAAGAGAGCAGGAGAGAGAGAGAGAGAGAAAGAGGAAAGGGCTCATTTTAACAACCAATCAATTCAACTCCCATCCTGTAAGTCATTTTTTATCCCCTAATCATTCAAGTGATAGGACTAGGTTTTTCAACTGAAGTTCAGTTGCCAGGCTGTACTGCAAGAACAAGAATGGCTTTTGACATTATCTTTTCCTCCCAACAAGACCAGCTCCCCCTGCTTCCTCTAACTTCACCCACTGAAATCCTTCAAGGGCTAAGTGAAGTCTCTAATTCTCAGGGAAGGCCCCTCCTTGGAACATGTGTGGCCCCGATGTCCTAGGCCACTTTTAGAGTGCACAGCCTTGCACATGACGGTCTCTGGTACATTTCTCACATCTGATATTCCAACATAAGTTCCCATTCCCAAAGGCAAGTAGAGACCATGCCTTATAAATCCAAGGCCCCGGCATCCTTCCTTGCTCCATCAGACATCTGTGATCAGAATCTGCTAAAGAGACATATTTTCAGAGTCCTGGGGGGAAGAATTAGGCCGGAGGAACTTGCTTAGGCTATCATGCAAGGATGCTCTCATTAAACACAGCTGAAGCACTAGAGCCTGAACACTTCCCAATAACCAGTCAGCTAGACGGATAGGATGTTGAGAGGGAAAGTCATTTTCCTTGGCAGCTGAGATGCATTTAACAGCCAAAGAAGAAAAGCACATTACCTTCCTCCATAGCTCATAGGCACTCTGCATATTGATTTCATATCAGCTCTCTCTTTTGTTTGGTTAAATGCAATCTCTGCCATAAGCCTAGGATACAATACAAGTACTTTAAATGTGCTTTGACCTCCGATCAGCTCCCATCAAGCAAGTTAGTGGGAAGAACAATGGACCCCGTTCAGCATTCATCGGCCATGCTTGCACTCTGTCCAACTGGGATAATTCCACCCTTCCTCATGCGCTCAGCCTGTTTCCTTAGGGCTGAGAGTAAAAATGGGCAAGGTGAGCTGTCTTGTGCACTGGAGGTCTGGGAGAGCAGGCTGCATAACTTTCTTTTGGGGATGTCTTTTTGAATTAAACTGCCAAGCAGAGACCTCACAGAGGTGTCTGGTCCCATAAACAGTGGATCTGTCTGACCACCCCCCAGATCATCCTCCCCATACCATCCTATAAATCACATATCAGATCCTGTCATTCCCGTTTGAAGCCCTTCAATGTCTTCCCATTATCCTTAAGTCTAAGTACCTTAATAGGATACACTGTGTCCAAGTTAACAATACAGTTCTATACTAGATGCATACACACACACACATCTCCACAATGATCCATGTATATGTGTATTTGTTGCTACATGTATGTGATATATGCTAAAAGACTAGGCTCTTTATACTAAAATATGGAATTCCACACTTTAAATGGGTGGATTGTATGATCTGTGAATTACATCTTAACAAAGGTACAAAAACCAAACCAAGTAAAGACTCTAATAAAGTCTGATTATCTAGACTTATATCTCACTTCAGCTGTTGAACTTCTACATAACTTGCTTCTGCTTTGGTCAGTTTGTTCATCTGTAACATGAGCGTAATAATAAAACTTATCTTAGAGGGCTATCTTGAGAACTGAGTTAACATGTAAAGAGATTTGAATGGTATTGGGTAGGGAGTAAGTATTTAATAAATGTTGACTATCATAATTACGGCCTCTCTCTTTTCATGGCTGAGTACTCTGCTCCTTGACCTCCACTCCCTGGCTTTCCTGGAGTTGTAAAACTTTTTCTGAAAGAGCATGCTTCCCCGAGACTTTGTACATGTTGTTCCACACTCAGCCTTCCAATCCCATTTCCTGGACTAACCTCCATTTATCTTTCCAGTCTCAAATGAAAAATAATTTCCTTTGAGTACACTTCCTTGCTGGCTAAATAAATAAATAAATGAAAGAAAGATAAAAGAAAAATAAAGTTAATATCTCCTAGTTTCATGTTTCCATGACATACTGTACTTTCTCCATGATAAGTCACATTCTTCTCATGTAAATGTTAACAAATTGTCTTTCTTATTTGGCTGTGGATTCCAGAAAGGCAGTCACCGCACCACCCGCCAGCCCCCAACCCTAGCTCTTTGGTCAGCAAAGCAGCTGGCCACAGTAAGTGCTCAATTTGTTGAATGCAACTGAATATCTTTTTAAGTGAGAACTGCCTACACTGTGGCTTCAATAATGCCAAGAACCTTCCTGTTGATGTCACTCCCTTTCTTTTTTTGGACCCATGAAATTTCTTGCATCATAAATAACTCCCAATTGTCTAAGTACACTTTTCTCTTTGGCTTGCAGAATCAAAATCATATCAAATACTTCCATTAACAATTCAGCCACAACCTGCACAGCACATTGCCTTAAGGGGAAAATCCCGAGGAGTCTCTGGCTGAACCCTCAGATGACTCCTTAACTCAGGCTTTGAGGGAAGTAAGTGATTTTTGTTTATTTGATGCTGATAACAACAATCTCTTCCCCCAAAATAAATCCTGATATGTTTATTTGCTGGAAAAAAACAAGGGCAGGTCATCCCACTTCCTCTGTCACCCAGAGCCATGCTCCTGGCTCTGCTGATCCTGCAGTTCAGGAGGCTGTAGGTCATTCCCCTGAATCTGCTAAGTCAATATCCCCCCTTACACTTTCCCTCAATTTCTCCTCTGAAAAGTTTCTCCAGGCCACTTCTGTTGGCTTGGTGTCCTACTCTTCTCTCCAGCATTTTGGGTAATCCTCTTAGTACATACTGCAGCCCAGTGCCAGCTTCTATATTCTATTTAACTTCATAAGAAATGTTTCCAGTGCTATTTAGTATTTCACAGAGAATGTGCTTTGACATTCCTACTAGCCTCTAACCTATTTGAGATCAAGGGAATTTTATGCTGTGTCCTTACATCCTCGCATTGGGCTTTGGTGATAGTTGCACAAATCATGCTCAATTGGAATCTGTAGAAGGAACAATAGTAATAGTCATTGATAAGAGTGGGCATTTATGTGCTTAGCAGTGTGCCAGGAAGTTTTCATACACTACGTGGGTACTCTTACTACCCTCGTTTTACATATGGGCAACCTGAGATTTTCAGAATTTAGAGACTTACCCAAAGTTGTGCCTCTAGAACCATGAGAGGTATCCAGGCCATCTGTCTCCCAATCTCATACCCATCTAACCATTCTGCTGTCCTATATTACTGTTTTAAGGGAACTCAGACATTTGCTTCTATCCTGTGCCCTGAAGGGTTCTAAGTAATTTCTCTCTCCTAATTCCTTTTGTTTAGAGTCACCCTTGCCACCTGACCCATCATTCCTAGGGAAGGAAAGGTACAAAAGGGGTTAAGACTAGAAAAGTAGTACATAGCAAAAGCATAGAACAAGGTGGGAGGGAGAGTATAAGTCGCAGAGGGAAGTATTTTTAGCACTCTTTTCTCCCACTCAAATAAGCAGAATTAAATTCAAGTCCCTCCAATAAAGGAGAATGAAGTTAATTTCCTTCCCCAGTCTGCACACTGAGAGTTTCTTATTCACATTGTCATCTCATTAAATTCCTAGTGTCACTGTGAAACACCAACATTCTCCTTGGTCTCTGCTGAGAAGAAAGAAAAAAAAATCAACTCAGGTGACTTGTGGTTGAATAAGAATATTCTGCAACAGTGAATATAATTAATGAGAAAGGCGACAATACACCTAGCCTATATGGACAGCCTCTTGACATTGAAGATGTCCTGGGAGAACTTTATCCCCTCATTTGAAAATACTGTTCTCGGTATTAACTGCCAAGAAGAAAACTCTGATGATAAAAACAAACCAACAGATGCCTGAAAGCACATTAGCCAGTAGCTCAATGGAGAATTTCAAGTCGTGTTGGTTCCGCAGACAAAAAAAGCTGAAACATACCCCTCCCTCAATAAGTGCTGGAATTGGTTCTCTTGAAAGCAGCCAAATAGTGTACCTCATCAACTCTTTAATCAAACTAGAAAGCTCACAAATGTCCCCAACTGTCTTTTCTCCTCCTCTCTCCCTTCTACAACCCCCCCCCCCCCCCCCCCCCCCCGCCTCATGTGCAAGTGCGGGAGACAATGGCTCAGCGACTGGGGAGGTCTGCTAAGGCAATGCTGCTGGGACAGCTGGCAACGTTTACACAGTACAATGAATCTATCGCGCTGATATTAAATCACATCTCCCTCTTGCCAAAGGGAAAAGTGTGCAGGGCCCAATGAATACGTTTGCATCAGGAATCAACCCCTCAAGCTTGGGGGATGAAGGTGCACCCAGAACCGTGGCAGCTTATGATGCCCGTGCACATGGGTGGATGGGTGCATGAAACAAGGTGGTGGAATCATGGAAGCTTTTGGATGGGCTTTTTTATTTTTTGGAAAATCATGACAATTTGTACTCCAGTAGCATTTCAGATGAAACCTCATTATTATTTCTCTATTGTAGAATTGTGCTTTTTCTCATTAAGTAGCTCTGGTTTATTAAGGTTGGGGTTGTTCATCTGAGACTCTTTTATACTCGGCTTTCTCACTACATTATTTATGGGAAATGTATCTTTATGATCGAGTACATTATTTCTGCATTCCTGTAAATAATAAACCAGGTTTGGAATGAAATGCCGGAGAGGAACTCTACAACAGGCAATTCTTTTTAAATAGTTGAATGTCCTGTAGATTATCTCTGATCATGATAATAAAGAGCAGAAAGAGGGCCCTGGCAGGTTCCAGGCTCCTCTGATTTGTTACGCAAATGTTCCTATTAGACTGGTAGGCTCTCATCTCTTAAGGATCAATGTCTGAATTACTCAGTTTTCACCACCACATAGAAGGCACCATGTTCCATTTTTACTGTAACCCTTAGGCCTCTCTCATGTTTCTTCCTACTCACTGATGAGATACTTCAGAAAGGAAGAGAAACAGAAAAAATGGAGGGCAAAGAAAAAGGGGGAGAGGTTGTTTATTCAGAACCACACACACTGCCTAAGTGATTAGAGTCAAATAGCCAACATCACATGGCTAGTAAGTATGGTAGAACCAGTTTGTCACATTCTAAAGTGCTGAGTTCCTTCTCATGGAGAAAGACAGAGGAGATAACGAAAAGCATAAGAACATAGGATGGGGACCTTAACATGTGAGGATGCCCCCAGGAGGGCAGTCACAGCCTTGATAAAGTTGCCCTGGAGGTTTGTTCAGTGGAAGAAATGGGGAAGGGGTTGTTGGATACACTCTATTTGAAGAGAATCTGTGAGTTCTTGCTCTGGGATGCCCTCTTAGGTCATCTCTTCGGAATCCTTGTGTTCAATCTGTATGGATGACTCTTTGACTCTCTGCTAGCGGACCATCTCTTGTGGGCTTTTTTGTTGGCATTTTCCACTAGACACCTGGCCTCTCTCTCAGGTGCTCAAGCAGCAAGACCCAGGGCATCTAAAGCTGAACCATTTATCTCCAATCCCAAACCTACTGTTGCTCCTCTATAGTTCTATTAATGATGCTACAAGTGTCTGTCTGACAAAGTACACAATACCAGAGCCGTCCCTGACTTCCGGAACTATCCGGAACCGGATAGTCCCTGACTATCCACATGCACTTAGTTGTCAAGTTCCATCAATTCTTCTTCAAAATGCTCTTTCCCGTTTGTTCTCTTTTCTCTTTCCATTCTGGTTTAGGCCCTTATGAATCCTCAATGAAAGCATAATAATATTTTCTTAACTTAGGTGCACATTCTCCCTCCCTCCCATTCTCTACACACAAACATTCCAATGTTCAAAATCTTTCAATCTATTCTTGTAACAAATACTACTGAGCACTTGCTCTGCAAGCACTATTCTAGATTCTGAAAAACAAAAGTTCCTGCTGTCATAAAGCTTACATTCTAATGAGGAGGATATAATGAAAATAAACATATTTTACATAAAATAAACTCTTTATCACAACCACGCATATTGTGCTATCTGTCTGAAGAGGAATAAGGCAGAGTAAAGACACGAACCAGGAGTATGCAAACTTTTTCTGTAAAGTGCCAAATAATAAACATTGTAGGCTTTGTGGGCCATATGATCTGTCTCAACTACTCAACTCTGCAGTTGCAGTGTGAAAGCAATCATAGATGATACTTAAAGAAATGAGCACTGCTGTGTTCCAGTAAACATTACAAAACTAGGTGGTGCATTTAGACTCACTGGTCCACAGGCCCACGTTGTCAGCACTTGGTACAGACAATGAAATCAGGAGTGTGCTATTTTTAGAAGACAGCCAAGGAAGACCTGTGATGAAGTGACATTTAAGCCATAAAGGGAGAGGTCTTTTATGCATAGATTGGAAAAGAGCATTTTATGTATAGGGAAGAGTAACATAAATGCTGAGAGGTGAGAACGTGCTTGGTGATGAAGAAAGGAGGGCCACATCTGGGGAGCTGAGTGAGCAAGGGGATGAGAGGTTGTAAAGCATCTTCTGCTGATTGTCACAATTCCTGGGTACCATGGTCTCAGGCATGGCTGTCAGGATTTTCCATTGTCATACCTTTGATGACAATAATGAGTATTTCCTGTTTCTTGTCCAGCATCCATTCTTTCTCCTGGACACAACATCCCAATTTCCCTTTGGACAACTGTCCCCTTTAGCTCATTCTTGGTCATCTCCAACCTTAGCTCTAGCAGTGGAGATATGACCCAGGCCTTGCTCACCAGCTAACTCCATCACTGTGGTCACAACTAGTTCAGGGATGGGCATGTGGCCTGCACCAGTCTAGCCAGAGAAAAAAATCCAGGCCTTTGTTGGATATATATTCAAGATATAAAGAAGATAAGAACTTTCTGCTTTTGAAAACAAAATGCATGATTGTATAACAGAGTCCATAGGTGTTCAGGAAAAGGGACACCCTGAATTTTGGTTACATTATATGAGCCACTGAATCTAGCCTAAAGCCAACTACTGATGGACTTTTCTATCACATGAGTCAACCTGGTCTCCCCACCCCCCCAACCAAGTGACTCTTGACTAATAAACATGTGTTGTTCCATTCACCAAGCAAATACTCCCCCTATGGGCTCTGATGCACCAACATGTACTCAAGGTCTGGTTCAAAGCTTCTCAATTAAGCAGCTATCTAAACTCTCTCCTAGCATACCACCCCATCACAGTTGGCTTCTGTAATTCCAATCTCTTTGTTTCTATCCTTCTAAGCAGCTTGTTTTTTGCATGTGTGTTTCAACTCCCTGAAGGGACAAAGAACTCCCTAAGAGAGCAGGGATAGGGACTCACATCTGTGTATCTCCAGGACTCCAGCTGTGGTGACTTAGAGATTCAGGTCTATAAATGTATATTTGTGTATATGTATATGTCATACACACACACACACACACACACACACACACACACGTATCTATTTAATGAATGACCACCACTAAAAACACCCCACTCCTTTCATCATAATTATCAATTGCCAAGTTGCAATAGAAAGTTTCATCAAAAACTAATTCAGAAGGCTAAATGTATCATCTGATGTCTTCCTAAAAAAATTAGCATCAGACCACATTTAAATTTCTATAAATCTTCTGCTAATTTCAATTGCTTTAGAATTAATTAAAAATGTTTTGCAATCGATAATACTGTAACTCAAATAATTAGCATCAAGTAGCATCTAAAGGACATATTTAAAAAACTAATCTAGAGTATAAATAGACCTAATTAACAATTAGAATAACGTTTTATAATTATGCTTTGTTTATAAGTGCTAGAATGTCCAATTCATTGTTCAATGAAATTGGTCATTAATGAAAATCAAAGTGATTTTTCCCTGATGTCTCCATGAAGATGCCTCTTCGATGCACTGACTGTTATGTTGCCTATTTTCTTGGTGATTTTTAAAGACTATTTCTGCTCAATATTTAATAACTTTGTTCTATAATTAAAGCTGAACAATATCATGCCTTATCTTGCACAGTAACTTACACCTTTTTGGTAATTAAACAGATGGGCCTGACTACAAATCTGAATTTCTTATGTCTGACCCAAAGAGATAACTTTGAAGAATGGAAATCCCAAGGATGGCAAAGATATCAGGACCACATAAAGAGAGACAGGGCCTGGTACCTGCAAAGAGACTAGAGAACCAGGGCACTAGGAGACTAAGAGAATGACAGCCCTTATCAGCAGAGTTAGGGAAGTGGGCTCTGGAGAGGCAGGGAGTTTGCTAGAGGACTCCTAAGTTCAGCTGCAGAGAAGGGAGGGAGTGATGTCTATGCAGAAAAGTACAGGCTATTTGCTGGGAATTTGGAATTAGAATTGAGAAGGCAGTTCAAAGCAAACTGTGATTTGGGGTTATTTGAAAGGAAGCAAATGTTGAAGTCATATATAAGTGTGGAATTTCCCACAGAAATGTGAAAAGAGGAAAATGAGGGCTGAGCCTGGAGGGAGTCTACACCTGATGCCAAGTGTGAGTCCATGTTACTTGTGAGATGAAAGATGGGTTAGTGAGGGCAGCAGAGGAAAAGTCAGAGACCTGGGAGGACTATGGGGCAGCAGAGTATCTAGAAGCCAGAAAGGGAGGGATGGCTGGAAAGCAGTTGTCCAGTTCTTCTTCCCTCTCCTTGTGGTGGTCGTGTGTTAGGAAGCTCAATGAAATCTAATGTAATAGAAGTCACGCATATAGTGTGAAGACTGCCGAGATTCAGAGCCCGACTGCATCAGTTTCTCTGTGTGCAGCTTTGGGCAATTTCACATCCCTCTGTGCCTCAGTTTGTTCCTCTGTATATCAAGATGATAAGCCAGGGCCCTCTCAACCAATGTGGTTATTCATAGTGATTAGTTGAGCATTTTACCCAGAGTAAACCCTCCACATATGTTGGCTATATTCATCTGTGTCATTTCTGGAGCAACATGGTAAAGGCTGAGCCTGAACTCACTGAAAGTTATCAGCAAAACTGGGGCAAAGTTGGGAGTGTCTTAGGTCAGTGGTTCTCAAACTTTCACGTGCATTATATTCACCCAGAAGGCTTATTCAAAGACAGTTTGCTGGGCCCCACTCATGAGTTTCTGGTTCAGTAGGTTTGGGTGAGGCTTGAGGGTTTGCAAAACTAACAAGTAGACTATAGCTGAAACTCACCATTCAGGGACTCGCATTTTCAGAACCAGTATCTTAGTGACTTGAAGAAGGGATCCTATAATGGGGAATTCAACCCAAGGCCTTCAACCCCTCCATCATGTAAGTCAACTTGAGAACACACAGGTAAGCAAGACTAGCCTTGTGTGCCCTTGGGTGACATGGACAGTGCAGTACTTCTTATCAATAAAACGCTCTTTCTCTGCTGGCCCTTCCTATGTCCCAGAAATTCACTAGTCTAAACTTAACTGATATATGCATACTTCTACAAGGTCTCTGCCAATTTCTAAGTACATTCTTACATGAACATACAGGATTGCATAAAATTTTAGAATGTCATGGGTCCCCTGAAGGCCAAGTGGACCAAGAGAAACTATCACCAACATGATGGTTAGCATGTACCAAGTGCTTATTGTATGCCACCCACTGTGCTATTCACTCTACATACACTGTGCCATCCAGTCCTTCCAACTACTGTGACCACCAAGCATTATCATACCATGTCACAGAGCAGAAGGATGCCTAGAAGGTGAAGTGACATCCTAAGGCCCTGGCTGATGAATGACAGAAACCAAGATTCTTGGCCAGTGTCAACTCTAAAACCTGTGCTCTCAGCTACTCATGTATGTGGCTCTTGTCTGCTCTCTTTCCCTCAGGAAAGATGTGCATAGATAATAGATCAGCAACTATGGTCTATCTACCTTGATCCCCCCCATATATCTTCCGGGATAAAAACTTCCAGATAGTTGAACTATTCTTAATGAAGTAGGGCTTCTAGACCCTTGGTCATACTATTCAGGGTCCTTTGAATGTGCACAAGGAAGTCAATGACCTGAAAACTGAATAGGTGGATGTAGTTATGCAGAGAAGAATGTAAACAATTGAATTAAGTTGCTATATTCCGGAGGTATTATTCTCTTAGGCTTACTCCTTAATATTTTCTACTGATATTCTTACTCAACTATCGACAGAAATAACTAATTTATTTACATTATGTTTCTTATTATGTTTATTCATTCTCCCATTCTTCATTTTGTTCCATTCTCTTTGTTTCATATACTTGGAAACTAAAGCTTAGAGAGAAAAATAGACTTGAGTAGGGTCACTCAGATCCTAACTATTTGAGCAAGGATTCAAATCTAGCTATGTTAGAATCCACCAAGAAATATGCATCCAGATTCAAACATCCCAAGAGCTTGCTCAGTCTGATGACTCAAAAAGACAAACTTCTCATTAAGCTGAAAATGAAATTGCCTAAACTTCTCGTTCCACACCATATGGCTGAATCCCAGCTGACAGGAAGCTCATTTCTGCAACACACCAGGCTCATTTCACTGAGTAGGTTGATGCGAGATATGTGGGGTGGTCATTTCCTAATCTTTTTAGTATTGATAGCAGCAGTGGTATTTATTATGATGCGTCCTTTCTACATTTTAACATAAAAAAGCAAATGTTCCTAATGATGGAAAGAGACAAATTTTATCTTAAATCGTTCTCTAAGTAAAATAGCACAAGCATACACAATGACAACAACAACAATAACAAAAATATCTACCTCTTTTCAAGTGACCCAAAACTACAATAGTCTTCCAGTCCTTAGTCTACTGAACAGTAGGGTGGGGAAGGTTGGGGGGGGGTGTTCTTAAGTGATACCATCCACAAAGATTAAGCTGAAGTATTTGGACATCTAAAATTATCCTGAATCTTTCCAAAGATTCAGATTTTAAAGAAGCAAGGTGACTCACAAAGTGCCAAAGAACTAATGGGAAGTGCCAAACCACGTTTGTACAAAATGATCTTAGCATAAGATATCATCATTTTCCCCCCTGGGTAATTATTCTACAGCGGGTATAGAAAAATACTCTTGAACAAAAGGAGAGCCTGAAGTTTTCGTGTTTGTTTCCCCCACAGCCCCCCAAAACCTAGAACAAATATGGAAAGTGCCATTTCTACAAATAATAGAGAAAAACATTAATTGTAAAGGTTGGCCAAGATCTTAGAACATATTTATGTGCATTTAGGTGTATTGAGGCTGGGGCCCAAGGGTAAGGATTTGAACCATCCTACCACTGGTGCTTGATCTTAGACAAGTTTCTTTATCTTTTCAAGCCCTAGTTTACTTATCTGAATATGGGACAAATTTGAGGAGGTAGCAAAGTATAGTGCTCTAAAGTGAAACATGCCAAATTCAAAATACCTGGTTGATGTAACATGAGCTCATTTAACCCGAGGGACCACTTGAGATGGTAGATGTTCTTGGCTCAACTGAGAAAAGAAAACCAGCTCAGTGATATCAGTACCTTGCCCAAAGCCACAGAACTAATTGGTGACAGAGAGCAGGGATAAATGACAGATTAGCTCCAGCACCAGGATTCCTAAATCACCATACTAGACCATATCAGTAGGCAGCCACAGAACACTACTTTGTTGAATGCTCAAATCTCAGGAGTCCATTGGTGGCACCATAGATATTCCTGCAAATGTTTTCACGAATATATTCTTGGGTCCTTTCACCAGAGCTTCTGATTCAGTGAGACATGGTTGGATCTGTGAATCTAGACTTTCAGAAGTTTCCTAGGTGATTCTTAATTTACAACCAGGTTTAGAAATCTCTGAATCATGTATATGTCTTGACTGCTTCTACCAAGACTGCCAGTCTGTGAGGATAGGATATGCTCCATTATGCTTGTTGGCATGAACATGCATCCCCATCCAAAGCTAGGTGTTGGCAGTTATGCTACAAAAACTCATGATTTGAGATATTTTCATGGTTGGACCAGGTTCTGAGGTAGGGGGTAGGAGGAGTTCATCTACCTTAATTTAAGAGAATCTCGGTAATTGACCTAAATCTCTTCTAAGCACCATTTCACTTTTCCTCTAAAATGTATACATTGGCATCAAATCAATTAAATGATTAAAGTTTCCTTACCTAAAACTCTTAATCTCTCAGCTCCCACCACCACCTCATTGTTATCTGCAGAGAAAAGCAATTTTCCAGAAACTGTCTTTACTTCAAACTTTTTGCCATATGCTTCTACAGCTTTTGGACCTAGAAGGAAGAGATAGAGACACACACGCACATTAGTCTCATTGCATTCAATTACAAAGAGCTTTTCATAGAACATATACATCTGACAAGATTGTATTGGACTTTAATGTACGTGGATTGGTTTTCAGAAGCCAACCGTGAAAAATCAGTCTTGTGACTCTGACCATGCCCTGTCAATTACTTTTAATCATATGCTCTCAGGCTATGATTTTAAAGACCATCATGTCCTTTCTTCAGACTAATCCTTGAATGAGGTTTCCCTTCACTAACCACTAAATTACTGTCAAATTCTTGTAGATTTTGGCTTGAATGTATCAAGGCACAGAAAGCTCACCACCTCTTGAAGTAACCAGGCTAACTCTGGCCAGCTCTAACTGTTGGAAAGGGTGTTTTTAAATTCGGTTGAAGTCTGTCTCACTCTGTACCCTTAACCCAGTAGCTGCATGTGACACCCGACAAGTCTACTTCCTCAGTATATAGATCATTTCCTGGCAGAAAAGGCTATAATATATTGCAACTAATTGTTAGAAAGTTGTTGAATCTTTTATGCTAGAATTTCATGCAATGCATTTTAGAATGTTTATCATAAGACAACAGATGCTGTTCTTGAAGGGGGGCTATAGTGGTGGCATCTTCTGATGGGGACAGATACAAGTTTAAACATTTATTAATGAATCAGAAAACTGCAGAGTTTTAAGTACGATGGAAAAAAATAAAACAAGTTAATGTGTTAGAATTTAAAACAAACAAACAAACAACAGGAGACATTTCAGTTTATCTGAGCTAGAGCTACCTGAATACCTCAAGTTCAGGTGGCTCTCAAAAGCTGCTTGGCAGAAATGCATCAGAATAACCTGGGGGTGTAATCATCCTCCCTAAACCTCATTCAGATCAAAAGGAATTTATCTTTTGGTCTGGAAGTTCAGAAAGAAAAAAAATTAAGGTTAGAGTCTAGAAATCTTATATTTTTATATTTTTCCAAAACTGCTCAGGGGAGTCTGATAGAGCATTTTTGTTTCTAGTTATTTTTCAAAACAGTGTCACTAAACCATAAAAAGCAGTAATGAAAGGGCCCTCAATGCCTTCCAGGCAAAGACCAACGGGAACACACATACAGGTGAACAAATTGGGCTTATTATTCATTGCTGTGATTGGCAACCACACAGGGCATATCAGTAAGAAAGAACTTATTACAGTATTTGGTATTATGTTATTTTGGGGCTAGGTTTAAGGAAGCAAGGCTTTGCTCTGCATTAGGTGCCGTTAGAAAGTAGGCGTAATTTTACAATTGGTGAGTTAATAAATTTTATCTGGAGGCAGAGAAGACCAGAGCAATGCTAAAACTGTAAGGGATAAAGAAACAGCAGTCACTGATATTAACCAGGACTGAGGAAAGTTCAGTCATTTTGATGGTTTGGATAAATGTTTCCATTTTTGTTTATTTTCAGACATGATTAGACTTGTCTTTGTTTTTTGATTTGTCTTGATCCTTCATGATGACCAAGTAGCCTTGTCTGGTGGTGATGTTCTACAAAATTATTTATGTTCAAACAGGGCAACACAGAGGCTAGGCTTTTGGTATCAGGCCTGGACATCTAGGGCTACTTTCCTCATTAGCAAGTCTACCAGACTAAGAATCAGAAGATAAGAACTATGTGCCAACTTCCTCATTTTTTGGTAATGTGACTTTGGGAAAATCCTTTGATCTTTCTGAACCTCATTTTCTGCATCTGTAAAATTGTACTATCACCATCTATCCTATTACCTTATAGAAAGGTTAAAAGGATCAAATTATATGATGTTTATAAAAAGAACTTTGTAGGTGGAAAAGTGGTGTGAAATGTTGGGGACTGCTCTCATGATTATCATCACTGTCATCATAACCCATCACCATTTTTCTAATGCAATGGTCCTAACACATTGAAAATAATTAATGACAATCACCTCTCAATGCACTCGCCTCATTCACTTAATCATGCCAATTTGGCAGCTAATACACCTGATCTCCTGCTAATACACCCACACTAGTCTTCTGACAAAACGAAGGGCATTGGAAAGGCTCCTGAAATGAGTGGGAAATTGTAACAGACATAGCAGAGACTTTCCAAATGGCATGGGACTTAGCCATGACTGCCTTCATGCTGTAGGTGAGAAGAACAAGTGGGAGCAGAGCTAAGGGCTCTCTCAAGGTCACAAGGTCAGTTAATGGCAGATCTGGGTCTGGAACTAAAGAATTGTTCCATAGAAGAGGGATGTGTGTTTGTCTAGAGAGAGAAGAGGGTTAGAGTCAACACAAAAGGAGCAGCTAGGAGGGGAGCTTTCGGGGGGTTGGAGGTGGCATAATGGAAAGCTGGAGATAAGGACCAGAGAGCAATTCTCAAAGAAAGGAGATGGGAAGTGAGGGCTTTGGATTAAATGATTCTGGGAGGGGTGAGATGTGATTGTCTTCTTGGTCATACCAAAATTTTAAATTAAATCTGTTAATACTTCGGGATTGTTACCCCTTTTCTAAGGGGGAGAGTGGAGATCAGGAGGTAAAGGAGTGTTAATAAATGAATGAATAACCTCAGGACAGGTATGGGTTTAAGTATAGTTTGCCACTCTGGATCTAGTTAATGGCATAATGGGGGTGACTGAGGTACAAAAATTCTTGCTTGGGCCTTGCCCCAGGGAGATGGGTAGTATCATGAGATAAGGCCCTTGAGGAATCAAGGACATCTGCCTACGTAATAAAGCAAGTCTGCTCTAAATTTACTACTGGTTTGTGAGACATGCAAGAGAATGTCCTAAAGACACTGAAGCAATCATAGAGTTCAAGACACAATTAAGTTATCTTGCTTTTCAGGGTTTCTTAGAACACAAAAAGGAATATATCTACAAATAGCCAGAGCCATTTGCACATATAAAGCTCTGTAGTTGGGGATTTTAGCCAAAATCTCACAGAACAACTACTGGCTCAATGGTGCAGATGGCTTGTCCTTTTGTTGATTTTACCTGGGGCTGCCAAATGGCCTAGACATGGCTGAAATCTTAAAAAAAAAAAAAAAAAAAAAAAAAGATTCTGGAGGGAAATGCAAATGGGGCTGGAGACTACTTAGGAGTTCCCTCAGTGAACCCACCGTTCCTCTCTGGGATGGAAAAAAATCATTATTTGTAATCTGTAACTACTCTCCAGTTAATCTCCCTCAGTGCATGGTGGTATATTTTGAGTACTTCCTTAATGCATCTCCTACACAGGGAGAACTGGAATCCATCAGGAAACACCAGCAGCCCCCACACCCAGCCCATGCCATGAAGCAGGGCTCATCCTGCCTAATTCTTCTTCCCAGCTCCCTTGAGCCTGAGACCCTTCCTCACTCTGGTTAGATGCTATGGAAGGTTTGCTTACAACCCCCCTCTTTGCAGGCCAGAGGGCTTCCCATATGGTTCACTACAGAGAGGACACTAAATCAGCAGCAAGGTGGGCCAGATGAGCTTTTGTGGCCTAATCTGACAATTTGGCTATCATTGAAAGCATTGTTCCATGAGGAAAATTTCCCTGAATTACTAACATTGGAATTTCTTCTGGGATTTTGAGACATTCTTGAGGTCAGAAATCCTGATCCTCAGGATTGCCTTCCTAAACCTGGCTACTTGGATGGAGAGTGGTCATTTGCTCTCAAATAGGTACCCCACCAACCATAACAAACTTTAGCAGATCCTGTCTCCTGGAACTGATCTGTGCTTTCCATCACGTGCATACATGCAAAAGGAGAGCCTAAAGGAAAACTTTACTGGGTGAGCATGCATGCGTATATGTACTTAGAATTATATTTTGAACCATCTATTATCCTCTCTAGAGAATCTTGAAAGGCTCCTCCCAGCTGGTGTTAGAGTAGCTTTTGGTCCATCTCATTTTAATATGAGCTATCTTGGGCCTCACTGTGAGAGCTCAGGCTAAGTGTATCAGCTGCCAGGAGGGCCTAACTTGGACAGAGGAGACAGGAAGACAGAAGACAAGGAAGGAAGAAAAGAGGAGAGAATGGAAGAGAAAAAGGAGAGAGAAAGAGAGAGAGAGAGAAGGGAGAGGGTGTGGGGAGAGGAAGGAAGGATGGAAGTAGGGTAGGGGAGATGAGAGGAAGGGGTAAGGAATTTAGGGAGAGAAGGGAGAGGAGGAGGTTGGGTTGGAGGGGAGAAGGGGAGAGACGCCAACTTAAGAGTAGTCACTTGGGGACTTCCAGCTTTATCAAAACTAAATCTCTCAAGTAAACCAAATCTCCCATGGCAAATAAATGGCAAATGATCAACAGGCTAAATAAGTTCCTTTCTGAACAGAAGAATCAGGGAACGAGAGGTTGGATTTATTTCCCTCCTGGAGGCAATTTTCACACATGCTGCTTAAATCACTGCTTACTGAAGCTGTTTATTTAATTATTTAGCATTGTGACTGCAGGCCAGATGTTCTGTAAGCAAGGCCGACAATCCAGTCACACACCGGAACAACATGTTTATGGATTATGGGCTTCGCCGTGCGGCAGTTCCATCCAACCCAGGTCGATGGTCCAAGTTACCCACTGGCCATGAGTCTCCAGCCATCAGATGCAGTGTTCCGGCAGGGGACAGAGACGCTTTCCCCAGCAAGGCTCTGGGCACAGGGCACCTGTTTCCTTGTAGCGTGTTTATTAGCAGGGGCTCCAGATGTTTTAGGCACAGTAATGTTTCAGGGTATTTGGGCAACTGGCTTCTCACGATGTCCATCTGTATACTTCTCTCTTAGCCCCGAAGCCAAACAAATGGCATTCTCTCTTTGAAAGTGTAACAATGCCATTCAGACACATACCTCTTTTTCCCTTCCATTGTCGGGGTACATAATGGCTCTGTTCACTGCACTGGGGCATTGGTCATACCACACAACACATTACCATGAACATAAAGCCCATGCTGATCATTATAATCATTATGTGAATAACCAACCCTTGTTTAAATTTTAGGAAGATGCAGCTTAAAATCCAGTGAGTGCTTTCCATGACTGTTAGGAACAGATCTGCTCTACTAAAAGAAACCACACAAACATCATCAGTGGAGATCTATCTGCATTTTGCAGTTGAGTCAGGTTCAAAGTCAGCACATATCACAAACATGGCATGGATTTAAATTGCCTTTAAAAATCCCCTTTACACCCCATAAAGTCTGTGTGCAGGGTTTTGTGTATATTGTGCTTTCTCTCAATTAATCCAACACAGCCAAGCTTTTCCTCCAGCATTGGAGCAGAGAGCTTTTCTGTTGTTGAGCACCAGATGAAGCAGCTGGCTTATGTTTAGGGGCCATGTTACATGAAAAATAGTTTATTGCCCCTCTAAATGAGTATTGTTGGATTTGCCTAAGTTAAATGTGTATATATGATGAGACTCTACCCTTTAGTAGAATCATAGAACACATGCTACCTTCTCCTTCCCCATACTATAAAGCATGTTAGTGCATATTTCTTTGTTTAGTTCACATGGTATTTCATTCACTCTTTAGTTCTATGTTATCTGAGTGCTTAGTGTAGACCAGGTACTGACAAGTCCTTTGTTTTCTTACCTGTTATGAGCTGAGTTAGCACTTTAGTCTGGTCATTGAGAATGTTCACTGTAACATTTCTGGCTGATTTGAAGTACAGGGCATTACCCTGTAATGACAAAATAAGAGAAAGACATGAAAATGGCAGATTTCTAAGCAACAACAACAACAACAACAAACCCTATAACCACAACTCTCCAAGGCACTGAACTGGTCTTCGCCAAGTTCTAACTGATATGTCTTTATCTGAAAACTCCAAATGTTTAATCTTCCCCATATACGTGATAATTAATTGGCATTCATCCAAAATGGATCTCCGCCAAAGAGATCCACAGAGACCAACATACATTCAAAATAGATTTCCTTAACATACACACATAGTTGAAACAGAGACAACCCAGTGACAAAGAGTCTTTTAGATCTTACTCAGATGTTTGTTACCTTTGGTATACAGAACGATCAGGAATGATTGATAATCTCCTAATTTCACCCTTTCTAGTTCATAATTTCTCTCAAAGAACCATAGAGAGTCCTTAATGAAGAACAGAAAGCATGTATAAAATACCTGAGGTCAGCTCCTCTGGCCTATCCACTTGCTGTGAGAATCCAGGGCAACTCTCTGTGCTTTCAACCAATTCTCTGTGCTTTCATTCAATTCTTCCTTTGTCAAAAAGAGCACCCCAGTCCATTTTCACCCTGGGCTAGATATTTCTGAGAATGACTCAGAATAGGGGCAGGCACACTTTTTCTGCCAAGGGTCTAATAGTAAATATTTTAGCTTTTGTGGGATGTACAGTCTCTGTGGGTAACTACTCAATTGCTCATTGCTGTTTTGGTGCAAAACAGCCATAGACAGCATATAGACAAATGGGGATGGCTGTATTCCAGTAAAACTGTATTCATGGACAGTGATAATTGAATTTCAACAATTTTAAATTTAACATAATTTTACTGAATCATAAAACGTTCTTCCTTTTGTCCCCTAATCATTTAAGAAAGTAAAAACCATTCTTATGCCATTGGCCAAAAGAGAATAGGTACAGATGCTGGATTTAGCCCATAGGCCATAGTTTATCAACCCTTGGCTTTCGATGTTCTCCCTTTCCTGGAGTAAACTAAAGCCACAAAGTAAAGGATGAATTGCTGCCAGAATATGTCAGTATCCAGATAGTTGTTATTAGAAAAAAGGAATGTGGGGGTAGTCATTATCATCTTTCTAAACCTAAATACCACATGGCATTTATCTGCCCCCAAAATTCTTTAATACCACAATGCATCAAGGCGCAAACCCAGAAAAGCCATCATCCTAAGAGCGGTGCAGAAAGTGAAGATAAGCAAGACTCCTCTTTACTTTTAAAGTCTTAGGATCTAATAGGAGGGATAAAATGGACACACAACACCAGCAGAGAACGATGGTGCGAGGGTGGGGGGGTGGATTAAGGAGCCCCAAACAAAGTGTGTGGGGGACCTTCCTGAAGCATAAGATTATTTGTTGTTTGAGGCTGAGGAGTGGGAAGCAAAGGAGATGTTTGTTAATGCTTAAGCTGAGCCTTAAAAAGAACATAAATAGGTTTCACCAAGATGAAAGGAAAAAGGGAGGTCATGGAGGTAGGAAGGTTGTGGGATGAGTATCTAATGTCTCTTTCCTTCTAAAGCTGGCAGGGCGTAGGAGGGGATTCGTGAGCTCAGCCTAGCATCTGCATGTGGGAGGGCAGCTGGCCAGCAGTGACAGGCAGCCACCACGAAGGCATTTTTCCTGTAGACTGAAGGTCTAGAATCATGGTCTCCCTCTCCCAAGCCACTGTGGGGGACTCCAGTGAATCAGGGGTTGCCCTGATGAAACAGTCACTGTCTCTCTCCCTGACACTACAACAGCAGCTCTGGCTCAAGGTGAACTTCTAAAATGGAGAACTTATACCTTATACCTGTGACCTGCCCACGCCCTGGAGAGTCAGTTCACCTTGGGCCAGAGCTGCTGTCCTAGCGTCAGCTAGAGAGACAGTGACTTCTGTCTCATCGGGGTAACTGCTGATTCTCTGGAATCCCCCACAATGGCTCAGAGTTAAAATTCTTCCTGATGGTAAACTTTTTGCTTTCTTTTGTTTTTTAATTAGGCAAGAGAAGAAGAAATTCAATATTGTCATAGGCTTCTGTCTTCTGTCCATTGCATAACAAATATTAGCCTAAACTAAAACAGTTTCTTTGGCATAGCTTTTGGCAGCGCTCAACAGTTCTACTTAAAGCCTAAAATCAATTCAAGTAATGTGAGGATTCAGAACCTGGAAGCCGGACAGGAGGTTATATGTTTCTAGAAGCTAATGTACTAATTCTTCTTATATTCAGCAAGCTGCCGCTGCAGAGAGAAGAGCTACATGGAGTGAGAGAATGGGATATGTTCTCCTGCCACTGACCAGTGTGTGATCTTGAGTGAATCACTTAACTGCTCTGTGGTTTATCTGTGCGCTCTTCACCATCAACACGGATATGAGCAGCAAGCTCACAGCTGACAGAACCGTGCACTCACTACGAGCCGTATGTACAACAGAAGCCCTGGGGTCAGCCCACCTAGTTTACCATCCCTGCTCTACCACCTGCTAGTTGGGTGACATTACGCAAATTAATGGTTCTAAGCCTCAGTTTCTTGATATGTATAATAGTGCAAATATTATTGAATTATTAAAATTCACATATTATTGAAATTATTAAATTTTATATGTAATTATTAAAGCACATGTGGTCCAGTGCCAGGCACACAGTAAGTCTTCCAGTAGTTATGGTAAACAGGGGTGGGGGTGGGATGGGGGAGTAATGACAGGCAGGAGGAGGAGGGGAAGGAGGAAGGAGGAGTGAGGGAAAGACAGAGGGAAATGAGGAAGACCTCTCTTTGTATTACCAATCTTCACAACCCATCTGGGCAGTGAGTCAGCGACTTCTTCTGTTTCCAGTAGCTTCCATCTCCATATTTCAAAGGAACTCCCTATATGTGACTGGCTCACCATTATTTTTCAAATCCCAGTTTCTTCAAATGCTACTTGCTTATCCTTAGTATTATTCAAAAAAATCCCACTGCAGAAAAAATCTCCTAACAGCTTTGTTCAAGATTTATAGCAAGAAATATAAGAAAGCCACCCATCCCTTTTTATTGTCACGTCAAAATATTATAATTTACCATTAACTGTGTTGATATGCTCAAATCCTGGGAAACACAGCCTTTGCTATGTCAGGGTTTAAACAAAAAGCCTCATTCTAGCCTAGAAAGTGTTGCTGTAATCCTCCCATACATCTTGATAACAAAAAAATCACCAGGTAAAATGCATGAACCACTAACAAACTCTGAAATGCCTCTCATGGCAGCTGGACAGTGTGACTTTTATTTGGCCATCTCTGCTTACTGACACTAAACCAGGAAAATACCAGTCAAGTGAAGCATCCCTGGGGTCTCTGCAGAACAAGGGAGGGAAATGCTCTCCAGTCTGTGTTCCTCCTTCACCACTGTAGCCTCTGCCCCTGGAGAGGTTAATTTCTGCCACAGAAGATTTTGCTCTGAGGCTGGTGACTTTCACTAACCGACCTCAGTGCAACCATCCAAAGATAAGGGGCTTGCAGGGAACTGCTGGCAGATCAGCTCTGCCTGCCAGAAAGGAGTCTGGTGGACCCATGACTTCTGATAAAGATCAGTGCTCTGAACCAGTTCAAGTCAGGCTGAGGCCAGTCCAGAAGACCTCGATTCTTCTGGACACAGAGTTAGCCTGACTGGGAGATGGGGAAGGGGGACAAGCACCATTTTTCCCACACTGGGAGAGGAGGACAGTCTCCATCAGTTCTCTCCCCTAAATAACTAAAGCACATGGCATTTTGATGGAGAAGAATCCCTGTCACATTTGTTTCCCTAAAGCAGACATGCAGAACAAAATCAAACCTTTCCTTGATCACTCAAGACCACTGAAGTGAACATTATTTGTTCTACGATGCCCTACAGGGGCTACTGGATGCATGTGGCTACTTGAACACTAAATGGCTCCATCAGGGTGACATTTTAAAACTAGTGTGTCTTATTTTTTAAAATGTATTATTTATTCTCATATCAAAACAAATTTTAAATGTCAAATATTATAAAGCTTATAATCAAAGAGCAATAGCTCATACCTCTTACCACCGTAAGAGCTTTCAACTTGCCAGCATGTTCCTCCTGGAGTATTTCTCTCTCTGTGGCCCAAAATATTCTTCCACACTTTCTCCTGATTTATCAACTTTAGACGTTATCTACTGAATGTCTGCAATGGTATGGACTCTTCCATGCAACTTTGGTAAAATCAACATTCAGAATCTACATTACTATGATAATGTGTATACCGTTCACAGCTGAGCCAAGTAGTGTTCTTCAACTACATGTCCTTCACTTTCTTACACATTTCTTTCTCATAGAGCCAGTAAATGCTTCTTTAAAAAAAATAATTTTCTAAATTTTCTTTTTTTCCTCCTACTGTTTAATTCTTTTTCTTTAGCTTCTATTTTGGGGGTCATACTTTAAATCCCAATTTTTCTGTTATTTTTTTTAAACTTATACTACCATACTCTAATTTTCAAGAGCATTTTCTTATTCTTGGACTCTTCCTTTTTATGCCATCCCTTCCTTGTTTGATTGATATGCTCTTCTCTCTTTCATGAGAATAAAAAGCTGGTTGGAAGCTCTGTGTTTCTAGATGAGTAAACCTTGCCATAGGGTACTGTAGTGGGGCTTTGGTTAATTCAATGGAGAGAGTCCAGATGTCAGTACCAGTGGGCAGTCAGTACCCATGGGCTACTCTCATCAAAAAAGAATTCTCTAACTCCTGCCAGGAAAGTGGTGGGTGTAACTTTTGATATAGGAGTTCTGAGTGTTAGAGGGGAAGGGGGCTGGGCATTTTGATGTTCAGGGTCAGACTTGTAGTTAAATCTATTTTCATGCCTCATTCCTGATCTTATCTGTGCCTAATATGCAGAACCTAGTAGTTCTCTGGTCAAACTTTCTAGAAAACAATCTTCCTATCTTCTATGAGGTTGGGAAGAGGTACTTATTACCTAACTGAGTCAGCTAGGGATGGGAGCCAGGAATAGATGGAGAGTAGAAGTGAGAGGTCTTTGTGCAGATTTTTTGACCAGCCCAGTCCCTGTTGACTTCTGTGGGCCCCAGGCACTGTACTTAAAATAACTCGTGGATAAGTGGTCCTGTTCCACTCACTCTGTAGAGTGGCTTTCAATCCTACAGGCATATATAGCCCTCATTTATCTGCTTTTTCCATCATTCTCTCTCCACTGTTTTCTCTCCCAGAGAAGGGACCAAGGGACCATGTGTGTCTACCCCTTTCACTTCTGTTCTCTATTTGTTGTCTTTTTCAAGGGGTTTTTGAACCTTTTTTTATGAGAGAGAGAATGAGAGATGATCTCACACAAGCTAGGGAGAAGGGAAGAGGCAAGGGAGAAGGAGAAAAAGAGAATCTTGAGCAGGCTCCATGCCCATGAGCCCAACTCATGGCTGGATCTCATGATGCTGAGGATCATGACCTGAGCCAAAATTAAGAGTCAGATGCATGACTGACAGTGCCACCTGGGTGCCTCATCAGTGGGGTTTTTGAATGAAGCAGAGACCTACCATTTTTCATGGTTGCCAGTCTGTCTCCCTCTAGGGCCACCTCTTACTACTGCCTTCTCAAGAGGAAAACAGGTTAAAATTGTGTGTAAATCAAGAACACACAACCTAGGTTGTAGTCTCAACCTGGGACTCAAGAGCTTTCTTAAGTATTTAACACACACTATGTGAGTGCCTGGAACCTGTACACTGTCTTGGGCACCGGAGAATGGTCAAGATACAACCTCTATCTTTGAGAAGCTCCTTGACTAGGGGGAAACTGAATCGATGCAAAATAATCATGATAACAATATGATATCACTTTCAGTGGCGATCTATCCTTTCCTGGTATGACAGGCAATGATGTGAATATTTGCCTTTGATGGCAGCTCTATCACCCCAGTCTGTTTGAAGGGATATGGCCTCTGCAAGTTACTTCTTTTGATAATCTTACACGGTAGTAGATTTTCCTTGCTCTCTGAGGAGCTAATAATCTGATCTGGAAATTTAGATAAATGAGAAAAACCATAACACAGCACATAAGCACCTTCCACATTCAGGGAATGCTTTCAACTCTCAGTGGGAAGTTCAGAGAAGGAAGGGATCAGTGTGGCTCAAGTCCTGAGAGGTCTTCCAAAGTATGCTTCACTGGCTTCTATCTTTTTAGGGTGGTTTGCAACAGCATAGATTCCATCTGGTGTTAATTTAGCTAACAAGGGAGGCTGGCCCTTGTGCAGTCAGGCTTTAGGGTGTGAGCTTTAGAGTCAGATAGATTTGGGTGTGAATCACAACTCTTACTAACTGTGTGGCCCTGTGTAAGTCATTTATTTTCTTTGAGCCCTAGTTTCTATGCTTACAAAATTAAGCTGAAGACTGCACTATAGCATTGATATGAGGATTAAGAAAGACAGTATGTATCAAGTTCCTGGCATAGTGGCTACCAAAATACTTCATCAACTATAACAAAAACAAACCTACATAAGGAGGGCCCCTTGGAAAATGCTGATTCTAAAACTGAGGCAGGGAATATAAAAGATGAACTGGGAACATCTTGCACTGTCAGAAAGAAAGGAAGTTCTCAAAAAACAAATAAAAAACCAAACAGAAAAAAAAAAAAAAACGCTCATAATTATGGGAGCATATCAAAGGGACACAGGAGAGAAATGAAAAAGTCTGTAATCGCCAAAGCTGGATTACTTTCAACAAAACAAAGAAGGTAGTATTGAATTATAACCCAAAGCATAACATAAATATCCATTAGTCAAGACTGATATAAATAAGTGATTGAATAAATAAATGGGAGAGAATAAACACATCTCTCATGTACAAGAAATCCAAACAATTTTCATAGCTAACTCCCTACTCCTTAAAAGATGGATTGCACCTAAAGCCTTATTTTCAAAGAGTACAGCATGGAACGGGGAGTGGTAACTTCCCAGTGGGGAAATCTGACAAACACTATCAGCCAAGTAATAGTCCAGGTCAACATCAGAAGTGACTTACTATGTTGATAGCTTGACCCTCTGATATACATGAAAAAAAAAAAGAACTTTACCTCTGTGGTCTTTATCTTCAAAACCCATAACACCTACCTAATAATGAGGAAAACTTCAGACAAATCTCAGTTGAAAGTAATTTTATAAAATACTTGACTAGTACTCCTCAAAATTGGTAAGGTCATCAATACCAAGTAAAGGCTGAGAAACCACCACAGCCAAAAAGAGCCTTTTCAAGAAACATGAAAACTAAATGTGATGTGGCATTCTGGATGAGATCCTTGGGCATAAAAAGGAAATTAGCTAAAACTAAGGAAATCTGAATAAAGAATGGACTGTAGTTAGTAATAATGTATCAATCCTGGTTCATTAATTTTGACAAAAGTACCATATTAATGATAGATACTAGTAATGAGGGAGACTATGAGGAATATAAGAATACTCTGCACAATCTTTACAACTTTTCTGCATATATACAACTATTTTAATTTTAATTTTTAATTTTTAATTTTTTAAAGATTTTATTTATTTACTCATGAGAGACACAGAGCGAAAGAGAGAGAGAGAAAGAGAGAGAGAGAGAGGCAGAGGGAGAAGCAGGCTCCATGCAGAGAGCCCAATGTGGGACTTGATCCCAGGTCTCCAGGATCACGCCCTGGGCTGAAGGCAGGCGCCTAGCTGCTGAGCCACCCAGGCGTCCCTATACAACTATTTTTAAAAAGTTATAGTTTTTTGAAGGCTATATTAGGCTGCTAAATTCTAAGATCCAGAACTTTGGGGAGAGTCTTCAGGAAGCCAGCCATCTCTGAGTAGGCAGGAAGCTTACAACCATTACAGACATGTGATTTCACATTGGTGTTGATAATATTAATGAGAAATTCTCCCTTAAATCTTCTTTCATGGGATTTTGTCTTTTGGAATACTAAAATAAACACATAATCCTCCTTCCAGGGCTCTCTATACACTATCATTCTTCCTTGGTCAGCCTACAGAAAACATTGTAATTAGAAGGTACCAGTTCTTTGTGGTAGGTATCACAATATACTGGCTCCAGTGATTGATACTAAGTAATACTCTTGATATGACTAGAAAAAAAATGACACCAGCTTAGGTTTGTCATTAAAATCATCTTCAAAGGTTAGTTTGTAAGTTTATCTTTAGCAAGTTTCGAATGTCTCTATTATCACTATTAATCTGAACAGGATGCTTTAGTTGTCTCTAAATTGACCCTTTCAAAAGCATGACAAGTGTTTAAAAACAATAATAGAGTATGGTTATTTTTTATTTTACTTAAGGATATCTTTTCATAACGATGCTCGGGTAGATTTGTATTGTTTTGAAGTTTTCCAGTCATGAATAATGAAGCTCCACTCTGAAGCACTTACTCAAAATAAGCTGGGAACTGGTCCAGTTTTTCCACTGTAGTGTTCCTGTTCAGCCACTCTGCGCTGTGCCCAAATCTGGGTGCATTTAGGTCTCTCTCAATATTTAACTAAGTTGAGTTGCTCTGTTCAATGATTCCTTTGAGGTGTCATGTTAGCATGTCAATATTGGAAGGGGACTGCCAGATTTTCTAGTGTCTGGCACATTCCTGGCACCCACTAGGTTTTCAATAAATATTTGCTGAATAACTAAATGCTCAGATCAAATTAAGAATCAACAGAGAGTGAGAGTTGTCAACAGAAGGAGTAATTAAATGAAGGTTGATGCCAACTGTCAAAGAGAGTTTTCAAAAGGCAAGTCATTAAGCATGGTTATTGTGATAGTCCAAATGTAGAAAACTGAGTGTGGTGGGAGGAAGCAGTATAGATATATAATCAACAAATATCAGTGTACCACTTAATGGAGTACAAGGAACCACAGGTGATACAAATCAGAATTGAGTTGTTGAGTCTCCAGATGACAGGAAAAAGCCAGGGAGCAAACAGTTACCCTAAATTCTTGCTGACATAAAGGTTAAAGCACGTCAGAATCTTCCCTATGCTTGCAGTACCCATCCAGCACATGGTATGGAATATGTCCTCTTTCAATTGCCCCTCATCAAAGCACCCTATTAACATTTTATTATTTTTATTTTTTTAATATTATATTTATTTATTCATGAGAGACACACACATACACACACAGAGGAAGGCTCCATGCAGGGAGCCTGATGTGGAACTTGATTCTGGGACTCCAGGATCACGCCCTGGGCCAAAGGCAGGAGCTAAATCGCTCGCTGAGCCACTGAGCCACCCAGGCATCCCTCTATTAACATATTAAAGTTATCTTCTAGGCATAGAGCACTGTGTCAAGTACTGGGCAGGGGGTCTCTGCTCTCCCAGAGCTTACATACCACCTAGTAAAGGAAGATGGATACGAAATTCAGAGTTCCATAAATGACATATACTTGTAACTCCAAGGAGGGCAATGAACACAAAGTAGAAGGTGAAAGGAGAATGCAATCAGAGAGGGCTTTTCTAAGGGAAAGACATCTTGGCTGAGATCACAGGGATGAAGAGCAATTAGGTGAATCGAGGAAAGAACTTTTTAGGCAGAGCAACAGGCAAGTATACCAGCCCCAAGTCAGGAAGGGGGTTGGTATATAAAAGGGACAGATAGAAAGGTCAATTTGATTGGAGACAGAAGGTCAGGGGATGGAGGGAAATGAGTCCCGTTCTGCTATCAGTGGTGTTAGCTCTGCCACGCTATCCTCTGGTGAATGGGAGAATTTAATTTTGACATAAGAAAATTTTTTTTTGTTTCTCCTTAAGGATAGTTTCTTGGGGTTTTGTAAAGAAATCCTTCCCTTCCCCACTTCATTCTTTATACTCCCTTCTAAAAAACACTTGAGTTTTACTTTTCATACTATGTCTTTATTGTCCATGAAATCCACTTTTGTACATCATTTAAGTGGGAATCTATACAAAAGCCCTTTTCCTCAATACTGTCTACCAAGAGAATGTTGTTTTTTCCACTGATATTTGGTGACAGCTTCATCTTATATCAATTCTTAAATATACATGAATCTGTCAGAGAGCCTTCAGGTCTGTTCCACTGTCTTCCTGTTCTTGCACCAACATGTACTGTTTTTTTTTTTTTGTTTTTTTTAATTCTGTAGTTTGTGATATGCCTAAATGGCTGATAGATCCATCCACCCTCTTTGCTCTTCTACACCATTTAAATGACACTTGCTGTATTTGGAAAGACACAGTAACACTCAAGCAATATTCTAAAAGTATTATGAGATCAGAGACAGACTCTGCAGGTGGCACTTGTCAATGTCCAGTGCACTCTTTTATATATTACCTTGGGTGACGATTTCACCCTCATGGTATATAAAATAATACTAGCTTAAGTAACTGCCTGAACTTTCCTTCTGATATTTCCCATGTTCTGTAGAATGTGAGTAAAAATTCTTAAAAATAAAAATCTGCCCCAAAAAGATTTTTTGGGCAAAAAAGCCTAGGAAATTGAACCTACTTTTCTTTTTCCTTCTAGCTGTATGTTGCATAATAGGATATTAATAACTCTGAGAAGTCCAATATCAACATCATTTGGTTAGCTTTGTGTACCAACAATTCTGAGATTTACTTAGTCCTAGAATTTTTTTTCTTAAACCACATATTAATAGACAGCACTACAGGACCTATTTTGGAAAATACTACTTTATTGACTGCTTTATTTTAAAAAATATTTTATTTATTTATATGAGAGAGAGAGGGAGGGAGAGATAGAGACAGAGAGAAAAAAGAGCAGAGGGAGAGGACCTCCACTGAGCTCAGAGCCTGACTCAGGGCTCCATCTTGGGACCCTGAGATCACAACTTGAGCTGAAATCAAGATTTGGTTGCTTAACCAAATGAGCCACCCAGATACTCCTTGAATGCTTTAAATACATATGCTATGACTTAGATGTCTCTGGCTTTTTCTCTTTAAAACCATGAAAGGTGCCTAGCAGAGAATCTGGCACATGATGGGCTCTCAATACCTGTCGGATTGGATTGGCTAATGGCTACAATGTTAGTGAACAGATGTTATTGCCATTTTATAGATGAAAAGACTGAGCATAAGTGTGGAGGCCATGAGTTGCCTGAGCCTGCATATGTTGGTAAGTTATAGAGAGGACTCAGGACTTAGGATTCCAGACCTGAGTACTTCACTTGTGTTCTACTGCCCTAGAAAATATAGTCTGAGCTATAATTGACATAAGTTGTGATGGAAGGAAGACTTTGGTGCTGGTTGGCACAGTTAGGGAAATCTTCACAGAAGGAGATGCAGGACACAGGGAGCAACTGTAGCGCAAGGAGGCAGCTCAGGCTTTTCCCTATGAGGGCAAGTTGATTGTAATATTATAGCATTGAAACTCAACAGCAACTGGAGCAAGACAGGCTTTCTTATACTATATTGTACAAAGTAACATAGATAAGAACTCTTCTGTACTGTTCTTTGCTGCAGAAACTCTGTAGGCCAAACTTGTCCAGCTTGGGCCACAACTGAAACAGTGTTCCTCCACCTATGGTGAACTTGCAGTGGCCCAAGAGGACCCCCAGATCTGGGAGCACAAGTCGGGGCTTTGTGGCTGGCCCCCACACATTCCTCAGCCATCTACCCACGTTTCCCTTCTAGCAGTGAGGGCCTTTTGTGTTGGATCTTGACCTTTCACAGAATGGCATGTAGCATTCTAGGAGTCGAAAAGCATCTCTCAGGGAGAGTCTGAGTGAAGATGACATGAGCCTTTCAGAGAAAAACCAGTGCAAGCAGAGGCTGGAGTTGTTAACATGGAGAGAAAGACAGTCGTTGCACAGGACTGGCTTCTGTTATGGGAGCACTGCGATGTGATTTTTTTTGAGATACATACTCAGTCTAATGTGGACTAACTTGGTGGAGCTTCACTTCTTAAAAAAAAATCAATGTGAGTGACATAGCCAAATTTCTAATTTTGGGGTGACTTGAGACTTTGGTGATAGAACCATGTGCTGTCATGGTTATGTTGGGGTTTGGAGGGACATGACCCCCCAGTGGAGACCCCATTTTTGCCATTTTTAAGATAGTAACCCTAGACCACATAGCCTCAACCTCCCAACTGGAAAATGAGAATAATAATATGCAACATAGGGATTATAACAATACATCCCGTATAGAGCAAAAAAGATAACTACAATAGCCCATATAAGGAATTTAGCATCATATTTGTATCTTCAAAGATGTATTTTTTGAAAGGGTGTTAGATCATTGATGTTGTTGATTGATAAGCTTTTTCAGCCCCAAGAAAATGGAAGAGCTATCAGGATATGAAATGTTTCTGCTTTGTCTATGGTGGTGACAAGCCTGATTTGGGGCAGGTCAGCTGGGCATAGAACTTGGTGCTTCTCCATGCTGATAGTATAAAGCAGATAGGTAACTTAACCTGTGTCTTTGTCCCTCATGTAAAGTGCAGGGAGAAGAGTGCCCACCTCAAGTGGCTGTCAGTAGTAAGATAACAGAAGTCAAGACATAAGCATATAGTATGGTAGCATGTGGCAATGGTAACCAATAGTAAAGAACAAGAAGAGTGTCTCGCATAGCATTTTGTGCCTAGGCAGGGTAGATGGTTATCCAGTGTGGCTAAGGAGGTGTTGAAAGGCACCAAGACTACAAAAGATGTTTATTGTTTTATTATTTTTTAAATGTTTTTTTTATTTTTATTTATTTATGATAGTCACAGAGAGAGAGAGAGAGAGAGAGAGAGAGAGAGAGAGGCAGAGACATAGGCAGAAGGAGAAGCAGGCTCCATGCACCGGGAGCCCGACGTGGGATTCGATCCCGGCTCTCCAGGATCGCGCCCTGGGCCAAAGGCAGGCGCTAAACCTCTGCGCCACCCAGGGATCCCTACAAAAGATGTTTAAAGAGCCTATGATAGAAGCTGCTTCTCACATGAAAGCCTTTCTCATGAGGTGCCATGGAGAGCCAACTTAGGGAGAATGGAAATAGGATAGGTACCTGTTGACTTAAAGTGAGGACAGAGAACACTAATTTCATGTGGAATCCTAGACCAAGTTTGCCTGGGTGGGGAATTCATGAAGGGTAGGCAGATCATAAAAGGGAGAGTTCAAACAAAATATTTCATACACAAAGCATAATGTCTGTACTATGTATTCATGTAATTATCAGATTCGCATAGAGGTGAAGCAATAATAATCCCCATGTCACACAGACCTGACCTAGGACCCAGGCTCATAATTCAAATGAAGTTCTGGGACCTTTATGCCATGACCCCCAAGTCCTTGCAGCACTTTAGAAGTGGCAGATAAAATGTGATTTCAATTTTCTTGCTCAAAAAATGTGATCATGTATTATTTTCATAACCATAAAGATATCATGAATATACAATATGCTCACAATAACGAATATCATGAATATAAAACATAAAAATAAATTAATAAAAGAACATGACATTATTATATAAAAAGTATTGAAAACTATAGGAAATATGTGAGTTTCTAAGTTATTTTTGTGTGCTTTTAATTTCCTTCTTGGCAGGTCAGACATTTCTAATTTCTTGGGCAGGTCAAAAGAAGAGAAGAGAAGTGATTTTTGCCGTTGTCACTAATCCTCTGAAAAGAAAGCTCAATTCTTGTAGAAAACTCAAATGCATTTCCACTTCCTTCATTTAACTAAATAATGTCTGCATTTTACTAATTTGATTGCAAAAGGGATGTTAAAATTGGAAACACTGAAATAAGCTTTGATTAAATTGGTTTAAGTCTATACTAGCTTACTAATACATCTCTTTCTTCATTTTGTAGAAAAGTAACGGTATCAGGTAATCAGGTACATTGGCCGCTTAACTCAGTTGTCCACTGAAAACACGTGACTAGAATTGATATGAGGTTCTAATCAGAATGGGGACATTGGGTCATGCTTTGATTGTGCTACATTAGGATAGAACTATGCTGGTATAACAACAATAGTAAAAAAAAAAAAAAAGAAAAAGAAACAGAAATGGAAAACAGGTAGGTCATAGTTGGATTAAAAAAAAAAGATAACTCTTCAGAGTCACTAGGATGGCAAACATCATCATCATTAACACCATCACCAACATGATCACACTAAAATCAGATAACACTTCATAGTCACTAGGATGGCACCCACCATCATCAATACCATCACCATCATGATCATATTAAAATAACAAGTATTGGCAAGGATGTGGAGAATTGGAACCTTCAGACATTGCTGGTGGGAATGTAAAATGGTGCAGCCTCTATCGAACAGTTTGTCAGTTCCTCCATTTAAGGTAAACATAGAATTACTGAATTACTCAGCACGTCCATTCCTAGGTGTGCTCCCAATAGAAATGAAAATAGGTGTTCAGACAAAAATCTGTAGACCCATATTCATAGTAGCACTATTCATAATAACTGAAGGTTGAAAACAACCCAAATGCCCATCAACAGAAGAATGAATCAACAAAAAGTGGTCTATCCATAAAATGAAATACTATTCTGACACAGCAAAGAATGATGTAGTGATAGATGTTACAACCTGAATGAACCTTGGAAACATGATGCTAAATGAAAAACCAGACACAAAAGGCCACATAGTATATGAGTCCATTGGTATAAAATTATAAAATGTCCAGAAGAGATAACTTTATAGAGACAAGAAGTAGATTAGTGGTTTTCAGGGGCTGGTGGGAGAGATGACTGAGGAGTGACTTCTAAGGAATACAGGGATTCTGTTTGGGGTGATAAAGAAGTTGTGGACAGATGGTGCTGATGGTTGTATGACATCATGAATGTAATTAATGCCACTAAATTATACACTTTTTAAAAAAAGATTTTAGATTTAAGCAATCTTGACACCCAATGTGGGGCTTGAGCTTACAACCCCAAAATCAAGAGTTGCATGCTCTTCTGACTGAGCCAGCCAGGTGTACCTGAGTTGTACACTTTAAATTGATTAAAATAGTAAGTTTTATGTTGTATTATGTGTATTTTACCACAATAATGTGGATAATCATTTTCATGGACCAGAAACGGAGACACTAAATGTATAATGGGCTATAGCCACAGGCCTGCAGGCACAGAGGGCTGGGAGCAGGCCCTGGTGATTGTGTGCTTAGCCCAAGAGAGTAGAAGGACTCTAAAGAGTTTTCTATGACATAAGAGAGCACAGCCAAACTCCTGCTGGGAAGTTTTTGTATTTGGCGGGGAGGGGAAGAAGGACCACAGAAAAGAAGGAACATGTGCTAGGAAGATCAGGGGGTAGTAAAATGAACTGATGTCTGGATCATACTTAAGAGGGAAGATGTAATTACCTAATAAGTATATATGCTAAAAAAGAAAGTGGTCTAATAAAATGAAAGTGGCTATTGAATTAATTGCAATATAATATGTGGTCCTGAAACCAGAAGAGAGAGAAGAAATAGAAAAAAATATTAATCCACCAGAAAGATAAAAGTAAAAAAAAATAAAAGGCAAAGAGAAGAGACGAGACACAAACCAAGATGGTAGGAATTAAAATAAATCCATAGTATGTATATTAAAAAATCAAAGAAAATGCTGTTTATAAAAGAAACATTTAAGACAAAACCACATAGAAAGGTTGAAAATAAAGATATGGCCAACATACTCAACACGAATATTTAACCAAGAGAAAGCTCGTTTATCAATATTAATTCAGACAAAATGGTATATTAAGTAAACAACATTAACACATAAGTAGGAACTACATATAAAATTAAAAATCTAAAAAGAAGCTATACAAATCATGACCAGACATGTAATGATACACGGTACATGTAATTATGTAGCAAATTTGTAACTATTTAACAGGTAGCTTAAAAACATTAATTAAAAGTTGTCAGAAGCATGAGGTAAACTTGGCAAACTCTAGCTTGAGATTTTAATAAAAATCTATTAGAAAATTATAGACTCTGTCGACCAAATAATATCAAGGTTATGAATTATCTGAATAACAATATTTAACTAGTTTGAACTAATGGATATGAGGGCTCCATACCCAACAGAGGATCTACATTATTTTCAAATACACAAAAGCATTTGCAGAAGTTAATGTTAATTCACAAAGGAATTAAAAAAAAAAAAAAAACAGTGTCATATGGAACACATTTTCTGACTGCAGTGCAATTAAATTATAAATCAAAGACAACAGATAATTAAAAGCCAACCTATCTCGGACATATAAAGATAACTGATGTAGTCCATATTGATTTCCCTGCTCTCACTCTTGCTCTCTTAATGTCTATTAGCCCCAAAGCTGCCAGAGTAATCCTTTTCAAATTCAAACAGATTATGTCACTCTCATGGAATAACAACAAAAAAAATCCTTCAGTGGCTTTCTATCACAACTAAGGCTTGAATTAAGACTCCTTACTACAAGACTCTGCGTGATTTGGTCTGCTACTATCTCTCTAATCTTTATTCCCTACCAGGTTCTCCTCAATCCCATTGTCATTTTTACTACAGTGACACTGGCCCCCTTCTATTCTTCAAACAAATCAGGGGCAGCCTGGGGAGAGGTATTTGTACTTCCTATCCCTAGAGGCTGCAATTACCTCCACTCCCCTCCTCCCAAATGCCCACCTGGCTAACAGGGCAGCCTCTTCATTCTCTGTCCTTTGGAGAAAGAACAGAGATGCATTCTCTTTCTCTGTTTAATTTAGCACAATCTAATGTGTATTGTATATCTATTTGATCGTGTTTTTATAATATGTCTCCTCCTACTTCAATAAAAGATCCAGGAGGGCAGGGTCTTTGTTTTGTTCACCACTATGCTGTCAGTGCCTAAAACAGTGTCTTGTACAAGGTAGGCATGAAAAATGTTTGCAGATGAATGGATATTAAAGTCAACCTGAATTCACTGAGATAAGTAATTGCCAGAAAGGTCAATACTCTTAGATTGTAGTATCTCAAATGTGAAGAACAGGAAAATGGTCTTATTTTACCATAGTCAGAGCACATCTGGAATACTGTATTCAGACCCAGGTCCCATACATCTAAGTGGGAGACAGACAAAGGCCAATAACCATGATGGTAAATACAGTATGTCGCTAAAGTATGTAAACATTGATGTATATACATAAAAATGGCATAGTATTATTTTACTATACATCATGTGCTCAATAACATTATGAAGGTTCAATGTGTTGTTCCTCACTAGCAAAGCAGAATTCAATGAACTGAAAAATTGCAATCAATGTGGTGTAGTAACACATTTCCTTAACCCTGCACTTGTATCTGTGAAGCATTGTTTCAGGTGATTTGTCTGTTTACTCTTGAATAAACCTGAACTTAGAACATATCAGAAGAGTCCATATCTGACATACAGGTAGTTCACTGCACATGTCTACACATCTAATCCAGCTTGAGACATGATTGACAAGGCAGTCCCTTGCCACCTCCAACAGGATCCTGTTGGAACTAATCTAAGTGGCCTTCTCACCAGGCAAATATGGGTATTAATTAGTCACTTAAATATTCAAATTATTAGTCATCTGTGTTTCCAGAATTTGTGGTCACCCTGTATATTCTACAATGCTTTTCATTGGTTCAGTGGGGGAAGAGTAGGGATCAGGGCCAACTAAACATGATATGGACTCTGGAATCAGATTACTTAAGTTTGTATTCTATCCTTATCTTTTAGAAGCTTCACATAAACTTGAACACATTACTTTTAACTCTCTATTGTGCAGCTTTTGCATCCATTCAATAGAAATGTGATGCTATTTTCTAGTTAATTATGAGGATTAGGTAATGTCAGAAAAAGCAATGAAAATTATGCCTAATAGCACACTTCAAATTCATGTTAGCTATTTTTTTGACATGGTTAATAATAAATGTAATATTATTATCATCCAACATCCATCAGTGACTGACCACCATTTCTGAGCTGCTTAGTTCAAATTTTCAGAATACTGAATTTGTCACATTCAGAGGTCTACATGTTCCACAAAGTTGTATCACATACTTTGAATACGTTGTTTACCTATTCTCAGCTTATTTTGTTAATCATGATGCTTAATGCACGAAGCTATACAAACAGCAGTGTGATGGTTAGTTTTATGTTAACATGGATGTTATTTTGGATGAAATTTATATTCAAAGTTTGGGACTCAGTTGTATGCAAGATGAGTTGGGGAGTCACAAAGCACAGCGATACATATATGAAAGTCACTGCCTTTCAACTCTCTTCTATCTTTCATGATGTTAAAAACAATGTCTCATTTTGGGTCCATAGTGGTGTTATTACCCCTGAAATAGTTCCACATTTCCATTTTTATCAAAGAGTTGGTCTCAAGCTTACTCGCTCACTATTTATAGTTGTTCTCTACGCCTTCCTTCTAATTCATGAGACATCATGCTGGTTTTTCACATAGTGTTAAATTTCTCTTTGAAAATATCAAAGGAAGATAGAGTCTTATAAAAGGAAAATATTAAGTAAAACTAGTAAGGAAGACTCATATCATGCTAGGGGTACATAGATGAGTAAAATTTGAGTAACACAGGACAGAGGGTGTTCTAGCAAAGGCTAAAAAAAGGACCACCACATGGATTCAGCCCAGGTTGAGTGTGGGGAGCAGATAAATTTTAAAACACATTTCTTCCATCTGAGATTTGATTCCATAACATGGTAGGTTCTGTAAAGTTGCTGCGATCTTAACCTAATAATAAAATAATATATTGTTATTTAAAACATGTAAAATAAGACATAAGTAACATTCAGAGGTAAACACTAGAAAACTATTTTGGGAGTTATCTATTAGTTTTTTGAAACTGAGTTTGGGTAAATTTTATTTTAAAATAAAGTCTGAATAAAACACCAAATAAAAAAGAGATGCTCAGTCCTTTGATTCATGTAATTTGGTCAACAGGCATGTATGGGACTATAATGATGGACAGGTCTATGATATGAGTTGAAAGAGAATAATCCAGGGCTGGCAGGTTTTTCTTTAATTATTGAAATTGAAATGACTTTCACTTATAATTAGTTTTATATATTCTTTGAAGAACTGTCAAATCACATTCCCCAAGGTTAATATTTGAACAAATCTATTACTTGCTGTGGAAAGTGATATTTTCACAAAACCTAAATACAACCTAAAAAAAGTAAATTGTTTTGCAAACAAGATGATTAGTTTAATTTACAACAAATGAAACATAACAAATGAGATGAAAATGTATGGTGGGAAACCCTCTACATTTATGAGTCTGTGGAAGGAAAGTCAACAGAAGTTTCTGTTCTGTGAACTGTGGGACTTTCCCATTAACTTAGACAAATCAGTTGCTGAGTCTCTGAGGTTTCAGAACTCTCCTCTATAAGGTCTTGGAGCATGACAGAGACTTTCTAGTTTGAGTCCCTACTTGATTACAGAATGATGCAACCTCTATAATTCAAGCAGTTAAGTCATTGTGCTATAAATTCTTAAAATATGTTTTGACTCATCAACAGATACTTGGGCAACTAAATTGTAGTATATACCAACAATGATATATTATTCAACCTTTATAAGAAAGTTAATTCTGACACATACTGCAAAATGGATGAACCTTGAGGATATTAGGTTAATGAAATAAAATAGTTACAAAAAGGCAAATTCTATATGATTTTACTTTTACCTAGAGCCGTCAAATTCAGAGAGATAGGAAGTATAATGGTGGCTGCCAGCAGCTGAAGGAGGAGGATGGGTAATGTTTCATGGGTAGAGAGTTCCAGTTTTGCAAAATGAAGAGTCTGGAGATGGCTGGTGGAGGTGGCTGCATGACAATGTGGGTACACTTAATGCCACTTATGTGTACATTTCAAAATGGCTTATGTGTATTTTACCATGATTTAAAAAATTTTTTTAAAAAGATTTTATTTATTTATTCATGAGAGAGACAGAGAGAGAGAGTGAGAGGCAGAGGCGCAGGCAGAGGGAGAAGCAGGCTCCAACAGGGAGCCAGACGTGGGACTCGATGCCGGGTCTCCAGGATCACGCCGTGGGCTGAAGGCAGCGCTAAACCACTGAGCCACCTGGGCTGCCCTGATTAAAAATTTTTTAAGAAGCAGTGACCCACATGATCTTGGGGTCCTGGGATGGAGCCCAAGTCAGGCCTCTCTGTTCAGTGGGGAGTCAGCTTCTCCCTCTCTCTGTGCCCCTCCCTCTCTCAAATAAATAAAATCTTAAAAAAAAAAAAAAAAGCAATGTGACTTTGAAAGAGTTAAAAAAAAGTGTTTGATAGAATTCTTTGTTCCTTATTTTGTCTTATTTTCCAAAAAATCAATTTGCCAACCAACCAACACACCAACATCTCAAAGGACAAATTTCTTCTTGCCATTAAGCATCAATTTAACTTCCTCATTCTTTGATAATGATTCCAGACAAAGATAGTGAGAGTGGCAAGCCTCTCTTTGATTTAGTCTGAAAAACTTGAGGCAGTGAGAAGAGTCTTTAGAGAACTTTTCACACTGCATTAGACCATACTCATAGCAGAGCTCCAGATTCAAACTGAGTTTGATTCCCAGGTCCACCACTTAGGAGATGTGAGCCCTTGGCTATATCACTTGGTCTCTCTATGCGTCAGGTTCCTTATCTGTCAAAAAAGAGTTAAGAGGGTTTATGGGTGCTTCATACAGTGACTATTTTAGAGTAAGCGTTAATAATTGCCTATCATCACTAACGTCATCCTGTTAATAACTCTCTAAAAGTTAATTAGGTAAATATTACTACAATCTAAGAAATAAAGTGGAAAGACAGACCTGTATGTTTTATTTTGAATCTGATCCCTCCTTACCACCCATGGCTCAGGCCACCATCATCTGTTACCTGAAATTCTGGTCAGCCACTATCTGGTCTCCCTGCTTTTATCCTTGCCTCCCTCTTCCCAGTCCTTGTATCATTCTAGTCCTAAAACAGTAACCTGAGTGACTCTTTTGAAACTGTGTCAGATAACGTGTTTTCTTTACTCACAGTCTTTCAATGACTCCTCCCTCTTTACCCTCAGGATAAAAGCTAAACCCTTATGAATGGCCTGCAAAGCCCTACATGGATCTGGTCCCATTACTTGTTTGGCCTTGTCTCCTATTGCTGTCCCCTTGGTCACTCTGCTTTAGCCACAATGGCCGCCTATTATTCCTCAATATGACAAGCATGCTCTGGCCTCAGGGCCTTTGCACCTCTCAGTCTGCAACTATCTTCCAGGAAATATCTTCATAGCCATCACCTCCTTCCTGTCATTGCTCAAATGTCAACTTCTCAAGAGGACCACCATGACCATCCTACTTAATTCTACAACCTCTCTTATTCATCCTGGCCCTTCATAACCTGTATACTGTGCTACATTTTTCTTTTCTCCCCCACAGTAATTATTACTTTCTCACATAGTACACAATTTACTTATTTTTTTTAAAGATCTATTTATTTATTTATTTATTCATGATAGACAGAGAGAGAGAGAGAGAGAGGCAGAGACACAGGCAGAGGGAGAAGCAGGCTCCATGCCAGGAGCCCGATGTGGGACTCGGTCCCGGGACTCCAGGATCACACCCTGGGCCAAAGGCAGGTGCCAAACCGCTGAGCCACCCAGGAATTCTCCACAATTTACTTATTTTACTATGTTTATTTCTGTTCTGTCCACTAGAAGGTAAGTTTTATAGGTATAGGGTCTTGGTCTGTTTTGGTCTCTAATGTATTTCAAGTAGCTAAAACAGTGCCTGGCACATGATAAGTTTCCAGTACAGGCTTCTTGAATAAAAATAATAAATGTGTATCTATCTAATTCATCTATCCATATATCTTGCCAAGTACAACATGTATATGTGGGGCTCTGCACGAGCTGTCTTAATCCTTATGTTGGTCCTTTAACATGAGTAGTATTATCCCTATTTTTAAGTTTGAATTCAGTGAGAGAGGTAAAATAACTTATTCAAGATCATGTATATGGGAGCTAGGATTTAGACCTAAGTTCTTGATTCTAAATTTAGCATTCTTTCCATAAGGCCACATCTTAATATGTCAATGGGAAATGTAGGTGACGTGTAGCAAAAATCAGTCCATTTGCAGATTGCACCCCTGCTGGAAAGACTGACCCAAGGAACCTCCTCAGACACTGGAAAACCACTTAAGTTCATTCAATACCATTAGACTGATTATTTCTACCTTTAGAGAAGCATGTGTCAGTGACCCCTATCCTAACAGGTGCAATTCTGATCTATGTTTCTAACTCATCATAACTAAGTTATCCAAGCCTGAATAGTCAGAAAATTCTTCATAAGAGTTTCACTACTTTGCTTATTGGACTAACATAAGGTCGGATAAATTCCAGCCTGGCTTTTGAGATTCTGTTAGTTAATTCTTCTCAAATGAAAATCCGTTCTTTCTTTTGACATATCAAGGCAAAGATGAGTGTTTCTCTTAATGTCTTCAAAAATGGCCTGGACCAATCCTGGGATAATCTACTAGAAGCCAGATCTGAAGGAGTCCTCGGGGGTTATCCATTCTGACCTTGCCATCTGCAGAGGGAAAACCTGAGGGCGAAAGTTGCCAAATTATTTCCACAAAGAACCAAATACAGAAGAATCAGATCTTGTCAACAGAAGGACTTCATGTGCTGTACACAGGTGGGAGTTACACAATGAAACGTCTCTCCACATCTTTCTTAATTCATTCTTCTCCTTCCTTAAGCTTGGATTTACTTGTGTGTTTCTGTCTTCCTTGCCCCCCCAACTCCTGGAGTGCATACTAATTAATGAGGTTTTACTGAACCTCCACAGCTAATAAATAATTGTAATAGAAGTTATTGAATATATGCTATGTGCCAGAGTAAGAGCTAATAATTCTCATTAATTAGAGATATTATCCTGCATCTGCTTTCCAGATGAGAAGACAAAAGATCAAGGGGGTAAAGTGACTCATCTAAGTTCATCTGGAGAAACATGACTGGTCAGAAATCTAACTCCAAAGCCAATATTCATAATTAGTTTACTACTCTGATATGGGAAACAGAGGCAGAAGAGAATTTATTAAATTTCCTTATTACCTACAGCCCATTGACAAGTCTTTGAAACAGGCAAAGTGACTTTCCTCTAGGAACTTAGCTGTAATGTTAATACTTTGCTAAGAGCAAAAGGCAATCTTAGCCTGACCCGCAGGTTCCTGTAAGTCTACTTTAACATATAAAAATTCCTCTGGAAACTTCCTTTATCTCTACCCACCCCTTCCCCAAGATACATGTTGGCAATCATCCCCCCAAACATATGATCCACTGATCACTGATACACATCTGAAGGGTCTCATGACTCAGGTTTTATTAGATAGTTTTAATAAATGACCTTTTCCCAACAATACCTAGCCCCCTTAAGGTCTTGGAAACCTTGCTTACAAAATTTCTTAGAGACTTACACTATCCCTAACCCCCTCCCAATTTGAAAGTATATAATGGGCCACTCTTCATGATCTCAGAGCAGCTCTTTCTGTCCATGGGTCCTATCCCTGTGCTTTAATAAAGCCACTTTTTTTGCACCAAAGATATCTCAAGAATTTTTTCTTGGCTATTTGCTTCAAACCCTAATGTCTTTCCTACATCATATACTATACTGTTTCTTATTGAAATTACGTTAACTTCACTTGCCTGAAACACAGAGGATGGAAAAAAAAATAAGTATTATTCTAAACTCTAACAATTTTCCAGTATTAACTTATTAATGTCTTGTATATCCATCTCTGAATTTCTATTATAAGTCTCTTGGTTTCATAGATTCCATGAGCCACCTTCATCATGGCACAGACACAGCCCACAGTTGCATTACTGCCACCACTAGGTAGAAAGGTATGTCAGCACCTAGCAGGATTTCTGGGTTAACCCACAGTAACTTTGAGAAAAGGGAAGCTTTCTTTCCAGATTCCCCTCTTCAACTGCCTGATGCAACATTATTTAAATTTAATTACATCCCATGAAGGATCAGGGCTTTTCCACTTCCTAGGGGTTTTGTTACTGCTCTGCAGCTGGGAATTTGGGGGAGGGTGGGGTTCTGGTGAAGTGAAGAAAAATTATATTACAGCTTGTTTGCTTCTATTATGAGATGTAAGAGAAAACTGTTACATCTGGCTCCATTTCCTTGCCAAATTCTTTAATTGTTTTGTAATTTGAGAAAAAACAAAGGTGATGAAAGAAAACTGACAGAAATAACTAACCATAAATAAAACAAGCTGATAACAGAATCCTAAGTTCATCACCATGGCAATGCATATGTAAGTCTCTCTCCCTCTTTTTTTTTTTTTTTTTTTTGCATATGTATATTTCTAACTTCTGACCTCTATTACCACTGGAGCCTTTTTATGGAAACTTCAGATATTGGCTTTGTTACTCACCTGTTGGTGGGAAAAATATAAAGAGACCCATAGTTTTTACTCCCTGGGCTTGATAAATATCATGAGACAGAAACATACACTGCTTTATAATAATGTGATGTTCTTAGTACCTTCAGATTCTAGAGCTAGAAATCCTCTCAGCATATACTGGGGAAGGCAAATTCCCTTAAAGAGGCACAGATCTCTGAGAGACTCAAAACTAGAAAGGGCACATATTTCGCAAGCAGGTTCAGGAAGCCAGTATTCTGCTTAACAACCACTGTTACTGAGAACCAAGCAGAACCCTTTCATTTTCACAGCACCCCAGAGAGAGAGGCATCTGCATTCCCACTTTACAGAGAAGACAACTGAGAAGTTAGGACTCTTGCTCTGTTATTATTGCTAGAAAATGGCAAATTTGAAACTTTTACTTTCAAGGTTGTAAGTTATTGTTCTCTTCTGCCTCTAGTGGAAATATTTGGGCCATCATAGATTTTTATGCAGAAGTAGCCTTTACTTCTGCATAAAAGTGAGACAGCACTTTTTAAAATGTTTATTTATTTGAGAGAGAGAGAGAGAGAGAGAGCGCGCACGCGCAAGAGCGCGAGAGAGCGAGAGTGAGAGAGAGAGCGAGCAGGAGAGGGAGAGAGAATCTGAAGTAGATTCCATGCTGAGCCCAGAGCCTGATGCTGGGTTTGATCCCACAACTACGAGATCATGACCTGAGCCAAAACCAAGAGTCAGACAGTTAATGGAAAGAGCCACTCACATGCCCCTAATTTTAATTTTTTTGTAATGTTCCAACATGTATTAAAGCCAAGTTGAACTTTGCAAGCTTCACAGTACCAATGAGCACTGCTGTCTGGCCCGCGGAGAGCCTTCTCACATCGCACAACCTGGAAAAGCCACACACAGACTAAGCCCAGGGATGGAGAGTGTGGCAGATGGGGGAGTCCCAGCTCACTGGCTTCATGATGTAAAACCTCCTGGTCTGAGAGATTCAGGGCAGCTTTTGAAAATGAATCAGTGTTCCTAAGGCTAGAAGCTCAAACCAAGACCACTGCTTAGCTTTCTTCCACTAGAAAAAGGCCCACCTTAATGCACTCCTACTTTGCACAACTAAACAAAATCTAGAAATGGCTTTTGTTCTCCTCATTTCAAAGTTAATGTTACTTAATTCTTACCATACACCAGGCACTATTATTAAACACTTCATGTTATCCTATTGAATCTCACAACTACCTGTAAAATTGATAAAATGATTGTTCACATTTTACAGATGGGAAAAGTTAAACAGAGAGAGGGAAAGGTGCTGCCCAAGGTCATCTAGTTTTGAAAAGTAGAGCTGGAATTTAACTGCTGTCTGTCAGATTCCAGAAAAGGAGTTCTTATTTTTGTATGGCATTGGCATCCTCTGCTAAATGCCTACTGTTAGTCACACACAATCAAAGATCAATGAGTACCAAACTTTTAATTAAGTCCAGATATCTGAGCCATTTTGTGGTGGTTGTTGTTATGTTTTACTAGGACCATCTGTAAGTGTGTACAGAAACAGCATCTCCAAGCACAGTGAGGATTTGGAGCTTTCTCTGTTAACAACACTGGGCTCCTCGGCTGCTATCTGAAATTCTTCAGGTAGGGCACCATTTCATTTGCTTAGTGTTTTCTTCTCTCATCTTATCAGAAAAATGTACCAGGAAAGGAAATCATCCTCAGTGATTATCAATTTCTGATGCCCCTACCCTCTTTGTGACTGAGCAGTATGCATCATTTGCCAAAAAATTTAAGCATCACAATGACATCAGATCCATCTCTCTATCCTCAGTTATTGCAGAGGTCAGTCTAACAAAGAATAGGAGACAAAACCTTCGCTTATTTGTGTAAGGGGATCTCTATACAAAAATACACAAGTATTTCTAGGGAAGTCATAACTTGGAGGTATCTGACATGATAGAGAGCTGACTTCTGATGAAAGGAAATGGTGAGAATCATCAGTCATGGCGACCATGTGAACATTATATATATGTCAGGCGCTGTGCTGAAACTTTACATGGATAATATAATTTGTACTCCTCAATGACATAGGAGGGACATAATATTGCCATCACCATCTTACAGGTAAGGAAATTTTAGTGTGAGAAGATAAGCAACTTAACCAAAGACTCAGAGCTCTCAATGGTGGAAACGAAGTTTTAGGTCAAGTAATTGGAATCAAGAGACCACACATTTAGCCACTGCCTTTAAAAGAGAGTCACATAATAGCTTGTTATTTTTATTAATAACTCATTCAATCCACTTCTTCATTCATTCAATAATTTTTTGAGTGCATTCTTTGCTTTAGGTACTAATAGGGATATAAATTAGGTAGAGCCCTCCCCCAAGAATGATAATGTTTCCTTTTTTGCTGGACTACTATCTAAATCAGAATATAATATAAGAATTTTCACAGGTTTAGAGAAAATAGCAGTCACAGAAATCATTTGCTTTAGATATTAAGTTATTAAGGGTAATAAGATATATGCAGTAATTGGGACCTGGTCACAGTATTAGAGGACAATAGGAAAAGGGCTTTCTGCTCAATTTGATGGAGCACACAAGGGAAATGTCAAGGGAGACTTCCTGGAGGTGGTGATACTGTGTTGTTAGTGTGCTGCAAATCTAAAATGGACACGGACTTCATATAAAGGTCATACAGATCTAGTGACAGTATAAAATTTTTTTCTAAATCATTTTCTAGTACAAGGATAGAAAAACTTTGTAAAGGGTCAGAGAGGAAATATTTTAGGCTCTAATGCCATATAGTTTCTGTCATAACTATTCAGTTCTGCTATGTGCTGAAAGCAGTCATAGACAAAATAAAAACAAATGAGCATGGCTGTGTTCCAATAAAACTTGACTTCTAAAACCAGGCCACAGGCTGAATTTGCCTGTAGTCTGTAGTTTGTTGATGCCTGTGGCAGCATGAAAAACCAGAACTCATGATAGTTGTATTAGTTTTACCTTCCCTTAAATTTAGGAATACCCACATGGCCAGTAGTACTTATTTGGGTAAGAAATTCTGGTAAATCAGATCAGCTTCTGATCCCAGCATGCAATGTGCCTAATTATGACTAACGCCTCCCATTTTTATCTGAGAGAAAACATTCTGTGAACAACAGATGGTGCTGCTATGGAGTCTTCAACATCCTCCTCAGCTGCAGATGTAACTTATATGGGTTGCAGGCTGAAAATGATCAACCAAGTGATGGCTTCTTGGGAAAATATTTAAAGATAGAAATATTCTGCAGATGGGAAATTCAGAACCATAGTTGATTTTCTCAAATAAAGAGTACCCACTAGTAAAAAAAAAAAAAAAATCAAAGGCACTCATATGATACAGCTAGAAAAACCACTATAAGTGGGGGAAGCATAAGCAATTAAAAGTAGACACACCATGACAGCATTATCATTCCCAGAGTCCTCTTAAATTAAGACCCTGTGAAATTGGTTATCTAAACTATAAAAATTATTATAGAGTAAAATCATACAATTCTGTATTTATAAACACACTGGTGTAGAACCTGTAATTGCAGTTGCAGAAAGGTACAAATTTCCTCTAAGTTTTCAAAATCTCTCATATCAAGCCCTTGTTTTTGTGGCTGTCCATCAAAAAATGTTTACAAAAGGTCTAATAAATTTCTCAGCCAAGCCAAGAACAAAGTGTACATAGTTTGACTTCACATTAATTCTTACCTTAAACTAGCTTGGGTCCATAGAGATGACTCTTTGTTCATTTCACAAATATTTTATTTAGGACACACTCTAACAAAAGAGAGGAGCTACAGGGGTACAAACATTAACTCAATAAAGTCATAACCATGAGAACATCCCCATTAGCTGGATGCCATTTTAAGCCATTGTTAACCATGTGTTAACCCCTGCTCTGGAGATTAGCATTAGATTCCTTTGGTACAAAGAGGCATACAGCGAAGGAGGGAAAACTCTGGAACATGGCAGTAGGAGGGCATCAAGGAAGGGCAGACCTTAGATATCAGGAGAATGGGAGTCTGAAAAATCATAGGAAAGGACAAATTCTGGTAAAGGATCCTTCAAAGGAGAAGCAGTGACAAAAAAAGAGAAGTTTTTTGGTGACAAATAACCATGAACAATTTAGTCTTACAGTGTTCTCTACTCTAAGGAATAACAGTAAGACTGATTCAGCTTAGCTTACTTGGAGGGAGGTAACATGAGTTTATGGAGCTGACTCTGGGCTCATCTCTGGTATGTGCCTTGTTCTGTTTTTCCTCATTATCTATATTAAAGTGTTTTTTAACATTTTTAAAAGATTTTATTTGTTTATTTGAGAAAGAATGAGTGAGAAAGGGAGAGAGACAGAGAGCATGAGCTGAGGGAGGGGCAGAAGAAGAAGCAGACTTCCCACTGAGCAGGGAACCTAAGGTAGGGCTTGATCCCAGGATACTGGGATCATGATCTGAATCAAAGGCAGATGCCTAACTGACTGAGCCACTCAGGCGCCCCTATAATGAGGTGTTTTAGGTAAAACATGCATAAGTGTAAGTCACTGTTCAGGCAATTAAAAAAACATGCTATTGACTTAAGAGATGGGAAGTTTCAAGCAGAAAAGATGAACCTTCAAAAGGACAAATACCTAAAGCATAAAGGAATATAGAAAACAATTCCTCTGATAATAGAATAATAATAATAATAAACCACTTAGTACTAAATATAACCAAAGAAGTTTAAGACATGTACACTGAAAACTATAAAACACTGCTGAAAGAAATTAAAGATCTAAATAAATGAAAAAATCTGATTTTCATTAATTGGAAGATTGGATATTGTTGAGATGGCAACACTCTCCAACTTGATCTATAGTTTCCACACAATCCCTATTGGAAGCCAGCTGTTTTTTTTTTTTTTTAAATCAGAAATAGATACATAAAATTCATTACAAAAGGCAAAAGATTCCTAATTGTCCAAATAACCCTGAAAAACAACAACAAATGTGGAGGCCTCATACTTCTCTATCTCAAAACTTACTGCAAAACTACTATAACCTAATGTGGTGTTGGTACGAGAACAGACATGTAGACTGAGGGAACAGAATTGAGAGACAAGAAATAAGCCCATACACTGTGGCTGTTTTCCAACAAGGATGTTCAAACCATTCAGTGGGGGAAGAAGTATCTTTTCCACAAAAGGTGCCAAGACAATTGAATATCCACATGCAAAAGAATGAAATTGGCTCCCCATGTCATAACATATACAAAAATGGACTGAAAACCTAATTGGAAGGGCTGAAATTATAAATAATTATAACAAACCATAAGGTCTAAATGTAAATTACAAGTTATTAGGCTTCTTAGACAGGACACTAGAAACGCAAGCAATCAAAGAAAAATCAGATACATTGGACCTCATCAAAAAGCAAAAATGTTTTTGTGCCAAAGTACACTATCAAGATAACTCACAGAATAAGAATAAATAATTCAAAGACATGTTTCTTAAAAGGGCCCTTCCTATATCCAGAACATATACAAACTTTTATAACTGAACAATAAAATGACAAGCCAATTAAAAAAGCAGACCAAGGGTTTGAATACACATTTCTCCAGAGAAGATATACACATGTGTAATAAGCACACAAAAAAGATGCTCAATATCATTAGTCACTAGGGAAATACATATAGAAACTGCAATGAGATACCTCTTTATACTCAGTTGGCTATTATAAGAATAACCATCAGAAAATATGAGGTGGTGTTGAGGACACAACAACTGGAAGCTCATAAGTTACTGGCAGGAATGCCAAGCAGTACAGCCACTTTTATTTTTTATTTTTTATTTTTTTTTTAATTTTTTATTTATTTATGATAGTCACAGAGAGAGAGAGAGAGAGGCAGAGACACAGGCAGAGGGAGAAGCAGGCTCCATGCACTGGGAGCCCGATGTGGGATTCGATCCCGGGTCTCCAGAATCACGCCCTGGGCCAAAGGCAGGCGCCAAACCGCTGCGCCACACAGGGATCCCTACAGCCACTTTTAAAAATAGCTTGGTGGGCAGCCCGGGTGGCTCAGCGGTTTAGTGCCACCTTCAGTCCAGAGCCTGATCCTGCAGACCAGGATTGAGTCCCACATCAGGCTCCCTGCATGGAGCCTGCTTCTCCCTCTGCCTGCATCTCTGCCTCTCTCTCTCTCTTTCTCTCTCTCATGAATAAATAAATAAAATCCTTAAAAAAAAAAAAAACAGCTTGGCGTGTGGTTCCTTAATGAGTTAAACATAAAATTATTGTATTGCCCAGTAATTCCACTCCTAGGTATATACCCAAGAAGACTAAAAACATATGTTCACAAAAAACTTGTACATGAATATGTGTAGCAATGTTGTTGATGTTGTTGTTGTTTTTAATTTTGTTTTTTTTTTTTTTTAGCAATGTTGTTTAACACAACCAAGAAGTGGAAATAACTAAAAAATATCCATGAAGTGATGATCAATAAATAAAATGTGGTACATGCAAAAACAGAATATTTAATTTAGCCATAAAAAGGAATGAAGTACTGGTACATGCTATAATATGAATGAACCTTGAGAGCATTATACTAAGGGAGAGAAGCCAGACACTAAAAGCCATAGATGGTATGTTTCCATTCATACGAAATATAGAGAATAGACAAATCTATTGAGACCCAAGGCAGATTAGTAGTTGCCAGGGAGTTGGGAGAGGAGTCAGGAGAGAACAGATAGTAACTGTTGATGAATACGGGGTTGCTTTTTTGGGATGATGGAAATGTACTAGAATAGGATAATGGCAATGGTTACACAATCTAATAAATATACTAAAAACCATTGAAGTGTATGCTTTAAAATGTAAACTTTTATGTTATGTGGCTGGTATCTTTATAAATAGGACTATGATGATATGAATGGGATGATCATGGGCTCGAACGTATGAAGTCTAAGTATGCTAACAAGTGACTTTAGGGTATCTAAAAAATAAATACATTTGTATAGCTTGATATCCTTTAAAGTGGAATAACCTAAATATGAAGCTTGATAAGGGTTTAGATAAACATATTGAAAAGGGATTCTGAAAAAATAAGCAAACAAACAAACAAAAACCCCCCAAAAACTAAAATATTGGAGCCTCGGGGCAAACACAGGGGACAGTGGTGCTCTACTGTGAAATGTCCTGTGCTATTCTCATTATCATCAGTAATATTATTGCTGCCTCAGAGAGAAGTAAGAGATGGGAATATCCTAGGTGGACAGTGGGAGGATATTCTTTTTTTTTTCTGATGAGCTGATCCTTATTCTTAACATAGGTTAGGAGCCTTTCCCCATTCACAGAGCCGCTAAATCCATTTGTACTTGAATCATCTATATATGGTGGATAGGAAAAGTTCTGTTTGGAATTTTGGTTGGTGGTGTAGTGCCTATCAGCATGCATCGATGGAGAGGTTGCTAGACCAGGAGAGGTGTCTCTAGAAGAGACTAGAAGTCACTGTGACATGGACAGCTTAATGAACATGTATTGTTTCTTTCTTCCTTTTTCTTTACTTCTTCCTTTCCTTGTGTCTTTCATTTCTTTCCATTTGACACTTGTATTCATAAAATGACTACCAGATTTCACTATGTGCCAGGCACTGTTCTAGGCAGTGGAGATCAAGAACACAAAACAGTAAAGTCCCTGCCTTCTTCCCCATGGAGGGATATATCAAGGGGAGGAGCCAGGAAAGACAGACTTGACTGAGGCATCATAAGAGCAATAGAAGATCAGAGAAGATCCAGGAGCTGTGTGTGTGTGTGTGTGTGTGTGTGTGTGTGTGTGTAGGAAGGAGATGAGACTTACAGAAAATATGTAAATATTAGTATGCCCAGTAGTGATTAAGCACAAAGAAGACAAAGTCAACAAGATTCAAATATTAGGAATGGCATTTTTCGCACTGGAAGGGCACTGAGGTTATGAGAATTTGAGCAGAGATCTGGATGAAGGAAGGGATAAGACTGACAGATGTCACAGTTACAATCTTCCAGGCAGCAAGAAAGTGCAAAGACCCTGGGGATGGTGGTGCGTTGCTTGTGCTACTGGAGGGGTTAGGGCTAAGGACTTAGGAAGTGGGTATAGGGACAAGGTCAGAAAAGATCTGGGGGAGCGGTCATGTTCAGGGATGAAGAACAAGTGTAATGGTTGAGTACAAGGATAAAGAGTGCAAGGGCAAGATGGCCAACTCACGAAAGAACACGGATACTATCTCATGACTGTTTTCTTCGTTGAAGTAAAGAAGATGACTCACAAAGGCAGAAAAACAACATGAAAAGTCGAGTGCAATCTTTATGTGGCACGCTAATTCCTGAGTCTTCCATACTGCACTTCAAAAGTATTGTACACCAATTATTAAGTCCCTGCTTGCTAAAAAAGGACCTTTTTTGCTCCATGGAGAAGTTCTCAGGCAGGCCCTGGTTTGGGCTTAAGTCAAAGGCAACCATGGGCCAAAAAGATGGAATCTATTAGTGATGTGTTATTTCAAATGACTCCTCCACAACCGAAGCCACTTGTCTGCACAAGCAAACAAATAAAATTGAGTCATAAACCTCCCTTCACTGACTCTGGGAGCAGGAGTGCTTGGTGATGTATCTGTGGTCTGAGGAATCTGAGGATAAATCAATGGACATAAAGTCAGCTCTCACAGGGCTGCCAGTGTGTCCCAGGCTCGCCCTCCTCAGACATTAGTGATGGCAGTAGGGTTGGGGGTGGGTGGGGGGAGGGAAGCCATCCTATAGCTTATCACCAAAGCAACTAGAGTGTGAAACAATTACTAGCATCTCTTCTCTGTCTGTTCACAGTTAACATCCTCACCTGGAATGCCCACTTCTCAGCTCTGTACAACTAAATCCTCCCTGTTCCTTTAAAGACTGGATCAGGGATGCCTGGCTAGCTCAGTGGTTGAGCGTCTGCCTTTGGCTCAGATGGTGATCTTGGGGTCCCGGGATCGAGTCCCACATTAGGCTCCCCATGGGAAGCCTGCTTCTCCCTCTGCCTAGGTCTCTGCCTCTTTCTCTGTATCTCTCAGGAATAAATAAGATCTTTAAAAAAATATAAAAGTAAAAAGACTAGATTAAATCCCGCTCCCCCCACCCCTGCCCCAGGCCTTCCCTATTTACGCAGATAAGAAATACAACTTATCTGTACTTCTTTCTTAGGATCTGTGCAGCTGTAACCTTGTAGAACAGTTATGAGATGAAGCACAGTGGTTATGAGCTATAAGAGAGACTTAGTGGTTTTAAGTCCTGGATTCATCTCTGATTTGGTGTATCATCTTTTACTTATATTTTCTGTACCTCAGTTTTCCCCATCTGTAAAACTGATCTAATAATGATAGAAACCTTATCGGGCTTGTTGTGAAGACGGAATGAGTTAATGTATGTAGAACACTTAGAATGCTTCCTGGCTTCAATATGCTTATTGTTTCTATAACGATGATAATGGATATTTGTGTTTGGTTTCCACTTGACTATGAGACTGTAAAGTTCTTGATGGCAGTGATTACTTCTTGCCTGCCTGGGAAGTAGGGTTATTTAGCAGAAAGTCAGAATTAGACATAAGATTTTCAGTCCAATCACCTTTGAGTTTAGGCAATGGTGTAGAAAGCAAAGAACTTGAGCAGCAATTAATGAAAATTTAGCTCTTGAACAAAGTACCTAAAGATCATGCAGCCAAAGAAAAACTGATGCCTCCAATAATATTAGACACAGTGAATGTGGCATACTGCAATGAGGTAGCTACAGAAATTAGGCAAAATAACACACATATTTCTATCTAGCATATCCTATTTCGAGGAGTAGAATATCCTATTTTACTTGAGTAGAATACAAGCCTATCAGATGCTAACCCTTCTAAGTCTCTATCCTCTACCCCACTCAGGAATGTCTTTATAGGCACCAAGCCAAGACCATGCCCTGCATGTAATAGGTGCTCGACAAATGTGTGTTTGATGGAATGAATGAAAAATTTGTAGCCAAGTATGTTAAATAGTAAATAGGTTTATAAAATCCAGGGCTATAAAATACCACCACATTTGCATCTAGGCTGACAATCTGAGCACATCCTGCTTTGCTGATGGACAAACATACTCTACATCCTATTTTACTGAAAAAAAAAATCCCATGGAACAGATGTTTTCCTTTAGCAACAGTCTGTGATCAAAGATGATACTGTACCTTGTGCAAGGTAATACCGTATTTAAACGCTCCTGGGATATTAAATATTCCCCAAAGCATTACGCGTAGTTCCTGTATTTGGGTTTATGTATTTACTTAGGACTTTAAACACCTGATTTTTGTCTTTTGACACTGGGAAGGGAATGGGGTGGTGAAAAAGGACACATGGTCTAAATAACTTCTGGTCTGAGCTGGCAATTTTCTAGGTTGAAAGCACCTCTAAATAGCTCAGGGCAGAAGTAAATTTTGGTATGCTGTGATGCTTACCCAGAGAGGGAATTTTAGAACATTATTTAAAGTTCTTCTAGATGTTCTGGAGCAGTCACCACCTCCTGCAGGATCACAGGATCTGCTCTACTGGTCAGTAGCCTCTTTCTACTCCCCAGTCAGTGATAGTCATGTCACCCACCACCACCAGCGACCATTCATTAAAGCTCTTTGATGATCATCATTTATGAGGGCTCACCTCCTCATCTGATCCTCCCACCAGAGTTAAGAGGCAGGGCTTATTCTCCCAATCTTATATATATGGGAGACCAATTGAGAGGGACAGTGACTTGGCTAAGATAACATGCCCAGTGGGTGGCCAAGCCAGCTCCGTTTACAAGCAAGACCAAACCTCTCAAACCATAACTTAATTCCAATATTCAATTTCCTCTACAATTATAGTCTTTGGCTTTTATGCTTTTTTTTTTTTTTCTCCTTTGCTTGCTCAGCAAGCTCTTCCTTTCGGTTTTTTCATGAACCAGCTTCGATTCAATTTGGAATTTTCACTAATCAAAACACTAAATCTATTTGAATCGTGGTTAGCTCAAAATGCATGAAGTACTACCTCAAATTTACCATGTGCCACACCTATCTGATGGTGTCTTTTCCCTTCAAAGACTTTGCAGGGTATGCCATGGCTAAAAACCCAATATCCATTCCACGAAGCTGATCTTATCCATAGTGTCAGTGAGAGGCTCAGGGACTGGGGTATAGGGTAGGGTGCAAAAGTAACTGGGGTCAGTAATATATTAATATAGGGCTTCTTATGGTTTCTGGGGGAAAAACATTATTTGGGGAGTCAGGCTATTTGTCTGTCACTGGACACAAATAAGGAAGCAGTTAGACGCAGTTGCTCCTGGTCACCATCCTATAGCCTGGAAGGGAACCAGCACAATGCTAGGGGTGAGAGACCCAAAGTCCAAAAAGAAGTAAGTCCATGATGACACAAAGAGCTACTGAATTAACCAAATATGGTTTGTGACTTGCCTCAGGATCATCTGTCAGATGAGAAAATAGGTTTCCTTCTTGGCCAAATCAGTTTAAATCTGAATATTTGATACTTCCCACCAAAAGCATCATAATCATCAAAGATTTTAGTCGTTTTTCATTTACAAAGGCCTGAGTCCTTGAAGCTAATTTTCAGTTTTCCTATTCTTTATTTATTTAAAAATCCTATCAACATTGACTCCGTCTTTTAGTACAGCAATTCCTCTTTAGAAAACATCTCTGTAAGAGTGGTTCTCAATCAGGGTGATTTTGCTCCTCCTGGGGCAATCTGGGACATCTGCCATTGTCAATAATTATTTTCAGTTGTCACAACTGAGGAGGGGAGGGTGCTACTGGCATCTCATGGCTAAGGAGGCTGCTAAATATCCTCTAATGCACAGACTGTCCCTACAACAATGACATCCATCCTCAAAGGTCAATAGTGCTGAGGTTGAGAAACTTGCTCTTGAAAGATGCACAAGACTGGTCATCGTAATTGCCTCTGTGGAGGTGAAATGGGTAGCTGCAGCAGTCAGTACCCAAAACTAAACAATTACCTTTAAATAAATCATTACATTAATTATATAGTGTTAATAAAGGTGGGTAATTTTTTAATTAAAAAAAGTAAGACACAAATGCAATTTTTCTTGTTGGAAATACGATGTATTTCTTCCTGCAAGATAATGCCATACTTCAACCAGTCACTTGTCCTAGGATTATACCAAAGATCTCCTGTTGATTTTACCTCTTAGATTTCTCTCCACTAAAATGCATTTTCCCTGTGCTATTTCTTTGCTTAAAGCTTATGATGGCTACTAGTGTCCACTAGGCCAGATACTTTTCCTGCCCTTCAAATCATGGCTCCATTTATGTCTGTCCCATATTATTCCTACCTGACAACATCATATTTCACAAATTTTCAAGGTCTAGACAAAATTTCATTTCTTCCATAAAGTTTTTTCTAATCACTTCAGTCCATGATGATGATGATGATGATGGCGATGAATGATTTTGCCTTCTATTGCATTTAGTGCCAGAGAACTCAATGGAATCATCTGAAAATCAATCAGCATTAGGACTTCCCTCAAGGATAATGGAATCTACAATGGAGGTTAGAGAGCCATATTCTGTATTGTTCTTCCACTACCCACAGAATCTACCAAAGTAGTATGTACACTGGCATTCAAAATACTTGCTAATAAAATACACACATGCACATACAGATGTATATATGGCTGCTGGCCCTCTAACTAAGGACATTAATGTTCTGAGAGGGAAGAAGAGGAGAAGAAAAATGACCCCCCCCTCCCCCAGCACTTGTATATGTAACACAGATTCTGACAACAGATCCATCAGAATCTCCTTCTATAAGTAATGTCTCAGAGAACCACACTATCTGACCCCGAATTTCCCAATTATATTTTATGAGATGTTAACAAGGATTCCAGAGAGATGAGCACCATGGTCAACCTAATTGGGCAAATAAGTTAAATAAGATAAAATAATGTTTCTCTACTGCAGAAATTCTCAGAATATGCTAATACTAACATCTAAGAGGGGGGTAGAGTATGCTGTGTTTTTAAAATGGATACCACTCAGACATTTTGAAGAATCCTTGACAGTTTTTAAAATGCTGACCTAGACTAATGCTCCCATTTTTCAAATCAAGAAACTGGCACTGATGGGACACACTGGCTAATTAGCTACAGAACCAGGAGCTGAAGCTGGGTTTCCTGCTGTAGACTCCTTCCTCACAGCCTTTATTTTGTGACCTCAACATTCAAACTCTCTACACCCCCCATGCAGGATTCTACTGTCCACACAAGTTTCCCTTTTCAAATCTTGGATGATAAGCTGAGCGTGTGTGATCCCCATTTGCTGGATGGAAAAACTGAGGTCTCAAGAGGCTTAGTGTCTTGGTCCCAACCGTGGCTCAGGGGCAAGGCTGAGACTAGGAACCTGAGGCTCTTGACTCCATGTTAATCCACTGCTCTTAGTACATTTCTTTTTCTTTTCTCTGTAGCAACAGAAGTGACTTTTTGATAAAGCCTGGGTATAGGGAGGCATAATCTACTGTCCCTTGGTATTAAAACACACAGGACTCTCATTATATTATTAAGTATTTCATTTCAAGGGATACATACCTAAATAAAAAATATATATATTATCTAGAACGATGGGATACTAAAGCAAGGAGGGACTTGAAGAACTATATGGTTCAACCTCCTTATTACATAAAGGAACTGATGTGCTAAAAGGAGAAACGGAAGATACAGAGTTAGTGGCAGATCCAGCACCTGACCATGTCACCCAGTCAGAAGATTCCATGTGCCAGCTGTGTGACCCTAAGCAGGTCATTTCACCTTGCTCAGATCTTCCCTTTCCTAAAATGGGAGGCTATTCATATCCAGTTCTCAGTGTTAAGATTAAGGGAGACAAAGGAAAGGTAATTTAACACAGTGATAATAGCAGTGATCAGTATTACTGGTACTATTATTAGCTTTATGCATGTACATGTTGAAATTCATAACTCAGAATATTATCATTGGTTATCATCATTGCCATCACTTCCTGATAAAACATCCCTAAGCTCATATTTATGGGGAATATGTTGTCCTTGTCTAGCATAGTTACTTTTTTCCTTGGCCTTTTCACAAACCCACGTTTTACCCTCTTGGCCAAGTGTAAAACCAGGCTGACCTTTATTTTTGTTTTGTTACCGCCAACACTGTACTTATTTCTCACTGGGTGGGAACAAAACTCAAATATCTCCATGGGCCAAACGGTGAGTGGTGATGCCTAGGGTGATGGCAGCATACACACGTACCCAAAAACCTTTCAATTCAACATTCTCAAGACTGTGGGATGGCAAACACACTTCATGAGATGCCCACATGCCCAATAATGCAGAATAAGTAATTTTTAACGTTCACCCTTAATAAATGTCCTTTTGTTCTCTCCCAATCCTTTGCTGGATTCTTCTAGTCGCTAGGCAATGCTATAATGATAATGTCCTATCCCCTTCTGAGGAAAGCGGAGTTGTTACAATTCAGAAAATACTACTTTCAGGAAATGAAGAACGTGTCCTCTCTGGTCACACACAGCCCACCCTTTGCTCTGAAACCTTCAGAAGCTCTTACATTGGTTTATTTGGAAGGATTAGACTGAGAAATGTGGGTTGTAGGGAGACTACCATCCAGGTCTGGATATTCCAGACTTGCAGGGGGAAAATGACAAAATTGAATCTCATAGTCTGGTAGCTTAAGTAATTCTCTTCCTTGAAAGTTAAACTGACATCCAGGTAGGGTGAGTAATCTGTGCAAAGTTCCCACAGGAGATTAGTTATGGGGCTGAGGATCAGAAGCCCAGTCTTTACTAGTGAGGTTAGCTTTTCACTGCACAACATTCAGATTTCTCCTCTGACTAGGGAAAGATAATGATACAACTTGCCTGTTGCTTCTCTTTGATATTCTTGCTAATACCAACTAGACCAGGGGATATCACTTTGAGTAAGTAACCACTCCTTGTTTACTTGAAGTTGAGGTCACCCTTTTTACTTCTGTAATACACACACATCTTGTTCCCCAAAAAGAATTAATTTAGAAAATCCCACTTCACTGGAATATACGCAGCTGAGCTTTCCAAGCTGCTCCTTGAAGAGATGTTGTTAATCTCTTAAATCCTTTAATGACAAAATTGTAGTGGAAATGGAGCCAGTCCACCTTTTGGACAGACTCCACAGGGTCTTCCAGAATTTGTACAAGTTTCCCTACATTCACAGAAAATCCACTTCGTTGGCCACTTTTTGGATGCTTGTCCTGACAGTAGAGCCATAGAAGTGGGTTCAGCAACTGCCAGCTCAGAGCATCAAAGACTATCTTTGGGTCCCTAGTGGATATGACAGACATCACCTACGATAAGGATCACTCGAGTACTTACTGTGTGTGAAGTCATGAGACTGGCACTTGGCCTAGCCTCTTACTTTTATTATCCTATTTAATCCTCACAACAAACCCATCTGTTAGGTATTATTATTATCTCTAGTTTGCAGAAAGGGATCCTGTGGCTCAGAGAGAGTTAGTGACTTGCCCAGAATAAAGATGCCCAAACTCTAAATGGATTAGACTCCCAGCACATGTCCTTCACAATGTTGCAATGCTGTCCCAAGTTTCCAGACAAGTACTATAAACCAGGAGTGCTGTTTTACTGAACTTTCCAATGAAAAGGACCTGCAATCACATGATATTTAAAACTGAGTAGCACATAGCAAGCATCTGTTGAATGAATGAATGGATTCTTTTACATTCTTTCATCTACATCATGCTTGTCGGAGGGGGCACCCGATTGTCATGACTGATGTATATGTGTGTTGCTACGTACATGTATTGGGTAAAGGTCAGTGATCTTACACTGTGCTGGACAGCTCCTTACAGGGAAGGATTTTCTGATTCAAAACATAAATTGTGCGGAGGTTGAGAAATCCTAGTCTACATGTAACCAGTGAGGGTTCTTGCTGATATAAAAGCAGCTATTTCTATCTAGAGATGTATCTTAGAATTAGAATCTCATTTGATTTCTGTATCTGTGACCTGGCCTTGCCTTCATCTGGACTTCAGGCTTTGGTCTACATCTTGGATACCTGCTTCTATTTTCCTGAATTCACATACTTGATATAAAAGCAGCTATTTCTATCTAGAGATGTATCTTAGAATTAGAATCTCATTTGATTTCTGTATCTGTGACCTGGCCTTGCCTTCATCTGGACTTCAGGCTTTGGTCTACATCTTGGATACCTGCTTCTATTTTCCTGAATTCACATACCTAGTCACATGGTCCACAGATTCTACTTTCCAAAGATGGAGGACTAGTACCTAGATCTCCTATTTTGGAATTCTTGCTCTGTTGTTGCCCTGATTTGCTGTGATTCCCTGGACAATTCTTTCTTTTGAGCCAGTGCTTTCAGGTAGCCAAGTAGAGGTCATGAGGTCAGTTATTATTAAGGAGATAGCATAGAGTAGAGGTTAAGGTTTGCTCTAAATTCAGACCAAGTGGGAGTGCTAGTTGTGTAGCTTATTAGCTTCAAGACAAGTTACTCCATCTCTCTGAGGCTCACCTTACATTTTTTCCTACCTGTAATAGAGGGATAATAACAGTGCCTACTTCCGCTGGGTTTCTAGAAGCAATACCTGAATTAATACGTGTAATGCACATTACCTGACAGTATATGAAAGAGTGTTTAACTTAATCTTTTCCAGAAAGCTGGTCACATTTATACAAGCTGGTTTCAGAAAGTCAGGTTGCACTCATATAATGCAGATAAATCATTCTGATAAATTCTGGCATTTGGATGTAAAATTCAAAGGTTCTTACGTTTAATATATCCACTGCAAACTAAAATATCTTGAAAGGCAAGCCAGTTATTGTAAATAGGAGAAATGGTTGGGTTAGGACAAAATGAAGTGGCGAGGGTATGTCCATCTGGGGATGGTGTATTTTGCCAAAAGGCATTAAAAATGAACATCCTCTGCTTCCCAAAACACACACACACACACACACACACACACACACACACACACACAGACATTTACATATGCCTGTATGTATGTGCACACACACGCGCACGCACACACACACAAATCCCTCCAAAGTGAACTTGTTGTCTTATAATTTGTTAACACCTCGCCAAAGTTTTAATAACTTTTAGTCTATAAAGGTATCCTCTTTTCCATATAAGTTACATATAGTCACTAGTATACAGTGAATTCTCTCCCTTCCCCTCATCTCTTCCAACATCAACTATTTGGCACTCAATCCTGGAACTTCTATTAGTATGGCTTGTGTTTAAAGTTTTAAATACTCTGTGGGGATCGGGAAAATATATGTTTTACATCACCAATTTGGCTGTAGGTATGCTGGGGAGGAGAGGGAGTGCCTGCACACAGTAGGCATGCAAATAAACCTGATTTTCCCCCTAACTTTGCCATTAATATTTTCTCTACTCTTGTGATCAACCTATCTTGAAATATACTGTACTTTTTATGTTCACCAGCCTTTGAAACCTTTGGCATTTCAATAAAGGCAAATGTTTGCACTGATGATTAAAATCTATCACTTAACCAGTATATAATGAATATTCAACAGATGCCTGGCATAATGTTAGTCACTTTTCAAGGAATAAAATATGGAGCTATATAGCACTATCTCAGTCCTCAGAAACAGCATGCTATTATAGAAAGAAATGTGACTTTAGGAACAGAAAGATCTGGTTTCAATTTCTGGTTTCCTCATTTGCCAAGTCTGTGACCTTTGGTGAGTTATTTAACTTTTCTAAGGCTTCATTTTCTTGTATGTAAAGTGTGTATGTCATGATTTTTACTTTGTATGGTTGCTATAAAGAAGATTAAATGGCATATGCAAGGTTAGCAGAGTTCCTGACACACTTTAGGGATGCCATAAGTGGGAGATTTCATTTCCCCTTCCTTCTTATAGTGCCTTCCTCCACTGCCCTCTATCCATGCTAAGGATTGAATTTATGATCTCTGCAAGACCAACACACTTAAAAAAAAAAAAGTTCCAACAGAAATCCAAGAATCACAACTGATTCCTCTCTATCTCTTTTCCCTATACTCTCAGTGGTTATCTCAGCAACTCTAGTCAACTATACCTCCAAAATACTTCTCATATCTCTCTATTCCCCATCTTCTCTGCTACCAACCCAGTTCACAGTTGTCATCATCTTTCTCTCTTGAACCACAGAGCAGGTCTCCCCAATCTCCCTGTGGTCCATTTTTTTACATATCAGTCGCAAAAAAACAACATAGGTCCTTTCTCATCTTAAAATCCTCCCCTGAGGGGCACCTGGGTAGCTTAGTCAGTTAAGTGTGAGATTCTTGATTTTGGCTTGGGTCATGATCTCGGGGTCATGAGATCAAGTCCTACATCCAGTTCTACACTGGGCATGGAGCCTGCTTAAGATTCTCTCTCTCTCTCTCTCTCTCTGAAAACAAAAATCTTAAAAAATTCTCCTCTGACTCCCTAGCTCATTTAGGATAAAGCCCCAGCCTATCAACATTACCTACACAGTTTAGCTCATAGTTGTCATAATTAACAAATTGTACTTAGCTTGTACAACTCTTTCCTTTCCAACCACATTAGCCTTATTTGGGCTCCTTGAGAATATCAAGCTGATTGCCTTAGAACCTGTATTCATATTTCTTCAGTCTGAAAGATCTTCCTCTTTATTCTTACCATGGTTAACTCCTTTGGGTCTCAGAAATATTCTCTATGACAACATCCTATCAATTAGACCCTCCTCTGTCATCTGTCTTCTTCACAGCTCTTAAAAAATAATCGATACTTGTTTTTTGTTGTTTACCTCCCTGACTAGACTGGTAACTCAATGGAAACAAGAAAATGTTGATCTTTGGAAAAAATGTATTACTGAGCTTACAGTCTCCCACCCAGCACCTACGGGGTGCTCAAGACATCCTTGTGGAAAATGTGAACTGACTGCCATCAAAACTGTGTATGGTCAGCATGCTGGTGACAAGGCAAATGGGTAAATACACATTTCTGCATGACTGTTTCTATGATGGAGAATGTGGCCCATCAGGATTTGACCAGCACTTTCGTATCTGATAAGACCAAGCAGCAAACTATTATGCAAAGTAAGGATCAATGCTTTTTAAACCAATCATGAGTTTAAAGTCCACCAAGGCACAGAAGCATTTAAGGTCTAGGATTATTAACTAAATATTCAGGGAGAAGAAGTAGGAGTTAAACGTCAACTTAAGTGATGTGGCTTGGGGACTCCTGGCTGGCTTAGTTGGTAGAATATGCAACTCTTAATCTCGTATCACGTGGTTGTGGGTAGGAGCCCCACGTTAGGCAGAGAGATTAAGAAAATGTAAAAAGAGTAAAATTACATAACAGGGCTTGGCTAAGGCTATACATACAAAAGGGAAGACCTCTCTTGGAAGATATCCACAGTACTGCCACAAACATAGGTATAGAGGAGGAAACAAAGCAAAACAAAAAACATTTAGTGTAACAATTACTTCCCTCAAAGAAAATTTTAGAATTCTTACCCTTAAATAATTTGCTATTAAATAGAGGGATAAGTCATAAATAAAATATTTATTTATTATACTAGTTTCCTATCACCTGAATGCTGAGCATCTGCTAGAGACTGTGCTAACTGCTTTACAAACACACATAAGTTCTTCCTCATTTGTAGCCATACCAAGTGTGGAATAATGAAACAATATGACATCATGGTCAGGCATATGAACTTGGGAGCCGGGAGTCTAGGGTCAAAATTCTAGATGTTTATAAAGCTTTGGCCAAATTAGAAACCTCTCAGAACTTGTTAGTCATATTTTAAAAGGATGCTGTATATGTAAAATAGAAAATATATTATTCACTTAATGTTCTGCATGGTGCTTATATGATTCTTGACTCCATGAGCTCATATTCACATTTTATAATTGAGGAAAATGAAGCTTTGACAGGTTCAGCAATTTATCTGAGACCTATGTGGTCCCAAAGACTCTGGTTTTTCCAATATACCTTGTTGCCCTTCAAATGGAATCAATCTTTTGAAATGTGTCAGATCAGGAACTCATAAAAAGAGACAGGCCCAAGTGTGCCCAGTTTGGCAGACACATTTCTCTTTTTTCCTACAGCTCTCAGAAGCACCACTCAACACAAAAAGGTCAGACACAAATATGGGTAGAGTAAGTGGTGTCTTTTTACTACAATTTTTGAAGGACGGTGTGGAAGTCTTCATCGGGGTCTCCCCAAAGGCTCTATTTAAGGACCAAAAATTATTATTTTGATTTTTGAGTCCCCTACAGTCCTTTGTCATAATACACACACCAACTGAGTTTAATATGTGAAATTATTAGCTGTTACTTACAGCTTGATTAGAATTAAATTCCAATTAGGAATTACTTAGAAAAGAATTAAGAATGGAACAGAGAAATTGAAAAAGATAAAAGGATAGTACAGACCTTGAAAAATTGGGCTAGGGCAAGACATTACAATAGAGGGCATGTCTGTCTTCCAATTCCTTCCTTCCTTCCTCTCCTTCCTCCATTACTGCCCTCCTTTTCTCTTTTTCTCTATTCATGCATTCAATAATAATTTATGGAGCACCTCCTCTGGGCCATAAAACTTATCCAAATGTTTAACACAATGCTAAACAAACAGAAGCAGCTCAGAAACATTTTTAAAAAGTGTTACATAAGAGGTGATGCAGGGCAAGAAGAAATGAAGGTGGCTTAATTCACATGAAGTTTGCAAACTTAATTCAAATTAAGTCCGCAAACACTTGCTAAGTGCCTGTTTTATATAAGAAACTGAGAACAGGGCAATCACAGAGCTCTGAGAATAGAGATGAGAGATTGAAATGATAGGAAACTCACAGGGGATATTGCCTGTCAGTCATGAAAGGGAAGTCTCTAGGTACATGAAGTAAAAGTCATTCTGAACCCTCATCCTTGAATATTCCAAGATATTGGAGTTAGTGAAGTAAGGTATTAAAAAGAAGGCAACAAACACAAAAGAAGGGCATATTCAATGCCAAATGCTGGTCAGTTCTATTTGAAATACCAACTTTCCATTGCAATTTTTCTCATCTGCTCTTCAAATACTTATTTTCTTCCCTTACTTGTTGAAAAAGATTGATTATTTATTTATTTATTGGGGGGGAGGAGAGAGAGAAAGAAAGAGAGCACGCATTTGTGTGCAAGTGTGAGCAGGGTGAGGGGCAGAGAGAGAGGGAGAAAGAGAATCCCAAACCAATTCCCCGCTGTGCAGGGAGCCTGAAATGGGCCTCTATCCCACAATCCCAAGCTCATGTGAACCAAAATCAAGAGCTAGACGCTTAACCAAATTAGCCACCCAGGTGCCAAACCCTTCTTTTTAAAAAAGACTTATTTATTTGAGAGAGAGAGAGAGAGCAGGCACACAAGCTTGCTTTCTTCCTTAAAAAAAAAAAAAATAATAATAATAAAGTGAATTGCTCTAAATGACATCACTCTAACATCCAGTGGAATCACCTTAAGCCAATCACTTAACTTACCTTATTCAAGGACAATTATGTCAAATATATTATTCTAAAGACCCTGAAGATCTGAAAAGCCAAGGAAAATTTGTTAACCAAGATTCCTCTGGAAGCATACCAAAGCAGGCCCACAGAAACTCAATAGCAAGGAAAAACACATAATATCTCCTTTAAGTTAGATCTTACAAGAAGAAAGGTCAGCATACTTCTCCAGGCCTAGAGCAGGGTAGTGGCAAGGAAAGGCATGAAAGCAGAAATGCCTCTCTTCTGGCCACTGACTTTACTGTTTCACTTTCTACTCATTTGGGCATCCCAAATGGGCATAAACATTTTCTTCCTTCTATCATGTAGTCAATAACCTATTTGCAGCATAAAATAGAACAAGTTAAGGCAGCACTCCTACTCATTTTACCCTGAAAGTCAGTCAAAGAAAATTTTTAGGAAGATACTAAAAATAAGGTTTTATAAAAAATGAAAAATCTGAGTAGACCAATTAGTAGTATAGAGATTGAATTTCCCAACAAACAAAAGTTCAGAACCAGATGGCTTCACATCACTGGTGAATTCTACTAAATATCCAAAGGATATTTAATACCTATCTTTCTCAAACTCTTCTAAAAAACTGAAGAGGAGAAAATTCTTCCAGAGTCATCATCTTTGGCTAGTATTACCCTGATACCAAAACCAGACAAGTATCCCATAAAAAAATTATAGGCCAATATTCATGATGGACATAGTTGCAAAAATTTTCAACAAAATATCATCAAACCAAATTCAAAAAGACAATTCAACAATTAAAGGGATCTTTCACAAATGTGATTTATTCCAGTGATGCAAAGGTAGTTCAACATCCACAACCAAACAACGTGATACACTATGATAACATAATGAAGGATAAAAGCTACATAATTTTCTTAATAAAAGCAGAAAAAAATTTGACAGAATTCAACATCCATTCTAAAAACTCCCAAAAAAGCAGATGTAGACAGTATATACCTTAACATAATAAAAGCCATATATGACAGGCCCACAGCTAATATCATACTCAGTGGCAAATAGCTGAAAACTTTAGCTCAGGAATGAGACAAGGATGCATACCCATGCCACTTTTATTCAATATAGTATTGGAAGTCCTAGCCATATCTATTAATTAGCCAGGAAAAAGACCAAAAAAAGGTATCCAAATTTAAAAGGAAGTAAAAATGCCACTATTTGAGGATGACATGCTTTGATATATGAAACCCTAAAGACTCCACTGAAAAACTATTAGAACTTCTAAACAAATATGGTAAAGCTGTAGGGTAAAAATCAATATACAAAACTTTTGGTGCCTTTATACACAAACAATGAACTCTTAGAGAAATTAAGAAACCAATTTCATTTACTATTATAAGAAAAGAAATAAAATGCCTAGGGATAAATTTAACCAAGGAGATGGAAGACCCATATATCAAAAACTATATGACATTAATGATAGTAAGTAAAGGCACAGATAAATGGAAAAATATTCCATGATCATTAATCAAAAGAATATTATTAAAAAGATCATATTAACCCAAAGGAATTAGCAGATTCCAATCCCTATCAAAAGTCCAGTGGCTTTTTTCACAAAATTAAACAAACAATCTTAAAATCTGTATGGAGCCACAAAAGGTCCTGAATAGCCAAAGCAAAGTGGAAAATGATGAACAAATCTGGAGGCATCATGCCCCCTGATTTCAAACTATAATACAAAGCTATAGTCATAAAATCACTATGGGATTGGCCTAAAAATATATATCAATGGAACAGAAGAGAGAGCCCAAAAATAAACCCACGGATATATAGTCAATTAATTTATTAGGAATAAAGGAATCAAGAATATAAAATGGAAAGGACAGTGTCTTCAGTAAATGGTGTTGGGAAAACTAGACAGCTATACGTAAAAGAATGAAATTGGACTGCTATCTCATACCATACACAAAATGAACTTAAAATGGATTAAAGACTTCAATGAAAGACATGAAACCTAGAAGGAAATATAAGCAGTAAGCTCCCTGATATTGGTCTTGGTAATGATTTTTGTGGAAGGGCAACAGAGGCAAAATAAACAAGTGAGGCTACATCAAACTAAAAAGCTTCTTCACAGAGAAGGAAACCATCAATACAATGAAAAGGCAATCTACTGAACAGGAGAAGATATTTTCAAATCATGTTTCTGATAAAGGATTAATGTTCAAAATATATGAAGAACTCATGCAACTCAGCAATAAAAAAATCTGATTAAAAATGGACAGATGATGTGAGTGAAAATTTTTCCAAAGAAGACACACAGAGGGCCAATAGGTCCATGAAAAGGTGCTGAACATCACTAGTCATCAAGGAAATGCAAGTCAAAACCACAATGAAATATCACCTTATACCTGCCAGAATGGCTATTATCATTAAGAAATAACAAGTGTTGGTGACAATGTAAAGAAAAGGGAGCCCTCATGCACTGTTGGTAGAAATGTAAATCAGCACAGCCACTATGGAGATGGTGCCTCAAAAAATAATAAGAAGAAATACATTATCTGATTTCACTTATATGTGGACTTTAAGAAGCAAAACAGATGAGCCTAGGGGAAAGGAGGGAAAAACAAAATACAAAATCAGAGAGGGAGACAAACCATAAGAGATTCTTAATCATAGGAAACAAAGTGAGGGTTGCTGAAGTGGAAGCGGGTGAGGGAATGGTGTAACTGGGTGATGGGCATTAGGGAGAGGGCACGTGGTATGATGAGCACTGGGTGTTATATACAACTGATGAATCACTAACCTCTACTTCGGAGACTAATGATATACTATATGTTAATTAACTAAATTTAAATAAAAATAAAAGTTAAGTAAAAAGAAAATAAATATATGATCTACTAATTTTCCTTTTGAGTATTTATCAAAAAAAAGACAGAGACACTAATACAAAAAGATATATGCACCCCTGTGTTCACTGCAGCATTATTTATGCTAGCCAAGATAGGGAAGTAACCTAAGTGCCCACTGATGGATGCACAGATAAAGAAGATGAGATATGTATTTATAGTGGAAAACTACTCAACCATAAAGAAGAACAAAGTTTTACATTTATCAAAACATGGATGAACCTTGAAGACATCATGCTAAGTAAAATAAGTCAGACAGAGAAAGACAAATACCATGATTCACTTATATGTGGAATTTAGAAAATAAAACAAATAAACAGAAAAGAAATCATAGATACAGTGATAAATTGGTGGTTACCAGAGATGAAGATCGTTGGGGGATAAGTGAAGGGGATCAAGAGGTATAAACTTCCGGTTATAAATAAGTCATAGAGATGTAATATAGTGCATGGTGACCACAGTCACTAGTATTGTATTGTATATTTGAAAGTTGCTAAGAGTATAAATCATAAAAATTCTCATCACAAGAAAATAAGTTGTGACTTTGCATGGTCACCAATGATACCCAGATTTACTGTGGTGATGACTTGGCAATGTACACAAATGTCAAATCAATATGGTGTATGCTTGAAACTAATGCTACATGTCAATTATACTTCAGTAAAAATATAAATATTCAACCAGGCATCAAGATGTAATTGATGTGAGATTCCAAAATAAGAGATCAGATCAAAATAAGCCAAATTTATGGAGGAAATATCCACGAACACACTCACTGGTTTCAAGAAGATGCAAACATCAAGGAAGTGGAAGAGAGGGCATTTGCAAATGGAAATTTTTGGAGGGGGCTGCTACTTTCTAACCTCAAGTCCATTGAAACGAGGTTTGAATGAATTGGATCTGAGATCTTGCTATGTGTTTCCTATGACCAGGGGAATATGGAGAGTAGTGGAAGTAGAAGAGAGCTGCTCTTAGAATCTGTCAGGGAAAGGGTGTAGATTACTTTTCAGAAATAAGACATGGTTCAAGTGGGATAGAGATTGCTGTGCTTGGTGATATCAGAAGCCCTCTCCAAAGGGACTTCTTGGAAGACAAGAGGTTTCTGTGCAGAATGGAAGGGAGTCAGTGAAGCACCCTCTCCAGGGATGGAATGCTTTGCCTCTTTCTGTTCATAGGAGTTGTGAGAGACGTACTGTGCTTCCAGAACTGAGAAGCTTAAAACAATCCAGAAGATGCCCCATGAGGAAAGAAGTCAGCTAAATCACCTACTGGTCCTAGATGGCATAAAGTCACCCAGACAAGTAACAGCTGTCCCAGCCTCAACCACCACTAACTACCCTAAGTAAGTTCTAAAACTATAGCCAACAGCTAGCAAATCAAAAGGTGAGAGTGGAGACAGCTAAAAAGAGCTGCCCTCCTCCTCCTCCTCCAAGTAGGAAGCCACCAATAAAGACTATCAAGGGGGAAAAAACCCAAACACTAAATTCTGAAAGAGGTTTAAAACGTTGATCAGTATCTTAGATGAGATATTTAAAATTTCCAAACTGAGTCTGTATTTGTCTCTTTAAATACTACCATGATGCTTATAATTTTTAAGTGGGTAGAAAATCCACTAGGAATTGCCCAAGTTTTCATGAGAGGGATAGAGGAAAAAAGCATCCTTAACTTATGTTCCAAAGAATAGTGCAGACTATTAAGTTGCATTTTAATGATGAGTTGTGCTTATTTAACCTATCAGTTACATATGTGTTCAACAAATATTTGTTGGGTACCAAGTCTGTGGTAGACAAATGAATACAATGGTGAATAAATCCTACAACAGCACTCCTGCCTGCAAGGAGCTCAAAAGGCAGTGGGATAGGATGGGCACTGCCTTGATATAATCTGTACTCTAAAGCAGATTAAAATTGAGATAGAAAACAGGCTTTGGGATAGTTCATATCTGGATTTGATTTCTGACTGCTCGACATAGTAGCTGGAAGGAATTACCTAATTATTTTGCGCTCTAGCTCTCACCTATGAAATGAAGATCAAATGATGTACCTTTAAAGACTGCCAAGAGGATTTAATGAAAATATAGAGTAAACACATATGGCTAGTAATCCCTTAGAATCAAATGGACAAAATGATGGATATTACTATGAAAAAGCCCCATCCTAGAAGTTAAAATGTAAGATTTACCAGAATTAATTTTTCCTAAATAACTTGTGTCTCACTACTCATCTTTCTTATAATCTATAAAAATTCCCACTCGACTGACTGTAATATTTTTTATTTTTTGAACATTTATTGTATAAATCATCAGGATTTATAATCTAGGATTTAATCATCTCATTTCCTATGCTTTAATTGTCTTCTTGAACAATGTCTTATTTCCCAAATTATATTTTAAGAGCTCACTGAAGAGGGGGCCAGCAACAACATTTTGAATATTTGCTAAAATATTTCAGATATTCAACAAATAGAATTGAATAGAAAGCACCTAAGTTTTGAAATCTGTAAGCATGTGAAAACGCAGGCTCTTCTGAACATCCTAAGCACAAACACAAACCAGGCAGTGTTTGTAATCTCCTCTTAAGCTGGGAAACACTCTTACGGCCAAAGCAGAAACACTTCATGATACTCACAAATCATCCTCTGACTGATGAGAAACTAAGGTGGATTCCATACATTACAAAGACAGGTAGGTAGAGAACAAACTTTCTCAAACAATTCTTCAAGTTGAATTTCAACATGGAATCTTAGTGTCTTAGTGAGTCTGCCGATGGCATTTTGAAAAGAATTTCATTAAATGTTGCTAACATGTCATAAGCTCCCTTAAATGGAAGGGTAATGGCTCATAACATTTGTAAGCTTTTTAATTTCATGGAATATGAGCAGCATAATCAGGACCTATTAAAGTCAATCAACTGTGCCAAGTGGGGCTACCTACCTTTGCTTTTGTTTCTATTTTTCCTTGTGGGTACACCCCGTGAACCAGGAGGCAACAGCCCCAGTATCATTCTTTAAGGCTAATATTGGTGTGTAATATTCTGAACAACCTCTGATGAAACCATCACAGAAGCATTTGCATGTATTGGTTGGACAGACACCTCTTGGGAAATGGCTTTTGGCTTCTGGGAAAGAGAGATTTCCCTTTCTATTTGCTTCAGCTCAGAGGGTGCAATTTTTGGTAGGATTCAAAACCAGTCATCTGACCAATGTAAGCAGCATTAATAAATGGAGAGGAATCTAAGGAACCTTATTTATATTTTCAATGGTGCCTACACTACCAATCCTTCAACACCTCTCTCCAGGTTTTCTTCTACCCTGAAGCTTTTAATTATAATAGTGCCTATTGAGAGGGGCTAAGTGTCAAGTACCACTCTAAGAACCCTGTCTGTCTTCTTATTTAATTTTTAAGACAACTGTATAATACTCCATACAGTTACTCCATGTCATGGAGAGAGAAACTGAGGTTTGAGACATCAGGTAATAAGGCCTAAGTTACAAAGTAGTGAGTAGCAGAGCTAAGCTTCAAATCCAGTTTTAGTCTGACTTAAATCATAGGTAGTTTGCTACTATGCTATATTACCTTCACCATCACCCTGTTTCCATTTTCTGATGGGACGGAGACATCCAGAGAGAGCATTTCCACATTGGGACTAGAGGAGACCAGGGAGGATGATAATCCAGGGTGGCTGAAGGCTACAGAATCAAATAAAGAGAAACATCCGCCCCACCGCAGTAAAGGGCGGATGTGTACATCAAAGTTGGAGAAGCAGAAGCGAGCTAACGAAGCAGCTTAGGGCAAGGCCATAAAGGAAGGATGATTTAGAAGTGAGAGAGGCCAAGAGCAGATTCAGAAATGAGTAGAGGATGGGCCAGGGTAAGCCAGTGTGAGGCTAAGAACACAGAGAAAAGTTAGATATACCAAGGCTATGATCACAGAGAAAAGTGAGAGTTCCACTTTTGTACACTGCTGGTGTGGTGCAGGGGACACCAGACGGCTAGATGGAGGTGGGCAGGACAAGACAAGTTCATCATGTGAACTTTCACTGTAAAAAAATCCTAGAATGATGGACATGTCAATGGTGTCCAAATACAGTGTATTTCATTATAAATTATACAAATGGTCAGGAAGATATTCCGTTATTCTCTAGGCTGCCATGAATGACTACTGGATCAAGAAAATGTATAAATTACAAGTGTTACACTGACTGGCAGGCACAACCACCATAATACTTAAAGAAGATGAAAGAAAAGTGCTCATCTTACAAGAAGAAGAAAAATTTGTCCCAAAGCACTTAAAGCACTTGTAGGGGTACGACTGCAAATATGTCAGTTTCGGTTGATAAGAAGACACAACTCAAGGAATAAGAATGGTAGTGTGATCTTGTACTTATTATATTTGAAGTATTTGTAAGAGAAGTTGAATTTAGGATGAAGATGACATAATCCTTTCTCCAAAGGGGTTCCCAGAGGCAATTAAGTTCCAATGCCCTAAGACATCCATTATATATAATAAATTAACTTCTCTCCTATGAATCTAGGATGCTACCAGCTGTTTGAAGAACTGGAAGAATTGATACAATAGTCACTCATATTTTCTGTGCTCTGGAGTTTCAGATAAGGAACCAGAGTTAAGAGAGTCCAGATCTTTGGTTGGAATTTCTATAGATCTTTAGAACTTTCTATTTGTTTCATTTTGATGGGCTCAGAATGAGAAACCAGTAACTCATAGTCTAAGGTTTTAGACAAAATCATAGCTATTGAACCTAATATATTTGGACCTTCATGGGCATTTTCCCAGAGTCAGACCTAATCTACACATGGATCCTTGCTTATTTTTAAATAGATAAAATAATACCATTCTAACAGAAGACACGGCCAGAGAAAAGTAATGGTATAGAGGGAGACTGGTGATTTGAATGGGAGAAAAAACAATGACATCCAAAGGAAGGCCATTGTATGATGCAGACCTATAGAACAGAGGCCATCTGAAGGGGTTTAAGGAATAGCCAGAGAAAGCAATTGACAGCAAAAGGAAATAAGATGCTCTCCTTTTCACGGAACTGGCAAGGGTTCTGCATGTTTTTAAGGGTTTCAGGGAAAGCAGGTCAGGTAAAAAGCATAGGCCAACAACTAAGTACTATTTACTATCCTAAGGTAATATGCATCCGAGTTGAGAATACAGGTGTTCATGAACATGGGTTGGAACGTGAGGGATGCGTTCTCCCTTGACCCTTGTATTTGCTCCTCTCTAAAGAGAAGATCAAAATGATAGGTTTCTTCTAAGGTTATTATAAGGAATAAATGAGAAAATGTTACGTGAGAACTGCAGCCATTAGCTTTTACAACATGAGGGCCTAATCACACATTATTTATATTCAAATTCAACACTCATTTATGAGCAATTACCATGGGCAAGGATCTCTGCTAGGTGATTTTGCACCTATTAGTTCATTTAATCTCCAGAACAGCAAATCTTTCAACATGTATTAGAGTTACATATATTCAATATTAAAAGAACACAGCAAAACCCTGCGGACACTCAGCAATGCTTTAAAATTTTCTAATCACACCCCATCTCCTGGTAGCAATTTGTTCCTACTTCAACAGAACAGTACAGGCAATTGTGGATTCTTTCATTCCTCCAACCAGCCTAGCCCCAGTGGTTTTCTTGTACTTTAGTTTACTGTATAAGATTGTGCACACAAAGCCATGGAGACTATACTCTGTGGTGATATAAGGACCTTTCAGGAGTGATTTAAACAGGCATATGAGCCAACTCCTATGGCTCAACAGTTGCCATATGAGCCAACTTTAAAAATCAAAACCATGTAACCTTACCAGATAATCAACATTGCTGGATCCCCCGTGATCATGAGTCCTATGGGCAGTGGTGGTGGTAGGAACCCTGATAGAAACAGTTCCCCCTATCTTCACCCAAAGAGAGTGGGTAATTGTCTTGCATAGACCACAACTCTGCTGGCTCTGGCCATCTTTTTATATTAACTCTGTTGTAATGGCATCAGATTTGGTTTTCTTTTCATTAAACTTCTTCCTGTATCTCCCCAACCAGAGTGCTGTTAAGATAGGATGCAAGAAACTTTTGGTGATTCAGTGAACTCTTTGTGGCAGCACTCAAAAGCACAGGGTGATTTCCACCTTTCAGGAAACTCACATGGTAAGACTAGTCAAAAATTATTGAGAATGCTAAGAAATGAAAAACTTTGGTTTGTTAACAACTAATGTGAGAAACAAACATGGAAACTCTATATCCATCCAATGGAATGAATACTCATGCATTTCTCATCTGTTAATGGGGTGCTACTTAAGGAAAATTCATCTTCCCATATCATTCCTCTCATATTTCTTAACATAACTGCCGGAGCCTTAACCAAGTGCTAAAACCAATCTACACAGTTTGAAATTGGAAAACTGCAATTATCAGACCATCTGTACTTATCTATTACTGTAGAGAGATGTCACTTTTTGTTTCCATGACTCTTGATGTTACAAAATGAAAGCTGTGGCTTACTAGGGAGAGAAATCTACCTTCACTGCACATAGCCAAGGGAAAAACAGAGTAGCCTGCTTGTCTCATTCTTTCAACACAGTGGGTTTTATCAGTCTACCTCTTCTTCATCTTTCTCCAAAATGCAACAAGTTCATCTGCAAAATATTTATTAGTCTTAAAAGCCTCATTTACTTCGAGGGCCTTTTGGTATTTGCCTAGAGGCAGAATCTCTGCTGATAAAAACAGAATCATTCATGGAAGTGGAAAGTCCCACACTCATAATTTAGGCAACTGCCATTTAAAACATCACTGGTGATAATTTACAGAGCACTGCATCACAGGCTACACTCAACTGCTGATGGGGATCACAAAATCAAAGTAAGAGTAACTATTTACTTATAATTTCATATGGCAAAGACATATATATTTTTCAGCCTCTGAAATCACATGTCCTCAAAAATTATCACTGATTTTACAAATGAAAAAGTTCTTAAAAATTAAGACTAACAGTGCAACACACCCACGGCAATATAAACTTCTGGGTATGACAAAAGTTGCCAGGAGATGAGTATGTTTTGACTGAAGCAATTTTTTTAAGGTGATATTTTTGCCAGCCCTTTTGGAGTGAAGAACAATACAACTTTTAAGAATGTATTAAAACATCCTTCTTCCTTAAAGTTGCCTTCTCTCTCCATTATACTCCCCAAATCCTCAGCAGGTATCATTGGCTGTGAGATGCCACCTAACTGAAGTAGGACTCTTTCTACCATTAAAGGAACATAAACCAAAGCACAGTAGACTCTGGTGGGCACTTTTCCCTCTTAAATGTTATTTAGGAGATAAGCAAGAAGCAGTCTTGCACCAAACAGTCATTATAAGCAGCTGGAATGTTCCTGAAACCGGGAGTTAGACAATGCTGATATGCCATAGTGATGATGAAGAGGAGCTCAAGGATGTGAAGGGCTGGCAGTGCTAATTTTATTCTCTTAAACTTTCCTTTCTGTAATACAGAGCCACTCTTGGGAGCTTTCATCAGCCTGTAGATGGCAGGAATCAAGACTTATAGCAGGACCAAACTGCAAAGTAGGGAAAGATGGGCTTTTAGTACCTTTCATACCGCTTTTATTTCTTCCACTTAGTCTGTTCCACTTCCCCATGGCCTCATGCCACATAGCTATTCATGTCCTCTTCAACATAATAGAATTTGTGGTGGGTGGCTGGTACAGATAATCAATCTGGAAGGTCTATAAAAGAGAACTTGTCTTTGTCTCTCTACCCGAGATGAGAAGCTTTTATGGAATCTTTGAGCCAGAAGTACCCTAAGAGAACATTCATTTATTCATTTAAACACACACACATACACACTCACAATTTGCTTTACTTCCATGTGACATGCACTACTCTAGAACAGGCACGCAGTGGTAAACAAGGCAAATAATGAATTACTGTATTGAAATTTCATATAATGCTCTACACTCAAGAGCACTATACACTGTATACACAATAGTGTACACTCTATTCTATAAGCAGTAAATTTTATGTAATTATGTAAAATAAATGAACTCTTCTGATTCTGTAATAAGCTTGAGGTAGTGCTATTATTATGTCCATTTTACAAATGAGGAAGTGAGGCACAGAAAAAGTCAAGGGATTTGCTTAAGAGTCAGGATATTATTCTAGGAAGTTGGTGCTTTAGAGCCTGCTCTTAAACATCACTTAGTAACTATCTTTCTATGTCCCTGCCATCATGGAGATTATATAGTAATAGGGGAAGCAAATTGGTAAATACATAAATATAAAATTATATAGTAGAGTACATATACTAGATAGACGAAAATAAATATACCTATGTAATTTGTATGATAATATAACGAAGGAAAATGAAACTGCTAGGTAAGGGATATATTTTTGATGGAGTGGTCAAGGAAGGTGTTCATGTGAAAGTGCCATCTGAGCAAAGACCTAGATACAGCAAGGTTAGGTTTTCATCTAATCTGGTAGTTCTCAGACTGTGGTGTATTGAACCTTGCCAGGGCCTAGGCAACCTGTGGCTGTTGACAGGAAGACTGGGCAGGCAAGGCAACAGGCTGCAGAGCTCAGGCCTGGCTCAGGCACAGCAGCTGAGCTTCCATCTTATCTGAATTTTGGTGTCTCAGATAAATTTGGCTTCAAAAGGATTCTATGATTTAAAGAAAAGTTTAGAAAACCATTGATCATATTCCATTTTTTAGTTCAGAGATGAAGAAATTGAGGGAGAAGAGGAATGACTTGATAAGTGTTCATGGCTGATGTAGGACAATAAGAAGAAAATTCAGATTCCTTAACTTTGAATCCAGTGTACTTTCTGGAACACTGAACTGCCAGCTTTAACTCTCCTGCCCATCCAGGACATTGTATAATCTCTGGAGGGTAAACACAGATCTTATGCAAAGGTTTCTCTCTTTGGAAACTTCATAATCAACTCCAGGCTTAGCAAGAGCCCATCTCCTGTGTTTTATTACACTGTCCCTAGCTCTGCTTTTTACTGTAATTTATATTTTTCCTGATCGTAATCCATTATATCAGTTGTTACTATATTATTATAAATAGTTCGCATAAGCTACCTCAAATCCTTGTGGAAGTATGTATGTGCACAAGAGGAGGAGTATTTGCAGTAGGGGCTTGGTATTAATACACATTTCTGAGTCTTCGGGTAAATAAGATCTGAATCGTGGATCTGTGGGCATCATCAAAGGCAATATAGAAGAATTTGGGGCAGCCTCCCTGACCAAAGGCCCTCAAATCATACAGCCAGACATCCGTCCCTAGCCTCATGTGGCATTTGGAACTACTACTACCAAAACTGGCTGTTACAGTTCTTTTTTTTTTTTTATAACTTTTTTTTTTTTTGGCTGTTACAGTTCTAAGTGAGATCTGACCACAGCCCTCAGTAAACTCATAATTTCCAGCATGACCCTTATTTAAGAAAAGTACACACAGTCAGTTTCTCCCAAATTAAAGGAAGAACAAAAACCCTATCAGCCCATTTTAATTCTACAGCAACCAAAAGCCTCTGAACAACTATCTCTGTTTCCCAGGATAAACAAACAAACCAACCATAGTATGAAGCCTTGATCTATTCAAGATTGTTTGCTTAAAAAAATGAGTAAGCAGCTGCTTCATACTCTTGTCCACAATAAATTACAATATGCAAAAAGATAGATACATTTCGGGAATAGCAATGAGCTCCACAGTGCAGATGGGCTTATAGATGACCCTTCCATTTTTTAATAATCTCCATAATTTATGTGTGAACAAAGAAATGCAAAGATGCCGTATGCACCCCTCTGACTTAGTACAAATCACTTTTATTTACTTGGGCAATACTTCATGGTCCAGTTAACTTCTTAATTAAAGACAGCAAGATGCTCATGTTCCATGCAAGCAGCATGGAACATACTGTTTTATGTGCAATATGTTCAGCTGGGAGTTGAAGCTGTTTTGCTTACTGAGGAGAAGCCACCGCAGCCTTCATTTGGTTTCTAAACTAACCAGAGACACGGCTCCTCTCATTGCCACTAAATTGTCAATGGAGCCTCTTCAGACAAAGCTCGTACTTGTCTGCCATCCCACATTACTTTTTTTTTTTTTTTTGTCTCATGCCGAGAATGCTGAATCCAAATTTTCAACGTTCTTTTCTCAATCTGCCTCCTCCTCAGTCATGCTCTGTAGTGGTTAGGAAGCAAGACGAAAAGAAGGCATGTTCTAGGAGACTCAGGAAGGGAGGGGCATGGCTGGAGTGGGCCAGAGCCTCCGCTTCCAGAAACTCTGACCCTGCTAAACCACACTGCCGAGCTTGCATACAATTTCAAACCCACAGGAATCATACCATTAGGAGAAATTGGGGCAAATAAGAAAGAAACAAAACACAAAGTAAGGAACCGTGAGTTATGAGTGACTATGAATCCCTTTTTTAATTTCAGTGACTATGAATCTTAAGAAGCCAACCTAATTTCTAAACTCTTGCACGACAAGATACACACATTCTCAATTCGATAAACAAGGGGCTGTGCTCTGAAGGGTTTCAGGGACCCATCACATAAGTGACTTAAGCAGTTTGCGTATGAGACGATAATGCCTGGTGGAGACTGTGGCCAACCAGAGAACAAATGCCCATCTAAAGGAGGTATCTTTTATTCAGATCCAGCCTTTAGAAATATCAAACCACTCTCCAGACTTTGTTTTCTTTTTTTGTTTGCGTTTTAATTTTTTATGAGAATCATAAAATGTAGATTTTTTAAAATGTGAAATCTTCAGCTATTTCAATATCTAAAAAATTCATCTTAAAAGAAAAAAATACTGTATTATGCAAGTAGATTGTATCTATGGGATGCATTCAGTTTGCAACTTCTGTTGTAAGTTCTCATTCCAAGAGCTCGGGTAATAGTTTATAAAGTGGGTCACTGAAGTTACTACATTTAGCCCTCACAATAAATTTCTGAAGTAGACACTATCAGCTCAGTGACTAGATCAGGCATAGTGAAGCTTGTTCTTGTTGTATTATCCACTGTTGTTTCTAATTTCCTTTTTTTTTTTTTTTTCAGTGCTTTTGAATTTTCTCTGGAACTTAACATACCTTCCAGGAAATAATTCCACAGGAGAGGCAAATGGCTATGCACAACTCAGCTTATTGTTCCAAACAATGTCATGAGAAAAATCATTTACCATACAATGCGGTGGGATGGAAGAAGACTGCAATTCTGGATTTTCATTCTGACATTTACTTGGTAGAACTTAGGTACATCTTACCTCCTTTCTGAGCTTTGGGACTCTGTTAAGTGAGGTGATTGGTCTAACTGACTTCTTGGGGGCTTTCAACTTTTGGCCTACATGTGCCTTGATAATTCGGACTGGTGGAATAAAACTTGATTCACATCATACTAAAATCAAAATGGAATTTAAGAAACTCATCCTTCCCTAAAACAAGAGATTACATATCCCAATGTAAAAATGTACAGTGAGGATGTTCTGCTCTGACTTTCAAGGTGAATGCAGGAGTTTCTCAACTTTCATAACTTGGAAACTTCCAAACCCCATTTTATATGTGGCATACAGACTTTCATATGAACCAACCCTTAGCCTTGTTTTTGTATAGCACTGGCGGCTGTGTACACTTTATTATTGAAATATTTTATTATGTTTGGCTCTTTGTAGATTGAAAATGAGTGGAAATATCATTCCCGGATCAAAGTGTATAAACATTTTTAATGTACTTGACATGTACTATAAAACTATTTTTTTTTCAGAAAGATTGGAAAAAAATAAAAGGAAAGACTGTGCCAGTAATAAAACATTTTAAGCAGAAGGATGAGGAAAAAGTGAGTTGAACACTGGAAGACTGTAATTCAGTGAAAGAAATATTTAAAGCTAAAAGCTATTTTTTATGAAATGGGTTTCCTTGGAGGGCACTGAGTTTGACATTAAGATGATGTTCAAGAAGAAGAGAAAGACCATCTGGTTCAGAGCAAGTTCAAACATCAGGTGAGATGTGGGCCACATGATGATGCTGCTGATGGTGAAAATATCTGTCACTGTCATGGTTATCATTACTGTCATTGTCCTTGTCAGAAGGGAATGAGAGCAGGAGTTACCATTTCAGGAATACTCACTTCATGTCAAGTTCTGTATTAAGGACTTTATAAATATTATCTTACTTATAACCACCACAATGTAGGTATTAATATCAATTTTACAGGCAAGGAGGCAAGACTTGCCAAATTAAGAAACTTCTCAAGGGTCACTCATCTGTCAACTGGTAGCACTTGTTGCCATCTGAACTCAAAAATACAGCACATGGGTTTAACCATGGTGCAATACTGTCTCTTGGTGCAGGCAACTTTTAAAGCCCCACTTTAAATACTGTAATTATAACACAGGTCTTAGTAAGTGAGACCATCTTAAAATATGAGAGTTTTTATAGGATAGGGACATTTAAAAGACTTATAAATCTCAAGTCTTTTATGATAATTTTCTACTTTGCTCTTTAAAGTAAGTTCATATCTTTATCCCCCTCCAACTTATTTTTCTATCCCTCCTTTCCTAAACTTCTAAATTCCATATAGCAATGGGCTAGAACCACTATACCCACCAGAAGTATAGTTTGAAGTGAGTATAGAAATAAACTCACCACACAACGTTCTTACTGCTATAGGCCTGGCACAACATACCCATAGTAGCTGCCCAAGAAATGTTAGTTTCCCTTCCAATGTCACTTCACATTAAATCATATAAAAGCACCATTTACTTGCAGCATCATGGAAAGTAAGGTAAACAGTCTCTCCAAAGTAGGGATGGGCCACTTTTATTCAAAATGGGACTTTGTGGTTAAAAGTCTCCTTTCATATTCATTCATTCAACCTATCTACTAATAGCTCTTGCCAAAATTTTGTAGTTGTATTTGGGAACTAAAAAAGATACCTCGCACACAGAAATGTGGATTTAGACACAGAGGTTTTTTTTTTGGCATTATATCTCCTAACTTTACAATATTCTGTGCTAATGCATTCAAGTAGTATTTCTAGAGACAGACTGGTCTTTAGATGTCATGGAAGAGTAGTTAATTTAGTGCGTGTCCTTTTCAATCTATTTTCTGAGCTGCACGATACTTATAGAATCTATGCATCCATGTGGCTAAAGCTAGCACATCCTGGGACTTGCACTCAATTCCCACATGGAAGTTTTTGTAGCAATGAACATTTTCTCATTAATATATCTTCCAGAGTGAGTGCTTTCATACTAATCATTTGTAGTGACTCTACAGGATTGCAACCTTCAGTAATGAAATCCGATACAGTATTGAACACTGTGTGGGTTGCTTAACCAACCCCAATTCCGCTCAGATCAATGAAACACAGAAGCAGAATGAACTATTGCTTCATTAGTTATCCTCACTGAGAGGGGCTGAGTAATCTTATTCAAATGGACACTGATATCTCTTCAATGGGATGAAGAAATAAAGGCAGCTGTGACCTATGGGGAAATGATACTGCAGATGTTTCTTCTGAGAGAAGTCGCCCAAGGGTGGTCTATGGTCAGGTGCATCAGAAAAAAAACCAGTAAGCTGACATTGCCAGAGGGGAGGGGGAAAATGCTACACGTGAGGGTCATGTGAGCACCGTGTGAGGTTATGAGTCAGTCAGGATGGCAAATTCTACTGTCACCTGCTCAACCATCCTTCTCCACCTTCTGTGCTATCAGAACCCGGTTCTGTTCAGCAGGCAATTACTCTGTGCTTGAGGGTAGGTGAGCCCTAGGGACTAAGTTACCAGCTCCGTATTGCATTCTGCCTTTTTGATCCAGCATATCTGTTTTTACTTTTTGTGAAAATCCAAAGAGACAAATTCTACCCTGGCTGCCATGCCTAGAGTGCTATTTTCTAGTCCCTTCTCAGTGCTCTGATGGCATCTAAAAGGGAAATAGTCAAGATCTGAGCCACTTCTGCTATCTCTCCCCAGCCAAGCCAAGATGGCCCAATTACAGGCAAAATTCTTCGGTTGGATATTAAATAAATGGTTATGAGATCTTGATGAAGCAATTTAGACAATGTATTTTTAAAACTATTCACATATGCAAATTATACGATTCCATTTATGTAAAGTTCTAAGAAATGCAAAGTAATGTGCAGGGCAGAAAGTACAGGACAGAAAGTTGGGTTGGGAACAGGGTGGGTGTGACTAATAAGCAGCACGGGAGAAACTCTCAGGGGTGACACATATGCTCATTATCTTGATTGTGGTGAGGATTTCATGTATAAAATACATTTGCAGAAATGTATCATAGTACACATTTTAAATAGGTATGATCTATTCCATGTCAATTATGCCTCACAAAAGGTCTTAAACTTTTAGATATTATTTAGATACAGAAAATTTACTGTTTACATCTTCTTTGGAGGAAAACAAGTACTGAAGAGTATGCTAAGTATGGTTTTATTTATAAAAATATGCTTATGGGAAATGGCTAACTGAACTGTTAACCATGCTTACCCCTGCAAAGCAGATGTAGGTGACACTTTATTTTTAATGATTTATTTTTTAATTTCACAAGCATCTACTGAGCACATATTATGTGCTAGATACTGCAGTAGGGCTCAGGAATACAGGAAGCAAAAATCTGCACAATCTTCTGCTCTGCCAATCTATATTCTTGAGCAAACAAGAATGTCAAATGATGACAGTTACAAGGGGTGGGGGGAAACTAGGATGATATTTTATATATGGTTGTTGTGCTAAATGAGGAAGGTCTTTCTAGAATGGCAACATTTAAACTGAGAACAGGATGACCACAAGGAGCCCTTGATGAAAAACATTTAGGAGAGAGTTTTACAGGTCTTTGTGAGGAGTTAGGATTTTATTTCCAGTGCAATGGGAAGTTAACAGAGAATCCTTGGTAAAGGGTAGAGAGACCTGATATTTCAAAAAGTCTACTTTGGCTTTGACTTGGATTATGAGGCTAAGAGAGAAAGTTAGCAGAGAGGAAGGAGGCTGTCACGATGGTGCAGATGAGAGAAGGTGCTGGCTGGAGCCCACAGGGTGTGTGTGATGGAGAAGAGGGGATGGATATGGGCACTGTTTCAGAACTCATGGGACTTACGGGTAGATTTTGCTATATATGCATATCTGTATCTCTTTTTTTTTTTCTTCAGTGAGGAGATATTTATTTTGTTGTCAGAAACATTTAAATTAAAGAGCTTTATTCACTATTTTTGGAAGGAAAATACTTTCTTAAGAACAATGAAAAACATTGAATTCTGAAACTTTATTTTCCTTAAATGATGTGAAAGCATTGAATTTAACTCACTGATTTTTCAAGATTAGATTATGCTTTTTAAAAAATTTGAGAAAAAGCTAGAGAGAGAGAGGAAGTGCACACATGAGTGTGGGGAAGGGTGGAAGATGAGGGACAAGCAGACTTCCTGTTGAGTCAATGCAGGGCTCCATCCCAGGACTCTGAGATCATGACCTGAGCTGAAGACAGATGCTTAACCCACTGAGGCACCAAGGTAGCCCCAAATAAGCTTTCTGTTATTATCATTACTTTTTAAGCTTTCAATCAAGGGTATTTTTGAGTTGGGGTCAGATGACCACTGATTTTCAGATACACTGGCTGAATATTTGCAAAAAGTTCAATTCCTGCATATTGGCCTAAGAGATGTAATCCCGTATCCCCTTTCAAGTCTTCTAAACACATTTCTCAATTCCTTTTTAAAATTATTTTTCCATTTTTAAAAACTTTAACATTTTTTTTCAATTCTTTTACAGGACTCTAATTGTATGCCAAGGAAACTTATCTCAGGGCATTTTATGTAACACATCAACTATTCTACCCAAATATGCTCCCTTATACCACATGCAATTTAGCTGATCATCTACATATTTATAGAAGTATCACTAATATAGGCTAGAAGGTTTGGCAAACTATAGGCTACAGCCTATTTTTTTGGTGGCCCTCAAGATAAGAACATTTTTTATATTTTTAGAGTTATAAAAAATAAAAGTATAAAATATTTGCTATTTGGCCCTTTACAAAAAAGGGGCCAACACCAGTTAAAGGAAATTATCACTCTGAAATAATGAGTTAAATAAGTTTAATACAGAATAGGAGGATGTGGTATACACACACACACAGGACTATTACATAGCCATAAAAAGAATGAGATAGTGCCATTTTCAACAACACGGATGGACTTAAGAGAGTATTATGATGTCAGATAAGAAAGACAAATACCATATGATTTCATTCACATGTGGAATCTGAAAAAAAAATAAACTAACAAAAAAATCAGACCTAGAAATACAGAGAACAGAGGGGAGGTGAGTTGGCAAAAATGGGTGGAGGGGAGTGTGAGATACAGGCTTCTAGTTATGGAATGAATAAGTCAGAGGAATAAAAGACACAGCATATGTAATATAGTCAATGATATTATAAGAATGTTGTATGGTGGGAGGAGGGGCAAGACGGAGGAAGAGTAGGGTCCCCAGTCACCTGTCCCCACCAAATTACCTAGATAACCTTCAAATTATCCTGAAAATCTACGAATTTGGCCTGAGATTTAAAGAGAGAACAGCTGAAACGCTACAGTGAGAAGAGTTCACGCTTCTATCAAGGTAGGAAGACGGGAAAAAAGAAATAAAGAAACAAAAGACCTCCAAGGGGGAGGGGCCCACGAGGAGCCGGGCTGAGGCCGGGGCGAGTGTCCCCAGGACAGGAGAGCCCCGTCCCGGAGGAGCAGGAGCTGCACCGACCTTCCCGGGCGGAAAGGGGCTCGCAGGGAGTTAGAGCAGGACCCCAGGAGGGCGGGGATGCCCTTGGGCTCCCGGGGACACTAACAGACACCTGCGCCCCGGGGAGATGCGCCGAGCTCCCTAAGGGCTGCAGCGCGCACGGCGGGACACGGAGCAGCTCGGGGGGGGGGGGGGGGCTCGGGGGCGGCTCCGCGGAGAGGGGGCTGCGCTGCCGGGGGCAGCTCCGAGGGGCTCGGGTAGAGGAAGAGGCTCCGTGAGGAGGGGGCTGCGCGGCTCCAGGAGCAGCTCGGAGGCGGCTCCGGCAGAGGAAGAGGCTCCGTGCAGAGGGGGCTGCAGCCCAGGAGCAGCTCGGAGGGGCTCGGGCGGCGGCTCCACGGAGGGTGCTGCACCCGCCGGGAGCGCAAATCCAACAGAGCAGGCCCCGGGAGCACAGGGCGCCGGGACACAGCCCAGGATCCGGCCTCCCCATGGGACAGGCAGAGGCCGGGAGGGCCCAGGACAGCGAGGACGCTCCTGCCCCAGCTGAGCAGATCAGCGGCCCCAACCCGGAGCCCCCAGGCCCTGCAGACAGTTACTGCAGGAGCTGACTCCATGGCTCCAGAGCTGGCCGCCACCACTGCAGTTGTTCGTCCTGGGGCCTCACGGGGTAAACAACCCCCACTGAGCCCTGAACCAGGCAGGGCGCAGAGCAGCTCCCCCAAGAGCTAACACCTGAAAATCAGCACAACAGGCCCTTCCCCCAGAAGACCAGCTAGACAGACAAGTTCCAGGGGAAGCCAAGGGACTTAAAGTATACAGAATCAGAAGATACTCCCCCGTGGTTTTTTTTTTTTTTTTAATTTTTATTTATTTATGATAGTCACAGAGAGAGAGAGAGGCAGAGACACAGGCAGAGGGAGAAGCAGGCTCCATGCACTGGGAACCCGATGTGGGATTCAATCCCCGGTCTCCGGGATCGTGCCCTGGGCCAAAGGCAGGCGCCAAACCGCTGCGCCACCCAGGGATCCCTCCCCCGTGTTTTTTTTTTTTTTTTTTTTTTTTTTTGCTTTTTGATTTGTTTGCTTCCCCCACCCCCTTTTTTCCCTTTCTTTCTTTTTCTTTCTCTTTTTCTTCTCTTTTTCTCTTTTTTTCTTCCTTTTTTCTTTTTCTCTTTTCTTTCCTTCTTTCTCTCCTCTCTTTTTCTCCTTTTCCCAATACAACTTGTTTTTGGCCCCTCTGCACTGAGCAAAACGACTAGAAGGAAAACCTCACCTCAAAAGAAAGAATCAGAAACAGTCCTCTCTCCCACAGAGTTACAAAATCTGGATTACAATTCAATGTCAGCCAATTCAGAAGCACTATTATACAGCTACTGGTAGCTCTAGAAAAAAGCATAAAGGACTCAAGAGACTTCATGACTGCAGAATTTAGAGCTAATCAGGCAGAAATTAAAAATCAATCGAATGAGATGCAATCCAAACTAGAAGTCCTAACGACGAGGGTTAATGAGGTGGAAGAACAAGTGAGTGACATAGAAGACAAGTTGATGGCAAAGAGGGAAACTGAGGAAAAAAGAGACAAACAATTAAAAGACCATGAAGATAGATTAAGGGAAATAAACGACAGCCTGAGGAAGAAAAACCTACGTTTAATTGGGGTTCCGGAGGGCGCTGAAAGGGCCAGAGGGCCAGAATATGTATTTGAACAAATCATAGCTGAAAACTTTCCTAATCTGGGAAGGGAAACAGGCATTCAGATCCAGGAAATAGAGAGATCCCCCCCTAAAATCAATAAAAAGCGTTCAACACCTCGATATTTAATAGTGAAGCTTGCAAATTCCAAAGATAAAGAGAAGATCCTTAAAGCAGCAAGAGACAAGAAATCCCTGACTTTTATGGGGAGGAGTATTAGGGTAACAGCGGACCTCTCCACAGAGACCTGGAAGGCCAGAAAGGGCTGGCAGGATATATTCAGGGTCCTAAATGAGAAGAACATGCAACCAAGAATACTTTATCCAGCAAGGCTCTCATTCAAAATGGAAGGAGAGATAAAGAGCTTCCAAGACAGGCAGGAACTGAAAGAATATGTGACCTCCAAACCAGCTCTGCAAGAAATTTTAAGGGGGACTCTTAAAATTCCCCTTTAAGAAGAAGTTTAGTGGAATAATCCACAAAAACAAGAACTGAATAGATATCATGGTGACACTAAACTCATATCTGTCAATAGTAACTCTGAACGTGAACGGGCTTAATGACCCCATCAAAAGGCGCAGGGTTTCAGATTGGATAAAAAAGCAGGACCCATCTATTTGCTGTCTACAAGAGACTCATTTTAGACAGAAGGACACCTACAGCCTGAAAATAAAAGGTTGGAGAACCATTTACCATTCGAATGGTCCTCAAAAGAAAGCAGGGGTAGCCATCCTTATATCAGATAAACTAAAATTTACCCCGAAGACTGTAGTGAGAGATGAAGAGGGACACTATCTCATACTTAAAGGATCTATCCAACAAGAGGACTTAACAATCCTCAATATATATGCCCCGAATGTGGGAGCTGCCAAATATATCAATCAGTTAATAACCAATAACCAAAGTGAAGAAATACTTAGATAATAATACACTTATACTTGGTGACTTCAATCTAGATCTTTCTATACTTGATAGGTCTTCTAAGCACATCTCCAAAGAAACAAGAGCTTTAAATGATACACTGGACCAGATGGATTTCACAGATATCTACAGAACTTTACATCCAAACTCAACTGAATACACATTCTTCTTAAGTGCACATGGAACTTTCTCCAGAATAGGCCACATACTGGATCACAAATCGGGTCTGAACCAATACCAAAACATTGGGATCATCCCCTGCATATTCTCAGACCATAATGCCTTGAAATTAGAACTAAATCACAACAAGAAGTTTGGAAGGACCTCAAACATGTGGAGATTAAGGACCATCCTGCTAAAAGATGAAAGGGTCAACCAGGAAATTAAGGAAGAATTAAAAAGATTCATGGAAACTAATGAGAATGAAGATACAACCGTTCAAAAACTTTGGGATGCAGCAAAAGCAGTCCTAAGGGGGAAATACATCGCAATACAAGCATCCATTCAAAAACTGGAAAGAACTCAAATACAAAAGCTAACCTTACACATAAAGGAGCTAGAGCAAAAACAGCAAATAGATCCTGCACCCAGCAGAAGAAGAGAGTTAATAAAGATTTGAGCAGAACTCAACAAAATTGAGACCAGAAGAACTGTGGAACAGATCAACAGAACCAGGAGTTGGTTCTTTGAAAGAATTAATAAGATAGATAAACCATTAGCCAGCCTTATTAAAAAGGAGAGAGAGAAGACTCAAATTAATAAAATCATTAATGAGAAAGGAGAGATCACTACCAACACCAAGGAAATACAAATGATTTTAAAAACATATTATGAACAGCTATACGCCAATAAATTAGGCAATCTAGAAGAAATGGACGCATTCCTGGAAAGCCACAAACTACCAAAACTGGAACAGGAAGAAAAAGAAAACCTCAACAGGCCAATAACCAGGGAGGAAATTGAAGCAGTCATCAAAAACCTCCCAAGACACAAAAGTCCAGGGCCAGATGGCTTCCCAGGGGAATTTTATCAAACGTTTAAAGAAGAAACCATACCTATTCTCCTAAAGCTGTTTGGAAAGATAGAAAGAGATGGAGTACTTCCAAATTCGTTCTATGAGGCCAGCATCACCTTAATTCCAAAACCAGACAAAGACCCCACCAAAAAGGAGAATTACAGACCAATATCCCTGATGAACATGGATGCAAAAATTCTCAACAAGATACTAGCCAATAGGATCCAACAGTACATTAAGAAAATTATTCACCATGACCAAGTAGGATTTATCCCCGGGACACAAGGCTGGTTCAACACTTGTAAAACAATCAATGTGATTCATCATATCAGCAAGAGAAAACCCAAGAACCATATGATCCTCTCATTAGATGCAGAGAAAGCATTTGACAAAATACAGCATCCATTCCTGATCAAAACTCTTCAGAGTGTACGGATAGAGGGAACATTCCTCGACATCTTAAAAGCCATCTACAAAAAGCCCACAGCAAATATCATTCTCAATGGGGAAGCACTGGGAGCCTTTCCCCTAAGATCAGGAACAAGACAGGGATGTCCACTCTCACCACTGCTATTCAACATAGTACTGGAAGTCCTAGCCTCAACAATCAGACAACAAAAAGACATTAAAGGCATTCAAATTGGCAAAGAAGAAGTCAAACTCTCCCTCTTCGCTGATGACATGATACTCTACATAGAAAACCCAAAAGCCTCCACCCCAAGATTGCTAGAACTCATACAGCAATTTGGTAGCATGGCAGGATACAAAATCAATGCCCAGAAATCAGTGGCATTTCTATACACTAACAATGAGACTGAAGAAAGAGAAATTAAGGAGTCAATCCCTTTGACAATTGCACCCAAAAGCATAAGATACCTAGGAATAAACCTAACCAAAGAGGTAAAGGATCTATACCCTAAAAACTACACAACACTTCTGAAAGAAATTGAGGAAGACACAAAGAGATGGAAAAATATTCCATGCTCATGGATTGGCAGAATTAATATCGTGAAAATGTCAATGTTACCCAGGGCAATATACACGTTTAATGCAATCCCTATCAAAATACCATGGACTTTCTTCAGAGAGTTGGAACAAATTATTTTAAGATTTGTGTGGAATCAGAAAATACCCCAAATAGCCAGGGGAATTTTAAAAAAGAAAACCATATCTGGGGGCATCACAATGCCAGATTTCAGGTTGTACTACAAAGCTGTGGTCATCAAGACAGTGTGGTACTGGCACAAAAACAGACACATAGATCAGTGGAACAGAATAGAGAACCCAGAAGTGGCCTCTCAACTTTATGGTCAACTAATATTCAATAAAGGAGGAAAGACTATCCATTGGAAGAAAGACAGTCTCTTCAATAAATGGTGCTGGGAAAATTGGACATCCACGTGCAGAAGAATGAAACTAGACCACTCTCTTACACCATACACAAAGATAAACTCAAAATGGATGAAAGATCTAAATGTGAGACAAGATTCCATCAAAATCCTAGAGGAGAACACAGGCAACACCCCTTTTGAACTCGGCCACAGTAACTTCTTGCAAGATACATCCACGAAGGCAAAAGAAACAAAAGCAAAAATGAACTATTGGGACTTCATCAAGATAAGAAGCTTTTGCACAGCAAAGGATACAGTCAACAAAACTAAAAGACAACCTACAGTATGGGAGAAGATATTTGCAAATGACGTATCAGATAAAGGGCTAGTTTCCAAGATCTATAAAGAACTTCTTAAACTCAACAGCAAAGAAACAAACAATCCAATCATGAAATGGGCAAAAGACATAAAGAGAAATCTCACAGAGGAAGACATAGACATGGCCAACATGCACATGAGAAAATGCTCCGCATCACTTGCCATCAGGGAAATACAAATCAAAACCACAATGAGATACCACCTCACACCAGTGAGAATGGGGAAAATTAACAAGGCAGGAAACCACAAATGTTGGAGAGGATGCGGAGAAAAGGGAACCCTCTTACACTGTTGGTGGGAATGTGAACTGGTGCAGCCATTCTGGAAAACTGTGTGGAGGTTCCTCAAAGAGTTAAAAATAGACCTGCCCTAAGACCCAGCAATTGCACTGTTGGGGATTTACCCCAAAGATACAGATGCAATGAAACGCCGGGACACCTGCACCCCGATGTTTATAGCAGCAATGGCCACGATAGCCAAACTGTGGAAGGAGCTTCGGTGTCCATTAAAGATGAATGGATAAAGAAGATGTGGTTTATGTATACAATGGAATATGACTCAGCCATTAGAAACGACAAATACCCACCATTTGCTTCAACGTGGATGGATCTGGAGGGTATTATGCTGAGTGAAGTAAGTCAATCGGAGAAGGACAAACATTATATGTTCTCATTCATTTGGGGAATATAAATAATAGTGAAAGGGAATATAAAGGAAGGGAGAAGAAATGTGTGGGAAATATCAGAAAGGGAGACAGAACATGAGAGACTCCTAACTCTGGGAAACGAACTAGGGGTGGTGGAAGGGAAGGAAGGCGGGGGGTGGGGGTGAATGGGTGATGGGCTGAGGGGGGCTCTTGACGGGATTAGCACTGGGTGTTATTCTGTATGTTGGTAAATTGAACACCAATAAAAAATAAATTTATTAAAAAGAAAAAAGAATGTTGTATGGTGATGAATAGTATCTATACTTGTGAGCATAGCATAATGTTCCAATTTGTTGAATTATGTTGTACACCTGAAGCTAATACAACACTGTGTCAATAATACTCAAAAATAGTTTAATAAAGACAAGATTAATTTAAAGTACAACTAATAACTCAAAAGATAATTTAACTAACCCACTTACCAGGTTGGGAGAAATATAGATTGAAGCAATGCTCATAAAAGTGAATTCTTAAATGCTTGAAATTGGCAATCTCCATTTAACATAGAATCATCACTTGACTCTTCTTTTACTATAGTTTTATCCCATGATTCCTTCTAGGATATTTCTTCAAGGCAACGGATGCATTTACAGTACTATTAGAACATTAGTGCCTAACCCAGTATGTAATGGCTTACAGTTAAATTTTATAATCACTGATAGGGTACCTGAACTGATTGCTCTTTTTGATAATTTTAACATCATAGCTCCCACCCTTTTACTAGGCACACAAGGAAGTAAATATATTGGCAATTTGGTAGCTTAAGAGAATTCAGTTTAATAGAATTCAGTAGTTTAGATAGCATTCAGATAAAATTACCCACTGCCTCAAGTTGCTGAATTTTATTAATTATGCTCATCAATGCACACTGTGCAAATAATGCTTTGGGGACCTTTCACATACTTTTTGTTTGCATGTGGACATGAACCAAATCTAGGAAGAGCAAATGCATTACTAATCTTCAACCAGCAAATTCCACCACTCCACCAACAAACAAAAAACCAAAGAAACAACCAAAACAAAAAAAAAACCCACTCAGAAACAGAAATTAATTTTGACAATATCAGTTAATAAAAGCAAAATATCTAGAAATCACTTCTGTCATGACAAAAAGAAAGAATGAGAGAAAAAGGCTAGGTCGGGGACTCTGGTTAACAGAAAAGCTTTAGAACTAGATTTCCTGCATTGAAGCTCTTGCCCTTCTACATACTTTGAACATAGTAGTTCTCTAAGTCTCAATTCTTTAATCTGTAAAATTGAGGCAACCATAATTGCCAATCCTGTGGACCAACCTATGGATTAAATTAAGAAATGATAATACACACAAAGCAGCAAAATACATGGAACAAAGCACATATGCTGGAGTGATTATTTAAATACCATTTCAGAACATAGTTGTTGACATATTGAAATGATTTTAACAAACCTTGGCTACAATGTTCAAATTCTTAATGAAAAACAAAATTCTAGTTCTTTAATTCTGTTTCCACAGATAGCATTTAAAGCACCTGACAATTAAAAAAGATAGCAATAATTTCTTGGACTTGCATAGTACTTAAGCACTTTCACATTTATTTTCTTGCCTTATATTTGCAACATAATCTAGAATAGTTCATTAACAGAGGTTATTACCCTCCATTTGGCAGGAACAGTGAAAGGCTCAGACAGGTCATCACAGTTTCATACAGTACCACACCAGTGATTATAATCAAGACTTCAGATTTGATCATATCTCACTACCTACATTACCATTCCCTCCCATGATGCTCTATACTCAGTTGATGGCTGATGATAAATTTCTCCAGATTTAGATTCCAGATAAACCACCATTCCTTTTTTTTCCCCCCACAGCAGTACTTACTGGTCGGGACTGGATTTCTTTGGCGTAGAGAGGTTGCAAGAATTCGGAGTCTCCTTCTAGTTTTAGACCTTTGTCTGTGATTCTCAAATTCCCCATTCCATCCTGAAATAGATGCATGGAGATAACAGAAAATGCAATTAGCTAATATTTCAAAAAAATCTCAGGCTTTCAAGAATTGAAACAAAGTTACTGCCTTTTTTTTTTTTTTGAGAGGTGGGTTGAGAGAGGGTCCAATAAAATACTGAGAGGTATTGTTCAATGCACTTAAGCATATCATCCTCTTTGCTCACTTATTCTAAGGAAATTCTAATCCAAGCAAACTAATGCCCCTACTCATTCACTAGCACAAATGAAGAAAGTCCTTTTGCTAGGCATTGCAGACAGAATGGAGACAGGAGGTAAGCAGGAAAACATAAAAGGATAATTTTCTGGTTTCCAAAACTTTATGCAAAAACTGTAAAGTGGTAGTCTGTTGGTTGACTCCGGTTCTTGGACACAATGTGTTTTGCTCACAAAATGTTCAAGAGGTCAAATTAGTTGTTGACATCTTTACTGACATTCTATTAAATATTAAAATATATACAAAAATAGAAAGGATAAATAGCAAATACCTGTGTACTATCATTCGTCTTCAACAATGATCCATGTATGGTTATTGTTATCTGCAATGCTCACCACACCCACCTCATTTGATTAAATATAACCACAACACCATCACTACCACCACCACAAAAAATAATAAAATCATTAGTATCATCTAATAGCCAGAGTCAGTGTTCAAATTTCATTCATTTTTATTTTCTCTTCTCAGATTTGCTTATTTGAATCAGGTTCCCTATAGTTGGTTGATACATGAAATTGTAGGTCATTTCCTAAAAATCTTCAAAGTCAGTCAGGTTCTCTCTCATAGATCTACACACATATACGTACTTTATTTAATGAACAGAACAAACCATTTTTTTCTAATAGCAATGCCCAGCATTTATATTTTGCTGAACATTCCTATAATTTAATACAATGTATTCTGTCTCCTATGCTGCTTGTAAATTGGTAGTTAGAACAAGAAGATTGATGAGATTTAGGCTCAGTTTTCTAGGAAGAACACATTCCAGGAAATGGAATATATTATTATTCTATTGCTACCATCACAAATAACCACAAACTCAATGGCTTACAACAACACAAACTTATTATGTCATAATTCTGTATAAGTCTGACACAAGACTCAAAGGGCAAAAATCAAGGTGCCAGCAGCGCTGCTGTACTTTTTTCTAGAAGTTCAAAGGCAGCAGGGGGAATGCATTTTTTGACTTTTTCTAGCCTCTTGAGCCTACCCACATTCCTGGACTTGTGGCCTCTTTCATCTCCAAGGTCCACAATGACTGGTTGAATTTGGCTCATGTTTATCACTCTGATGATGAGTCTTCCACCTCCCTCTTCCACTTTTGTTCATTAGACATACAATCCAGGATAATCTCTCCATTTTAAAGTCAGCTGATTGGCAAATACAATTCTGTCCATAGTGTTAATTCTCCTTTGTTACATGATGTTACATATTCAGGGGTTCTGAGATTAGGACATTGACATCTTTGAAGTGGATCGCATTTTTCTGTCTACTGCATATTCTTTCAGGAGACATACAATGTCTTCTGCTGTGATGTCATCAGACATTGGTGATCTTTGCCTAGAGGATCTATGATTTCAACCAGAGATTTCAAATTGGTAAAAAAAAAAAAATCTATCATTTCTTAATTAGCTGGGATATTCCATCAAGAGAAATTACATTTCATCCACTGTTTACCCTAAATTATAGTTTACAGAACTTGAAAGGTGTTTGATTTTTCCTCCTTTATTTATTGATTCTCAAAACATTGGTTACCTAGTATCTTCCAATAGGTTTCTAAACCTATTGGTTTAAAACTTATTTTTTTAAAAATATCATTACAGACATTTTTTTATTTGTTTCATTCCAATGTAGTTTCTATTGCTATTCAAGTTTTAATTTTCTTACCCTTGCTCAGTGGGAACCTCTTCAAGTTGGCCCCTAAGTCCTTTTAATATTCTTCAGTAGTCCTTGATGGCCCTTTTGCTTCTGGTATGACAACATGATCCAGGGTTATTGCATTCATGTCCTGTTCCAGGCTGGAACCAGCCATTTCTAGTAAGAATGCTTGGCTTATTTTTGTGGCAACTAGTATTTAGAGACCACAAACTGATAGCTTTGGGTGCTCATGGCTACTGGATTGACCCATTTCTGAGGACGGAGCTAGAAAATAAGTTCTGTGTTTTTTAAATAGAATATACCATGAATTCCCATTAAACTTCAATTCAAACTGAAGATATGAATGTTTCCATTTAATCACATGGATCTTAAAGTGTTAGTAACTTTCTTACATACCAAAAAACTATGTTCTCAACACCAAAATGATTACTCATCTGATTTAACCCACAATATACAGAGCCGGTACTATTCTAACATTATAATTAAGAAAAACAATTTAAAATTTGTCTTAAAAAAGCTCTAGAGTGCATCCTTCTAGGCAGGCACAAGTGACTGGATTTCAAAGCTACTTGAGTTGATTCCATCCTGTATAGTTGGTAGCATTACCAACTTTCTGTCCAGTCAGGTTTACTTGTTTCATTCCTCCCACCTCTCAAATTTTCATGACTGCTTTCTTAAGGCTTAGTTTTGTGAACTATTTAGATGGCACCAAAGTCAAATCTACAAAATAAGATATATTAAAAGAAGTCTAGCTTCTATACTTGTTCCTCCATCATGTTTCCTCTTCTCCAAATAAGTGTGGTTGTGTGCCCATATCAGTCAGGGTTCTCCAGGGAAATAAAAAAGGATGTGTGTGTGTGTGTGTGTGTGTGTGTGTACATACACATTCATTTTAAGGAGCTGGTTTCACCAATTGTGGAGGCTAAGTTTCAAGATCTGCAGCTAGAAAGCTAGAGACCCATCTTAATAAAACACATGATATATACATATACACACACACATGCACACACAGTGTTTACCAATTGATTCCTACATTTTCCCAAATACATTTGAAAATGGAAAGATCTGAAAAAAAAAATTCAGGTTATCAGCTTCTTGTGAAACTGGAAGCTCTAGGAAATATGAACCTGGTTTCTCACACGGCCACCACTATCTGGAATTGAATAGCTGCTACCCTATGCTACTCTATGAATCATATACTCTACAGTTCACCAGTTCCCATCCAGCCTATTTTACTAAGCTACATTTTCTCAGACTCCTGAGGTTTCTCACCAGAGACTACCATTTCTTCTTCCTGGCACTGCCATGTACTCTGTACATCAATACGTTCAGGACAGACACCACATTGGGGGGTACTGAATGACCAAGTGGGAAATGGGCACTTTTCCCCAACCCTCCTTCATAACAGCACTTCAGCCTATGCATGAGAACAGATTTTTCAGGTCAATGTTGTCCTTTCATAGATAGTGTGCCATCTGTATATTTCTATTTTTGGTACTTGTGAAGACAACTCTGCCAAAAGGACCCCAGACTAGGCATTCAAACCCAGTGAGAGAGGCATTGGGCTGGAGGGTATGTTCGTAACACACTAGTAGCATGTAGAATCCACAACAAAAGGAAAAAAGAAAAAGCAAATATCCACCTAATCCATCTCTGTGCCCAACTGCAAAGGATATGTCAATTATCTTGCTTTAGATTATTCTAAAACAAGACTTTTGTTAGTGTGGAGAAGCAGACCTTTACATAGAAACATATACTAAACCTGAATCTATAAACTCTTACATAGAAGATTATATTTGGAGTAATTAGCTAGCATATTCCAAATAAAATATATCTCCCTCCCCTCTTACAGCATATAGATCTGCTATCCTTAACATTTAAGGATGACTTACTAGATGCTCATTACTACATTACTATACTCTGTGCTTTTCATGCTGTATTTCATTTTCTTGATTGTCACTGAAAACTACCATGTTACTTCTTGAATGTAATCATAACAAAATAATCCTATGAATGTGAAATTATTTGGCTATAGAGTTGTTTATCACCAAGCCAGTTATGAGGGAAAAAATTAAAACTTAAAAACTACCTAAAAATCTCAAGTGAAAAAGATAACTGAATATGATAAAATAGAACATGATGTATCTTCTGCAGAGATATTTAATAACATAGGCAAATGTAGATAATCCACTATTAATGAAATAATAAATGTAGATAATCCACTATTAATGAAATAACCTATACATACATTTTATTCCATTTTTTAAAAGATTGATTGATTGAGTATGAGTCAGGGGAAGGGCAGAGGGACGTGAAAGTGAGAATCTCAAGCAGACCACTCCTCATGGAGTGTGGAATCTGATGCAAGGCCCAATCCCACAACCCCAAGATCACCACCCAAGCCAAAATCAAGAGTTGGATACAGACTGAGCAACCCAGCACCCCTCTTTTATGCCATTTTTTATGTAAATATATATAAATATTCATACACATGCATACATATAATCGTATGTGCACACAAAAAAGATCTGGAAGAGGGATCCCTGGGTGGTGCAGCGGTTTGGCGCCTGCCTTTGGCCCAGGGCGTGATCCTGGAGACCCAGGATCGAATCCCACGTCGGGCTCCCGGTGCATGGAGCCTGCTTCTCCCTCAGCCTGTGTCTCTGCCTCGATCTCTCTCTCTCTGTGTGTGACTATCATAAATAAATAAAAATTAAAAAAAAAGAAAATCTTTAAAAAAAAATCTGGAAGAAATTTCATAGGAGAAAAATTCCAGAAGGAAATTTACTTCATACTGAAAATCTTTGAAGTATTTAGCAGTATCTTAGTAGTTGCCTAAGATATGATTGCTTTTTATTTTCTTCTTTTTACTTGTCTGTACTTATCATTTTTTTTGTAAATAGCATTTGCAATTTAAAAACTTGTTATAAATTATTAAGTTCTTTTAACTTAATTTTATATTCTAAAATAAAGATTTATTTTAAAAAGCAACATTTGTCAAGAATCTATGTCATATACTAAGTGCTATACACATATTATCCCATGCCATCTTCTCAATGATCCTATGAGATAGTTTTTATTTTCCCTATTTCACAAGTGAGAAAATTTACTGATAAGTAGCTTGTCTCACAACTGCACAACTAGTCAATGACGGGATCAGGAATATGAACACAAGTCTTTCCAATTCAAGCTATATGCTCTTACTCATTATTTTAACCTAACCTAATGTAAGTGAAAGCAATATGCTATAAGGTATTTGCTGCACTTTGTAGGGTCACTTCGATTTTCATTTTCTTGGGAGGGCACTCAGCAATGAGAGAGAGGGCCCTCTCCAACCACAAGAATAATGCCATCTGTTCTTATGGTCTAAAACTTCTACTTCACTTTTTTGGGGTCCAGAGGTTCTTTATTACAACCCCACCTGCTTCCCATGCCACAGAACATAAGCAAAATGAATCATCTGCTATTTCTGGAAAGACAACTGTGTACACAATTGTGTGCTACAAGCCATGGGGAGTCAGAAAAAAAGGTTCCTCCTCATCCTGTCCTCTGAGACAGTTTGCAAAACAGGTGGCACACAGCCAGAGAATAGTGAAGGAGAAACCAGAAGGATCAACGTTTGAGAAACACTCCTGTAATCCAAGAGGCAATGGATTCCTTTGCAATAGTAATTTAACCTTTACTTAAGTACCTCTTTTGGTAGGAAACTCACCACAAATTTGCCAAATCTCTACCATTTCATTCAGTTATAGGTTCTTTCTATTCTTGAGAACCATCACTTCATTTTTCCAGCCTCTTTCTCAGTCTCTGGGTCTGCCCAATGGTATTGGTGGGAAAGCTCAATCACATAGTATGAATTTATGCTACTGGTCTCTATTTCCTAAATATAATACAAAGCAGATTAGAGTGGCCAACGACTTATGTTCCCATATTAGAATCTCCTTTCTGGCTCTGAAACAGTCAGACTGGATCGGATACACATCAAAACAATTTGAGAATTGCCTTATTTAAAACCATTTCACCTTTAACTGCCGACATAAGAAGCTATCAGTATTATTAATATAGGAGCTTTAGGTCAGTTTTAAAGGAAAATTTCCCTCCCAGTAAGATGCAAAAGAGACATTTAGAAGATTCACAGTCACTCCTAAAGTGATTAGGAGGAAAGAGACCTTTTTTTTCTTTCCTTCCCTGTTCAAATGGTAAAACTTCAATGTTCTTAAAGACAACCATAAAAATTCTAGCAGCCAGAAAGCTGGGCTTAACGGAGCCAATCTTACCCAGTAAGTGTCCTAAAGTCTATAAAGTACATTTGAAACAAAAGTGGAGGTCAGGATCTTGCAGTCCTCCTGGCGAGGGAAGGGCCCCAGCTGTCCTGTATACTGCAGTACACCAGGGCCTACCTGCAAGACTGGCACACAGGACTTTTCATAAATACATGAGGAAATCTCATTATTTTCCCAGTCCAATTTAGAATGGCCTCCCTGTAAGGTCTTTTGGGGGAGAGAGGACCGAAGGAGGGAGGGAGTGGTGGTATGGGAGCAGAGGTGGGGGGAATCTGAGAATCTCCCTTTGGGCTAGTCCAAGGATGATGGCATCAGCTCTCTATTTTTTATCTGGTCCACACTGTTTGGTTGGTTGTTTCAAATGCAGTTTTCTACAAAATGAGTACAGAATAAATAGGGGTTTCAAAGTGGCAGGGCAATGGACTGAAATATTAATTTGTTTTTTCTATCTCTCATGTTGGCCTCTGGCCCCTTTTCATAACCATTTCAAATAGGTTCCTAGGCTTTGTCATTATGAGGCTTAGAGATTTGGGGAGCAAAGAAGCAGAGATTTCTTTTGTAAAAGGTAACTCCCACTGAATGGATAAAACTACGTGAGTTAGGGAGGGAGGCAAGAAGGAGAGGATAGGTTTTCCAACTGGGGAGTGGACAAAAGATTTGTGAATCCCATGAATTCCAGAGATCACTGTCCTGACCCTGTCCCCAGGAGGGGACAACCCCTGGGGGGTTGTGGGGCCCCAGCTTCCCCAAAGTCTCTCTTCTACAGGAATGGCAGATAGATCCCTTTCGCAGACTTAAAATGAACCACGGGCTTGGGGGCACAGTTCTCTAGGCCACTGCCCATGAAAGGCAGAGACCAGTGCCCCCAGAGCCCTTCTCACTGGTGTTGGCAAAACACTGTGCTGTCCAAAAAATCCTGTAATGTAAAATGCTCTGCTGGCCTTTGTGGGAGAGGAGCTGGGAATTAGTATTATGCTGATTTAAAGAAAGTATTATTTCTTGCTCCTCTGATTTTGCTTCCACATTAGCATCAAACAGGTTTTTGATCTCTTCAGCCTCTTTCCAGGCTGGAAGTAATGCCAAGTCCTATTTCAGTACACGTGTTGCGAGTCTCTCTCTTGCTGGGCAGTTTTAATGGCAGGCATTACTTAATTTGGATTAAAGAGTGAACTGATGTTATCTACAGAGATTGCTTTAGAACATTAACTTTGTGAGGGGTGGGAGTTTTGCTCACTGTTGTCTCAATTCTTAAAACACTGTTTGGCCCATAGTATGCACTCAGCAAATATTTCTTAAATGACAGAATTTCTTCATTCTAAATGCTGTGTTTTGAAGGGTACTGAGGGGAATATAAAATGTTAGAACCAAGGCTTATCCCTCAAGCAGATGACAATGTATCAGAACATGCATTCTCAACCAGGGTGATACAGTCCCCATCGGGCAAAAATTAGTGATTGAGGGAGAAGTGAGAAAAAATCTCACTTTTTTATTTATAAATAAAAAAATGCTTAGGTATAGACTGTGTGCACAGTAGATCTGTAGTACTAAAATTTCATCTGGAGGGGAATAGAAATTGCTCTAATTAATGTGTCTAAAAATGGTCTCAGGGGAGGGGAGGCAATAAAAAAAGAGGCTGAGAAACAATGCTTCAGAGTGTCAGAGACTTTTGAGACCACTCTAACTTTTTTCGCTTTAATCTATAAATGGTCTCTTCTGTCATTCAGGTATTGAACCATCTTGTTTGGAGCTCCCCTACCTGTAAAATGTGACAGAACAGAGCAGCACAGGTAAAGAGTAAACTCCTTAATGTAATATTTCACACCATCCTCATCTGGCACCTGCACACTTCTCCAGCCTCATCTCCTGCCAGTCTCCCTTTCGTCCACACAAAACACAGTAGCAACTTCTCCAAACTCTTTCACTTACCAAGCCCTTGCAAATGTCCTTCCCTTGGCTAGTAATGTTCTTTCTAGCCCTTCTGTCCTTCTCTCCAGTCCTTTGGTTCTGGTTAGATGTCCTTTCTGGGTCTGGGGTCCCTATCTGAGGTCTCTTATACCCCATGTCCCTTTCTATGAGAGCATTTTTCATGTGCACTGCAGTGATCAATTTACATTTATGTCCTTTCTTGCTAGACTTCAAATTCTTTGAGATCAGGAATAGTGTGTCACTCATTATTCAATCCTCATGGCCCAGTACATTGTATCTCCTTCCTTCCTTCCTCCCTTCCTCCCTCCTTCTCTTCCTTCCTTTCTCTTTCTTTCTTTTTCTTTCCCTCTTTCTTTCTTCTCTTTTTCCTTCCTTCCTTCCTTCCCTCTCTTTCTTTTTCTTTTCTTTTCTTTTCTTTTCTTTTCTTTTCTTTTCTTTTCTTTTCTTTCTTCTTTCCCCTCTCTCTCTCTTTCTTTCTTTCGACAGAGAGAATCTTAAAGCAGGCATGCCGAGTGAGGAGCCTGATGTGGGGCTTGATCTCACAACCTTGAGATCATGACCTGAGCCAAAACCAAGAGTTGGATGCTTAACCAACTGAGCCATGCAGATGTCCCACACATCTAAATATGTGACTGTAAGAGCGAAAAAGAAATAGGCTAAACTAGAGATGGTTCAGAAAGCATGCATTCATACAAATAAAACAGTAATATCAAAGCTACTGTTTCCATATGCACTTGACAAAGCACTTCATTGACATTATGTCCATTAATCCTCACTGGCGGTAGGCACTGTTAGCCCATTTCACAGTTGAAGACTCTGTTGCTCAGACATCCTGACACACCAACTCCAAAACAGAAGTCCTTCACCACCATGCTTCATATGGCACTGCTAAGCTCTAAGTGTGTAGCCAGCCCTGTGCTGAATGTCAAGTAAGGAGGCATAAAGAGTCTTTCTTCTAGGCACTCCTAGGCTACTGGGGGAAAAAAAAAAACAAAAAAACATGAGTAACACACATGATGGCAAGGATATGGGTATATAGGAACTTTCGTATACCCCTAGTGGGAACACAGCATAGGGCAGAATTTTGAGGAATGGTTTGACTGTGAAAAAGTTAAACCTAGAGTTACCATATGACCCAGAAATTCCACTCTGAGCTACTTGCCAAAGATGAATAAAAACACATGTTCACCCAAAGACTTGAATGTAAATGTCCACTGGAGTAAAATTCACCTTAACCTAAGAGTAGAAACAAGTATCTATTAACTGATGAACAGATGTATAAAATATTCTGTATCTGTGCAATGGAACAACGCTCAGCAATAAAAAGGATTAAATGCTGGCACATGTGACAACATGGATAAGCCTCAAAAACATTATGCCAAGAGAAAGAAGTCAGACACAAAAGACCACATACATATGACTTTGTTTCTATATAACACCCAGTGAAGCAAACTGATGTGGAATGTAGATGAGTGGTTGTCTGAGACTGGCAGTGAAGAGTGACCAGAAGTAGGCCTGACAAATTTATTGAGGTGACAGAAATGCTCCCAAATTGGATTGTGGTCATAGTTGCATAAGTCAGTAAATTCACTAAAAATCATTGAAATGTATATTTAAAAGGGTGAATCTTAACAGTATGTAAATTTAACAAGGTTGTTTTAAAAAAAGGAGTAACAGACATGTAGTAGTGTTCATAGAAAAGATGAATCTAGTTCTGGAGACCTGGTGTTACATGCTGTGGAATTCCCAAAATCTTCAAAGAGAAGTGGTTTAGAGATGTGTGCTAGGGAAAAGAGCAGGTTAGCGACAGTACCAGTATGAGCCAACCCTATTATTTGCCTTTACCCAGTATGGAGTTGCTAAAGATACAGGTTGGACTTGTATGTACTAAAGATGGGGGCAGCCCGGTGGCTCAGCGGTTTAGCACCACCTTCGGCCCAGGGTGTGATCCTGGAGACCCAGGATCGAGTCCTGTGTCAGGCTTCCTGCATGGAGCCTGTTTCTCCCTCTTCCTGTTTCTCTGTCTCTGTCTCTCTCTCTCTGTCTCTCATGAATAAATAAATAAAATCTTTAAAAAATAATAATAAATAAATAAAGATGGTCCTGATGTAGTAAGGATACATCAAGGACCAAGCACAGGGGAGGAGGAGTGGCATAAAGGAAGATAGAGCTGAATTAAACACAGGACCTGTTTCTGTGGTCAAGGCAATTACACTGTGGGCTAGGTCATAGTGGTAGCTAGTGATCTTTTCCAGAGCATTAATAATGGGACCAATCAACAGTGCTGGATGATTAAAACAGCAGCAAAAGAGAAGACCAGATGACCCCTCAATGTCTAGGTCATAGCTTCTGATTCTTTGGGTCAGATGCTATATAATCTCAACTTCATCCATATTCCCTTTCTTGTAAAGGAATGATATTAATTTATCATATAGCTTTTCTTTCTTCTCCTTATTACTGCCAAGTTACCATAAAGCTAGAAGTTCATAGATTGGTTAGAATATTATATGTGTGTGTGTGTGTGTGTGTGTGTGTGTGTGTGTGTGAGAGAGAGAGAGAGAGAGAGAGAGAGAGAGAGAGAGAGAGAGAAGAGGAGAGGATGGGAGGAAGGAAAGGGAGAGAGGGGGAGGGGGAGAGGCCAGGGGGAGAAAGAAGGAGAGGGGGAGAAACAGGGAAGGAGACAGAGAGGGAGGGAGAAAGAGAGAAGGAGGGAGAAAGAAGCAGAGGAGACAGGGAGAGAGAAGGCAGGATATAAGACAAACAAAGCTGTCAAATTGCCTTGGTGCCTCAAGGGTAAGAATTGTGGGTAAGAATTGTGATTTCTCACATTTTATAACATCTCATAAAGTTTCTTTTAATGATATATAGATCCAAGGCTATGGTATCTGAAGCATTCAATATTTCCTGGTTGCCAGTAGTAATACATGGATGGACATTCTTTGCTGTATACTTTTCCTGGAGGTGAGTTAATCAGCCGGAGGCGGGGGGGGGGGGGCTCATCCCACACAAATACACACAGTGAATAAGACTAATTCTCTTTATTTTCAAATTTCTTTATTCCTACTTGTCTTTTGGGACATACTTACCAGTTTCTTTGGGAAACCCTCCTTGATTCTCTTCAATTCTTTAGAAATAAGCTTTCCTCAGTAACTGGAACATACAGACACTGACACACACAGAGCTTTTCAGTATAGGGCTAAAAAGTATGAGTTCTGCTATCAGAATGCACGGGTTAAATGCTAGTTCTTCCACTTAGCTTATTGGTGGCCTTTCTGCATCTCACTCTTATAGAGCCAAGATAATTAGCTCCTCTAAATTGAGGATTAAATCAGACAAATCACGTGTATTGTTCAGGAGAGGTTAGGTTACATCATGGTGACAACAACAAAATTCTCAGTGGCTTCAAACAACAAAGATTCATTTCTCACCCAAGCTATAAGTCCACAGAGGCATAACAGTGAAGTCAGCCAGGGATATCAGATGATCGAGCAGCCATGATTTTAAGACTGTGCTGCTCTCTGTCTTTGGGTACATGTAGGATTATATTTCCCCACCCACTTATGATGGTTTGGGCCGCGAGATTTGTTGTAGCTCGTGAAATGTGAGCATAATTCAATTCTGAGCAGATGCTGGAACAGCCAAGGCATGCTTGACCATGTTCTATTTTTTTTTCTCTCTCTCTAGATTGAAAGCTTCTAGCAGGCAAGGGCAGTATTTTAACTGTCTTTTTATCCTAGTCACCTGTCATAATCCTTACACAGAGTAGATAGACAGTAAATTTTGACTGACTGGATGAAAAGTCTTCTGTCAGCCACAAAGAACTGTGAGCATTGTTCCCAAATGAAGTCAGGTCTGGAAGAAAAGTCAAACAGCCCTAGCTAGATACCACCTACCCAGACCAGTACGGTGCTTGTTAGCCATCCAGGAAAACAGCTAGATCACCATGGGGATTGTTGTGCGCCTCTAGATATTAATTAAAGAGTATCCTTCAAGAATGTTTGCAAGGAAATGTTAGCACATCTTATGGAATCCTAATATTGTAGTACTTGGGTTCTGGTCTTGAGCCCTCTGCTAGCTCTCCAAGCAAACATGGATAAGCCTGTTTCCTCCTAGGTCATGATGGGTAGTTGGACAACATAAGCATTAAAATCTCCTCCACTTAAAAAAAAAGTCCTGTATTATGATGCGCAGGAAACGGGATGCTCTCTGGCCAACAACAAATCACAGCTGTCACTGCGAACTGGTGCCCAAGACTCTGAGAAGCTGCAATTAGGGCATCTTGTATGATTTCCTTTTTGGCAAGGAAATTCTTGCAAAAACTCTTACAAATTACTCCCACCCTGTTTTGGGGAGGATTTAGGCATGAAAACTACTGCCAGCACATCGTTCTGAAACAGAAACTTGTAAGCAACCTTTAAAAAAGTGATCTCGATGGAGAATTTATCGATTGTTTGAAAGGTAGAAAATGAGAGATGGATAATAAAGCACAGGTTGCTACATCCCTGTCCCTGGTGAAATATGTGAGCTTATGAATCCTGAGCTATTGTTGATAAAGGAGGGGGCTCATTTATCTTAAGCAGATGCATAAAAGGAAATAAGTGAAATATGATTAGGCCTATGCCAAATGTTCAGATGAAATTCCTGCCATGGCAATCCCTGCTGCTCCATGAGCACTTCCCACCATCAAAGCCCGATTAAGATGCTGGCCTGAGTGATATTTAAAATGCATGCTGCGAAAATCCCTCCCAAAATAGATTCTTCCATCAGGGTATCCACCATGAGGGAGCTACCTGTCCTGCCTTCTCTCTACTTCATTAGGAAAAGTTGTCAGTTGTACACGACAGTGTCTTTTATGAGACTTCAAGTTACAGCTTCAAAGGACCCAGGGCCTTTTTGATACTTGTGAGAAAGGTTCTGAGGATAAGTTCAGAAAAACAAAGGCAGGTATGTGCACTCCAGGCACTGGAGCTGTCTTACCTATTAATTTGGCCCTCTGTTCAAGTTTTGATGTCCAAATTGGCTTTCTGAAGGATGGTACCACATATACTCTGCTCTTTTCAGATGTCTTACCAACTTCCACAATTACCTTTAGCCTTAAACTAACAAGAAAAAGCAGTGGTCTAGAGGTGATGTCTGTTGCTGCCTCCCTCATATGTACCCCTAAGGCCTTATATTCTTCCCACATTTTATGCATGTATTCTCAAAAGAGTAAAACAACTGAACACAGCACAGGGAATCACGGAACCCTTGGAAAATCCTGTCTGCTCAGAGAACAAAGGCAGGTACTTGTTTCTTTTTATTGGAGCATTACCCAGCTAGAGCCAGGAAGTACTGGGAAGAAGGAGGCAGTGCAAGAAGCTGTGTGGGGGGATGTACTTTTGACAGGATGTTCAAGAAGTTGTCTCTGAGCAGAAACCCAGATGAAGTCAGGGAGCGAGTCACAGGATGATCCAAGGCAAGGGGGACCAGTGTGGCCCAATAATTTAGATATATTCCAATAAGACTTTCATGAAAGTATTAAACCCAACTTTGATAAGTTCACTACCTCAGAATTAATTCCAAAAATAATTTTCTAATAAAGAACTTGTTGATAATAGATTCTGTGATTTTGTTCAACTTAAAAAATGTTTTGGAATGCAATCCCTTCTTCCTTTGCCTGTCTAAATTTCAGAGAGCACAATGAACATGACCATGGGTTTTGTAATCAAAAAGACCTATTTGGGGGTTCAGATCACTTACTAGTCATTGGACCTTCCCTGAGCCTTTTAATTCTGTGAAATGGAGATCAGGGTATCCCTTTTTGAGGACTGTGTGTGTGTGTGTGTGTGTGCGCGTGCATGTGCGCGCATTTGATCTGCTCGGCACAGTGCCTGGCACACTGTAAATACTCAATAATGCCCTCTACTGAACCACCCCCAGCCCATCCCCTAGCTCCCACATCCACTTCCTCCTTCCTTTTCTGACTACCTTCTCTGATTTATGGCAGTCACACTCTGCCACATACAATTTAGCACTTAGTTGATTTGATATGCTTTGAGAGGCTTGTGCAAGAAGAAGGAGAAAGAGGGTCAATGGTAGAACTGCCAATGTCTAGTGGATGGAAAATGAAGGAGGTGAGGGACAGGATGAAGAAGCAAAAAGAGTTTGCCGCTGAATTTGAAGAAAGGGAAGGGATTAGCATTCACTCAGTGTTGCCCAGCTAGCAATAAGGGAGGGAAGGAAAGGAGAAGGGGTGTTCTACGGCTTGCCAGAATTGAGAGTGCTTCCCTCTCTGGACAAGACAGTACTTGAATAATTTTAACTGCAAATAATCAAATCATCAAATAATAAGACACTGAAATTGGCTAAAAGATTCCATTTACTTCTTATTCCCTTTGAATCATCATGTAGATATTATCCATATCCCTCCATCTACATCTGAAGAAGGGAATCCTTAAAGTCTAAACAGCTTCAGAGACCAAGAACTATGATAATTCTCTGGACAAGAATAGCAGAGAGCAGAGGAGATTAAAAACCCATAGCAAACTGAATCACAACCATTCTTTAAACCTTATTTAGGAGAGTAGTTGTGACAGTTAATTTTATACAACAACTTGATTGGGCTGTGGGGTGACCAGATAGATATTTAGTCAAACATTATTCTGGGTGTATCTGTGAGAGGGCTTCTGTATGCAATTAGCATTTGAAGTGCAACACCAAGTAAAGCAGAATGTTCTCCCTAAGGTGGATAGGCCTCTTCTAATCAGGTGAGGGCCTGAACAGAGCAAAAAGGCTCACTGCTCTCTCAAGGAAGGGGGAGTTTTTTCAAATTCAGATGGAAACACTGGCTCTTCCTGAATCTCCAGCCTGCTGGCCTTTAGACTGGAACTTGAAATATCAGCTCTCCTGGATCTCAAGCCTTAGGACTCAGATGAAAACTACATCATTGACTCTCCTGGGTCTCCAGCTTGCTAACTGCAGATCTTGGGACTGGTCAGTCTCCATTGTTGTGTGAGCCAATTCCTTATAATAAAATCTCCTTCTATATACACATACATACACGCAAATGTGCACACAGCCTATTGTTTGTTTCTCTGAACATGGACTAATATAGAAATAGAGAAGCTTATCCCTAAATTCAGATTATTCAAGTGTCACAACAAAGCAAGTAGGCATGACTTGGAATTAAAAGTAACCTTCAAAAAGAATTCATCCATGTTATATAGTCTCTACCTGCACACTCACCTCTTAAAGATGGAGCTACTCTCTTGGAGAGGACATAAGACTTTCTTAGCCCTTGCATGGGAACAATAGCCACCACTGTCCCTTCTCCTTCCCATAAGAGGGAAACCCCATTATGTGACACTATCAGGAGTTCTCAAGCACTAAGTTAGAACTTTACCATGGATCTTTCCCAGAATTGGATGCCAGGATCAAGATGACAATGTAGTCAGGTAAGAATGAGCAATGTTGCAACAGCAAAGAGCTCAGGGTAATCTTGACCTTGATGGGAATGGAACTTCCACAGGCACTAAGAAATTAACTACTTAATATAATGTAAACTTGTTGGGCATTGTTTATCAGAGTTTATATTTATGGCAGTCATCTAGAAGTTGGAAGCAAGGTGCTTCTTGATCTGTGTGGATTCAACGTGCTTATACAAGAGTCTTGAGAGATTTGCCTTTTGTTATTAATGGCTCTCTATAGGCTTTGATTATGAGAAACACATAGTAAGATTCACTTTTCCTGCATTCTCTGTAACACAAGTTGTGTCTGAGAGGTCAGCAAGAAAGCATCCTCCCTTGTACTCAAAACACAGGAAGAAAGAGATGCCTAAGATGAGTAGAAAGAATACAGCATCCCTCAGGTCACACCTAAAAGATACAATGGAGAGATCTAACGTCAACTGGAAAACGTTCATCTGAGGTGCACTTCTGGTTTTCAGGAACCTCAGATACAAAGCAATATGGTGAGGACTTCTTACACTTGTAAAACTCTTTATATTAAACAAAACAAAAGAACTTGTTCCCAAAGGTTATGTGGCAGATATTCCTCATTTACTTTACTAGCACTTTCAATTTTGGCTCAAATCCTATTATTCAGGAGATATGAATTGGCCAGTGGGAACATTTCCAGCAACAATATTTCAGAATTAAAATCTAATTTAACCAAGATGACCCTGGAAATTACCAAGCTCAGGTAAAAGGAAACCTTTTAACATAAACGGCCATGCGTTATTCATTCCATCCAGAGGGTGCTGGGAAAACTCGCCAATCATTTTTTTTTTTTTTAAATCATCTAAGCCACCTTTCTCATCAAACAATACCCTGTAATGGGCAAGCTTTAAAAAAAAATGGATATGTCACCCATTACTGATGTAAGTGTAAGAATAAGACCGGGTCCAGGAAACACAAAAAAAGCCATTCCGGAGTGGCTGAGTAAGAGGGGAGTATGAATAGTTCAAAAAAATGCACAGTCTAACAAGTAATTATACAATGAAGATATTAGTTTATGGAATAACTCAATGCCTTCTTCCTTAACTTCAGATTTAAAAATGTCTTTTTCTTTTTTTAACAGAGAAGCATAGTAGCAGCTGGAGTATCCCCAGACCCTTACTTGTATGCCAGTTCTACTCTTTTATTACCTGTGTGACTTTGGGCAGGTCACTTGTTCTTTTGCACCTCAGTTCCTCTTCCATAAAATATGAACATGTTGCCTAGGTGGATGGGTATAAGCACTCAACAACATATTTAAGTTGCTTGGTAAAGAAAGTGGAAAGCTGTGGGTGCTTTGTAAATGTTATTTCTCTTTCAGTTAAAAGTAGAAAGAGATTTGGCCTTAACATGCTCTGTCTTTTTAGGAAGAAAAAAAAAAAAAAGCTTTCTGTTAAGGTTAGAGATTTTTATGGTTAGGATTATTTCAGGTTTTCCCTTTCTATCATAATAACGTCATGCACTAGAGAAGGAGTTCTTTAGTGGATCCAGACTAAAGCCTATGGAGTTATTTCCCTTAGGGCCAGGTCTGACATGTGGGACTCACCAGAGTTAGTTTCTGTATATTACAAAGACCTAGCTTTTGGGATGTCAATTTCAGACTGGCGGATGCATTCACAAATTTTCTTTCTGTTGCCTTAGATTTAAGCTTCAAATCCTGAAACACATAACATCTAGGTCCAGAAGGCCATTCTAACTAGCATCAAGTTATCCTCTCTTCCACCTGGATTTAGCTCCAAAGTCTAAGTTATAGTGCAATGACACTTATCTAAGCTCTGTCCCTAGGTTGATAAGAATGTTAGCAGAGATGCCCCAAAACTCACTGTAATCTCCTGGATGATGCCAATTTCACAATTTTGAAATAGAGAAACACTATTATGAACAGCAGGGCTTTACTGAAATCCCATACCTAGAAATGTGCTTGCTCTATTAGTTGTTTCAAAAAACAAAAGTACCATCAAAACTAGACATGGGAAACAAAGTGGTTGGCCTGGCAGGTAGAGAAGAGTGCCTTCCAGTTCAAATGGATGAGGTGGCATGTGGATTTTATTTTGAGAGTCACAACATACTTTATTCACTAAACAGCACATACTAGGTGCTAGGCTAGGTACAAAGGCTGCTTCTCTCAAGAAAGAGGTTAAAAAAATTACTGAAGAAAAGAAAGAACCTGAATTTCCCCTGAGGTTGACTCCATATATAGATGAAACTGTGGAATTCCTGAACTTCTCTCTCCCTTCGCTTATGCATGCACAAGGACAAAAGAGACATAACATATGAACAACCTTTGTGAGCAGTAGAAGTCAGTAAGCATTTAAGATGGGCATACTGTGTCAACTGCAATTTGTATCAGTTCCTTCTCCTCAACCTCAGGGTGACTCCTTTCACAGTCAGACATTTAAGATTTGTTGTCTTCTAAAAATGTCACAGTCTGATTCCTGTTAAATATCAAGCAGGCATAAAAGAAAAGAAACTCTTCTGTCTAAGGCCAGCCCATGATCTTGGGGACTCCAAGGCAAAGTCAGAAGGACCAAAGTCTACTGCTGCCACACTGCTTATCCTCTGAATACATCAAATAGATCCAACCACAGGGTCTTTGTGCTTGCTGTTCCCTCTGCCTGGAATGCTCTTCCCCAAGTTCTCTGCACAGCTGGCTTCTTTGGGTCTCTGCTCAAACATCTTCCTCATGAGGCCTTCCCTGACCATGCTATCTAAAATAGCACCCTTGCTCTATCTATGCCAGTCCACTCCTCAATATCTAATGTTCGTTTTGCTCATGTGTGTATGGTTGGTACCCCATCTAGATCACAGCTCCATGGAGAGAAAGACATTGCTTCACTTACTACTGGAATAATACCTACCACAGAGTAGGAGATCAATACATAATTTTTCAAAGTAAATGTGTTATCCTTGACAAAATGGTAAAGCCAAGTCATTTTTTCTCCTTTATAAACTGAAATAATATCTAACATCATAAATTTTTGCAAATTAACTAATATACTTTGAAAAACTACCCAAGAAACCATAAAATGCACTGAAATGTTAGTAATTTCTATTATCCTCATTACCATGAACTAGCTCTTCCATCAAAGCACCAGGTAGTGATGGATTTTGAAGCTGTGGCCTGATTTATAAACTTGTCCAAGTGTGGGTGAGCTCCTTGAAAGTAGTGATAATATGTCATTGTTTTTTCTTTAGGGCTGACTTACAGTAGACACAATAAATTCTTGTTGGATAAATGGAGGGATAGAGTAAATAAAGTGCCTTAGCAAAGGAAAGGAGATGGGGCCAAATGTCCAGTTTTGATTCATAAAACTAAGGATGAAGACAACACAGTGGCTAGGGTATTAGACTAGCACCCTGAAGAGTATTAGGACTGGACCCTGGTCCAGAGGTCCAAGCTGAATCACTGGCCCCAAATCAATAAAACTGTCATGATTAATCAAATCTTCATAAATAGGAGGTCAAACCTGAGCTGTGAATCCACTCTGTTAGATGAATACAGATACAAGGCCTTAGGGAGAGACAGGAATTCCTGAACCTAAGTACAGTCAGCCCAAGGCCCAAAGCCATCAGCAGGGGCATTTCACTAGGATGGAAATAAATAAGCTGCTATAACTGGGATTACCAATATGCAGTCAGAAATGGCAGTGGGTTCAGCCATGGGTGAGTCTAGGCATCACAGAACTGATGCAGGAAAATGCACATCTCTCTGATCACTTTTACTTCTCATGTTTTGTGAAATCCATAGGAAATTGGACAGACCCACTGAGGCAAACAAGACATAGTCAGTGATTCTGTTTCATAAAGATAGATGAGATCAGAAATTAAGTCAACATATATATATAGACATAAAACTAAAGCAATTCAGAACCAGAAGAAACATTGGAGGTCATAGAACCCAAACTTGCCATTTAACAGAAAAGGAAATTGGAGCACTGGGTCTACCATGACTTGTTCACAGTCACCCAAGGAGTTAGTGGCAGGACTGGAATCAAGATTTAAGTCTCCTGACTCCTCATCCAGTGCTCTTTCCACTTTTCCAGTCTGTTAGTACTGAACAATGACTCAGTCAGCCAGACCCTTTGAAAGTGACCATGGAAAAGAATGATCCAGAATGTCAAGCAATGAATTAAAATAGGGTCTTTCCCTCACTCTAGAGTTGTGTTTGCAGAAACCCAGACATCTAAGTCATTAAGAACATCCCAGACATAAAGATCTCAACATTCCTCCAATAATTTTAAACTTACTTTAAAGCCAGGAGGCCCCTTAGCAATCATTAACTACAATTCCCTAATTTTATAGATGATGAGTTGAGCCTTAGAGACATTAGTTTCTCAGTAGCATATATCCTGTTAAAATGACCCAATGCTTTCCTAAAATGATTCTTACTCTATTCTATATAGTTGGTCTCGACTGTCTCAACCCTGGAATGGGTCCCAGGGATGCTTTGAAAAAAAGCTTTGTCATTCTCATCAAATCAAATGGACATGCTTGCAGAAAATGATACAGTGGAAGCAAGGGCACTTAGCATCTAGAAAAACACTCTCGAGGTGATGTCATTTGCTTTATAACAACTGAAAAAAATTTATATTTTATCTGACATATGAAACACACCTAGGTCAAATGTATTTCCCCAAACCAGTATTTAATATGGGGCACAAGGCATTGAGGGGACTGGCCCAGGGCCTGACATAGAGTAGACAATAAATTCTTCTTGGATGGATGGATAAGTGGGTGAACAGAGTAAGTAAAAGGCCTATGGTAGAGATAGAAAAGAAAAGTAAATGGGCCCAAGTGTATAGCTTTGATTCATGAAGCTTGTAATTAAAACAAAACACTCAGGGAAAAACACACTAGGTTAAGGTAACAAAGACCCCAAATCAGACACCTTGTATAGTGTCCCCAACAAGGGATTCAAGCTTTATAAACCCTTAATTCAAATGAAGAACTAAGGTCTGTAATATAACAACTGATATGGTACATGGAAGAGAGGGGGAACAAAGGAAAAACCTTGCTAGGGTAAATCTAACCCTTACATTTAGTAAGCAAATAGGCTCTGAAAGTCACTTTGGACCAGATTTTCTGAAATCACTTTAAGTTGCCTTGGGCTGTAGAATTTTGGACAAGGAAGCAGCCTTGTTCCAAAGTGTTCTAATATTTGAATATATAAATTGTACTTGGTAGCCATAAGACTAAGATTTTGAAACAAAATCCAGTTAGTGGGGTAAATTAGTGTGGACTGTTCAGAAGGCCTGGGTAGGCCAACTAAACAATGATGACAAGCATGGATGCCTAATTGGCTGAGACGATCCTGGAAGAGCTGGTTTGCATCCAATTCTAGAGGCCACCCACAACAAATGTGGTTACAAATGTTAGTAAGACTCCAGGCAAAAACTTGTACATATTATACAAATTTAGTTGTCACTGATGGCTTGTAAAACATTACTCAAGATACAAACACTTCTAGCCCAAGTTTTTAACAGAAATGCACTTATCCGTTTGCTTAGTGGCATTACCTTTTCCCCAGTCATTCTCCTTTCTGAAAAATTCTCCTCCTCTTTCCCTGCATATATCCCTTCTACTAGCCCACCATACCCAAATCACAGTACTCTTCTTGCCTTTTCATTCCCACCCATTTTACTCCTATGAAAATCAAAGGAAAGAGAATGGCTTCTATGACAAGCTCATCCACTGACTATGGTATGGCCCTATATAAATGGTTCTCAACCAGGGGTAATTTTGCTCCCCAGATAGAAATTTGGCAGTGTCTGGAAACATTTTGGATTGTCACAATTGGGGAAGGGGTCCTTAATGTAGAATTAACGGTATTTAGTGGATACCATTAGAGGCCAGAGTTGCCATTGAATAGCTGAGATGTATAGAACAGCCCCCAACAATAAAGAATTATTTGGTTCAAAATGTCCAAAGTTCTGAGGTTGAGAAACCCTGTCCTAGATGATTCAAATATTGCTAAGTCTCAGGTTTCTACCTGACCAAAAAGATAATACTTGTTCTTCCTAACTCACCCTCTTGCATGGAGCACAGATTGGTAATGTGCATAATGTGTTTTGAAAAGTACTTTATAAATGTTACTTTTTTGTTTTTTTACCTCTTGATACTTTCTCAGATTATTCAAGGAGGCTTGTAAGGTGCTTATAATCCTACTCATTTACAATAGAATCTTTGTACTTTGACTTTAGAGAGGTCCTTTATTTTAAAGAGAACAAAGAGAAGAGCTCTTTATTTATCAAAGCCTACTGAGCAAGCATTACCATCCCTGTTTTTGTGATAAAAGAATTGGCAGAAGGAATACCTGACCCTTTCCACAGGAAAAAAGAAACAAACAACAACAATAGGAGTCAGAGTTACTTTGTTCATTGATTCAATAATTATTTGATATTAATATGTGTAAAATAGTAACAATAATATAATGAAAAATATTATCAATCCCTTACAATATTCCAGACAATGAGATAAATGCTTTATACACACTGACTGCTTATCACAACAAACCCTGAGGAAGGTCCTATTATTATCCACATACGTAAAAGATAAAAGTAAGTCTTGGAAACAAACTATTTGCCCAAGGGCAAATAACCAGTAAATGGTGAGGTTTGGATTGAAATCAAGCCCTATCTGACTTGAATAGCTGTGCTGGTAAACACTATGCCACATTGTGCTTGGCACCAAATGTGCATCCTAGGGGTTCAGAGAAAAAGAATAAAAATATCAATCAGATATGGATGCTAGCAGTTTCCTAGAGGAGATCAAAGGCAAACACAAGGGAGAGAGTAATAAGTGTCAAAGATGTACCAATGACCTTCCAAAAAGAGATTCTAAAATTTAGAACTTGAGATATATGGATTCAAAGTACTCAAATCGGTACTTTTTAGGAAGAAAATAAAGTGATGGAAAGGAGGTACCCAGGCAAGCTGGGTTCCTTAAGTGGACATCAATGCTTTGGTATTTTTAGTACTTATAGAATGGTTCTAAACTTTGAAAGTCTATCCTATACTGATCAGAACAATATGATGATAAGATCAGAGTTTCTGGTCACCTTCCCAGTGGTTAAATTTCTTCTGCTACAATTAAAGATCATACACTCTATCAAGGATGTCAAATGTGGCTGGCCATGTGTGATGCCACCCCTCTGCTGAAATGCTGATCAAATGTCATAAATAGGCCACAGCACCTTTTCTTGTGTTGTTTGGAAAAGCCTCAGAGTCCTTCTTAACCCTCTGCCCCCGTCCTTAATGTAGACGAATGGCACATGAAATAAACCTATATCACCTCTCTAGGGCTCTTCTATCTGTATGCTATACTCACTTACAAAACATATTTGTAGGTAGGGTATAAATTACATCAGATAAAGCAAGAGGTCTGTACCACATGGAGTGGCATGGAGTCCCTGAAACGTGACAGTTAAAATTAGGTGAAAAAAAATCCAAATGCTAAAGAAGATGTGAGATACACATACACACACACACACACACACACACTGGAATATTAGTCATAAAAAAGAATGAAATCTTGCCATTTGCAGCAACATGGATGGATATAGAGAGTATAAAGCTAAGTGAAATAAGTCAGAGAAAGACAAATTAATATGATTTCATTCATACATGGAATTTAAGAAACAAAACAGATGAATAGGGGGGAAAAATGAGAGATCAACAAAAATCCAGACTCTTAACTACAAAGAACAAATGGGTTACTGGGGAGGGAGAAAGGAGAGATGGGTTAAATATGTGATGAGCACTGAGTAATACATGGAATTGCTGAATCACTATATAACATTATTTGTTAACTACACTGGAATTAAAATTTAAAAAAAATTAAAAAGAAAGGTAGCCTGCAAAGTATTTACAAAATAGTATCTGATGCATGCTAGTTTTTCTAATGCATAGTACAATAAACTCTGACTAAAATTCAAGAAAAAAGATCCATATCTTTCTATCAGAGGATGATTTCCTGTTAAACTTAAGAGGTTACTAAAACTAAGAACTGGATTTACCTCTCAGTTTCCTGGCAGTCATGGCAAAAAGGGAAATACTGCTAGAGAATATCACTGCCATTTTCTTAAAAAGAAAAGGGTCATAATTACATTTTTTTTTATTCTTAGAGGACACTGCATCACACAAGAATGCTGCTGCATGGCTCCTTATTTAAGGCTCACTGAGTAACTCTTAATATAGGGCATGTGTTTTAGAAAGTAGTATTTGAGGTGACTTGATGAACAAAAGAGATGGACTCAGGGCAGTTGCATTATGACATGTGTTTTTGGCCATGAGGAGGCCATCTTTGAGAGTGTGTATATGGCTCACTTCAAACTCATTCCTAATAGTGGAAAAAATAGCTATAGAACTTGCTTTTGGAAGGTAGGCCTATAGATCAAGGAATATTTTTAGACACTTAACACCTGATACAATGCTCTTTCTGATGGACAAGAGTGATGTTAATTTCTAAGGTCGATGCATAAAGTGAGATTAAGTCAAGAAATAAAAATTGCTTGGTCACCTGGGTGGATCAGTCAGTTAAGTCGCTGCCTTTGGCCTAAGTCACGGAGCCCCTGCTTCTTCCTCTCCTCTCTGCTTATGCTCTCTCTCAGTCTCTCTCTCTCAAATAAATAAATAAAATTAAAATCTTACAATAAATAAATAATTATTACTCTTAGAAACTTCCTTAGTTGCTGGGTGCCTGGGTGGCGCAGTACATTAAGCATCTGACTCTTGGTTTCAGCTCAGGTCATGATCTTGGGGTCCTGGGATGAAGCCCTACATCAAGCTCTGAACTCAACAGGGAGTCGCTTAAGTTCTCTTTCCCTCTCCTTCTGCCCCTCTCCCTGAGCTCTCTCTCTAAAATAAATAAATATTTTAAAAAAGAAAATTTATTTAGTAGTCCATAAAGTAAAATACGGTATGCACAATATTTGTTTATGACCTTATACAATATGTGCATATAAATATAGGATGCCGGGGTGGCTCAGTGGTTGAGCATCTGCCTTCGGCTCAGGGAGTGATCCCAGGGTCCCCGGATCAAGTCCCACATCGGGCTCCCTGCATGGAGCCTGCTTCTCTCTCTGCCTATGTCTCTGCCTGCCTCTCTCTCTGTGTCTCTCATGAATAATAAAATCTTTAAAAAAAAATAGGATGCCTACTACAGTGTATAATATAAATATTACATAAAATAATTAGATTGTTCTTAATTACATGAGAGTCTGAATAATTAATGTGAATTAAAAGTACATGTGAAATAACTTCTCTGTATAGATAGGTCTAAATCAGTGTTGTCCAACAGAAACATACAAGCCTATATGTAATAAAAATTTTTGGAATAGCTACTTTAAAAAGGAAAAAGAAACAGGTAAAATAAAACATTTGATTTAATCCAATATAGCCAAACTTATCATTTCGTGATGTAACCAGACTAAAAAATATGAAATATTCGAGGTTTTTTTTTGTATTAAGACTTCAAAATCTGGTGTATATTTTATACTTATAGCACATCTAGATGTGGAGAAGTCATAGTTCAAGCACTCCAGAGCTTCACATGTAGCCACTGGATACCATATTTACCATATAAACACAGATTTAAGCCTTTTCTACCTTTGACATTCTTCTCCTGAGATTTTAATTAATAAAAACTTCCAGCAAGAACCCAAATCACTGTGATCCGTTGGGCTATGGTGATCTGCACAGCTTCCTCCTTCACCTCATGGCACTTGGAGGCTAAGACTCAATCCCCTGGAGTTGATCTTGTCTCAAAGACTGATATTCAGTGCCAAGCAGCTGTTCTGATCTCCCCAATTCAACACCTCATTAAAGCCTAGGGGGTGAAACTGCGGTGGCCAAGCTTGGAAGTAAGAAGACGGAAGTGTCTCCTTCAAGAGGCCTGGGACCAGATGGCTTGCTCTGTGGGTTGTGCTGGTTTGAGTCCCAGATGCAGTGCCTCCAGCAGGGAGCCCAAGGAGGTGGTATGTGATAAGTCAGGGTTAATAAGGCAGAAGAACGCCTAGGCTTCTTCACAGACTTCCTGGTAGAGGCCAAGGGGAGCAGAGAAAGCTGACCTTGGGGCCCCGCCCTGGGTTCTGTGCCTCTTACCTCAGGTTCTCTGTAACAGGTGCCTCTTTAGCAGTGTCTGCTCTGATTTGCCTTTGGAACAGATCTGAGACTAACTGTAGAAACATTTCTACTCTTCTTCTGCCCTAAATTCCTGTGGGGGCAGCTACTATTATTATCTCCCTCTTCTGACAGATACAGATAAGAAACCCCCAGGCTTGTGTATATCAAGAGATATAAAATAGCAAAATTTCAAAGTAGGTGTGCCTGTGGGCTATTTTGGGCCAGCAGATGTAGTTTTTTTGGATGCACCTAGAGTTTTAAATTATAAATAAATAAATAAATAAATAAATAGATAAATAAATAAATAAATAAATAAAAAAAATTAAGGCATTTGAATTGTGAGTTCCTTTTGTAAATCACAAGATTTAGCATCAAGGCCCCATATTTCTACATGATTACAATTGGCCGAGCCTAAGTAGTCCCTTTCCTCTTCACACAGGAACTCCAGGTCCGGAGCATCACAAACCCCTGAGCCCCCAACAGTCTTACCCCCTGTCTATTTATTCATTGATTGCCAGTCCTGCTAGATTTTTTATTTTGAGGCCTTAGCTTGGTGAATTACACTTTAAGGGTATGTGCATTTTTTAAATGGAGGAAACAAGCTACAGAAATAAAGGTCCATAGTGTAATTTCAAATATCAATGCTCTAGGGGAAAGAAAAATATCTCAAACACCAATACTCTAGGGGAAAGAAAAAATATTCCTTCTCTAGACTTTGATACCATGGGCATTATTTCCATTTTCTTCTCAACATTAGGGAATCCATCCTAGTATGTTCTCAATGTATCAGATGACAAAACCAATGCTCAGAGAGATTGAGAACTAGGTTCAAAACCATGATCACATAAACTGTTAGTAAGTGGGTTGGATTTAGCCATCCGAGCCATCTTTCTATTACTTTATAGTGTTCCTCTCACTCAATTCTTGGGAAATAGTGTGACCTTTTGCCTACATAGTGTTCCATAGGTATAGCCCTTGAAAGTAATACAATCTGAATGTTAATCTGATGGGCCTCTTAAAACCTTAAGCAAGTTCTTTAATCTCTTGAGAATCAGAATTTTCTAAATGAACCACACATTTTCAGCAGTGGAAATTGCCTGGTAAGTGAAATACTCAGCATTATTCCTGGGGAAGAGTTGAGTTTCAGAAAATGTTGATTTCCATCCCCCCAAATCTAGTTAACTAAATAAGCTATTAAAGCACTGAACACTTGTGTTCGCAGTCATGCAGGGTGAATAGATTTGACTCCTTTTCAGTTCCAAGGGAAGACCCTGATGGACTCAAGCCCATCAAAATCATCTGATCCCCCTTGCACAGTGTTTGGCTTAGGTTAGGTACCAGGAATAAGTTGGTCCAACCAGAGTGAAGTTCCGGGTTTTTTTTTTTTTTTTTTTGATATGGGGTGGGGGGAGAGAAGCTATTTTTATGCTCTGGATGTGTAGTACACAACTGAAACAGCTGCTGCCATTTTACTTCCATGAGTGAAACCATTTGAGGATAAGACAACTTCAAGTTTCTACAAAACCAAAGGAGTCCCAGAAAAAAATAGAATCAAACCTCCCATTAAAGCCTCAGTTTCTTTGGACTTTTATATTATCTACCAGCTAAGAGCATTGTGTCTCATCCATGCACAGCTGTTACATATAGTTGAAAGCACTCTTAGGATGCTTTTAATTTATTTAAGTCCAAAATGATGACTAGTAGGCAACTCTTGGAATCAAGGAAGCATGGTCACCAGAGTACTACTATTGACTAGTCAGTGTATTTGTAATGGCAACTTGTCTAGCCTGTGTTTCAGCCATCCCAGTGGGGATGATGGGGGAACATGAGGCACGGCAGCTGCAGGGCTGGCCCTTCCATTCACAGGGACTCCTCCTAGGCTACCACACTCATCAAGACAGCAGCTGGTGGTGTCGGCTTTGGTTTGAAATTAGAGTGACCTCATAGATTTGGGTCAAAGTGGGACTTTCTTCATGCAAAGTGTTGGGAGAGCCAGGAGACCAGAATTTGGCACTTGCTGTAATAGCAGTCAGTGACCTATGAATGGTGGTTTGTGTCAAATGTGCCTTCTAGAATAACATAATTATGCAATGAAAGAAAAGTAGTGAATCATGCCAAGACTTTCAGAAAAGCCCGGACTGCTTCCCGAGTGCTTTTTCTATATTATCTATTCTTATGCCATTGTACTGGGGTGAAAAGGGAGCTGTAGGGGCTCTTGGAGTTGTGAGCACAGGTAAGGTACCACAATGGATATGAGCAAAAGGAACGAATCCTCCTCAGGTCTTAGCGCTTTAAAGTATAAGGCAGGGGTCCCAAACTCAAATGCTGACAGAGGCTGGCAGGTGACTTTAATGAATGGACACCCAAGTAGAAGTCCGGAGACTGGAGATCCTGTGAGGGACATGTCTGCTCAGCCCCAGTTGAACATTGTTGAAAATAATTTTGGATTTTTTTTTAATACAAAATATCCTCAACTTTAAATTTTCATTCCTTTTTGTCTCTCAACACCTAGAAGATCAAATAAAACAACCTAGGTGGGTGGATTTGGCTCTTAGGCTAAAGACAATTGAGGGGGCTGGCTGGATTACCACAAAGGAATCATAGGTGGTAAACTTTTTGGTTCCAAAGACTCCAAGTGGAGAGTGACTGAACAAGGAGGGGAAAGTAGATGGAGAACTGTGCCATGTGGGTCAAATACAGATCCTCAGGGGATGGGGTTTCCAAAGGGATGGCTACATTGATTCCTGTCAGGACTGAAGCTAACCTCAGTAGTTTTGAGAACTTCCACAAAGATTCCAGTGGCTGACAGTAGCAGTAAGGGAACAGAATGGCCAGCACAGTTACCTGATCTCGAAAAGGACCTCAAGGGTTGATAGCACCAGTGGCCACTGTCAGAGCCTATAGCCGAGGCTGGCTCCCAGCTTGGGAAGGGAGCCCACTCAAATTCCTGATATGTACTTCTCATCAATCTCAGGGAAGTACTCTCAGAAATTGAAGGTAACAAAAATAGAGAAAGCTGATATTGCATGGAGTAGTCATAACTGTTATGTTTGGGATTGTCATTTCTATGTGAGAAATAAGGAACAGAAGTATTCTACAATACTCAAGGTTCACACAGCTGGTACTGAAGGTTCACACAGCTGGTAAAGGACATCATTTGCACTCAAATCCTAGACTCCAGTCCCAAATCTCCCCCAATTATCCAGGCTGCTTCTCCAGTACTGAAACCTTCACTTTTTTTTTTAACTGTCCTTTATATTTTGTATACTACCTAGATCCAGTGGCAGTTTGATCCAGAGTTTCCAAGCATATATGGCTAAAAATTTTTTTCTCTATTGTCAACTATGGAATGAGTATTCCAGACAACACACTTAGAGAAATGCTGCATTATATACCTAATGACTTAGAAAATAAATGATTTCAAGGTAAATGTCCACTGACCATTTTACCTTCATCACTATTAGTTCAGTTCATTAAAACAAAATTTTTATATAAATTTATTTTTTATTGGTGTTCAATTTGCCAACATATAGAATAACACCCAGTGCTCATCCCATCAAGTGCCCCCCTCAATGCCCGTCACCCAGTCACCCCCACCCCCCACCCACCTCCCCTTCCACCACCCCTAGTTCGTTTCCCAGAGTTAGGAGTCTCTCATGTTCTGTCTCCCTTTCTGATATTTCCCACTCATTTTTTCTCCTTTCCCTTATATTCCCTTTTACTATTTTTTATATTCCCCAAACAAATGAGACCATATGTTTGTCTTTCTCCAATGGACTTATTTCACTCAGCATAATACCCTCCAGTTCCATCCACATCGAAGCAAATGGTGGGTATTTGTCGTTTCTAATGGCTGAGTAATACTCCATTGTATACATAGACCACATCTTCTTTATCCATTCATCTTTCGATGGACAGCAAGGCTCCTTCCACAGTTTGGCTATTGTGGCCATTGCTGCTATAAACATTGGGGTACAGGTGTCCTGGCGTTTCACTGCATCTGTATCTTTGGGGTAAATCCCCAACAGTGCAATTGCTGGGTCGTAGGGCAGGTCTATTTTTAACTGTTTGAGGAACCTCCACACAGTTTTCCAGAGTGGCTACACCAGTTCAACATTCCCACCAACAGTGCAGGAGGGTTCCCCTTTCTCCACATCCTCTCCAACATTTGTGGTTTCCTGCCTTGTTAATTTTCCCCATTCTCACTGGTGTGAGGTGGCATCTCATTGTGGTTTTGATTTGTATTTCCCTGATGGCAAGTGATGCGGAGCATTTTTTCATGTGCTTGTTGGCCATGTCTACGTCTTCCTCTGTGAGATTTCTGTTCATGTCTTTTGCCCATTTTATGATTGGATTGTTTGTTTCTTTGATGTTGAGTTTAATAAGTTCTTTATAGATCTTGGATACTAGCCCTTTATCTGATATGTTATTAAAACAAAATTTAGATGAAGTGTCTATGGCTATGATATCACACTCTTTGGTTGCTCTTGAATATTTTTAAACTCTGCTGTGAGATTCCAAGTCTAGTTGCTACGTCATCAAAGCCAGTTTCTGGCAGAAGCTCTCTCAAATTGTGGAATACCATCTGCTCTGAAATTTGTACCCATGGGTATTATTTTACAGAGGTGATGAACTGATGACCTGAAGAGGCCAGAGCCATCTTCTGAGAGAAAGGGGCACACACGAAGCTACAAAGGGCCATAAGGAGAAGCACCAGGTTTGATTGGGTGGAGGAGACAGGGCTAAAGCCCTCAGTAGGTTTTCCTCAGGAAAGGAAAGGCCAAAGCAGGGTCAATAGATTAGGACTGGTCAGTTTGAATGATTCTGATGATCTTTGGGCTAGAGGGGTGGTCTCCGGTTACCTGGTATCTGGCTGTTGAATGATTTAGGGCAGGGACACTGGACTAGTGTGATGAGAGTTAGCTAAGGAGGTGGCTAGGACTTGACTTGGGATTGGTTGATTTGTCTATGACAGGCATACTCCTAGGCAAGTTGTTACCATCTTTAGGAATTAGCTAGCTCTGGAAGGGTGGTCTCTCCCAGGATCTGTAAAGTCCCCAAATGCTATAACATTAAGAATAGTGGAAATAAAATATAGTTCATAGAACTGGCCTTGTTTTTAAAATGGATGCCAAGGAGACCAACACAAAATCTAAAACACAATGTTAGAAAGTCATAGCAATAAGGAAAATGCAGTTTTTAGTATGAAGGAAACAGCTAGCAAGAGATCCCCAGGAGTTCTTCCTGAAAGAAAGCCTTATTAGCAGAGTCTAAGTGCAGAGAATCAACTACACCAGCTCTAACAGTCCTAGTCAAGAGCGGCTTTGTCGGTGCTTTTTCCTCTTCTCCTTTGGAGTTACTGAAATGAAATTGTTTTCATGACTCAAAATGTCCAGATGACTCTTCATTACCTGACTGTGACTAGAAAGGTCATAGGACCTGCTCTATATTTAGTCAAGGACAGGGGAAACACTGGGTGGATTGAGGGGGATCTATCAGGTTATATTATGTTTGAGAGAATAATCTTGCTGTCTGATTACATCTTATGATCTTACTTGTTCAATGGACTGGTTCCACTATAGTATTGTACAAAAACATAGACATAACTAAACAAATACCATATTTTGTTGGTTCCATTCTATTCAATGGAGCTCAACAATACCAAAGGATTCCTTAAAAGTAAAAACAGAATATAGAAAGCACTGAGTCTGAAATGTTCTTTCAAACTACTTTTCAGTTCATTTAACATTGACAATTGTATGGGTTTTCCTTTTTTTTTTTTTTCCTTTTTCTTTTTTCCTTCTAAGTTCACTGAATTAACACTCAATGTCTAAAATGGCTGTTGCTTGCAGTTCCAGGATATTGTGAGTTCCAACAAAGCTTCCTGTAGGCCCATAAAATAGCTTTCATCAAAAAAATTAAAAAAAATAAAAATAAAATCCCTGCTGAGATCACAGTGCTAAGATCTATTTTGGGACTAATTTGTTACTTAAATTGGCAATTTCAGCTGGTCTGGGTGTATATTTTTAAAACAAAAGGATTTAGTTTACCTATCAGATGGTACTCGATTAGGATTCCCAGAGTCATCGTTATAACTGAAGCAGCCAGGATGGGTTCCTCCCTCGGGTGCCAATTTTCCTCTACAACGATCCTGCTGAAGAAGTTCGGGATTTACCATTCACTGCATTCCAATTCCCCTGTGTGCGACATTTAGCTACAGAAGCATTCTACTATGCCCTATTTTCTTGAAATTATTTTTCTTTTCTCCAGTTCCAGATATGGTTCTTCTATGCCTTCCTCTCAAAATTAATTTCAAAGACCTCTGTCCAAAAGTTTTAAACTTCAGGTCTCCTTATGGCTATGTTTGAATGTAACAATTACACCAGAATTTGGTCTCTCCTGATGCTGGGGTGAAAACTGATGATTGTGGAGTGTTTTAATGCTTCTAATCCACTCCCTGCTTCAGCTACTCTATCAAATTAATTCTATTTCTACTTTGGTTGCTCCTGCCTATGCACATTCAGTCCATATCTGGAATGCCTCGCCCCACATATTTATGGATTTTTACCAATTTTTCAAAGATTAGCTCAAAACCCACTGTTTTTATTGGGTTAAGATGCAAATCAAGAAAAGATAGACAAGTCTGCAGATCCCCAGGCTATCCTCCCACACCTCAAGTTCAAGAATCAGTCACGCAGGGGAATTCTTGGAAGCTATCCAGTTCTTGCCTTGGTTTGATGATAAATTATAGGGAGACTGGGGCTAGCCCAATCTGCTCGGACATTAGAGATGAGGAAGAGGCCACAGCTGACCGTTGCCTGAAGGCAAGACAAATCACAGCTACGCAGATGGACTGCCTCTCTCCCTCTGATTTTTCACTCTGTGGCCCTGGGGATCTTACCCTTCAGGACCCAGCACATCCTACTCCAAGACACAAGCTGCTTCTCCTGCATGACTTTGTTTTCTCCTTTCTGCCTTTCCCAGATTTGGCCATCTTCTTTCCCAAGGGCTACTTGGTTCCCTTTCCTGTGCCCCTGCCTCAATCCTCTCAGATTCTAGCAGGTCCTCATAATTTTACCATGCTGAATTGGGGGCCTGCAGCTGCCAGGGAAATACCCACTGCTCCAGGAATTGTTTTCAGCTGTCTGAATGTCTGCGAGTGTTTGTTTTGTTGCCATGGGATAAGCTACCAGTGCTAGCTGCAGAAGGAACTAGAAGACAGGGGAGTTGTAGAGTATCTTGTCCTCTCCTATCTTTTGGATGGATTGAAGTCCCTTTGGGGAGATAAGCTAGAGGAATAAGCCGGTAGAACAAGTCAGCACAGGTTTCTAAGTAAGAGATAGGCTGCTTTGTGGTCCATAAGGAACAAAGAAGATAAAGAGCTGCAAGGAGATTTTCCTCCTTTTGCATGGATCTCAGATGCGCTCTGACTTCTTCCATCACCATGCGGCCTCAGGAGAAGCCAAAGTCTGAACCACCAATATAAGCTTTGACATCTGAAGGCATGCCATGACAAGGGGTACATCTCCAAATGGGTCTGTGGGTAGAGGAGGTCAGCTTAAGTGAGACAGGACATAGTTAGGGGTAATGGTGGCTGCAGCTGAAAGACTGGGGACAATGGAGTGACTCCTTTGTAGATGATTAAAATAATGGATGAGGGTACCTTGAAAAGAGCCTATAACTTGCAGGAATTAAGGCAGGAAGACCCTGTGCCAACCTACTGTTAGTATACAAAAGAAGTGGGAGAGATGTCCTGCATCACCAGAGGCTGGTGGAGCCTGGCATATTTTGCAAGGTAATGGTTCAGGATAATAATAGCTAATAGCTATCATTTAGTTAGTGCTTACTGCATGCCGGTCACTATACTGCAATCTTTATTTATGCATTAGCTTATTTAATCTTTGTAACAACCCTATGGCATTGGCACTATTATTCTCACCATCTTGTAGTTGGGGGGACTAAAGCTTAGAGCAGTTCAGTAAATTACCGAGGTTATATAACTAGTAAGAACTGAACCCCTGAGACCCAAGGCACATATAGCAAGTTGATATTACCCTAACAGCACAGCAAGATAGGCCAAATGGGCTCTGGGCACACAGTGAGCATCCATCCTTCCTTATATCCTGAGTTATGAGGTTTACTTTCTACCTGTTACTCCAATTATCCTTTTAAGAATCACAAATTAGAGAGGGCACATCTCTAAACTGGTTTCAGCTTCACTCAAGACCAAAATTAAATCTGTTTCCTTTCAAATCCAGCTGGCAGTTCTTACTGTGACCAGCTGGAGCATACCCTGCCTCACCAGAGAGGGCTGTCAGCAGGGCTGGGGTGGCCCATATTCAGGACTCCCTGGCCTGTTGCTGGCAGATGCTGTGTCAAAAGAGATGATACAAATTGCCATGGGAGTGTTAAGGAGTCAGTCTGAGCTGCCTATAGGAGAGGAATGTCTGCAGTCAGTCCTCAGGTTTAGACAAGCATGCAAAAGCATACAGTGTAGCCACCACAGTGGTTTGTGGGAAATCCTGACACATGGTGCTTACACAAGGCTGAATCATTTTGAAGACTATCTGGGAATACATACCCACAATGACTACCTTAGAGTTTCTCCACCTGGCACTGATGCCATTTAGGGGGCTAACAGTTCTTTGCTGTGGGGGCTTTCCTGTGCACTGGAGGGCATCTAGAAGCATCCGTGTCCTCTATGCACTAAATGGTAGTCACCACTCCCTCTGCCTCAACTTGTGATACCCCAAAATATCCTCAGACATTGCCCAATGTCCCTTAAGGGAAAAAAATCACCACCACCACCCCGCTGAGAAGATTTCACTTTCCCATCTTGACAAAGCAGTGGTTGAATAGGGAGAATTGGATGAGGTTAGGAATTGGGAGATATGAGTTCACCTCTCACTAATGGCCTTGAGAAACCCTCTGTTGTTCTCTGTAAAATTAAAGGGTCAGGGAAAATTATCTTTTAATTTAGGATACCTTCTCTCATTGCTATCTGAAGTGTCATACAAAACAAAACAACTAGCTACAGTTCAAAGCAGGTCTTGGAGTCATTCAAACTCATCTAGTTTATTTAACAGTTTATTTCTTGGCAAACACAACTTAAGCCTTGTGGATACCACAGAAATGATTCAAATGAGATACAGATCAGTGTTTGTCACAAGCTGGTCATTGGACAATCATCTGGAAAGCTATATAAAAACATAGATTCCTTGGTCAGTGCCAAATCTAACAAACCATTCTAGCTGCAGGGTGAGCCTGGCAATCTGTATTTTAATGAACTCCCCGGGTAATTTTTGTGCATATTAAAGTTTGACAACCACCGATATAGATGACATTCCCAAGGAATCTGCTATCTCTTTGAAGAGACAGAAACCAATTTTAAAAACCTAAAAAGCCATACATCTTTAAAGGTGGTAAACGTTGGAAAGTTTCTGGAAGGAGAGGAAATGGCTGAAATACCACCTAAACCTGCAATGAAACTTTAGGTGGCATTATCAAATTTAGGCACTGGGCAAATGGAGATGGTGATGATGATAGATGGCTATGTGAATTCTCCCAGCCATCTTACCTGTTTTTCCTTTTTAACTTAGGAAGGTTTATATTTAGTAAAATGCACAGATTGTAAATTTATAATTTAAGTCATTTTGATGAACACACACACTGATCAAACAGCCATCTCAACAACTAATATCCTCACTCTTAAAAGTCTCCTCGTTTTCTTTTTGGTCAATGCCTACAGCCTACAAACATTGTTTGGTTTCTATCACAGATTTGCTTTGCCTGGTATTGAAATTTATATAAATGGATTCATATGGTATGTCCTTTTGTGTGTCTTTTACTCAACATGGTATTTTTTTATTCACCTGTGTTGTTGCATCAGTAGTTCTGCATTCTTTTATTGCTTATTGCTGAGTAGCTGAGTGTATATATATATATATATATATATATATATATATATATATATATATAAATTTACCCATTCTTTTGTTGATGAATATTTCCATTTTTCAGTTATTTTTAAAAGCTGCTATAAATATCCTTTAAAAGTGTCTCCTTGTGGATATATGTTTTCATTTCTCTTAACTATTTAGAAAGAGAATTGCTGGGTCATGGAAGGATATATGTTTAAGTTCATAGGAAAATACAAAATAGTTTCTCTCTGAGTGATTTCTATGAGTGTTTACACTCACATCAACACCATAGGAGAGTTCCAGTTACTCCAGACCTTTAATGTTTGATAATTCTTGTAGAATATGTGTAGAAGATGATCTCACTGGTGTTTTAATTTGGACACCACTAATGACTAATGATATTGAAGACATTTTCATGTGCTTAATGGCCATTTACAAATCTTCTTTTGTTTAATGTTTAGGTTTTTCTGTCCATTTTTGAGTTGTCTTTTATTGCTGGTAGTAGCAATTCTTCATGTATACATAGTTGTCATATATATGTATATATATATTGCAAATATTTTGTTTCTTGCTTGTTTTTCATCTTTCTTAATGTTATGTTTTGATGAGAAGTTTTTATTTTGGTGAGTCCAATTAATTGTATATTCTTTTATGTTTATGTGTTTTTTTATGTCCTAGCAATTCTTGCTATGACAAACTCATAAAGATAATCTTGTATGCGTTCTTCTAGAAATTTAATAGTTTTAGTCCATGATCCATTTCAAATTAATTTTGCTGTGCAGGGTGAGGCAGGGCCTGAATTTCCTCTGTTTAAAAACTAAGTTTGTTTTTGCCAGCACCATTTATACAAAAGACTTTCCCCTCCCCAGTGGTCTTGGCATCCTTGTCAAAAATCAATTAACTGTATAGATGTTGACTACATATGCTTGAGTCAATTTCTGGACTTTCTTTTCTGTCCTTCATGCAGTTTGTCAGTTCTTTTGCCAATATCATACCATGTTAATTTTGCAGCTTTCTATTAAACTTGGTATTGTGAGATCTTCAACTTTTTTCAAGGCTGTTTTGGCTATTCTTACTCTTCTGCATTTCCAAAAAAATTTAGAAATAATGTGTCAGTATCATAAAAAAAAATGTCTCTGGCACTAAGTCTCTGGATTGTGATTGCATTAAAAATATAAATCAATTTGAGGGGAAATGGAGAAATAGCATTAAAATACATACTAGTCAGTTTTCCACTCCACAGATAAGGTACATCTATTTAATTTCTCTTCTAAAGAGTAGTCTCTCTCCTCTTCCAGGCAGGTCCTGCTGTGTTTATCTATCGTAATGACATTCATAGCTTAGCAAAGGGTGGGAAGTCTCCCAACTAACATCATCCAATTAATTCCTTCTTTTAGGAATTTGAGGAGGTGAATTCTTCAGATTCAATATCCAAAAACTAAGGTTTAGGGCGTTTTGACTGAGCTCTAGAGATGATCAAGCTCCTGTATTCTATAGATGTTAGCTATTAAGCTTTTTCTTGAATTTAGTGAGTTATTCAGTATCCTTTCAAATATTTTCCTCAGGAAGGTAAATTGTTGCTTGTGACCAAAAGCTCTAATACAACATTTGACATTATTAGAGATGAATAATTTGAATCAAATTAATCCTTATTATGGTTTCTTTTGAGATATTCTATGTTGGTTCATGATCAAATGTTTGGATAAGATACAAATTTATACCTGGGCAAAAAGACTTTTTGAAAAAATTCAGAGCAACAGAAATGACAGAAAAAAATCTTAAAACATCAGCCACTTCATGAATTTTATAGTAATCATTCAGAGTTAATTGGAAGCATAGCCTGTGGAATAATTCTATTTGAGTATTCTTCTCAAATAATATCCTGGAAGTAAGCTAAGAAGATAATAGTGAACATAAAATTATTTTCATTTCTTCTAAGGTGCTCAAGAAATAAATTAATTTTAATTTAAAAAGAGCTTGATCACATCCAGAAAGAGGGTATTTCCCTATATAAGCCAACTTCTTTTCTCAAAGCCCTCAGCTCCCCAGCCTGGCTTCAAAGTAGTGCATATAACTCATAGGTAATTCCCTAGTGGCTGATTACTTCAGAAAATGTGCCTCCCTTTATGACCATCATACTTTCTGGATTTATTAAACCAGACAAACTTAGGAGACTCCACACCTAGCAGCATTAGAGAACTCCAGTTGACCTGCCATGTCTGTACTTCTCTGAATAGGTTTTTCTACATCTTGGGTCCTTAGAGCCTTCTCTCTCCTTACAGTAAGCTGAGTCAAATCATCATTACTAATAATAGCTGATGGAGTCACTTCTGTTCTTTGCAGCTGCTTTCCAATCCCCTTTAAATGGATTTCTAGTGCCACTTGATAGCAACTCACAAAAGGACTGATTTCAATCAAGAAACCAGGCACAATTGTGAATTATCCCAGGGTTGAGACAAGGACCAAATGGCATAGTACATATAAGTTACTCTTCAGAGACTACCCTGGAAAATGGTAAACATATATTAGCTATTGGATTTTATGTTTTCACCATGGTGATAATCACCCGGAATGAGCAAGGAATGAGTTATTTCACTTATATTGATTTTCCAAAGTACTGAAATTCACATCCCTAGATTAACTTCATTCTTTTACATGAAAATTGGTTCCGTAGTATCTGGAAATCTCATTAAAATATATCACTATATATTCTTGGGCATCTTCTTAAATATGGAATACCATTTAAAAGAACGAGTTATAGATAACTAGGATCATCATTATAAGCACTTAAGATACAGGCAATAGCAGAGGCCCTGAAAGCACATGAATATGAACTGTAAAGTCTTTTGGGTGTGGATCCCTTTGAGAAGTGGATGGAAACTATGAATGTTTACTTAAGAAAAATGCACACATGGACAAAAAAATTAAAAAACAAAAAAGTAAGTTCTGGTATATACATGTTTTAAGAGGATTCATTTGTTCCTAAAGGGCACATGTCTCAAATGGACCCCCCAAAAAATCATGACACCCACTAAACAATGAGGAGGAAAAAAGGAGGAGGGAGATAAAACTATAATATACCAGCATTTTGCACTATATCAGGCTTTATGTGTGTTATCATATGTAATATTCCTAACAGCCTCATGAGGAATTTCTATTTATACCCACTTATACTAATTTATCAGATGAGGAAACTCAGGTTCAGAATAATGTGCAGTATAGGGGCGCCTGGGTGGTTCAGCCTTTTAAGCATCTGACTCTTGATTTCAGCTCAAGTCATGATCTCAGGGTCCTGGGATTGGTCCTATATTGGGCTCCACACTCATGGAGTGTCTGCTTGAAGATTCTCTCCCTCTGTTTGCATTCTCTCTCTCTCTCTCTCTCTCTAATAAATAAATAAATGAAGAAGAAGAGGAAGAAAAGGAAGAGGAAGAGGAGGAAGAGGAAGAAGAAGAAGAAGAAGAATGTGTAGTATAATACAACTAATAATTGGAAAGAGGGGGAAATTCAAATTCTAGAGGCGAATGTTTTAGCACCTGTGTTTTCTAGGTCATTCCTGCCCTGCTGTCCTTTCTCCCAGCAGTGATTATTCCTACTTCTGGTAGGAGTTAAAGTGCAACCATTCATTGGACACCTATTTCAAGTCAGTCAATAGGGGGCCTTCACAGTAAAATCTCAGTTAACCTTCTCACTTGCCATGCATTATGTATAAATATGTATTCTTAATCCCAGGCGATAATTACAAAAACTGAGACTGACTCTGCCTAACACCAGAGTAAGTGGCAGATTCTGGATGCGAGTTCAAATTTCCTCCTAAAGGCTATGTCCTATGTCCTTTCCCCTTTTGCTTCCTTTTAGAAGCCATCCCTATTTCATATATACTACCAACAAATGTAGCCATTTGTTTCTTAGGCCCAAACTGATGTGAACTAAGATTCTGGCATCAAGAAACTGGATAGTGGCTTTTTTTTTTTTTTTACTATAGTCAAGTACATATGTTTAATGCATGGGTCTTGTCCACCTCTTCAGGGGCTCACTGAGCTAAGGCTAGTCTCTGGGAAGATCTTCCTGCCCCCCTACATAATTATTAAACAGTCTCTGTCTTTAAGCAACTACCTGATCTGTCAAAAGAATCACAGGGAGAGTGGCTTCAAATTACAATGGAGAGCTGCAGAGCATAACTAGATATGTTGTCACATACCATTTCTGTTTATGGATTTGTATACACACATACATTACTTCTCCATAGAGACTGTTTGCTTGATGAGTGTTTTATTTTTCCATACAAAGTGGTCTCTGGGAACACTGAGGTGTGACCATAGATTTTGTTACCTTACGCTTGACTTCTTTCTTTTGGATAGTGAAGAAAACTGTGATGGCCTGTTTTAGTCAGAGGGATCCTGAATAAATGAGACTTTAATGAGATTCTTCTACTTGGGTGTCTTGAATACCCCAAGGAATATCACTTATTTCTTCCCCCTTTTGCTCACATTGTCCACAGACAACTGAATAAATAAAATAAAAATTCATTTAAATAGTATCAGTAATTAAGTCAGCAGTCAGTAAAGTAAGACCTAAAAACCAAATCCAGACTTTGCCTTTATAAACAAAGTTTTATTGGAACACAGTCATGCCCATTAGTTTATATATTATCTATGGGTGCTTCTGTACCAGCACCGCAGGACTGAGTACTTACAACAAAGACCATCTGGCCTGCAAAGCCTAACATATTTACTATCTGGCCTTATGCAGAAAACGTCTGCCAACCCCCAACATGTTTCCCATGTGATGGTCACTGTACTAAATGATTTACATACATTAAGGGCTCATTGTGACTTTTTTTTTGGGGGGGGGGGTTCTAGGCATTTTTGTCTTCATGGCTCCTCCTTCCATAAGAAATAATCAAAATTATATTTTGTGACTACATTGATACAAACGTAAATGCATCACATATGAAAATGTAACGTTGATATTTAAAGCTCATTTTCTTCTGATTTTAAAAGAAATTAAAATATTTTTGTGGTGCTCCAAAAATATCATGGGCACTGTTCCCCCTTGCCTAGAGAAGTCAGCCTACATCATTTATGTCTCAGCAGCCCCTGTCAGAGAGATGAGGAAACCAAATGAGACAGCATCCGTGCTATGCAAGCCCCCTCAGCTAGCAAGAACTCAGGCCCAGGTCTTATTCAACCCATGTGGGCAAACTCTTAAACCCTTTGAAACACATTTTTGTTGCCTTGCCTTGCCCTACTGACCATAGAGAGAGTTAGGTAAATGACTCCAGAACCACCAGAAAGAGAGAAAAGCTTTTCCATTAAAGTACTTGGGCTAATTGAGTGCTTTGTGGTCCTCATTATTACTAAAGCTGGTAGGCAGGTTAATTAGTGTTTGTAAAATGCTGTGAAAATAAATAGTTGTGGACAAAGGTTAAATATGTTTATTTCATGGGATGTTTTTGCTCCCTGGAGTCTTTACCAGGAGCAGAGAAAAGATGACTTCCCTTGTCATCTAGTCCCTCCCCTATACTTCTCCAGTTAAGGGAACACTGAATTTTTATAGTTATATCTGTTCACTAAAATATATGACTTGGCGTTTTCACCCTCAGAATATATTGAAAAATAATTTAAGCTGCCTTCCGGTGTTATCTACAACTTGTATAGGACATTGCTGGCTTCAGAGAAAGCTCAAGAGACTACACAGAAATGAGAGATTTGAAAGATATTGTCCCAAAGGGGAAGGAATAAGTCTATTACTTTCTTTTTCTTTACAAACATGTACCAACTAAGAATTTCTGAAACAAGAAGAAAATCTGGGTTAGCATGAAAGCCTGATAGTTTATTTTTTTTTTTTATTTATTTATTTTTTTTGAAAGCCTGATAGTTTAGAATAGCAAGTACGAGGGACTGTCTGCTGAGCAGAGAGAGCCATTCTTCAGTGAGCCCTGTCAGTATATACCTTAACCAACATCCAAGTGGCATCTCAGGGATTCCAGAAATTTCCTCGGCTCCCAAATCCCTCTCCATCTGATTTCTTCAAATCATTTGTTTTTCAGTCAAGGCTTTGAACTGGTTAGAATGGCACCAGCATGAACATAAGGTGTGAGAGTTTGAGGCAGGCCACAGATAACTTTTGAGATGGGTTAAGAAAGAAAAAGGGAGAAATCTTAGAAATACGGGAAAGGACGAGAGATGTTCTCAGAGCCTCTGGAAGAGAAGAGCCCGAACACTTAATAACTTGGGGAATAAGAGTTATTGAGAGAGAGAGAGAGAGAGAGAGAGAGAGAGAGGTGTCCATGTGGGGTATGTATGTTTGTATTTCAGGAGATGTTTACCATAAATTTTGCCAATATCCTAATATTCCTGTGGACCTTACTACAACTAGCTATATAGTAAGTTGCCCAATAATTCTTTTTCCCAAGTTGACATGCTACATCAATTCATTCTACTAGGATAGAGAAATGTCCTTCAACTATCTTGGTTCTCAAAATGCAGCAAGTAGACCAGCAGTATCAGCATAACTTGGCTTCAGCCCAGACCCACTGAATTCGAATCTGCATTTCACTGGCTCCTGGTAACTGATGCATACATTACTGTTTCCTGTTTCAGAAGGACACACTTGAAGCACTGCAGAGCAGTGGGTGAGTCATTCCCCTAGAGGGAGTAACCCTGACCCGCCTCTCTTAAACATGTGCCTCCATAAATTTCCTACAGTATGGGTAAGCATCCAGTAACATCCAAGTCACACTCATATTGCAGCTGAGAAAATGGAGACTGCTTCGAACAGAGCTCAACAAATCTAAAATGTACAGAATGACCTTATCCTATGTAGCATTTCAGTTCAACTGCAGAAAAATACTGTAATTAATATTAAAGCCAGGAACTGTTAGAGCTTTGACTTTAAAAAAATCAATAGCAATACAAAAGCCTTTCAAGTATTTGGGGGCCCAAACACCTCTGGTACACTCTGCCCACTCCTAAATGTCATTACATTATTTGACAAACATAACATGGAACATTCATGAACTGTAGTGGGTTATACAAGTCATATTTGCTCAGGGGAAAGATAGCTGGAGGAAGAAATAAAAGCGAATGACAAATCTGTAATCAGGTTCTATGGCAATTAGGCTTCCAGGCACCGTTTTTCTATTATTTCCAAGTTGCTCTAAAAAAGAGATCAGGTCAATCAAATAACGTTTTTTGCCACTGCTTTGGTTTCAACAAGAGTATTTGAGAGTGTTGCAAAGAAAGATTTCCCTACATTTCTGTAGATGTCTATTCCCAAATGCTTTCATATACAACATGGTGGTTATAAGCATGATTCAAATCTGGGTCTTCCACTCCCTAGCAGCATGATTTGGATGCAAACAATATCATTTTTCTTTGTCTCAGCTCCTTCACCTGTAAAATGAATATCATAGTAGTAGCTACTTCACAGATTTGTTGTGAGTTTTAAAGATTTTGTTTATTTGCTTATTTATTTAGAGAACGTTCACATGCATGCACAAGCAGAGGGAAGAACAGAGAGGGAGAGAGAGTCCCCAAGCAGACTCTGTGCTGAGTGTGGAGCCCGAGGCGGGCCTCCATCTCACAACTCTGAGATTATGACCTGAGCTGAAACAAAGAGTCAAACGCTTAACCAACTGAACCACTTTAGCATCCCTTGTTGTGAGTTTTAAGTGAGATAGTGCACGTAAAGCGATAAGCATGATACCTGACACATAATACATGTAGCTTAGATTTATTGTCATCACTGTCATCAGCTAAGCAACTTTTTACCCTCACTTTAGGTAAGGAGGGTGAAACAGAGAGAAGCTCAGTGAATCCTGCCAGGTCCTATGCTTTTAGGAAGGAGTGGGGGAAACAAAGATCTGACTTCTTCCCTGTTGTTCCCTCTGGTAAACACCATCTGACCTCAGTGAAAACTATATCATCTTTATGTAAATTCATCCAAAGAGATATGCAGTTAGGGTAAAAAAAATTGTGCCTCCAAGCCTATATAGAACCCTATTACAAACTTGTTGTTTGCTTGGGGACCAAGAATTGTATGTCTGCTCCCTGAAAAGGACTTCTCTGGGAAAAGTCAACACATTTTCTTTGCCACTGTTAATACACATTTTACTCTGATGTTTCCCAGGGCCAGTCACTCTCTTCTAACATGTCTGTACAATCTTTCTAAGTGAAGGGAAGCATTTGAAAGGAGAGACATATGGACTTAATACTAAGGGCTTCTCGGGGCTAACTTTTCTCAAAAACGATAAACTCTCAATGAATCAGAATATAAGAATGTATATCACGTAATTGTCTATTATTCACAACTCTGTATAAGCCCAAAAATTACATTATAGCCTTCTTTTCTTTGGGAACATTTCTTTGAAAATAAAGTATATATATTCTTTTTTTTTTATTCTAAACACTTATGCTTTATTCATATGAGAATGCATTCCTTATTACTATATCTTGGCTGCCACTGCTATCCCAGACACTCAAAGTCCACTTGACATTCCTTTATACCAAATTCTAACAAGCTTGGTACCTGATTTCTAAACTCAGTGGAAAGGACATTGGAATTAAGGAGTCAAAAATTCTATCTACCTTCCTCAGAGGGGGAAAAACTTAAGTCATTTCCTCCATGTGAGTCTTCATTTTCCCAACAGTGAAAAAGGATGGTTAAACTAAATAATCTCCTGGGTTTCCTTTGATTCTATAATTATGCAATCCTATGAATTTCAGTAGAGTTACTATCTCAAGGAGGGAAATGTATCAGAAGTGAGCAGATAAGATGAAAATAAAAAATATACACGTATGTCTGAGGTAACTCTGAAATTTCCTTAAATTTCCCCGTAAAGCCAGGAGCTGGACTTTTAGTAACATACAAGTTCAGAATTAGCTTTTTTCATTTCCATTTGTATTTTGACAGTGGATTCCTGTTCTATAGAACCACAAAGGCCGAAGTCTCATTTGAACAGGGAGAGGAACACAGACTATTTGTTTTCTTCTTCTCACCTCCTCCCCTAACCCTGTTCCTCTCTTCCTCTCTCAGCATTACATAGTTGACTTGGCTATATAAAATTTGTGTATGATAGTATTCTACTATATACAGTTTTTCACATATTTCCTCCTTCACCTCAGTTCTATCCTTGGTCCAAATCTATAATATTTGTAACAACTATATGGATGGATCGCTCAAGGTCTCAAGTACAATTAGGGCCCAAACTTTCTTGATTTAATATAGAGCTCTAAGGGCAATGCAAAATGGATTTATCTAAGAAGGAAGGAAACAGGAAGCACACTTGGTCAATCACAAAGGATATTTTCAGGAGAAGAAAGTCAAGTAAGTATGAGATTCCCACTCTAAGACTCCCTCCCTCTTAAGTGGAACTGAAGGGCCCAAAGGATATTACAATAAAGGTGACTTGAGATTTAATTATTTGAAATATGATTGTGAAAACAACTCCAGAGTAGAGGCTCTGTCTGCCCTAGAAGTTAAAAGGCAAGTGACTAAGAAAAATAGAGTGAAAAACCAAGGACAAAAATGGATTTCCTAACAGTATCTTTTACACAAAAAGTAATTTGTAAGATGGAAGCTTTTTGTCCTAAGGTAATTTAATTTCATTATAGCTGTCTTTATTCAAAAATTAAAATTATTTTATCAGCTGATTTTTTTGCTATACTAAAGTTTACTCTCATTTGATAGTAATAGAAAGGTTTCATTTTCTGTCTTCCAGAATTTCTGATAATGCTATGCTGTTATAGAAACTCCAATGAGAATAGGGTGTTTATTTTGACAGGTGTTGGGTTAACTAGACAAGAAAGCCCAGACACATCAAATTGCTGAATTACATATTATGGTTTTACCATTAAAAAAAATATATGTTTTGAGAATGGAATGCACATTGTATGCCACAGATTCTGACATTTTCAGAAGATTCTTAGAATTGACATAATGAAGGGGAAGAATTGTCATAAGAAATGAAAAATCTGGACTAGGAGAAACCTTACACTGAAAGGTACTTGGAGATTTAGTAACAGCCTAAGTGAAAGGAAACTTTTTTGTGAGCACTTCTCAAAGTATTCCCTGGAAACATTTCCCTATGAAATGCCTTGAAAAAATGAAATCCGTATTGTGTATTTATCTACCTATCCATATAGGTATCTATAAATACACAAATATATAATTACTTTCTTTCTTGGCAAATCATCTGGGAAATGCTCTATATTCTATCAACTTCTTAGAAAATGACAAGGCATAATAGTCTGTTCAAAGTTCTCAGAGGGCTAAAAGTGATCTGTTTAACTTTTCCCCAGTGCTTTGAAAATGTATTTGGCTACAGAACTTCTTTTCATGAACCATCTCTTTATCCTACAGAGCATACCACAGAAAATACTATTATGAGATACCTCATAATTTAAAAATCTGAGGTTATAGTCCTAGATTGAACAATCTCTTAGCTCAACCACTTTAGACTACGGAATGAATGATTCCTAGGATAGCTATCATTCATTCATTCACTCACTCACTCAACAAAACTGACCCTTGCCCCTTCTCATTCTTTAATGTCCTGGTCAGATCCCATTTCTTCAGTGAATTCTAGGGCACTACCTATTATAGAATGGATCCTTCTCCTCTTTGAACTCCAAAAGCATTTAGCATATCTGTAATTATGATAATGAATTCTAAATCTTAATATTTTTAGGTCTTGATTTGATACCTACATTTTTTAAGTTCTTCAAAGGCAGGGACTATATTTCATATACTTCAGACTTATAGACCTAAAATGGTACTGTTTTAATAAATTGTCGTTCACTTGACATATACAGAACACTGAACTCTCTAACTTTATGAATGACATCATCCTGGACTGCCCACAGTTGAGGACAGCTGTCCCCCTCCTTGAAATGCAGCAATCAATAGTGCATTTCCTAGTCTGTATTTATAAACAGGAAATTAACTGCCTTCCATCATTGTTCTAATTGACCTTCAGCTCAGGTTTGAAAGAAAAGACCTCAGCCAAATAGGAAGTTTTATTGATGGTATCCATCCATTAGTGGTACCTTTGGTTTCATTATAATGATGCTATATGCAATAAAGAAACACATTTCAGTAGTGTGGGTTGGGGGAAGGGTGGTATCTCTAAAATAGGTTTCCCTCTATAGGAGCAGGGAACCTTTCAGGCCAAAGCTTATTTCTTACTTGAATTCAAATCTCCAGGGAACATAGAAAGGAAATCCTAGTTAACCTGTAGTAGGAAAGAGAAGTACGTAAACACATGCTATCCAATTGAACCTAGGCCTTTCCAAATCAGTGTAGTTAATCTTAAAAACGACCTCACTTTAAGAAAAATTGTCAAGATGTTAACTGGCCTGTGCTAACTTACAATACAGTCATGGTGCATTAAATGCATTTTATCTTCTCCTTTAAATCACCAAGTGGTTATCAAAGAGCTAATACTTATTTGCCAACAGTTCTTGAGAACACAGATACAGCTGGGAAAAGACAAGAGAAATAGAGAAACTTTAAAGACATACAAAAGGCTCCTAGTTTCTTCCTGTGTAATATGTGGCCACTGAGTTAGGTTCTGAGGCCCAGAGCAGACAAGTTCTCCAAGGACTCATACATACAATGGAAAATGCCTGCTACATCTCTTGACTCTCACTTTGACCAATGTCTCTTAAGTTAAGGCACATTATTTTTTTTAATAATAAATTTATTTTTTATTGGTGTTCAATTTGCCAACATACAGAATAACACCCAGTGCTCATCCCATCAGGTGCCCACCTCAGTAAGGCACATTATTTTTAAACAAGTTTTCCAAGTGATTCTCATACACACCAATATTTGAGATGCATTATTTTAAAGACTCTGAATGACTGAGAGGGTAAAATGGAATATAAACTCTCCACTTAGACTATAACCTTTCTGGACAATAGGACACTGACACCATGTGCCAGTCACTGGGTAACACTTTGCGAAGATTCTCCCATATGATAGTCATCAATGCCTTTGAGGGTAAATCATGATTGTCTGTGTTTTACATAGGATGGTGATGATGATGAAGAGTGTATTCTTATAAGGAAGCTGTGTTTATCCTTTATATAAATCATCTAATCTAATTTGTACATCTACATATATATTTTTATATATACACATATACATACAGAGTATTTTACAAATAAAAATCTGAACATTAGACATGTTTATCAAGGTACCGAAAGCCACCTAACTAGGTCATACAAAAGCCTGGTGCAGACTGCGGGTCTAACTGCATTTCTTGCACACACACACACCCCAAATGAGAAAACAAGGTGATAAGGGGTCAGTGGTCTCCCAGATCCTAAGCTCCCAAATGAGATATGTACATCTCACAACCAGCCATGAAATACTTTTTTTTTTTTATCACTCTCTAAGAGAATCATAGGGCAAGGATTCTCTTATTTGAATTTTCTGAGGTTCTCTTTGTGTGTCCCAGGCTCAGATACCACAGGGCAAGGGACTTTGAGGCAAAGGTAGATATGACAGTAGGGTTAAAATGGAAAGAATTTGATCTTGCATCTGTGTTTTCTTCAGTAGATGCCAAAAAAAAAAAATGGTTTCAAGGACAGTATATCACATCCCCCTCCAGGGTTGTGATATTTGATACATTTTTGGATGAATGTGTCAAAATGTACTGTTTTATGCTTTTCATTGGAATGATTTCTATTGGAATTAACTTTTTAAGATTGTAAAACTAATTAAAATTCCCCAGAATAACTACTCTATATTTAATCAGTAAATGTCAAATCAGCTTTTTACATATGCCAGAAATTAGAGGACTAAAAGTATAGCAATAGTGACTAAACTTGAAGAAAGTAAGCGGGTTTAAAGAAAAAAAAAAAAAAAGATCTTTACAGAACTATTTGTATTATTAAACAAAAACAAGGTGTCCATTCCGAAGTCTTTACTATTTAGAAAAAAATACAGCTTCTAAATGGGGTATAATCGTTAAACACAGACTGTCACACATGAGAAAGCAAATAAGAAAGTTAACAAATGTGCCTTTGGTCTATGTTCCAGTAAATTGTAGATAAATGAGCAATGCAAAAACCTAGGAACTAAAAATAACTGCAAATATTTCCTCAGGCAGAGGCTCCAATCAAGACATGTTCACTAGGACCAAATTATTTTTGGATTGATGTAGTTTTTATTACAATATATAAAATGCAATTTTGCCTATATTCTAACAAAGCAAATGTAATTACTAAATGTGCTTTAATTCCAAATTTGGATTGATAAATGAAACTTGCCACGTGTATTTGTTTCCTGGAGCTGCCAGAACAAAGTAAACTACTAAGCTGGGTGCCTTAAAACAACACAAATGAGTCATCTCACAGTTTGGAGAGTCTAAGTCGAAAATGAAGGTGTTAGCAGGACCATGCTCCTTCTGAAACCTCTAGGGGAGAAGATTCCTTGCCTCTTCTGGCTTCCACTTACCCTAGAAGCTCTGTTTGCCTCATGGTTCATTCCTTGGTTTATTTCCTTTTGCATTTTAGTACAAGCAAACCATGCTGCACTTTCCCATATTTTGCTTGGAAATCTCTTCACCTACATATCCAAGCTTAATGCTTTTAAGTTCGACTTTCCTTCCAGTGGCAGAACATAATTCAGCTGAGTTCCTCATCATTTTATGGCAAGAATCATCTTCCCTGTAGTGTTCAATGGTATGTCCCTCATTTCTGAGATCTCACCAGAAGCACCTTTAACATTCATATTTCCAGCAACACTGTTCATGACAATATAGGCATTTTCTAAGACAGTAAAAGCTTTTTCTAGCTCTCCTTTCTTCCATCTGAGCTCTCACAGGGGTCATCTTTAACATCCCTAATTTCTACCACCATTCTCTTCGACGCAGTCTAGACTTTTTGTATCAAGTGCCTCAAACTTCTTCTAGCCCCTACCTATTACCTAATTCTAAAGCTACCCTTGAAGTTTGAGATACTTGTTACAGCAGCATCTCACTTACTGCTACCAAATCTGTATTGCTTTTCCAGGGCTGTTGTAACAAAGTAACATGAACTAGGTGGCTTAAAACAACAGAAATTTATTTCCATGGTTTTAGAAACTAGAGGTCCAAATTCAAAGTGTCAGAAAAAAACATGTCTCCTCTGAGACTCTGTGTAGATTCCTCCCATAGTTCTGGTGGTGAGCCTCCATCCACAGCATGAGTCCAATTCCTGCCTCTGTTGACACATGGTGTTCTTCCTGTATGACTGTCTTCACAGAGCATTTTTATCTCTTTATAAGGATACCAGGCATATTCGATTAGGGCCTACCCTAAAGACCTCAGCTAAACTTGATTACATTCTCAAAGATCACATTTCCAAATAAGGTCCCAATTACTGGTACTGGGAGTTAGGACTTCAACATAACTTTTTGGAAGGGTACAATTCAGCCCATAACAATGAGTCTGCCAAGTATCAATTAAGTCTCTCAGCTCCACATATATTTGCTCTTTGGTATGTGCTTTTTAATAATGGCCACAATTTCTTTAGGCATCCCTTCTTTATGATGAAGATGTTGTTGAGTTTTTCTTCCTGAAGGGACCATGAGGGAGGAAGATATTTTGCTCTTTTGGCCTGTTTCACAGTGCATCAGCACTGTGGGTGTGAGGACTTCCAGTGGAGTTCTGACTCAGCCATATACCTAGAGTACCTAGTCCCTTGGCAATACTGTATCCTCTCCCTGGCCTGACAATAACCCATCATTGGCTCCCTTGACAGGAACACTCTATGCTCCAGGTCTCCGGTCCTCAAAAAGCCCTGGTTGTCTTTGTGGCCCACATTCAGCTTTCTTGAGGTCTCCACTCTTACTACTGTACCATCATTCCTTCTATACATCCATGATTAGCTCCCTAGTACTCTACAACCTCCTCTCCGTGTATATTCACATCACCAGCTATTGAATGACTGCACCCTATCTATACTCCAGGAGGTTGCCTGTTGCTTGACCAGTGACTATAGACCAGTTGTGATTTGGACCAACAGGCAAACCTCTGCTATTCAGTGATCTGAACTATACTTTGCCCTACAAAGTCTGACCCTAGCCTTGGGGAGATGGTTCCCTTCCACGTTTGGCCTTCCTTAGGTGCTCTCCTTCAGTCCTAGGGGGTACCATTTCCTTATGTCTTTGAGTTTGTCTTTCATCAGCATTTAATAAAGTTTTTTTTTAAAATTTTATTTATTTATTCATAGAGATGCAGAGAGAGAGAGGCAGAAGCACAGGCAGAGGGGAGAAGCAGGCTCCATGCAGAGAGCCTGATGTGGGACTCGATCCAGGGTCTCCAGGATCACTCCCTGGGCTGCAGGCGGCGCTAAACCACTGCGCCACCGGAGCATTTAATAATTCTTTACATTATACTTCTCTTTAACTTCTTGCATGGTCTTCATCTCCTGATTGGACCCATACTGATATAACAAGCTTTTATACACATTTCTTACAAGTCCACTAGATGTGCAACACAATGGATATGAACAATAAAATAATAGCATCTTAAAGTTGGGAAGCAAAAGATCTTGAGTTTAGTCCCTCTCATGTAACATTTACCTTTTTTAAAAATAATTTTATTCAAGTACGTATGATTTGAATTTACTCAAGTTCATCTTTTTTTTTAAATTTTTAAAAAGATTTTATTTATTTATTCATGAGAGACACATACAGAGAGAGAGGCAGAGAGAGAAGCAGGCTCCATGCAGGGAGCCCGATGTAGGACTCGATCCTGGGACTCCAGGATCACACCCTGAGCCAAAGGCAGATGCTCAACTGCTGAGCCATCCAGGTGTCCCAAGTTCATATTTTTTAAAGTACACAATGCTGTGAATTTAGACAATTCTATGTACCTGTGAAAACATCACCACAATCAAGATGCAGAACATTTCGATCCCAATAGATTCTTCATGACCCTTTGCCATCCATTCCCTCCCACCATCCTCAACCCCAGGCAACCACTGATGTGCTGTCACTATACATTAGTTTTCATTTTCTAGCATTTTGTGCAAATAAAATCGTGTAATATGTTTTACTCTTTTGTGTCTGGCGGCTTTTGTACAGTGTGTAATTAGGGGATTCCTCCATGTTGTTGCACATATCAGCAGTTTGTTACTTTTTATTGCTGAGCAACTCTGCTGTACGGATGCACCATCTTTTGTTCATCCTGGAGTCTTTCACCCTTGGTCCTACTGCCCTGTGGGCTGGATAATTCTTATCCTCCGTATCACAGGATGGTTAGCAGTCACCCCAGTCTCAAACCAATGGATGCTAATAGCATTCCCTTTCCCTTCTAGGATAAACAAAAATGTCTCAAATTGCCAACAACTCCCTGGAGAGCAAAACCACCCCTGGTTGGGAATATTGACTTATCCATCCAACTAAATGATGGACATTAAGATGGTCTCCAGTTTTCAGCTACAGTGAACGTTCATGTTCGAGTATAACACTTCCTTTCATAGCACTCATGATACACAATTTTCCAGTCTCTAATTGAACACTTTTGATGGTGGGATACTCACTACTTTGCAAAACAGCAAGTTCTATAACTGGACACTGAATGTGGTTCCTCCGATGGGGAAATCTATTCATTTGCTCTACACTAGAGGCTTCTATGGATGATCCTCTTTCCTTTCCTATGTGACAGTGCATCTTATGGTAGACTATGTTATTTCTCCTCTGACTTTTTTTTTTCTCTTCAGGATAAAAAGTTTTTGTTTCTTCAGCCTTCCCTCATATACCATAGTGCTATTCTGTTTGCCTTCTCCAGGACACAGCTTCAACTTGGCAAGGATACTATTAGTATGCAATATTAAAAATGAAGTAAAAAACTCCAACTACTATTTAACAGTATAAATAAAAGGATGAATGTTCAGAGTCATTAAATAAAAGTATCCTACTTAATGTAGTTCAGGATTGAGATGGTTCATAGTAATTTATGGTTAAATCAGTCTACCTAATTTTTTCCACATAAAGTACTATTAATCAGGGTCTCTTTTATCTTATTCTTGTACTATTTTGGAGACAGCATAAATGCAAGATTTCATATTTCTCTAAATAACCTTTCACCTTGTTCATATGCACCCTCATTTCAACAAGTCATTGTTCACGTGAATCTTGTGTCATTCAGTGCAGTATCCTGACTTTGTGGCACTCAGACATCATTTAAAATAATTTCTAAATCTTCTATAATTCAAGATAAATGTTGAAGATGAAGGGCCAAGGCCCCTGTTGGCTTCTGCTGATCTGGTGTGTTTTCTGAAAACCATGGTGGCTATAGAAAGGAAAGGCTGTTGTCAGGATCACTTAGAAACTATCACAGAACACTACAGAATTAGGAGCTGTTTTCCATGTATAAGCCAGAGAGGGAACTTTTTTTCTTCCTGTCAAAAAACTAGTAGCTTAAAAAGCCTGCTAACTGTATAGCACAATCTGAAAAAAATAGGTATAAGGCAAGTTGCTAGCATGGTCAGAGAGGAATGCAGACTTGTAGCTTGTGTTACACAAACAGTAAACATTGTGTGAGAAGGAAATGCCAGAAAAACTTCATGAGAGCTTGTACTTAGGGCCCAGCTTCTGAAGGACTGCAGGGACCATGAACTTTCTGCATTGAGAATGAAATACTATGATGACAAGAAGCAGACTTTGGGACCCAGATGAGCACCTGACTAGCCCCTCCAGCAGTGGGAACACAGAAGAACAGTAAGGCATCATGAGGCAGTAAGGGGAAGGTAGTGTTCCTATACCTAGTGACCTATGCCTGGGTTCAAATTTGTACCAGCGAGGTGACCTCTAGCAACATAAGCAGCCTCTCTCTGCCCTAGTTCTCTCATCTATAAATCCAGAATACCTGCCCTGCAGGGGTTTTGGGAGAACAAATGAGATGAGTCATTAAAGTCTTCAGCAGTGCCTGGTACAGATTAAAAGCTCAATAAAGGTCAAGTGTTTTATTATCCACTAAGGAACAAGGTACAGACATTCTTGTTAGCCATACCTAGCTGAGTGTGTCAATGATTTTTCTGTGCAGATAAAACTGAGTGTAAATAATCACCATGTACTATGTTGTAGTTTGATGTTCTAGTTCACAGTCAGGTTAATTATTTATTAAACTCAGTACTACATTCAGCCCCAGTGCAACTATAACTTTTCAGTCCTTTGTCTTATTGGTAGAATCCTTTATTCTAAAAGCTCCTCCAGATTTTGTACCAAGTCAGCAAATTCCACAGCACCTGTGCCTGTAACTGTGTCCATGGCAATTCCAGCCCACCAGTCCTACACTTTTAGGATTCCATTCTTAGAAGACTACTCTATCACTGGCTACTGGACTTTTACTAAAAACTGCTGTGAAGGTTTTGGAATTCAGAGTGGACAGATGCAACACTTCTCAAAAATCCCTTCAGAAGGTATATTCTTGGGCAGTGACTAAGCATAATATCTGCTAAACATCCTTGTACAAACACTATTGGGACCTCCTTGTTGGTTGACATCCATGCATTAATCAAGACCCTTGGGGTACAACTGTTCAGCCAACTGTGAACTCACCTAATTGTTCTGCCATCTAGACCATATTTCTCCATCTTATCCACAAGTAGGTAATAACAGGCTTTGTCAAATGCTTCACTAGGCCTAGACCCAAAATATCTATGGCATTAAACTGATCTACTAATCAAGTTCATCAATTCTTAGCTGAAAAATGTTGTTGGAAAATAGTATGACCCCACTTAAGAAAAAAGAAAGGAAGGAAATAGAGGAAAAGTAGATTACACCAATCCATCTGCCTCCTTCTGGAAGACTGGGGAAAAAAAGAGGCTAATTTCAGGAATGATGAAATTTTAAGTAAATTTATATTTATGTTTTGCTCATTTGTTCTTCAAAATTTTCTACAGTATGTCTGAATTATCTTACTATAAAAACAAAGTTTCCTCTAAATTCTAAATACATATATAGAATTTGCTTCTATCATTAAGTTCCAGCTACACTCCTCTTAGTTTTTGTTTAAAAACTTAAATTCCACAAAATACCTAAATTATATGATTTGAAAACCAATGTCAGTGCTTTGTGAGTGAGGAGATTCCCCTAGGCTCTCAATAATAACAGAAAACAATGAGAATACTGTTTTTTTTTTTTTTTAATCTCTTAATCTGGAACACAATAATTCTTTCCAAAGAGGAGTCACAGTTAATTCAAGGGATCTTTTGGTGAATGTCTCAGCTTGCTGTATACTCTTTGTTATCTGACTTATCTGCATTTGCAGGGAAAATGGAGAGTAAGTTTTGGATGACTTTTTAACACAGGATTAAGAACTCTGAATCAACTGTCCTGTCTTTAGCAGCTTTATTCTCATTAAGCCTTTCTATCCAGCATGCAAATTGCACCATATGAAACCCCCGTCAGTCTTAAACACCTGTCTGCATTTTCTTGCTCTGCACCTGGGTTCTCATTGATGGTGTGGACATGAAAAATGGACTGTTTTGGGCACTCAAAATAGCCAGGCTGCCAGCAAAGGAAGCAAATCCAATCTCCAGGAAAAAAAAAAGAAGGGCAATCCAAGTTGCAAGTCACCTAAATTTTCTGAAAGGAATAAGACAGAACAATATTGAAATATAGTAGCAAGTGTTTACAGGGCTCATCTGACCAGCTGCCAGGGTGTGAAGGGTAGTGAAAAGAGCAAGCTCGCAGTAAGTTGGCTCCCAGATGCTCTCATCCTCCCTCCCATCTGGAGAACACACCATTTCAGGCTTTCATAACCTAAAAATAAATATAACCATCCATCTTAACGAATCTAAATAATTCCATCCTTGAACACACACAATTTGGAGTAGGCCTAGCTTTGGAGAAGTTACGAAGTTGGTCAAGTTTCCTTTTTATTTTCTTCATGTTTCTTTCTTCCTGGTGGATTAGTAGGCCTCCTCCTTATCCTTCCTTGTCTAACTCCCTTTTCTTCGTTCCTTTAATAAGTCATTCAGTCATTTAATTTGCAAATACATATTGAATGTGCCTGGTGTCATACAAGGTACTGGAGACTCACTGGTGAGGAAATTCAGACTTAGTTCTGCCCTTATAAAACTCATGGTCTAGTTTGAAATGAACATGACCCAAATAATCTGACAAAGGAAGATAAATTAGAAATTGGGAAGAAGAAATCAGTTCTATTTAATCAACTTATCCCATCATACAACTCTTTTTAGAATAAAACCTATTCAATCCTACTGACCTGATCTTTTGGATGTACTATTAGCAACTGAGAACTCAATCATGTACAGACTTTTTAAAAAAGATTTTATTTATTTATTCATGAAAGACAGGGAGAGGCAGAGACATAAGTAGAGAGAAAAGCAGGCTCCCTACAGCGAGCCTGATGTGGGACTCGATCCCAGGACCCTGGATCATGACCTGAGACAAAGGCAGATACTCAACCACTGAGCCACCCAGGTGCCCCCATGTACAGACATTTTGAGTGCTTTGATAAGGCCCTTACAGAAAAGGAAAGTAAAGGACTTGAAGCCTTCTCGCATATTTGAAGCAGTCCTGTGAATGAGGTTGCTTCTGCCCATTTACATCGCCATGGCAGTTGCCTATCCTTAGAATGGGCAACTTTTAAGTTTTTGTATACACTGAAATGTCCTGAAAATGTCCAGGCAATGGGAGGTTATTTTAAGCATATCTTTCCAGTTCATGTTGCTATACTGTGTAAAAAGATAGCATTGCTGGGGTGTCCCATGGACAGCTTGCTGTTTAGTGTTGTACCACAGACCATACTAATAAAGAAATTAAATTACTGCTTTCCATCATCATGCTCTGATTGAGAAATCAATATAATTCATCCCTAAGAGAGTGTTCTAACTAATGTGATCTCATCATACTTTGTGCAGACTTTGTGTAGCTGGTCAAACTGAAACTGAGGTCTATGCAACAGGTACAACACAGGGCTTAGTGCACAGAACTGGAAAGTGAATGGGTGGCATTTGGGAGTGTGAAATTAGGACATACTTTGGAACAGTTGGAACCATTCAATGATAGTTGTGCTTCAGGAAGTTTCAAGTTCCAGTCACTGGGGGACTGCAAACAGAGAAAGGATGCATTGTGTTGAGGGGCTATAGAATGAGATTTTTCAAAGTCAGAACAGAGTGGACATCAAATGTGTAGACTTATATTCAGACAGACATGGGTTTGAATTTTATCTCCTAGGTTTGAAAAGTAGTGTGACCTTGAGCAAAGGTGCTTAATCGCATGGACCCTCATATTTTCCTCTCCTGTGAAATGGAGATTAAAAGCAATACCTGAGAAAACAACCTGATTAAAAAATGGGCCGAAGACCTTAACAGGCATGAAATAAGATAGACAGATGGCAAATAAGCATATGAAAAAATACTCCACATCATATGTCATCAGAGAAATGAAAATGAAAAAAAAATTAACAAGATACCACTACATACCTATTAGAACAGCCAAATTCCGAAGACTGACAGGCTCAATTAATAGCAAGAATGTAGAGTAACAAAAAATGTCATTCATTGCTGGAAGGAATATAAAATGTCAGAGCCACTTTGGAAGATAGTCGGGTAGGTTCTTAAAAAACAACTAAACATACTCTTATTGTATGTGGTCCAGCAATGATGCTTCATAGTGTTTACCCAAAGGAGTTACAAACCTACACACACACACACACACACACACACACACACACACACACACAAATTAGCACAAGGATGTTTATAGCATCTTTATTCACAACTGTCAAATCTTGGAAGCAACTAAGATGTCCTTCAGTAGATGAGTGGATAAAGAAACTGTGATACATTCAGACAATAGAATATTATTCAGCCCTAAAAAGGGATAAGCTATCAAACCCTGAAAGACATGGAGGAAACTTCCATTCATATTACTAAATGAAAGAAGTTGATCTGAAAAGGCTACATACTGTGATTCCAACTCTATGACATTGTATTAAAGAGCATTAATGTGGAAAGAGTAAAAAGATCAGTGGTTGCCAGGGGTCCGGAGTGGGAAGAGGTGAGGGATGAAAAGGAAGACTATAGGAGTTTTTTAGGGCAGTGATACCATATATACATCATTACACATTTGTTCAAACTCATGGAATATACAACACCAAGAATGAATCTGTATCAAAAACTATGGACTTTAGGGGACTATGATGTGTGAATGTAGGTTCATTAATTGCAACAAATATAACCTCTGGTGGAGGATGTTGATAGTGGGTGGGGGGAAGCTATACAAGTATGGGGGCACAGGTATACAGGGAATTTCTACACCTTCTGCTCAGTTTTATTGTGAATCTTAGATGGTCCTAAAAAATAAAGTCATAAAAATATATCTATACCTCATGGGTCCAGTAGTAAAAATTAAATACAATTGTGTAGATAAAGCATTTACCATGATACATGACTTATGGTAGGTACTCAATAAAGGGTAGTGATTACGATTTTCAAAAAATTTTTTTAATGTGATTACCTTAAAAAAATAACATCTGGGCTGTCCATTAGGATATTTATATTCGACAAGGCATGTCAATATTACAAGAGAAAGACAAATTTCCATTAAGGCAATATGATCATAGCAGCACTAGAAAATTTGGTTAGGGGATTCAGGAAGTATGAATTATTCCTGGTCACACTGCTGTGTTCTTAGAATACCAAATAAGTACTCATTTGTGTGTTATGTGGCATTAGATTCAATGTTACAAGAATTTCCATTTCTGTAGGTCCAAAGTGGTCAGATACTGACAATTTTCTATCTCTATGGGGACAATATGCCCAAAATCATACCTCTCCAATCTTATGTTCTAAAGAGAGATTTGACGGTGGGTAGAAGTAAATTAACTTCATTGAAATATTTATCTGTGTAATTCCATAGGACTCCCAATAAAACACTGTAGAATTCTTTGTGGGCATTTAAAAAGTTACTTTATCTCATCTCTGGAATCTTACCTATATTTGTTCAATACCTGTCATGTGTTCTGGATACTGTCCTGGGAACAGTTTATTAGGTCTCTGCCACTGCTTGTGGAGACCTGGGGGCTAAAGCCCTAGGTCTGCCATTATTTGATATATAACCTTGATACATATTTACCCAGGCTTCAGTTTCTTAACCTATAAAATGAAGGAGTTGGAGTGGAGGCCTCCCAGATTTTGGTAAACTCTACCATTCCTTAATTCTATAGCTTGGCTTTCATGTGAGGAGCCTGGGATTCATATATATTTTTAAATTATGCCATCCCTTTATTTTTTATTGTTATTTTCAAAGTAAGCTCTACACCCAATGCAGGGCTTGAACTCATGACCCTGAGGTCAAGAGTTAACATGCTTTACTGACTGAGCCAGTCAGGTGCCTCTGGGATTCATATTCTTTCTCACACTATCTCATCCTCATAAAATCATTCCATCTCATGAATTTTACCAAGGGCTAATTTGCACAACAATTATTCCTACCCAGCTAGCCTTTTTCTGGATCCAGCTCTCTCTACCAAGGAAAGGAGATAGAACTCTGGCCATCTGTCCCTCTCCACTGTAGACTGTTTCTGAGTGGGTGCCTACACCAAATTTAATTAGGAAAGCAAGCCTGCTGGGGAAAATCACAAAATATGTTGCAAAACCAGAAAATAAAAGGGGATTTTGAATAAGATTTGTCCTGTCCAAGGACAAAGACAGCAGACAGTAGAAGGGGGATTTAAATCAGTAGTCTAGCTCCTTAGACCAGATTCACAATCATGCTGCTGTGTTGCCTCATTCCCCATCATGGACACCAGACTGAGGGTAGTGACAATACAATAAAGGTCTTCCCCTCCCTTCCCATCTGAAAGGTGATGTTTGGTATTTTACATTTTCTCCTCATCCTCAAATAAATACACTTCAAAGTAAATTTCTATTTTGTAGTCATTTTGACTCTAGGTCCACATTTTACCAGGAAGATGGGAGGTCAAGATCTAAAGATCTCTCATTTGGGCCAGATGTAGTAATTTTAATAAAAGTATAAAAGAAATGACCTACAGGAGAGATCAAAACACACCGTCAGTACATAATATACACTGACACTTAAACGCATAACACAAAGTGAATGTTTGCCGCCTCCTTCGGAAGCCCCACAAGATCTAAAATCCTCTGGCTCACAGAAGTCAAAGATAAGGCCTAGAAACCAGGAGAGTTTCTAAAGTAACCTTTTAAGTTAGGGCCTCTCTGTGGCAAAGAAAATTCATCAGTTAGCATTCCATGGAGTCCTGTTTACAGTCTGCAGGAACATTCATTGGGCTATTATGAAGAACGCTAATGCTCTCAATTACACCTAAATTAAGATAAAGCAGTAACCTAGTTACTGTAAAAGTGGTTTTATTTATAGACAGCAATTTAATCTTTAATATGCAACTACCATCTGTAAAACTACTTAGCCCCATCTATCCCATTTATGTCTTTATTATCCTCTTGTAAAAACACATGGAGCATTCTCGGTTATACATGCAAAATGAGTTCTTTCTGCAACACTTTTTTTAAGCTTAAAAATGTTGATGTAATTACAGCAGATAGATACATTTTCATGCTGAATGTTCTTCATCCATTATATACGATAATGAAATTAACCACAATCTCCACAGAAAGGAAAAGCGATTTATGGAAGCTAGAGAGGAAGACCATTTCCCTCCTCTAATAGAAGCATTTGTTTGGGTGGCAGGGATGTCTGAAGGAGCGGGTGGAGGTGGAGGAGGCATAGAGAGATTTCCATTCCAACTAAAATCATCTCTCAGAGGAGAGCAAGCCTGTGGAGCTGGCTGTGTTCTTTTGGCTGGCACTGGTGTAGGCCCAGCTCTGCAAGTGCAAACTGTCTCCTGTGACAGAACACATCTGGAAGACTAGCCAGCTTCTAAGTTAAGCATTTCAGCAGAGGTAGCCAGTCTATCCCAAAGGAGAGAAACGTTATTTTCTGAGCAGGGTTCCCAGGCTCTTGAGAGGCTTTCCAAAGCCTGAAAGTTATAGTAACCCCTTTAATAATGATTAGTTGACAGCTGGAAAGAAAAGCCAACTGACGCATACAACAGAAAGAAAAACTTTTGAAAACCTGGTGGGGTATTCAGAAATCAGCAAGTATCTGTTTAGTTGAGGCCAATTGTTAAAAATGCAGAAAATCTCAATGAACTGGGACTCTTACTATCCTAGAGGTAAAAGATTTCTGTAGCTAGATGAGGACTAGAAAGATGATCTAATCTAGGGTCAGCAAATGCAAGTCGGGAGTATAAACTTCACCTCTCCCCTACCTGTGGTGATATAATCAACTGTGGCAGTCTCTCTCACTGGGCCCCAATTCAGGGTTCCATACTACCGATGGCTCAAGGGACAAAAACTAGAAGCCACTGCATGTCAAACAATACCCTCTTATATATCTGAGGAGCTGAATCCCTCCTTCCTAGTTCTTGAGTCTTTACATGTCACAATATTATTATTGACATACAATCAGCAATGACACATAGTGTAGGAAAACTCGAGCCTGCAAATAGAACTGAAAGAGATGATCACAAGTTCAGTCTCTAGTCAGCCTGACCCACTCTTTAGCCCTCACCATCCCGGGCAATGGCAACATAGGCTTGGTCCAATGATTCCCCCCAGGTGGGGCCACTGCACAACCAGGTATTGCCATGGCTGACTCATGCTGGCAAGACTATTTACAATAGGAATTTAGTCATGCGTTCTACCAAGGGTCTGGGAAATTGTTACTATCATTTGCAATATTAGTCTTAAATTTGAGCATATATTATAAGCAAATAGTCTACAAGAAGGTGGAAAGAAGGCTACATACATCACTATGTACATCTCTATAGAGTGTGTCCACTCTCTCTTTTACTTCATCACAGATGTCCATTTCCTTCAGAAATGCCACCCATTCTGAAATCGCTTTAATTGTTGTCCTGTTTACTGTCTGGCTTCTCTTCTAGAACGTAAACCCCATGAGGGTAAGGACATTTTCTGTTTTCTTCTCTATCATCTTCCCAGCACCTTGTAGGGTACCTGAGTCAAGGTAAGTGCTCAGATCATATCTGTTAACTTAAATAATGAATAAAATTTAGAACATTTTTAATAAAAGACAAAGGACTTTTACATAGATGGTTAGGGAAGGAGGGCTTATAAGGCATGAATATAAATGATCATTATAAAGATGACTTGAAAACTTAGGAAAATGCTCATTACGTAGAATGGAAAGAGACAGGTACAGGCCATAAAGCTGCTCACATACTGTAGGCTGAAATACAATCTTGTACCTTTGAATTTTATCCTATGGTGCCTCTGAGTTGCCATTGGAAAATGAAATAATTGAACTACAAAGGCAATTTTTTCACTCCAATTTTCTCATTACACAGTTAAGAAAACTAACTTCCAGAGATGTGGAGACATGTGAAAATGTCTAGAAGTAAGGAATGGTAGAGATGAGGTTTAAAACAGGGTAGCCCAATTCTACTGGAATACTTTCTACTCTATTAGCCAGACTCCTTGGGTGAGGAATACTGGAACAGTCTTCCTTAACTCAGTCACACTTGCAGATCATAGATAACTGTTTGGTATGTATTTCATTAGCTCAGAAAATAAAGAAACACAATACACAATTTCTTAGCAATTAGACTCAATCAGTATCTGCTCCCCTCCCGCCCCCCCCCAAAAAAAAAACCTTGGTGCCATATCATGAGCTAAATCTGTTCTTTCTTCCTACCGAACACAGTTCAATTGTTTCTGATATCCAAGAGAGTGCACCATGAGTTGGGGCCAAAGTGGACTGCTGCATAGAAGCTTTCTACTCTTAAATAGCAACCTGTTCCCTCCCTCCTTGGAGAAGAGTTCATTTCACAGTTAGGAAGGTGCCCTTATGACAGTGCACAGTCACAAGTCATACCGTCCATCCAAATCAGCCATTTCTAATGTGGGTGACTGTGAGCAACTCGCCCATTTGCAGCACTCAGGGAGTGCATAAAATTAACCTCAGGGCTGATGACAGCCTACTAATACACTGCAGGGAGCTGAGGTCAGAGAATAGCCTTGGCTGGATTCTACACACGTTTCTAGGTGAACTTTCCCTGTACCTATACAGGTGACCAATAGGTTTCCTATTTTAAAATCCACAGGGAAAGACACTGAGCTACATGTCAACGGCAAATTTTGATTGCAAATGTAGGAGGTTTATCTGTGCAATCATCTTTCAATTAGTCACAGTAAAAGAGAAGAACAGTTGCATGGATAATGCAGAACCACTGAATGTGGGAATGATCATTGCAGTCATTCTGGTTTTGTATAATATGTAATGATTAGTAAAGAATAAAGTAATACCTATTAATATAATAGCTAACAATAACATTTATCAAGCAGGCACTATGTACCACATGCTATTAAGCTATTTATAAAATGTCCTTATGAAGGAGAGTATTATCATCCTTCCTTTATAGAACAAGACAACCAGAAGGTTCATTAACTTGCCCAAGGACACAGAGCTGGTGAGTAAGTGCTGGATTCAAACTAAGATCTGTTTGCTTCCAAAGCTGTACCCATGACCAGTATGCTATACTTCTCAGGGATTCATTTCTACATGCTCAGAGCAGCTTTATTACGTTCCGAGTAGGTGGCTAATCATGTGACAACTTGAAATACATTGTTACAAGGCCACTCTCACCAAAACTAGTAATGACCCATCTTACTACAGAGCCTTGAAGTCTCAATTTTTCAGGTTAAGGATTGAATAGCTACAAGAAGCCCATTAAAATGCCAGCATCTTAGTTAGATGTAATACCAAAAGCACAGCAACAAAAGGAAAGGATCCATAAATTGTACTTCACCAAAATTAAAAATTATTCTTCTTCAAAGTATACCATGAAGAAAGTGAAGAGACAAATGTACAGAATGAAAGAAACTATTTGGAAATCAGACTTTGGAAATCAGATAAAATCTGATAAGGATTTAGTATCAAGAATGTATAGCCAATTCTTACAATAAAAAGATAAAAAATTTGAATTTTAAAAAATGAGGAAGGATTTGAAAAGACATTTCCCTAAGGAAGATATATGAAATGGCCAATGAGCACATGAAATACTTTTCAACATCATCAGTCTTTAGGGAAATGCAAACCAAAACGACAATGACATATCACTTCAAGTTAGGAGGGCACTAATAAAAAGGTGAACATTGAGTGTTGGTAAAGATGCGGAAAAATTGGACACCTCTTACATTGCTAGTGGAAAGGCAAAATAGTATGGCTACAATGCAGAGTTTGGCAGTTACTCAAAATGTTAAACTCAGAGTTTCCATGTGATCTATAAATTCTCCTCTATACCCAAGAGAACTGAAAACACACCTGCACAAAAATTCATCAACAGATTATTCAGCAGCATGATTCCTAATAGCTAAATGTGGAAACAACCCATATGGCTATCAACTAATAAATGGATAAACAAAATGTGGCATTAGCCATGATAAGGAATACCATCCAACCACAAAAAGAAATAAAATACTGATATAGGTTATAACATGGAAGGAACCTGCTAGGTTGAGGAAACCAGACACAAAGGCCACATACTAAATGACTGCATTCATACGACACATTTGGAAGAGGTAAATACATAGAGACGGATGCAGAATGGTAGTTGCCAGGGGCTGGAAGGGAGAGGGAATGAGAAATGATTGCTTAATGGGTACAGGGGTTTTTCTTTGAGAAGAATGTTTTAGAATTCGACAGAAATGGCAGTTGTGCAACATTTTGAATATACTAAATGTCATTGAATTGTTCACTTTGAAATGGTTGGTTTTAGGTTATGTGAATTTGACCTCAATAAAAATAAAAGCAAATGACCTTCTGTAGGATGGGTTTCCTATGAGTTCTGCACCTCAAAAGATTGAGTGAAAGGCACTGAAGGCAAATCTAGCTCACTTCTATTTTTTTTTTTTTTTTCAGAACAATCTGATACACAGGCAAGGTATTTAGTAAGGGCACAAGCCTAAAGGATTCTTGGCTAATTAGGTGGAGCCTCCTGGACAGTGAGCTTTTAGTTGATTCAAAATTTTACCATGGATTGCTTTTCAAGAGCTCATGCCAAATAGCTTAAAAGTGGGGGCCTGGAAAGACTCGACCACGTGTTCTAATTGGAGGAGAGATGGTATATGACTGCTGACAGAATGAAAATTGGTTTGTGGTAGCTTACATTTATTACTCTTTGAATGCATAAAGCAGAGGTATGCATATAGTACATAAACAAATATATAGTATATCCGTGGTATTGACACAGATGGGGGGTGATTATGTAAAAAGACTTGGATAGGCTCCCTAATGGAGCAATAATGAGAAAATAATTGAGAAGCCCCACCTTAGATAAAGGAAACCAGGAAAAATTCATCTCTCTTGAGAAATGGGTAAGCTTCCCCATGAAAGAATCTTCAAGTAAATGATATTTGTTTATCATCCAGGTAAATATCAAGTATGTCCTAAAGACAAATGTCTTCTTAATGGTGTTTAAGAGAACAGCACCCCAGCTGGTCCATTTACTAACTGCATGACACTGAGCAACTCACTCACAACCTTTTTAAACCTAAGCTTACAATAATCAAACTATGGAAGAGCCCAGATATTTATCAACAGATGAATGGATAAAGAAGATGTACATGCATACACACATACATACACACACACACACACACACACACACACACACACACTGGAATACTACTCAGGCATCAAAAGATTGGTATCTTGCCATTTGCAATGACATGGATGGAAATAAGAGGATATTATGCTAAGCAAAATAAGTGAGAGAAAGATAATTATCATATGATCTCACTCATATGTGGAATTTAAGAAACAAAACAAAGGATCATGATGAAGAGAAGAAAAAATAAAATGAGATGAAATCAGAAAGGGAGACAAAGCATAAGAGACTCTTAATCATAGGAAACAAACTGAGGGTCCCTGGATGGGAGGGGGGTGGGGCAATGGGGTAATGGGTAAAGGACATTAAGGAGGGCATATGATTTTATGAGCATTGGACGTTATATAAGACTGATGAATCACTGATCTCTACCTCTGAAGCCAATAATATATGTTAATTAACTGAATTTAAATATATTAAGAAAAAATAAACCTAAACTTCCTCAATGGAAAAGGGGGCTGAAAAAAGCTCCCCCGCCTTGATTGGGTTATTGTATTAATTTGGATGATACCTCAAAGAGCCTTGGCACAGCACCCATAACAGTCTACCTTCCCTATAAAGATGAGTTGCTGTTCCTCATCTTCCACTATGGAAAGAGCCCAGATGTCTACTGACAGATGAATGGATAAAGAAGATGTTGTATGTACATACAATAGAATATTAGTTGGCTAACAAAAAGAATGAAATCTTGCCATTTGCCATCTTGAAATCTTGCCATGGATGGAGCTAGAGGGTATTATGCTAAATGAAATAGGTCAGTCAGAGAAAGACAAATATCATATGATCTCACTCATGTGGAAACAAAACATATAAACATAGGGGAAAGGAAGGAAAAATAAAATAAGATAAAAACAGAAGGAGGTAAACATAAGAGATTCTTAACTCTAGGGAACAAACTAGGGTTGCAGCCGAGGAGGTTGTGGGGAGGAGGTAACTGGGTGATGGGCATTAAGGAGGGGACATGATGTAATGAGCACTGGGTTACATGCAACTGATAAATCACTAAATTCTACCCCTAAAACTAATAATGCACTATACATTAACTAAACTGAATTTAAATAAAAAATTAAAAAGAAAGCAAGCCCAGAGGTTAAAAAGAGAGAGAGGGACAAAGAGACTGATTACCTAGGCTTAAGTATTCTGATTTCGGACCACTTACTTAACATTCCTTGTCTTCAATGCCTCTTCAATGAAGGAAATAAAAATAACTCTCAGGGTTATTGAAGATTAAATAAGGAGTCTATTCCTGGAAATGGTGAAAGGTGAAATGGTGTCTACCATCTAAAATGCATTTAATAAATGGAAGCTGTTATGAACAGTGTTACTGCCACGATTACTCTGGCAGTGATTATGATCATTAGCCTATCTGCCCATCATAACCGAATTCAGTGCAATAAGGAATACAAAAGACTTTCAAAACTGTAGACCATTTAAAATGGGAACATTTGGTTAGGGTTCCCTGTGAGAAATGAGAAGGAGAAAAGAGAACTTAATTGAATAATATCACAGTAGAGATAAGTGGGAATCCACAACTCTATCAGCAGAAGAGCACACATTGAGCTGGGGTAGCTCAGGAAAGCTTCCTGTGAGAGAAGATTGCTGAGGTGAACTCTCCTTTCTATTACTCACAAATATAAACACTTCTCTTTAGTTCTGGTCCCCTTGGTGCTGCACACGAAAATTTTTTAAAAGTATCTTTCCACCTTTACTTAACTTCCAACAGGCTTCCCTCTCTTGCTGCAAATTGCCCACCTGAAAGCCACATAGGAAACAGAGCCAAAGTCCACCTCACAGAATAATAGGTCCTTAAGCTTCAGTGACTGCTAGAAAATGCCAGCTCTCAGAGCAGGAACATATGGTGAAAATGGCCAAAAAGGCAGTGGTAATTTTTACAGCAGGTTATTACTACAAACCTCCTTTGAATGGCCAATTCACAGCTTGTCCTGAACACTACATTAACTCATTTATGGTTTTCCAAAAACACTCAATTTCCCACTATCCCTAAATCTGACAAATAAGCTCTCCTAATTCAAAACCCTCATGGAGATCCTTAAACTCCCAAGCGAATGTAGTGCCATTTCCAGGTTGAAAATCCAGCCTTCTGGATGCAGCCTCTAGGTAGCACGCTTTGGCATAAGCCCTCAAGCCCTCTAAATGGAATTTCCTTTCAGCTGCCAGGACTCTTCCAGGCTTCTCTGTGTCAAACCTAGAAAATGTGCAGCTGGAAACAATTTGGAGTGCTCATTCAAACTTCCCCTTGTAGAAGGGAGAAGAAATGTGTGGGAAATATCAGAAAGGGAGACAGAACATAAAGACTGCTAACTCTGGGAAACGAACTAGGGGTGGTAGAAGGGGAGGAGGGCGGGGGGGTGGGAGTGAATGGGTGATGGGCACTGGGGGTTATTCTGTATGTTAGTAAATTGAACACCAATAAAAAATAAATTAAAAAAAAAAAACTTCCCCTTGTATAGTCCAAGCGGTGATTCTAAACCTTGAACTTGCTCATCCGTTTCAAAAGTTAAAATATATATACAAATACAAAAATATGAATATGTATATATATAATTTGAAATCCATATATATTTTCTATTTATTCATATATACACATACATATAACAGGATATACACACACATACATGTACATACACAGTTCTTCCTTCTCCAAAAGAGTGATATAAGCTATCTCTTCTTCGTCTTTTCCTAAACTGCCTTCTCCTCTTAGTCCAGATTCAAACATCTAGCAAATTAGGATTCCCCTTTGTCGCTAGATGACTATCAATCATTTCCATCTGTTACCAAGTCTCTGTTTTCTTGAAAATAATGTAAAATTTAGATGCGAATGTAACACTGTCTGCACTGTTTAATCACAGCAATGAAACAGCCTTTATATGCTATAAAATTTGCCAGACATACAAAGAAACTTTAATTTCTACCTTAGCAACCTCTGTGCCATCTGTCATTTCTTTAAAATAACCAAATAGCTCTGGGCGTGATATTAACATAGAAGATTGTCAAATGTGCCTTGCCGGAGATAATACTGAAGAGGAATTAAGATGACTCTGGGATAGTGTCTTTATTTTCATTTAAATTAGACTATAAAAAGAGTTCTTTTGGAAGTTTATGAATGCTCCCCTTCGGGGTATAATGGGAAGATCACAGAATCCAACTAAAATAACGAGGAGGTTGTATCCCAAAGTGCAATGCACGTACAACTGATTATACATAAGATGACTTACATGGTACAAGGATGGCATTTAAAATAATAATTTTAAGTGTGCAGGTCAAAAAACCCCTAAATAATATTTTCAAGTGTGCATTAAAGGAACAAAAAAAAAACTAGCACATCAAACCTGAGATTCCATACATACTACCATTCAGGATGAACCCAATATTTTTTTTTAAGTTCATGCAAAGAAAAATGTTTAGTATTTGAATATAGCAAATATTGTGACAAATAAATGGGAATAAATAAAAGATGGGCACAGTGGATGAAATGATAGTAGACTAAGCTCTAGGAGGCAAGGCTTTCTAACTGTGACAACTTGCAATCATCAGCACTCCTGACATTTTGATAAGAACCTCTCCTTGAATTAGACTCAGCTCAGTTGTTTAGTTATAAAGGAGAAATCTCTCCAGGGGCAGGTGGATGTTAGTTATCTGGGCACTATAAAAAATTGAATTTGTTCCTCATTCTTAATAAAACAAGAGAGAGTTTGGATCTTTTCTTGAGAGGTAGGGGCAGCAAGACTAGCTTCGCTCCCTACCGGGTAGACCACAGTAATGGAAGCATGGTGTAACAGGAAAGGCAATGAACTTGTTGGAAAGCACAGGTTCTGATTTGGTCTCTGCCATGAATGTGCTTGGTGACCTCAGGCAAGTCTCTTTCCATCTGCTCTTCTGAGTCACAGTAGTCAATTGGAAGATCTTCAAGAAGGCTTCTAACTTCTAAAATGTATTACCTCTAAACTTCTGCAGCAACAGGTATAAGAAATGGGATCCTAGCTTAGCAAAACTGTAAGTTGAAGTCTTTAGGAATACTCTTACTACATGATTTTACTTTTTTCTCTTATGATCAGAATTCATTTATTCATGCATTCATTCATCCCCTAGGTGCAAATTGGGTACTTTGTGTGCCTGTTCTTCAGCAAGCTGAGAGGATCAGAAAGTGTTTTCAAAATTCCCAGTGTATAAGAATCACCTAAGAAACTTGCTAAAAATCCAATTTATATTTCTTCCCCTCTGATTAAATCTGGGTAACAGCCAAGAGATTTAATGTTTAACAGACAATCCAGGTGATTTTGATGTGAGTGTGCCTGGACCACATTTTGAGATACTTACTGTAGGCTGGTGAGAAAGGCAGGTAATCAAGCAGGCCATTTAAAATCTGAAAGATAGTTGCCCTGAAAAATTTAGGGTTATGGCACTGAGACAGGTACACAGGCTCCCTGTGTGGCATGGGATTCATGGAAAATATATTCAAACAAACAAAGATGAATAAAATTTCACCAGGTCAAGGTGAGGATGAAAGACATTTTGGACAGGAAAGAGCTTAGGCAAACATCAGGACCCATGTGTCTCCTTTTCAACCCAGGGAGAAGTCTCCAAAGGCCTCAATTAACAGTATTTCTCACTTCGAACTCCTCTTCAGAAGTATTTGGAAGATTAATAAATGAGTAGAGGAATGGACAAATAACTTAAGTGGTTAACAACTCATGGATGTTAGCATATTTGGAGTCCAGTGACATATAGTGGTAACAGGATACAGAACTTATGAAGGAATGCCTGTATCGCTACATTGCCTGCCAGAGACACTCAAGAGTACAAACAGAAAATAATGTTAGTACTTGCTGTAGCAGGAGGTGACATCTAAATAGCCCTCATTTCTTCCAGCACTTTCACATGTACCATCCCACGCCATGAAATAAAGTCTAATTGTATTTGTCCATCAGATCTTTCATTGTCCTCACAATTACAAGACTAGATCATAATCTTTTGAGATAACTGCCTCTCTGTAAAAAATGTCACAGGATGTCTTTAGCCTAGTGACACAAGGAGGTGATACATTTTGCAACATTTAATTTACCAGTTACACACCACTGACCATACAGAGAGACTTGTGTCAAAGGCACGAATTAAAGTGCGCTAAACTGTGCGGTCTTGAGCAAGTGGTACAGCCTCTCTGTGCCTCATTTTTCTTCATGAAAATAGAGTGGCATGAATCAGATACCTCCTAAGAACGGTTTCTGTTCTGACAGTCCATGAATCAAAGTAAAAGAACACTTCTAGAGGAATTAATTAACCCTCTGGGGATAAAATGAGATAAGCATTGACTTTTATTCTACATTGCTCTGCAGATGATCTCTGCTTTACAATAATCAGATCTGAAGGAAAAAAGAGCCAGGTGATATGCTCAAGTGTAACCAGACTGTTTTCTAAGAGATACAGTAAATTGAGGAATGATTTTGCGAAGCCCAGATGACTCGCTTGGCAGCTATAATTTTACCTCCTCAATGACTGAGCCAATTTTCTCCTCCAGCTCTCTTACACACCTTTAATGAATACATGTTTCTTTGATTAAATTAACATTTTTGTCTAGCTAATTAGCCTGAAAAACCTATGCTGAACTGATCTGGTAGCAACTTCATTACTGCTCATCGGTGCATGTTTGCGACCAATCACTGTCAGCTCAATCGCCTAATGATTAGGGGAACATTAAGTTTGGCTAATTTGGCTTTCTGTGGCCATCATCACGTTCCCAGTGAGGAGCCAATGCCCACCCTGAATCGACCCTGCCTGACAGTGACAGATGTTTTAATCACAGGGTTTCATTCATTAATGTCCATCAGCACTGCTAGCCAGGTTTGCAGCAAATACCTTGATTTGAAACCAAAACTAATTAAATACTATCTTCATAATTACCTTATATAGTTACCCTTCCCTAAGTGGGCCAATATGACAAGAGCTGAAAAATAAGCCCTAAATGAGGTTGGAGAGGGAGGGAGTCCCTGCATTGCTGAATCGCACTTCCTGTCTGCATGTTTAATAAGTAGTGTGAGTCTATGGGGGAGCTGTCCCGCCCTCTAAATACAGCATGCAGAAATGCATTTCTCAGTTTTGCCTGTTACAGACCAGCCGGGTTGTAGAGCACATTGCTTTCTTAGATCTATGATGTTTTAATACGATTATTTTGTACACACAGAGCACTGAGAGGATGCCACTAAATCTTCATTTCCAATGTAATCAGCCTTCTTATGTGTTGGCCACTTGGAGACCCACAGCTCCCACGTTGCCTTTCCAAGTGGTTCTGATGGTGCTGGCTCCACCAGCAGCTGCAAGGGTGGCATGAAGCTGGGTCATAGCCAGTAAGTATCGCACATGTCCTAGTAAAAGTGATTTATGGCCAGGCATATTATCCAATGAAGCCAATCACAGGCAATGACTCTTAATTCTGGGACTCTCAGTTTGAGTTGCCCCTGTCTTTCCTGAGACATTTAACGCTCAAAGACATCAAGGTCTTGGAGTGTTATAGCCATCCTGTAAGCACAAATGGAGACACTTTTGAGAAAGGCATTTATGAGGGAAAATGGAGCCTGAAAGCTGGTCAGGAAATAACCACCTTGTCAACATAATTTCAGCCTTTTTATCCAAGCTCCCTATGGTGATAGACCTACTCTTGGAATTTTTGGTTTTATTCCCTTGATTATTTTGCCAAAAGACACATACAACTGGGGCACCTGGGCAGCTCAGTGGTTGAGCATCTGCCTTTGGCTCAGGTTATGATCTTGGGGTCCTGGGATTGAGTCCCACATCAGGCTCCTGCAGGGAGCCTGCTTCTCCCTCTGCCTATATCCCTGCCTGCCTCTCATGAATAAATAAAAAAAATCTTTAAAAAAAAAAAAACACAACACACACACACAACCCCAAAGGCAATACCTGATATGGGCCCTTTTTAGCTATTCAACATACTCTTATATTTGATATCTTATATATCCAGAATAATACTTACACAGTTGGGAGGGAAGGCACTGTTAGCCTTATTTTTGGAAATAAGAGGTCTAAAGCACAAAGAGACAGAGGCTCACTAACGCACACAAAGCCAGTGTTAAACTTGGTCTACCAACTTGGTCCTTTATTCTCCTGCTTAGTTCATGGCAACTTGTTTTCCCACCTGGCTCACTCTGGATGGGCATTAGAATGGTGTTTGGGGATGACAGTAGGACGCATGGATAAGTCATGATTTTGCCACCTGTTTGATTCAAATCCCTGCTCCACTGTTTATTAGCTAGATGACATTTAGAAAGTTTAACACATATAAGCACTGGTGTCCATATCTACAATGGGAGTAAAGCACATAGCATGCTCAGCACAGAAAGCCTAGAGGAAATGCTGAAAAGAGGGAGCATTTTTTAAATTGACTCCAACACAGGAATTAGCCCAACTTCGTATTCCTTGTAACAAAAATTTTAGGTTTTGCTCTCTGTGGTTCAAAATCTCCATCACCTAGGCAGTTTAAGAGAAATGCCTCTTGCTCTAGACTGTAGTGTTGGCCACACCCTGTACTTATGTCCATTTAATTAAAAATTTTTCCCAGAAACTTCTTCCAACATAAGAAAATAACAGGTCAAGCTATTTTCAGCAAAGAAAGAGATGGTCAAATCCTCTGTGTCTAATTACCAGAACAAACCTAAATTAATGGCAGAGACTGTGCCAATTTATAAAGGCGATCGAGAAGAAATTGCTTTCTAGAAGATTTGAGGAACGCTTTGGCTCTCTTTTTAGCTCTGTGATCTGGGGCAGGCTACCTCTGTAAGCCTCAATTTCCTCCTCATTTTAAAAAGAGATACTCTCATCTGCTTTCCTGTCAATGTATGCACAGACAGACAACGAAAACAAACATGCAGCAGAGTTAAGTAGTCCCAACTGCTACCATTTAGAAGATCTGCTGATAAGGTTAGCTCTTGCCTGGTGTCTGGGAACTTGTCATTGGGGAGGGTTCCCACCATTCCCAGGATTGATAAGAATGTGTTACTATTTCTAAACAGTTTGTACAGGCAAAAGGGTTTTCCTTCTGGAATTTTGGTATATCCCACCCCATCCCCCACCTCTAGGTTGCCTATGTGACCAATCCCTATAAAAGCCCTGTTCACTGAATCTCTAGTGAGCTTTCCTGACTGGGAACATATTTAGGTGTGGTCAGTGCTGGTGGCTGGGAGAAGTCAGTCTGGTGGGGACTTCCTTGAGAGAGAACTCTGGATGCTGGCATCTGGTGTCCTTTGGACTTTGCTCCAAGCATCTTTTCCCTTGCTGATTTCATGGGCTTAATGTGCTTTTGCTGAAATACAACACAGTTATGTGTTTGACTGTATGCTGCATCCTCCTAGGGAATTACCAAACCTAAGGGCCATCTTGGGGACCCCCAACGCATTAAACATCTTGCATAATACACAGCATATGAAAACATACAACAAACTGATGTGTTTAGCACTGTCATCTTCCTGCTATCTTGACGTTCTTGCTCTGAATGAAACTGCAAGCAATAGTGGTCTCGATGCAACAAGATGGAAAATTTGAAATTCTCCTATTTCAGCTGCTGTTGGACAGTAATGTGTGAAGAGTACATATCCAGATAAATTCACACATGCTTCTTAAAGGTTTATAAAGGAGGCTATTCGTGATGATGTTATTTGTGGAGAGCCAGAGACGCGTGGGTTCTCATTACCAGGAGATCGCAAAGGCAGAATGTGTTGAAGGACATCACTGGCCATCTTGTCAGTATAAAGGAATATAAGAACAAGCAGCAACAGGCTGAATGAAGAGGAGGAAAAAAACGAATATAGCACAGTATCACTGAACATACATTAATGGTAAGTGCGCACAAAACAATATCCATTTTGTAAGAACACATCGACCAAAAGACATTCAAAAACTACTTTAGAATGATTTTCTACAGTGGGGGAAGAAGGATAGAAGTAGGGTGTGGCAATGAAAGTAAGTACAAGCTTAAAATAAGGGGAGAACCTTGCACAGACCCACAGTGAAAATGTGCCATTTAGAAAGGAGTATGATTAACTTAGCTTTCTGCACCTGGGATCTTAGATAAACCTATTTCACACTCTCTGATGACAATGACAATTCTGACAATACTCTTATGAGTTAACTCCAATTGGGTATCATGTAGCAGGTCCACACTTCTCAGTATTTCTTTATGTAATCCTCACCACAAATCCTAGTAGGCACGTACCACTGGTAGGCCCACCTTACAGATGAGGAAGCCAAGGCACAGAAGAGAAAAGGAGCTTGCCAAAGTGACACAGCTCAGAGACTTTCAGAGTCAAACATGAAACCAGCTCGGCATACAACCATCAAGTTAATTCAAGGATGCTGAGGTTCATCCCATACCTACAGGACTGCTGGTTTTGGTGGTATTCCTGAAATGCCATCCTCCTCTTTTTCTTTCTCTTTAACATTTTTGTAGTAGATATCAAGAGCCAGGCAATATTCCAGAATGAGAGAGAAAATCTTCACAATTCAAATTGTGACATTCAAGAAAGAAAGGATGTAGGATATTATACATACTTTCACCGCCAAGGTGCCTGGGACACTAGGAGACCCAGACCCTCTGCCAGTTTAATAGTTCCTGTTTCAAAAGTGTCTGAAGACCCTTGTGAAATGGAGCCTTATGTACTGCACTAAGACCAATCCTGCATCATGAGCTTTGTGTCTGTGTAAATCAATCACTTTGTGAGTAAACACCGTTGGCCTCTTAGTATTCACAGCATGCAGATTTCTTGGTCTCACCTTGCACACAATTTCCTATAAGCCCAGCAACCTACAGAAGGGCACGTTAGCCTTACTTTACATCAATGGTTCTCAACTAGCACAAGGGAGGAATTTGCCCCACAGAGACATTTGGCAATGTCTGGACACAACAATTTCGGTTATCACAACTGGAGGCTGTGCTATTGTGCATCTAGTGGAATAGAGGTTAGGGATGCTGCTTAATATGCTCTAATGTACAGGGCACTTCCTATAACCAAGAATCCCCCAGCATTGACTATTAATAATGCTGCCGAGATATTATGCTTTATCATAAGCAAACTGAAGAAATTCTATCCTGTGGTATTCGTGAATTTGGAGATTTGGGAACATATCAAGTTATCTTGCTTATGAATACTAAGGGTCTAAGCTGCTTATACATTTTCAGTGATTGCCTTTCTATCTCAAGTGTGGATTCTTTTAAAAGGCTGCTGCCATGCTGCTACCATCAATTACATTTGAATGGAAGGTGAGAAAAGCAAAAGAGGGTCCCTTTGCTAGCTACCTGTTGGAAAACAGGCTTCATTCTCTGATATCTGTGAAACAGGAACCAAAGACAGAAGAAAAAAAAATGGTGACTTTGTTATTGGATGACATCACTGACAGAAACAGATGGGTCAAATTCCACATTTGGGGAGCCAACTGTGATATTGTTTCAGACATTGTGTTCCTGCCTTCCATGGCTTGATTTTTATTTTTACTTAGGTTCCTACTTGCTGCAAACAGTTCCCCAAGTGAGCAGTTCTAAGTCCTTGAAAAGCAATTGGAATGGGAAAAAGAGGCCCAGTGATAAGATCAAGATATGAACTATCAACCCTGGCTTCTGGGTGATAAGTTTAACTTTCTGACCTTCATTGGAAACCACATTAGCAAAGTGCTGATAAAACACTTTGAGGTGGGGGAGTGGAAGGTGTAGGTTTCCAAAAGCACTTTGTGGACTCACTGGCCAAGCATCCTACCAGGCTGTACTTATCTCTGTAATTTGCAGAGGGCAGGCACTGTCATTGCACATTTATCCCAAGTGGTAGACCTGGTAAAGCCTCCCTCATTGGGTATTAGGGTTTATCTTTAAACTGGGGCCTACTCAGAAAACTTTCCAAAGGTAATACAGAGTACGTGAAGGAATTCCCCAGGTTTCTGTAAGTAGCATCTGTGATTTCACAGTGGGCCTTTTCAGGCCATAGCAGAGGACTTCAAGTGCTACCAAAGACTCTCATTTACTTAAGGGCCATTTTAGCAATTCAAACTCTATGGCTATTGAGATGTGACCCATGTGCTCATGTGGTTACCCACTCTCCTGCTCTCAAGTGATGTCCTTCATACGACATTTCCAAGTCTCCACTTCAGAGGCTATTGTACAAATAGGAAGATGATGGTATGGGAATAAAATCACACGTGTGGCCGCGTGCCTTTTGTTGCAGGGACAGTCCTACTGAGCCACATTTGTAAAATTCCTTGGCTGTTGTGAGGAGGGCAGTCAGCAGTTTTAGAATAAAACAAAGATAACTCAGTCATCCATAGTGCCAAACACCAACACCAACAGAACAAACAGGAAGGGGAAAAACTGTTATTTTAACAACAGGTACCAGAGTTGCTCTCAACAAGATGAGTATCTATTTGTGAGATGATGCTCAGTTGACTGCTGTGCGCGGGCAGGGCAGGCCTCAAGCATCTGGATGGAAGTAGAGTGGGGCTTAGCCATATGCGGGAAGGCAGATCCCACAGAGAAACCGTGCCAGCTGGGAATTTCTGGTAGGGCTCCAGCCAAGGACTTTTCACCATGACAAAACAAAAACTAAAGTTTAAGTAACTTGTGATGGAAGCTATTTCTGTCCTCCTAAATCACACACCACAATTTGCGTGACTCCTAGTCTCATGTTGGTGATACTTTGGGAACTGAATTTGTTTGTTTGTTTTTTTAAAGATTTTATTTATTTATTTATTTATTTATTTATTTATTTATTTATTAAATTTATTTATGATTGACACACAGTGAGAGAGAGAGAGAGAGAGAGAGGCAGAGACACAGGCAGAGGGAGAAGCAGGCTCCATGCACCGGGAGCCCGACGTGGGATTCGATCCCGGGTCTCCAGGATCGTGCCCTGGGCCAAAGGCAGGCGCCAAACCGCTGCGCCACCCAGGGATCCCTAAAGATTTTATTTATTCATGAGAGACACACAGAGAGAGGCAGAGACACAGGCAGAGGGAGAAGCAGGCTCCATGCAGGAAGCCCGATGTGGGACTTGATCCTGGGTCTCCAGGATCACGCCCTGGGCCGAAGGCAGGCGCTAAAATGCTGAGCCATCCAGGGATCCCCTGGGGACTGAGTTTGAAATGTGTTGGGCATACAGAACAGGGACAGTAGGAGTTTCAAAGTGAAGAAGGCTAGGGCGCCTGGGTGGCTCAGTTGGCTAAGCAGCCACCTCTTGCTATCGGCTCAGGTCATGACCTCTGGGTTCTGGGATCAAGCCCCAAGTTGGGCTCCATGCTCAGTGCAGAGTCTGCTTCAGATTCTGTCTCCCCCCACCTCACCCCTCCTCCTGTTCACACACACTCTCTCTAAAATAAATAAAATCTTTAAAAAATAATAAAAGTGAGAAGATCCATTAACTATACTAAATAGCAAAAGCAGGAATTCAAAGCTAGAAGTGGAAAAAAATAAAGCTAACTCTTTTTACCCTAGAACTCATAAGGATATCAAAAGAGATGTTGAATTCCTCAGTGGGTGTGTAACGGGAGGTTTTATTTAATTTATATCTCAAAGGGCAGTTTGCTTCAGCAGACAATGGGGATACAAAAACAATACTTACTGCAGTTAAGCCTTTTTAGAATATAAGCTTCTGAAGGGCAAGAATAGGACCAGATTTTTGTTTTGTCACCTGAATCCCCAAAGATTTATGCAGTGCCACATGCATAGCACACACTCAACAAATATTTGTGTAGATATGAACAGTTCCTTAATTTAACAGAGGTACCCTAACTTACAGATATAGTAGCCAATGCTAATATGAGATCAGCAACTCATCCAAGGTTATAGTGTTTGTAGATTTGTAGATTCATGGTGTCAAAGTGTTGCTCTGTTGCACCACAAAAAGGTCTAGCTCTGGGACGCCTGGGGGGCTCAGCAGTTGGGAGCCTGCCTTCGGGCCAGAGTGTGATCCCGGAATGATTGAGTGCCACATCGGGCTCCTTGCAGGGAACCTACTTCTCTCCTTGCCTATGTCTCTGCCTCTCTCTCTCTCTCTGTGTCCCTCATGAATAAATAAATATTAAAAAAATAAAAGGTCTAGTACTGCAACCTAATTATTACGATGCTTTAACTTGCCCAATCTAGTAGAAAACCCTTGAAGACACTATGTAATCTAGGCTACATTATTAACCTATTTATTAATAACAGTTTAAAGTACATGAGACAAATTAGGATATTTTCATTCTAAAACTCTCCATGTACTTTTCTTTGTGCCTTTTTATAAGTTTTCTGTCAAGTGTCCCTTTGGGACCATTTGAGGGTTTTGGTTTGTTTTTTTTTAAAGGCTTTGCTGAACTAAGTATTTGTTATTTAGGGGAAATAATAGATTTCAATGAAAGTTATTGGGAAATTTAAACTTAACAGATGCTTGTTTGCAGACACCTGATGGAACAGAATTGAAAGCCCCCGTCTAGATCCTAAAAGCCATAAATGTCAGTTGACTAGAATTAAATCAAAACCGCTTTGAAGAAAGGATCACCAATAGATAGCCATTTTAGAATCATAACATCCAGAATGGCTCTTCGTCTTGTCAACACCACTGAGGAATAACATAATTCTTACAGTGGGAAGGAGCTTTCATTTCTAAGAGGTAGTAACTGTAGATTGCAGCTAATTGTCTTGGCAATCACACAGCATAGAATCTCTTTAAAAAAACCATGATGGAAATACCATATTGGTCTCTCACCTCAGCAAAATCCTAAATACCATTGTGCCAGTATGTTTAGAAAAGGCAGAATAAGTTTCTTTGTAAAGTAGAAATTGAAATTAGAATCTGGCCTCAGTTGAAATGGAGTTTTATCTAAATTATATAGAAATTATCAGGCAAAGAAATTCACAGCCCTGTGAAATTCACACAGATTAGTAACGTGAGTTTCTGGAACATTATAGAACATTCTTCTAATATTCTCTAAACTCCTAATGGTCTGGGCTTAGTAAAAATGGCCCAAGAACAAATTTCATTTTGTACTTCCCTCATGCTTCACATGTATAGTATGCACTTCACCTCTGAAGTCGCTCTCCATGCATTTATAATATACTAAACATTTTCATATGTCAAGTCACATGGCAGGGATTTCTTGGACATTTTATATTGGACTCTATTCAAACTGTAATGATATATCCATCAGCGCTCTGGACTCAAACTGAAGTATAAGTAATGCTTAGAAGACTTGAGCATTGTAAAGAAAAAAAATGGTGAGGTTAAGGGCCAAGCTGAGTAAATATTTTGGCAGCATTACTGTGGGAAGAAGTTGAGAAGATTAAAGCAAGATGTGCTAGGACCAATGGACCTTATTCAAGTGTTTGGGAGGAGAGACACTAAAGTGGGGGATAAGGAGAAAGCCATGTCACAAGAGTCCCATCTGCTGGTGTGGTGTTATGTTTGGCAGGGATAAAGAGAACTAGACCACTCTTTTAGTGTACAAGTTTATTGTCAATGTTTAATGCACACTCACACATATGCTCACCTTGGCAACAATCAGTTATGGAAATGGGAAAACCGTTCTGTTGTGTAACCATGGGAATGGACCTAGGTCTTAGTCCAGGAAGATGTGTTAAAACTTGTTCAGTAAAAGATCAAGAACATGGATCAAGATAGCTGTTTTTTCTTGTCTATTTATGAAACCAATAAATGTTACAAATGACAGCCATCAATCCCTAACTCCCCTTGCTTCTTGAGGGCTAGCCCATTGCTGACCCATAACCATCTTGTCATTACTTCTTGTCAGCAACTAGGGCAATTTTATCACATTCTTAAACTGATCCACAAATAGCAGCCAGATGCCATTCTGAGTGGCCGTATTCCTGTTTCATAAAAACTATAAATCTGATCCTAAAGAAGAAAGTGATGGAGGTGCATGTGTCATGGATTATATAAAGAACCCTATGATATCTCACCAACGGAACATAAGTTTCTGAACTTCAGCTGCCTTTTGTGGCTACACTCTTGGAGATGGTTGATGGCTATTGGTTGTGCAGCCAAAGGTAGGATGATAAGAATTCTCCACAGGCACATAATCTGGGACCATAACATTGCTGTCAACAAGCCCTCATTCTTTTGGTTAAGGTAAATACACCTCTTGCTGTTTAAGGGACAGGTAATTATAATTGTTACTTCTATTTAAGTCAAGTTCACAAGTGAAAAAGTGAACCTTTGTGATCAAATTATCATCTTTTGGTAGCAAGATCAAGAGTGACATATGTGTCTGAATTCTGTGGGTGGCTGGAAAAAGAGCCAAAAGAATGCAGTGAGATGCGCCTTTTAAACATAGTAAGCTAACAAAGTAGGTTAATAAAGTTTACTTTTCTTCTGAAGCATCCACGTTGCTATGCATTTCCAGAACTAACAATGGAAATAGAAGGCTGGAATCAACACGTATAAAAGCAGAGAATTCAACATGAGATTTCATTCTGAATGGGAACATAATGGGAAAATAAATGATAATGCCAAATGTGCACTAGTTGCGCAGTACACCAGAGGCCCCTAGGGAAAGCTGAAGCATGAACTTGAGATGAACTTACCTCAGCACAAAATATTTTCAACTGTAGAAGCTCTTAGGTTAGGAACTGTAGCTGATATTAGTTTTTGTTTTGTTTTTTGGATATCCTACACCTAACCACTTTCTATTTTGAAGTATCCCACGTTTATATGAGGAGACAGGGTCCATGAATCTCCTTCCTGGGACTCTAATAAGACAAAGGACAGCCTGAATTTACTCCAAGTGATGGTGGTGGAGACTGTGCCCTGCAGCAGCAGGGATGAGTGTCCTGTAAGTGATGTTGGAGGTACTTCCCACTCTGTAGCTGTTGGGAATCACACCCCTAGTCACCAAACCAAGTCCTCTTTACTGATTCTGTGAGCCCCCGATATCCTTTTGATTAGGATCAGAGTCAATTTATATTTTTTTGCAACAACAAATATCCTGATATTGGCTTATCCCATAAAGATGGAATTAATTTCCATACAAATTTCACTTGAAATACAACCCATCCATTACCAAACTGAGCACACTGACACTTGTCAGAGACCTCTAGGATCATATCCATAATTGATTACCAGAATGACCTATGGAAAGGCTCCCCAACTCTTTGAATCTTAGCTTCTTCACCTAAATATCTGGGTGTAAGTTGTGCGGGGGTGATTTTTGAGATCTGTGAGTCTATGATCTTGTCTGATCCTCATTACTGCCTTTTATGTTGACAAGTCAGTGGACAGAAGTCATCCAAACCCAGTCTTGAATTTTTCCATCTATTTCATGCTTCTCATAGTAGAGAAGATTAGGAGCACTTGTGAATACTTGTGGAACAATGATGACAAAGGGTCAGGACAAGAAAGCACATTGTGAAATTGACAAATGAGCTCCAGACTAGTAGTAATTCAATTTTGGAGTGTACACTGCTAGGAACTGAACTGTGAGTCTCCCCAAATCCGTAAGCTGAACCCTGCCCCACTCCCCTCAGACACACGACTGTATAGAAAACTGGACATATAGGAGGTGATTATGATTAGATGAAGACATAAGCATGGAGCTCTGATCCTAGAAAACTGGTGCCCTTATAACAAAAAGAGACAGAAATATCAGAGCTCTCTGTTCCTCCTCTGTCATGTGAGGGCACAGCAGGATGGCTGCCATGTGCAAGTCAGGAAGGTCTCACCAGACACCAAGCTCTGTTGGACCTGGACCTTGGACTTCTAGCCTCCAAACTGTGACAAAACAAATTTCTATTAAGTCATCCAGTCAGTGATATTTTGTTACAGCAACCCAAGCTGCCTAAGACAACATCCAAGGCAATCTCTGAAAATACTAAGCAAACTTCAAATAGTTCATCTGCTTTCTCCATTTCCCCATGAGATATTCTTGTAGTTATTTTTTTTTAAGATTTTATTTATTTATTCATGAGAGACACACACACTCACACAGAGGTAGAGACACAGGCAGAGGGAGAAGCAGGCTCCATGCAGGGAGCCTGACGTGGAACTCGATCCCGGGTCTCCAGGATCATGCCCTAGACTGAAGGTGGTGCTAAACCGCTGAGCCACCGGGGCTGCCCATATTCTTGTAATTATTATCTCAAAGTATTTATATAGCATTTTGCCTTGAGAAGCACTCACAATCATTTATTAATGAGTAGAGATGTATGCTACTGCCTTGTTGCTTGATATTATCTCCAACAGTGAAACGAGGATGGAAATGAGCATGTGGCATTTGAAACAAAGGTAAAAAGAGAGAAACTGAGGATTTTATATGGGGAATGAGATGAAGTAATTCAATTGAAACATTGGAACCACTGCTGCTTTATCAATGTGCAATGTGTTGTGGAAATAGTTTTCTCAAATAGTTTTCTCTCCTAAAATGAATTTTTAAAAACAGCATTGTTCTCCTCTGCCCTTTCTTCTATTTCCTATCACTACAAAATAGTTTTTTCTTTTTTTAAGCAAAGAAAATCTAAGAACATGATATAGAATTGAAACCATATTTGACTTCGAGCCAAAATTGTGCATTCTTCAAACTTGGTAATAATGTCAGAAGGAAAAAATAAACCAGGTGCCACTTTTCACTCATTTCAATGACTAAAATTTTAAAAGGACACAAAGCCCTTGCTGGTAAACATTATGATGTCATTAGTGTACTCAAAGACTGCTGATAGCATTGCAAATTTGCCTAAAGCTTTTGCAAAGCAACTTGATAATATGTATTCCCAGGGTCTGCCTGAAGCTGAGAACTTCTTGTAAATGATTTTCTTAGAAGATCAACAGGACAAGGGAGACCAGAGACATGAAGTGGTTTGCCCAAGATCACACGACAAGTTAGTGATTCCTGTATTCATAACACGTAGCATAGGAATTGTCACATTTTGGGCCACTTCTTAAATATTTGGGAATGAACAAATTTAGACATTAAAACACTTTATCCCACTCCTAGAAATTCCTCCAGGAGAGTTGAAAGGAGGAAAAGCTTATATGCATAGTGATGTTTAATGGAAAGTTCATTATAACTGTGGAAAGATAATGGGATGATTATAATTTCTCTAAAATAGGAAAATAATTAATTTCTTTTTAGCAACTTGATAAGCAATTAGCCATATACTGCCTAAATATATATTTGCCAGCCCATGAGTCTGCATTTGAAAATACAAAGCAATTTCATTTGAAAGTTTTAAGGAGAATTTTCTCTAGGAATGAATTAGAAACCATAGCCTTACTTCTTTTAACTGCTTTTTAAAATCCCTGGAATGCAGACTTCATTGTTACAGAAACATTATAAGATGGGGGAGTGTTTGCCTGGGTACTCTGGCATCAAGCAGGGGGCAGGACATTCAATGCCTAAAAGTTGAGTTCCTGCTTCCATTCTCATTAAAGTAAGCTCTGAACCTGAACTATGCATTAATTCTCCTGTTCTCTCAGCTAGACCTGGATGAGGAACTTCAAATATAAATTATGTCCATTCATTTCACCTCGAGAACAGTCAAGGATTTGCATGTTACAAAGTACTCTCGGTCTGATCAACAGTTGAATTGTGAAATCAGAAGGAGCCTTAGAATCACAAGAGACGTATGGTGTCAGTCATTTCCAACTGCTTATCCAGTCATATTCCAACTACTCAAATCCCATCTTTAACACTGCTATCAGGCAAAAGAGAGAATCACGTAAAAAGCCTGATTAGATGATTAGAAAGCCTGCTTTCTCCTTTCAGTTGTGTGTATTAATGCCATTTGATAGAAGAAAGTACGGATACCTTCTAATTTAGCACAATATCATGCAAAAGATGCCCAATGCTTTGCTAATACAAAATTCAAGTTGCAAAGAAATAGCAGACCAGTTACATTCCTCAGGTTGTGTTATATTTTAAAATTTGCATTCCCTAAGGATTTGTATCAACGTTTATCTTTTTCTAGAGTATGAGATCAGAGTATAACTAAAGCCAGAACTTTCACCTGTTATCCAAATACTCCTCAGGACTCAAAACTTGCTCTTGATTGAGGGTAATTGCACTCTGTTCTAGTGTAAATTTAACTAGTTTAATTCTATACTGGCTGCTGTCTCCAAAGAATAGAATATGAGCAACTGCTCTAAAGCCATAGTAAGAATATAGTTAAAGATGATTTTTTTAGACTGAACCACCCAGAATTAGTGTAAAGCCTGATTTTTTTTTTCTTCAATATGGAAGTAACTTTGTGGTTTTTGATGATTATAAAGGCAATTATTGCTTATATGAAGATATCAAATGCTGGAAAAATCACTCCATTATTCCATTTCTAAAATAGAATCAACATTAAACAATCTGGTATACATCCTTCCAAATATTTAATTATTGCTTACTAACAAATTATGTCACTCCCTCCGTAGTTTATAATAAGGGCCTGTGAAAAACAGCCTATGGGCCCACTGCCTGTTTTCATAAATAAAAGTTATATTGGAATGCTGCCACACTCATTTGTTTACATATCATCTATGGCTGCTTTCACACCAGCACAGCAGAGAAGAGGAGTGGTGACAGAGACCATATGGCTTGCAAAGCCTAAAACATTTACTATCCAGTCCTTTACAGAAAAATGTATGCTGGCCCCTCCTATAGAACCTGTATTTTCTGTCAACATTATATCAGGAATATCCTTTATGATAATGTTATCTCATCTAGCTCGTTCTTTTAAAAAAAAGATGTATTATCAACCTGTATAGAATTTTAATAGTCTAACAAATACCCAACTGATCGACATTTAAAATTATTTTCATAGATCAAGTTTTTAAATTAAAGAAATGGAATCAATGAAGCATCTAAAAGTGGTGGGTGGCAGAAATGCACAAGCAACATGCTTTTAGAAAACTAGAAAACTAGAAAACCAGAGCTGGGGGAATCACAATGCTGGATTTCAAGTTGTACTACAAAGCTGTGGTCATCAAGACAGTGTGGTACTGGCACAAAAACAGACACATAGATCAATGGACCCGAAGAGAGAACCCAGAAATGGACCCTCAACTCTATGGTCAACTAATCTTCGACAAAGCAGGAAAGACAATCCACTGGAAAAAGGACAGTCTCTTCAACAAATGGTGCTGGGAAAATTGGACAGCCACATGGAGAAGAATGAAACTAGACCATTCTCTTACACCATGCACAGAAATAAACTCAAAATGGATGAAAGATCTAAATGTGAGACAAGAATCCATCAAAATCCTAGAGAAGAGCACAGGTAACACCCTTTTTGCACTTGGCCACAGCAACTTCTTGCAAGATACATTCATGAAGGCAAGGGAAACAAAAGCAAAAATGAATTATTGGGACTTCATCAAGATCAAAAGCTTCTGCACAGCAAAAGAAACAGTTAACTAAAAGACAACCTACAGAATGGGAGAAGATATGTGCAAATGATATATTAGATAAAGGGCTAGTATCCAAGATCTATAAAGAACTTATTAAACTCAACAGCAAAAAAACAAACAATCCAATCATGAAATGGGCAAAAGACATGAACAGAAATTTCACCAAAGAAGACATACACCTGGCCAACAAGCACATGAGAAAATGCTCCGCATCCCTTGCCATCAGGGAAATACAAATCAAAACCACAATGAGATACCACCTCACATCAGTGAGAATGAGGAAAATTAGCAAGACAGGAAACAACAAATGTTGGAGAGGATGTAGAGAAAGGGGAAGGAACCCTCTTGCACTGTTGGTGGGAATGTGAACTGGTGCAGCCACTCTGGAAAACTGTGTGGAGGTTCCTCAAAGAGTTAAAATAGATCTGCCCCACAACCCAGCAATTGCACTACTGGGGATTTACCCCAAGATACAGATGCAGTGAAAAGCTTAGACACCTGCACCCCGATGTTTATAGCAGCAATGTCCACAATAGCCAAACTGTGGAAGGAGCCTCGGTGTCCATCGAAAGATGAATGGATAAAGATGTGGTATATATATATACAATGGAATATTCCTCAGCCATTAGAAACAACGAATACCCACCATTTCCTTCAATGTGGATGGAACTGGAAGGTATTATGCTGAGTGAAGTAAGTCAATCAGAGAAAGATAATGATCATATGGTTTCACTCATAGGGGGGATATAAAAATAGTGAAAGGATTAAAGGGGAAATGAAAGAAAATGAGTGGGAAAAATCAGAGGGTGACAAAAGATGAGAGACTCCTAACTCTGGGAAACAAACAAGGGGTAGTGGTAGGGGAGGTGGGCGGGGTGATGGGGTGACTGGGTGATCGGCACTGAGAGGGGCACTTGATGGGATAAGCACTTGGTGTTATACTCTATGTTGGAAAATCGAATAAAAAATATACAGAAAAAAAGAGAAAAAGCATAGAGTTAATACATTTGATTTCCAGGTCTTTCTATTAAAAGTTTTCACAGTAAGAAAAAAAGAAAGAAAACTAGACAACTAATGAAAAATGTCTGTGGAGCCAGCGGCAAATGGGTTTCCCCTTCAGTTCTCAGGAATAGTATAATACTAATATTACTTAAAGTATTTAGAATATTCTTTCAGAAATCCTGGGAGCAGAGAAAGGGACTGCCAGGACACCATATATTATACCCCCTATGAAGGAAATGTGTTGCCAGGCAAAGTTTGAAACTTAGCCTTTCTGGAAGTTACAGATTTCGCATTACTTAAGTCTAAAGGAAGAACTTTTCTCTCTCATCCAGCACCATTTTAAAGCAGCAGCCCATCTGACCCCCATCTTTGAATTCTTATATAGTGGGTTCTCCATTTCTAATTTCCAAGATCTTTGCAAAGATACTTACTTCTATAAAAAAGGCTTCCTTTCCCCAATTCTCTTGCTTCAGTCCTGGGAGGCTAACCTGTAAGGAATCCATTTTGAGTGTCCTGGCCAGCAAAGACAACATCTGCTGTACACCCTGAGAAGGCTCAAGAACGAGGTAAATGCTAGGGATGTGATTCTGCAGCTACTGCAAGAAATTCAAGGTTTCACATGTAAGGAGAGAATCCTCCACCCTCCATCCTGCTGGCAGATGCTTGGTCTGCCTTTCTGGATTTAAAGGGTGAAATGTCTTCAGAAACCAACATGATATGTTACATTTGGTCTTCTCTCCATCCAGTGTTTCTATTTAAGAGCTAGATGTGTGAGGCTACCTTTTTATCTCTTGGGTTTTAGGTTAAATGTTATCCCTTCCAAGAAGTCTTCCTTGATCATCCAATACATATAGAGACCTCCTCTGACCCTTTTTTCTCTATCACAGCATCTGCCAGTTTTAGTTACAGCATCTATCACAGGTCCAATTCTAGATTTCCTCATTCAAGTGTTTATTCAACTACTCACTAGGCAATGAACTCCAGGAGAGTAAGAACCAAGCCTAGCTAGTTCCCTCTGACAACCCCCTCCCCCCATGATTTCTCCCTCCTGACATACAGTCAATAAGTAATACATAGTGCTACAGTAAGGAATGAGTAAATAGAATGTGGAATTTCTCCATATAGCCATTAAGTTCATGAACTGTGGAGACAGACTCACCACATATGAAAACTGTCACCTCTCATTATTACCCAGGACTTCAGCCAAAAGTAATTTAAGATCTCTGTGCCTCCCTGCCCTTATTCAGAAAAGGAAAAAGAAAGAACTTAGCTCATAGGATTCTTTGAAGATCAAATTAGTTAAGTCATAAAGCACAAAATATCTATGTCTGTTATTATTTTTATTATTAGGTTGTTTTCCAGTTTAGAAATGCAAGTAGAAAAAAGTCACTGTTACATTGTATATACTCAGAGTACTACAGTTTTTAGAAGCACTTTCATATATGTACACTATTTTTTAAAATATTTTATTTATTTATTCATGAGAGACAGAGAGAGAGAGAGAGAGAGAGAGAGAGAGGCAGGCAGAGGGAGAAGCAGGCTCCATGCAGGAAGCCTGATGCAGGACTCGATCCCAGGACTCCAGGATCATGCCCTGGGCCGAAGGCAGGCTCTAAACCACTGAGCCACCCAGGGATCCCCTGTACACTAATTTTATAAGTAAGAAATCCTTGTAAGTCTGGTAAGCTGAGGGCCATGCTAAGCATTCTGAGTGGAAACTAAAGGCCTCCACACTGGTGTGTCTAACTCAGGTAGGATGTGGCCAAGTTCAGTGCTACTTGACTCCCATCTAGTCTAATGTTTTGACATTCCATTCCCATGAGTCACTTTAAAAAGGTGAACCAAGGGGCACCTGGGTGGCTCAGTCAGTTAAGCATCTGACTCTTGGTTTCAGCTCAGGTCATCATCTCAGGGTCCTGGGATTAAGCCCTGTATTGGGTTCCCTGCTCAACAGGAACTCTGCTTGACATTCTCTCTCTCCCTCTCAAATCAATAAATAAAATCGTTTGAAAAAATTAAAAAGGGGGTGCCTGGGTGGCTCAGTCAATTAACCATCTGCCTTCAGCTCAGGTCATGATCTCAGGGTCCTGGGACAGCATCGGGTTCCCTACTCAGTGGGGAGTCTTCTTCTTCCTCTCCTGCCCTCCCCTACTCATGCTCTCTCTCTCTCAAACAGATAAATGAAATCTAAAGAAAATTAAAACTAAAATTAAAAAGTGAACAGAAAACACAAAGGCAAAACAAATATCCTGTCAACGGCCATTCTGAAGGCTCAGCTCAAAAATGTTAGTCAAATTCCAGACTGTCTTATTGAATTCTCCTCTTTAGGGAATATAAAAATTGATCGGTTCTTGGAAATTCAAAGTAAAGGGACAATGGTAACTTTCAGACGTTTTCTACCTGCTATCAGGGAGGAAATAACAAAAACAGCCCTAACTCACAGGTGGACTTTATTACATTTTCCTCCTGTTAAGCAAGAACAAAATAATCAATTTTTAATGGGCCTGAACATAGATGAGAAGTTGTTCGTCAAGTGTTTGGCATATGAATCAATAATTTTGGCAACATTCTCTTTGGGAGGCATCCCCACACCACTGGGACTGAAGAAAATTCATATTCAATGTCCATGATGGGCCAGGAACCATGCTAGGAGCTTTTTATACAATCTCTTGAACCTTAGAATAGTCAGTAGGGAGAGATTATTATCTCTCCACTTTCAAGATTGAGAAAGCAAAGATTCAGAGAGAAGGACTGACTTATCCCAGGTCTCCAAGCACATAACAGGCAGAGCCAGGATCTGAGCCCAGTCTTGTCTGGCTCCAAACCTCCTTATTCCTTCCACCATACAGAGCTCTTCTTGCTTCATTTCTCAATGTGCCTTGGGGGATCATAATCTGAACTGAGAATTGACAAACCTGAGCCTCCTTTCTACTCCCCAGTACTCCATCTGACCCTACTTCCCACCCACCCCAGAGGGGCTGCCCACCTGCTTTCACAGTTTACAAGGAGGGCGGGAAAGGAAATGACTCATGAGCTAATTTCTGCAAAGCAGATGGAACCTCTTGGAGGGAAAAGTTCTGTGCAGGGGCCAAGGAATAAATGGTGCGACCTAAGGATCAGATGGTACATAAGCTGAAAATTCCATGAAAATCAACCTAGGAAAATCATCAGTGAGAGTTTATTGAGCTTTCAGTGTATAATAGCTCAATATCCATCTCAGCATAACAGAGGCAACAAAGAAAAAAACATAAAAAATGTGTGTTTATATATATAAACAATAATATTTTTAAATAATGTCAAATACTGTAAAATCATTTGTTAAATGTAATGCATTTATACATACTGAACATGACAGAGTTCCAATTAAACTGGCAAAGTCGGGTCTAGATCCCTTCTATCTCTTTATTTCATTCAAGTTAGATTTGATAGGGTCCTGGGAGAATTAAAGGGATTGGTCAAGAGGGAAGGGGAAGGGACTGGGATTCCAGAAAGGAAGACTTGGAAAAATAGCAGGGCAGAGGATGAGCAAAAGGAGGCCCCTTACATGGGTCAAATGGCTCATTAGGAGGATTCTAGGAAGTAAGACAGCAATGGTAGCTAAAAGGTCAGGTTGTGGCCAGACTGTGGATGAACCCTGTCTATCCAGCTAAGCTTTTGGAGTGCATTCTGGGTTACAGAGAGGGGATTAATATAATATCCTGCTACTATCATTTCTTGAGTGTGACCTCTGCACTGAACATTGTACTAGGGGCCTGGTACTTTTAATGCCTGCACCACTCTGCATGGTATCTGTGACTATTTTATGTTTAAGTTGAGAAAATTGAAACTCAAAGAGTTTCAGAAGTCAGACCCAAGTTACCCAGCTAATCAGGAGCAGAATGGAAGATTTAAGCACAGGTCTGCCAACTCCAAAGTCTACACACTTGTCATAACATCTTACTTCCTGAACCTTCACAACTGCACTGGAGTAAACCTGATCTAGTATTTGTGTGAAGGATCTAGAGTAAGAGATGGGAAGTTGGAAGACACACAATAGGATTAAAAATGAGACCACTGACTCTTGTCCTGGTAAAACAAAACAAAACAAAACAAAAATCAAACAAGAAAATGTAACCCAGGGGTTGGGGTGGTGTGGATCAGATAAAAGAACTGTTTAGTACATGAAGAGATAAGACTATCTACTATTTTTATTTAATCTTCACAATAACTCTTGGAGGTAGAAACTATTATGATTATGATCCCTATTACAGATGAGGAAATCAAAGCTTAGATCAGTTTAGTTGCCAAAGGCTACACAAATCTTAAGAAACTGCACCCAGAGACAATCAACTAATCTGTCTGCAGAGGAGGAAGTGGGGGAGGCAGGGAAAATCCTGCAAGCAAGGATCTATAGGGCCTGGAGACTGGTTGGGAGTAGGCAAATAAAAGCAATGAGCAACTCAAAGTTTATGCTATGCTCTGAAGCTCAGGAGACCAGTAGTGTGCTACCTTCAAAACAAAACAACAAAACAAAGCAAAACAAAACAAAACAAAGCAGGAAGCCCTTAGTTGGACAGAGACCATGTCCCAAAATGTTCATAGCTGTTTTAAAACACAAGTGTTTTACCAATGCTGCATAAAATACTACAGAGACAGCAAGAAGGAAAAATGAACAAAGGCTATTAGATGTGGATAGGTCACTGGTGACCCTTAAGAGAACAATTTCAGCAGATAGAGGAAGGAAGGATGAGGTTTGTAGTGGTTTAGGAGGTAAATGAATAAGTGGTGAGTAAGACATTTGGGACTGGGAAGAAGGGCCTCTCTCACTCCATAGACAAAGTAGAGAAAGAAAGTAAGCATAGCTTCAAGACCCAGAGACAGAGTCAAGGAAAGTTTGTTTCTTTCTAAGGATAAGAGAACCTCAAGTACAGTTTTAGGTAGTTTTTATTATGGTAATGTTTGCTGTTTGTCTTCCTACTGCCAAGAGGCTATAAACTCCATTCACTGGGGAGAAATACGGAGCAGCAGAGACTAGGAGTGCCAGCAAGAGAGGAATCAGCGTCTCCTTTCTATAGATGTGGAAACTAAGACACAGCAAGGGACCTGCCTAAAACCACTGTGTGCATGCGATGCACCTGACCAGGAAGCTCTCAGTTTGCACCTGTACTTCTTCCCTAGACACAGATGTTTTGGCCCTGGAAAGTCAGGGCACAGTTTCCTCTGGAATGGAAAAGAAGGAGTGAATGCCTCAAGGTAAGGGATGCTGTGAGGATGGAAGGAGAAGGTGAGCACAGAGAAGAAGGGGAAGCAAAAATAACAAAGGGTGTTGAGCAAATAAAATCAAGTGTGGACTCCTGCTCGGGAAGCAGATTCACTAAATACAAAGCTTCCAGGGTCTGTTCCATTGTAAGTTCCATATGTGTATGTCCAGAGAGTGCAGAGGTGGCCGCTTCAGCTGGCTTTTACTGGCTGCCTCTTACCCCTTGTAAAATGCTGAAATCACCGAGAAACATTCATACTTAAAACTGAAAGGATAAAAGGGTTAAGGGGGCAGTGATGAACTTTTATTAGGTTGTGTCTGACTTTATAGTCTCACATCACTTATTCAATGGTAAATATCTAGGAGCATGTATGTATTCCTTTGTACTCTTCCTCTCTCCTCACATCACCATCCCTGAGCTGGACATTTATATGCCCCCAACCAAGCATTAAATGCCATCAGCCTTTGCTTCGAGGCAAAGATCTTTCTTCCGTACATGTGTTATATATGATGCCATAAGGCAGAAAGTTTGTGAAAATGAGCTTTGGGAGTGGAATGTCTTAAAACCATCCCTCTGAATGCCCACAATGGCAGAGAGTAGACTTCATCCAATATTTATTAAATAAGTGGAATTAAACATCGATGATCCAATAAAGCCCATATAGCTGAGAAAGAAATGAACTTACTCTGTGTCTCCTTTATTTCTCCCACTCTGTATATCACTTTTTTCTTGCAGTTTTCCTTTTCCCTTCTAGGAAAGGAAAGTGGAAATAAGGCCCTTTTAATGAGGCTATTATTGACTTTACCATAGGAAATTTAATTATGGGATTAGAACTTCTCTTAGATGTTTCTTTCCTTCGTACTTGTTTCCTTTTGCTATTTTTTAAATTTCTCATTTATGAAACTCAGGTGTGTCCCACATTTTATGAGATGCTAAGGATATGCATTAGGGTGATGGGGATGTCACCCTGACCTCATGCACAAACCAACAAGGGAGACAGTTTTAGATAAACAGCAACAGGAAAGCCTGAGAGCTCCCGCAGAGCCCAGGTAGAAGCTGTGGAGATCCAGGTGGCAACATAGCCCAGAGGTAAAACAAAGGGCCTTGACACTGTAAGCAGGGGCATTGGGCAGGTAACAACCTCCTAAAGACCTGGATTCAGCCTCTGTAAAAATAAGGATAGTGCCCACCTCACCAGGCTGTTGTGAGCACTACCTAAGATAATGCCTATAAAGTGCTCTCCGCACAGGGAGTGTATTCAGTCAATGTGTGTGAAGGAGTCCCCTGCCAGGAGGTCCGGAGAGGGTGTGTGGAGGTGCTGCTTGAACAGAGTCTTACAGAATAATTGCAGAATCACTGGCTAAATCGGATTGAGGGGAGAGGCTGTAGGAAAGTTTGCTCCAGAACAGGTAAATATGTGGGCCAAGGTTGGAGGGGAGGAAGAGTCTGGGAGAAGGCTCCTAGGTGAGTGAAACTGGATCAGAAGCCTGCACAAGGACAGCGCTGTGAGGGGCTGAGAGCCCAGTGTGCATGTGATGTTGGAGGTTTTCCTGCGGTTAATGAGAAGCCATTGAAGGGTGTCTGTGCTAACGGCCCAGGAATTATAACAGGACGCCTCAAGGAAGGACGCCACCACTGACAATCCTCTTCCCCGCTGTGTCCAAGGCCTGTGGCTCTCAGGTTATTTCTTGCCTTACACAGTACTCCTAACAAGCCAACCATGGTCTGAACACATTACAGTCATTCAATCTTTAATGCCACGGACCAGCTGCTGCTCAAATTATTTCTCTCTCTGAAAGAGGGATTTATGCCCAGAGGTCTTTACTTTTTCTTTCTTTTTTTTTCTTTAACAAAGATGGGGCCAAATACAGCAGGTGATATCTAAACACAGGAGTGGGTAAAGAATAAAAAGGTGACTTGATTGACTCTATTTAGTAGAGAGTGTAAAATCAACCAATCCAAGAGTATGTAGGAGCACTCCCCATGCCTTAGGGACTTGGCTAGGCTCAGTTAGGGGACAGGGGACATGGTCCTGCCTCCCGCCGGGGAGGCAAGATGAAAAGTGGGGAGCAATGAACTACACAGGATTCAAAGCCACCCTGACAACAAAATCAGAGTCATTTCTCAGGTTTCAAGAACTGACTGTTAGGGGGAAGGAGATTTCTCAGGGGCAGGACATACCTAGAAACCATTGTGAAGATGGTAATTTGAGCTTTGGGGAAAGAAAAAATTCAATGACTGAAGGGGATATATTCTCACTCTGATTTCTAGACTTAGCGATTTCACTGTTCATAGGCAAACCATATAAGGCAGGTTACAGCTGACTCAGATGTATAAATTTCTTATTTTGCCAAAGAAAGAACATTTTGTTAAACATATGAAAACTTATCCTCTACCACCACCATAATTTCAAAAAGCCATGACTATTCTAACAAGCACAATGAAAGGAAAACCAGCCCCAAATAAAAGTCACCTAGTAACTGCCTGTGGTTGTGTAATGGATGACCAGAATTTAGTGGCTTAAATCAACATGTATTTGCTATCTCACAGTTCTGGAGCTTAGAAATCCAGGCACAGAATTGGGTTCACTTTCTGGGGTCTCACAAGGCTGAAACCAAGCTGGGATGCATCCCTTTCTGTGACTCATAATTTTCAACTCAGGTGGTTGTGAAGGAAGTCAGCACTTGGTAACTATAGAACCAAAGCTCCTGTTTTCTTGTGAGCTGACTGCTGGGGGACTACTCTCAGGTCCTGAAAGCTAGGAGGTCCATTCTTTGCTATGTGGAGGTGTTGCCTCATCTCACACTTCCAATCTCTCCCGGCCTCAGTCTCTGACCTCCATACTTCAACTTAAAGGGCTCATGAGATTGGGTCAGTTCCACCTAGTTTTCTAAAATGTTTCATCAAAATGTCCCTTTTGATGAACTCAGAGCCAAATGATTAGTAACCTGCATTACATCTGCAAAATCCCTTAGGTTATGTAAAATAATATAACATGATCATAGAGGTGATAGCTCATCACATATCATAAGTTCTTTCCTCAGTGAAACAGAGAAAATTATACAAGGCATGTAGCCAGGGTGAAGATCTTGGGGACATCTTGGATTTCTACCAGCATGCATTTCTTTCCAAAAAGGAAGTGGCACATTTATATCAAGATATTAGAAAGGCGAGCCTTAAAAATTCTTCAATACATAAAAATCATCACATTTTTGCATAAATCCATTTTTACATATGTAAAAGAAAAATATATGAAATCTACCACTGCCTTCAGAGAGAGGGTACAGATGGAAAAGTCCTTTGAGGTGGAAGCCAGGATCATCGAGCTGCTGTACGTGATACACGGAGTGGCAGGGAGGGGGAATTTGAGATGAAAGAGGTGAATGCAGGAGGGAGGAAATTTAGAAGAGAGATCTTGGGTGTGCCAGGGGAGAAGGGCAGGGGAGAGGGGTTGTCCCCAGTGTGATTTCAAGGGGGATGATCTGACTTAGGAGGGAAGCCAGAGCTGATGCAAACATCAAGGTCCGGGCTACAGGAGATGCTCCTCACTCAGCTCCCCTATAAAATCTTTAGTAGAATTTGAATTCCTCTCTAATGCTCTCTGCGTGACTGGAATTTCCCTGAAAAATGCAAAGAAGTGCTAAGTTCTGCATCAAGGATGGATGGTAAGTGAAAAACAGAGAGCACACATGAAGACAGTGACACTGCACATGCACACAGGCACATGCACAGGGAAGCTGAAGGGAATGGAAACAGCATTCTTAATATGATCTGGGCTCAGTTTTGAATATTTTGGGAAAAAGAAAGATGACAGACCACCTTAAGCCATTCTCCTCTAGGTGCTTCTCCATCCTCTCCCCAAAGATTGGTAAGAAAAAACATCCTTAGATCAGAAGTTGAAGTGCAAGGACTACAGATGAAAGACTAGAGCTCAATCCCCACGAAGCAGTAAGGAATTCAGCTGGGAGCAACACACTTGAGGATCACTGCTCTAGATACAGACACAAAGACACAGGATCAAGAAAGTCAAATCTAAGTTTTTGCAGCCAAGTGAACATCTGACAAAAGGCTTTGCAACCCCCACCGCCTTACTCTATCATGATGCATTTCCCTACCACTAGCTCCAAAGGGAGGTTATTACCATCATTTCAGTGAGTCAGAAGATAGGGGAAATTGTGGAGGTTAAATGACCTGCCTGGGGCTGCCGCACAATATGGAGCAAAGTTGAGATTAGAACTCCCCAGTGTCTATGCCCCAGGCCTTTGCTGAATCTTCACAGAGTTCGAGTTCTCTAAAATCAGCAGTTTTTCCTCTGGGGCATGGCAATAGGATTATGGAAAATTGTACCAGGATAGAGGAACTGTGATTCAGAGGGACACGTTTGAGGCCACCTGACCCCAGGCTTGAAATCCTGTCTCAATTTCTTATTCTGGAGACTGAAGTGCAGGGCTGTGGCTTTTCTTCACCGAGGACAATGGACTGAAGAAGGAACAGGGGGAAATATGGCGAGGAGCTTATTTCCTCAAATAGTTAAACAGACAATTACCATATAATCCAGTAGTTCCACATCTAGGGATATACTCAAAAGAATGTATTGCAGGAGCCAGAACAGTTATTTGTATACAAATGTTCACGGTAACATTATGTACAATAGCCAACAATGGTGATGGCTCAAGTGTCCACTGGTGGATGAACAAAATGTGGAATGTGCACACAGTGGAATATTATTCAGCCTTAAAAAGGAAGGAAATCCAGACCCATGGTATAACATAGATGAACCTGAAGGCATTAGGCTGAATGAAACAAGCCAATCACAAAAGGGCAAATATTGCATTATCTTACTTTATATGAGGTTCCTAGAGTAGTCAAATTTATGGAGACAAGAAACAGAATGGTGGTTGTCAGGGGCTGGGAGGGGGAGAAATAGGGAGTTATCATTTAATGGGAATAGAGTTTCAGTTTGGAATGATGGAAAAACTCTGGAGATGGGTAGTGATGATGGTTACACAACACTAGAAATCAACTTAATGCCACTGAATTATACAGTTGCAAATAATGAACCAACCCTGGCCCACTCTTTTTTTTTTATTTTTAAAAAAGATTTTATTTTTTTATTCATGAGAGACGTAGAGAGAGGCAAAGACATAGGCAGAGGGAGAAGCAGGCTCCCTGCAGTGAGCCTGATGCGGGACTCAATTCCCAAGACCCCAGAATCGCGACCTGAGCTGAAGGCAGATGCTCAACCACTGAGCCCCCCAGGTGTCCCAACCCTGGCCCACGCTTGTGGACTGACATCACCTGTGGCTTCCTCTGTCACAGTACCTTGCTTTACAAGAATTTAATCACTGTCCCTTAGCTCAATTTGTAGCTTGCCTTCTCTAGCCTAGGCAGCTCTCTGTAGCTGGATTAATAAGGGCTTGGCCCAGCTTCCTTGCCTTTCAGTCTAACTGGCAAATAAGAGAAAAAGATCTGATAGACTCTACAAACTAGGACATCTGAACTAAAAAGAACTTATTGCAATAGTGTACAATAGAGCACTGTAATATTCAAGAATTTCAAAGATATCCAGTGGATTCCAGTTCTATCTGGTCATCTGCATCAGCTGGAGAGCTTATTAAAATACTCTCTGGTATCACCATTCTGATATCTGATTTAGTAGGTCTAGGATGGGCCCTGGGAATCTGAATGTTTGTTTGGTTAAACTGCTATGCAAACAGATTTGGAAACCTCTGCTCTAATTACTTCATGGGGATGTCTTGCTTCCTAAAAGAGAAGCTCCATGAGGGCAAGAAATATGTCTTATATGTTTTGTGCATCACCCAAAAGGTCAAGGTGGAAGTTGAGTGATTAATAAGATCCCTGGTAAGCATAACAGAGCACAGAGCACTGGGCTATCCTACAGCCACTGCTACCCTTCCAGTATCTTTAAACCTAAAGACCGAGATACAGCTCTTCATTATAACACATTAAAATACATAAATACAAATATACATAAAGATACTGCCTTTTGGAGCAATATCAGCAAGACTTGATTATTCCTCTAGGTCCACATCTGTTCTTTCAAATACTTGGAACTCAGCAGACTTATGAATAACACATTTCAAATCACCGGAGAGTCCAAGAGGCAAAAAGCTGCACGTTGTCAGGGCCAAGCAATGTGTGTTTAAACCAGAACAGCTGCAGATACAAAGCACCAGCATTGCTTTAAACAATAATAATGTCAATGATCTGAGTTATAAACAGGTTCTTTTCCAGGCAGTATAGAGTTGTGATCAACTCTGCCTAATAACTAGGAGGAGTAGCTGTTTTGTTTTTTTTATATACTCCACCCCAAAAGTGTGTCATTATTTTGGAATGAGGCCTAAATTCCACCAGCAGCAACATGTTATTTGTGCTTCAGATAGTTCTCTGCCTATATGCCCTTTTTAGAATGTGGGTGCTTGAATTTATAATTCATTGACACTTGAGTATGAACCAGGTCAGCATATCCTAAAGTTAGCCAGAACTCCAGATTTAAGAAGACCTTCAGTTGTATAGTTTTGGGAATTAGTGAAAACAATATCTTTTCTTCAAGAGTCAAAAATAACCCTTTACAGTGTTTCTCAAAGGGCAGTCACTGGACCAAACAAACATTGGCATCACGTGCCAATAACAAGTCTTTGTTAGCAATGCAAATTTTCAGGCCCATCCCGGGTCTACTGATTCAGAAACTCTGGAGGTAGAGTCAGTGATCTGTGTTTTAATGGTCTTTTAGGTGAGTCTGATGCTCACAGAAGTCTGAGAACCACTGTATTACCACATTAATGGTACAAGAACATCTACAGTAATGAAACCTGCTTATTGAGAGCAGCATTACTCAAACATATTTGCCTCCACACCTCCTTTTAATGTAACAGCTGTCAATTTCCAAGGATTTTGTGGTTGATGAGATACACATTAGAAATCACAAATCACTATGTAAGATTATAGAAAAGTTAAATATATTCATGGCATAATTGGCAATGTAGAATGTGAAGAGCAAATATTTATTGCATTACACTATATACCAGACCCCAGGAATACTGTGGGTGATCTGACACACATGATCCCTTCATCCCCAGGATATATGGTCTAGTGGTAAAGACAGACAAGCAGTGAACATATGGAAATACTATGTATGAAGTCCACACAGGGTGGGAAGATGTAAGGGCACACTAAGAGGGACAATGAACAATTCACCCAAGGTCATTAAATTTGCTTTGTAAGCCATTCTCATCATTCTCTTGTCCATACTGCCTAGACCATGGTGACTAAAGTACCTGGTACAGCATATATAATCAGACTACTTCACTTCAGATGTACTTATAGCAAGTCCCACATACAAGGGCTTTAGAATCATCATGGTTATCAATAAGGCTGATGCTATGGTCTGGATATGTGTATCCCTGCCCAAATTCTTATGTTGAAATGCTAATGCTGAAAAAGTGATGGTTTTAGTACATGGAGCTTCTGGGAGGTGCTATTCATGAATAAATTTGTATCCTGTAAGAGTCCACAGAGATGGTTAGCTTCTTCTTCCATGTGAGGAAACAGCCCAACATTGCCAGTCTATAACCAAAAATCTTTCACCAGACACCAAATCGGTCAGCACCATAATCCTGAACATCCCAGCCTTCAGAACTACGACAAATAAACTTCTAATGTTTATAAACCTCCCAGTCTCTGGTATTTTGTCCAAATACGGTAGCCCAAATAGACTACCGTAGCTGGCCAGCAAAGCTACAGCACACAGGCTCACAGACCGATATGTCTTCTCTTAGGCTGCTGTTACTCACTGGATTTTCTGAACCTCCAAAATCAGGTCTCTGGTTTGATGGGCCTGCTGCTTCAAATATAGTTGAGCTTTGGGGAACTGGTGAAAAATAATATTGTTCCTAAAAAGACAACAAAAGCCTAGACAACAGAAGCATTCAGCAGTGCTCTCACTGGAGGCAAAGAATTTTATCTGTGGTGTTCAATAACACATACCCAGACTCCAGAACAGGGAATGGCACGCAGTAGGCACCCATGAAATACTTGCCTTTTATGGTTCAGCAAATCCTCTGTGTCAACCTTGCTCTGACTTATATGTTAGTAGGAGTAGGCTAATTGTTAAAATAGTGTGAAAATTTATAAAAGCTCAATACAATATAGAGGAGACAACCAATAGAACTTTCTACAGAAGTGGAAATGTTCTCTATGTGTTGACTGATATGACAGTCACTAGCCACATGTAGCTATCAAACACCTGAAATGTGGCTAGGGTGATTGAGGAATTGGAGTTTTAATTATAATTAATTTAATTAATTTAGACAGTCTTACAGGGTTAGTGTAAAGACAACACACGGAAAGAGGTATATGACGCAGACTTACAAGACTCTGCTATCCTCAGCATAGAATACTAGAAGTGGATAAAAACTAATTGATTATCTCATTCAGTTGTCAATCAGATATTCATGCTAGAATATTCCACGTGACAGCTCTTCTAGTTCTAAACAGGTAGGTTTCCGAAGTACCTGCAGGGAGGTCTTTCACTCCAGCCCTCTATTTCTCTTTTCCTTCAAGTTCAATATAACTGCATGTTCTCTCAGAGCCTGTTGGGATGGCAGTACTATCAGACGAACATTCACAGGTGAATGAGAATACCAGGGATCCTGTAACTTGATCCTGGAACAGGGCTGCATAATAAATCAAGGACTTTAATGCTTAAGCAGAAGGAATGACCCAAGAGGGGAACTTCATGTTGGGCCATGGGGAGATATTTATCTAACCAGTAGGACTAGCTCTTAAGTTTCCTGGAATGCTTGTAAAAAGGGGCTAAAAAGGTTTGAATGTTGGCTCAAAACTAGAAGGGCATTATGATAATAAATCCTTCCTGGGCCAGCCTCCCGATAGATTCCAAACCATTTCTCAACAGACAGGATGAAAAGAGAGCAACAGATCTCTGCGCCCAGAAACTCATCAAAGGTACTCCTGCCCTTGGTTAGGAGAGCGCAGAAATCACTTCACCCTGCTCTACTGGAACTTAGCATTTAAAGTGTCAATCACTTTCCTGGCAATAATGTATGCACTACTTTTGGGGAAGGTTCTATATTGCTGTTGGGTCTGGGTCTTGTTTGTGTAGACTCTAAGCTGCTAGTGAAGGCAGGGACCTCATTTACTGTGTGAATCACCCAGCTGCCTAGTTCTATGGCTGGTAAGCCATTGTACACAGAGACCTTCTACGTGGTCAGTTTGGTCAACAGGGTCCATTACGCTTTTCTAGGCACTGTGAGATTCCATCCTGGATCAGTGTAGGCAAATCACTTTCCCTTTCTAAATTTGGCTTTATCTTCTAAAATAGAGTTCAGCAAACTAACTACCAGCAGTAGGCCAAATCATGTTTCTGCTCTGTTTTTGTACAGCTTATGAGCTAAGGATGATTTTTATACCTTTAAAGATTTATAAAAATGAGAAGAGGGATGCCTGGGTGGCTCAAAGGTTGAGTGTCTGCCTTTGGCTCAAGGAATGATCCTGGAAATCCCGGGATCGAGTGGCACATCAGGCTCCCTACATGAAACCTGCTTCTCCCTCTGCCTATGTCTCTGCCTCTCTCTCTCAGTGTCTCTTACGAATAAATAAATAAAATATTAAAACAAAACAACAACAACAAAAAAAAAAAACAAGAAGATGCAACTGATACCACGTGTGGGCCTCAGAGTCTCAAAGTGTTACTATCTAGCTTTTTAGAGAAAAAGTCTGCCAACTTCTGCACTAAAATGAAGACAATAAACTAGAAAAAAAATATTTTTCTTCTTTTTCAAATTTGTTTTTTAACCCCCCACCATCTAAAGAAAACAATCTCTCTAAAGAATTGACAGGGAATGGAAACAGTGAGTGTATAACCCAAGGACAAGCCACTGAGGTTGGTGCAAGGGTGAGAATTTGACCAATAACTCTCCTTCCTTTAAGGAAAACCCCTGAAGCTCCTGTAGTACAGTTTGAAAGCCTCAGGCAAGGGTGATGCTTGAAATCCTGTTTTGGCCATACTATGTTTCGGGGAGTCAGTAGAGTTAGAAGTTGTGCTTATGCTTCTGATTCAGGCTGAGCCCTGGATTTATCTCTTATGACCTGTGGGCACTGGTAAGTTATTTAGTCTTTCCAAACCTCAATTATCTTAAGCAGGAGTCACAATAGTAACTTAACTCTATAAAGGCTGTGAAAGTTCCATGAAATGTTGCATAGACAGCGTTTAGCAGAAGGCCTGGCAACATGCTAATACAGCAATAGAAACCATCATTGTTATTGTGATAATCTACCCTTATCTCTCACACATGTCTGCCTCTTGAAACAGCCTCAGCAGTACCATCCAGAGGTCAGAAAGACCTACGTGGTAAAGTACCCTATACCACGCTCTACTCCAGGGAACACTCAATGCATATTAACCAATCAATACTGTTGGCAAAAGGCTCAGCATCCCACAGTTGAGAAGCCCAACAAGGCCATGAAATATTTTCCCTGAGTGTCTCTTTATTGCCTGGCTTACCTAAGCCCAAAACCCTCCAGGTACCCTCCACGCTGCAGTAATAACAATGCACACAAAACTACATATATAAATAAAATATTTTGCCGCTAATGAGAGGCGACCCAGCAGTTTTCTCGTCACCTCAGTGACAAGTTTATGTGCTCTAAAATTGCAGTCGAAATATTTTTGCTATTTTCATGATTTTCTTGGCTTCCCTCCCAAAGAATTAATCATTTCTACAGCACTGGTGATAGGCTGAGAACTCGGAGACAAGACTGAATGACATGACAGTGCATTCTCTTCGCCCACATCCGATCTCTCTCTGTGCATGAAATTAAATCATTCCGGGGAAAATGGCTTGCTGTGGTAGGGAAGGTATGGAAGCATAACTCCTCCAGGGCTCTGGCTTTGTGGCAAGTGTTCAGTGGGCCAGGCAGGTTGATTTCTGTTCTTGTGAGATTCTCAAATTCTAGGTGAAGCAATAGGAACGCACTCAACACTCAAGGTCCTGTGACTTTGCCTAAATTAAACGCATGGCATCATGGTGTCCTTGGGGTGGCTGGAAATGGCTGCTCTGGTGGGCCAACTAATTTATGACTGAAAGGAAAAACTCCTGAGATCAAGTTTTGAATAAAAAAAAAAATTCCACCTGAGGAGACTCCACAGATCATCCTCGTTCACCTCCTCATTTTGGGAGCAAGAAAGCTATAAACCCACAGGCTTTGGAAACAGATGCCCATGTATTTGCAACTCTGCTCCTTGTTACCAAGTCACCAAACCCTTCTATGATCCAGTTCTTCTCTGCAAATGTTAATGTGGGTGAAGAGAATGCACCTTCTTCACTGGGTTAGTAATGGGATTGGAGATACAGGGTAGCACAGAACTTGATACATATGTACCAAAGATGGAATATGTATGTATGTATGGCCAGACCATACATACAAACATGACTTTGACCCACATTTGCAGCAACTTGCCCAGAAGACCAACCCCTTGACTACAATAAACTCAGGAAGCCAATCTGCTCTCTTGAGTGACAATACAGGAGGCTAAACAGTAATTTCTTTGACCATTAGCCCCAAATGATCTGAACTTCATTAATGACTGACAGCTTCCCTGATTTTGTTCCTGCTTCCAACTTAGAGTGAATCAGGGAAAATCAAATATACACTTTTCTAACCAATTGCAGAGACACCCCACTTCTAGTTAGTCCAGCAACTTCCCCATGCCAACAGCCTGCCATCAGTGCCCACCTGAAGATTTCCTACTCCTCTCTCTCTCTGCCTTTGAGTCTCCCTAACACAAGTCTCTGATCCCTTTTCTGCTGCCAGCTCTGAATAAACACGCCTTGCTTGCTCCCACTTAATTGGTCTTCCTGTACTTCTACAATGCACACACATACCTACCCCATACAATATCTGCACAACCACACATTATCATATGGTGAACAGAGAAAAGACACATTTCTTGAAAGCCCATATTGTGCTTTTCAATCTGCTGATATACCCAATTAACAAAGGAAGTAATCACCACAGTATGATTACTCAAGCTTGTTCTATCCAACAGGAATGCTAAAAAGGCTCTAAGTATGTATAACATTTAATCTTCTAAGAGCTTACCCAACTGTTCCCCTATTTGTTCACTGACTTTATGAATGGAGCAGAGACAGAGGCAACTTCTCCATTAAGAACAGTAGGCATCAAGCCCAGGGCCCATAATACTTTTGAGGCACACAAAAATGGTTTCATTTCTTATAAAATGAACTTTTAGGTGGAAGAAAATAATTTATACATACTATTAGTATCCTGGACTTTATACCAATAGAGGTGTAAAACCTAATTTTAATGCATTTTTGTGCAGGAAGGGACCCACCAAAACAAAAGTGCCTAGAGACTTCAAAAGTCATAGTGTGGCCCTGGTGAGAAAAAATATTTCCTCTTTTTGTGGATGGATAAAAAAATGGTCAGCCAACACTTATTTCTTTCAGGATCACCATACACCCCATAATCTCTCTTCTCTATTTTGATAATTCTGAGATTGGTCTTCCATTTATTTTTTGGTGACTGATCCTTTGAATTCATCCTTTCTGCAGCTGTCAAAATTAACATGTTCAACATACAGAAGAGATTACGCAACTTGCAGAAAAAAAAATTAAAAATTTTGTTGGTACTCCACTTTTAGGGTAAAAATCTGATTCTAATTTATAATCCTGTTTTAACCCACTAGCACTGACCCCTAGAGGTTCCCCATCCTTGACTCAGGCATGACTCTGTCACACCTGCCAGCTGTTCCTCCACCTACTGAGAGCCAGTGCATTCTCTCACATCCTGCTTCACCTATCACATTCTAAATGGATGCCTCTCAGGTGTCCCATATGACACTGGTCTTATTTTTCTTACCCTCAAAGCACCATTAGACCAGAAGTAATTGTAATTAGATATATGGCTGTCTTAGAATATGGCCTTGTTGAGGGCGGGAATCTGATCTTATCCATACCATTTTTGATGCCAAGAACTGACATTCCTAAATGCAAAACTCACCAGCAGCAAAGTTGGTATTAGAAGCTAAGTCACCAGGTCCCTGGGTTTGCCTCCTTTCAGTTCATCATACAGTGTCTTGACACCAACCCACCAGATTAAGAAGGGACAGATTGATGCTCTGGATGTCAGGCACTTAAGTACAACAGTGATGTACTAATAAATATTTAAAAACAGGCCTACCAAGAAAAAACACAAGACAAAAATACAAACAAAAAAACACAAAAAAACCCACAACTCCTCTGATTTATAGCGTCTGCCAATTTCCATGGTGTAAATAGTCCCATCATGGCCAATTTTAAGTTATCAGCTATCAACATGACTTCACTGAACACAGAGCTGGGAAGAGTTGTGCATAGGGCCATACCATTATGTAATATTTCCACTTTGTAGATGCCACAGTCTGAACAACCACAAAATCTAGTAAAAATGAGTAAGAAGCAATGATTTTTTGAGTCCCTGTTATCTTTATTTCAATTAATTTAACTGTACACTTATAGATAATTTTATTTTAATAATGGGTTCATAACTGACTCAGCTGGCAAAATTTTTGAAAATTTAACAACTGGCTTACATGAACCAGTACAGACATGCTGTCTCCTCTGCACCACAGACAGCATGGAATTTGTTTGGATGTAGCCAACAGGAGTGCTATGAAGACAAACAACCCTAACATTTGTGGGTTTAGATCAATAACAGAGTAAAAGGCACCACTTAGATTCATTTTGTTTGTTTAAATAAGTTTTCCCTGTCCCTTTGCTGTGCTTTCCTACAACATGCTGTGTGTTATCCTATGTGTTCTGTGCCTACCTGTCTCAGCAAACCACAGGCTCTGCAGAGTGGAAGACTCTATTCCTCATCACTGTATTTCTGGTGTCAGGACCTCAGTAAACGTTTGTTGAATGTGTTGATGGAGTAAATATGTGGCCATATTATTGCCACTCGATGATTTATACTGACATGATAGGGGTAATGCTGTAAGCCCTATGTCAAGTGACATGGGGTTTGAAACAGAAACCATAAAAGGATACGTCTTTACTCACTGTGACCTAATACTGCTCACATTTGAGAAATCCCCAAGATAACACTCAGTATATGCGTGCTAAAGTGCCAAGGCTAAAAATAGGAGTTATCTGCTACACTTTCTTGATCAGTTTATACAAAGCACTAGATATTAACTATGAATTAAAAGGCAGAAGAGCAAATAATAACAAGCAAACTAAAGCAATACTGCACAAAACACTCATTTTGTCCACGATTTGAGAAAGAAGTGTCATTAAAGAACACGTAAGACTTTGATTTTTTTTAAAGATTTTTTTTTTTTTCCTTTTGAGAGAGGGAGAGTGTATGAGCATAGAGACAGAGGGAGAAGCAGGCTCCCCACTGAAAAGAGAGCCCAATGTGGGGCTCTATCCCAGGACCCTGAGATCATGACCTGAGCCAAAGGCAGAGGCTCAACTGACTGAACCACCCAAGTGCCCCAAGACTTAGATTTTCACAAATGTTCTGCCCTGCACAATTTCAAAAAAATTGTAATAGTAACATATTGTGTGTGTGTGTGTGTGTGTGTGTGTATTTATATAACTATTGTGTGCCAGGAACTATGAATACATTTAGTCATATAACAACCCTCTAATGTATGCACTGTTATTATCATAACAAAACTGAGACACTAGGAATTTAAATAACTTGCCCAAGGTCACATAGTTAGAAAGTAATGGCAGTCTGGCTCCAGAGTTTCTGCTCTTAATCATGATGCTATACTACAGTGGACAAAATAATGTCCAGAATGTCCAAAATGTCCTTGGAGCTGTATCCTTCTGGAGTTAGTCCCAGTTGTCATAAGCAAGAGTTTTTGTATTCTTCTTAGGAGATCTCTGGAGTAGGCATCCACTCTCTGGATGAGATGAGGAACAACCCTAGTTTGGGGACACGTAAATTTCCCCTAACCTAATTTCCCCTAATCTAAATTTAGATTTCCCCTAACCAGTAGAACAAGGATCAGGAATTCCTGCTAGCTACCCAGCTTTGGGAAAGACCTTCAGGGCATCATCTTGGATAGAGATATGTTTTACAGAAGGGAGAATTTGCTAAGCCTCTATATCCACTCAGATTAGATAGCCAACAGAAGGCCTATAGTAATAAGACACAGAAAAGCTTATCTTTGAAGAGCTCGGAGAGAGGAGGCTTCAGAAATTTGTGCCTCTTCAAATATGTGTTTGCCTGCATGCCTTTGTGGAAGGGTGGTGGGAGGGAATGTGCAAGTATTGTGACAGGCTCATCTAGATAAGAACCATGACTTCCTTCCTCTCTCATGCATATTGCAGAGTCAAATCAACATTTCAGGTATGCATATGTGATGAGATTTTAGTAGGTTTGCAAATAACATTATTCTTCACAAGGCTAGCATTGGGACCTTGTGGTTTCAGTATTTTATATTATAAAATAATGTATGTATTAGGTTTTTACATCCAGAAATGTTTAGGGAATTACTTAAAATACAAATAGGTCTCCATCATTCCTTTTCAGCTGCTTGAAGTTATAGATTAATAAAATCATGAAAGGATACCAAGACTGGGAGTGAGGAAAACTTAAAGTTATACTTATTTTATTAAGAAAATCCAGAGCTTTTCTGGAGGAAGAGGAGGAGGAATTGCTCTAATTAACAGATCCAAGCTCCTAGCTGTATTTTAATGTGGTCCATGTGTGGATTCTGGCAAAATAGAGTCTTCAGGCTGCCAAATCCAAAATTAATTCGTAGAAGAAACAGGAATCAGTCATTAATTGATTTCTGATTCCATTCAGCTTTAAATTAAAGGACACCTCCATGTCCTTGCAAATAAAATAATGATCAGTGATTGGGCACATCTGATAGCAATTTGATTGCAGTACATATCAGGCTGCTGGGTTTGCCAAAGGCTGCCATTTGCCTGGCACCTGGTCATTGAATGAATCTGCCTTCCATATTTAATTCACCGACTGTCTCTCTGTTGATGATCCAGGGTCCATGGCACAAACAGAAGTGTTCACAGAAACTATCATTAGGAGCCTTTTTAAGGAGCAGATAGTTCTTGAATTCACAGCTTCTATTCCTCAATAGCCACCTCACTTTTCTATCATGCAATTGTTCCTAATGGCAATTCAGAATTATGTTGGTGGTGCTGATAACAAAAAATGGGTTCACTCCAAAATTGATATATATATATATATATGACTTCTTTGAAGACTCAGAATGTGAAATCCAACTTACATAGCTTTTCTTGCTAGAGAATCCATCAATATCCCACTGACCCTGAAAAGATAACTTAGCCCAACTTCATATCTACTGAGTCTTAGAATCTCTCTCCCTTCTTCCTCTCTGCCTTTCTAAGAGTTAGAATGGAAAGAACAGAACACAAGACTTGTAGTTAAAGGAGTCTTTGCTGTCAGAGATATCGTAATTGATGAGGTCAGTTTTAGACTGCAATGTGAATGTGAGCAATGGGTAACTAATGTCCTCCACCATTTTGTTTATTGTATTTCATGCCAAAGACAATGCTCATTTCTCCAACAGCATGTACATTCTTCTAAAACAGGGAACTGTTCTTGGGATTGTTTGGGGGCACTTTTTTCTTGTTGAAAATGCATTTTCTCTCCAACATTACAGAAAGTTATTTAGAGACCATACTCTATGCCAAACAGTAATTCTGCTTTTATAAAGTAATGCCATGCTTCAACATCTATTTTTCATCTGCTAAGACAGAGTTAGGAAAGAATATTTTATCTTCAGTTGGGCCCTGTTAGTCCTTCAACTCAGCTTATAGGTGCAATACATCATGCCTGGAGGCCCTGTGGTATTATATAACCTCCCATGCATAACTTGAATTAGCAAGGAAATGACATATTTATATAGCAATTAAAAATATGTTTAGCATTCCCTGAGGTGCCACCCCTCCCAATTATTTAAGCTAAAAGCACATTAATCATCCTGCAGGGTGTAGTACAATAGAGACAGCAGTTGTTTCTGTATCCAGTGTTTAATACTGCACATGAAAATGTAATCTGAATTTCTACAACCTTGACATGTCACTATACATTGATTATACTCACACTTAAACACAGCATGCTCTTTTTTAAACAACACCATTTGGAGCTGTCACATACCCAAAAGCATGAGGCTCATGTGCTTTCATGTTAAGCCATTTCACAATAAGATCATTTATTACTGAGTATGAACAAGAGGGAAAGGAGAGTCAAGCTCATTCCCATAAGCCTTCCTGATTTGAAAGTATATGACAGTTCCCCCACGTGGTTAGACCCCAGAATCTGTTAGATATCTGGAATGTCTATTCCTGACTGCTCACAAAAGACATTTCTTGAAAAGCACACTTTGAAGGGCTGTGTACATCCCCAAACATAACAAAAATGAAAAACAATAGATAAAGTACCCTATTTTGGTGGACCATTTTGACATACTTTTAGCGCCCTAAATTTTTTTGAAATAATAGGATGACCCTGAGATGGTTTTGGCTGATTCCCAAGTAATGACAACCAAATACAGAGCAACCATCACTCTATTACGGGTGCACTCCACCTCTCCATGACCTGGAACACTCCCAAATTATCAATAGTGGAAGAACCCTAGGCAGCTCATCATTGGCAAGGTATCACCACTATCTGTACAGGGCTTCGTGTTTCAGAGACCATTTCTACATACTTCATTTCATTTGGGCATATATACAGTCTGAGGAGTTATTATGACCTCTTATTTATAGCTGAGACACCAAATTTCTGGAATTTTATCTGGCTTTTTCAACAATGCACATTTTATAAGTCACAAACTCAGATATTTATACTTAAATCCATCAAATGTGATAATGTGATGATGATTATAATAATTGTTTATGTGTTGTATTTTCACTGCATGCTATGTAATACTGTATTAAATGTTTAAATGCATTAACTCATTAATTCTTACCACTCCTTTTCTGGTTAGGAAAATCTAAACTCAAGAGGCAAGGGGGCTTGTCTTAGGTCACACAGTCAGAAGCCATAAGGTAACCCCTGACAATCTTGGCTGCAGAGCTTCTACCTCCCTCTACCTCACACACTACATGGTCCCCAGATCATACTGTTGCCTGACCACTGGACTTAGTATAAGACCTTCAAGAATATTCATGAATGTGTAAACCCAGGGAAGTCAAATTAACTGTAGTATCACTAACACTCACGGGGAGGTTTTGTGACCCATTTTATACCTAGGAGGAATAAAAAACATGTTAGTCATCATCCCCTGCTGGAAGATCTTCTGGATCTAAGCATTTGGAGTTCACATTCTAACTTTAATTAGCTTTATGTTCCTGGGAAAATCACTCTCTTGCCCAAATTCTTCATTTTTCCTCATCATACAATGGAGGCAGGGATGAAAAGACCCGGAGGGTAGTTTGGGCAACTGTATGAGATCATATATGAAAACCACTTAGCACAGTGCCTGGTGACTATCAAGTACTCAGCAGGTGGGGATGTCTGCAGCTTTTTTTTTTTTCTTTTTAATTTAATGATACATCTAAATCCATAATGCTGAGCATATAAAGCACTAGTTCTATGCTCAAGGTGTTCCCAAAACCCAAAAGAGGAAATCTGATTCTATTCCCACCTAAACAATCATTGGTCAAAGCCCTTTCTTTTCTTGCAGGCTAAGGTCAGCTCTTACCTCCTCCAAAGAGAATGCTCAGATGGCCCTGACCGCTCCTTTGGCTCTGATATTCCCAGACACTTTTCTGGATCACTCTTCCAGACCTTGACCCAAATATATTGTGACAACACCAATAATGTTGTCCAATTTTTGAAAGATTTTATTTGAGAGAGAAAGAGAGAGTGAGCCTCAGCAGGGGGAAGGGCAGAGGCAGAAGGAGAAGCAGACTCTCCTCTGAGCAAGGATTCCCAATGTTAAATCCCAGGACCCTGGGACCATGACCTAAGCTGAAGGCAGATGCTCAACCAACTGAACGACCCCAGGTACCCCTTGATTGTTCAATTTAAAGCACTCCCCCCACCACTGATTTTAATTTTGAATTCTTGTGAAGAACTATGTGACTTCATAGTAGCTCCTTCCCCAACCTCACTTCCCCATTCACTTTATTCTCCCCTACTCCTATGCTCTAGACTGCCCAAACTTGAGACTCACTTGGGCTGCAAACAGAAAGGGTTGTTTATGGAGTTCCCTCTTCAAAAGCTCCCATTGGCCAGCAAGCAGCTGTGATGTCCCATTGTCTACTGCCCAGAGAGAAGCTGAGACTTTACATTTAGGAGGGTGAGCCAATCTGCTCATTTTGCAGGTAGAGAAAATGGAGCTCTGCAAGTGAGGTGGTTTGCCCAGGGTCACAGTACTGGTTACTTGTAGGCAAGTTGGAATTAGACCTCCTGAATTCCTAGGTTATTGCTTTATCCACTGCAGGTCACTATCTGAGCACAGATCCCTGATTATCCAGACTTTTAAGCAAGCTCTTGGTATTCTCAATAGTCTACATTCTGGCTGGATTCCTAAGTCCTCCCACTGGGCACCAAAAGGCATTCTGTTTGCCCAGACTTAGTGTGCTTTCTTTCCCTGTCTCCCCTACCTGCTGTCTCCCCTTACTCCGTCCCCACCCCGACTCTTCCTACCTCACCTAAGAACTCCAGCTCCACCTCTGGTCCACTTGTTTTTGACAATTACAAGCCCTTCCACTCAAACCTGACTTGTTGTACAGGCCAGACTATGCCCCTTCTCCCATCACCCAAGACCTAGAGCGACCATCAAAGTTTGCACATGAACATGGAACAACTTGTGTTTAAATAGTCTTATATTTAAGAACATTATCCTAGAATCTAGTATTCTTAGGATCTACCCCATCACATCTGATGCCATTGATGGTTAACAGTGGAGGGGGGAAAAACTGGACAGTTTGTTAAGATGCATTTTTTTTTAAATTGCATTTATTAAGGGATCCTTTTTAGTGCTCTTCCCCATAGATAAAACTGAAGATTGTGTTGTTTCTGGGATTTAAAATTTAAAAAATTTTCTTTGTGCATTTATTTAATTACTAAATGTATGTTTACTATTCTATCTTCCTGCCCAGAACAGTGTCTGGCACAGAAGAGCAGCTCAGTAAATGGAATAGATAAGGTTCTTAATCTCATGGAATTCCTCTCCTAGTGGCAAAGGGCTGAGTCACCAGTTACCCTTAAGTGTGAGAAAGGCTTTGAAAAGAAATACCTATGATGCTAGAGGAGCCTACAAGAGGGACATCTATCTTAGATATAAGGGGTCAAGCAAGGCTTCCTGGCAGGAGGTACTTCTATGCTAAGAGCTAGTGGAAGAATAAGAGCTAAGGAAGCAAAGAAAAAAAAAAATCAAGCAAACCATTGTTATCAGAAGAGAGATCACATACTCAAAGGGTTACAAGTAAGGAAGAACATGGTACATTTGGGTACTAGAAGATTCTATCCCCCTTGGCCCCTCTTCCTTGGCTCTGAGGTCTACTGCAAGTACACATATTTAGTTGGTGTTTTGATCCAAATATCCCAACCTCAGCCACTAAATATGTACCCACAGACATGCACATAAATGTACACCCTTATAGGCTATAAACACCATGCACTCCAGAACTAAAAAGAGAGATAAGAGATTTGATACCCAGGTGATCTCAGTCCCCACATCTTTCTCACACATATTGAGCCTCTTGCCACATCCGTACAATTCTGGCATTTAAAAATATATTTTTTTAAAAAAATATAAGATCCCCCAAACACAAGCCAATTTGCTACATCTTGCATCTGGTGCATATTATGAGAAATAATGATATGCTCCATTACTGGAGGAATTAATTGCTATTACTGACCACTGGAGAGGTGACATGTAAGTTTCCAATCTGAAGGGACAGTCAAAGGACCATTTGGAGAACATCTATGTTTTGCATTATGGGCCTCACTTGAGACTCTGTTGAAAAGTTCTCATTTAAAGACCAGAGAATCAAGACTGCTAGGAGGAACAGTGACTTGTCCAAGCAGACCGGGGGCAGTACAGCCCCAGGAATCTTGTCTTTCCAGGAAATATCTTACCCTCCAAGCATCCTATTCCTCTTCTGGATGAATTCTAGTGGCAAGCACAGAATGCCTTAGCTCAAACTTCATGATAGGATCATAGTTAACCTTTCAGACCCCATGTATTCCTTTTTTACTAAAATATCATCAGCCTTTAGAATCAGGTGGCATTCACAAATGCTTATCTTCTCTGTAACAGCCCCTAATAAAATGGCTGGTGGGCTTGTTACCCACAGGAAAGAGCTCTGTGGTTGCTGTGAATGTAATCAAGTATACTAAATACAGCTCTTCACCATGAGAGCTCAGTGCCTGGAATGTCCTTATCAACTAGATGTAAATGTAATGATGTTTTCCTCCCCAAATTGTACTATAATCTTTGAAAGTCCACACAATTTCTTATGTAAATCACCAGTTCTAGCAACCTAGGATAAGAGGAGAGAAACTTTTGTTTACATGCTTCAGCGAACAGACTTTGGCAAGGTAGCAACCAAATCAGGAGCATCAATATATCCTCAACTGGATTTAGAAGACATTATGTTCCTACTGATGTGATTATAAGTGAAGCTGAATGTTCCTAATTGGAATTCCTTTCTCTTTTAACACCAACCCCCCTACTCCCAGCCCCTTTATAGTTCTTGGAAAGCACAATTCTTAGGTTTAGGTTTTGAGTAACCACCACTTGACATTGGAATTAAATCAGACAGAATCACTCCATAAAATTCAACCCTGATTTGCTTGAGAATCAAGACATAAAAGAGACCTTCCCATTATTCTATTAAACCTGGTCCTCAGCACTTTCTTGGTTTTTATGTTTGTGCATTATCTTGATAGACATCTTACTTGTTTCTGACATGCAGCCACAGGAGTGAGCTCCTGCAAGTCTTTGAAGGCTGCAAACAATGGTGGCATTTTTTAGCTAACTTCTTTTGGCAGAGGGAAGTTGACAGAAAAGGACATGAAAATGTTCCAGATAAACATCTAAAAGGCACTAATTAAACAAACACTTGGACAGTGAACACCGTGCGGTCCAAGAACATGGGTTTTGGAATGAGACCTGCCTGAGTTTGCTTCTTGAGACTACAATTATTGCTTATGTAATGTAACATTCCTGATACCTTGGTTTAGCAGGTGTAAAGATGAAGACCATGCATACTTTAACTTGTTGTGGGACCTAAAGGAAATAAAATAAAAATAGTGTCTATGATAATAATAAAAAATATACATTGAGTGGTTATTATGTGCTAAGTGTTGTACACAGATTATACTGTTCAGTCCTTCCAAGAAGCCTAGGAGAAACACACTCTTATTATTCCATTTTATGGATGAGAAAACTGAGGCAAAGAGAGTAACTTAGCCAAAATCAAAGAGGCTTAAATGGAAGAGCTGGGATCTACTCCTGAGCAGACTGCCTCTAGAGTCACACTCACAACTATTAATTGTGCTCCCCTACTGTTAAGTACCAAACTCTTGATGGGTCCCCTTCAGCTCTAAAATGCTATGACCCAATGACATCTATAACAAAGTGTACCTCTTAACAAAGACCAGGACAACCTAGCTAGTTGCAGCATAGAGCAGTACAAAATGTGAAGGATACCCTTTGAACCTAAATAGATACATGCATGTTTACCCGAAGGCATAGATCTCTCTGAGCAAGCACTACACACATGTTGGAAGTTAATGCTTATAGGTGAATTGTAATGGAAATTTTTCTTCCATGTGCCATGCTCAGCCACCCAAATCTCCTAAGGTACTGAAATGGTACCCCAACTCCAGGGATGTTGCAGCGCAGGCAACGATTCCAGAAAGCATATCACTTCTACTCAGCTTGGCAGAAAAAGAGATGCACCACTACAGCCCTCATCCTTGCCTTTTCCATGCATACTTCCTCAAAATCTAAGATTGAAATAAAAACCACAACAAGTCTATCTACAACTTTGGGCTCTGCTGCACACTTCCTTTGCATTAATTCCTTTGCTTCACTCAAAAATCTTGTGAGATTGGTACACCCCTTCCCATTTTACAGATAAGGAAACTGAAGTCCATAGAACTTGAAAGATGTACTTAATACCAACACAGGACTAGGGAGCAGCTGAAATGGAGCTTAATAACCCACACCCATCTTAACAGCTAAGCCATATTCTAAATGCCTGCTTCTCAAGTGTTAGCACTAGTAAACACAAAAAATAAACCTTCTAGCCTTATAAATCACAACTTCGTAGAAGTTATTTGGTAAGATTTTCTTTGGATGAGTGAGTGCCTGAAAAACATGTTCCTACAGCTTTTATAAATTTGGCCTGGTCAACCCCTTCTGCTCTAAGTTGGAAGAGGGTTGTGTTTAGGCTGTTTTTGTTTTAATGAGAAAAGGAAATATAAACAACAAACTATGCACTGATCAAGCTGTGGATCTCAAAGGTATGGTTATGTAGAGGAGAATTTTTGACACCTGAATCTGACTTTGGTCGAGTCCTCTTTATTACTGCAGCAATTCTCTTTGAAACCCAGAGGGAAGAGAGGTGAACCCACAGACTCTGCAAGGAGAGTAGAAAGCAAATGTTTGCCATATAATTTCCACTGAGAACAGAAAATTAATGGGTAGGGTTCAAGATTTAACCACCAATAACTTTAGGGAACACACAAGACCACAAATGTGGCACCTGGAATTGGCTCTAGACCTGGATAAGCCCAAATTTTGGAACTCTTTACTTTTGTCCAAACGTAGGGAAGTTATTTTAAGCCAGAGATGCATTAACCCTAAAACAAGTTCTTTCAATGGAAAGTTGTTATTTGTACTCAGGTGTTGCTTTTTCTTTTTATCTAAGATGATATTCTCAACTATTCTGAAGAAACCTTCAAAATAAAGAGACTAGTGTGTGTCATCTTGGATTGCTCTTTTTTTTCCCTCACAACCAACATCCTATCCAGCAGCAAATCCTGCCAACTCTACTAAAATATATCTCCCTCCCTATTTTGCCATTGCCCTGGTACACATCACTATTACTTCACACCTGAATTATTGTAATAACCTCCTACCTCCTCCCTGTTTCTTCCCTGCTCCTCTGTGGTGCATTCTTATCCCAGCAACTGTAGCCATGCTGGTAAATAAAACATCTGGCCATTGTTCTGCTTAAGAAGTGGCTTAGAAGTAACTTTCCAGAATAAAAGTTCAGACCTTGTACTGATTTACAGACGCTCCATGATTTGACCCCTGCTAACTCTTTGATCTTATCCCTCCTATTCAATCTGTCATCCACTGCATCATGACAGTAAAACACTCCTCTTTGCTTCTTGAGCTTGGTATCTGTACTCTATTACAGGGCCTTTGCACATGCTGGTTCCTATGATGGCATGCTCTTTGCCCAGACATCTACATGCTTAACTCCCCTACTTCTTGCAGATCTTTACTCAAAATCATCTAAATAAGGCTTTTCTGGACTAGTTAAACTTTTTAAAAAATATTATTCATTCATTCATTCATTCATTCATTCCTGAGACACACAAAGAGGGAGGCAGAGACACAGGCAGAGGGAGAAGCAGGCTCCCCATAGAGAGCCCAATGGGGGACTCAACCCTGGGACTCCAGGATCATACCCTGAACCGAGGACAGATACTCAACCACTGAGCCACCCAGGTATCCCTGGACTAGCTAAACTTTTAACTCCATTCCTCCAATGACATTTTCTAATCTTCTTCTAGGAGTTATTTTTCTTTCTTAGTAATTATCAATATCAAAAACATTTTTATCTTGCTTAATGTAAAATACCATATGAGTATGCAAGCTATATTCAGGGAAAGTTTTTTTTTTTTTTTTCTCTTTTATCTATTTTGTATCTTGAGAACCTAGAACACTGTGTGACACATATGATACTCACTCTTAATAATTAATTGGTAAAAGAATAACTGAATAAAATAATAAATGTATAGGTTTATGGGCAAAAAAAGTGAATGGAATGGAAGTAGAGGGATCCCTGGGTGGCGCAGCGGTTTGGCGCCTGCCTTTGGCCCAGGGCGCGATCCTGGAGACCCGGGATCGAATCCCACGTCGGGCTCCCGGTGCATGGAGCCTGCTTCTCCCTCCTCCTGTGTCTCTGCCTCTCTCTCTCTCTGTGACTATCATAAATAAATAAAAAAAAAAAATTAAAAAAAAAAAAAAGGAAGTAGATATAAATATTGATACACAGTAGACACCTCAGTGACTTAAAAGATTAAAAAAAGGGATAAATCATAACACAGTAGTATCTGGGAATGTGATATTATAGGTGATTTTATTTTATTCTTTAGGGTTATCTCTATCACACATTTATGTATGATAAAAGTCTACAATTATTTTTCAGTTATATAGAAGTTTAGTTAATAAAAATTTTCCACATACCACATCTTGTTTTGTTTTCTGGGTGGTACACCAAATAAGATTATATTGCCTTTTACATGAGAAGAACAGAGGCCAAGAGAACATAAACTGATTATCCATGAGCTCACAGCTAGTAAGTGACAAGGATGGAAAAATCAGAAGGGATTTATTCTTTTGTTTATGTAAAGTGATGGGAAAATGACAGGAAAAAGATTTTCTTTTTTTTTTAATATAGGTTTATATCAGAATTTCTACACACTAGGAGCTTATTGCCAGTAATAAGGTTAGAGCGTCTAGACTTGAGGCTGAATTTATATAATACTGGACAGAAATTGAAAAAAATGTTATTTTAAACTGTGGTAAAATACACATAAAAAGGTTAAGATGGTAAATTTTATGTTCTGTGTACAGTTCAGTGGTATCAAGTACACTGACACTGTCATGCAATTACCACCACCAGACACCCCCAGAATGCTTTTTATCTTGCAAAAGTGAAACTCTATACCCATTAAATAGTAACTGCTCATTCCCCCTTCCCAATACCCTCTAGCAGTCACAATTCTACTTTCTTTCTCTTAGGAATCTATGTACTTTATTTAAATGGAATCAGATTTGTCTTTTTGTGACCAACTTATTTCACTTAGCATATCTTCAAGGCTCATCCATGTCTCAGTGTCAGAATTGCTTTACTTCCTAAGGCTGAATGATATTCTATTGTATGTATATACAATCTTTTGTTTATCCATTTATCTGTGGTTGGGCACTTACTTCTATCCCGAGGCTACTGCAAATAAAGCTACTATGAACACTGGTGTACAGATATCTATTTGAGGTGCCTGTTTTCAGTCCTTTTGTGTATATACCTAGAAGGGGAATTGTGTTATTGTATCATAATTAAAAGTTTATCTCTAAGACATTCTTGCTAGGGAGTGGCTGCTTAAGCCTACATTTCTCTGAGCTTGAATACTAGTATACACCAGTACACACTGTTTCCGTCCCAAACTGCATCACTGGCTTTAGTTCAGCAAGAACAGCCATTCATGTAGTCCATTATCTCCTGAATGCCTTCCATTCACTGGGCTTGGTAGTGACCAAGACAGAAGCAATCCTTGCTTTCATGAGGATTGCTATCATTTAGAAAAGTCAGGAAGATATTGTATAAATCATAACAAATCATTACTTTAGGACTGTGATACATGCTTTAGTGAGAAACACAGTATGTTGTGAGAGTACTGAATTGGTTGGCCATCAGGACTGAGAAAGCGGAGGCTTCTGCAGGAATCAGGAATAAGTTTTTTTTTATGTAAATAGAAGTTCAGCACCCATTAAGTATTAAATTTATTTTGCGGAACAAACAACTGATGTTGAGCATCATTAGATTACTCCCTCCAAATTTCAAAACCATATTCTGAAGATTCAGAATAATGTTGGCAATATTCATATGCTCATCAGATGAATTAATTAGACTAATTAGCTTAAAGTTTAATTAAATATTAGCTATTAAGTTCATTATCCCCATAACACTGATTTATTTTTTAAAGTAGTGGCTTGGGATTTTACATATAATTATTTTCCTCTATAATGTTTTATTTTCTATTTCAGTTATTTAAAGATATGTATATGTCTTGGGAAACTGCTGGAGAGGTGAGCTCTGCCTTTTTCTCTGTCATTATTTTTCAATGATAATCAGTTTTGGTTCTCATCTGTTACAAGTCCAATATGTGACCAAAGTAAAACCTAGAGATTCAAAAGCTGCATATTTCCTACTTTTGTTATCATCTGTCAACAAATGGAAATTAAAAATTAATTTAAAAAAGCTTCTATTTTTTAAAATATTATTTCAATAGACAGTACCTTGAGACACTGGTAATTCCTTAATAAACTAGAAGAATTTTTAAAAAATATTTTATTTATTTATTCATGAGAGACACACACAGAGAGAGAGAGAGAGAGAGAGAGAGAGAGAGAGAGAGGCAGAGACACAGGCAGAGGGAGAAGCAGGCTCCACACAGGGAGCCTGATGTGGGACTCGATCCCAGGACTCTAGGATCATGCCCTGGGCCAAAGGCAGGAGCTAAACCACTGAGCCACCCAGGGATCCCCTAGAGGAATGTTTCAATAAATTCCTTCTCCCTAAAGTACTAATTTCCCTCAAAACGTATAATTCAGTTTAAAAAGATTTTTTCAAAGATTTTATTTAATTGATAGAGAAAGAGAGAGAGAGAGCACACAAGCAGGGGACAGGCAGCAGGCAAAGGGAGAGGGAGAAGCAGACTCCCTGCCCAGCATGTGGAGGGCTCCATCCTAGAACCCTGGGATCATGACCTGAGCAGAAGGCAGAAGCTTAAGCAAGTGAGCCACCCAGGCATCCCCAGGTTAAAAATATTTTTATTTTATTTTTTTTTAAGATTTTATTTATTTATTCATGGGAGACACACAGAGAGAGAGAGAGAGAGAGAGAGGCAGAGACACAGGCAGAGGGAGAAGCAGGCTTTATGCAGGGAGCCCGATGTGGAACTTGATCCCAGGTCTCCAGGATCAAACCCCGGGCTGACGGCAGCGCTAAACTGCTAAGCCACCGGGGCTGCCCAATATTTTTATTTTTAATTACAAAAATACTTCTTGATTAAGAACCCTCCAAAACAAATCTGACACACAGAAGCCATTTTATTCCACTTCAATGAGTTATGCTGGGACTCAGCTACTCCATTTGTAAAATCTGGGTATTTATACTTGCCCTACTAATCTCAATGGAGTCCATGCAAGAACCAAATGAGATGACATAATATTAACACAAAATGACTAAATCAAACTGCATGAATTATATAGCCACAAATGCAGGTTTTAGAGATAGCTAGTTGTTCACCAACATGTATATTCACTTTTCATATTTTGCAGTTGCTACTTGAAAGCAGGACCCTACCAGCAACAACACTCCCCAGCCTTTCCTGCCAGTCAGACCCCTGCAGCTGATCCTTGTCAGTGGAATGTGCATGTAAATACAGTCCAGTCCCATACAAATTTCCCTCATGATTCTTTATACTCTATTGCTTCCCTTTTGCTGGCTGGATGCAACATCCAAGGTGATTTGGGGAGCCACTGAAATAAAAAGACAAAACTGCCTTCAGCCTGGTTGTTGAGTAAATGTGAGGCTCAGAGCCCTCATCCCTGCTCTGCCACTATACTCCAGGTGAGTGGGAAACTAGCTGTTTTGTTCATCACTGATAGGGGGTTTGTCTCTTACAGATTCTAGATTTTGCTTCATGCAGTAAGATACTACTGTGACACATGGATCTTATATCTATTACAGCATTTATAGAAAAAAATCAAGAATATTTTAAACACAAATTTTACTTTTTTTTCGTTGTATTGCAATTATTTTCCAAGTTCCAAAAAAAAAAAGGCTGACTAGCCTGCAATTGAAAAAAATAATAATAATGAGGAGCACCTAGGTGGCTGAGCATCTGCCTTCGGCTTAGGTTGTAATCCCGAGGTCCTGGAATTGAGTCCCACATCAGGCTCCCCATAGGGAGCCTGCATCTCCCTCGGCCTATGTCTCTGCCTCTCTCTCCATGTCTCTCATGAATAAATAAATAAAATCTTAAAAAAATAATGAGAAAGGAATTTTTGAACTGAAATAAATATTGTGGAAATATATGTAACAGCATTTCCCCAACTGGACTATATAGATATATATAAAATTGAGGACATCAGATGGTCTGTGGTCACCAAGTTAGGGAAATTCTGGATTAAACAAATAAGGAGGTCTCCTCATGGCATAATATGCTAATAGTCAGAGCCTTTTATAAGCCAATGCATTCTGTAAACCTCCAAGGAGTGAACAGAATGGAGGTGCATTAAGTACTGTTCAAGGTTTTCTCCAACTTTGAACTCAAAATCTTTACTTTCCAAAGCACTTCCTGGAACAAACATTTTATGGAGCATGCCTTGGAAGATGGTGACATAACATATAATCTTGAGATTATTATTATAGAAGAGTGACCCTCTTGCTTGCTCTCATGGTTTCTGAATCTTTATAAGGAGCCAGGCTAGGGGACAGGTAACATTACCAATGTTTTCAGAAGTGCTTGACAAAACATGAACGATTATTCCTGGGACAATGGTGTGGATTAGATAATAGAATTAAAGCAATTTTCAGTATCCTGATGTCTGATTATTTTGTCATATTTATGTAAGGGAATGCTCCTTTTATTAGGCAATATGAAATCAAATTTTTAAGAGCAAAGAGGCATGATATTTTCAGGTTACTCTCAAGTTGTTGTTTTGAAAAAAACATATACAGGGGGTGGAGAGAAACAGAGGGAGTGGAAAAGAAAGAGAGAGAAAGAGAAAGAAATACAAAGGTAGGGAAGAGAGGGGAAGGGAAGGGAGCACGATAACCAAATGGGGTAAAAAATAAATACTTGGTGAATTGTGGTTAAGCAACTTCAGAAATTTCTACTCTTGTTATTTTGCTATGTTTTATTTTACACATGAGCATGTGCTACTAGAGAAAGTATAGAGTAATGTCCTTTAGTGAGTGAGTTCAGAGCTCCGTTTGGTTGTCTCATTTCAAACTGCCACACATGATTATTTAAAGCTGCCCTTCTCAGGGCTGAATGGCACCTGAATCTGTGAGTTTTGACTTAAAATGGCTCTTATCTTTGGATGGAGGGGTGGTATGCTGTCACTGGTTAGTGGGCAAAAAGTAAGTGTTGCTTTGCATTATTTATTCGTTCAGGAGACTTCTGCTCTAAGAAACAGTTCAGACTTTTGTTTGTTTGTTTTTTAACAAAAATGAAGTTCTCTCTCTTTCTCTCTGTCTCTCTATCAATGAATAAGCCACATGCTGAAAATAAAGGTCAGAGACAATTTGCTAGGTTTCTGTTGCTCCTGGAGGAAAAGTATTGGAAACTCAGTAGCTGTTGATCAAGGAAACTATTGATATTTTGCCAAGTCAAGCTGACTGGCAGTAATTACCCCACAGATTACTTTTGTGTTGTGCTGTAGTTGCTCATGTGTTACTTTCCCCAAAGCTCTAAAGATGCCGAATGCCAGTTATTGATATCAAGCCAGACGTGAGTGGGTTTGCTCCTTAGATGCTGTGATGCAATTTCTGGGTAAGGCAGCTCCTTAGAATCAAACCCGTATCTTCTCTCACTCTGCTACCCCCACCAGATACTGGATTCGGCACACTTACTGCCTACCTCAAATAAACATATCAGTTCACAGCACTTCTCCTCCTCTAGTTTCTATTAAATATTTGTAGTCCCCTAATCAGAAAACTATCTTGAAAGGGAAGTACCTAATGTCCTGGCACCTTCTTTCTCAGCAATACAGCAGCAATCTGATTGGTCTCTCCACCTATCCCTCCATGTTGACCACTGCGGGATGTGTTGTTCTAAACAGCAACTAACAGGACACAAATACTAACAAAACTATCTATGGAAGGATGACACCTCTTGGTCTAAGTTAATAATAACCCCTATGTCTGTGCCTCATTTGACTGTTGAAATGGTTTTAAGATATTGGAAAGAGGTAACAGCCTCATTACAACAGCTTTCCATTCACTTTCAGTGCTAAAATTCTGCGAATTTTAAACATTATTATAATCAGAGCCATGGCCATTTCTGGAAATTTAAAGAAGTTTTGCTCACTGTGGCATTCTCTAAAATTAGGCCTAATTTCTTCAGGATAATAAATGCTTTCACAGAGATGGAAAGAATCCTGGTGAATTTCCAAGGAAAATGTGTAATAGGTTTTTGCTAAACTAATTCTTAAATGGAGTGATTTTTCCAAATATAGGCTAGCCTTGGGCGGTCTTAATGCATTACTTACTTTAAAGTGATTAAAGGTAACTCCTACCAAATCAATAGAAGAGGTACTAAAGAGGGAGCATTAAAACCAAAATTAGCACTTACTGAGGATACATATAAAAATAATAGATCCTGTTTTTATTTAAAAGTCCAACAAAATTATTGGAGGTTAAAGAAAAAGAAATGAGAAATTGGAGATGTGATTGGATTGGCAGGTGTCCTCTCTTACAGATATGTTAGAGGAAATCATACTCTTCCCCTGAAAATTATCTAAAAGGCATAAATGCTAACACCAACATAAATGAAACCTGTTCTAATGTCTAGACAGCTAAATTACAATCAACTCTTAACTGTTCATTTAAACACCAAATACCTTTAATGATCAAGAATCACTATTATTTTCCTCTGGGATGGTACAAAAGAAGATGGAAATCGCTACATTTCTGTACATTTTATAAAATGTCATCTTCATTAGGGTATCTCAGGCTGGTAACACAAGGGCTAAGGAGTGATACATAATTGGAATCCAGAAAGACCTGAAGGGAACAGAAGGGGGCATAAAACGCACAAGGTCTTTTAGTTTGAAAGAGATGAACTGAGAATGAACAAAACAAATTTGAACACCTAATCCATAGTAAACTGAAGGTATCTAGTACCATGACAGAATGATGAATGCTGCTTTCAAAGCTTCGAGATATTTAATTCACAGGAAGCAAGTTAAGTCCCAGAGTTCTGAGGTAACTAGCTAAAATATCCCTATGTTCCCCAGAGCAGACATTTTTCTGGGTAAATTGGTTGATATATACACATTGTTGGCAAGAAATACATACAAAAGAGTCAGCAAGTAAATATGAATTTGATGATATATGCTGCTATGATTTCTAAGCAGCCCAAAGGGAGGAGGTAAAAGGAAATCAAAAGGCAATTGAAGACGACTTCTTGGGGAAGGTAAATCAAATGAGCCCTGACCAATGGCTTAATGGGCTGAGGAGAGTGGGCTATTATAGGTGAGAACAATAGTAAAAGCTACCCAGCATTGATGACTACAGACCATCTCCTCTTATTGCATCACCCATCTGTTAAAGGGTACACCAAAGTAAATTATACTGCTCAAAGAACAGGTTAACACAGCATAAAGACACTACAAAACATAAAGCCCATTATGCCACACCTTGTGAACAATCTTCAGTGATACATTGCCTACAGTGCACCACATTCTTTAATTTTGCTCTTTTCCATTAGAATTTCACACAATCAGCTAGCTCAAGTTCAAAGAGGACCTAAAAGAGAATACAGTTGCACCGCTGTCAACACACGTCAAAATGCTCCACCTTGCCTCAACTTTCTTGAGACCTCTGCTGTTTATTTGTGAATATTGCTTTATTTCCTAATTATTTAGAGAACTGAGGAAAACCTGGGGCATTTTTGCAATGATGAGGAAATGGAAGTGGCAGTCATCCTATGATAACTTGAAACAACAAAAGCCAAAATACAACATACGCGAGGCAGATGAGTATAGTTGCTGCATGTCCTGTATCTTTTGTTAAATAAAAGTCAAAGGCTGTAAGCATCAAGCTCAAAGGCACGGAGACTAGAAGAGCACATTCATGCATGGGACAGTGATCAGGCCAGCCAAAGGGAAAAGGAGGAGCATCCCTTGTAAAGTCTGAAAAGCCCAGGAGACAGTTGGAAGGACAGCATGATTAGAGACCCCTCCAAGTTACACAGAGGAAATTCCTCTTTATATAGCTAGCAGTTGGGAACCGATGACCATTTTGAGGGGTGGGGGGAGGGTGACACACAAAAGCAGCATTCAATAAGGATTTGTTGGGCAAGGCTGGGCCCCACAGGAGCCAGTAGGGGTTAGAGGAAAAAAGTGGGCCCAAATTACAGTGGTGGCCATGAAAATGGAGGAGGAATGCAAGAAGGAACAAGAAAATCCTTTAAAAGGAGATAAATTTCTCCAGTGCTATGGGAGTTAAAATGTTAACTCAGAGTCAGCAGTGCACACCTTGGGTTCTTGAGCAAGTTGTGAGAGCCCAGGGAGGAAGCTTCTACTCTGTATCCAGGCTTTCACCTTCCCCCTTTACTACTGGGACCTTTCCACCCCTGTCAGACACCTGACACTGGGACTCCCTTTTCTCTCCAGCTCCCAAGAAGGAACCTTAACTGGTGTCTTAGACTTCTGCTCTTCTACTTGTGACTCTGTAAGAGGAATTAACAGTGTTCCCTACATCAATCCTAAAACTATTTGCCTCAATATAACACAATGTTAAAAATTATTTTTCCTCCAATATATATTACAAAAGATTATCCCTGAAAATAAACACTTCCAGGTTGAGTAAGAAAAAAGAAAACCTAGGTGCACCTTGGTGGCTCAGTTGGTTAAGCAGCTGCCTTCAGCTCAGGTCATGATCCTGGGGTCGAGTCCTATATTGGGCTCCCTGCTCTGCATGGAGCCTACTTCTCCCTCTCCCTCTGCCCTCCCCCACTTGTGCTCCCTCTCTAATAAATAACAATCTTTTTAAAAAAAATCTGGTTTTGCGTGATATCAACACCAGAGGACCAGCTTTGTAAACTGTTCTCAATTCTGTTTAAAATAATCCCTAGGGATGGCAATATAGGCATTGTTCTCTATATTTAGCAGAAAGGTAAGAAAATGAATCGAGCATATTTGTAGTTGCAGGTTTCCTAAATAAGGGAAAAACATGCTCAGAGACCAGGATAGAGTAAAAATAGAAAGCTAAGCTGGTAACTAAATGTCATAAAAAAAATCATTGTTTCTCTCCCCCTATTATATGAATCATCTACTTGCTGGTTTTTAAGCGGAAAAAGTACAATAAATCCTTTATTGGCCTCCCACAGAATATTAGGAATTAGAGTCCAATTACTTTTAACTGCATACCACTTTGCTGACTACTTTAGTATTCCACTTTCTCATCACTCTTGTTCTATTGGCTCACAATATCTCCCCTACCCCCTTCCTTTTTTATGTTTCTATTAATGTCATGAGATAATCTCTTCCTAAAAATTTCAATAAATACCTAAATAAAACATTCTGCAAGCATCTGCACTGGCTCTTGGAATGTGATGTTTCAGCCTTGTAGATTTCATGCAGGTGACAAAAGGGTTCTCATGTCAACATTTACGGGAAGCTTATTTTCAGACATCCTAACATCATAATAAATGAATAAAATGCATAAATCATTCATCAGGCTCCAGTGTGCAGAGAATAGTTATATGCCCTTCGTGAAACCTGTGCAAACCCTCAAATCTCTCTTAGCCAGACAGATTCCCTCACCTCCCAAGTCTTAGTTTCCTTGTCTGTTACATTGTGATAACAGTGTTTACATCCTCAGCCTTTTCTTGTAAGGTTGAAATAAGGTAAGGGACATGCAACCCCTAACTGTGTTTGGCCAACAAGGAGCTCTCATCGGCAGCAACATGCATCCTTTTTTTAGAGCAAGATCCTTAGTCCCACAGTCCTCACCTCTCCCAGCACTCCTGGTTTTCACCAGCCTCTCTGCTTTTCCTGGTTGCCCCAACCAAAGGTCTCCCACTAAACTGCTGTGCCTTCTGAGTCCTGTATCGAATAAATAATTATTCTCCCAAGGTCACTGAGCAGAATCTGCAATCTTAATCTTGGATGTTGATTTCTGGAGAGTGAGTGACCTTTAAGGAAGGCGCCCTCTGAGAGCACCTGACTCCAGCCGTGAAATGCTGAATCATTAACAATTTAAAGCATAAAAGAATTTAACTAAGTTAGACAACCTGTAATAGCAGTTGCGACTGGGGCCATTATGATCGTTTTGGTGTCATTCAGGCCAAATTAATGGCTATGAAGAAAAAGGCACCCGAAAACAAGTAGAAGGATTCAGCTCTCCTCTTCCCATTTTCAAGCCCTTTTGGAATTTCTCAGGTGTGTCTTTCTAGGTTGACATTACCCCCCTCCCCCCCCCCCCCCCGCATCAATCCATTCTAATCACTCAAATAGTTTCAACTTCCAAAGTCTACTAAAAACAAAAAACCTTTGCACACTGACCATCCTGAGTCTGCAGAGCAGAAAAGCTAATGTTAGAAACAAAATCAAATCCTCCTCTCTCTCTTTTTTGTTTAGGTTACAAATGCCTGTAAAAGCCAACAAGGCAAGCATCAATGGTTAGTGTCCACCAGCGCACAGTAACTGGGAGGGGTGAGGGCTGTGGCAGGATGCAGGGCACATGCACCTCCTATAAAGGCTTTTCATGTTAATGACAACTGTCAACACCCTGGTGCCCTAGTAACACACCCTGCTTGGCAGCTGGGCCAACTAGCAGTCCATAACTCCTAATCTAATTAAAATCTTTCCATTTGCAAGCAGAAATGCAGCCCAGAAAATGCTAAGTTGACTGTCTTAGGCCGCATTAGATGCAGAGCTGCCGGTGGGATTTCATGACTCCAGATCCAAAGCCCCCAATTTCCTCTTCAACTTACTCCTATCTCCTTAGGTGATGTGAGGAAATACACCGCCATAAACCCAGGTCTCTATAGAGTATCAACTATGTTCATGACTCGGTTCTAAGCCCTGGGGTGGATAAAGAAATCATCAATTTATAGCCATTGTCCTGAAGACAGTAATAATCTTTTACCTCTTTTGTTAAATCTAAATCCTCTCTCAGACACACAGACATCCACAAACATAGATCTTAAAGATCTTAACATAGATCTTAAAGGCATCTCGGAATCATCTGGTTTACCCCCTGCCTTTAGGGAGATAAAGTATTAGCTGCCTTTTAAAAGAATGAAGTTACAAAGGCCCTTAAAAAAGAGAGAGAGAGAGAGAGAGAGAGAGAGAGAGAGAATCTGTAACAAAGAAGTTAGTCTTGGTTTTTAGTATAGAGGTTCTCCCTGGAAGAGATATTTCAAACCCTAAGATAAGAAATAATAAAGATAAACATGTGCTAAAGCATACAACATAGACTATACATGCTGAAGACATTGAAGACAAGCCCCAACTTCTGGTCAGTAGAAGCTGGAACAGTTCTTTAGCACTTCGTGGGAAGCTCCTCATTTAAGAAAAAAAAAAAAAAAAGTATTTAAGCACCTGCCTTCAGCTGAGGTCATAATTCTGTGGTCCTGGGGCCCCATGGTGGACTCCAGGCTCAGTGGGGAGCCTGCTTCTCCCTTTCCCCCTGCTCATGCTATTTCTTATCTCTTTCCCTCTCAAAAAAAATAAAATCTTAAAAAAAAATAAAGTGTCAAAAAACTAAAAACACTGGTTTCCCCATATGGGTAAAGATTCCACAGCATTTCTCAAGGTGAAACTTAGATAAGTTCATGCTATTCAACCCTGGCACAATGCTCATGCTGCGTCACCAAGCTCACATGGCACCACCAGAAACTATTTTGTTTACAACAGCAACCATAGCAAAGTGGAAAACATTGGACTCCACTGCCAGAGTGGCTCCACCCTAGCCATGCCTACCTCTAAGTGCCTGCTTGGTTGTAGTTAGGACCAATCACCAGGGCTGGTGCATAGTACAATCCAGTGGGGACTGAGCATATTGTATGAGGGAGTGGTAAGGGGATATCTACATGTCCTTGTCAAATATCTAAAAATAAGCTATATACTGCATGTTCACAAGTGCCATGAAGTTATATGATGGTTTCCTTGTTAGAAGCCATGAAGTTATATGATGGTTTCCTTGTTAGAATTAGCAAAATAGATGGAGTCTTCTACATTAATCTGAATACCTTTCATGCTTGTTTGTCCATTTAGTGCTGTTGCTTTTGAGTCATGATTTTCTTCTTCCCTGACCTCAGGTTTAGAAGAAATATGCTCTTAAGGTTTGTTCCTCCATCTGTCCATCTGTCCTTTCTTCCAAGATTTTATATATTTATTTATGGGGGGGGGAGATTGAGAGAGAGAGAGGGAGGGAGGGAGGGAGGGAGGGAGGGAGGGAGGGAGGGAGGGAGGGAGGGAGGAAGGGAAAATGGGTATGGGGGGGGAGGTACAGAGGGAGAGGGAGAGAGAGAATCCCAAGCCGACTCCTCACTGAGCTCAGAGCCCGACAAAGGGGCTCAATCCCAGGACCCTGAGATCATGACCTGAGCTGAAATCAAGAGTTGGACACTCAACAACTGAACCACCCAGGTGCCCTAAGGTTTTCTTTTCTTCCTTTTAAAAAAAAAAAAAATTCTCTTGTTCACTTTGGTTTTACTATTAAAGTAAAACCAGAAATGGTAGTTTTTTATTGCTTGTATATAATACACAGAATTGCACACAAATTTACATCTTTATGCTCCTACCTCTGCACCCCTAATTTACATCTCTTTTGGTCTTTGTGGATGTAATCTGGTGTCTTGAATATTGGTTTTTAGATTATTTAACATACTGTATCTCTTTTTATTTGTTCATAATTACATTTTATAATTTTCAGCAGATGTTTAGAAATCTTTCATATGTAAATGGTTCCAAAGCTTACTCAGCAGCCATTGTGTTATGGCCTTCTCATTCAGGTTAATTTGTCTAAGTTTTCACTCGGCTGGAGCAAATAGGGGAGGGAAGGTATGTCTTGTGAGGCTTAGAACATGAGAGTAAGCATTTTCATTTTCTTGTCAGAAAGTAGACAATTTCTCTGACTGTAACATTCATAGGATTCACTTTTCCCTTCCACTCCTTTTTGCAGTACTCTAAAGGAGAATTCTTTGATCAACATAACTTCTGTCCTTTTATAAGATTTTTCTGTTCTTACACTGGAAACATATATTTTTCCTGGGTGTTGAGTGTCATTGTCTTTTTACTTATTTTATGTGGCTCTCAATGAAATCTTTCAATAAATCCAGCTCAGAAAAATGTTCTTCAATTGTGTCTTTGAAGTGTTAGTCTCAGTTCTAGTCTTCCTCAGGAATCTCCAGAGTTCGTAGAAATTTCTATAACTCAGTCACTTCCCCCGTAGTAATCATCTTAATTTTCTTGTGCTTTATCACTTTGCTTCCTCCTTCATTTCCAGGAAAGCACTTCAATTTTATTCTTCACTTCACTGATTTGCTTTTTCTCGGTATGAATTCTGCAATGATTCCGAAGTGGGTTTTAATTCTGTTAGTGCCTTTTCAGTTCCCTTACAGTGTTTCCTGTGTCATTTCCCCTGGTTTTCTGACCTTTTTGTCCACCTGACCTGTCTTTATGGATTTCCATTCTTCTGCGAAGGAGAAAACACAATGACCTTTCCCTGTTCTACCAATTCCCGCCCTTTAGTTTTCTAAATCTTTCTTCTTATGTGTAAAATAAATCATTTTTAGAAGTGTGTTTTTTTCTCCACATCTTCTGGATTATGTTTCTGTCCCTCACTTTATAGTTTTGCCCATGGGACCTGTATTGTCTCTCCTGACACCAAGAGGAAAGAGCGGTGTAGACGCACTGCCGCTCTGGGGTGCGCGCTGTCCCCACAACCACTGATGGGATGCCCTTCTTGCACGGCTGCATAGCTGTTCCTCTGGGGGTCGGGAAGGTGCCCATCTCTCACACTCTGGACAGGTGCAATCCATGAAGGACATTTCCCAGTTTACATGGCTACTCTCATTCCCTGAACCTTCTCTTGCTTGAGGAGCTCTATACCTGGAAACTGCGCCTCCCAAGATGCGGATGTCTTGGCTCCTATTTCTGGCTATTGTGATTTTGGGATTGTAGCCTCACAGTAGTGTGTGTGTGTGTGTGTGTGTGTGTGTGTATCATATATGGGAATAAATATGTGAACATATGCATATGTATTCGTGCATGTATGTATATATGTGCATATACTAAATAAGCATGTGTATGTATCTAAACAGACATGAAGATTTATTACCTGAGAGGGAAGATGATTGAAAGGCATCCTGACTCTGAAACAGCATCCACAAGGGACAGAGGAGGATATGGTTGTCTTCTCAGTTACTGCCCATATTGGCCTTTGCATCCAAGGCACAGATATGAGTTCAGGGGTAAAGCATCTCCCTTCTGGTGAGGAGATGAATTCTGTTTTTTCAATGGCCTAAAATGGCCTAAAAGGCACCTTTAACTGTGCCCCTTTATGCAGTTTCATAGACCCTGAAGGTTCCTGACAATCCCTCCAAGAACTTGGTAAGAGACCGATTGCCATTCCTAGCTTCTGATGATGGAATAATTCCTCATTCTCTGTTTTATCTCCTACATTTTAGGAGATTGTTTAGAGACTAAGTTAGATGCCATTTTTAATCCACAAGTCCTTGTTTTACATCCTCCCACTCCAGATGTTTACAACTTTAAAGATAAAAGCTATCTGAGATGCGATGTGGTTCTGTGTGCCTTTGAAACTCTCCATTTTATCAACATGTACCATGATGCCTGGAGGGGATGAGGACTGTGCCCCAAGGTCCCAGAGCTTGCGACAAAGCCCAGACCATAACTCAAGTATCCTGACTTTAATAATGATGAGACTTTACATGGTTCTGGGGAGAAAATGATAATGATAGGTATTTAAAAAAAGCTACCAAGTCTGTGTGTACCTTTGCTTTCCCAATCCTTAGGGAAAGAAGGAGTGACTCTCATTATTCTTGAAGTACTGTCCTGTCACTAACAATAGCCAGTTCCCATTTCTTATTCTCTGAAATGAGCAAAACCCCCACAAAGGTAGAGAGGCTGACTTCATACACATAGGGGAAAATGACCTTCCTATAGTCTGTGTACAAGATTAAAAAGGTACTGAACCTCTATAGATCCTCTGAAATCATGAACTAGATTTCTTTTTTTTTTCTTTCTTTTTTTTTTTCTTTTACAACTGCTTACGGCTAACTGCAGCCTAGAGACGGACCAAAGGTTTTTCAATTCATGCAATTGCCAGATACTTTTCCTTCCCGCTGTAAGCCATGCACAGCCCCCAAAGCCAATTTTGCAAAGTGCCACAGTCTTTCTAAATATTCCATGGATTTCATTATGCATTTAAAAAAATGTAGCCCTGAAGCTAATAATAAGATAGGCACTGAAAACATGTTCCTTTTGAATTGGTTCTATAATACTGGTTGTTAATGAACCTTAGAGAGATCTAGCAAGGAAGAGCACTTTTCATATTCAAAATGCACATACACTGACCATCATGAAGCAAAAGTCACTCTAAAGTCAAGAGGTTCCCCAGGCTTCTGCTGTTACAATTCCATTAAAATGCAGTACATTCAGCTCTGTGAGATGCACCTGTGATTGCCTTCCCAATATTTCCAACCCTTCACTTGGTAGGACCCTAATTTTCTTTCTGCTCCTATACCTCTCTGCACAGCTTATACACCCTGGGTACTAGTCTCTGGACTTGTGACTCTGGCCCAAGCCAATGATCATAATCACACTCCATGGCCACAGTTACTGGTCCAGAGATGAGCAATATTCCATTCAGGCCAGTAAGGCAGGTGGTGAGTTCTGGCTGATGCTCCTGGAAAAGAACTCCCTCTAGGTCTGATGCTCTAAAAGCAGCATTCACCCCTTCTGGAAAATGAACAAGGAACAGAGAATCAAGGGAGAATTTCACCACGCTTGATTTATATGCAAGACTTATTGGGGAAATGATAAGGAACTAATAAGAAAGTTTAATTGCCAATCAAGTGAGAAGGCATGTTTTCAGAGAATAATTCCTTAGGATTAAATGGTTTTCTAAAGATTTCTGCAAAGGGTATAGCTTTTGCAGCAAGAGAATCTGGCTCAGTGTATGGTAAAGTTATCATTCTTCTCAGGAAGACAAATCCTGGAAGTATCAGGAGATTTTAAAAATAATAGCTATTCCTTTTGACAGTTAGCTGATCAATGTAATTTGAACTGTCATTCAAATAGACTAAAAAAGCCTAGGTAACTTTATGAGAAGTAGTAGGCTTTGGAAAACATATCAAAATGGTACTTCTAATTTTTCTTTTTGGCTTTCATCAAAACAAAAGCAATGTTATTCTAGCACACTTCTTTCGTTGCATTTTCAAAACATGAAACACGGGTTGTAGAGGTAATCACTGACTTCTGTGATAAAAGTCATAAATCAAAGGGAAGAGTAATACTTTGAGAATTATGCAAGTTGATTTAATATTACCAGGGAAGGTAGAAATGTAGATAACTGGAAATCTGACGTTTAGAGGTCAGCACAGAAAAGGTTACTGTTTGAATGGAAAAGCTACTTAATGCCATTAACTGAAATTAATTATGCTTGCATAAATTTTATGAACATATCACAGATCTGGATTTTTGGCTAATTAAGCTTTAATTTAGTTGAGAAAACTAAACCCTATAAGCTTTTATGGGAAACCACTGCTTACCCATTGAAAGGAAAGAGGTAAAACTGTAGTTTTAGGAAACATCTGGAGAAATAATTTAGAAAAGCTGTAAAAACAGAAATTATAGTCAATTATCCAAGATGCAAAGCCATATTTTAAGGTTACATTGTCCTTCATTTTCTCAAGAGTTCCCCTTAAATAAATGCAAATAATCAGAAATGGCAATTAATAGATTGCTATAATTCCCTGATTAGATAGTGGAGCCCATTACAGTACTTTAAGGTTGCCATGGACTCTGAGAAAAACCAGACAGAGTGTATATTCATATACAGTCCTCCAACATATCTATTGTTGAATGATTTTCTACAGTGGCGCCATCTCCAAGACTAGCTATGAGGTCAGCAGCTATCATGCCATCATCACAATTTCTAGGGCATTTAAACAATTGATCTTCATTTACAGACAGGGATATTGGCTCTGACTAGGTCAGTGATGGGTACAGGGCTTCCAAGAGGCTAGGACTTTCGAGCTGCCTTATGTAAGCATCATACCAATCAGGAACATGTCAACTGGCCTCTCATGAATGACACGGCACAGAGCAGGGACCTGAGTGCCAAGTGTATTGTTCCTTCTCTGTTTCCTCGCCTTCTTCCTCAACAAGGAGTGATAACTCCTTGTTGTCACCATAGGGATGCTGTCAATGCCACACTGTTCCCCATCAGGGCCTTTGCTCTTGCCTCTCCCTCAGCCTTCAATCTCCCTCAGTCCTTTCCATTGCTTCCTCAAACCCATTCTTCAGGTTTCTACCAAAATCCACCTCTCTGAAGAGACATATGCTCATCTGTGTCTCCAGCACATTGTTGCATTTCTTCATTTTGTTCAGGAGACATCTCTGGATACACAATTTCTTTGCCTATTTAGTAGTTTGCTCCTTTATAGGCTGTCTCATCCATTAGAAGGGTTATAATTTCTTGTGTTTCATACAGTTCTAAGTTGAATCAGGAATAATGTGTACATGTAAAATACTGCAATGACTGTAATTCTTACAGTCATTTTTTTCAGCCACACCCAAGTTAAATATGCTTTTAAGACGCCATTAGTCATTCCTTTAAAAGTCAGCTTATGACTGACTCTATGCTAAATTTTAGCAACCAAATCATCTTCTCCTCTTTGCAAGGCAATTCTCCAAGTGCTCAAACTGACATTAATAATGGCAAGCTTTTACTGGTGTCTACCAAGCTCTACCTTCTGTTTACATCTTCATCATAACTCCACAAAGCAGGTGTTATGAATCTCATTACTATGAATGAGTAAATCAAGGCCCAGAGAAGTTAAGCTACTTTGCTAATACTACCTGGCTCATCAGTAGCAGACCTGATGTTTGAATCCAGGTCCATCTTCTCTACACTCATTAAACCACACTGCCTCTAACATTACATTTTTTTTCCAAACATCAGGATCTCTCTTAAGCATCAGTTGGCACCATGGCTTCAGATCAACTCTGGACAATGAGAGTGTGATGGAAAATGAGCAAAGCAGCTGGGCAGTCTGGAGTAAGAGGATTTGTTCCAACGTAATTAAGTCTTCTGGTTGTGAGGCCTCTTAACCTCTCTAAGTTCAATAAGTGATTTGTCCAATATGAGAGAAGAGAATCAATAAAGTCCATTAGAAAACAGAAAGAGAAGACAATTTCTCAATAAACTGTGTGGGAGGCACACCACCAGTTGAGAATAAGAAGTATTCATCCAAATGTACAGGCATTTAGAAGGTTCTAGAAATCAGCTCATTTTGGGGATATTGCAGACCTTCAGCATTCTTCATATACTGAGCTGCTGACTCTTTGTGACATTATTGGAATGGCTCAGGTGTGGAGACTGGGGGCTCTGAGGAACAAAGATAGTGATCTCTCAGCCTAAAGGGTATCAAGGGAGGAAGTATGGCACAGTTATTAGGAGTTCTGGGTTCATAGTGACTTCATATTCCAGGTCTGTCACTTATTGCAACCATGGGCAAGTGACTTCTGTTTGAAGCTTCAACTTCCTCATCTGGGAAAAGGGGATCATTAGAAGTACTCAATAAGTGCCCATGTTAAGTGCTCAGTACCATGCCTGGCACAGATAAGAACAAAATCTCAATACATGCCATCCTTCTAATGACAATAATCCATTTGGAAATCCTGCAGTCGATGAATCCTGCAGGAAATCCTGCAGCTGCCAAATACTGTTTTGTGTCAATGAAGAAAGCAAAGCTCTACTGTAAACAAGCTTCTTATTTCTAATGCAGAAGATATTTGTATCAAGTGTGGGGAATTACAATCTGTATTCACCACAAAGGTGAGGTCTCTAATTCAGCCATGATGAAGCTAAATGGTTTTTTAAAGAAAGCAAGTATCATTCTAATCTTTCTTTTATATTTATGATTTTTCTTTCTCCTGTTAGCTCATTTTACTTTTTTTGAACCCCTCAAATGCTACATAAGCTCACACTCCTTGCAAAATATTCAATAAAATAGTGTGACAAGGGAAAGGTATCTTCCATTAGCCTCTCCCACCTACCTCACCACCCTACCCGCTACCACCATCCAGCACTTCTCCCAAAGGGAACTAAGGTTTTCAGATTTTCTAGGGATCCACATACAACATTAGTAAATTGTCTTCATCTCTTTTTCCTTTGTCTTTCTTTGTTCAGTTTCACCTTTGGCATCTATTTAAACATCTCATCTTTAAAGTCCCCTCTTTAATTATACAAATCACCCTTTCTGCATTCTTATAGCATCCACTTGTCACAGTGGCACATTTACTTTTATTTGTTTGATCAGTGATCACTACTTGTCTCTTCCACTGGACAGCAAGCTCCTTGAGGAAGGAGCTGCAGTTGCGTTTGTTCACCCTTATACCTCCAGCACCTAGTATAGTGCTTAAACAACAGCAAGAGATCAATAAACATGTGTTGAGTACATGACTGCTATTCATTCATTAGGCTATAACCAGATAGTAACAAGATTAACAACAGATTTGAAGAGCTGAGAATTTCAAATAGTGACCATTCATCCAATTGGGACCAAGAAACTATTTGTCAAAGAAAACCATGAAATTCAGAAGTACAAAGCTCTCCACAGTGAATAAACAAGACACAAATTATCCCTGCTCTCATGAAATCCTCCTTGCCAAACTGCAATGCAGGTTTCAACTGAGAATATCTGAAATTGCTTATGTGAAAGCAAGCATTCATTTCTAAGACAGCAACCAACTACGAACAGTATGAAACTGGTTTAACCCAGTGAGTGACTAAGTGACCAAATGATCATTTTCCTCTATTTTGGGGTTTTAGGAACACATTTCCCCTCTGATCTTGTAATTAAGAGATAAGCCAGGGAGAGAGAATATGCTTACTTAACATGGCTGAGTACAGTCTTGTGCATCAATGGCCCAAACTCCTTGATAGTGGCCAACTCAAATTTAATGGCCTGCTAAAGAACAAGATTGTGCTGCTTTTCCCATGTATCCCATAAACAATGGCTCCATGACTTGCCTAAGTCTGGAAAAGGCAACTGCTATCAAATTCTATTGCTCATTGTTCTTAGATGTATTTACTCATTTTAGAGAGAGTACACACAAGAGGTGGGGATGGAGGCAGAGGGAGACCCCAATGCTAGGCTATCACACTTACTAGACATGAGACCTGCAACAGATCTCTGAACCTCAGCTGCCCCTTCAATCAAAAGGGTAAAATTAAATTATTCCTTCCATGTCTCTCCCATTTGTAAAGAATCACATAATGCAATAGATGTGAACTGGCTTTCTAAGGTGCAAAGAACTTTTACGAGAGTAGGAATGTGTGTCATTTTGGAATACAGTAGGCACCTAAAATTACCTGATGAAATGAAATGACAATTATGTCAACATGGTAAAGATAATGATTTCATAGATCTTTTCACTGTTAGTTTTTTGAGAAGGGAATCACACATCAGAGGCTCCATCACATTGTCTGGTCATATCAAGTACTTGGTAAGTGGATATTATTAAATGTCCCACATCCTACCATATTATTTTAAACTAAAAAAGGCTTAAATTGCTCCCAAATTCCACTACTCAGTCTTTAACAGTAAACACAGAAGGCCGCCTGTGTGGTTCAATCAGTTAAGCATTGGGCTCTTGACTTTGGCTTAGGTCATGATCTCTGGGTCCTAGAATTAAGCCCATGGTCCTGGGATCAAGCCTAGCATTGGGCTCTCCCTCTGCCTCCATCCCCACCTCTTAGTGTGCACTCTCTTTCTCTAAAATGAATAAATACATCTTTATATTTTTTAAAGCAATATGGGGTTCCTAGGTGGCTCAGTTGGTTAAACATCAGCCTTTGGTTCAGGTTATGATCCTGGGGACCAGGGATCAAGCCCTGCATCAGGCTCCCTGCTCAGCCAGAGCCTACTTCTCCCTCTCCTTCTGATACTCCCCCTGCTCGTGCTCTAGCATGCTCTCTCTAATGAATAAATTTAAAAATCTTTAAAAAATAAACTTTAAAAAAATTTAAAAAGCAATAAACACAGACCATCTACTATTAGAAAAGCAAATTTAAGAGATGCTAAAGAGTCTTCCATTTAATAAATTTTGTTGATAATTAAAATCTGGCCAAAATGCAGAATTTTACCTACATAAGCATTCCAACTAGAAGGCTTCTCTATGAAATAGAAGGGCTATGCTCCTACCAAGGAATTTCTTTCTAGTCTTTAACGCCTAATTTATCAATACAACAAGTGGTTAGATATTTACATGTGATTTAGGAAAGGCAAAAAAGTAACTCAAAAAGCAAACAAACCATGATTCCTAGAACATAAGAACCAGTTATGTAGTTAGTATGATTCCTTAAAATATTCATGAGGATAAAACTACTTGAGTAGTTAATGGCTGAAACAGTACTAAAGTAGTTGTGTTTTGTTTTGAGAGAGAGAGAGAGAGTAAGCAAGTAGGGAAAGGGAAGAAGAGGAGGAAGAGAGAGAGAATCTTAAGCAGATTCCATGCTCAGCATGGAGTCTGACATGGAGTTTGATCTCATGCCCCTGAGATCATGACTTGAGCCAAAATCAATTCTGACACTTAACAGACTAAGCCATCCAGGCTTTCCTACTGAAGTAGTTTCAAAATGCCCATTCCTCATTACTCTTAGCTACACACTATCATTGCCATTAGATATTATAAACTAAATACATTACCAGCTAATGACATGTGTATTTTTTTGACAGTAAACATCTATATAGAAAGCTAAAATCCAAAACTTTTTTTTTTCATATTTTATTTATATATTCACGAGAGACACAGAGAGAGGCAGAGACACAGGCAGAGGGAGAAGCAGGCTCCATGCAAGGAGCCCAATGTGGGACTCGATCCGGGACTCAAGGATCATGCCCTGGGCCCAAGGCAGGCACTAAACTGCCGAGCCACCCAGGGATTCCTAAAATCCAAAACTTTGACACACCATGACTTATATACTACCCTTGCTACTTACCAGCTAACAAAGTCAGGCAGGTTAAGCAGGCAGTCTGTACTTTAGTTTCCTCATTAAAGGGGTGATAACAGTACCTCCTTAAAGGGTCATGTTGAAGAAGGAAAGAGGTAACACAGATAGGTACTTCACACTGTGCTCAATACAGGGTGTCGAGTTTGCAAGGCTATTAGCAGGTGGTGTTGGTATTGTTGTGGCAGACTAGCCTCCAAAGAAGGCCACAACGCAGTCTCTGTACTGGTTTCTTGTGACTGGCACAGCAAATTACCATAAAACTGGTGGCTCAAAAAAATTCTCTCACAGTTCTGGAAGCCTGAAGTTTGAAATCAAGTTATCAGTAGGGCCGTCCTTCCTCTGAAGGCTCTAGAGGAGAATCTGTTTTTTAACTTTTTCATCTTCCATAAGCTACCAGACATCCCAGGTATGGCATCCTCTTTATCTCTGCTTCTGCGGTCATACTGCCTGCTCCCCTTCTCCATGTGTCAAGTCTTACTCTGTTTGACTCTTATAAGGATACTTATTATTGGATGTAGAGCCTAACTAGGTAAGCCAGGATGATCTCCTCATATCAAGATCCTTAATTAAAAAAAAAAATCTGGGCAGCCCAGGTGGCTCAGCAGTTTAGCGTTGCCATCAGTCCAGGGCCTGATACTGGAGACCTGGGATTGAGTTCTACATCAGGCTCCCTGCATGGAGCCTGCTTCTCCCTCTGCCTGTGTCTCTGCCTCTCTCTCTCTCTCTCTCTGTTTCTCATGAATAAATAAATAAAATATTTTTTTAAAAAAGATCCTTAATTTAGATAAGGCCAAATATGGTAACATGAACAGGTTCCATGGATTAAGACAAGGATATATCTTTTTGGGAGCCACCATTCAACTTACGATAATCTCCCATCTCACATGTTTTTCTAGAACCTTCAACTCCCTCATGGAGAGGTAGAGTCCAGGTGCTCTTCCCTCGAATCTAGATAAGATTTTGTGTCTGCCTTCAACAGACAAAATCAGAAGTAATGCTGGCAGACTCCTAAGTCTAGGTTATAAAAGCATTATGCACTCCCACCTTATGTAAGTGAAACATACATTCTGGAATCCAGCTGCCATGCAGATAGGAAGCCCAACTTATATGGTGGGCCATGTGCAAATTTTCTGGGTTTCACAGAACCCATTTCAGAGATGTGCCCACATATGTAAGTAAACATGCCTATAGATGATTCTAGCCTTAGTTTTTGAGCCAATCTCAGTCTTCGAGTCTTCTCAAATCAGGTGCTAGACATCAAGGAACAGAGAGAATCCACTCCCACTGAGCTTCACCCAAATTAGGGATTCTTGAACAAAATTAATTACTGCTGTTACATCAAGCCATTAGGTTTGGGAGTAGTTTGATGGGCAACAATGGATAGTGAGACAAATTACTCATTAAATAATTGAACAGATTAAAGTTTTAATACTTTTAAATGGCACGTGATATATACTTCCTGGCATATAGCATCTTGGATTTTTATCTAAATATAGTGTGAGTAGACACACACACAGACACACACACTTATTTCTAGAGGAAAAAAATGATTGAATCTCTCTTATTCTGAGTCAGAGTATGGGAGGATCCAGTAATTAGACACGGAAACTCTTTAAGCTCTGGAGGGAGGATCTTGTATTTCATCTGGTCCAAACTGTGAATTTTTACAAGATTGAGAGAATATGGCTCAGAAATTGTCCCTGACTCTCCTCCCTCAATAGAGCTGTATGCCCAATAAAGAACCACCTTGTTCCTCAATTGCAAGGTGAAAAATTTATCACAGTCTCACTACCCTCCCAGTGAGGAATATTGAAAGAAAGAGAGGGGACTGAGAATGGGTGTATGGAAAAGGAACAAGCCATTAAAACCAGTTATTTTGGGCCATCTGTTCATGAGATTCAAAGAAACTTTTTTCTCCTTCTGATAAATTGAGTTTTGTTTGCTTTTTCTTTTCTACCTTAATCCCATGGCTCCAGGTCCTAAAAACTATCCAGGACATAAAAAGAAAATGCAAAAATTATTGTATGAGAGAAATGAAAACTTTTTGTTCAAAGGTCTGAGTATACCCACTAAGACCTAAGAGGTAGGTTAGTAGGGTCCAGACCTGTTTTGTAACAGAGAACTTTCTGCAGTGGTGGAAATGTCTTCTATCTGTTCTGCTCAGAAGAGTAACTGTTGAATATTTGTAATGTGGCTAATGTGACTGAGGAACTGCATTTTTCATGTTATTTAATTTTAATTTCATATTAGACAGTAAATGTCTAGACAAAGTATTTACAAAGCCACTCCGAGCTTAGAAACCCTAACTAATGACTCTCAGGCGACTCAAATGACCTGAAACCTCCTCATCTTTGCTGTTTCTTTCTACAGTCTGAATAACCCCTGCCTGCTGTGGAAGGATTGATTTTCAAGTTCTCTGTGGTAACACACCCGTTCGGATTCGGAACATCTCTCTTACCATTGCTTCATGGCTCAATGAGAGTGAGAGAGCTGGTCACAACTTCCAATTTTGCGAGTAAGTCAAAGTTCTGAGTAACAGAACACATGACCCAGAAGATCTAAAATTCCATGTGTGAGCAGCTACATGTGATGTATGAAGAGAAAAATATTTCCAGGGAGTTGGCTGACATTCTTTGTTTTTCTCAATTCTAGAATCATAAAAAAGGAATCTTTATGGGCACCTGGGTGGCTCAGTGGTTGAGCATCTGCTTTCGGCTCAGGGCATGATCCTGGGGTTCTGAGATTGAGTCCCACATCAGGCTTCCGCAGGGAGCCTGCTTCTCCCTCTCCCTGTGTCTCTGCCTCTCTCTCTTTCATGAATAAACAAAATCTTTAATAAAAAAAAATTAAAGGAATTTTTAAGTATATGGAAAAAAATAATAAGTGGCAAAAATCATGGATATTGTCCAAATAATAGGTTAACATTGTGGAGTCATTTGTTTATAATTAGAGCTCAAGTTTCTCAGTCTGACTTCTCAAGCCTGCCTATGACTTGCATTCTTTTTGGCTTTATTAGTGTCAGCTTCCACATTTCTCCTGTCCCACCTGATTATTTTTCTCCAGGAGCCTGGGGTCTCAATATTGGAATTCCAGTGTCTGAGGCTTCCCAACCAAGTTTAACACACTACTTCCATTCCAGGCTACAATCATGGTGCTTTCTCTGCTTTAAACATAACTCAAAAGATTTTACCCATCCTTTAAGATTCAAGCCTTCCAGTGCCATCAAGCTTTAGCCAATTTCTTCTTTGGTGCTCCCTTAAAGTATTTGTCATTTTTAGAACAGATTAATATCATACATGCATTTTTTTTACTTCCTAGTAAAATATGATCTATTAAAGTACAGGATTTTCTTTATTATGATCTTCACTGCCCAAACAAAGCACAGTGTACTGCACAAATAGTGTGCTTAAGAAATACTGATTGAAGTAAATATACCCAATAAATTGTATAAATTTGTAACAAGCCTGGTTCACAGCACTTTGCAGCAGTTACATTGATTAAAATCATCCTTGAAGATTTTCTTTCTTATAAAGGAACAAAACACAGTAGGCTTCAATGTAAATAGGACACTGCAGAGCCATATTGCAGGATGGCTCCGATCATGGAACAGAATGAACTTTTGTCTTTTGTTTACCTACATTATAATATTCATGCCTCCTTAAAAAATGACATTTTGGCAGTTTTTCAGGTTGATGAATTTTAGCTAATGAATAAAAAGTGGTCACAAGAGTTGAGGCACCCAGGGTCAGAAGCATGATGCTTCAATGTGGAAGCTAAAGTGAATGCTGCTCACACACACAACATTCATTAACAGTATTAAATGAAAAGTCTAACTAAAGCCAATAATATCATTTTCTTTCATTTGCTGAGCAAATCTGTATATTAACTAGGATGACATCTCTTGTTTCAATTCTGTTTCACACTCCATTATTACCCTTCTTTTCTCACGTAATTAAAATGTAGCAGGTAGTTGATACACAGGGGGGAGTGTCTGTATTAAAAATACCTTCTCATAATCAAATTCAAGTACTCATCTCATTTATGATCTGTCTACCTTAATAAATGAACTAATAGTTCATTTAAAAAGCTATATAAAGCTCTATTAACCCATCTTTACACATTTTAATTTAAAGTGACAGGCTATTCATGATTTTTCCCCATTCATTTATTCAATAAACATTCTAAATACTATGTGCTAAGGAAGGTACATAAACTTGTGGATTCAAATATAAACAGTTTAAGGTTCTTGTCTCTGGAGCTCACAGCCTAGCAAGGGAAAGGGCCAAAAAAAAAAAAAGTAGTACTGAATGTGCCCCCCTGCCCCTGCATGACAGCAGGTGCAGCAAAACACAGAAGATGGTGTCATCAGCTTAATCTGGGAAGACTTCAGAGAATAAATGAGAAGAAAGAGAAACATTTTTAAAAAGGCAATGTTTATAGAAGATCAAATGTAGACATTATTTTCAAGTTTATTTCTCACCTAATGGGAGGGAAGGCTGGCCAGGCTGCTCAGAGACAAGGACTTCAATACTGTGACTTTGTCCTGCCAGCCCATGGCTGATGAGGCATCTTACCCAAGTCTCTTTGCATGCAAACAAGTCACAATGTGATGTGCAGCATGTGGGCTAATGAGGTTCTCCCCTGGGATTTCACCTGGGTAACAAGGTGGGAGCTGGAGAGGAAAGGTCATCATTGTAAAGGGAAGGTCAAGGGCAGATATTTGCAAAAAGTGGAAAACAAAGGATTAACACAGACTGTTAGTTGAAGAAAAGAGCAGAAAAAACCTGGCCTGCAAACAGAAACAAATGTCCCAGGGCACGATGCCCACATGGTCGAGGAAAGCCAGAAGGTGCGTGTTCCCCAAGCAGCCTCAGTTCCTGCCAGTGCTCTGGGTCCCTCTGCTGCGAGATGCTCCCACGTACCCATGAGATTGCTCTCCCCATCCCCAGGCACATGTATCCTCACTCCCCTCTACTTGAGTTAGTTTGACTGGGTCGCGATTCCTTGAGCCTTCTCCAAACAGATGGTATGTCAGTGCTCTGAGTTATGGGACACACTGTCCATTCTCTCTGGCTCTGACTGTTTTACAGTGTGTCCAATTTACAAGCATTAGAATGCCTTTCTCTGACCCTCAGTGGATCTTTACCTTACTTTAGGGTAAATAAATCATGTTTTAGACATTGCACTGAACAAATTCAATTTGTCTTCATGAAAAATAGCACTTAGAAAATGGGCAGCATAGTGCACTGATTAAGAGGCTAGGCTCTAGAGCCAGACTCTCTGTGACCTGATCACAGCTTCAATGTTCATTGGCGGCATGACCTTGGGCAAGTTATCTTACTTCTCCAAGCTTCCGTTTCTCTACCTGTAAAATATGGGCAATGGTGGTGCCTTCCTCATAGGGTTTTTATGAGGATTATATGGGGAAATCATTAAGTTCTGAGTTTTTATTAAACAAATAGATGTTCATTTCTTATGTAACCACAAATGGTTGGAATTTTATAATTTTAATGAATGGAGAAACAGAAGTTAGGTTATCTCTTAAACAAGGTATAGAAAACTATCACTTACTGAGGACTTTTCATGTGACCTGTACTGACCAGGTACTGGACATCCAGTATCTCATGCATGTGATCTGCACAAAGGCAACTGACAATCGACAAGCACATATTGGAAGCCTACTGTGTACTGGCACTGAGTTAGAGCTACAAAGATAAATAGAGCATAATCCCTGTTCCTAAGAAGTTTCTGGCATGGTTAGGGCAATAGAGTTGGGTCAGGCAACCTCACCATTCATTTTGATTCCATCATCTGCAAAATGAGGGGATGTGATGAGGTGACTCCTAAGCTTCTCTTTTGTCTAACAATGAATGATTTCATACTCAACTATGCTAAGAGATCACGCCATCTATTGATAATTCCCAAACCTGTAAAATTTTATCACTTAATAACCACTTGTGCTAAATGATATTGTAGATGATCAATATGGAGTATTTAGAGAGGTCTTTGAGGCCACATTATTTGGACTGTGTTGCTAGAATGTGTTGGCAGGAGCAGTCGCCTTCCACAGAGTGAGATCACACATGGGGAAGGCAAAGACCAAAAGATAATACCATAGTGTTCCAACAGGAAGATACCTTATAGTTTTAAATACACCTAGTTCAATGCATTCATTTTTATAATGAATCATTTTATAATGAATCATTTTATAATGAATCAAAGAAAAAAGGTGATGTAGTTCATGGCCATTTTCTGACATGATTCATGTTAGGACTATTTTTTGTTTGTTTTTGAGTAAGCTCAACACCCATCGTGGGCCTTGAACTACTCGCAACCTGGAGATCAAGAGTTGCACACTCCACCGACTGCACCAGCTAACACCTCACTCTGCCCCAATGCTAGGACTTTCTATGCTGCTCCACAATGTATCACAGTGACTAACAGACCAGATTCTAGAGAGACTGCTTGGATTAAAATCTTTACTCTGCCACCTAAGAGCTATGTGATCACAAATCAAGTTATTGAGCTTCTCCCTTGCCTTAGAAAGTTAGTACCATAATATTACCTACTTGCATAAGGATTAAGTTAGATAATACTTAAAATTTGGTGGCACAAAATAAGCCTTCAAAAAGTTATGATGGCAATGATGATAGCAAACACAAACATAGCTTGCTACATGTCAAGCTCCACTCTAAATAGTTTATATTCATCACTTCATGTATTCTTCACAATAAATAGGTAGGTATTTCTATTACTCCCAGGTAACCACAGAAAAGAGAGGCTGAGGAACTTGACAAATTAAGTAGCAGAAGCCAGATCTGTATCTACAGCATCCATCTCCAGAGTATGAACCCTTAAACACCACACTATGGTGTTCGTATCAAGTCTTCCTTGGGTCAGAGGCTACCATAAATGCTCAACACAAATTAACGCACTGAATCTCCATGTCAACCTATGACACAGAAGTAATTATTAAGTTTATATTAAATGTTTACATGAATACAAAATGGAGATCAAACAGAAAGCTGAGACAGTGGAGGGAGAGGGTCATCACATAGTGCAAAGAGAAATGACACGAGTACTGAACATCCTGAACAATCAGGCAACTACTCTATGCAGAAAATCTCAATGGCTATTTCAGATGGGAGAGACATTTGTGACCAGATGAAAGCCACAAAGACAGTGACCATCGTGGCAGCTGTACAGTTTTGTTGAAGAGCCAGATCATTATAGCAATTAGGGAGAGGATTACACTGTAGTGGAAAGGGTTGAGTTTTGAAGTCAAATTTTACTTATTAGCTGACTTTTCTGAGTGCTTTTTATTAAAATGGAGATAACGCCTAATTTATAAAGTTGTTGTGAAAATTAAACAAGTTGTATTTTAAGAGCCAAGCACGGTGACTCATACAATCAACTAACAGAATTAACACTTAGCAAATAGTAATCCACTTGAATAGCACAATGTGTGATTAAACAGGATAATCTGAATTATAGGTGTTCATAGTTTAAGGAGACCACATATTCCCCCATGTAGGTAAAATTGAGAATAAAAAGTATAATATTGCTCTCCTGCCTTGTAACAGACACCAGAATATTCTGTGAAGAACACAGGAGAGTAAAATCATTTGTCTTTTTTTTTTTTTTTAAAGGATTTTCAATTTTTATTTATTTATGATAGCCACACACAGAGAGAGAGAGAGAGAGAGGCAGAGACACAGGCAGAGGGAGAAGCAGGCTCCATGCACCGGGAGCCCGATGTGGGATTCGATCCCGGGTCTCCAGGATCGCGCCCTGGGCCAAAGGCAGGCGCCAAACCACTGCGCCACCCAGGGATCCCAAATCATTTGTCTTTTGATTTACCTCTGGGACCAAGAAAGCTTGGTTGGATGTTTGTCCAGATTGTTCTAATGGAAGGGCTCTTCCAGCATATATCCTTGGGGATGGCACAGAATACAGATCTGACCACAAAGTAAAATTCTAGATATCCAGGCTTGGATAAATTGCCAAGTCCTCCCAAATACTTTTATGTGACATCATTCACTTGGTTCATTATTACGCAGAGGGCTTGATTATACTGTGAACTTTCCCAAATTGCAAATTATTGAACATTCCAGATGTACAAAAAAAATCACTCTTGTCTGTTGACGATATTTTAAAATTCCTGCATAAAATGCTTAACTGTTATCCCATTGATTTCCTTGCTCTTTCACCCAACATACTCCAATATAAAATTGGTTAATACCTTATTCTTTTTCAAGATCTTCACTGTCGGTAAATTACTATTTGTGGAATAGAATTATAATTCTAAAAGAATATGTTTTATACTGTGATTGATGGAAAAATATGCTTTTAACTTGCAGGGAAAGATCAATTTTCTGACACTTCAGCTCTATTTGCTCAAATGCATTATGATTATAAAGCACCAATTATGGCTAATAATGGCATTATTCTCACCTCAGTAAGTACTTGGTTTGGTAAAGCTTTAAGAACTCTTAACTTTGGCGATCAATTTAGTTAACTACAGGAAATAGCCTATTTCAAATAGATTATTACCTTACTGTCATATTGCTCCCCAAGCTCACATACAATCAAAGTGAATTGTCACTCAATATACATTTACATATACCTCTCACTATTAAGCTTGCCAGATAAAACACACTCTAGAAGTCATATTTGTATGATTTGTATGAACTCAAGATTTGAGTTCATATTCTCTATTATATTCACCTCCAATCTTTCAGGTTCTATAAATTAAACTTCACACCAGATTAGGTAAAAAATCATAGAAATAGCCCAAATAGGGGACTAGAAGGCACATGAATTCCAGCTAAGTTCCAAGGGAGAAAGTAATAAATTCTATTTTGCTTTTTGTACCCTACTATCCAACTCTCACCAGCCAGAACCTTGGAATGTTCTAGAATCTCTTCCAATCCCTCATCTCCTACATCTTCATTGAGGTATGCCAACATCATCTTTTAAATGTCTTTTTTATCTTTATTCTCCATTCTACTGCCCTAGTTTCGGTCTTTTCTCATTTAATACTGCAAAAAGCTTTACTACTTTATAAGTTCATGAAACATTTAAAAAAAAAATCATAGGAGCACCTGGGTGGCTCATTCAGTTAAGTGGTCAGTTCTTGATTTCAGCTCAGATCATGTCTCAGGGTGCTGGGATCCAGCCCCATGTAGGGCTCTGTACTCAGCAGGGAGTCTGCTTACAGATTCACTCTCTCCCTCTCCCTTGGCCCCTCACATAACTTGTGCATGTATGTGCTCTCTCTCTCAAATAAATAAATCAATCTTTAAAAAATAAACACATCAGATAACATGCATCTCAACAGATGGGACTTGTGGTCACTTGGACTTGGGAGCAGATGGACTCTGTATACCTCTCAGGGCCATAAGCTCTTAAAAGATGCATTCTTCTCCAAGTTTGTCTGTGAAACACAGGTAAAAATTACTCTCCAGGCTGAGGAGGATAATAAGATAGAGATAAATGGAGCTACAAGAGGATCAACGGTTTTCCCAGGCAGCTAGCTATAGGAATACCAAGCAGATGGAGAAAAGCAGCCTAAGCAGAAAACACTGCCCCAGCAAAGGCAGACAAGTACAACTACACAGAGTGTGTTAAAGATAAAAATGAACTTTATAATCCGGAAAAGACAAAAATCCGCTATCCTACTGAGGACTTTCACATGAAAACTTTACAGTTAGTTGCATTATGGTCACATTTCTTTATCAAAAGGGATTTGTCTTTATTGCCAACCTAATTATTTACTTTTGACATCACAAGAAAGGAAAGGAAAGGAATCTCAGGGCAGCAGATTACTACCCATCATACATTCACTGAGAGTGAAGGTGCTTGTATTGCCAGAATCTCTAAGAAATCTGGGGGGTAGCGGGGGGGGGAACCTTGGGATAATATCAGAAATCCTATTTCCAGGATTTTCTTTTCATTTAAACTTTAACAAGTAAATGTGTAGAGTGCCCCTAACTACAAAAAACAAGAATTTCTTCAAAGAAGCATAAACACAGGTTCTGAAAAAAAGGGAGAGTGGCCACCCTCCTCTCATTTCCATCCTGCTCAGGCAGTGGTAAAGAAAATTGGCGTCCTAAAAATCAAGGAGAATCTCAGTTGACCACAGTAATTAGTTACCAGGCATATATAGACACAGTTAAAACTCAGATAATTCACAAAACTTCATTCTACTCAGATACTGCTACCCTCTACCTCACAAACCCTTTCACAATCACTACCAAAATTTGGGTAAACTTGGTACTTTGATTTTGGCCCCTATGTCTTCCTGCATAATATACTCCAAGGGCTTAAAGACTATAGGATACAGAAACCTGGTTATCAAAACAGAGGGAAAGCATACAAGAGACTGGAAAGGAAGGAAATGCCTCTAAACTGGATACCCAGCTACTGAGGAGTAAAGATTAGACAGAGGAAGATCCCCACAAGGAACCGAACAGAAATATTTTTTAACCAAATGCCAGGCTGCAAGAGATTTTTAAACCAACTACCACCATTTTTCCCATTCCTTCTTCTTGCTGCATGCTTTCCCTTCCCCCAAGAAGAGCTAAAGAAACGTGTCTTTTTACTTACAATTGTGAAGTTCATGACTTTGAGAATCCAGATGGTCATGGCCAAGTTCACCAGTATTAAGATCATCAGGAGTAGGACAAAGAAATACAGGCATCTTTTCCTCCAGCCATAAATGCCCACCTTGTATACCTGTGGCCCCTCAGAGCTGGGCATGGTGCTCCGGTGGTGTGTGTACTGTTCCTGAGGCATCTGAAATAAACGAGGTGAGAGAGAAGCACTCACATTAAACTGCTGAGAGGGGAGAAAAAAAAAAGAAGAAAAAAAAAAATCAACTGATGAAGAGATATGGCTGGCTGCTGTCTGTACGTTTCCACCCTCCTGACAACTCCAAAAATCTGTTTCCTCTGGACAAAAGTGGCTCCTCTGGACGCTGCATGAGTCCTCTCATTTTACACAGCTATCTCTCGTGATGCGTACTGAGACATCCACAGGCACACATACCATGGGAGGAACAGGACTCCTAGGAAGCCATTTTCCAAATAACTCTTAGATTCCAACATCTTTGTGAGGGAGACAAACTAAATCACCTACCCAACTACTAAGGGTAAAATTTAGATTTTGAGAAAATAAATAAACCCCAGCAGTTTAACGTGATGGTATGATAAATACTATTCAGACAATTTATTTTGGGGGGTAAATGATCTCAAATGCAATCATTCTGTTCTGCCAAAAAATCAGAGGAGGAAGTAATAACTCTGATCTTCCGCCTATTTCAGAATTGAAAGGGACGTTGATGGACACAGATTAAGCCTCACTGGATTTAGGAGTCTTCAAATGGTAACTTATGCTTAAATGCCTCCCATGACAGAAGCCTCATTATGTGTTGGCTTAGTCCTTAGGTATTATACAGTTCCAATTGTAGTCAATCAACTTATTTACTTACTTGTTATTTTTATTTTATGTTATTTTATTTTGTAAGAATTTATTTATTCATGAGAGACACACAGAGAGAGGCAGAGACATCGGCAGAGGGAGGAGAAGCAGGCTCCATGCAGGGAGCCCTATGTGGGACTCAATCCCAGGACCCCCAGGTCATGCCCTGAGCCAAAGGGACATGCTTAACCACTGAACCACCCAGGTGTCTCTTTATTTATTACGTTTAATCAACTCATTTAATAAACATAAAGGAGGCTCAAAGTCAAGGAAAATGTGAATATGCCTTCCAGGAGTTTGCAGGCTAATGGGAGGAATGAACTCATTAAACAGTGATTATAGTACAATGAGATAAGTTAGAAAAATATTTGTCAATATTAAGTAATATACTAATCCCCTTTAAAGTAAGAAAGCATTCCCTAATCCCTGTTGTTGACACAAATGATCTTTATACTAGCACTACTAATTGGATATCAACACAAATCTCAGTAAACTTATCACTTCTATAAAATTCTAAAACCAAAACAAATTTTAAAATTAAATACAAACAAAGCTACTAACGTGTATCATTCAAAATGGACAATAATGGTCTACTGCAAAGGATGAGGATTTCCTAAAACTAAGTGTCATAACGTGGTACTCAGGGCTTAGCACAGCATCTAGGGGTGAGTAGATCATCCCTACTCTGTCATGAGACACATGACAACACAGCCCCTTCTACTTTACTCTATGCAAATATGTGCAACCTTTGAGATCTTTACTTCATTTGGCCCTCTCGTAGGCATACTGCATTCCCTAAGAATAAAGATTACATTTATTTATTTTCATCTTTGTCAATAACAATTTGTGGGGTACCTGGGTAGCTCAGTCATGTAAGCCTCTAACTCTTGGTTTTGGCTCAGGTCCCAATCTCACTGTCCTGAGATCAAGTTCCATAGGAAGCTCTGCACTCAGCAAGGAGTTGGCCTCAAATTCTCTCTTTCCTCTTCGTCCTTCCTGCTTGCTCTCTCTCTCAAATAAATAAAATCTTTTAAAAAATAGCAATTAAATTTGTTACATGTGGTGCCAAAGTGAACATGATGACAAACAAAATATGAGTCCTAAAATCACATCTTTGGCTATAAGGTCATCTTCCAGATGGGTTGGAATGTGATTATTTTAGTTTTTAGATAATTATTAAAATGGATGCAAAAAATCTAAAAATCCCCTTGAGAACTCAAGGCCTTTGGACATAAGTGGAATTCCATTGAAAATCCCAACGAATTCTTTTTTATGGTCAGTGGGAATGCTGTGAAGTTCTACATGACATATGTTTTGTTCTGGATACTACCCTAGTACCATAATCAGGTCTTCACATGAGTATTTATTTGAATATACATGTATGGCATGAATGAGTAAAAACCAAATACATAGATGATGAATGAATGAATGATTTTCTGTCTGCTATAAAAGCTTCTTCTGTATGGGGGTGTATGGAGGTGTAAGCCAAACACCACATGAGAATTCATTTTTAGTATCCTTGCACATTTTCACTTTAGTGAAACCCAAGTACTGGGTTCCCAAGTAAGCACTGAACTTCATGCTACAAGAGGATCTCCATTTCATAACTCAGCTCCTTAGAATATTGTAGATCAGGGCTGGGCTGTAACAACATGGAAACACAACAAAGTCTTCGCTCACTGGCTTCTTTTAATACATCAAGATCAATTGGAAGGGGGAAAAAGGATCTTATAAGTTGGAAGGAAATTAGGCCTTTCTTTTCCATATAAAACATATTCTGTAAGTTAAGGAAATGAGTACGGAATTTTAAAATCCTATCTGTAAGGTCCCTTAATCCCAATGAACTAATTTTATGAATGAGCTGATTTAAGACTAGAGTTGACCCTCTTGTGCATGGACACGGGGCCTGTGTGGTAGGGCAAGGACAAGAATAACAGTATTGGACTCTTGCAGGGATGATGAACAATGAGAAATTCTTCACCAACGAGGGTGCAGACCCTGGAGATGTCGCCCCCCCCCCCCCACACAACAACATGGTACTCTTTCTTTGACATTTGCCCCAACCAATATAAGAATTACATAATTTAGCTATAAAGAGGAGATGACATGTTCAATAAACACTTATAAAGAGACAAGGGATATGGATATCAAACTTGTCATTTTTTTTTTCATAAAGATTGTTAGACCTTGACAGAATGCAATGATCGTGTCTCTATTAGGGTTTCTCAATCCCAGGTGTGCATCAAAGACAGCTGTGGAGATTTTAAAAACCTGTATGCTCATGTTGATCCAGTAATAATCACAAAAGTAGAATCCAGGCATCAGCATTTTTGAAGGATCCCATGTAAACTTAAAGTATAGACAAGGTTGCACACCACTGGTCCAGAATAATATCTCTCAACCCTGACTATGCATCAGGCTCCAAAGTAAACCTCTGATAAATACAAATTCTGAGCTCGACCATGGAATCAGAATTGCTTAAAAAAAAAAAAAATCCCTACATATTCCAAGCATTTGGGTCTACTCCTCTTAAAAAAAAATGGGCTTTGGTAATTTTTTTAATAGTATGACCATTTCAATACAAAAGGCTTGAAACAAATTCTAGAATACTGAACAGCAAAAAAGTAGAGCTTCTCTGAGGGCTTGGAAGAACACTTGGACTCCTAGGAACCACAGATTTTGTTCACTGTGTTAAATGACTAATTTAAGTACTCAAAGACAGGAAGCATAAGCGAGTCTCTTTCAAGGCACACAACAAATTAAAAGCTGAGTGAAAATTAGAATTCAGATCCCTCATGCATGGTGTAGTAGCCTACTCTGTATGTCATAAGGGCTCTTGCATCACCACCACAGCACCTGCCTGATTTAATGAGCCACATACAACAAAATCCTCCAGTTTACAGCTCAGAAGAAAAGGAAAAAAGAAAGAACAGGGAAGGGAGCGAGTAATTTCATACAAATGGTTACAACAGGAAGCTATGCCAACTAAACATAGGAAATGGGTATGTCTGTTAATAATGCACAGAAAAGGAAAATTTAGACATGCTGACATTAATTTTTCTAGGCAAAACTGAAACATGTTGAGATGATAAAAACCTCAGAAGAAAGATAATCTCCAACCTGTGTTTCTTTTTGATCCTCCCCAGCAGAAAACCCTCTGGGCAATGAAGTTGAAGTTTTAAGTTCTCTGTTTGGTCAGGCCTCTTTCATGACTCTGGGAGGCGCTCTAGTAATGCATTAACAGTATCATCCATTTTTATAAAATTGGCTAAAAGACGTTTTAATTACTACGAGTTAAGACCTTGTATTTTTCAAACTCCCCTTTTGTTGGGTAGCTTTGGAGGATTTACATTAATTTTGGAGGTCTAACTAACAGGAAGGTAAACTGGGGGTTTCTATGGTTTGGTTGCAGTAGTATTTATATCATATGCAGACAATTCCCTGTAGAGGTACATTATTTCTAGTCCTCCTAGTGTAGGAATCTCTTCTACCCTTTGTGTGAACTCACCAAGCAGAGTGTCATGAAGGTACAGGACCTAAGCACACAGTGTGATATAAACGTGTCGTATGATGGCCAGCACCAGAAATATATGGGTAGTGCAAAAGCCAGAATGTAGTTGGATTTTTTTTCAAAAAAAAAAAAAAAAAAAAAAGAATCAGATATCAGATTTTACATATCAGATATGTAAAATTTCAAGTAAGATTCAATTCTGACACCTAGTCAAAACATAGATTCTCTCCTGACAAGAGTATATTCAATTCAGCATATAAAATGATAAATGCTCCACAGTTTTTTTTTTATGGGAATCATGGAAAATAGAATTGGAATTTTTATGTTTGCAGGCTATGTACACTATGTGTTTATCTTCTGTGTGTGTGTAAAGTTTCATGCTTTACACATCACAACCAGCAATAATAAAAAATTCAGTTCTGTTGAAATTGCCATAAGAGACAACAATCTTTCTATTGTCTATACCAGAAAGTGATAGTGCCAAACAGCTGTCATATAAAGAGGTAATCAAAGGCTATGCAACCAAAAAGTGTAGAAAAAGTATGTCACTCAATTAATCACAATATTATTTTTCTAGATTTTATGATTGGCCTTTTAAAAATACTAATTTAATTTCCTTTCTCATTATAAGCATATTTCATGTTTTTAATTTGTATTTCTCATTGTTTAGGTCTCCCCCTCCTTAAACAGCCCAACAAATTGTTTAGGCTTCAGGCCTCACAAAACCTGGATCCTCCTCTAGTCCCTCCCATAAAGGACCCCATGGCATATACAGCAAGACCTCAGTATAACATCATGATGAGACATCATCACTTGGCTGAGCAGAGTGGACTGCATTGTTATCTTTCACTGGGAGTAATTTTTGGACTTTTGAGCAGATAAGAACACTATGCGGAAATTGATTCAATGAACATTCCTAGGGCCCACACCAAGAAATTCTAAGTCTACAGTTCATCCCAGGAATCTGTTTTTAACAAGCACCAAAACTGATTTCAATCTCTGTGGCCCAGAGACCATGCTTTGAGAACATGAATTTAGATCTAACAGATACATTCCTGGCCCAATCTTTGCCTCTACTTGCATTGTTTCTCATGAGATCACCCATTTTCCTCCCATATGTGTGTGTGTGTGTGTGTATTTTATAAGAATATGGAAACATATATATGTAATAACTACACACACAAGTACATTTTTTAAAAATCTCTGCCATCCTTCACATTTTCACTGTGTTCCTACCCTGGAGCTTTCATTTCCACTGTCCTCTTTCAGCAGTATATTGAATATTATGCCTTTTGCAATCTTTGGTGTCTTGGTTCTTGGTTTTTAAACATACAGAGATGTTTTCTGCCATGAAAAAGAAATCTCAGCTTACCTGCATCTGTTGGCATGCACTAGGCATGTGAATTTTACAAAGGAGTCCCTCTATATCCCCAAACACTCTCTTCTTGGGAATCATAAGACTAATACTTTCCACCAGTCTTTGGGAACTTCTTTACATTGTTATACAACATATTTTACAGTGAGATATGTCATTTCTCTGAATATATCCTAAACACTTTTAAGTATTTAAAAGTTCTTTAAAATACAGTAGCACCTAAACCACGGTGTATTTATGTGTATAATTACATGAAATTATATGTGTGCATAGATACACATAGATTTGATGAATGAACAAAAATAAAGCCAAGACCAAGTAACAAAACACATCCTCCAATGTCAAAAAGCTATAAGGTCACAAGGAAAGAATAAAAATTTACACAACTTTGCTCCCTTTCCGAATGAACAGGAAATTATACTGATGTAAAGTAGGTTTAAATCCAAAGCATTATTCAACTCCTTCATGGGGCTATTTTCAGTGTTTACCTGTTTATAAAACAAACAAATAGCTACTAGACAATCCTGTATTGCCCCAGTTCTTGCATTTCATCAGTTGACATAAGGATGATGGAAGGTCCTGGGGCAGAAATTCACATAGCTGGCACACTGTGTGAGGCAGAGTGCATATTCTAGGCTAATACTGCTATAAGCCCTTGCTTTGTCTATATTCAGTATTTTATTTCAGCAGGTTTCTTCTTCAGGAAGAGAACACGTGTTTTCCTATTCTCCCCCCAAATAAAAGAGTTACCTAGAGAATAGTTACAAAATCTGCATTATCAATTTGTTACAGAAGAACACATTATGTTTTGAGAGATGATTAAAAAATAATCAGCAAACTTTCTAAAGACACATATAATGCCATCAAGTTTCCTGATGATTTTTCTCTTAGACCTATAAAATTTTATGGGCCATGATCTGCTCTACTAGTAAGGTAGAGTTACGAACAAGGAGGCGTTGATGTGCATTTTACTAATACTTGCTAGACTTTTCAGCCCACTAGCCTTTAGAAATATCTTGTTCCATAAGAGCATTTAAGGGAGTGCCAATGAGTGCAATTCTCTGTAAAGTTACAGAGGAGGGCACAGGTCTAGCCTTTAAGGAAATCCCCAATCGCAATCTATTTTTTTCAGTCAAGGAAAAAAATATTTTTAATGACCTATTATGTGCCAAGTACCACAGCAGAGTCTAGAGCTATGTCGGGCTTCAAAAGAATGAGTAGGATTGGGTTTCTGGTTTCTTCAAGCTTGTACTTTCATGGGAGAGATGGACCATACTCAAGTAAATCAATTAAGCCATTGTAACTAAGTGAGGCGCTAAGAAGGAAATGAAGAGGATTCCACAGTTGAGAATGGAGGGGACTCATTCTGGCCGGGGAAGGCCAATCCGACAAAGTGACAATTAAGGTGGGGGCCGGAGGTTGAACGGGTTTTTCAGCAGAGGGCACAGCAAGCATTCTGGCCTCAAAGACCTGCTTAAATGAATCAGGGTGGCTGGCAAGGCTGGCACTGAGTGAGCTTAGAGGACAGAGTAAGGGACCAGTTTGCAGAGAGAGTCAGTGGCCTACCTGTACCGTCCATATCTTGTAAGTTATAATAAGGAGTAATGAATAAAAATGGCCTGACTTATAAATCTATCATCTTCTCCCAAAATAAGACAAACAATACAAATCAAAAGAGCAAGGGATTGTGGATAATGACGCTGCATGTTAATATTTCCAGTGCATTTATAAGTAAACATGAATCAGATCTCTGTAGATGATTATAACCAGTTTATGTAAAATAACAGGCATCCATTCCCACACCACTGTGTCACAGTATCTGGATCCCAGACTGCAGGATCACAGTCATTTTGGATTATTTTGGCACGTAAGTCGTTTTCCATTAGCTGTGGAAATTCCATTAGCTTCAAAATTCTTAATTTTGAAGTCTCTGATTTAAAACTATCTGCTTTCCAGGGTTGTTTTCATTCAGCCATCCGTATGACACATTAGTCTTGGTTTGTTAATATTTGGCACGATTTAGACAATTGTAACAAACTCGTTACTTTTAGTTGTGATATAACAATCAACACTTCTTTTCTTGTAAAATTCATCCAGAAGAGCAAGGGCTTGTTCATGTGAAATGGTCTAAGAATGGTATCTTTTTTTTTTTTTTTTTTTTTTTTTTAAAAAGCACATATGTGGATTACTTTAAAAGTGTGGTATTCCATATTTTAGTTTTCTAAGAATTTGAGTGAGTGTTGAACAATTTTTACTGAAAAAAATTAGACAAGTGCGTGTATTTTTTTTTTAAAGCCTAAGAGTATATAGTCAGGAAAAATTAAAGACTTTTTATTTGAGGGAGACTGAGTGTGTGTGCACGAGAGGGAGGAGGGACTGAAGCAGAGGAAGATACAGAATCTCAAGCAGACTCCATGTTGACAGTGGGGTCCAGTGAGGGCTCGATCTCACAACTCTGAGATCGTAACCTGAGCCAAAACCAAGAGTCGGACACTTAACCGACTGAGCCACCCAGTTGCCCCTCAAGGTTTTTCATTTGCACTTTTAGCTTCTCTCTGCAGAATCAATTACCAGTTTTTAAAAATCTTTATAGAGGGATCCCTGGGTGGCGCAGCGGTTTGGCGCCTGCCTTTGGCCCAGGGCACGATCCTGGAGACCCGGGATCGAATCCCACGTCGGGCTCCCGGTGCATGGAGCCTGCTTCCCCCTCTGCCTGTGTCTCGGCCTCTCTCTCTCTCTCTCTCTCTGTGCTATCATAAAAAATAAACATTAAAAAAATCTTTATAGAAATGTTCAATACTAAGGCTTAATTCAACATGTACATTCAACATATACCCATTTAAATTTTCCTTTTTTACCCAAAGAAGGGCATATTTACTGCTTTTGGTTGTTCTCAGTGCACTTAATATAGCTAAGCGATAGTCCCATGAAAATATACAGACACTTGTTTTATTTTTAAGTTCAAACAGTTTTAAATTATAGGGATGTATGATATTTAACTTAGCCAATTCCCTAGTTGTTAACATTGATTGAGGTTGTTTCCCATAATTTTTTGTAACCAGGGCTTATTTTAACAAATACTTATCAGATACTATCATGTATGACACAAGATACTAGCAGTAAAAAGATGCTCTGTTTCTTGGACCTTCCAGTCTAATGGGGGAAACAATAAACAGAAAAACAAACAAATATGGAATTTTAAACTCAGCCTTGGGAAGAAGTCTCAGGAAAGAAAAAAAAAGGAAAGCAGGAAAAGGGGACGAACCATGAGTGAGAGGCTCCTGTTTCTTAGATGGTCAGGGAAAACCTTTTTAGTGGAGAGATTTGTGGCCGGGGGGCAGGGGCAAAGCATCAACAAGTAAGAAAGTAAATTATAAAGACATCTAAGGGAAGCACTATGGCCAGAGGAAACAATATAAGCAAGTGCAAAGGCCCCGAGGTGGGATTTCACTGTGGAAGGTTGAAGGACAAAGTGGCTAGACCAGAGCAAAGAAAGGGGAAAGTGTTTGAAAATCAGCTTAGGAGTACAGGCAGAAGGAGTGCACACTGGGTCTTACAAACCACAATCAAAACCTGAAAAAAGGATACAGATTGTGATGGTAAACTATCAGAGAACTGAAGAATCAGAGGAAGAGGATCTGATCTTCACTTCGCATCATTTCAGCAGATCTGTAAGGAACAGACTGCTGGGACAAGAATGCAGGTGGAGAAATCAGGCTCCTGTGACTACTGCTATCACCTCAGGTTGGGGGACAGGAGCCCAAACCAGGGCAGTGGTATAAGAGAAATACAGTATTTGGAAAGTAGAGCTAATGGGACTTACCCAAACTTCCTTGGTGTGTTAAAGACAGCAAGAATTTGAACCCGGAATGTCTAGCTTAAATACCAATTCTCTTACTTCTTACGTTAAATGCTTCCACATCCATGTGTATATGTGCTCAGAACAGCATGATGACTCATTCAAAACATGTTTTGGTAACAGTGTGAGCTCGAATTTCTCAATACAAATATTAATTTTAAGACAATTTATCAATACTACAAATCCTATAGCAACTACTATATTTCAGGCAGGGTACATGTTCCCTAAGTACAGGCAGTTTTCCCAGGTAATAAGCCAACTTTGATAGGTCTATGAAACCCACCAAATTTTACAGCATCATAAAAAAAGAGCTATAACAAATTAGGCACATCCTTTTATAGCGATTCGACAGTTGCATAAAATTAGCATTGATCCAGATCTTCCTTGACAATTGTATTTGGTAAGGATCTTTAGCTGTGCTCTCTAATATTTGCAATGAAATCTGTGGTCTGAAAGGAAATGTTCATCTCATTTTTACTCATGTAATTTTTTCTAAAATCAAGGTGTCCAGAAACAAACATGCTAACAATAATAATGAAGTTATTATGTACTTAGCTAAGTACCTTACATGCCTCCACATATGTATATAGCTATGTCTATTGAGCTATAACTTAGTTCCAGGGAAATACACAGAAGTTAACTACCAAGCTCTGATTTTACAAAAATCTGTACATCTGTGTAAACGCTATTCAAAGTAGGTAAAAAAAACAAAACAAAACAAAACAAAAAACAAAAAACAAAGTAGGTAATGTTTCCATAATCCTAGAAAGTTCCCTCTTGGCCTTCCTAATTAATCCCCATCCCCAGAGGCAGTGACTATTGTGATTTCCATCACATTTAAAATTTTAAATCTCATGTACAGTTCTATGATGTGATTACTCCAAGGAATATCTGACTTTGAAACCTGTGCTCTACGCATGCTGTCCTATTGCATTTTTGCTAATACCTATCCATCTCAACTGTGCCCTCTAAGAGAATCAGGTTATAATGCCTTACTTTCTTTCCTATTCATCTAGAATGGTACTTTATGTACCACCTTTAAAAGAATTGGGGGAAAAATAACAGTCTTTCAAATAATTTTCTATCTTCTGTGGTTCAGACAAGAAATCCTACAGGAAAGACTGTTATTGTAAACACCAGATTGGGGTTAGTGAATAGTGGACACAAGCCTTCTCAAAGGAACAGGAACTGTTCAGATTGTACTAACTGCCATGCCCTGGGAAACGAGACCAAGGATGCCCTTTGTTAGCACCTTCTAGATTATCTAGATTTGTACATAATATCTCAAAATGTCAAATGCTTTGTAATTGATTAAAAAAAGAAAAATATAAGCACCACTCTGTGACCCAAAATGTGCCTTTAGGTCAGCCCTCAGACTTCTAGTTTGTGATCTGCAGTTTATATCCTCAGCCTAGGAAACACCAGGTGTAGCTTTGTCCACAACAGCAGTGATGCCACAGATCTCTGAAGTTCAGGTTCAACTTTCAGAGTTAATATCTGTCACTACAGGGTCCAAGTTATAAGCTGACTGGTTTGTCCCTGGCATTTCTGACCACCAAGGGAAGCAAATGACCTGGGTCTGAACTGAACCAACAAACAGAGAAGAAACTTTCTCAATAGAAAAACTGGCAACAGGAAGATAGGATGAAATTTAAAAGAGAGAGAAAAGGAGAGAGTGCTAGAAAGAGTACAGGACAAGAGAGATGATGGCAGACAACCCCAGGTATGAGCATGAAGAAAAGCAGCACAGTATGGCACTGCTCCTCAGATATTTAAGCAATCCTCTCACCAAATATGCCATGACCAGGATCATGACCCTAACCAGAGTTAGGACAATGGGGTGGCGTTGAATGCTTGCTCAGACAAAAGAGCCAACAATTGATATTTATTTACTCAGAGCTCCAGAAAAACAGCTTCAGTGGCTAAAGACTTCAACCTCAGCAACTGGCTAACGGCAGGGTTTCCAGGAATTCAGAAATATGTTATTTGGAAGTCAGGGTGCTCATGAAAGAGTCTGATGCTATCATCTAGCAAAGGTAAGTGGTCTGAACAAGTAGGGAGTTTCTAATCCCCGGCAATATAGTTTTTTTCGGGAAACTCTGCTTGTGTTAATAGGTGCCACTGCATTATCGGTCAAAAAAGAATAAAGCCATAGCTTCCACATCCACCTGCACACCCAGAACTCCATTAGGACAACTACCAGCAAAGATTTCTGAGCAAACCAATCTCACAGGATTTATACACTTGGTGAACTGTAGTGACATGTTCCTCCCTGAGTCCTGCAAACCTCTCTGACAGCAGGCCAGGGGCCACAGATTACATGGCTTCCTTTATATAAGGCGATTCACACTTGGCAACAGAAATGTGAAACAGTAATGAAGACGATCACCTTTCTGTGTGGCACCAAAGGTGAAAGAAAGAGGAGAGTAGAATCTTTCGAGAAATCCAGGCAATACAAAAAAAGTAACTTGGATCAATCAACATAAAACATTCTCCCCTCTGCTGATTATGCCCATACTTCTTTTCATTTGCCTCTTTCATTCTTTGGCAGTTTATCTCATGCTCTCTCAGTTAATATTAAATATGTGTGTGTGTCCCCCTCTGCTATAAGATCTGCCCACCTTTCATTCTTCTTTCCTACTGTACTGCTTCTCCCATAAAATCGCTCTCTCCCCCTTTGGTTAATAGATGTTCGGTGCTCTGTTCACGGAATATGCACTTGGCAGATGAGTGGAATGGAGTCCAGGGAATCATATTTTTGTCAGGAGGAAGTTAACTGGAATGTATTCAAGAAGGATAAAGATAACAGCACAGGAAAAGACGAAGGACAGATGAAATAATTCAAGATGCCCAGCCTTGAGAAAGGGAGAGAAAGACATTCATAAGAAAATGGGAGAACTTTAGAATTACAAAAATCATACATTCTGAGAAACAGAGAACACTCTAGAGGCATCTGATCCCATTTTACAGGTGGTCAAACCGAGATCCAGTCATTAGTGAAGCCAGGACTTATCCCAGGCTTTCTGACCACCTCTACGTCTCTTCTCTTTCTTTACCACGCTTCTGTACCAAGTATCATAACCAATTTCAAATGTGGCTCCAGAGACCGTGACAATGGCCACAAATCACAAAGTATAGGAATCCAATTTGGCTCAATTTGAGGACACCTGAGGTGGGAAACAACACCCCAGCTGCCTCGCAGTGTAGTGAGGTTCTCCGTCACTGGAGGCACTGCCATCACCTCTGGCTGACACCTGTCTGCAACGCTATACGTGGCATCCCTGCAGTGGATACTGATTTAGCCGTGGCGGGGGGAGGGAAACAAATTCAGCTCTCTGCACCAGTGTCTCGCTTCAAAATAATCACTCAGAGAGCTTTTAAAAATATAGAGGCTCTCCAACTCTAGTTTCTGAAGTTCTGATTTAGGAGGTTTTGAGAAACCATGGAAGCTGGTGATTTCTGAGGAATCTTCTAATACTAAGATTCCATTATAATTTTACTTTCCCTTTTTTTGGAAGCAGGTTTCCAAAGTATTCCTTAAGCTATCATTGCTGAGACAATGCATGTATCATGTAGTCCACACCAGACTTATGGTCAAGGGACAAGAAACATTACCAATGTCTCAGAGTGCCTGTGCCCCTTAGGCCATCCTTTGATCTCAGTGTTCACTTTTCTGATCTCAGTGTTCCCTCCTTTAAAGTGGAAGAAATGGATTATTAGAACAGTGTTTTTCAAATGTATTTGTTTGTTTGTTTGTTTTTTTAAACATTTGTGGCCAAAACTGTCCATGCCTATCCTACAAACATCCTTTCTGGCATTCACTGGTGATAGAACATGGAGAGAAAATAATAAAAAAATAATTTAAAAATTTTAAAAATAACATGGAGAGGCTCATTCTCCATCAGAAAGCTCTTGATCTGAATTTTTTTGGACTTCTACTTCATATCCAGAGGGTAATACGTGGTTGGCTTTAACTCATTATAGTAATATCATTGCATGGGGCCAGTGAGTACATGATCCAGTACTGGGGGTGTATTCTGAGATGTGAGGCAAAGTCTCATAGGAGAGGTATTTTCCCCTTTATGCCTTGCTACCTTTGCTCTGACTTGAAAAGGATACGTGGACATGAGCACAGGAAGTTCAGCTGAAGAGCTCAGGACAGTGAAGCAGAAAGTTGGCTTTGGTCACTGGGGACATTGCTCAGCTGCTGAAACAGCTCTGACTGCCTAGGTATAGTCTACACCTCTCTACACCTAAAGCAATGTGAGCATTAAGACTTCTGTGAGCAGAGTTTCTATCATCACTTGCAACCAAACAAGTTTCACCTATACTGCACTAAAATTCTCTTTTCAGATGAAATCTCCTGCAAAACTCCAATATATGGAGCAAGTAAAAGTGGCGGGGCTCCATTAGAAATGCTAGAAATGCAGTTGGGGTGTTTTCATCCCCCCCCCCCAGATTCCTGTAGAGGTTCTTCAAGGAGCCAGAACCAGCCAGGATCAGCATGTTGACCCCAGGAGGGATCCTCAGATCTTCCCTGAGATCTGAGAGTTCTGCATCAAATTTGTTCTTGTGTTTTTCTTTTGATGTGCTTATTTGTGCAAATTTTGTCCTAGAAAATACAGATCCCATTCATTCCTGACCAATGTCTACTACCATAGAGCTCTGGTGTCTGTGTTTGCATTAACTTGTGTTATCATGTGGGCAGCAAGTGATTCCATTATCATTGTCATGAAGAGAGAAAGGAGTGTGAGAGAACATAAAATGGCACAAAAGCCATGGAAGAATCAAGTGTCCAACCAGGATACAAGAATGTAAGAGTGCTGAAATCAAAGTAATTTCCAAAGTCACTGTTAGTCCCACGTTCATGGCATAAACCTTATTAAATTCTAATAATACATTTTCTACATAAAAAAATGTTGATCATCTAGATGTTATTAGATGAGTTTCTTTGTATTTATTTCAAAAATCTGTTTTAGTGCTCTATCTGTTCAAGAATGATGAAGATAAGAGGCAATATCTAGGTAGTTATTTCTGGTTTGTGTCTATTTAAATGACAGTATAATCAAATCATTAGATCAACCGTGAGAAAATCAATCCCCACTCTGCTATAAAAGGGGTCTTCATATTACTCATACTCAAGAAGTTCTGAACTACAGGAGGGCCCAAATCCCTTCCAGATGGTCAAAGTCATAATTCTATAAACCTCCTAACCTCATGAAACTAGTATTAAATACTTTCACCAATAATGTGGTATATGACCTTGGAGATGTTTCTTAAAAAAAAAAAAAAATCATTCATCAAAATGAAGCAGATGTATTCACTTTATATTATTTTGAAAAAGTGTGTCTTTCTGATAAAGTGTCCATGGGCAGGGCCTAGAACAAAGTGCTCCCTGCAATCACTCAACATCTCCACCTGGTCCTTTCACTCAACACCCCCAGGGGGAATATCTCTACATGGAAACATATGGGTTAAAAATAAAGCCTGAAGAGCAGGCTCCCTCCTTGCTTAGGAAATTTGAACCCTCGGGTGTTGCCATTCTTACAAAATGCGCTGATTGCTTCCAGAAGGCACAGCAGGGCAGACTGACCATGGGGTCTCCCATTGTGTCAAGGGTAAAACAATTCTCCTCACCTGAGGCCACGGTTTATCCACACACTTCAAGCCGAATGGATCAGTGCCTGCTGGTTTGCACTGTTTCTAGAATATGTGCTTCCTTCCCGCGCAAGATCTCCTCCCTCTGCCCTGCCTGCCCAGTGCGTGGTATGGCCACTCCTCTCTCCTGTTACCCACACCTCAGCCCCGGATTTCTCCCTGTCCACCTTCCCACCCCCTTCCTTTTCCTTTCAAATGTCAAGGGAGCTTGACTGGCCCCTCCTCTACTTCTAAAAAAAGGGAAACTATAAAGTTTCTTCCAAGTTTTAGGCACTGCCGTTCATAATCCTGCAACCCGGAGCTGCCATTTCACGCCTGCTCCACTCAGTGCTTGACGCGCACTAAATTTAGACGAATATGACATTAGAGCTCACTTGAGTCTCCTTTTTCACCGGCAGTGGGCTTGGCTATGGTTCACATCGGTTCCTAATCTGTCTTGGCATTTTGCTCACCCAGTAGGCACTTAGGAAAAACACAAATGTAGTCACTGTCTATGCTGGTGTCCAACCGCACTCCCAAAAGTCCCAAGCCTGCTCCACCCAACCCAACACAAAGACGAGGCTGATGAAGAAAATATTTGTGTGCCATGTCTTGGAGTAAGAAACCCTGCTGCCAGGCATTTCCCAATCCCCTCCTCCAACTGCAAAGCTGTGGAGAAAATGAAATTGCTGGCCAAGAGGGATGGCTTCCCACCAACAGGACACAAGGTCTGCCTGCTTGTGTGTTTTACACAGAAAAAGATCTGAAGAACTCCAGCCTTTTATTCTTCATTCACCCATTAATCTTTACTATTAGCTACTCGCAGAGAGATTTTAACGCTGAAGTAAACACACACCTGAATCCATTCATTCATCTACTTCCCCAAAGAGACTCTTGGCCAAGCCCCCTTTGGAGAACACCAGGGCTGTCACTGATTGCTCTGCCAGTAATCACAGAGCTGTAGTGAGATTTAGTCTAGCCCTTTCTGAGCCAAACCACTTTCTTAAATGCAGTTATGCTGTGTATCTTCTACATGCTGAACATAGACTAAGGCAGAACTTTCCTGGGGGAAGGGGGTAAAAATCTATATTGCATTATAGCTGATATGCATGGGAAAGGATTATTTAAAATTTGTGGAGTCTCTTAAAGCACTCTTTTCCGGTAGGGTGCAAAATCAAAATCAATGAACTAAAATTCCCACCATAACATTTCTATCTTTTAACAATGATTTTGAATGAACTACTGTTTTCTGTTATTCTTTGATTCTATTTCCAAAATACAGACAGACTGTTTCAGGGTAAAACTGCCAGTTACTTTTCAACTCAGAAAAGTTGAAAATTATCATAGAAACAGAATTACAAATGTTGATCCAGCATATTTCTGGGCAAACACAGCACTGGGCTCCTTAATGACAGCCCAAATCCCCTATAATAATAAAAGTTGCCAAGAATACGGGCACACGTATCTGCTCCCATACTCTGAAAGTATAACCCAAGATAGAAACTTCAAACTCTGATTCCTTCCTCGAATGAAAGCTATTTTGTGCTGAAAATGCCCCTCTCAAAAACTCTCACGAAGCAAAGAACACAATTTCGTCTAAAATGATCTTTTCTGCCCATGAACTGTCCTTCCATGCAGGGAAGTTACAGAAGCCTGGAGCGGGGTGACCATACAAGAACATACTTTGCCTTCTCCTATTTGTGTTGCCGGCTAAACCCTAACTTTCCAAAGTGTCTCTGCCCTGCTGAAAATCCGATCTGGAAGAGGGCTGGGGGAGAAAAAGGATTAGCACTAGCACTCAGTGATGGAATTCTAACTTGTACACACACACACACACATGCACACACACACATGCACGCACGCACAAACTCAGGGTACTTGCACACCAAACAGCAGGCTGAGAAAGTGAAGAGAAGCTTGGAAATACAGGAACTGAAGAGCAGGGCCCTACCTCTCCCGTCTGCTCCACAAAGCGGCTGAGGAAAAGCACCCGGAGCCCCCGAGCACGGGGCGGCTCTGGAGGAGGCGGCGGCTCAGCCCGCCAGCGGGAGCAGGCCCAGCCTGCGTTCAGGAGCTGCCCCAGTCAGATTTTCCAACTGCAGAATTGCAGCCAAGTCCCTGCCCATGCCTGAAGAATTTCCTGAACAGCATTCCCGTTCTTTTTCTGCCTGCTTTGAAACCGTACTCTGTCTGGACTTCAATACGGCTTTGTCAGGCCAACTCGGAGCCACTGGGCTGTCTCCAGCGATCAATGGGAAACACATGTGTCAAGCACAGACCCGCTCCCCAGCGGCAGCGGGCCCACGGCTTCTGCCGGGCTCATATGCACAACCCCAAAGGAGAGAGCTTCTAGGACCAACTCTGATCGTTCAGCCATTCTCCAGGTTCTGCTCTGCGGTGCTAGGTGCCCGGAGAGGAATCTCCTCCTCCCGCTCAACACTGCTCCTTTTTCACTTCTCCCACTGGCAGTCCCGGGCTAGCCCCCGTGAGCCCACTGAGTGCCTGCCAGCCCTGAAACCCAGCCTACCACAGCTGAGAAACATGAATCCTAATTTAATTTCCCTACCTGCCTCTGCCTCAGTCATTGCTCACCATTTCAATTGCTGGAGTGGGAACAATATTTTTAGCATTTCTACATTGGTTCAGTACTTCGGAGTTGCCCCCCCCCCCCCATCCTATTAGGTGCATCCAGTGCGGCTGCAACTAAAAATAATGCCATTATTTTTGGGCACTCTTGTTGCTCTCTGCTCTGTAACTGCACTGGTCCAGGAATGTAACATTTCACATGCTCTTCCAGATGTGCGATGGTTAGAGAAAATAGAAAGGAGAAAACAATGTGACTATAATCAGAGTATGTCCTAATTCTGTGCACCTGTGATTGCTTCTGGATGACACTCCATCAAGGTGTCCTGAGTACATTCTGCTGGATTGTGTGGGCTACCTTTGATATTTCCTCTTACCATGAAACAAGAGGAAACAAATGAGTTAATATTTTTTGTGTTAATATTTTACTTCCTGGGATCCCTGGGTGGCGCAGCGGTTTGGCGCCTGCCTTTGGCCCAGGGCGCGATCCTGGAGACCCGGGATCGAGTCCCACGTCGGGCTCCCGGTGCATGGAGCCTGCTTCTCCCTCTGCCTGTGTCTGCCTCTCTCTCTCTCTCTCTCTCTCTCTCTCTCTGTGTGTGACTATCATAAATAAAAATTAAAAAAAATATATTTTACTTCCTAAAAACGCACTCTAGTAGCAACTTATTTTAAAGAATGGGTTTGCCAGATTTTTTAAAATGTGTGTCCCTCAGGGGCTGTCGTAAATGATAGGATTTGGTGGCGTCTTGAGTTTAGCATCAAAGTGCAATGGGCACTTAGAGCAGGATTAGATTTTTGCCTTGGGAAGCAGTGTATGTGTGGTGGGGGAGGGGAGAATGTGCCTCTCTAAGGTCAGGATGCAATTACAGAATCAGAGAACTTTAGAGTTGGAAGGAACCCCAGAGACCATCCAATCCAAATTGTTTCTACCCTTCATTTTACAGAGGGAAATGAAGGCCCAGACAGATGAGATGACTCACCCAGAGTTGCAAAGACAGTTAATGCTGGATCTGAGGTTAGAAAATGGGATTTTGGCTAATTTTCTATGTGCTTTCTCCCGGCATCATGTGAGAAAGGCGATGACATCTGACCTTCACAGAAGTAGGCTTGTCATCAGTTGGCCTGGGTCTAATCTTCATTCTACTTCTCTTACCGGCTGTGAATCTTGGCTAGCTTACTTAGCCCCTGTGAACCTCAGTTTCCTGAATCCATAAAATGGAGACAATGGTGTACTCTACCTCATGGAATTGCTAAGGACTTGGTGAGATAACCCATGTAAAGTGGCCCATAAATTACATTAAATATCATACACTATATTTACTAAATGATGTGTTATTACAGAGCCTATAAATTTCAGCTTAGCTTTCTCCCAATGGAGCAAATATCAGACCCTTCCTCTTAACTAAAAAGCAAAAATTGTACTCTCACATCTAGTTTGAGTTCCTAAAATAAACCATTTGACTGACTAGTTTTCTGCCACTTTACCTTTACTAATAGGGGTCTATCACCTTAAACACAGAGAAGTTCCTTTTGCCTTAATGAAACATTAAGCCAACCATACAGCTACTTTTCGTTTATCCTGAAAACCTAACACTGAAGTCTTTCCTCAAGATTAACTCACAGGAAAGGAAAACAGTGAGACCAAGTCTGCAGTTAGTTACATGAGGCTGAACAAAGTGCCATTTGCAGAGGACTGGACCTTCTCTCTAAACCTTAAGAGCTCAAGATTACCATGCTAAAAACAGAAGACCATCAGTAATGCCCTAACATAACAACAATCACACACACACACACAATCCCATAAACTGACAGAGAAATCTTATTGAGGAAACAGCTGCAATAAATTCTAAAGAGTCAGATTTCTACCTGGGATTCCAGAGCCTTTGTCTTCTAGCCAACAGTAGCAAGTGGTTAATGAACTACTAGCTACTTATCATTCATGTTTGGTGTGCCAAACCACTTTTGCAGGAACAAAATAGGAGAAGAGGTTAATTTGGAGTGGTTTACAAATGTTTTAGGAATCAAATAAACAAACATAAAGCAACTGGAAAAAACAAGCTCAGACATATAAAAAGGCAGAACAATGGTGATGGGATTCAAAAGATGCTTCCCTAATATCTCCCCCCAGATATTTGCTGCATGGCTCATTTCAGTATGGGTATTTGGAGAAAGGTCAGTTATGACCTGGCCTCATTATTAGAGCTTGAAAATCCTGAAAAGTTGCTTAACTCTTCCAATGTTAAGAATAATCATCCAAAACTTGAAAATAAGGCCAAAAGAAAATCATGTTCATTCCAAGTTTCATGTGCCAATTGTGTAACATGCTCTCTCAAGAATTACCTAAGAGACACAGGAAACAACAGATGTTGGCGAAGGTGCTGAGAAAGGGGAACCCTCCTACACTACTAGTGGGAATGCAAACTGCTGCAGTCACTCTGGAAAATAGTATGGAGGTTCCTTAGAGAGATAAAAATAGAACTACTCATGACCCAGCAATTGCACCACTAAGCATACACCCAAAGGATACACAAATAACAGATTTGAAGGGGCACATGCACTCTGATATTTATAGCAGCATTATCAATACTAGCCAAACTATGGAAAGGGCCTATGTCCATCAACTGACGAATGGATACAGGAGATGTGGTGTGTGTGTACACACACACACACACACACACACACACACACACACACTGGAATATTACTTAGCCATCAAAAATAATGAAATCTTGCCATTGCAGCAACATGGATGGAGCTAGTGTGTATTATGCTAAGTGTAATTAGAGAAAGACAAATACCATACGATTTCACTCATATGTGGAATTTAGGAAACAAAACAGATGAACGTGCAGGGAAGGGAAAAAAGGAGAGAGAAGGAGGGAAACAATAGGCTTCTTAACAAAAGAGAACAAACAGTTGATGGAGGAAGGTGGGTGGGGGTTGGGCTATTGGGGGAATGGGTGTTAAGGAGGGCACTTGTGATGAGCACTGAGTGTTATATGCAAGTGATGAATCACTATATTCTACTTCTGAAACCAAAAGAAAAAAAAAAAGGAAAAAAATACCTAATGAACTACGAAATAAAGATCCCAAAATTAGTGAAGTTGCATTACCCTGCAGGCTTTGTCTATTAAAGATACAAATTATATCTTTCCAGGAGAAAAAATAATCCCAAGTGTGACGGTTTATTGCCCTATAAAACATTAATCAGTTTTTTACCCAATCTAGTAATCTTGTACTAACGTACTTTTACTAACACACCTATAAACAAAGAACTCCCTCAACTGTTCATGGAACCAACCTTACCATCATATGTACATCTTCATTAATTACTGAGTCAATTTTTTTACATCTTTTTACTTTATATTTGTAGAAGTCACATTTTTAACTTCTAAAAAGTATAATTTGATACAGTTTCATTTTCCTCATCTGCATGATGTGTGTTATAAATCTCACATGAGATAGTGCATAATAAAGCACTTAAGGTGTATGGCATATGGTAAATGTTCAAACCATGTAAGAGCTGCTATTAATACCATAATATTTGTTTTTCAGCTTTGTAAAAGACTCTAGAGATCGCTAGACCAGATCACTCAACAGTCATCTTCCTATTACATCTTCCAGTCCTTGCCCTTAGATCCTACAGGCCACCTTAGAATCCTTCCACAGATGTTAATCTCCTTGCTTTTCAGAGATTTCCTACTTTTAATGTTCTAAAATTCATAACTGAAATGCATCTCCCTGTAACACATACAGATTCTAAAGGTGCTAACCATAAAGGTCAGGTTAAAATTCTGACCTTAAGGATCAGATGAGCAAGAAAACTTCATTCTTAACTGGACCAAAAGCTCCAGGAGGACAAGAATTCTTGTCTGCACCATCTCCTGCCATTGTTTCCAATGTCTAACACTGGAAAGTAGTTGGACCTTATATTTACCCAATGAATGAATAAGAGCCTTTGACTTACTTGAAATCAGAGGACCAAAATCATCCTTTGTAAAGGATTATTTGATTACACTTTCAAGATATCTGCTGCCCCTGGATCATTTCTGCTCATTATGGTTCAGATTCCTTTTATCATCTTCTAGGAATGTTTTAGTGTGGCTAATTTCCTCTTGAAATTTGATCCTGAGAGGTGACAAACTTTTCAGGTGTGCTGGGTCTAATTTGGGGGCAGGGGAACAAATCTCTCACTTAAGAAGTTCATTTTCATTAAGGCAATTCACAATATTAGGTTTGGGGTGCAGAGGGGTGGTGATAACCTCAAGTCATACTAAAAAGCCAGCTTGCAGAGACTCTTTATCACAGGTGCTCCTACATCTCCTACCTGGTTTACATCTGCAATTCTCAAGCCTAGCTTTCTGTTAGAATCATCCAAGGGAGGTTTTAAAATGACCAGAGCAAGGGGCCCACACTTTGGTTCTACCTGAATGGAATAGGAACCTGGTAATCCAGGTGATTCTTGTACCAGCCGATTTAACATCACGAAGTTGCAGTGATAACTTTTATAACATAAACCTAATTGTGTCATTCTGTGAACTAAACTCCTTAAATGTCTTTCTTACCATTGCCTGAAAGGTAAAGACAGCAACTGTCACCAGGACTTGAAAGGCCTGGCTTTCTCTGGTTCCTTGTCTATGTACCCTGTCTTATCTGCTGCCACTGTCTCTTCTTCAAAGAGATCCTGTATCTTTCCACCTGAGAATCTTTTACAAAGCTGTTTTCTCCTTCTGGAAAGATTTTTCTTTTTCATGGAACTTACCTTCACTCTCATGTTTTCAGCTCTTTAACTCCTATTCAACCTTCAAATTTATACTCCATTATCATTTCTTCTGGGATTTAATTATCTCTGAACACCCAGAACCAACAGCCTCCTGCTACACAGGCCCCAAAACCAGTACTTACCATGGATGTGATTACATATTTATTTGTATTTTTACTTGATTCATGTCAAAATGTCCTGATAGAAAATGATTATTTTCCAAGAGAGCAGAAACTGCTTACTCTGTACTGTGTCCTATTTCTTCCCACCACACCTTGCTAATAGCAAATGCACAATAGGTATTTTTAAGTGAATGCAGGTTCTTTTTTTTTTAAACCCAAGACCAAGAAGGTACATACAACTCCATTTTCTTTACCTTGAGTTTTCAGACTTCATTTAATCTTTCTGACAGGTTAAGATATTGTATTGTACTTTGGATACTGAGTTCTCTTACCAATGTAAATACTTCTCAAAACTAACAAGCCCTTTGTAAGACTTTGTGAGAGATTACCAAATCAGATTCCTGGCAAAGACGTTAAGGTCTGAGGTACAAGGCAGGATGGCTATGATTACAGGGGACAGTGTTTGCTGTGTCAGGGCAGGTTAAACTGAGATACTACTGCAGGGCCATCATGAGGCACAAAGTAGTCAATGGCACAAATATGAAAAGAGGCATTCACCAGGAACCTTCTGATTATAGCAGTCAAAACTCATCCAAAGTACCCTAAGGAAAAAAGGGGGTAGGGGGTTCCTAAATCATGTAACTCTAACCCCAAGAGATGAATCATAGGTGGGATGGAGTGCAGCAGTTAAAATACAATGAAGGCTCTATCTCCCCTTCTTCTCTAGGCTTCTCTTGGTTTAATTCTCACTTTTGCTCTCTCTGTTGGGTAGTAAGATGTCCACAGGTGGTCTCAAGCTCACTTCCATAGGAAAAGTAAAAGATCTTTTCCAGAAAAGGATTCTAAGCTTGAGCTGCACGTTAATCCCTGAACAAATCTTTATGACGAGGGAATGAGGTCCTCATGTTGGCCATATTGGGCTCATATGATAGTCCTGGGGACTAAAAGGAAGCAATCAGCAAAATCTGCACCACATGAACTGAGTAGACCAACTTGGGAATTGAGAAAAAATGAAGACAGACAGAAGTCCCACGTGTGCTGTGGATGATAGGGCACCAAGACATGTTCATAATCTCACCCAAGTTCTTGAAAAAACATTGTGATGCAATATTTAATTAAAGGATAGGAAAGTATGTAGTATAGACAAGCCAAAGACAGTTGAAATTGATTTAAACTAATAGCAGGTAATTATGACAGTAACATTATGCCAGCCATTCATTTCACAAATAATACCTGATGCAAAATTACACTCAGCCAGCTTTAGCTCTTTGAAACAGAACAATCCAACCATGTTTTTCACTGGCCAAAGGCAATATTATGTGGTTTATTTAGAAGAGACTTTTTCTGTGAAGGAAGTCTGGCTCAGTGACAAATCAGTGACCCACAGTTTTGAGAATATCTCCATTGGCCAGACATAGTGTCTAAGAAGAAGTCATTTTCTGCTTTGGAAATTCAAATATATGCACGGTACAAAATGAAGGATTCTCAAGCTATGTCAGTATTTTGAAAAGGAATTGACACACTTGATAATTAATATGACTACCAATAAAACATGCCATAAATATATCTTTTTAAAAAACTTAGTTAAATACAGTAAAGCAAATACTGGTATAATTACACAGATGGTCCCATGTATTATTTCCCTTTCAGCAAAAAACACTGATCAATTCATCAAAAATCCTTTCTGGTCCATAATTTCTCATTGTATTATAGGCTTGCTGAAAGTAAAACTCTGGAAATATCGCATTTTTATTTGGAAATAAAATTTATTGATCAATAAAGATGGGCCAGACTTCATGATAGGTACCCCATACTAGGCAAAATAAATAAGGCCTGTACTTGGAAAATATGAGCACTGCTCATCTTTATTTTTATAGTCCCATCAGTGCTCAGTGGTACAAAATATAACTGCTGGATACAGGAATTCCAAGCTAATTATAAGCCCTCTGAATGAGGAGTACTGCTTGAAATCAAAAGCCAATCTCCAAAATCCCCAAAATTCAACACCAAATTCCAGCAACTGTGCACCAAAAAAATTAAAAGTTGCCAACAGGAAAAAATGCAGTGTTATACATTTCTAATTATTTGATCTTTAGAAGGAATTCATTTACATATATGAAAATGACATAGTTGGGCAAACTCCCAGCCAGCATGTGTCTCATATATAACAGTTGCTTTATAACTGTTTAGTGTTTTACTAATAATGAACATTGCTAGTGATAAATAAGATTCTGATGCTGCTAACAAAAAGCTGAGGGAGTTCATCACCACTAAACCTGCCTTGCAAGAAATGATAATCAGAATTGAGGTAGAAACAAAAGGATGATAGCTAACAATGTGAAAAATGGAAGTAAAAAATAACTGATAAACGGAAATACATAGTCAAAGTCAGAATACTCTAATACTACGATGGTGGCACACAAAAAAATGCCTCTTAGCTCTCATTTCAAAATTAAAAGATAAAAGCATTGAAAACAGCTATAGCTACAATAGTTTGTTAATTGATGAACAATATAAAAATGTCAAGTATGACACCAAAAGCTTAAAATGGGGGGAGAAGTAAAAGCATAGAGTGATTTTGTATGCATTTAAAGTTAAGTAGTTATCACCTTAAAATAGGCTATTATAACTATAAGATGTTTTTTATAAGCTATGTGGTAAAGAGAAAAAAAAACTCTACTAGATACACAAAAGATAAAAACGAATCAAAGCACACTATCACACACATACATCATAAAAGGAGACAGTAAGACAGGAAGAACAAAGGAACTAAAAAAATTAAAAAGTGTCAAAAAAAAACAACAAATAATAAGTCTCTACCTATCAACAATCACTTTAAATGTACATGAATTAAATTCTCTAATAAGGAGACACAGAATGGCTGGATAGACAGAAAAAGACAAGATGCAGCAATACGCTGCTGGCAAGAGATTCATTTTAGCTTTAAGGATATACATATGTATATGTACATATACATATAGTGAAGGGACTGAAAAAAGATACTCCATATAAACAGCAACCAAAAGACATCAGGAGTGATTATAGTCACATAAGACAAATAGATTTCTAGTCAAAATCTGTTACAGAAGACAAAGTCACTATATAATAATAAAGAGGTCTATTTAATTATCAGAATATAACAATTGTAAACATATATACACCCAACATTGGGACATCTAAATATGTAAGGGTAAAACTATTAACAGAACTTCTGAGAGAAATAAACAGCAATACAATAATAGCAGATCTTCAATACTCCACTTTCAATAATGAATAAATTATCCAGACAGAAAATCAATAAGGAAACAGTGGTTTTGAATAACATTATAAGTCAAATGGACCCAACAGACATACACAGAACATTTCAGCCAGCAGCAAAATACACGTTCTTCTCCTGTGTACATGGAACATTTTCCAGGATATATCATATGTTGGGTCATAAAACTAGTCTTAATAAATTTAAAAGGATTAAATAAATATCAAGTAACTTTTCTGACCACAATGGTACGAAATTCAAAATCAGTAACAGGGGTTGCCTGGGTGGCTCAGTCAGTTAAGCATCCAACTCTTGATTTCAGCTCAGGGTTGTGAGATTGAGCCCCATGTTAGGCTCAGTACTTGATGTAAAGCCTACTTAAGATTCTCTTTCTCCCCCTCTGCCCCTCCCCCCTCTTGCACAAGTGCTCTCATCTTCTCTCTCTCTCTCTCTCTCTCTCTCTCTCTCTCTCTCTCTCTCTCTCTCCCCCCCCCCCAAAAAAAATCAATAACAAGATAAAAACTGAAAAACTCTCACACATATAGAAATTAAACACACTCCTGAGGAACTAATTGGTGAAAGAAGAATTCAAAAGGAAAAACAAAAAAGTATCTTGAGGCAAATAATAACAGAACCACAACATACTAAAATTTATAGGATGCAGGAAAGCAATTCTTTTTTTTAATAAAGATTTTTTTTATTTATTCACAAGAGACACAGACTCCCACGGGGAGCCTGATGTAGGACTCTATTGGGGCTCCAGGATCACACCATGAGCCACCCAGGGATCCCAGGAAGGCAATTCTTAGAGAAAAGTTTAGAGTGCTAAATATCTATATTAGGGGTAAAAAATCTCAAACAACCTAACTTTAAACATAAAGGGACTAGAAAAAGAACAAACTAAGCCCAAAGTTAACAGAAGGAAAGAAATAATAAAGATTTTAACACATATAAATGAAAGACCAGAAAAACAATAGAAACAGCAATGAAACTTTTTTTTCAAAAAAAAAAAAAAAAAAAAAAAGAGGGATCCCTGGATGGCTCAGTGGTTTGGCGCCTGCCTTTGGCCCCGGGTGCGATCCTGGAGTCCCGGGATCGAGTCCCACATCAGGCTCCCGGCATGGAGCCTGCTTCTCCCTCTGCCTTTGTCTCTGCCTCTCTCTATCATAAATAAATAAATAAATAAATAAATAAATAAATAAATAAATAAATAAATAAATAAATAATCTTTTTTTTTTAAAAAAGGAAAACTGAGAAACACTTAGCTAGACTAACATAGGACAAAAAGGGACTCAGATAAATAAAACAATAAATCAAAGAGGAGATATTACAACCAATCTTACAGAAATACAAAGGATAAGAGACCATAATGACCAAGTATGCACACAAACAAACTGGACAACCTCAAAGAAATAAATTCCTAGAAACATATGACCTACCAAGAATGAATCATAAAGAAAGAGAAAATCTGAACAGAGTAATTATTAGTGAAGAGAATGAAGTAGTAATCAAAACTTCTAACAAAGAAAAGCCTGGGACCAGATGATTTCATGGGTGAATTTTGCCAATCCTTAGCAACCCTTTCCAAAAAATTAGGGAGGGAGCACTTCCAAACTTATTTAACGAGTCCAGCATTACCCTCAAACCAAAGCCAGATAAGGCCACTGCAAGCAAAGAAACTTACAGGCCAAAATCCCTGATTAACAGAGATGTAAAAAATCCCCAACAAAATATAAGCAAACTGAACTCAACATCATATTAAAAGGACCATATACTATGATCAAGTGGGATTCATCCCTGGGATGCAAGAATGGTT